>NC_073707.1:19579035-20834535 GCF_023634085.1 Falco cherrug
TATTGAGTGGAGGGCTTTGTTAAAATTTAGCTCGTGTACTTGTAAAATTTCCATGTATTCATTAAACTATTATGTCATTCTTATTGTTAGAGCTTGGTTAGTTGACTAAAGTGTTAAGCTTTGTTTGCAGTACAAATTATAACCTTAAACCCTTTCAAAATATAGCTGGAGGATTTTTGATCTTCCATAGTTCTTTTTAGCTTGTATGTCTTACGCAAACATTTATTGTACGTTATGTGGAAATTTTGTATTTAAGGGTTCAGCTGCAAGCTACTGGAGAAGTGTAAATTGCATTGGCTTCCATCCGTGTAAGGTGCATTTCTCAGGCTGAGGGTGCCTCTCAAGGAGAGTATCTTTTGTGTTTGTAACATGGGCAACAACCTTGTAAAAATATTGATATGTTAAAATAATTCCGAAAGCCTTACAAATTTAAACTACGCATGTAAGCTTATCATAGTGTATGTTAAAGTAAAATATGATAACCTTTGGGTTTTTTTATGGTCACAAAAGTGATACCTCCAGACTTTGCTAAGTTGTATATTGGGTATGAAGCAATCTGTGTCAGTTTTGAAGTGGTCTTTGAGTGACATGGCTTTTCTGTTTTGGGGGTAGGTGAAGACAGGCGCTCTCACATGGTGTCAGGCTTGCCAGGTGGTGTGAGAAGTCTGCAGCGTTGTGCTGCAGCTCAGATGTATGGATCCCTCCAAGTCCTGGGTGTAACGTAATCCCATCTGCCACATATCATGGCTGTGGTCCTAGATACTAAGTGGAAGTTGTCACTGCAACAGTAGCACACATCAGGGAAGGAAAAATGCCAAGTGCAGGCATACCTGTATACAGAAGCTCCTTGAAGATTCTGATATTCCCTAAAAAGGAACTTTGGAGATTCTTTCCTTTTGAGGAGGTACTGAGACTTAGGAGTACCTTGAAGACAAGATGTCATAATGTGGATTTTAGCAGGGCATTCTTATAGCCTTTAAAATAGACTCCCAGCTTTTTTAGTTGCAAGTCTAGTTAAAAATGGTCATTTTTTCCATTTTGAGTGGCTGTAGGTTCTGTCAATCTGTTTTGAAAGCAGCCAGTGGATAAATTTTAGGGAATAGTACTTTATTTTTATAGGTACTGAAATAGGATCCCTTACATAAAGGAGAAAGACTGGAAAGCAAATATGGGACTTACATCCAAAACACTGAGCAAAAGCTTTAGTTTTAGTTCTTGAAAGCTTAAAATGTTCTGTTGAAGTTTGCTGGAGGTTTTTTTGGTCGCTGATTTTTAACATACGCAGCATGTTACGTGATATGGTTTGAGAAGAATGTGCTCCTAAATCTTTTTTTATCTTTATTTTTTCTGATCCTTACATCTTAGCTTTGTTCCTTGTCCATTCATTTATTGGTACAGCACATTTTAAGTCAGCATTTTAGATCCAGCTTTTCAGGTATTGTATGTGGAACTCATTGGCAGTTGGCATGGGCAGGAGCTGCAAGCCCAAGTAATAATAACTGATAAGAGTTTTCCTTCTATTTTTATAGCTCTATTTAAAAGTGTGCTTTTTCTAGATCATTGTCTCTTAAGCTATACCTAGAACTTCTTTCCTTGGCTGCTGGCAATTCTAGTATCAGGTTAAATATTGCACATGCGTTAAAAGTGATGTATTGAATGCAGCTGCAGCTTTGCATCATCAGTGCTGTCAAGTCTTGTGTAGACCAAGAGGTCTTATTAGCAGAATGGCAAAGGAGATCTTGAGTCACAAACAGATTTTTTAAAAAACTTTTTTTTTTTTTTTTGCCTGTTGAGAAAGGCTTCTGTGGTGCAGAGGAAAAAAGTTCTTAATCTTTCTGGAATAACTTTGAAGAAGCATTTTCATTGGTTTTTTTCTGCTGGTTAGATAAGGGGTACTTTGTTTTATATGCATGTGGACATATCAATTAATATTCAGAGCATCTTTTGGTATTTGGCCTGAGGTGTGAGTGCAGAACTGTCTTCCAGAGCACCGACTCCTTGGATGTGCCGAGTGCTCCGGTGCAGCACCTGGGACACAGCCCCTGTAGGGTACTGTGGGAAGCTGCATTCTGAGGCAAAGAATACATTTTTCCTCTGTCGGTTGCTCTGTAAAATGAATTGCCATCCTCTTCTGCTAAGGGTCAGCTGTATCCCAGGCTGTGTTTTCATCTTTCCTAAGACATCAGATGTGTTCTGAAACAGTGTATTCTCAGAAGATACATCCATGCTTTTTCCTGGTCTGTTACTGTTCTTCAGCTCTAGCGCCTCTTCATTTTTTAGTTTCATGACTGCCAGTTTGGCAGAGATTGGGCGTTATTGGTGTTTTGTATACGTAAAGCAATGGCTTACCTCCTGTAGGTCTGTTGCATGAATGCTGAAAACCTTTACTGTAATGTCTGGAGAAAAATGGCCTGTTTGGTAACTGCTCTCAGTGTGTGGGAGTTGCGTGTTCCTGGAGCAGGAATGTGCCCTGGTGGTAAACATCACCTTCCTAAGGTCCGTTACCTTGCGGGGTTCGTTCCGTCATGTGGGAAAGGGTTGGAAGTATGGGTCTAAAGTGCAGAAATGTTTGAGTGCCTGAAATAATGTTTGGCTTTCTAGTTTCAAAACAAAACGGGGTTTTTCTATGTTCTGACAGCTAGTCAGGATACAGTTGAGGGTGATGCCTATCTGCTATGCAACAGGCGCTAGTTGCAGTTAAGAATGACCAAGATATTTTTTCAGAAATCTGAAAGACTTGTAATGACATCAAGCTATTTATAAACTTAATTTTCGACTCCGGAGCTGTCAAGTGTCTTAATGGAGGAAATATTTCTTGGAAATAAATTCTGGAAAGGGATTTTTAGTCTTTTCAGTAGCCCTTAAAGATACCGTAATGGATTCTTTTGGACCCAGTAGAGCCATGGGTCACTTAGTAAGACACTAGATCAGGTTTTGGGAATATGATTCCTGTTTGATCTATACCATGATCTTTTTCTAGACAGGTCAGGTTTTGTTTTGGTCTTAATTCTGTTCCTGTAGAAGTTTATGGTGCTTGGTTCATTTAATGACAGTGATTACATGGGGAGCTGGGGAAGATTGACTTGTATTAATCATTGCATATAGGTGGTTTTTAATTTGGTCTTTTTCATGCATGTCTCTTGTTTTTCCTGTCTGCCTTGCTAGATCTTTTAATTTGCCCTTTGTGTTCTTGCTAAAGCCATGCTGGTTGATCCTTGTCTTGTACAGAAAAGGAACTTGTTGCTGTGACGTTCGGATAGTGGCAAAGTTCCCTTTTTTAGCTTTGTAGCACTTGATCTCTAAAGACTGTCTAATTTGGTGTATGTGATTTCTTCATTATGCTTTGTGATAAACTGTAAAATGCAGAGAGTAAGAAATGTATTTCTTAACTGGTGCCTTTGTCATCTGCCAGCTCCTCAAAATTAATGTTGTTGTCTTCACTCACGACAGCTGTAAATAGAAGGAAGGGCTTGGTCAGAAGCATATATGCTTTTAGCTGGGCAGATAGTATCAGGGCTCGTGCATAGACCTGAAATTGTCTGCAGGCTCCTGGTGAGGCATTTGTGGTTTGAATAGGAGCTGGACCGGGCGGCTGATGCCTGGAAGCGCAGCCTCCGCGCCAGCCCGCCACAGTCTTGCAATTGTTCAGCCACACTGGAGGGAAGAAGGAAAAAAAAAAAAAAGGCATTCCAAGCAGTGCCAAATTTTCTTTGATATGTTAATCTTTTGATAACAGTTTGAAAAGCCCTTGGAGACTTTTTTTAGATTTTAGACAAAATAGTTCATTTGTCAGGACTTCCCTTGTAGATAGGGTCTCAGTTATTAAGAACTGCCTCGGTAACTCATGATAACAAAAGCAAGTGCAGAGGACAGCTGCTGGACTGCTTGTTGGTAAGAGAAACTCTTAGTTATCTCAGGATTTTAACAAAGAGCTGAAAAGGATTAAATAAGGAATGTTTAAGACACAAGTTTGTAGGTTTATTTACTTGCATATTTTAAGCAGACAAATAACAGAGTGTAAGCATATGGCAACAACTTGATAATTTTTTAATGCATATCCATACATGGATTTAAAGACTTGAGGAGTCAAAATTATATTTTTGTCTGAGAAGGTCGGTATTTTAATTACCCAGTGACTGCAGGAGATATTAGAAGTTTCTTCTTTTATAGCTGTGGTCTTTCCAGACCTTGGATTTTTTTTCTCTTGAAATGAAACTTGCAGTTAAAATGGAAAACTGGAAGAATAAACTGATGGCAACAATATATGTATGCTAAAGCAGAATTAGTTTTTAAGGATTATGGGCTTGGGACAAATATTGAGGAGAACAGAAGGAAGATCTTTTTGCTTCCTACCGCCCCCCAAATGAAAGTTGAAGGGTAAAATTTGCACTGAAGTAGTTTATTATGCCAGCTATTAGAAAACTGACTTCAGATAAGCTAAATAGTCCTTATTGAAAGTGTGGCTTGTGGAACTCTTCAGGCATACTGATTGAAACTTACTGTAGTTCTTTTGCAACATTTTCCTTAATAAATATGCCATGAGTTCACTTGCAACTTTTATACAGTTGCTACAAATGTTTATTGCCTATAAATATTTTGGTAGAATACTTGGTATCCTGATTGTTTACTCAGGATAGATCAACAAATAGATACTGGTGTTGTAATCCAGAAAAGGTGCAACATTTTCTTCACTGGGGGGGATGTATGTGGTTTTAAGGTTTGTACCTTACTGTTTTAATTTCTCCAGTGATCCAATTTGTGATCTACTTTAAGTCCAAAATAATATTGACTGAAATCTGGAACTGCAGGTGCTGTCCTACTGATAGGTACATACTCTTCAGGACAGAGACAAATAGCAAATGCAGTTTAACTTAATTTTGATAGGCTTTTTTTTTTGACAAAGTTGCAGATTTACTGTTTAAGCTTGTGTTTCAAATGTGTGCTCTTAGAAGTACTTATGGTTCAGACACTGCTCAGCTGATTGCTATACCATTTGTTAAATCTATACCGATGTTCTGAAATGATGGAAGTGATTACATTCTTTTGCTCTTGGTGGCAAACAGCATTTCTTTTACAGACTTCAGCTTTTCTGACTCTAGAATATGCTTAGCTATGCAGTGGTAGCTCAGTGAGTAAAAATTATGTAAGTGGAATAACAGTAACTTCCACCATTTCCATTGGTTTTGGCCCTTTCTTTAAAAGGAATAAATAGTGCTTTTTGGTTGTTATTTTCAGTTTGTTAAAGGGGGAAAGACCACCTCCAGCTATTCACTCCAGGGAACTTGTGCTGGGGAGAGGCTGAGTGGCAGCCCTTGCATCGGAGGCACTTGGTGTTTGAGTATTCCTGAGTCCACACTGCTGCTTGTGAGTGGATTTTAACCTTCCTTCAGTTCATGTACTAGTAAAATCTCATACTCCATTGTAGTGCAAGGCTTATATTTAATTATATCCTTAAAGTATTAAGATGTTTAATTTCCCACTGTATTATAGAAGAAAGATAGATCAATCAGATGGCTGAAGTCTCTTCTGAATTGGTGAGATGCTGCTATTTATTTCTTCAGCCTGAGCCAGCAGCCTTGAAGTCACCTCCAGAGAGGGCACCTCTGTGGAACTCCTGGTGGTTGAGTTCAACCCCAACTTTCAGCAAGGCAGTGAGAAACGAACACAAAGCTGTTAGCATTTGAACTTTTGATGATGAGCTTTGGCTGATGACAGGGAGTAGACTCTGAGTGCTGTTCTTTGTTGCTGAATAGTAATGATTTTCATGACCCATCAACTAAGGAAAGATCTCTTACGTTTTCGAAGTTTAGAGATTTGAATTTGAGTTGAATAGAGAAACTTACAAGCACTATATGAAATACTGAGAATGTGTGTTAGTTTAAGGTTGTTCAATAAATGAGTATAAAATAATGCAGATGGAGCTAATGAAGTGAGTCAAAAATAGCCTCCTAATGCTTCTCATATATTCCCTGTGTGATTCTACACAGCTGTTCAAAGAACTTTTTGAATCACAGGAATTATTGCTGGTGCTCTCAGTGCTGAGATTTCCCTTTCTGCTTCTTCAGACTGACAACTTGCCGCTCCTTCCTAGCTGTGAAACAGCCCTAAATGAAAGCAGTTGCACTTCTCTCTCATGCTGCCGTGGCGTCCCATAAGGTGCCTGTTCTGACGTGTTGGCCATGTGGAAATCTCAGTTGAGATTTATTGATCTTGAAGCTGTTTGCATTTACTTTGCCACCTGGTGCTTTCCTGTACAGTTGTTGCTAGATACGTTCATCAAGATTGGAGTTTTGCCTGCAGGCACTGTTTTTGATGTTGCAGTACACTACAGCAGGGAAATGCATGCTTGTTTAAGAGCAGGCTAGTTCAAGTATGATAAATCTAATAATTCTCTCATGGAGCTGTGAACTCTAACAGAAATATAATTCTGTAAATAAAACTTTTTGTGGCTGCATGACTTATTGATGGAAAATGCAATTGAAAAAGTGAATCCTTAATATTTGAAGACAGCTTATGTGCTGTGGTAATAAGTACTGTCTTCTGAGAGACATGTATGTGCAGTAATTAAAGGCTGTACGATGTCACTGCAGAGAATGATAGTTAATCCATGTCTTGGCAGGTGAGCACTGGCTATTCAGTGGTTTTACCTGTGGCAGGTGTTCCTGTGGAAATATGAGATGGGTGCATTAATTATAAATTGTATACAATTAACATGTACAAGAGCACCCAAATGAAGGTTAGGTGCAGTTTTGATTTCAAAAATTTAGCTTTTTGACTTGGTATCTTTGATTTTCTTTGTGTGTGTGATACTGAAACTTCTGACGAGCCTTATACTGTGTTGTAGCTTTTTATTTGTATTCCCTATAGGGATCTGTGTGCACTATGTTAATCTCATACAGCTTCATATTTTTTTCATGCCTTTCTGTATTTGTGAAACTTGTGATCATAATCTGTCCTCAGAGTACCCCTCGAGATTTGCAACTATGAGAGATATACAACAAGAAATAAACCCATTGATACAAATTAAATAGTAAAATAATTGGAAAGAAGGGAAAAGGCTAACTGACCATTAAGCATGTCTTGATTTATAAATATTAAACTAGGGACTAAACTTTATTTAGCATGTACTTATTTTTCTGCTCAGGTGAGAGATGCACATCTCTTGAAGAATAGCCTGGCTTCTGAAAGCAGCTGATTGGAGCTATTACATATGGAATGATAGAAATGTATATTCTTGACCTACTTGTAAGCTTTTCTTACAGGTTTAATTTATGTTTCCATCTGAAGTGTGTAGAATGTACCAAAAAATGCTTGCTGCATGTGGAATGTAACCAAGTTAAATTGGTACAAGCTCTTTTCTGTCCTTCAAAGCCTGCTGTTTCTGAAGTATTTCACTTGTATTCAATCCAGTGTTCAATCACAGAGCTTTACTAGAGCTCCTTGGGTTGTTACTACTGGAAACTAGTAACAGTGCAAGCTTGAGATCAATTGTTAATATGCGTCAGTGTGTTTTATGTGTATGCACTTAAAGAAAATAAAACAACCTAATACATACAAAATCAGCAATGTTGCTTCAGTTTTTAATTCTTTTGTTGTTAAAGGTCTTCCATATCTCAAGTTGAGAAGTTCCATATCATACTAAACATGGAGAAGGAAGAAAAGAAATTTGTCAATAAAGCAGAGGAAGATGAGATGGTAATGAATTCTGTGTGTCTACACATTTTCATAGTTTTCACTCTAAATGGGGCATGTTACATCAGGAAGTAGACTGTCTTAGTTTAAATCACTTTAGCAATTTTATAAGGTTATCCTCAATAGTATTTTTTTGTATTAAGAAATCTTGTCTTTGGATAGGGTACATTTTTGTTGAAAGCCTTTGCAAAGTGCTGGGTTGCCTACATTGAGGTCATTAGTCCAGCAGATAGCACCAACAGATTTTGGTGCTGCACTTTTTTTTTTTTTTTCTTTTTAAGGAAAATGGAAGCTAAGTGGCTTGTGGTTGGTTTTTTTGTTGTTGTTTTTGTTTGCTTCAAATCCTGGAGCTTTTTTTTTTTGTCGTTTAAAACAGGTTAATTTTCCATAATCTGACTGTACTGAGCATATCCTTGCATATTTGTATTTTTGCTGATAAGACCCATTCCTTAAAGCATGGCAAACAGTTTTATGGATATTTGGTAGCACATAAACTTTCCTTCCTACCAGAGCAATTATCTCTCTTCATTTGTCCTGGAAGATGCAGCAGTTAGCTTTGACAGGAAAATAGTGGCAGCTGATCTTTAAATTTCTAGCCCTTTCTAGAGACAGCAGAAAGTAATTGGGGTATGCAGGAATTGTTTTAAAAAATGGTAGATTCATGTGAATTGAAGTCCTTGTTCTGTCTTTGTGCATGCTGCTAGGAAAAGCTGTTCTTCGCCAGACTAGCTCTGATATGGAGAGTAAGCAAATACACCTTACAACAAAAAACGAAACTGAGATGCTTATGGTCTGATCACTAAACCAAATGCTTTTTGGAGGAAATAACTTTGTTTTGCCTTAAAAGAAGCATTAACCTCTCACACTATCTTTCACCCACCTGTTTTTATTGGTAAAGAGTGAATACTAGCTCCAATGTTTTGGGGGTAACAGAGAATGGGTTTTGTCTATGCTTTTTGTCAGCTGAGAAGGCTGCAAAACAAACTTTTTGAAAAGCCTTTTCTTAGGAAAGGAATTTGAACAATTTCTAATACTGTTTAATGAAAAGCACAAAAAATTTGCAAAAAGTTGGTGTCAATATGAACAGTGTGGGTGGGACTCAATGGGAAACTTCACTGCCCTTTTACAGCAGGAAATATAATCTAATGATGTAATGTGAAACTCGGGAATGTAACACAGCATGCAGAAAGTCACTGAACTATTTTCTGTTCCTGGCTGTCATTAGGTTAAGTTGGTACTTGCCTTTGACCAAGGCACACTTAATACTTTGTGGGTTGTTGGGTTTTTTTGGGGTTTTTTTGTGGTTTTTTTTTTTATTTATTTAAAATGGGTGAAGAGGATCTTTCCAGCTGGTGCAAGTTACAGAGCCTTTGACAGCGTGGCTTGCTGTTTCTAATGTTTCACAGTAGCATTTCTTGTTAAATGGAAGGCAAAATAAGCCACTTTCTCTACTAAAAAGCAGTATTTGATAAATATATTTACAGGCTTGTTTAGAAAGTATGAAATACAGCTAGTACCAGCAATTCAAAACTACGCGTGCTAGCTGGTCAAATGCTATTGTAAAATCAGCATTTGACAAAACCACATAGACTTTTGCTCTTAAGTGCTTAGCTGACTTGTGCTGTTTTATGGTCAAAAACTCTGCTGTTCACTCAGTTAAGGCAGGTTGCGCTGCACCCTCAAGCCTTAGGGAGCAGTGCAGAGAGGAGACAGGTCCTGCAAGGAAACGTTTTAAACAATGTGGATGTTCTGCCTTTGTCAGGCTATTACTAATATTTGTATTTCTGACAGAGCGAAACAGTGTTCCTTTTTGTTGCCATTCCATGATGTATTAAGTCTTTTAGAACTTTCCTTCCCCTAGAAAAGCAAAAGGAGAAAATAGCTTTGAAATTTGATTTGCTTTAAATACCGCACTATGTGAAGAATTAACGTTGGCTTCCCGAGTCAGAGTAGTTAAGAGGGTCATTGTTTTGTTATTTGTTTCCCTGTTTCCATGCAGGAGATCTATGGCTATGATCTGTGTCGCTGGAAGTTGGTGCTAGTTACTGTAGGAGTGATCTTTTCTGGTGGCTTTCTTCTCCTCCTCCTCTACTGGATGCCTCAGTGGCGTGTGAAAGCAACGTGCAAAAGGACTACGCTTAAAGACTGTGAAGTGGTTCTGCTGAGAACAACTGTAAGTCTATAGGAGGGTGCGCTTCTCCCAGTTTGCAGTTGTTTGGCATCCCTCACACTGCTTGCTAAAATAAGCAAATCCTTGCCTGCGATGATTTTGTTTTACAGCACTGCAGAACTGTGCTCCTTGGTAATGCAGATAAATTTGCTGCTCATATGAGACGCCTGACAGCTGTTTGCGGAGGACATAGCAAAAAGAAAGTCTTTGCTTTTGGATTTTAAGAATTAAGTACATGAATGTGGTTGTCATCAAAAGTTACAGAACAGGTGCCTCGCTCATGTAACCCAATAACATGGTTTTCAGGTTTTCCTTCCCCTGTTCAGCAAATATACATTTGTTGAATTAAGGTGTAACTATGGACCCAAGTGCGGCTTGATTTCAGGTGATTTTCTTCCTGCACAATTGCTGTGTACAATCCCTGGTTATGATCTGTGTTACTTGAAGTTGCAGGGTGAGTGCAGCTGAATGCATAGGAATCCCACAGTTCCTCCAACTATAGAACAATTATATTAAATTGTGAAGGGCTGAAGGTGTCAAAATTCAAGTACCAAGACTCATTGCTTAAAACAAAACCAAAAATCTTGCAGTGCAAAATATATGCTTTTAGAATTGTGGGAAGAAAATGTATTCTTAAGGTAGCTGCTGTTAACTTGGGGCTATCTTCTGTGGTTGTGTGTGGGCTCTGCTAATCTCCGATCTGTTGATGACACATTTTGCTACAACTGTTGCAATAAATGCTGCTTAAATGCTGTTTCAACCAGCTTGGTGTTTTCCTTCTTTTTAAGGATGAATTCAAGATATGGTTTTGTGCAAAGGTTCGCAATATGCCTTCTTTGGTAGCCAATCCTTTACAGAATCCTAACGCCACTGTACACAAGGTTTCAAATGGCCATGCTGTTCATTTTTGTGATTCTGCTGCAGAAGAGAATAAAAATGATTTGAAAAAATATTTGCCTGTAAGTAAACCTGCAGTACTACACTTGCTAATTTTCAAAGTATCTGAAGTAGTATCTAGAGTAAACACACAGAACACAGCACATGTGAACTGCCACTTTTGTCTAAAAGGCTAACTCATTCTTTGGGTGGAGCACAAATCTTTTCCTCAATAAGCTGTTACTGGAAATTGTGGAATACTTGGAAGGTTATTTTGAAAGAGAAGTATTCATTTTTCAGTGAAGTTTTTCTAAATTCATTCTGTTGCTGTTCAGAATAAAGCCAGTCAGAAGAGAGGTGTTAAGCAGTGCTAGTTTAATATGTGTGTCTGTTGCCCTTGCAGATTCGTTATTTCACACATCACAGCGTGAAGTATTTCTGGAATGATTCAGTTCAAAGTTTTGATGTTGTACGGTAAGAATATTTTCTTTTGTGTTGTGCTTCAAACTTTTTTTTTTTTTAATGCAATAGCATGCCTAAGAACGTAGTGAAAATTGGTAGCATATTCTGACCAGCTGTTTTATTTCATTGAGTCTTTGTTTGAACCACAGTGAGAGCAGGGAAATTTTAACTCTGTGTGACTTTGGAAGGAAGGTATTTGTTTAATCTACCTTTATCAAGCATGATTTGTATAGGGTGACAGGCTGCATGCCTCTGCAGGCTTTTTGCCTGCTCTTGGAGTGTTATTTGAGAATCAGAGCACCTGTTTATAGACAGTAGTTCTCCTTCTATAAACTCTTAAAAACTTTCCTTCTGATGGAATAACTTGTATTTTCTGCATTGCTGCTGAGCTAGACCCAGAAGGAGTATCTAGGAATAGGGGAATTCACTGAATACCTTGTTGCTCATCTTTGTGTAGGTCTGTTGCTACATTTTAGTCCAGTTGAGCTGGATTTGATTCCTGTTACTTTTTAGTAACAAAACCAGATCTCTACCATTGATAGAAAATGGGTTTTAGTAGACAGTACTAGCTGCGCTCAGTGAATATGATACACCATATTTTCTGTTGTCATGCAACAGTGCTGCTGGATGTTAGGCTTGAGAAGAAAGTTCTTTTTTCTGATGCCACTGATATGGCCTTATCATAGTGCTAACAAGTCAAATGAATACAGACTTCTCTGAAAACTACTTGTTAAAATGAGAACTTCAGATCAGAAATATAACCTCTTTTTAACCTAAATCAAAGTTCACTGCATTGAATCATCATGTGGAAAAGTCCAAGCACTACATATAGACAAAATTAATGACCAGTGACTGAAGGAGAAAAAAAGCCAAAATTTCTGTAAGAAGAAACGTACTCTGCAGACATTTCTTAACGTTTTTGAAAAAAGTGTGTGAAAACAGTATGGCAAGTTATCAGCAATGACAACAATTTAAAGAAATGATCATAATACAAGCAGTTACAAACCTGAGCACTCCTCTGGAAGGGTGTAAATCTGTCAGTTCATACATCAGTAATTAAAAACATAAGCATTTTTTATGTTAAGCCTCCCTTGAATCACAGTCTTACAGGTAGTGACGCTTGTCATTTTGCATTACAGGGTCTTGTTTCCATGCTTGTAGTGTTGCTAATTTAAACTGTTCAGGGGGAATATTTCCCATAGATGAGATTAAAAAAAAGACACAAACCTAAATTTTCATGCTAAGAACAGGTATGGGAAAAAAAATCATATGACTCCATGTGTTTAGAAAAAATGTTGTTCCTTAGCATTAAAGCAGTGACTTGAAAATTGGCATTTGTTGGCTGTTTGACTGTGCCTTTTGATGTTCTTGAGATAACTCAGCCAATTTATAAGCCCTGGAAAAATCTCAGATATGCCTGTGAAGTTATGTGAGCATTTATTCAATTGCATTCTTGCTGATATGCCAAACTTT
Source organism: Falco cherrug (assembly GCF_023634085.1). Lineage (NCBI taxonomy): Eukaryota > Metazoa > Chordata > Aves > Falconiformes > Falconidae > Falco > Falco cherrug. The sequence continues at coordinate 19,591,709 of NC_073707.1, forward strand.
CATTTGTTTGATGTATTAGCAATGACTGAGCCTGACCACTTGTTCAGTCAGGTACTGTAGCTGGGCTGCACGCCATTATTTAGCAATTGGATAATAAACAGGAGAAACAGCTGGATTGAGACATATCCAATACTGGCAGAGTACTAAGTCACTTTTGCACAAGGTCAGATAAGAATGAGTTTGCTATAACTGTTGCCTAAAAAAGTGAAAATTGTGTATGATCATGTAGTGAAGTACTAGGTACCACCTGCAAGGTAACAGCTGAACTAAGGAATGATGAATATTTTGAAAAAGTGTCTTAAAAATTTGTCCTTAACAGAGATACTTCTTAATCTGCTCTTCAGTTTATGTAAAAAACAGAAATTGGTATTAGGTAGTAACATGGTTGAGAATCAAGTTAGTATTTGTAAAGAGGTGGTATACGAGACTGAAGGCTTACTTTGTTTCCTGCTTTTTTTCTTTTATTATAGTATAATCCGTAAGGCAAGCAACACAGCTATAGTTGTGATATAAGCACAATACTGCATCATGAAGATAGATTCACTCAGTGCAGTTCATTATGCAGGTATCCAGAGACAGAACAGGTTGATCACATAATTAAAGACTTAGAATAATACAGAAGGAAGGCAAATAAAGTTTTCTTGGACCACTAATTCGGTTATGAGAACTTGAGTTTCATATCATTGTTCTTTTTATAATAATGTAATACTAAGGTCACTGTTTTAAACACAGGAAATGCAAGTGTAATTGTTCTTAAACTAAATCAGACTTGGTCGCACAGCCAAAGAGGATGCAACTTTGACCTTCTATGTCTGTTTGTTTTAGCTAGTGTCAACTGAACCTCTGAGTGAGTTGATGAGTGCTTTATGTAATAAACTGTGTGCATGCAGGGATTTTTTTAAATGCCCTGGGAATTCACTACTGTAACAGTACTGTAAAAGGCAGATAACATCCTGCGAGAAGCTTTGTCTTGCGTGGACATTACACACATAGGTATTCATGTTTACATACGAAGTACTTAGTGTTAGGGACCCTTCTTAAGCCCACTGTTACATTCCTTTTCATGCAGGAAAAGAAAAATCGGGTAATTTGGGATAGAGTGGGATGAAAGGCACAGTTATTAACAGAGAATTGTATATTTATTCATCTAAATATCATAATTTTAAAATCCTTGAACTAGAAAAATTTTAGAGCAGCCTAAACCTGTGGCCAGATTAATACATTAGCAATTTCACCTTCTGTTCTTTTATGAGATGCTGGTGGAAACATGAGCCTAGCATTGGCAATAGTGGAGATGTTTAAAGCTTTCCCTGCATTCTAGAGATTTTCATGTATGCACAAGGAGGTTTTTTTCACTGGGTCAACGGAATCATTTTTGGTAGATAACTTAATAGATACCCGATGTGAAAAAAGACTTGTGTTGAATAGTGCTGGCTTTGTCATGTCATCTGTGAAAGCCTTTTGGAAGGTAGTGATGTTTGTTTGCCTGTGCATCCAAAGTCTGTCCGCTAGAAAACGCCTGGATATTGGGCATGGTAGGTCTGATTTACTGAGTCTGATAGTTGAAATGATCCTGTAGCTGTAGACATAGTGATGTTACAGGTGTGCTTGCTAATCTGCAGATCTTCTAAATCAGAGCATTTGCTTTCACAGCAGTTGGAAAAGTCCTGTGAAGATGAGTCTTCCAGTGATAAGGAAGTACTTAAAATGTAGACTGTACTTTACTTAGTCATGGATAAAATTTGATACCAAGATGCTGCAAAATAGCTTCAGTATAGATTTGGTAAATTGATTAATAATTGTTTCCAAAATGCTTCCATTGCTAGAGACAAATGATGATAATTTGAAGAAATATTAATCCATATTGATTTCATATAATGTTCATATAATGCTTTATAAACTTACTTTTTAGAGGCCTTTGAATACGCGTTATGCTAGTATTTAACTTAATTTTTAAGTATAGCTCCATTTTGACTGAAATAGTTATGACTGTCCTGAGTAAGATGTGTCAAGGAGGGAACTGCTTTTAACATCTCATTGGTATCTGCAGTTGTGACAAAAATAGCTAGAAAAACAGTAATCCGTAGACTTTGCTCTTTTATAATTCAGTGTAGCTCTTGGCAAAGACCTAGCTCTTCTGAGTTACTGAATACTTAATTTTAAATATCAGGTTTCTTAAATAACTCATTGACTTTTTTCCTTTACTTAGAGGCCTAGATGAATCTACATTCTGTTCTTCAATTCATAACGAACACAGCAGAGGACTGACAAAGGGAATGCATGAATACAGGTAACACTACAGTATTTGAGGGAAGAATGGTTTTTGTTCCAATACTGGTGCAAACTAGAAGACAGTTGAGTGGTTAGTGTTTACAGACAGGCTCTTACACTTCCTCCGAAGAAGGCTGTTAACGTATGAAGTTCTTGTTAACTGTACTTGAGTAGGAACTAGATTCTTGATATTGTGTTGACTGACTTTTCTCAAACTACACTGACCATGGGAAGTGGAACTGTTGCTTAAAGTAATTCAGAATGTATCTCTGAATATTATTCCTTCCATATAACTCGCTTTTAAATGACATAAATGTTACCATAACATATTGTCATTATTGAAGGGTGTGTATGGGTTCAGAGGCAAATAAACCGATTTTCAGTGGAAAAGTCCATCAAGGGTTCTTTAGCTGGAAAGCTGGTCATTTGTCTCAAGCTGCAGATTGTTGAAGGCTTGAAGGGAACGCTGAGGGAGATCACTCTGCTGCTTGTTTTCTTTCACATCCTTGGTTAATGGTCATTGTGAGAGAGGGGATAGTGTGCTAGATGGATAATAAGGAATATTGGATGCCAGAGAGCAGCACACCTAGCCTAAACTGTAACTGATTTCTTCTTTTAGGAAGATCAGGCTGAAACTTCCCAGGTCTCAGGACTTTGGCTTTAATTCTAAAAGCTTAGTTAGTATCACTGGTGTGTCCCGTAACTTGCTTGGGTCTGTCTCTGGCTGGTTGGGGCTAAATGCATTCCCCACTTTTTCTTTTAATTTTGGTTGGCAAGAAATAACTGGGGGAAAATATATTAATTTTGTAACATACTATTTTAGACTAATAGTGTAGATATGCCTCTCGAGGGACACAGCTGAAGTGCATAGTTAGAGAGGAACTTAGTCTAGAAAAAAACCTTTAAAATGTAACTGGAATGGAACATAGTTCAGGGCTTTATTCTCAAATGTGAACAGCAAGCTGGAATATTTATTGTGAAATTGTAGATATGTACTTAATTACGGGTGTTCTGATTTGTTGATACACTACCCAAACTTGCATTCCTGGCTGGCTTTTTGCAAATGAGACTTAGAGTTTAAAATACAGAAGCATCTGCTTGCTTATCATTCCATTTTCTGTCATTTTGTGTCTTTTCCTGCAGTAGAAGCTTTTCCTTAAGAACATCTGTTAAGGGTCTCTTCATGTCAATGTCATTTAACCAGCTCGGATCCCATCAGAGATTAGTTTCTTGTCCCCCCTTTCATGATTTGCCTTTCTTCATGCTAAGAATAAAACTAAGATACATGACCATTAAAATAGTGTCTTACTGCAGGGTAAGAGTTAATACTTGTTTGAGCTTAAGTTAATGAGAACCCCATGCTGGCTTTCAGAATGACATGTTTAATAACATTGGACCTATACAGAGTTTACAGGGAAATCTTACTATGAAAGAACCTAACATTAAGTTATAAATTGAAGTATAAAGTAATTATCTTTGTATTGGAATATCTCCCTAGGTAAATGTTTTCTAATAAACACCTTTTGAAACAATATGATAAATAAAAGGGGCCACTGATTAACTATTATATTATACTTTCTCATACTAATGGAATTTGAAGTCAGTAAGATTTCTAATAAAAATTTTAACTGTCTTCATATTTTTCTTTTTTTTGATTCAGAAAAGCATTCTATGGAGTAAATGAAATTGCTGTGAAAGTGCCTTCCATTTTTAAGCTTCTGATTAAGGAGGTAAGATCTTTACTTTAACAAATTAAAAAAAGAGTATATAATTAAAAGTTACTTTAAGTACAATGGCTATTGGACTGATCTTCAGATAGTAACATAAACCAGAAACCTTCCCCCAGAGCCCAGCACTATAAAGCAAAATGGTATGGACCTTTATTTTTGAGCTCTCCAAACTTCAGAGGCCTTAGCTGTAAGGTTTTCAGAGCTCATAACCTGGTGCCTTAGCGAGGATGTTAGAAAATGTGTCAGAATTCTTTGAGAGGGTATGCATCTTATTTTTTGTTGTTAATTTCAAACGTAAAATGACTGTGTTCTCCATGATCAGCCCAGGGATTATACATTACAGCATTATGCATCAAATCAAGTCTGTTCTTGCATATACTTCTGTTGGATTTGTTTAATTTTCCTTGTGTCAGGTGGATTTGAATAATTAACTTGTTACCTGTGTGCTGTAATAACGCATGATAGGAACGTGAACAAAGAAACTCTCCAGCCTAAACTAATGGAGTGAGAACTTGAGGTGTCAGTGCATTTATTAATAAGAAGTAGATATAACATCCAAATTAATTTAAGAATTGGAACTTACGTGTATCAGATGTTCCTATCATTTTGCTTTGAGATATATAGGAAAATGCACGCAGTCTTAGAAGTATGTATTCTTGTATTATTTTAGTGAGAACTGTGCTTTTGAGGGGTTGAGGAAGTAGTGAAGAAGAGGGATCAGTTTAGCAAAACAAACAAAATGTATAAAGAATTGAAAGCTTTATCTCCTCCATGGAGGGAGGAGGATGACTGACTCTTTTCTGACGGAGAATACATGCGACCTTTTGGTGTAACTTTAATGTTCTGTCATTCTTCTAGGTTCTCAACCCTTTTTACATTTTTCAGTTGTTCAGTGTGATATTGTGGATCACTGATGAATATCACTACTATGCATTAGCAATTGTGATCATGTCTGTAATATCCATTGTTAGCTCACTCTACACCATTAGAAAGGTAAGTTCAAAGAAAACAGATGAATCTATTCAGCTTTTTACTGATGGGTTTATTTTGATGTGAAATTGCCTGCAAATCTTTCAGAATTTCAGAGGTATACAGATAGAATATCGTTACGGTTTCCCTCTGAGCTGAAAGAATTTGAATTTACAGTTCTCTTTGAGACCCTTCTCTGCTGATTTTCCATACTGTTGATCAGTATGGAAAATACTTCAATAAGATCTGGACACAAGTTTATGTACAAAGTTGTATTGACAGTAGTGATTCCATCTTACGTTATTTTCTTCTGTTTGAAAAAGTACAACAGAACTGAGTGCCAGCCAAGTGTGTGGATTGTTAAATTGGTGGTGCTTCTTTCTCTGTAGACTTTGCTGTAGCTGATGGAAGTCATAGCAATTACTCTTAAATGGCAATCTCTGAATCCAGACCAGAGACAAAAAAACCCCTTACTTACCCAGATTCATGCAACTACTGCACTTTTTACTTATGTATGTTAATGACCAAATGTATCTGTAACATTTTATGTGTCAGTGTATAGTTGCTTCCAGTAAAAAAAAAAAAAGTAGGAACCTGTACAGGTTGATGCACTCAAACTTTTATTTGCCCATAAGTTTCTTAAACTATGTTCAAGAGAATGTTTCGAGTAACATTTTGTTGTAAAAGAACATTAGTAAAGAATTTCATGACCTCTACCTGAAGAGACTGAAGGTGCGTTTAGAAAACAACAGGCTGTGCTTCTAATAATGAACTGTTTTCTCCCCTTTGCAGCAATATGTTATGTTACATGACATGGTAGCAGCTCACAGCATTGTAAGGGTTTCTGTCTGCAGAGGAAATCAAGGTAAATCTCACAGGCAGTCTGGAAGTTTAAATTGTTCATTAAGTGTGAGTGTAAAGTCATTGTGCATCTGGGTTTTCTTTGACCAGCTTGAAATGCTTGCATTATTTAGCAAAATTGCATGGGAAATGGAGAAGTTGCAAAGTGGAACTTAGGATAGTCATCTGTTCAGGATTATCCTTCTAGTTTCAAGGTTTGTTCTAGGTTAGGTGCTTGGCCTGCTCCTGTTTCTCATTATCTACCAATCTAGATACATAACTGTTATTGTAGTTTCTCTCTTAGCTTAAAGATGTGCATGCGTTTGGTTTCCATTGCAATTTATTACCCAGGAGGGGCTGCAAATTGATTTCTGGACTTTTGCTCGTTTGGATACTGCAGTAGTTGAAGATGGTTAGGTTATGGTGTGTGATACTGTTTTGTAAGACATGCGTTTGTATTGGACTCGTGTCTTTATGCCGAAGTCATACTGTAGTTAATTGTTATTATCTTTTGTACAAGCCTGATCAATTTATTATTATGAACTATAGCCATGTGCTCTAGAGTTTAATCTGTGATGGAATTGGGCTTATCAATGACTTTTTCTGTATCTTTTAGAAAACTTTTCATAATGCCATTAATAAAATGGAGTATAATTGTAATTGTCACCACCTGGGTCTTTGCTCATGAGGATTTTTATCAGGTTTTGTAGATGGTGGCTATTTGCAGGTAAACTTGTTTGTGTTTTAACACTCAGAAACAGAAGAAATCCTTTCCACTGACCTTGTGCCTGGAGATACCATGTTGATTCCATCTAATGGGACAATTATGCCCTGTGATGCAGTACTTCTTAGTGGTACTTGCATTGTAAATGAAAGTATGTTAACAGGTAAAGTAAACTTGATACAGTATTGCGTGGCTAAACATACCGGTTTGTAGCTGTGTGCATGCTTGACTTGCAGTACATTCTAGCAGAAGTGGATATGCTTATTTTGCTTGAAATGTGGATGTTCTTGCAATTACAGATACTTCTAAGTACATACTTAAGTACTTGTGTTTTATTTATCTGCAACAGCTACCTGGTACTGCTTAGGCAACTCCAAAAATGAGTGATGGTTTCTTGCTGAAAAGCTTTCTTCTTGACAGTTTGTCTTCCTGCCTCTTGACTTGGTGTTCTCAGTGCAAATTGAGTTCTGCAGTGTGTTTCTTCAGAAAGCTTTTCCCTAAGCTTTTTAGCTGTTTCCAAGAATGAAGGTAGTGAGTGGAGTGTTCTGCTGTATTTAAAAACAGAAATTATCTCAAGTTGTGCCTGCATACTCTGAAACTAGGGACCTGATGTATTTGAAGGACAGCTTCACTGAACAGGATGGAGTTTTTGTTATTCCTAGGACAATCTGTCCAAACTGGCAGCATTTAGAAAATTGTAGTTCAAAGAATGTGTGTTTTATCATGTTCAATTCTTTGAATGTGCTTGAGCTTCTTGCTGCTGTTAGCAACTGATAAAGATCGATTGCAGCCCTAGCTTGAGTGTACTCAGCCACCAAAGGAGCTGAGAATAATATTCTTCAGCTTCTAGTTTTTCTGAGTAAGGATCAGGTGATGGTGATGCCTTGCAGCAGAAGGAAGCTTGTCCTGTTTTCTTTAATGAACTCTATTTTACATCAATGTGATTTGAAGTAAGAGGCACAAAAGCTGTATTGGTGAATAAAGAATAGAGTTAAATAAGATTTGGATAAGAAATCTGGTGAGCTGAGGCTAATTAGGTGCGTCTACCTAATAACGTACTGAAAGGAAGATGACTTCTTCCATAAGTCTGCCTTTGTGCTGATCAAGTGAGTTTATATTGTTCTGTTTGAAGCTGTGAAGGAGAAAATGTCTGTTCTTATTTGATCTTGTTTAGATACTCTTTTTCCATTTAAGGTGAAAGTGTTCCTGTCACAAAGATTAATCTACCAAATCCTTCAGAATATCCGAAAGCAATGGGAGATGAAATATACAGCCCAGAAGTGCATAAACGACATACTTTGTTCTGTGGAACCAATGTCATTCAAACCCGTTTTTATACTGGAGAATTGGTCAAAGCTCTAGTAGTAAGAACAGGTATCATACAACTGTTAAGTGTGTTGCTTGTTAACATGCTGCTCGCTTCTGTAGGTGTATGTCAACTGATACTTTGGAGTATTGTGTTGAGTGTTGCTAAACTTGGATAAATGAGTACAACCCAAAGAATTTGATAAATGTCTTTAAACCAGTAATAGGACTAGATAGTGGCCTGGAGAGTATCAATTGGCAAGCAAGAAAATGGGTCAGTCTTTAGCATCAATTTAAAACTTAATCTGAATGCATTTTCAGATCCTTTAGATGTCTTCTGCTGTGTGTTGGTTAATCTATATATGCCTCTCTGAAAGGTTTGGCATACCGTTGGATTGTAGGGGAGTAGTGGGGAGTGGGTTATTTTAGTGGAGTCATTGGCAATGTCTTTTCTCTTGCCCATAGTTTTGTCAAAGCACATAACATTTGCTTAAAAAATGTGTTTGATGTAGCCCTTTCTACAGCAGTCCTTACTTACGTGTTAAAGGTGTGGTTTTAGATAATACAGATGTTTTATTAAAAACAGACGAGTGTAGTTGCGGGATACTGCTTTACAAAAATGATCTTAAGAAAACCACCACAAAATAGGTGAATGTAAGCTATAATCCAGGCTGTAATAAAATTTGTTAGAATAAATTTGACTACATTGACTAGAATACTGCTTAAAGCAAGCTTTCCAGCAAGTAACTTCATCCTAATCAGCAGCCTCTTTCTCTAATGTCATCACCTTCTATTAGTCTGTTTTAGCAGTAACGTTCTGGGGTTTTTTTGTTAAATTCATTAAATGTCTTTCTAGTTGTTTTTTTTTTTTCCCCAAAGAAAAATATTTCTCTTCCCTTGAACAGATCTCCCCTTTAATAATATCCATCTCAACTTCTGTTTCTTAAATAAGAAAGTTTGTGCCCAGCCTGATGTGTATATACAGATAGATGGTTCAGAACAGCAACAGAAATGAACTGCTGAAGACTTGCTACTTCTGCTCTGTGGGAAGAATAATGCTTTTTTAAAAATCTGAAACCATGGTCTTGAAATTTGACAAGGAGAATTGTAATTGCTTCCAACACACTGAGCCTTACTGCCCTGCCATCTGAAGTACTTTTCTAATTTGCTCTTTGCCCATGACAGGGCAGTTAGCTCCTATGTTGTAAACAGGATGAATTTGGCTTTGTGGACTTTGTTCAGATTTTATGTATGGGCAAGTACTCTTGTCTGCTATGACTATATGTAGAGAGAGGAGCAAAAGGATACAAAATCCTCTGTGTTCTCCTGTTTGGTTTACAGGGACATCTTTTAGACAAGTAGGGAATTTCCCACTCCACAGAGCTGGTTAGATGTCACAGCACTTGTAGCTTCCTGCTCCTAAGGTGTTTGATAGCAAGAATTAATTTGTTTCTAGTGAGATAAGTAAAAATCCCTCCGTCTAAGGGAGGGGGATACCACAAAATTGAAGGTACTAGAGAATTTAGTCCTTAAAAGAATTCTAAGAGAGCAGAACTCCATATGGTTGTGTGCAAAGACATGTAGTCTTAATCTTGTTATATATCATGATATGAGATTGATCTGCTGGGACTGTATTGACAGTTTAACGTGACAGTGTAACAAGCCTTTAACATGAAATGTTTGATGTTACAGCTGAAACACACATAAAATACTGATGAACTAAATTATTTTTTGTTGGTTTTTTGTTGGTTGTTTTTTTTCTCCTCCTGAAACTCAGTTCATAGATATGTTAATGTGTCTGTCATTGTGGCTCCTATTGTAATTCTAAAGAATTCCAAACTGGTAATTTATTTTTTTTTTTTTTTAGCAAACAGAAGCGTGCACTAGAGCTATCTGTCCAGTGTGTTCTCTCAAGACACCACATGAGGTTTTAATTTATTGTTTTACCCTGCTGTGTTCTAGCCTATGTGGCACAGAACATTCTGCAAAACCATTAAAAACGAAAACAAAACTAAATTAGTTCTGATATATTTTTTTTTTTGACTGCTGTGTAGAATTACAAAGGATTCATGGCTAAATACTTGAGTACATACTGACACGCTGAGCTTCTCTGAACAGGCTCATGGTTTGTATTCTGCAGTAGCAAAATCAAAGCCTGGAGGCTTCACGCCTTGTTCCACTTGTGACGAACTTAGCCTCTTGAAGGCTGATGCAATAGCTTCTTCATTCTGGTAGAATCCTGAATGCCAGATATCGGTGTGGAAAGCTTAACCTTTGCTGTGATGGCTTGCAGACGGAGAAGCTGTTAAGGAGCTGTGACTAATGCCAGCAGACCTGACACTGATATTGAGGTTGTAGTAATAGACGCTGAAGTCTAAGCAGATACCAAATGTTTTGGACACACAAAATTTGTGTTGGCGTCTTCACATACTGAGGCAAAGGTTCAAGGAGGATCTCAGGGTTGTTTGACTCTTAAGACTCTATATAAAGTCTAGTCTCCTAGTTTAGGTGTCAAAATGCAATCAAGAGGTAGGTTTCTCCAAAACGTGACTGTGCACTGCAGTTTTTTCCTGCCTTTTCCTTTCTGGCTGTCAAGGGAGTTTACAGAGGCTTGCTGTTTGAGTACTTATGGTTGGACTCTGAATAATTCATTTGCTTTTTGCAAGGACTGGCTTAACTAGACAACTAATGAACATACCCACTCGCTCTGCACTTTGAGGGACAAAATGTAATACAACAAACTCTTCCAGGCCAAATCATTTGAGGATTTAGTGCTGCTGTAGAAGAAAGGTTCGTTTGCATCAGCTGCATGTCCTTGCCGTGGGAGAGAAGTGCTTAGTCTGATGTGCATATACATTTTTGAAGCACCTTAATTACAGTATTGCAAAACATCTGTTACTGTGTATTGAGAGTCTTAATGAAATGAGTAGCTTAAGGGTTTCATTGAGGTTTTAAATATATTTGGATAGCTTTGCTCTTGTTTATACTTTTAATAACTTACTCCTTTTGATTTCTAGGCTTTAGTACTGCTAAAGGACAGCTTGTTCGTTCCATACTATATCCCAAGCCAACTGATTTTAAACTCTACAGAGATGCCTATTTGTTTCTCCTGTCTCTGGTGGTGGTGGCAGGCATTGGGTTTCTTTACACGGTTGTCAATAGCATCTTAAATGAGGTATGTTTTCATTTCTGGTCCACAACTGCCATATTTTAGAAAACTGTTGGTCGCAATTTCCAACACACTTCAGATGATAAGAAACAATTCGTATTTAAGTGAAAATGTCTTTGCTTTATTTTATGTCAACGGAATGAGAAAGGCAAACTTGCCGAGAACAAAATTCAGCAGAGGAGTGGAATTTGAATATACTACGGTGAAATTTGAGTTTATCTCAATTTCTACTGACCCAGTTATTAGACTTTTATCTTTATTATATCTAAGATTACCATCTGACTGATACCTAGTTGGAAGAAATAGGATAACAGCACATCTAAAGCATGCTGCAGGCAAAAAAATCCTTACCAAGAAATTGATAACTGATTAATGGTAGTTTTTTTTCTCTCAAAAAATTTTGCGTTATTCAGTAACTGTGTTGAAGTAATGCATTTGCAGGGGAAATAGTGAAAACTTGAAGTTATGGGTGGTGGATAATTTAGGACTGGATTATTGTGGTTGCTGATGGTGGGTGAAGATTATGCTAGGTTTCTGGGCAATCCAGAACATGCTGTACTGGAGAAAGCAATGTGTGGATTTTGCTTATGGTTACACGTTTGAGTGGGATAGTGAATCCTTAAGTAGTGAGTTCTTGTTCATTAGCTCTGATCTTTATTGCAGGTTCCGGCTCATACCATCATCATTGAGTCTCTTGACATTATCACTATCACAGTGCCTCCAGCGCTCCCTGCTGCCATGACTGCTGGCATCGTTTATGCACAAAGAAGGTTGAAAAAAATTGGTATCTTCTGCATCAGCCCACAAAGGATAAATATTTGTGGCCAGCTCAATCTTGTGTGTTTTGATAAGGTTAGGTGAATTTTGAAACTTTGTGTTGCCACATGGAGTGGTGTTGCATTATATGTGGGAATTCACACAGACTGGCAGCTACAGGAAAATTCATTGCTTTTGTATAAATTAGATAATTTATGTCCGGTTAGCTTCCAAGTATTCAGTGTTTACTACCTGTAATGCACTTAATTCTGTCTGTTCTAAAAAGTTGTTAAAATACAGAGCTGTTTTATCGTCTCAAGACTCTAAAGTACTAACTTACTATTGGCACCCCTGAAGGTGAGAATTGGGGTCTGTTAAGAGTTTTATTTAGTACCCAGGCTTGTGGAAGATTGAAGTGTGAGGTCAGACTTGTTTCTCATTTTCATTTATTTCAATGAAAAGCCAAACCAGCATATTTTGTTGTTATTCCTTAACAGGGACATTAGTGGAAGACAGTAATGCCACTAGCCAGAATCGTTTGCTTGTATCTAATTCTTAAATAAAATTTATTTTCCTCCTTAGATTTCTATCTGAAATCTTAAGTACCTCCACAAAATTTGTGGCTATCCTTATAAATATATTTCAGTTTTAGCTATGTAAGAAAGTAGTACTAAGGGTTTGGTACCTCTTTTCTGTTGCTCCCAACTCCTGAACATAGAGATGTTGAGCTGTCATCCTTGGAATTTAAGGGTCTGTTTCATTTCTCCTGTCTCCAAGGAGAGGCATGACTGCTTTGAATGGTTTAAGTTATTTAACAGAGTTGGAACTTATTACTAGCAAAAAGCAAGGTAGATACTCTATTTCCTGTCCTGAAGTCTTGATTTTTAGATGAAAACAAAAAAAAGTGTATTGTTCAGGTGTAATTTGGTTAATTAACTGTTAATTTTTGCTGTGTCTCAGGATAACTAGTTTCTGAAAGCTTTTTCTTCTTGCCATGCCCCTTGGTTTATTTTGCAGACTGGCACACTTACTGAGGATGGCTTGGATCTTTGGGGAATTCAACGGGTGGAAAATGCTCGGTAAGGAAAAGCTCAGGGCTGATAGAAAATATAATACTTAGTTATGCTTTAACAGCTTCAGCAGAATAGAGTAGAAAATTCAATGTGAGCTCATGTATGTTTGCATTTCTGTAATGAGCTGTAAGAATGCAACTGAAAATATGGTTTAGGTGTAATGAAAGTCATAACTCTTACACAGCTGAGGTGGAATTTAATTTGTAAAGCCTGAGACCTCATTAGGTTCACACTGCAGAAATGCTGAAGTACAGCATGTTTCCTTAATCCTAAGTGATGACTTTTGGGGCTGCTAAAGTACAAAGTGACAAGAGGACTCTGTCTAGTTTGATTCCTTATATAGTGAATTAACACAGTTTTTGAAGGAGACGGAAGTTGTGACTGTTTCTGAAGATTCCAGCCCAGAGTCTTAGTCTATTTGCTGTGATGTGTGAAAATACAAGTGAAGAGACTTGTGCAGTCAATTTTCTTCTGCTAATCTAAACAAACCTTTTGAATTGGCTCATAATAAATAATTATAGTGCTAAGTATATTATTACTTCATTGTTTTAGTTTCCTTTTGCCGGAAGAGAGGGCTTGCAGTGAGAGCTTGCTGAAGTCTGAGTTTGTTGCTTGCATGGCAACTTGTCATTCCCTTACAAAAATTGAAGGGGTACTTTCGGGGGATCCGCTTGATTTGAAGATGTTTGAAGCGATAGGATGGGTAAGTGTGTGCTTGTTTCAAGAGGTGCAACGTTTTTAAGGTCGGTAATTTGAGATTTCCTACACTGTTACGTGCAAGATAAGCTATTATACGCTGTAACTGTAAAACGGTGGGCTTTTGATAACGCCTGTGTGTCAAAGGAAGTCTTAATATGAAAATGTTCCTAAAATGTGTTCAGTGCAACAGTTTATAGAACTGAAGGGATCTGAAGAGCTAATTTACGTCTTTCTGATGCGTGTTGCAAAGTGTCAATGCATAGAATAAATGTGTAAAATAGTGAAGTGGATCTTAAGTTAATTGCTAAATTAAGACATTTAATTCTCACAGGAAATCCTGTTCAGAAAGATCATTGCACTTTGGGCTGACTTCCAAGCCTGTTTATTTTCTGAAAATTACATTATGAGAAGATCAAAGTTAATGAAAGTATAAATTAGTTGCTTATTTTTAATACAGATTTTAGAAGAAGCAACTGAAGAAGAAACAGCCCTTCATAATCGAATTATGCCGACAGTGGTTCGACCTTCAAAACAACTTCTCCCAGAATCTAAGCAAGCAACAAATCAAGAAATGGTATAAAAATTCAAACCAATTATTTGAGTTAAAGTAGTCCTTCGTATTAAACACACACATTTTGCCGTATGCTGTGGTTCTAGCTGATATAATTCAAACAGGATCAAACCTGTGTGGTTTGTGATGGCAAAGAGGGAAAACATGTTTAAACTGTTGTTGAAGGTAGTGATTCAGTATATGCCACTTTAAAGGTGAGCAGACTGATTGTCAGCTTTACCCTTATGGACTGGTTATGAAGTGCTGTAATGCTTTTTGAGCTTACACATTTTAATATTACCCAATTGTCATTACCCAATTCTTACTGTGGTAATGAAGTGCTTAGGTGTGCTAATGTCACTGCATGGCATGGAATTCTTGCCACCATTGTACCTTAGAGATGTGTGCTTTAAGTGCCAAGTTAAAACCAAAATGTACTTGGCAGATTTAACATTTTCTTCTGTCTGCATTTTGAAGCATTTTTTAATACTTCAGGAGGGAATATTTAAGCATGTGACTGTAAAACCAGACTATCCAGATCAGTGTAGTGGGAGGGTATAGCAAGCTTGTTCCTCTGTATGTCTCTTATTCTGTAGTAGATAGAAGTGTCTTTTTTTGTTCAGAACTCCATGTAATGCACAGCAGTAATTACTGTGTAGTTAGCTTGACACGTGAACATTCTCGAAACTTATTACATGACTTTTTAAAAAATACGTACTTAATAATCATGGCCTTATTCTCAAATACCATAGCACTTTAATCATTTACATAGCTAAACAGACACAGGTTGGACTGAAAGGTCTTGCAAATTCTAATCGAGGAATCAAGCTCTGAAGTTCTACTGTCTCTCACTGAAAGTAAAGGATACTAAACAGATGCAGTATATTTGTATTCAGCTTTTATGAAATCCATTGCAAATACAATGTGAATTTATATTGAGTGCTGTGTAGATTAATTTACTGATTTATGTTTAAATAGTTTGTAGCTGAAAAATACTTAAAAATGAATATTTACAGTAAATGTATTATTTTTTTTTTCTTTTTTTTAGGAGCTGTTTGAGCTTCCGGTATGTATGCTTTTTCAATTAAGCATGTACCTGTTTTCTTAGAATGTATATAGGTGTAACCCTTTTCTTCCTTCCTGTATGACACAGACCAGTTATGAAATTGGAATTGTGCGCCAGTTTCCATTTTCTTCAGTTCTGCAACGTATGTGTGTAATAGCGAGAGTTCTAGGGGAGAAGAGAATGGATGCTTATATGAAAGGTGCCCCTGAAGTGATTGCCAGCTTGTGTAAGCAGGAAACAGGTAAAGGAACAAACTATTCTTATTTATTGTGTAGCTCACCTGTAATCTGAATAATTTTAATAACTCTAAACTTGACCTCTTTAAAGTTCCTGTTGACTTTGAGTGTGTCCTGGAAGAATACACTAAGCAGGGCTTCCGAGTTATCGCTCTTGCTCACAGAAAACTGGAGTCTAAGCTTACATGGCACAAAGTCCAGACTATTAATAGGTAAGAGTGACTTCACTTTTTTAATGAGTAACAAGCTTTAAAAGGAGCATGCTTTCAATTAATTATGCAATGTTTATTTTTGTTTTAATCAGTTACTACTCTTCTTTAGCTTTCTTCTCTCTTGACATATGTAGTTCTGTGCATTCTTTATTTGTACCCTGGACAATACAAAGAAATGTAAGATACATAAGTTTTTCTGCAATAATGTGAATTATGAGGAACATCTTTAAGCTTGAAATGAACTACAATATTAATTTCTTATGGTGTTTATTTTATGCTAATGTGGCAGGAAACCTCATTTGATTTCTTTGGTATTTGAACATACTTCTATCATCTGTGTCTATTAAAGATATTAGCCCACAGTGGAAAGTCTCCTGTGCATGTTTGATATAGTTTCTTCATCTGCTATAGATAGCATGTCCATTTTCTCATTGCAAAGCTTGTCAGAAAGGTTTGGAAGGCAGAAAGGTTTCTTCCTTTAAAGAGTAGTATTTCCTGTTAATTGTTTTTCAGCTGGTCCTAGTTTTATAGATAATGCTATCTTTTCCATTGTGTTTGAAAGTGTAGCATCGCTATGAAAATGCCAGTTTTGACTCTTCTTTTGTATCAGCTCTGTGTACAAGATGAACTTTTTGCAAAGCAGTACAAAGAGTAATGGGTTTTCCAATTTCAAGTGTAAAAATCTACAGTAGCAGTAAAATACTCAAGACCTGTAAATACGCTGACTTTCATGTAAACCAAAATTAATTAGTTGCTTTATTTAATTGGCTAATGTCTGTTAATCTTGCTAGCCTTGGTTAACACAACTTGGTACTTGTATGTTAAGTATTAGCTAATTTGGAAACTGAAGATGTGCATTCTGAACAAATCTTAAAATTTGGCTGTGAATGCAGTTAGCTTTAGAGCATATTTTCCTAGCTGTAAGCTTTTTGAGAATGTGATTTCTTTTAGAAAGCGTTCTTGTGGAAAAAACTAAAAATTGTGCTTGAGCGGAAACATTTTGTTATACTGGTGTTCAATTAAAAGAAGGGAAATAAGTATAAATTATTATATATAATCTTGGGTCCTTTTTTATAAAGCAAATCCTTTACTTTTTGTGGTTAAAAATAAACATCTCCCTTTGATAAACAGAAAATCAGGCTTTTTAAGCTACATCTAATAATTCTAATTCTTCCAGTGTTCTCTTCCTTGCCTCCTTTTCTACAGAGATGCTATTGAAAGCAACATGGATTTTATGGGGTTAATTATAATGCAAAACAAGCTGAAGCAAGAAACCCCTGCTGTACTTGAAGATTTGCATAAAGCCAACATTCGCACCGTCATGGTTACAGGTTGGCATCTAAACATTCATACTCAAAAAAATAAAAATCCATCTCTTTTTGGTCTTTAATTACAGTGTATGAAGTCAATTTTTAGTGTCAGTAGGCTGGGATTACACTGTATTTATAGCGAGAGGGAAGTTTAGAAACTATTGTGAGAATATGCAGACACCAATCTCTTTCTTGGATAAAAGTTGGTTTGGTAAGTCAGAGATCAGAAACCAGTATAGGGCTTAACTCTACTTCATAGCTTCCTCTCCCCGATTCCATGCACAGGTTACTTTATACTGAATTGAAGGCTGAAAAACCTAAGAGGTCTTCCAGGTCAAACTAGATCAAGGTCCTGGTCTAATATTATGCCTGATCCTGCTTTGAGCAGGAGATTGGACTAGGTGACCTCCTGAGGGTCCCTACCATTTTGAATTATAAGTAATTTTTTATTTTTTTTTTTTTAGGGGAGGGTGGTAAGAATGGCTTAGCTAGCCTGCTTACAGGGACGTATCTATGCTCAGTGTTTTCCATGCAATATGTGTGCTTGCTTTTTAAATCAGTTATTGCAACTTTGGAATAATGTTTTGATAGGTTTGCAATACAACTTAGTGTTTGCATGTTCTGTGACCATGTTTAAAAAGCGGTATTATAAATGGCTGCATGTTTTCTGCCTGATTTTCAATATATACTAAGATCTGGTCAATAAGAATCTAGATCTTTATGGCTGGAAGAAGCATATGGAGTTTCTAGTGATGTTAGTGCCGAGGAGGTGTTTAATGGGCTAGGCTTTGAATTTTGTCTGTAGGCTTGGCTTGCCCCAAGGTTGTTACTGGTATGTTAGGCAGTCCTAGTTTCAAACTGGCTTTGTTGGTTTTGTCTTACATGGAGTATCAGTATACACTATTGATCCTTTTCTAACTGAAACCTTTTTAAATGCAATTGTTTAACAGGGGATAACATGTTAACTGCTATCTCTGTGGCCAGAGACTGTGGAATGATTCTACCTCAGGATAAGGTCATTATTGCTGAAGCACTACCTCCAAAGGATGGACAGGCTGCCAGGATCAACTGGCATTATGCAGATACCCTTGCAAAATGCACTAGTTCATCACCAGCCATAAACTCAGAGGTAATACAAACATTATTATGTTCTTAAAGTGTAAGCAGTTAGTTTTACTGTTGAGTTTCTTTCTTTTTATCTTATTCCATTAAATAGAAAATCTGCTGTTAAATGTCAAATCAGAATTGATGTACTTGTTAACTTTCAGATCTTAAAACACCAGAGTAGTAAAACAGCTGGGGGAGATAGTCTTTCAACTGTGATACAACATTTGACATGTTAGTGGTGCAGGAGGCAGGGTTTTTTCCCCCACATTTCAATCTCTTAAGACTGCTCTAGCTGCTTGCAGTTGAAACATTAAACTGTATTTTCTTAATAGTGTTTTCATTGTATGAGGTTTTTTTCAAGTAACATTCTTAGAAACCTCCTCTACTGTGAGATCTGTGGGATTACTCCTCTGAGTATTAGCTTGAAATTACAAGGTATCTGTGTAAATACATTACAGCTAGAGTGTTAAACTGCTTTTGATAGGATATTCCAGTTAAATTGGTCCATGAAAGCCTTGAGGATCTCCAGATGACCAAATACCATTTTGCAATGAATGGAAAGTCATTTGCAGTGATTCTGGAGCATTTTCAGGACCTGGTACCCAAGGTGAGCATTTTACTTGAGTATGGGCACTTTTGATGGTGAACAGACTTTGCCCTGTGAGCATTAAGAGATCTTCTGTCTTCCAGCTTGTGTTACATGGCACTGTGTTTGCTCGCATGGCGCCTGATCAGAAAACTCAGTTGGTGGAAGCTTTACAAAATGTAGAGTAAGTATTTGCTTAAGCATAGAAAGCCGGGAGGGTTGACTGAGTGGTGCAATAGGAAGAAAAAATTGTGTATGCTGTTAGCTGTTTTACCAGATGAAAAGGCTGGGCTAATGTAACATCCCCGAGTTGGTAAATCAGCCTGTTAGCTGAGCAGGAATGAGAGTAGTACCATCTGCTGGCTAGTTGTAAAAGTTTCAGACTTTTCATGAAGTTATAAATAATGAATAACTAAACTGACTAACATGTTTTATAAATCTGGTTGCTTGGCTTAATAAACAAATGCACCAAATGTCTTTTGTATATTACAGAAGTACTATTAACTGGGTGACTTCTGTTCATACATGGTCAGTATACTACTGTATGGTGTCAGGCCTTGTAGCTATGCAAGACAGACAAAAGTCTGTCTGCCTAAAGCAAAGACGCTTTAGACCATCTTGGAATGATAGAGGGCTGATAAACATGATTGGTTTGGCTGACCTGGCCAAGTCATGTTACTTTTCTGTCCACTTCCTTGTATGTATAGTGGCAACAGTAATTGCTTTTAGCATTAACAGTCACTCATTACTATGCAAACCCTGAATAAGTCAAATAATGTAGAAGTATTTAATGAAATAAGCTAAACAGACTATGGTTAGGGAATGGTTCAGAATGCTGACATCTGTTTGGTTTTTATAGTTACTATGTGGGCATGTGTGGAGATGGAGCAAATGACTGTGGCGTAAGTATATTTTTATTTTCCATACAAAACTGTTCAGTTATGTTTTACAGCTGAAAGCAGGTTTTAAAATGCGCTCTTTCTATTTCAACATTAACTGGCAGGCACTGAAGAGGGCACATGGTGGTATATCTTTGTCTGAACTTGAGGCTTCTGTGGCATCACCGTTCACTTCCAGGACACCTAGTATTTCCTGTGTGCCAAAGCTGATCAGGTAATGCCACTCACTGTGAACTTAACTGCATCTGTGTAACTCCTTTTGCCTACCCTATACTAGTATATGTTTGATGCTGTAGGAGGCCAGTTTGAACTAAAGAACAAGCCGTACATTTTTAGTAGTTCTGCTTCTTTAATGAAGGTACTTTGAGCAAAGTCTTGCCATAGAATGATGTAGTATTTTGTTACAAACCCTTTTGTCCATGTAAAGTTAATTTTTTTAGAGTGTGAGCAAGCTTCTACATGTTCATATTTAATTTGATGTCTTTGTGACTCTACTAGTTTCCATAAAGGCTGTGTGTAATTGGAAGCAGTAAAACTCTCCAGATAACTGCTCAGCAGCGTACAGAGTAGAAAACAAATTTTCTAAATAGGGTTTGACCAATTTTTGCTTATAGAATTGGAAGTTGGGTAGTAATTTTGGATAAAGGTCAGCCAGAGAAGAATCTAGTTAAGTCTGTGTGGAACTAATGAGGTAATGCGTAATTGGAAACATTTCTGAAGTCAGCAGCTCTGTGGCTGACTGCATGTTTGTTCAATCTGTGTAGTAAACTAGTGCTTCATCGATGCTTTTTCAAGCAGACCTGCATTTTAAAACCTTCCTTGGAAAACCACATAAAGTCCAAAGAACACTGAAGTCTGGTGGCAGCTCAGTTCAGAAGGCATGCTCACGACTCTGATGTACTTGACAGTGTACCGTTGCAACCCCTTTCTCTCTGTATTTCTTCAGCCTAATGTCCCTCGAAGGCTTTGGTGATGTGTTTAATTGCAGCTAACATTTTGCTAAGCAGAATTTAACTGCTTGCACAGGAAGCTTTCCAGTTACATGCTTGCATTTGTTTTAACAGGGAAGGCCGTGCTGCTTTAATAACTTCCTTCTGTGTATTTAAGTTCATGGCATTATACAGCATTATCCAGTACATCAGTGTTACTCTGCTATATTCTGTAAGTATCCTGAGATTTGAAAATGGATAGATATTGAATATAAATTGTTCCAAGTCTTTTTTGGGTATGCAACACCTGCATTCTAAAAAGTGTCTTTGGACTAAAAGTATTGTGAGTATTCTTTCAATTTTTTTTTTTTAATATTAACTGTATGAAAAACATGGGAGTATCGATTTTTAAAGAGGCAATAACTAATGCCTATGGATAGAAAGTCTCTACAGTGTGAAGTCCAAAAAAGCATATCAATGGAACAGAAATACAGTTTTCAATTGTTTAAAAAACATCAGCATTTAAAAATAGCCTAACTGTATTTAAAGGGCAATGCATTCCTTTTATGTAAGGATTGAAAGAGAGCAGCTTGCAAGTACTGAGTTAGGAGGGAGAAAAAAAAAGAAAGCCAAGTGAGGTGTTTCCTATTAATATGATTGGATTTGCAATATGGCATGTGGTAGAAATCCTGTCTTTTTTAATTTGCATTCAGAGTTAATCATGGAAAGTACTAAAGGACCTTGGCATTTCTGTATGACTACATAGTAAAGCTATGGTGTTTAGAGAACTGTGGGCCTAAGCTATTATTTCATTGGTTTGTAAGATTCAGTAATGTAAGTTTGATTACAAACAAATTTCAATTACAAATAGCTTATGCATCTTGAAACTGAAGTGGTTTCATACCTTGATACTTCAGGAATTGGACCTGTGAATTGTAGAGTAGTCAAGACCCCTGCAGATAAAGGAACACAGTTTGCCAAGAGACTGTCTTGTTTACAGGGTGATAATTAAAGAATTAATGCCATAGGAGTGTCACTGTAAGACGTTTCTTGGTATGAAGAGATTACCAATGTTTCAAGTGTGTTTTTTGTCTAGATCCTGAGCAATTTGGGAGATTTCCAGTTTCTCTTCATTGATTTGGCAATCATTTTGGTGGTTGTCTTCACTAGTAAGTATTGTGTTGAATTACTACTGCTGGCTTCTATGAAGCAGTTTTTGTTTGGTCAGTTTTTGTTTAACACCTTATTAGGTGCTCTTTGGAGTAAGCTAAGCACTGTGACATACAGTTGGGATGTTACACCTACTACAGTATATGCATTAAAAAAACCAAACACTGTGTACCGAGATAGATTCATCTGAAGCCTGTGAAATGCCCTCATACAAAAAGCAGGTTGTGGGCGTGATCATAGAAAACTAGTTCTTCACGGTACAGGAAGTGGTAAATCTGTACTGACACAAGGAAACTGTTTTTGGAATCAAAACGGGAGTTGTTCCAGTATCATCTTTCTCAAGTGTTTTGATTTCTTGCATTTTTAGTTGAATTTCTGTCCAGAAAATGTTATACTCTGAAACTATTACCTAGTGAAGTACTTGATTCCACAGAATTCCATTTTCAAGTTTAGTAGAAGCTGCTGCTTTGGAGCAGTGGCAGACCAAAACTGAGGAGACGAGCTGTAAGCCCTTGTGCCAGACAAAGGGAATTTGGCCAGACACTACTAATTCCTCAAGTCTCATGGCTTCTATTATTGTCCCCTGCTGTCCTGTGCTGCTGCTGGGGGTGACCAGCCTGTGGAAGGCACTGTGGCATTCTTCTAGTGCAGTATAATCTTTTCAAGGTGGTTTCACACTTGCAATTCTGGACTAATTTTTAAAGTGTTGTCATGAGCAAGCCATTCTAATTCTGCAGAATGTGAACAGGGTAACTCTCGAAAACCATAATGATGTAATGTGTCATTTGTTTTTCTTTCTCTTTCCAGTGAGTCTGAACCCTGCTTGGAAGGAGCTTGTTGCGCGAAGGCCTCCATCAGGTCTTATCTCAGGTCCACTTCTGTGTTCCGTTTTGTCTCAGATCGTCATCTGCCTTGCTTTCCAAACCTTTGGGTTTTTTTGGGTGAAACAGCAGTCCTGGTATGAGCCTTGGACAATGGAATCTGAGTAAGTGTTTCAGTGGCTCCATGCAGGACCCAGTAATGACTGGGAAGCTACAGACAGTAACTGCTCTCTTCTTTACTGACCCGCTTTGGGGACTTTGTAAATAAAGCTTCTGTGTGGCGGCTTGTTAGTCTACTGGGTTTTTTTGTGAAAAGCTTACTAAATACATAGGAGTTACCCAATGGCTGAAATACAAAACTGGGTCAGAGCCACACCGCAAGGTCTGAAGACTCCATAACTTTGGGACAGTTGAGATCAAAATTTCTAATTAATGGTTAAGATCTATTTTAACTCTTCTATATTGTAAAGGTTTTTTCCTGTTAGAGTTCCAGTAAGTCAAATTCATATTTCTGAAAAAGAAGAGGTGTTTTAATCCTTTTTTTAGATAGCAATGTTTTTTTACATGTGTGTCTGCAGTGATAGTTTCTAAACAATTGATGTAGTGAACTTATAAGCAGAAAGCATAAAAAGTTAAAGTTCAGAAATCACGAAAATTGCTACCTCCCTGACACAGTTTCATTTCTTACTACCTGTTTTCAAAGATAGGATTTTTTGCTACTGTAGTAATTTGTTCTGTCGCTACTTTTCTTAGTAAGTAGGCCTTGTTTGCTTCTTCTCCTTAACGCAGTGTTAAATGTTATTTTATGTTGTAGTGCATGTAATGTATTGGATGCCACAAACACCAGCTCTGCGCGCCATGGGAATGAGACTCTTCATGATGAACATTACATTAAAAATTATGAAAACACAACTTTGTTTTTTATATCCAGCTTTCAGTACCTCATAGTGGCAATTGTCTTTTCTAAAGGAAAGCCCTTTAGACAACCATGCTACAAAAACTGTGAGTCTTTTCTTACTATATACGGGTCGAAATTAGACTCTTAGTAACTGAGCCTTTGTTTATCCATGGCTCGCTTACAACTCCTTTGTCCCACTTCAGCAGTAGTAGTGTTACTAGGAGAATGTAGTATAGTTATTCTCTGGTAATCGGAGATAGAAATATGGAAGTGTTGAACTGTATGGAGATATTTGTGCTAATAGTTGCTTTGTTTGTAGAAGTATATGTATATATACATTTCAGCTCTGCAAGTGAGCCAGTGAGAAGCTAAGTCTGGCAGTCTGTCTCTGTATGGCGATCAGCACACCTTGTATCGTCAAAATCTGCCTAGAAGGGTTTTAGAGGGAGAAAAGAGGTTATTGCAAGGGGTAACGAACCCGTGATACATGGAAAAACTGTCTAAAACTGATTGTGAGATGGTCCAATTAAAATATTTTTTTATTCTTTTACAGTTCTGTTTGTTGTATCTGTGATAGTTCTTTATGTCTTCATATTTTTCATCTTGTTGCATCCCGTTGAATCTATTGACACATTTCTTGAGGTAAGATTCAGCTGATATGCAGGTGTCTGTACTTCCTAGGATAACCGATGGGCTGCCTTTTGGGGAAGCTTGACTCCCTTTAGAGCTTTGCGGGGGGGAGGGAGAATTTTTAACTGTTGGATGTGTGTTACTTAATTTGTGTGTTGCTAATCTCTGGCAACTTTTTCTCACAGCTCGTGTGTGTGCCATATGAGTGGCGCCTAAGAATTCTCTTCATTGTTATTCTCAATGCAATTGTGTCTGTGCTGATGGAGGTAAGAAATTAAAGTGGAAAAAAATGCTTGTCTGTTAAATTTTTCAGGGTACATGTTTGTCTTTTGTTTAGAAGGTATCTCTTCACAGCATGCCGGTGTAAGTGGTCGCTGTTTTCATAAGTTTGTATTCCTAAAAATGTCCTTGTAAGCTAGATTTAAGGTGTCAAGGTTTTCTGTGTTAAAAGCAGAATTTTAAAACCTTTTTCATTAATTAAAAAAGGAGGAAAACTTGAAAGACATACATTATTTCAACTATTTCATAGGACAGTACTCTCCATATTTATTTGCTTGATTTGTGTTAATTCAGTTCAGAATAACATAGCATAGTAAAGAACTATATAAAATTTTAGGGGAGCCTATCTTCATTCAGTTGCATCATATGAATAGCTTATTGTTCAGGATAATGCAGGTCTGTATAACTTGTTCATCTAATCTGATCCAAGTCCAGAAGTAGAGATGTTCTTGCAGAGATCTGCTTTTTCCAGCCCTGAGCTTATCCAAAGTCAGTCACTCTAGATATTGACCTCTTCTGCTGTAATGCCAGAGTTAATGTGGGCAGAAACATGCCCTGCTTTTCATCCAGGTACCCATATGTTGTTTCCGAGAATCAAAGTTTGACAGGTACATCCTCCAGAAGGAGTCTGGATTCAGTGTCAGTCATTTATTCCTGTGGTTAGTTCTTCTCCCTGTGATAGTAATGCCTTATTTCCAACGTGGATACGTTTGGGTTTTGGTTGCAGCCATTAGTCACTCTCTTTTCCTGCAAGATGAAAAGCCTTTCAACATTATCTAGCACTTGCACCTTATAATTATCTGCTTTTACTGTATAATGTTTTCTCCAGCTTCTAGTCAGTATTTCCATTACCATGGAAGGGATTTCTATCAAGGTAACCATCATAATGTTTACTTGGATCATACCATTTTGGCCTTTGAAGGTTACTACAGCGTTAATATTCTTCCTGGTTGATTAGTTTTTTCCCTTTTATTTGTGACTTAGTAAAAATAAAATCAGCCAAAGGTTTTTTAGATGCTTTAATCAAAATTGTCAAGACTTTGTGCTAAAAATGTTCCAAATAGAATTTGCAATATATGCTATTATGTTGCTGCTTATTGGAACATGTTTTTCAGTGTTTTGACCTGATAGGTGGTAACTTGTCTTTTCCAGAACATGGCAGTGGATGCTAATTTTTTTGGACCTTTGCCTTGTTAACAGACTTATCCTCTCCGAAAGATCCTGTGACTTTCTTACATTGTCCTGTATTTACTCTTAACTGTGCTTGTGATATTTTCTTTTTTATGCTCTTTAACTCTTTAAGAGTTTAGTAGTAAAAAAAATATGAAATATTTCTTTTTTCCCACCTTTTTTATTTGTTAAAAGTTAAATTTTATTTATACTGCTGTCCTTGCTACTGAAACAATAGTTATTCCGATACTGCAGAATTGTGGCTTTTTTGTCTTCCAGTAAATTTAAAACAAACCTTCTAGATAGAATTTTTTTTTCCGTTTAATGTTCTTATTGCCATCTGTGAGAAATCAGCTTTTTTGAAGTACTGAGATTAGTCCTTGGAATTGAGCTTCATGTTGATACATGGAGTGTAAATAGGTGGTCGTTGCAATTTCCAGTCCAGTGATAAATATTACTGAAGGAAATAAACTTACCTTCTGCTGAGAAATCACTTTGTTCTGCAGGTGATCTTTCTAACTTTTATACAATCTGGTGATGTTTCTGTTCTGGAAGTGTAAGGGCTCCAGTAGCAAGTCTGTACAGTGTGTTAATCCATGTATCAGCACGTGCCTCTCGAGGACAAATGGTTCTCCTTCGGTTGAAATGTTCGTAAGGTTCCACTCCTGGGCCTTGTTGGTTGCCACGTCAATCTGTAAACTTCTGAATTTCTACTAAGTATAACATAAGGCATGTAATTACTCCGGAGCGTTTGCTTTCATCCAGCATTTCAAATCCCACCCCACTCTTTCTCCAGTGCAGGTTTGAGTTAGCATCTTTCAACACTTTAGTCACTTAACTGTCGTGACCAAGACTGGTAGGATGACTTGTCACGTTCCATTTAAACAGACTTTCCTATTTATCTTGTTGCCCATACTTCAGTAGTGGAATAGAAGTACCTATAGAATTTAGTTTTCTTGACATTAAATTTTTGGAATGTTCTGCTTTGACTTAAAACCTATTTCTTCCGCTTTCCCCATTAAATGAATGCTTTTAGACAGGTAAGTTGTCTTACTGCACAGCAGGTGTCCAACAGAAGCATTGTCTAGTGAGCCTCGCATCCCAAACCTTGTTTTAGAATACACACTTCACCTTTCATAACTTCAGCCTGCTTTTGTCCCAGCTTTTGAACTGTATTTGTCCAACTCCGGCAGTATTACTTTAGGCTCTCTGAAGTTTTTTCACGTGATGCCAACTCACTGGGTCCGATGTGCTGTGTGGAAATGTCAGGGTATTTTTACTCTTTCACTTCCAGTATAGCTCATTGCCTTTCTGTCCTTGTGTCCCTGGGTGGATTTTCTGCTCACTACGCTTTTCACTGCAGAGTTAGCGGGGTACTACAGGTCATATTCTGAGTATCTAGGAAAACCTGCTGTTGCATTTCCTCGTTTCTTTTAACAGGGTAACTCTGTGTGTGTATCACCTAGCGTTTGTTCTGCTGGCACTAATCCCTCAGTAATCACCTCTTGAAGTATCTCATAAATATGAAATACTTGAGGAATTGGATCGATCTTCTTCTGCCACACTTGCCAGTTTGACACTTGTGTCACACTACGATCATATGTAGTTTCTTCATTGCTTCTACAGCAGGAATGGTCTCTGGCTGTGGTTGTCCCAGACGTGGTTTCTGAAATGCTGTGTAAAGCTTCTGCTTCTTCCATGTGGGTGCCAGACGAGGTTCACAAAGCACGCATATTCTTTCTACCAGATGACAGAAAACACTGCATAACAAAGGCAGATCCTAGCAGATGTTCCTCCTTGTCTATACCTGGTGCCCGGTATAGACATACTTAAACTGACTGGCTTCAAAAGCAGACATCTAACAAGCTGAACATTTGTTGCAAATGCTTTATAAAAGCACCGTAAAATTCTGGTATATTTTAAATAATAAGCATCATAAAGTCTGTTATAGAAGTCTGGCTAATCAGCTCCCCTATCTAGTGGCAGAGGTTAGTGAGATGTCAGAAATGGAATCTGTCCGAAGATGAGTTGTAGGCTCAAGGCCATGGAAGATACAGGTTCACACCTGTGTTGCCAGATTTGTTCAAGGCTCTTGAGTCCGCCCGCACAGCCATGTGAGAATAACCAGATGTACTGAACATACCGTTCAATTTCTGCCCTCCTTTCCAAAATCTGGAACAGCTCCTACAGAATTCCTTCAGACTTCCTGCTGGTGGCTCAGCTTTGCTACCCCACTGAAGCTTTTCTGGGAATGTTGCTGGTTTAAAACAAACTATGAACAAAGCACGGCTCCAGCATGAAGTACACTATAATGTTAAAAATGGTTTGAGGGGAAACTCCTTTAAGCACTCATGTCTGCAGTGCTTCACAGGGTTTTTTTTGAGAATTGAAATGTGCTAAGAATGTGTATTATTCTTACCTGTATCAAAGGATGCAGTTTTGGTCCTTGCTGCTATTGATTTAAAGTACATGTTCATATTCTTAAATCTCATGTGAGCACTTTAAGAACGAAAACATTTATCACTTAATTACTGACAAGTAACGTAAACTCAGTTTTGCCTGGCACTGAATTAGTTATGCCTAACACACTATTTCAGGTTTTATTTGTGATGTGCACACTAACAACAAATGATCATTAGTTTCTTTAATTCTTCCCACTCACTGCAATGTCTCACAGAATGTCCTCCTTGATATGATCCTTTGGAAGGTTGTGTTCAATCGAGACAAACAAGGAGAATATCGCCTCACCATACCCCAGCCGCCTCAGGTTGGAGACTAGTATTTTGCTGTCATCATTTGAGTGCATGCAGATTAATTCAATTGTGTCTCTTTATGATTGATAAGTGTCCGTTGCTTACCTTAAGCTTAAGACTGCCTAAATTAGATGTCTGTAACTGGAATGTTAAAAGGAAAGGCTTCTGGTTTTTAGATTTTTCTCCTTGTTGATACTTAAAGAATTTAGCTGTGTATACAAGAACTGCAAAGCAAACCCAGAGGATTGCTTTTAGAACTTTTGTCACTTTATCTTCAGTTTGTATATTAGCAAGTTCTGTGTTTTCACAAGTTAGCATGCTAGGACTGGGAGCGTCTTGATTTGCTTGGAAGCTGAATTGCTGATGCTGGGTCTAATCCAGTTCTTTATTTAATTGATGTGGTTTAGAATTTTAGATCTTTCTGAGAGCAGTAATTTTATAGCACATAGAAATGAAATGAAAAAAAAATAGCAATTGAAAGTATGTTATTACTACTTCAGATTGTTTAGGAGGCTGAAAGATTTAGCTTCTGCTTTTCAGGTGACCATGAATCTTGGTTTGGTCTGCCCCTCTGTCATTACCACGTGAAGGAAGTCTATGTGCAATCCCATAAAAACTAGCTTTTTCTTTAAGCCTCTGGGCTTATTGCATTTAGCTGGTTGTGAATTTGTTCTTGCCAGAATTGCAATGGTTTATTTCTCAGCACTAAATTTTATTAAATGTATTCAGTTCAGATTTACGTTTTTCCTTTTGAGGCTGTTGAAGAACGAATTGGTTTGTATTCACCAAAGAATGGAAATTGTCCTTAAAGGCTCTTGTTTGGTTCAGTTCATCAATTGATAGAATTTCAGAGCGTGAAGAAAACCATAGAATATATCTCCATTAAAATGTCAGCCCTGCAGACGCTAGGTGCTGTCTGAGACATGAGAGGGATCCAGTCTTGAGAATGAGGAATGGTGTTTCTCTTCTCCAGGTAGCTGTTACGTGCATTTAGGACTGGGAGGGGAAAAGTAGGAAGGAAAGAAGAGTTAAGTTCAATAATTTGTCTGTTTTAATAACTGTTAATACCTGTAGGACTTAGGTTTCTCAGTATCAGCAAGTTAAATTCTGCCACTTTTGGCTGGCTGGTTGCCTGCAGTTAAACAATTTATTGCTTAAAAAGTGTTTTGAGCCTCTGGGAATTTGACTGCTTTTTCTAGACCAGACTTTCATTCCTCAATAGTAACATTATTTAATGGTGTCTGTTATACCTGTGCTTATTGAAGCTATTATAAAATCAGCCTGAAAGCTGTTGGTGACCTTAGGTCTTACAATAATGCAAAATACTTATTTTTTTTCTTAGTGTTTTTTAAATGTCATTGCTGCCATAGTACAGAAGAGATGACACAGTAGAAGAGTTTCTGTACTACACTTTCTAGGTCCAATGTGACAATGAGATAGTAAATTAGAAACTAGAACAATAGTTTTTCTTCTATTGTTAATTATATTAATTTTTTCTTATGGTAATCCAGTTTTCAAATCTGTTCACTTCTGCAGGAGGCTGTGAATCGCTGTGGAGTCTGTTTCCTTTCTTCCCTGTTTGGTTGTAGAGAGAAGACACCAAAAGCCAAGTATATGCATCTAGCTCAGGAACTGCTGGTTGATCCAGAATGGCCGCCGAAACCCAGAACAACAACAGAAGCGAAAGTACCAGCCCAAGAAAATGGTTCATATCAAATCATCACTGTAACGTAACAGTGGATCTTGGTGGCATGTGTCTCTAGAAGTATTCAGAAGAATGTAATTTTAAGGCTTTATTTGAAATTGCAGGATACTAAATGTCAAATTCTAATGCAGATGTTTCCAACTGTTTTGTGTCTCTGAATACGGAGTTCAGAGCCAGACATCTTATGGCTATACATTTTAAAAATGTAGGTGACCTTAGGCAGAACAAAAATGAGTGTTTCCTTCCACCTTCTTTCAGATTTCATTATTCCTAAATGAGATGTATTTGAAGGTTTAAACTGCAGGGCAGTTAAAACAGGTTCACTTAATTTGCCTGGAGTATCTTAATCATTGTTCTAACCCGCTTACCTGGGCACGTGTTCATGTAAACCCTATGATGTAATGGTTTCATGGTAGTACTAGAGGCACATAATAACTTTGTCATGCCTTTTTTTCTTTTTTTTTTTTTTTCTTTTATTTTTTTCTTTCTCCTCCTAATATATTCACTGTTGAAAAGCTTTGTGCCTCAGAACGGTTCTAAAGTTTTGGTGTGTATACCTCTAAGTTTGTCCCTACTAGTAAGGAGTGTTTCCAGATGTAATGTTTGGAGTTTTAAGTTTAACTCTTTAGTTGGCCACAGCAGGAATTAGGAATGCGACAGAAGCAATATGCTCTGTCCTTAAGAAGAAAGCACATTGCTTTCAAGTGGGTTCTTAGCATCTTTTCTAGCTAACCCTAAGGAATGGCTTAGGTGGCCTCCAGAGGGGGAGGCATTTGGCTACACTCAAGTTTTTGGAGAAGGAAGGCTGGAGAATCTTAACACTTTCTTCTGTCTCATGTTTTATTACATTTAGCTATGCATTTCTCCACAGACCTTGCTTTTTCCAGCAGAAGGGTTGGATTATCCCTTTGTGGACCATGTTTTATTTGTAAATATCAAGGCAATTTTCCTATATACCTTGAAGTAGTAAGGCCAGTTACTGCTGCAAGAGAAATATGGGGGTGGGAGGGAGGAATATTTTCACATGCCCATGCTTGGGACTGGTGCATGTTAAGACCATACGCATTTCAAAGAGTCTGCCAGTGTCTTAAGCACTATATGTAGCTGTATGAAACAAAAATAAGAGAAAATAGATGAGCTAAAAATCTGTCTTGCTACAAAACTATAAGGCTTATGTAGGTTTTATTTATTAAAAAATAATAATAATAAAAAAAAGCTTGCATCACCAATAATGCTGCTTAAGCACTTGGGGTGGCGATACGTCATTTTGCCATTAGGCGGTGTCAGAACACAGGACCACTAGAAGAACAGGTCTACAGAGATGTAGAGGTAGGCATCGTCTTTGTGCAAAGGTTAAAACTTTTTTAAACCACAAATTACTTCTCTCCAAACCATCTTCAACTTGCTAAACGTTCAGAAAAGTCTCCTTTGGTTGTCTTTGAGAAGATGATAAGATATTGACTCCTGATCAGTATGTTTTGACCAGGTGTAACTGACTGGTTCAGACACCTCCAAGCTTTGGGAAGGGATCTGGGATCTAAAGAAGTTATGATTCTGTAGAGATCCTTTGGAGAAGGAGGTCGGGTCCTTTAGAGTAGTCATGAAAGGAGGGCCCCAAACTGCCTGGCCAGCTGGGTTCATTTTGAATTGTGTGTATTCTGATGATGTAATTTGAGGTTTTGGTTGTCGCTGGGTGTTTTTGGTTTCTTTTTTTTTTTTTTTTTTTTTAAAAAAATATTCCTGTGGAGACAATTCCATTCCAGCATTGTTTTAATAAGGGAAACTTTTCAGGTCGAGCCTAATTCCCCTGTGTTCTGTAAGGCAGTATGGACAGTGTCCTCACTGCTCACGTTATGGTTTCTGCAGTGTTGAACATACTGTGCCAATGGGGAGTTTGAAACTGGTGCTAAGTGGTTTGGAAGACTTTTTCCTAGAACTTTGGGGTTTAAGTTACTAACACTTGCTCCTCATAAATAGTATGCATGTGATGTACTATCCTCCAGTCCAGCTGTCAACTCTTTTCCTGATATTTTTTTTTGTTGTTATTGTTCTTTGTTTTCGAGGGGTTGAGCAGGAGGAAGGGGGAAGTGGTTTCTTCAGCATTCATTCAACAGAGCAATGTACAAGTCCTATTATCCTAGCTTCTTAAAGTCATAAACATCAAACAACATCAGTAGCTTTTCAGGAGTCTGCAATTGTGGACTTGGCTAAATTTATGAGTCTTGAGTCAGTTGACTAACTTCTGTCAATGTTGATATTACAGAAGCTTTGTAGCATGGAATAATTGATGAAGAATAATTCTTAGCTGCGTAAGTAGTATTCAAATTTGAAGAAAAATAATATTTCAGTTGAAAAAAATGTTGTGAAGCTATGCATCTTGGACCTGGGAGCTGTGACTTATCCTTAAATGCGTAAGCTTTTACTTTCCATTTCCTTGACCATTTCAGCTTGCTTGTTCCATCAGAAGCGAAAGAAGATATTTGTGTCTTTCCCTTTTATATGCTTTTGCTTAATACTTTCTCTAAACTGATAATTTCTCTTGGCTTGTTTGGTTTCTGAAGCTAGTCTTTCAGTCTTATGCTAGTTTATTATTAGACTTACCTAGAAAGTGAGGAGGAAACAGCTTATTCAGGTGGGCTTGTCTTCAGAGAACATTTTAGGGAACTCTTATTAAAACTGAAATTGCCAAGTGTCTCCATTTGATTGTGTTGACTAATGGGTCATAAGCCTGTTAAACTTGAACACTGTGCAAATGGGAGCTTGTTTCCTCAAGGTATGCGCTCGGAGCTAGTAAATGTTGAGGTTGCATGCTTGAGCTCTGACCTTGTTTGCTTCTGACGCTTAGTCAAGAATAATAAATCAGCTTTTCTGAGAATCCCTCTTGTTGTTGCAAGTTCAGCCACAAAATAAGCTTTTGAATCTTCTGCGATTATTGGGGTTTATGCCTTCCTGCCCAAGAGCTGAGTTCAGCCACCTATCATTTTTCTCATTTTGAGCAGTTTCTCTGGTTGTCAGAAACGCAGCAAACTAGATCTGCACTAGTGCATTCAGTTTCTCCTTTGAAGTAAGATAAAATTCAGTTTGTAGTGGAAAGAATCTCTTCTGATGTTCATCTTGGATGTCTAAATTCAGGTGAACAGACCAACTTAGTGAGCTCCACTAGATACTCGGTAGACATTTTCTTCCTGCTGTATATTTTGGCCTTACGTTGAGGAGTTTGATTTATTATTAAATTATTTGTGTATGCAGACTTTAATCTGTACGTATATTACTTTGATGTATTAGGATTTGTAAATATTACTGATTTTTAAATATTATTTATGCACATACTTAAAGGACTGGTCTATCCAGAAAAGCAATTGCTAAATAATAAATGTTACTTTTTAGAAATAAATTGCAAGATCATTAAATTGTATATCCCTCAGGGTTATTTTTAAAGGTTTTTTTTTTTTCTCTTCCCTTCAGATTCAATTAGCAGTAACTAATTTCATGTACTATAGAACTAAATCTACTGTAAAAAGAAGATGCTGCAAATAATGCTTGAGTAGAAGCGGCTAAAACACCACAGAACTGACTGTCCGTGTTCATCGTAACTTTAAATCGGAAACTCTTACTGTTGCACTTTTTAAAAGTTGTTGGATTTTTAATTCTATTTATTTTTTTCTTTCTTCATGAAGGTTGTGCTGAACAGTCATCCCAAATCGGGTAAATAATCCTGTACTGTATATGTATATACAGTATAATACTAAGCAGATGTGGAGTCCTTTTTATGCTGCGAATTTTTAATGCTTATGTTGATCATCACAAAATGAGAGAGCTAAAGTTCTGTAGGATTTCTCCCATGAAATTCTGAATTGTAAACTTAAGGTTTTTGTATGTCTAAGGGAAAGCTGTGGGTTTTTGACAATTTTTAGAGTCTTGAATATGTTGATTTTATACAGTAAAGCTTCAGGTTTTTAAAGCTATTTTCAACAAACTGCAGCTTGTTTGATAATTATGTGAACCAGAAACTACTCAGTATGTCATTAATTCCTCAAGCCTAACACAGATTAAAAGGTTCGTCATTACAGCACGCTCTAGAAGCTCAGCCTCCTTTTTATTTTTAGATCTGAAATGATACTACATCTTTGTACTTAAAATATGTATTGCTGCTCTAGAATGGTACCCTGTTGTCAAGAGGCATACATAAATAACTGTACAATAGAATTGTAAATAGACTTGTAAATCATTTTTGTGACTGAAGCTCTTTGAAAATAAAATTAAAATGAACAGATATTTTAACTCTTTTCATTAGTTTCATGACATTGTTTTTAATTATTCTTTATGCAGTTAGATCCAAGGTTTGGTGAAGAATACAGACCTATTCCCACTGATGCCATGGGTATCTTGTTCAGTGCCTCTGTGTTTTTGAAGGTGGGGGTGCAGAAGAACGCATGCGGTGTGCTAGCAGTGCACAGTTAGCTCTGCTGTTCTGCAGTGGGGTAATACTGACCAGACTTTTACCTGGTGGCTTATGAGAGCCCTTTGAAAGCCAGACCTTGTGCATGCAATAGCAACTTGTTTCCACCTTCTGTTAGCCAGATGTTGCTTTTGTTCTTTGGCGCATAGGAGGCATTATCTTGAAAAGACTTTTGGGCAAATGTTCCCAGTTGTGAGCTGTCACTATTGTTGCACTCGTCTTCAGAAAAATCACCCAGAAACGAAGACATCTTTTTCCATCCTGTGGCTCACCTTCCATTTAAACATCCATTGGCAGAGCACATGATTTTAAACTTGAAGATGCTTGAAATACCTGGGTACTTAATTACAAAAACTTTGCTTGAAATTGAAATATTAATATTTTGATAACTTAAAGCTTTTCTCTCTTCAGAATCTTTCAGGCATTAGGTTTTGGTGGTCTGTGACTCCAGAAGACTAGGACGAAAAACAGATGCCAGATAGGTCAACCCTGGGTTGCTTAGCCAAAGCATTAAGCAAAAAAACTCTTCATTTCTTACTCGTATTGCTTTGACTTCAATCCTGCAAGAAAGTAAAAGTCAGAGCAGCCTTGCGAAGGTACATAGCAATCACTTGGTGGTTTAAAGTAGATGTGTCCACTCCTTCAAAGCCTAATGCACCTGGGTAGCAGATTGTGGTGAAAGTGTCTAACAAATTTGAAATCTCTGATCATAATTTGTGCTGAAAAGTATATTTCTGACTTCACCCAGATTTGCATTGGGTTGTTTGAAGCACATACTCCAATATCACTGTCAAAGAAGCTACAGGTGGGTTTTGTGCCGTCTCATTTGTGACTTCAGCCTTTCTCCTGTTCTGTGAGTGCTCTCAAATTCTACTTTTGAAATTGTATACAACCTGTGGAAGCTGGTT
Organism: Falco cherrug; assembly: GCF_023634085.1. Classification (NCBI taxonomy): domain Eukaryota; kingdom Metazoa; phylum Chordata; class Aves; order Falconiformes; family Falconidae; genus Falco; species Falco cherrug. The sequence goes on from NC_073707.1 coordinate 19,626,933, forward strand.
GCTTACACAGCTAAACGTAGGTGAAATCTGCTCCGAAGCTTAAAATATTCTTTGGCCTTTCACAGTAGTTACGCAAATATGGGTGAAAGTGTTATCTAGAGGATGCGTTTTGCTGTTTTACTTCCCATTTAAAGTGCAGAATCATGGTGAAGCCTGATTGCCTGCTATGCTCCTAGTAAGTTCCTCTGAAAAGCAGATAAGTTTCCAAGGTACAGTTCAGAATTCCTTTTTCATGCTTATATGAGTTTAGAAACTTGCAAAAAAGAAAGTTAAGCATCGTAGTAAATGATACTTCTGCTCAGTATTCTATGAAACTGATTTCAAAACCAATATGTGACTTTTAATATGGTAACAGTATTAATGTATTGCTTTGGCATCCTTTCACAGTCTTGGGAAAGATGAAAGCGGGTGGTATAAAGGGAAAGAGGCTGTAGACCAGAACATGGTAAAGGACCAGCCAGGCTGGTGTCCTTTCTGGAATGCCAGGTGTCTCATGTGAGGGTTTGAGAAAATGTTAATCCACAGGAACGTATAACTGTGGCCCTTATGTTGATCTTACTGTATTCTCTACCATTAGAATCTTCAGTTACGGAAAATCAAATATTTCTTCAAAAAATACCATTAGCAGGTCTAGATGCTTGAGATCCATAAGATTATCTAGTTCCTGTGCCAGTCATGCGCTTGTGGCCCTAATCCCCTGCAAAGAATGTCTATTATTTCATTGCTTGTGAAAATGTATGCCTTCTAGCACTTCTGAGTGTCTTAACCTTGTCTCACCGAGTACTGTCTTACCTTTTGTTATGAGACCCGGAAAACAGACCCCAGTCTACAGTCTAGCATTAGCCTGTTTCTTGTTTTACAGACTTATTTTACTTACTGGCCTGCAGTCTTGCCCCCTGAGGCACCTGCATTTGCAGTCTGTAGCATAACAATTTGGGGTCTTCCCCGCCCCCCCCATTTGGTTTTCTAGGTCTTTATTATTATTTAGTTAGTTAGTTGGGGTTTTTTCCTAGTTATTATTTAGTTCAGCTGTGGTCTTGGGTTGGGTTGGTGCAGGCTGAGGTGCCAGTCAGGGCTTGAAACAAATTCCTGGGTGTGTTCCTGCCCTGCGTGGAGGGTTGTGCTCACCCACCGTCCAGAAGCGGCTCACCAGGGCTCACCGACCAAGGGGCTTGCCCTGGGGACACAGGGATGTGCCCAGTCACCACCATGCTGGGGTGGGGACAGGCAGGATCAGGGACAGGCTGGCTTATGAGTTTATTGAAGTAAAGCTGTCGCTGGCTTATAGAGATGGTCAGGTTTGGAGGGAGGGGGGATTACTAGGAGGGTGAGATTCACTGAAAGATTCTTGCTTGACACAGAAAAGTCCTTTAGAAACGTGAAATCACATGATCCTTTTTTTTTTTTTTTTGGGGGGGCTTACAGTCTCATTCAAAGAGCTGTAGAAGGGCCAGCAAGAGCTTACTTTGCAGCAACATGTTGCTGGTAGTTGGTAACACTAGGTGCTGTGTCCTTCCCTTCCTGAGCAAGCGATGCACATTTTACCAGTCTTCAGTACTCTAATGATTTCTGGCTTAGGTTCAATTTTTACTTTAAGTACTCCCTTTTGCTGTTTCTGGTGCAGCAGCTGTTTTTGATCCATGATGGTATGTTCTTGGCGGCAGTTCAGGCATGTGAGATGCTCTGCTCTCCCACCTGACTTCTTTTTGAGTGATGGGCTTTGTACCCCTCTCTGTGGGGTTGGTATGGGAGAGCTTCATCCTTGCCCCTGGAAAAGGGTATGCTGGGATGGAGCCCTCCTCTGCCCCAGCCTTCTGGGTGCTGAAGGCTGACACTATCAGCTGTTCCAGCTGTGCCTGCAGAACTTGTCCAGCTATTGCAGCAGTCCCACTTCTCCTACGACCAGCCAGGTGCCTGACTTCCAGGTTTCTGATACACTTGGACTTGTTGATTTCACTAAGGAAGTATTTCTAAACTGTGGATTTCTGTTTTACTTGCTCATTTAAATATTATCATTTATAGCTACAATGATTGCTTTCCTGTCCCTCTTTTTGTTTGGAAATCTATACAACTTTGTGGTATGTTTCATGCAGATCTACCTTTATTGTTACAGCTTTCCAGCTAACTTCATGGCACCTCTTTCCTCTCATTTCATTGTGTTTTTAATACCGCTGGTAACTTAGTATTGGGTTAAGCTGTTGAAATGAGACTTGTTTGTTATCACAGACTCACTATTGTCCTGTGCTGCATGAGCTCTTGTGTGTTATTTCAGGCTATGTCAAAAATAGCCTGTTGCTTCTTGTGTGTTCTTTGGCTGTTCCAAGAAGTGATCGCTTGCAAATGCTGAGAGATGATTTAACAGAACTGTGTGCTGTTTTGCTTTTGGCCACTTAAAATATAGGACACTCTTTTTACCTCCATTATCTATTTTTGCAGGCTAAACTTTATTTTAAAAACTCAGATAACCCAAAATTAAAAAATATTGTGGTTGCAGGACCTTTTGATATTTTTTTAAAATATTTTCTGTGTGTAACTTGGTAAAATGCTCTTCTGTTCAAATAAATATGTGCCTTATGATTGCTCGAGAGTTTCATCATGGTATTCATACACTTTTATTATACTTGACTAGTACAAATATAAACAAAGAATATTTGATTTGTGAAAGAGTTTTATGTGTACTTCTCATTGTACACTGTAGAAATATTTGCAGTCAACAGTAATGGAGATCTTGGGGTTTGCTTTCAAGCCAAGAGAAATTTTGCACATGTTTTCAGGTTATTCACGCAACTTTGACAGCTGCTAAGTTATTAACTAGCTGTGATCATATCCTGACTCTCTCCTATCTCTTGTAACAGCTAATTTGTCTGGCACTTCGGCAAGGATGTTGGTGTTTCGTTTGTTAGTGGTGATCAAGCTTTTCTTCCAGCTGGATGCATCTGTTTGTCCCGAGAAGTGCAACTGCTCTTCAAAAAATGCAATTCATTGCTCTGGTCCTCACATAAAAGACCTGGAATCATTAAATCTGCCTTGCAACATGACAGAAATTTACATAATGGACACAAATGTAGCATACTTGCAGGATGAGTTTTCTAGAATGGTGGAACTGCAGCATCTCATCTTGTCTTCGAACAACATCTCTGTGATTTCACCAATGGCTTTTAAAGGCTTGAGAAGGCTAAAAGCCCTCAAGCTGCTAGATAATAAGCTGGTTGAACTTCCCCCAGAAGTGTTCGATGACATGGTGCAGCTTCAGCAGCTGATCATTGAAAATAACAGGTTGAAATCCATCACAGAAAACCTGTTTGACAAACTAGCTGGTTTGGAGGAGCTTTTCTTGAACAAAAACCAACTAAGAGCACTTCCTAGTGGCATGCTGAAGAAACTCGCCAAACTCAAAGTACTGAACTTGTCGAGAAATTATTTGGCAGCACTGCCTCGAAATATATTCAGTGCATTAACCAGGCTTGAGAAGCTGATGCTGTATTTTAACAGGCTGTCTTCAATAGAGTCTGGTATGTTTGACAGCCTGAAGGGGCTGCTGGAACTCTTCCTGCACTCCAATAACATCCAGTCCATCGCCCCTGGTGCGTTTCATTGTCTTGAGAAACTGAGAATCCTAACGCTCTCCAGAAACAAGCTTGAAGTTTTGCCTCCTGGGCTCTTTCTGCACTTACATGATCTGTCTAAATTGACCTTGTACAGGAACCCACTGAAGTCTCTTCCAGAAGTATTGTTTGGGGAGATGAGGCATCTTGGTAGCCTGTGGCTGTATCACACAAAGCTCTCAACAATACCAAATTTTGTGTTCAGTAACTTGACAAATTTAGAGCTTCTTGTGCTGAGTTTTAATCCAGAGCTTAGTGTTCTTCCTAAGAATGTGTTCAGTGGTCTGAACGAACTGCGGGGCCTTTCTCTGCATACAAACAATATTTCCAGTTTGCCAGAGGACATCTTCCTGAGCCTTCAGAAACTGCAGAACATTTCCCTTTTTGATAACAGCCTCGAGGTTCTTCCTAGAAACCTCTTTCACAATCTCAAGCATCTTCAGAAAGTTTACCTGAACAGTACTAAGCTGCAGTCTCTCCCTGGAGACTTCTTCACCGCTTCACCTGAGCTGCAAGAAGTCTGCCTTGATGACAACCCTTGGAAATGTGATTGCCAAATTCTTGGTTTCCGAGACTGGCTCCAAAGGAGCTTGCAGATAGTTAAAAATGTGCCCTCTCTGACATGTCACAGCCCACTGGCACTGCAGAGTGTTTCTGTGGTGGCTCTGACAGCTGATCACCTGAAGTGCCTGCCAGCCACTGCTGGTACGTACCCGGCATTCAGCTCGGCTTACTCCCGGACGTCGACTTCCCTTGTGATGGAGCATTTAATGTCGTCTTGGGACACAGATACCAGCACACCCACATCAATTCCTCCAGGTGTTACCTATTCTTATGTCAAAGATGCTGCACAGCCTACATTTCGTTTCTCAGAAGTTCCAACCCAAACCTATCCCAGCATCGTCGTACAAACCAGCAGTGTCAGGGGAACGGATTTAACTACTCTGGCCTGGTGGGAAGAGTTTTCAGCCCACAGGAGTGCTAAACCCTATTTTAATGCCAGAGTTTCTTATTGTCAGCTATTCTTGTACCTTCACGGTTTGATTTTAGCACTCCAGACGGTAACCATTGTGCTCGGTGTGTATGTGATGGGTAAAACCAGGCAACTCTTGCGCTCCAGAAATGCTCCTGCTCGGCCTGTAGTTCTGATAAAATTTTTAAGAAGATAGAGAATACCAGCCAAAGGGAGGATTAAAAGCGTTGTTTTGGATGCATTTGGGGGGTTTGGGCAGTTGACACTTGATTCAGACATGGATTACAAACCTTCATAGCAAGAACCATAAAGACCTCGTCTTTATGGCTAAAGGCATAATGAAAATGTGCTTTTATGCACCTTACAACCACTTTTGGCAGACACTGTAATCACTGTATATTCCTACAGCATTGGTGCATGAACCTGGAGAACGAGCTGAAAGAAAATCTGTGGTCACCTCTGCACGTGTACTACTGGTGTCCTGCTTTGGACTGCAGCCCTGTCCCTGCCAGACCCCACTGCTGCCGTGCTCGCGCCGCTCAGGTGGAGGTGGCATCAGCGCAGGGAAGCCTACATAGGAACACGGCTTTAACCACGCTTGGAAGGTTGCCCATAGTACTTCAAATGCTATTATGCCTTATGCTGCCTGCAGTGTTTTGTCTCCTTATTGAGAAAATAAATGGTGTTTTGGGGAGGAGATGCTTTGAAAAGGGGGTGGGGGTGGGGGCGCAGAATGGTATGGCACAGGTGGTGTCTTTTTTTGCTGTCTGTCCTCAGCCCCTTTGCAGGGCATATCAGGAGAAAGGGGTACCATTTCAAGCTAACAGTGCTTTCCTCTAGCTTAACCAGAGGAAGATCGTTAAGATGCTGGGCTGGGAAATGTAATCTCTATGTATTTTGTTGTTTGGGTTTTTTTCGGGGAAACTTTGTAAAGTTAGTACAACTCTGAATTTTATGTGAACGCTTTCATCCTTAAACTTCGACCAGTGGTCTGAAAAGCAAGGTGTTACTCGCTGCAAGATGCAGTGAGTCTTGAAACCAGAGCACGGGGCAGATGCCCAGGACTGAGCCTTGGCTCCACAGGAGCATAGCTGGTTTGAGAACTGGTCTTGACTGAGCTGGGAAAGAAAGGGATGGTCTCTCCTGGGCTTGGCTAGCAAAACATAGGTGTGTAGCAAAGTGGCAGGGAGCCTGCCTGAGCTGAGGGCCCTTGAAGTGTCACCGCCACCTTTGAAGTTGGCTGAGGAAGGTATGCATTGCCATCAAGCTGCAGCATGCAGTAGCGTATTCAGCCTGGGTGGTTTTATTTTTTCTTACTACGTAGTATTACTCCCTGACTTCCAGCCCTTTCAAGTGTTGATATGCAAAGGCAACTAGGAGGCAAGAATATGGGGTTTGAAATGTTTGTTAATAATTTGAAAGATATTAATCTGTCAGACTGCATGTGCTTTGGTAACTCTTGTATGTAACTATTAGCTTTTATCTTAATTGTGTGACTTAGCTTGTTCTTAAAAGCTCTGACATTGTGCTCAAAAGTCTCTGGGTGTGCTTCCCCAGCTCCCTGGGCAGGAGACCCGATACTCCGGGAGTCCTTTTGCAGCCTTACTGACTTTCTAACTATTGAGGTCTTTCCTGGACGGCCTTGAAAAATGGCACATTATAAGGCTGAGGTGAAGAGAGCTTGCATTTACTGCGGGTTTGTGGCTTGTTCCCTGCTGTCTGTTAGTCTGGGCAATGAGAATAAACTGTAGTCTACTTTGTTGCAGGGTGCTCTGCTGCTGGACTTGAATTCTTCTTCTAGGCTGTGAAAAGAGACAAAGTGCTTCTCTGGTGTTAAATAACCATTGCCTTGCTGGTGAGGTTTAACCAAATCTAGCAAGCCTGGCTAATTAGTAGTTAGAGCCATCTCTAAAGGAGAAATACGAGTACAAAGCGAACTGGGACTGGATTCATAAACAGAAGCTCCAGAATGGTTATTGCAATATGTTTGAGAGAGAAGCACAAAACCAACACAAAGCTTTTGTGATGGTAGTTCTGGGCGGCTGCATGGTAGTGCTTAAAAGGAGGCAGTTGGTACAAATTTAGGTTCTTGGTTGGACATCTGTAATGACCACTTAGTGCTGTGCCAGTTCCAGCGCTCTCGTACTGGTGCCACGCAAGCATCTGCTCCCAGCAGGCAGGAGAGGAGCATGATCTGGACTAATGAGGAAATTGTACAAACCGTGCTGGTTGTTGTTTTCCTTGGTGAGGCAGTGAAGTGCGCTCATGGCTATGGGCACTTGTATGAGCACTGTCTGATTTTGAAGAAAAAGCAAGTTCAGTTGCTGTTTGGGTGTAGGACAGCCTGGTGCCTGACCTCTGGAGGAGCAGTGGGTTGGCAGTAGCTGCCACCTTCCTGAACCCTCCTTTGGCCGCCCCAGCCCTGCAGTGGGACCAGCTGGGTCTCTGCGCCGCTCCTTTGGCTCCCGTTCTGCAGTCACCCCTTTGGCTCCCGTTCTGCAGTCACCGAGCTCTGGCACGTGGGGGCTTTGGCACCCGGCTGCGAAGAGTCAAGTGCTAAGAGGACTGAGAGGAGGATGATTTGTCTTTACATGCTGTCATCGGGCTTTCCCCATGCTTGCGCCAGACGGGGAAGTGAAGTCAGCAGACAACAAAAGGCTGGAGCAATAATGGCCTGGGGTGTTTTACTAACTCTTCCTCTGAGGTGTCTCGATTTGAACTGCCTCTGATTCATTGCTTGTTCCCCAGCAGAGCTCAGCCCTTCCTCCAAAACTCCCTGGCCTGGGAAATCCAAGGATATGCTTATTTATATCCCATCTCCGGTTTGCCTGGAAAAGGAATGGTCTTCTAGGTCAGCATGATGGTGGCTGTGGCAGGCAGGGAGGCAGCAGGGAGGGCTCTGAAGCGCAGCTGCATCTCAGACCCTCTCTGGGCAGCATTGCCTTCCTGCCATCGCAGGGCACCCATGGCTTTGCCATCACCACTGTATTGGCAAGGTTTTGCCCAGCCCCTGCAGCCCAAGCTTCTGATCTACTGCCCAGCCTTCGCCACCAGGCTGCACCTGGGGGGCAGTGGGTTGGAAAAGGTTGGAGGTGTCTAATCAATCGCTGGTCCAGGGGTCCCTGCCGCTGGGGAAAGGGTGGATGCAAAGCACACCTGCACTCAGCGCCTAAGGGGATTGACTCCGCACTCCTGGCTCCCGTACAGGATGCAGCCTCGTGGTTAACAGCCCTGCATGTTAACCAGACCACCGAGCCCAGGAGCTGCCTCTGGGGCCACATCCGAGTCGGGAGCGCTTGGGGTACGTCAGCAGCACAGCCTCGCCAAGGGTCTTCTGGAACTGGCTCGGTTCCCTCAAACACTTTTTATGTGGTGGTTGCTCCTGCTCTCTCTGCTTTAGGAAATCCCGGAGCAGCGGGAGCTCTGACCCCTGTGCTGGGCCACGGGAGTATGCAGTACGTTTCCAGCCTGATGTCACTGCAGTGCCATCCTCCTTTGTTTGTCAGAGCTTGAATGCACAGAGTCCCGCAAGAGCCGGGCCGTAAGGAGGGAATTAACTGCTGCGGTAAGTGCCAGCAGCTCTCTGCCTGTTTCCCGGCTGCTGCAGGACCCTTCCAAGCCACCAGCACCCATGTCCTCTGCGTCTGTCCCTCGTGTCTCTGTCCTTTCTGTCTCACCTCTGCCACGTGAAGCCAGTAGCTGCTGGAGAGCCATCGTTGCTGCTTGCAGAGCTCAGCCCTCCAGCACACAGCAGCAAGGTTGGAGCCTGCACCTTGGAACCTCCCTCTCCCCGTGGCAAAGAGAAGCTGGGTGATGGCAGATGTGCTTGGAGAAGACATGCAGCGGTGCTCCGTGGCTCAGGAGTGCGTGCGACTGCTGGCTGTGAGGCAGGAGCTCTGGGAGCCTCTGCCTGACGTTATGGAGCATTGGCCGTGTCTCTTCCAGGCCTCCGACCAGCACATCTCGCCTAGGGATGCTGATTCAGCAGCCGTGATATCAGAGCACAGCATTTCCCAGGGATGACAGAATAGCTGCGAGGAGGTGCAGCCAAAGGCACGTACCCGCAGGACAAGGCTGGGGCTGCGAGTGTTCGCAGACTCCCGCAGCGATCAGGAGGCCTGAAGCTCCTGCTTTGCTGCTGCTTCATCCAGGGATGGGCAAGCTGTGGAGGTCTTATGCCTCCATTTTCCTAGCCAAAATCTGGGTTTGCATCTCTGTTTATGTGTGGATAAGCCCTGGCAAAGCCTCTTGCTTGGGTCATGGTGCGTGAGTCCCACTTCATCACAGGGAGAGGGGCTCAGAGACATCCTGCTGCGGGGCTCAGCCCGCCTCGTGCAGTCGCTGCTGTAGGACTGCCTTGTTTCTCTGTGATGTGCCAGGCTTCCAGCTGTGCCTTCGTGCCTCTCGTGGAAAAAAAGCCCAGAGCAGGGACCCAGCCATGGCTGGCAGCAGCTCCACAGCCCTGCTGTGTGCTCCTCTGCCGGCTTCCTCTGGGTGCTGGGCAGACATGGGGCCTCTTCCCCTCTGGAGTGCTGGGAAGAGGTCCCTGGGGCACTCCCTGGTGCTGGGGATGGCTTTACAGAGATGGAGACTGGGGCAAAGCTGATCCAGCAAACACCACGGTGCATGCGCAGGGACAGCCCCTGCCATCGCCTCCTGCCCCAGCCAGGCTTTTCCCCGTCTTGCAGCGCCCATCGGACAAGCTCTTTCCGCTTTGGATTATCTCTCCAGGCGGACTTGGCTGCGAGCCCCACATTCCTTCCAGCCTAGCGCTGTCCTGAGTCCATGCCAAGCCCTGCGTGCTTCTGCTGTCGCTCGGGGCTCTGCTGGCCGGGTGAGCCCCACTCATGCTGAAGATCCTAACTGCTGTTTTCCTTGAGCTCCAGGATGCTGGTGCTTGGACGGAGGTTAGCCTGACGGACATCCCTGCTGCCCATCCTCGAGGGAGCAGGGCTGCTGTTCCCTCCCAAAGCTCACACTCTGCACATGTGGTTCCCCAGGGAAGGCAGGGCATATCCCCATCCCTTGGGGCAGATGCAGATGGGGCATCCAGTAGCTGTGAGTAGCAAGGCAGCCCTGGCCCTGCATTCCTCAAGCAGGGAGCTGAAAACACCGTGGGGCCTGGATCCCTCGTCTGACGGAGGAGCTCTGTGGGCTCCTCAAAGGATTAGGGTAAGCTTGTGGTGGGGAAGGGGGCTGCTGGTCCCTCTGTCATGGGTGGTGGGGACCAACACACCTTCCTTCACCCCCTCAGCTGTGACTTGAGCCTGTGTCCTGCTGCAGGGCTCAGGCCTGGAGGTGTCCCCCAGGCTGGAGGACAGAGGGGACCCTGGCCCCCAGCCCAGCCCACCGCCGGCCGCCTCCCCTCCAGCAGAGCAGAGTTTGGCCCGATGCCCTGGGCCAGCCGGTCTCTGTGAGCTCTGGGGCCGCTGTGGGGCTCCCTCATAGCGCAGCGGGTGCTTGGCAGCAGTGCAAAGTAACTGGGGGGTCCTAGCCCTGTGCTGCGGGGGGCAGCGGGGCCTGGGGGCGTCCCATCCCTGCCAGGGATGTCGGTTCAGCCAGGGGCTGGAGGTGTCAGGGAGCAGGGGCTGGGGGGAGCTGGGGCTGCTGGCTGTGCAGCCTTGTGGCGTGGGTGAGCGTGCTCAGCTGTTTGGCAGATGAGCAATGCACTCTCCCGGCCAAGCCCACAAGCTGCTAATTTTAGCGATTACATGAATTTTCCAAGCAGTCTCAAATCCCTTGGTGATTCAGAGCCACTCGGCTGTGCTACGCCTGCCACCCCGGCCGTGGGGATGTGCTGGAGGTGTGCAGCATGGACCGACCCAGAACTGTCCTGCCATCTGGGAGCGAGGCAGACCTCCCCAGAAATAAATGACGCTGCTGCACTGGGGCTCCTGGAACCTCCCCGGCTGGTGGCATTTTGGGGCTGAGCTTGGCGTGGGGGAGCAGCAGGGCTTATGCAAGGGGTTGCAGGGCAGACTGGAGCCCTGGGGGGGGGGGGGGGTGACAACCCAGGCTGTGTTAAACAGAAGCGGCTCAGAGATGGTGGCCCAGGGTTGCCTGCTTCTGGCTCGGCCGGCCTCTGGGAGCCCCAGGCAGGGTTATGTCAAAGCGCAAGGGGTAATGCTGCTTGGGGCCACTTGCCATAAGATCTCTAGCTCTCCTGGGTGCTCAGCAGTGTGCAGAGAAATGGCTGCAGGAGATGCTGGGGGCTCTTGGGTACGAGGGCATCTGCAGCTTGGGCTGTGACTGCCGGCAGCACCATGTGCTCTTGCTTTTCCCTGCACAGCAGCGATTTTGCCGCTGTTTTTGGTGAGGAATCGGAAAGCTGTGTTTGTGCAGGCGAGGAGTGCTGGGGCTCTGGGGGAAGGAGCCACCTGCCCAGCCGTGACTGCAGGTTTCGCTGCCAGCCCCATCTCACAGGAGCACAGCATCTCGCAGGTGCCCACCCTTGGGCTCTATCACCCCCTTAGAGGTACAGGGACACGGCAGTGACTCCACACCATCCTGAGCTTGGTCTTGGGGTTCAGTGTTTCTCTGGCTGGCATGGCTGGAGGTGGAGAAGGTCCTCAGGGCACTGCTGGACCCTGAGGCTTTCCTGTGGTGCAAGGCTTGCTCCACTCCATCCAGAACTGTGCAAGCTTACAGCTACAGGGAGCAGCCTCCCTCTGTGAAACACTTATCTCACCCTCAATCACATCCACATGCTGTCTCAGGGAGCTGCCTCTGCTCCAGATGTGCAGAGCGTGTCCGCGCTGCTGTGCTGAGCTCTCACACCCTCTGCTTCTCTCCCTTGGGTGTAGCCTGGGGCAAGTGCCTCTGTGCTCACCTCGGGAGTGTCTCCTTCCTCTCCCCGCCGCAAAAGTGGTGCACGGGCTTGTGCCGTTACTCAGCCTTGCTTTATCTTTAGGGATGTCTTGAAAACAGACTCATCCTTCCCAGCCAGGAGTCAGACCCAGGTTCCCCACGCCTGGGTAGAGGCAGTTGGGTCTTTGGCAGGACTGTTTCTTGGGCTCCTCTGAAACGTTGGGCACTCTGAATGGCTGTAGGGACCATAACCTGATGGTCCTGGGGGCCGGGTGTCTGAGGGTACCCACCATTGCCTCCCTGTTCCCCCGACTCCCCAGAGCAGCACTGCTTGGAGGAAGCTGAGTGCGACATTCCTCTGTCGGACTGGGCTTCGGGTAGTGGTTTTTCGGAAGTGCTGGGGTTTAATTTCTGTGTTGCCTTGCTGAAAAGCTGTGTGCTTCTGGGATGAGTCAGAGCAGGCAGGAGCCCAGCAGCGCTGGCGCTGGCAGCAGGCAGACAGAGCCGGCGATAAGGGTGCGATAAGGCCACAAGCACCCTACCCTCATGCCAGGGCTGCAGGGAGCGGGCAGCTCCCAAGCCCGTGTCCTGACCTCCAGCTGCATTGCTGTCAAGGAAGCAGGGAGTTTATTTAGGGAACCACAGTGCTGGGAAAATCTGCTGTGTCAACAGTGTGAGCTGAAGCACTTGCGGGTGGTGTTTTCAAAATGCCCCTTCTCTGTGCCCACATGCCTGGGCTTTGCCCCAGGAGCAGCCAGGGAATGGGGCCGGGGGGGGAGGGGGTAGCCCCAGCCTTGGTGCTCGCTCCAAGGCCAGGCAGGGGTCCACGGCCATCCGACATGTCCCATGGCAGCCGGGCTCCTCACGCAATCTGACATATCAGTGGTGGTTTCCTCCAGCTGAGGTCCCACTCCCTACCCTCTTCCCACGGTCCCTGTTGCCTTTCTCCGAGTCTGGCTGGAAACTCTTCCCTCCATCCCTGCAGTCTGCTGTTTATGCTGGTTTGGGACCCTCTTTGAACAGGGTCCCGGACCCACGCAGCACGCTGTGCCCTCCCACCCCTCACAGCATGGCATGCGGCACGTGGGGATGGAGGCAGCCTTCCTCCCCCTCGCCGGCAGCAGCCCCATGCTGTTCCCATCTTGAGCAGCTCGTTAGCACTGGCTGTGGGACCTGAGCAGGGGCTGCTGTGGCTGGTGGAAACATGGGTGGGCTGAGACAGGATTAGACATGGTTAGGGAAATTCCAGCTGCCCCGTGGTTAGCACGGGGTTGATCTGGCTCAGGGAAGCCCAAAGGGGCCACGCACGGTGGCTGTCCTTGGCTGCTTCCTCCCCAATATCTGTTCCCAGTGACTGCTGGACTGGAGCTCCTAGGAGAGGTAGGCAAGGGGGGGACCTAGGCTGGGTGGCGGGGACCAAGGGCAGTCCTGTGCACCCATGTGGGGCTGGAGGGGGCAGGGGAGGGGTGGCAGCAAACGGCCCTGAGCAAGTGGGTGGGACGGGCTCACACCTTGTTTTCCAAACACCCCTTGGTGCTGGGCTCCATCACCCGTGTGTCAGGGTGCGTCACTTTGGGGTGGCAAAGCTGCCTGCAATTGGTGCTGAGGGGGCTTCTCAGTGCCTGCAGGCACGGCAGTGCTGGTGGGAGGCATGCTGGCTTGCCAAGGGCTCTCTGAAGCAGCCTGGCCTCTGGCTGGCACCAGCAACAGCGCTGGCCCCTGCCTGGTGCCTGCTCCCCGGCTGGGCTGGGCGAGGTACCTGTGGGGCAGAGCCCCAGAGTGGGTGATTGTGGGGTCCTGCTCCATTTGTGTCTGGGTCCGGGGGGAGCGAACGAGAGCTGTGACCCTGGGTAGGGTTGGTGTGCTGCCTGCACTGCGCTGGGGCAGGGTCAGACGTCCTGACACTTGCAGGAGCCACAGCCAGGGGCAAGCACTGTGCGTGTGCACTGAGGCGATGTACGGTGTGAACACGTGCCAGCAAAGGCAGGATCATGCCCAGGGGCCTGGTTTTGCCTCACCTGCCCCCACAGGTCAGAGCACCCAGCCGTGTCCCACTGGGGACCAGGGGGGATCTTGGGGCCGAGCTGCTACCTGGGTGCTGGCTAAGCATGTTCACGGGGCCGTCCGCTTGTCTTCAAACAAGAGCACTGGGGTTCAGGAGAGGGAAACCCAAAACTCCATCCCTGAGACGCTTGCTCTGTTTGCTGAGGAAATAGGAGTTGTAAGCAGCTCTGCTCCAGCGCTTTCCCTAACCCGGACGCTGCCCCTGTGCTGATTCATTGATTTGGACGGGTTATATACTGGGAGGGGAAGCATGAACCACACTCGGCTCTCTTGCCAGCACGGAGCTGTGCTCACTCGGCGCTCGCAGCTGCAGGACACTCGGGTAAGTCTCCTCTCCGCTACCACCCGTGTGAGCAAACCCGGGCTCAGGGGACTCCCAGAGCAGCTCCAAGGGGTGGTGGGGTGGTGGCGGGATCTGCACGTTCAGCATCTTCTGATTTGATAGAGATGTTTGTCTTGCAAGGGTTCTCCAAAAAAGCGAGACCGCTTAGGCATCGTGGGAGCTGAAATAGTTACATAGGCGACATATCTTAAATAATAACCAATAGAGAAAATTAAGGGGGGCAAAGTAACATTTAGCAGGGCTGAAGTTAGGGCAGTGGGATGCTGAGGGTCTGAGCAGTAGGGAGTATTCAACCCCTTGGTCTGTAATCTTTTTGTCCCTAGAAGAAAAGAGATTAATTGTTTTCAGCTGCCTTTCCTGAAGGGTGCTCCAGCGTGGATGCTCACTGAGCAGCCTTACCAGGCAGTGACATGAGCAGGGCTTTTGATGTGCAGAGTGTTTGGGGAAGTTTATAAATGGCTTGCTATAAACAAAGCCGTTCTTGGATGCAGATTGTTTCCATATGGGAAACATAAACCGTCCTGGCTTGTGGAGGGTTCCTCCCTCCCTGCCGGAGAGCAAGCATGTTCCCTGGAGGAAGCCCAGGGTGGAGGGCAGGGGCTGTGCCCCCGCACCCCCGGGGTGCCGTGCCAACCAGGGCACCGTGCCCAGACCGCTGTGCTGCCAGGTTTGCCCATCTGGCTGAGCGGTGCTCGGGGCCAGGAGAGCTACAGGTTTTCTCCCTCCCTCATGCCACTTGAAGCTGCTAACAGGGTGCTGCTCCACGCCAGCCTGGCACAAGGTTACTGCTTTAATCTAGGGAGGGAGGACGCTCCCAGGCCAGAGGAGGGAGGAGATTGTGTCTATGGTGGCCATGCTTGTGGGGTGATGGAGGACCTCACTGTAAAGCCCTCACTCTCCCCAGGCTCCCCTGGGCACTACCCTTGGGACCAGCCACACCAGACACCCCTCTGTCATGGCCAAAATCAGCCAGGGCTGAGATCTGCTCGGGATGGGGTGCAGACAGGGCCACCCCCATACCCAGTCTGTGCTGGGGAGCTGGCAGAGCGTCCCATTGACCCAGGCTCCTCCAGGACTGAAGCTAAAGCACACCCAGGCAGGGGGTGCCCATGCTGCTCTTGGCTCCACAACAAGAGCTCAGAGCTGCTTACCACCAGGCAGAGCCAGGAGGGTGCTGGGGGGGAGCACCTTTCTTCCTGCCCACACCCAGCATCTCTGGGACCCTCTTGGCTGTGGGTGCCACAGGCTGGCCTGTGGTGCCAGGAGACCAGCACCGCTGATAGCAGCTCACCACGCTCGCTGCAAAACAGGAAACCACACTCCTGGCGAGGGGGAGCCAGGGGACGCCAGGGATGCCACTAATAGCTGTGGTATGGCAGCCAGGAACCACGGCCCCTGGATCTGTCCTGCTCTGCACTCCTGCCTGGGCTGTGCCCAGCCCTGCCTGCCCCCAGGCTTCCTCGCCCACCCTCCTCTGCCTTGTTGCCATGCTGGGGGCAGAATGGCCACCACCTCGGTGACCTTTTCCAGGGAGAAAGTAGCACCCACTCCTGGCAGTGGCCCTGGGAGCTGGGAAATCGCAGGGGCTGAACTCCCCTCCTTTGTTTTTGCTGCAGGCCCAATGGAGCACAGAGGCTGGCAGTGGTGGCTGCTGCTGCTGGTGGGCAGCCAGCTGGCTGGTGGCCAGTGCCCAGAGCAGTGCCAGTGCATCCGCACCGCTCAGGTGGAGTGCTCCGGTGCTGGCATCACCGCAGTTCCCAGCCCCATCCCTGCAAACGCCATGACCCTCCAGATCATCAACACGCGCATTGCCGAGCTGGGTGATGCATCCTTTGGCAACGCCTCCCTGCTGATCGGGCTGCGCATTGAGAAGAACAACCTGTCTCGCATCAGCCCTGGGGCCTTCCAGCACCTGCCTGACCTGCGCTACCTCAGCCTGGCCAGCAACAAGCTGCAGGAGCTCCCTGTGCAAGTCTTCGAGTCCCTGGGCAAGCTGGAGTCTCTGCTTCTTTCCAGTAACCAGATCCTCCAGGTTGAGCCTTCCCACTTTGCCCACCTGAGCAACCTCAAGGAGCTGCAGCTGCATGGGAACAACTTGCAGCAGCTGAAGGAGGGGGTGTTCGACCAGCTCACCAGCCTCACCAAGCTCAACCTGGCCAGGAACA
Organism: Falco cherrug; assembly: GCF_023634085.1. Lineage (NCBI taxonomy): Eukaryota > Metazoa > Chordata > Aves > Falconiformes > Falconidae > Falco > Falco cherrug. Next base: position 19,642,890 of record NC_073707.1, read on the forward strand.
ACATCGACCGCCTGCCGCGCCGGGCCTTCGAGCGGCTGGCGCGGCTGCAAGTGCTGCGGCTCTATGAGAACCGGCTCCGGCAGATCCCGGCAGGTGCCTTTGATGGGCTGCCGGAGCTGCAGGAGCTGGGGCTACACCAGAACCAGCTGGAGACACTGTCCCCGGAGCTGTTTGTGCACAACGGGAACCTGCAGAAGCTCTACTTGTCCAACAACCTTCTCACCGCCCTGCCAAGTGGCATCTTCTTGCCCCTGCACGCCCTGGCCAAGATCACCCTGCACGTCAATCGCCTGCGGGACATCTCCCCCAGCGCCTTTGGGCCCATGCCTGACCTGCGGGAGCTGTGGCTCTATGAGAACGAGCTTTCCACCCTCCCTGCTGCCGTCTTCAGCAACCTCACCCAGCTGCAGCTACTGGTCCTCAGCAAGAACCGGCTGCAGTCAGTGGTGCCAGGGGCTTTCCGAGGCCTGGGGGAGCTGCTGGAGCTGTCACTGCACTCCAACGCCCTGCGCCGTTTGGATGCCCAGGCACTGGAGGGGCTGCCCAAGCTGCAGAACATCTCCCTGCACCACAATCAGCTGCAGATGCTGCCACGGGGCCTCTTCGGGGCCACTCTGGGGCTGCGGCACTTGCAGCTGCACTCCAACGCCCTGGAGTACCTGCCCGCCGGCATCTTCTCCCCACTGGCTGCCCTGCGAGAGGTGAAGCTGCACAACAACTCCTGGCGCTGTGACGAGGGCATCCTGCCTCTGCGGGGCTGGCTGAAAGACAACCCCCACAAGGTGGGCGAGATACCCCCGCTCTGTGCCCAGCCTCCTGCCCTGCGGGGAATCCCTATTGCCGGGCTGCTGCAGGACCAGGTCCTCACCTCCCGGCCCCCCACTGCCTCCCCCCATCCCAGCAGCTCGCTCCCCCCTCACCCCTCTGAGGTGGCATTGCCGGAGGGTGCCCGGACGGAGCCCCCCATTGGGCTGCCAGTCTCCCCACGGCAGGAGCAGAAGGAGGAGGAGGAGGAAGAAGAGGAGAGGGGGCAATGGGGGCTGACACGCATGCAGAGCGGGGTGGTGGTGGCGGTCATCGTGCTGGTGTGTGTGGCCCTGCTCACTGCTTTGGTGGCACTGGTGGTCTATGGCTGTAGGAAGAAGAGCCACGTCGTGCTGATGAGGATGAAGGCGCCCAACGAAGCCTGAGCACCCGGTAAACCCGGGGGGGAGCGATGCTGGCAGGGCATCCCCTCCCTATGGGGTCAAGGGACATGACAGTGGCTCTGCATCAGCTGCCCTGGCTGATTGGGATGGGCCAGCATCACTCTGCTGCGCGTCCCTCTGTCCTCTGCTTTGCCCTGCTCCTGCTCTGCAGCAGGGTTTCCCCCGGGTGACCTCCCATGGCTGCCCTCTGTCCCCAGCCACTCCTGCCTCCAGTGCAGCCTCTGTGCTCATTCCCTGCCCAGGGGGCAGCGGCTGGGGTGCGGGGTGCTGAGAGGGACCCCTCCAGCAGGGAGCCACACCCTGGCTACGATGGTGCTTACCCCAAACAACAGGACTTCCCCATCCTTCACCTTGCATCACCCCCTCTAGCACTGCTTACCTTGCACTGCCTGCTGCCCACCCCAGCCCCTCTTCCCACCCCCAATCTGCCCGCAATGCCTTCAGGCTCTGCCTCTGCCCGTGCAGGTGGGTGCTAGCGGTCACGCAGGGCCAGAAGCTGAGCTGGCACCATCGCCCCCAGCACAGCTGCATGTCCTTGTGCCGCTTTGTAGCTCGCCTGCATCCAGGTGGGGATCCCGGCGGGGCTGGGCTGGCACACCCCAAGTGACTCGGCTGCATCCAAGCTGCCCTCCCTGCCTTGCAGGCAGGACGGGCCAGAGCACCGCCAGCATCTTCTCCTTCTGAGCAGCCTCCTGCCCACCCCGCCTTGTGCATCTCCTGCCAGGAGTGCCGCGGGGCAGCGTGCTGGTGTCTGGGTGCAGCAGCAGCCCCCGCAAGGCCTCACTGCAACCTGGTGCTAACTCTCCTCGGGCCATGCCCCTGCCTCCAGCACCCTGCCCCAACCCCATGGGTGGCCAGGGGGCTTGCACTAGCCCCTGCTGTGGGGGAATTACAGGGGTGGGGCAGTGGGTGTGAAGTGTCTGCCAGGGGCTGGGAAAGGCTCCTGTGCTTGTGCCCAGGGCTCCTGGAGCATGCCGGGGCTGCTCCTGCTGCACTCCATCCCTGGTCCTTGCTGCCTCGATATCCTCCTGCCTCCTCCATCAGCTAGTGAGCAGCCTGGCCCTGCTCTGCTTGGCAAAGCTTCTTCCTCTTCCTCCCTTAAGTGTCCTCCTGTATGTGTGCAGCCCTGCTGCCTGCTCGCAGCCCACAGGCAACGGGGATGCTGGCAGTGCACAGGGGTCAGAGGGTCGGGGGGTCAGCAAGCGCCGGTAACTCTGGAATCTGTAGATGCGTGCTGCGCCATCCCCTCGCAGCATCTACACCCAGCAGCCACCCTGCCTCCTCCAGCTGCAGCACGGCCATGGAGGGGTCCAGCTCACCTCTGTGTGCAGTACAGCAGCACCAGGCTGTCTGGGGATTGCTACCATGGGATGAGGGTCACGTTTGGAGTGCACCCCATAGTGCTGGATACTCACAGTGCTCCAGGAGCGCCGGCACAAGCAGCCCCATGCTCGTGCACATGATGGGATGCTCTTCTGGGCTGGGACCTGCACAGCGACAGGAGACACAGGACTGTGCTGTGGGGCTGTTGGGTGCTGCTCTGTGACCTCTCCATTAAAGTGCAGTTGTCCACCCCCAGTGCCATAGAGCTCTTTATTCACTCTGCTGCAGTGTGCAACTGGGGAATGACCCAGCAGGGACAGGAACTGTTTGATTTCCATTCGTAAGATGTTTATGTTGAGGAAAAGCCCATACAGGCTGGTGGGCCTGGGACGGGGGTAGTGGGCTGTGGCTGCAGAGCCTCTGCCCGTCCCTGGGCTCCAATCTGAGCTGAGGGGCCAAGGAGGGCTCAGCCACCCCACAGCAGCAGGATGGCTTTTGGAGAATGAGCTGAGACCTCAGCAAGTTTCTCAACGGAGACACTGCCTGCCTCCTGCGCAGTCTTACTCCCCGGGGCAGAGTGCTGAGGTTTTACTCAATGCCAGCTCAGGGTGGTGGGGAGCTCGCTTGGCTGCTGGTGGTTTGTGTCAGCTGAGTTTCTCCATGTGTCACTGTCGGCTCCATCAGTCTGGCTGAATGTATGTAAGTGTCCCCTCTCCTACCCCTGGGGGTTCTTCCATGACCACTGCCACCCCAGCCTGTTCACCATTAAGGTGGTGTAAGCTGCTCCCGTGAGCAGGTTGCAAGCTCCCAGGGAGTCAATCTGGTCCACAGGTCCCTCTGGCCACTCCACCGCTGGCTGGGTGCGCTCATGGGCTGAAGAACACCTGGTGCATCTCAACGTGATGGTCCCAGGGTGGTCCCCTCCCCACGGCAACACTTTGCCTTGTTAAGCTGTGCCTGGTCCCCTCCCTTGTGGAAGGAACGTTGCTACCACCATTTCCCAGTGAGATTTAATAAACTTCAGGGGGTCTCTTGGTGGGGCTGCTGGAAGCAAGTGTGCTGACCTCCATATGGGACTGGTGCCACCCATGACAGCAGTGCCCTGCTACTGTCCCTGGGCCAGTGGACGTCCGGGGCAGGGACCCCACTTCCCTGCTGGGACCCCACTTTCCTGCTGGGACGCTCACTGGTGGCTGCCTCTGGCCTCACCTCCAGTCCCTCTGGGGCTGGGTTATTTTCTGAAGCACTCCAAGGACACGGGTTGTTGTTGTCGATAAGCAGCGAGGGGCAGCTCCGCCCCAGCAGGAACAGCTTGTCAGCCAGCTTCCCATCCGCCCCAGAAAACACTGTCCCATCTCGGCGAGCAACGTCCCTGCAAACCTGCCCCAGGCTTGGTGGCAGTCTCCACGATGCCACATTTGGTAAGTGGTGGCCACAGGGCTTGGGTAGTTTGGGGGGCCTGGGATGGGTGGGAGCCACTGTTGGCTCTGGTGAAAACACATGAAATGGTGGAAAGGAAAAGCCAAGCCCCACACTGCTCTCAAGTGCTGGCATAAGCCTTGGATACCCCCACTTGTGCTGGGGTCTGCAGGTGGGCATTGCTGTAGGGTGGGCAGCATCCCCATCACGCAGCAGCACTGGCATGCATCCCAAGTAGGGAGGGACTGGCAAAGGTCTGGAGGCTGCTGTCTCATAAAATGCCTCCAGTGGGCTGGGAACAGGTATTTGGCCAAGCTGAGTATCCCTCAGGCATTTTGATGCTTCTTTGGTTGCTTGCAGAGAAAGAAGTACTTGATGGGCCGTTAGAAATACAACCAGTGGAGTCCACTCCTTTTGTCACTGAGTGCAGAGCTGCCCTGCAGCATTGTCCCCACCACCCAGTGTGTGCAGCACATCCCCCTGTTTCACATGCTCCCCTACCCCACAGCTCAGCTTCGTGCGCATAAGACATCTCATGAGGCCACAGGTTCCCCCCAAGACCCCCATAGGACAACACGGGTCTCACCTTGGCCGCTGCTCTGCGAGATGTGGGGACCTTTGGTGAGGGTGGCACCGCCCCGGTTGTTACAGGGTGGGCTGGAGTGGGACTGGGGTGCAGGGGAAGAGCCCCAACCCACTACATGGGACAGGTGGGGAGAGATCTGGGAGGGACATGCTCCTCGTTCCTGCAAGGGGAGTGCTGGGGTGGTGTGGGTAGCTGGGCCCAGAGGGATGCCCATGGCCGGGGCAGCTGCCCATACTGGCAGTGCTCCAGAGGTTGCTCCTGCTGCATTTCTGGCTGCAGAAGCTGCTTCCCCATCAGCACCCACCTGCGGGTGCAAATTTCTGCCTTGCCGAGGCAGGGGATAAGGTCTGGCTCCTTCTCTAGTGCAGGCTGGTGGTCCACACACTGCTGGGGCTGGGGTCCCTGCTGGTGGGGGGGCTGCCGCCACCCTGCCCCCCCACCTGCCAGTGCTACGACACCTCTAAAGTCTTCTGCTCAGAGGAGAGGATGCAGGAGATTCCGGCAGGCCTGCCAGGGAATGCCACCCAGCTCTTCTTCGTGGAGACAGCCCTGAGCAGCATCCGCAGCGGGGCCCTGGGCTCCAGCACCGCCCTCACCAAGCTGGTCTTCCTCAACAATGACATCCAGGAGCTGGAGGCAGGTGCCTTTCGGGGGCTGCCCAGCCTCGCTGAGCTGGAGGTGTCGGGTAATCCCTTGCCAGCGGTCAGCCCGGGAGTGCTGGTGGGGCTGCCCAGCCTCAGCAAGCTCTCTCTAGGTGCCAACGCCATCCGCTCCCTGCAGCCCGGGCTCTTCGCCTCCGCCTGCCGCCTGCGGGAGCTGCACTTGCCGGCAAACAAGATCGAGGCATTGCCCCCCGGCATCTTCCGCCCCCTCCGGCACCTCCAGACCCTGGACCTCTCACAGAACATCCTGGCTGAGCTGCCCGCTGGGCTGCTGGCCCCCCTCGCCACCCTCCGCCTCCTCAAGCTCAGCGATAACCTGCTGGTGCAGGTGCCCCCCGGTGCTTTTGGGGCGCTGGGCCTGCTGGCCGAGCTCCACCTGGATGGCAACCGGCTGGAGGAGCTGCCGGCCCGTGTCTTTGCCGGGCTGGGGGGCCTGCGGCGGCTGCAGCTGCAGCACAATGCCCTGGGCAGCCTGGCCCCTGACATCTTCGCTGGTCTCCCCAACCTTACCACCCTCAGCCTGGAGGGCAACCGCCTGGCCGCCCTGCCTGCCGCCCTCTTCACTGGCACCCCTCACCTCCTCCACCTCTCGCTGGCTCACAACCGGCTGGAGACGCTGCCCCAGGGGCTCTTCGCCAACCTGTCGGCGCTGCAGACTCTGGTGCTCTCACACAATGCCATGGTCCACCTCCCTGCCGGGCTTTTCCAGGGGCTGGTGGGACTGGAGGTGCTGCAGCTGAGCCACAACAACCTCTCCAGCCTGCCGGCGGGGCTGCTGGCTGGGCTGCCCCTCCTCACCGCCCTGGCGCTGGACCACAACCGCCTGGCCCACCTGCCCCCAGGGCTCTTCGATGCCAACGAGGAGCTGGAACGAGTGGGGCTGGCCAGCAACCCCTGGGCCTGTGACTGCCGCCTCACCTACCTCCTGGGCTGGCTCCAGGACTTTTCCAAGCCCCCCATCCATGTGCAACCCTCCTGCGCCAGCCCGGCCGCTCTCCAGGGACGGTCCCTGCTAGACGTCCCCCAGGGGCAGCTGGGGTGCCCGGGAGCCCCTGGTGTCCCCCTGAAGGAGGGCTGGCACGGGGAGCCAGGGGAGGATGCTTCAGGGCAATGCACCTACAGCAACCCCGAGGGCACAGTAAGCATGGCCTGTGATGCTACCAGCTGCCACCAGATCAGCCTTCAGCTTCCTCCTCCTCCTCCTCCCAGGCAGGCAGCAGGGCCGGGGCTGGTGTACCAGGGTGCCTGGGTGCTGCGCTCCCGCTGTGGCACGCTGCAGGTCAGTGTCCTTGTCACAGCGCAGAATGGGGATGAGGCCACGTCACCAGGTGTCCCCTCTGCACCCTAGAGCTCTGGCAGGCGCCTGCTTCTGCTCTGCTCTTGCATCGGCAACCCCTGAAGCGGCCTGGGGAGCAGCACCCTGGTCATGTTGCGCTACCCTTACCAGAGGCACTAGCTGCCACCGAGCTCTCCGCAAGAGCTGGACTGGCGGCATTCATTCTCCCAGCTATGCGTTTCCTGTGTATTTTAAATATAATTAAAATGTATCTATTACTTGTGTGCAACCAGTGCCCATGGTGGAGCGAGGAAACGCTGTTCCCCCACCTCTGCCTGCACCTCTGGGGACGTGGTGCATGCCGCTGTGGCTGGGTGGGACTCAGCTGGGGCCACGCGCGGTGGCATGGGTGCAGGTGCCCGTGGGTGGGAAGGTGCCATGCTCTGGCACGCTCACCTCTGCCCGTCATGGCTCTCTGGCCTCGGCTCCTGCCCGCTGCCCTGGGCTGCAGCCGGGCACTAACCCCCGGGGGTGCCCACGGGAGAGGTGGGCGAGCTCTGCCCACCGCCCACCAGGGGCATGGGCTGCCTGACTGCGGGGTGGGCTCCCACCCCCACGGACAAGCTCGGGGACCCGTGGGGACGCGGGGCGCAAAGTCCCAGCGGCGCTGCCCGCCCGGGGGTGGCAGGCTGGGTGGGTGCTCCGCTGAGAGAGCAAGTGTGGGTGCGTGTTCGTGGATGCGTGTCCGTGGGTGCGTGTGCGCGGGTGTGCGCGGTGCGTGCCCGGCCCGCCCGCAGCGCCGTTCTCCCGGCCGTGCCGTGCCGCGCCGGGGCGGTGCGGGGCGGTGCGGGGCGGTGCGGGGCGGTGCTGCTGCACCACCTTGCGGCTGCTGGGACACGGCTCTCCTGGGCCCGGCCTGCGCCTGGCCACCCACCCTCTGAGCCAGCCTCCCCGGGAGCGGGGGGCTGTGCGCGGCGCTGCGCTGCTTTTGCTGCTGGGTTGTGAGTCTCTGCCAGCCCCTTCCCCGCTGCTGCCCCACCGGGGGCCGGGAGCAGCGTGGAGGCTCCGTGCCGTGTCCACCCCTCCTGCCCTGGCGGTGGGCTGCGATCCCAGCCGTGCTCCGGAGTGCTGGCCCCATGCCCCCCGGTGGGCAGGTGGGCAGTGCTGCACCCCAGACGCGGTCCTGCACAGCCACGCTGCCACCCCTGCCGCACAGGGGACCGCCACCGCGCCACTGCCACCTCGCAGGTGATGCTGGCTGGGCCATCTCCAAGCCTGGAGCAGGGATGCGGCGGCTGGCTGCGGCTCCCCAGACGGTGGCACAGCTGCTGCACCACAGCCTGGTGAGGCTGGTGTCACTCCCGCTGCGAGCTCTGTCCCCTCACACAGCCTGGCTCCGCCACCCTGTAGCCTGGCACCAAGTGGGGACCTGGACAAGTATGGCATCGGCACTGGAGGGGGGTAGGCTGTTGAAAAGCTGAGGTAGTTCGAGTGTTTTTAGGTTGCCAGGGAAGGTATAAGGAGGCCCAGCAAGTACAAGCTGAGTCCTAATTAAGGCAGGTGAAAACTGAAGAACTCTTTAAATGCAATTAGTGTGATTACCCATTGGGAAGCAATGGATGCCTTCTAATTTTAAGTCTTTGCAACAAGCAGGGTCTTTCTTCCCACAAGACACCCTGTGCTGGCCAGGAGCCCTGGGTGTCACCACGGGAGGCTCTTTGGCTTGTGCTGGGGTGGAGAGGAGCACAGCTCGCAGCCCCAGCCCTGCAGCAGGAGAGGTGTGGGGCTGAGCCCAGAGCCCGGCTGTCAGCATATCTGCCTGGGCACAGACGTTATCCCTCTTATAAGCTTAAACAAATGGCTTTAGAGCAGAACCTTTAGCTACATAAGTCAATTCCTGAGGAAGGAAACAGCTGGATTTTTTAATAGGAAAAGCTTTAAATAGGAAAACTACTTTCTGTTGTGTTGGTGGGGGTGGTGCTTTTGAAGCTGGCAGAGATATGGGTTTGCAGAGACCATCAGCTACAAAACAGGCTGGCCTGGAGATCTTCACATTTCCCTGGATGTGACTAGTCAAGTGACACCAGCAGATAACACCAAGGGAGTACATGCCTGTGTCCTCTCCGAGGGGTTTCTGCAATGGCCTCCCATGCCGGGGGCACAGCTCTGCTGCCTGCTCCCCGCCTGCCCCTTATCTCCCCACGCAGACCTGTGCCCTGACCTTGTGTGAAGCCAAGCCCTGTGCCTGAGCTGTGGATAAAGGGATGGCCAGGTGGTGGGACCCCTGTCTGGTGGCCTCACTCCTCGCACGGAACGGCTCGCTCTGGCAGCTGAACTAGTTCACAAGCGCTTGGCCAAGTAAGTGATACAAAACTCTTTTTTTGCTCTTAAAATGTGCTGGGAGGGGTGGCTCTGTGGGCTGTTGATCGTTTCCGTGCAGCAAGGAGCAGGAGAGGCTGCAGTGCTGTGAGCTGGGGCTGTTCCTCTGTGTCCCTGTGCTGTTGGAGGGTGGGACGAGAAAGGGACCACGCCGAGGTCCACTGCAGCCAGATGGGGTGAGGGAGTGATACAAAAAGAGCTTTGCAGTTCAAAAATGTTTATTTTCATCCCCACGCACTCAGTCCAGCCATTCCCACCTGTGCATTTAACCCATTGTGGTGCAGCTGAAGTGAGCAGGCACTTTTCCACCCACACCCCTGGCTCCTGTACCCCAGTCTCCCTGAGGACAGGATGGACAGGGACCAGCAGCAGCTCCTCCTCTGGGGAACCCCACAGACAACTGGCACATACCTCACCACCCATCGGTTTCCCTTCAAAGCCAGCAGCTTTTCACCTCCCGTATTTGCTGACCTCTCACCATTTTTCAAACACCCCCACCCCTTTTCATAGCACGTTTACCCTCCCAGCATAAGATTTTTTTTCGTGGTCAGCTTTAATGGACACCCAAGAAGGAACTCAAAGCCTTTTCCATGGCTCCCACCCAGGGCTGTGAATCACAAGCTGAAAGCTATGTTTCCAGTACAATGCTCATGACCACTAAACCCCAGCTAATGTGTTAGCTGAATGTTTCCAAACGACTCAATGGAAGTGGTGGGCTTTACGTGGCTACTGGTGGGTGTCCATCAGTGACTTCACTTCCTAACTGCAGGTCAGAGCCCTAAATGTTACGTATTAAAGAGTTCATCTGTGGGCATTTCATAGTGTTTTAATGAGCCTTGCTCTAAAGCTTGGTTGCTGCTCACAGGTTAACTGTTTCTATCTGACAGAGCTGCATAACCAAGGCCAAAATATGATGCAATTAGCAAGAATCCCGAGAAGGAGATGCTTAGAAGCCGTGTTTTAAATGTCCCCCCCCTGAAATGAGGGAAGCACCAATGAAATAGCAAGTCCATCCAGTACAGTGTGGAAATTCTGAGTAAACAAGGTCATCTGGTCTTGGCTGGCTCCTGGGACCCTTGCTGATCCCTCATTAGCAAGCACAGGGCTGGCTGCTTCTGTTGTTGCATGAATGGGCTGTTGCCCTGCTGAGTAACTGGACTCGCTGGGGCAGTGCTAATGGGCAGCAGCACTTTGCCTTCTTCACCCAGACAGATGCTGAGCCTACAGTCCAAATGTGGGAGAAGGAGGGCCAGAGAACAGACCGTCCAGCCCTTGTCCCTCCTGGATGCCTCCCAGTGCTGAGCCATGACCTGGCTCGCTCTCCCTCTCCATCCCTTGGTACCAATGACAGGGAACTCTTGTAAATGCCGTGTACATTGGCTGGTACAGTCTCTCCCTCATAAAATGAGTTATGATATGTGAATAGAAGAGTCCTGAGAGCTGAACAACAGCGTGGTGCCACAGTTCATGAGCTTTGGACAGAGATGTTTTTGTTCTTCATAACTGATTTGTGAAAACTTTTTTTCAGGACAATGTACCAGCATTTCCTTTTCCTTTTCTTCCTCTCATTCCATCCCCATAAATGCCAAAATGAAATCCTAGGTGAAGATCCATATGAAATGCCCAAAGACTACCAGGAGGTCTACAGAGGGACAAAAAATGATGTCAAAGAGATCCCAAAGACTGCAAAATCCTTCATTTCTGAGATGATCTTTATGCAAACCAGCATCACTGCTATAAGGAAAGGTGCCTTCAGGTACATGCCCAACCTGATCAAGATTTTGTTTATTGGCAACAAGATCAAGACAGTGGAACCTGGAGCCTTTGATAATTTGGACAAACTGAGAGACTTGGACATCTCTGGTGCCTCGTTAGAAGAACTAGCTGTGGGTACTTTCCAACACCTCCCAAGCTTGCGGAGGCTGGAGCTGAGAGACAGCCACCTCAAATATATCCCCAAAGGCCTGTTTGATGGGCTGGAAAATTTGGAAGAGCTCTCCCTGCACATCAATGCAATCCCTTCTCTTCCTGAAGGTGTCTTTGATTCTCTCATCAATCTAACATTTTTGGACTTGGCAAGAAACAGGATCACGACTCTTCCTGGGGATGCCTTTAGCAAACTTTCACGGCTGCAAGTCCTCCGGCTGTATGAGAATGAGTTGCAGGACCTCCCAGAGGGGCTGCTAGACAGTCAGACAGGGCTGCTGGAGCTCAGCCTCCAGAGGAACAGGCTCAGGGCTCTGCCACCCATGGTCCTGAAGAGCCTGCCTCACCTAGAGAAACTCCTCTTGGACAACAACCTCATCAAGGCTCTCCCACCTCAGGGCTTTTTTGCTTTAAACAAATTAAAGCTGCTGACTCTGGGTTCAAACCACATTACAGAACTCCCCTGTGGCCTTTTTGACACCATGCCACACCTGCAGGACCTGGACTTGGGCAGGAACAGTTTGGCCACGCTTCCAGACAGCATCTTTGTCAACCTCACGTCTCTTGGCAAACTTATCTTGTCCCACAACCAGCTAACAGCCCTGCCAAGAGGAGCCTTCACTGGGCTCAGCAAGCTCACGGAACTCCAGCTGGACAGAAATCAGCTCTGTGCTCTGGATGATGAGGTCTTTTCTTCCCTCCCAAATCTGAAAACCCTCAACCTTCAGAAGAACCAACTGAAGAATGTCCCTCGAGGGCTCCTGGACCCCCTGAAGAAGCTCAGCTCAGTGTATCTGAGTGGGAACCCATGGACATGTGACTGCAACCTCTGCTACCTGCACAGCTGGATCCTGGGCAACAGTGAGAAGGTCAGATTGTCCACCCAGGTGTCATGCAAGAGTCCACCCCACCTGGCAGGGCAAGCGGTGATATCACTGAGTGATGACCAGTTAATTTGCCCAGCTACTCTGCCTCTTTCAGATTCTTTTACCCCATCTCTGCCATTCACCTCCACATCATCACAAGGAATGTCAACCTTGGTGTCACTTGGAGCCTTGCCCACTGCAGCGCCAACCATACTGTCACTGGCAGCCTTTCCCATCATGGCACTACCAACTGTGCTGTCACCTGTGGCCACCTCTGCCACGTTGCCACCCACCCCATCAGAGGCCTCCTTCACCACTCCATCACCAACCATGCCATCTAAGGCCTATGTTACCACTCCATCATCATCTCTGCTGCCGAAGGCTTCTATCACCACTCCATCACCAACAAATGTGCCCAAGACCTCCATCACCACACTATCATCAATCATGCTGCCAAAGGCCTCCATCACTACCCCATCATCTGCCGTGCTGCCTGAGATCTCTGTCAACACCCCATCATCAACTATGCTGCTGAAGGCCTCTATCGCCACCCCATTATCAACAAATGTGCCCAACACTTCCGTCACCACACCCTCATCAGCTGTGTTGCTCAAGACCTCCATCACCACCCCATCATCAACTGCACTGCCCATGGCCTCCATCACAACTCCATCACCAGCTGTGCTGCCTAAGGTTTCCATCACCACACCATCACCGACTGTGCTGCCAGAGACCTCCATCAACACCGGATCACCAACTGTGCTGCCAAAGGCCTCCATTGCCACCCCATCATCAACCATGCTGCCCAGGGTTTCCATCACCTCCCCATTGCCAGCTGTGGCACAGGAGGCCTTCAGCCTGTGTCTAACTCCAGCCATCACAAGCCTAGAGCCTCCTGGGGCCACCGGCCCAGAGCCTGCACTGTCCACTCTAGTTTCTGCTACCACACTGCTGCCAAGCAGTCCACTGGCAGCCACCACTAGACAAGTGTCTCCTGCTCTTCTGCTGCCCACGGAGAGGCCAGCCACCATCCCACTGGGGACACCCAGCATCTCCCTTGTCTCAGCCCCCGCTACGGCACTCTGGCCACCTCCCAGGGCTGCTGTGCCAGGTGTGGTCCTGCTGACCTCACACTGCCCATCCCACCAAGCTCCTGCACCAGGCAGAGACCATGCCACCACGTGGGGCTCATCCATGGTTGGCACCCAGCCCACTCCCACTGCCCCCCGACATACTCCAACTCCTGCAGGCACCATCCGGATCCCAGCATCTCCCGCTCCCCCCACACCAGACCGCAGCAGCCCCTGGCCAGCCTCCCCACCCCTGGTCCCCAGCCGGCATCACACCTGGGGCTTTGCCCTGCAGTCCAGCCCCCGGTACTGCTGGGCCTCCCTGGCCCTGAGCCTGGCCACGCTGGTGCTGCAGGTGGGCTGCACCCTGCTATGGGGGATGCTCGCCCTTCTCCTCCACCGAGCCACCTGCTGCCGGGGCCACCCTGTGCCACCGGTGAGGCTGCTGAGTCTCCAAGCCCTGGATGCCCCGGGACCTGCTGAACAACCCCGGGCGCCGCTTTGAGCTTTGCTGCTCCTGGGCAATGGCCGTCATCCTCCTTTGGAGCCTGGAGCCCTGCTGGGGTGCGTATCTCCTGGGGCGCGGACTGTCCCCAGGGGTGGGTGTCCCAGCACCCAGGCTGTTCGGGGCCGCCTCCCAGCTGGCCCCTGGAGATGCTGCGATGGGGAGCCTGTGCGTGGTGTCACAGCCTGACGGGCCCTTCTGCCAAGCGACACTAGATGGCATCCCGACACAGGCAGTGGCTGCCACCGCCTGCCCAGGGCCAGCGGGAGCAGTGGCGCTGGAAGCACCGCACCGAAATGCTGGAGACCCCGCAGCCGGCCAGGTGGGACCTTGCTGGACCTCGGGCACGGCCAGCTCTTGCTGCAGGGTCTGGTCGGGGTCCCTGCCTGCACCTCCTCCCCATCCCGGGCAGGTACCCAACAGAGCGCCAGCAGTCCTTGGGGAAGGACATCCCAAGGCATCCTGTCCTGCGCCCAGGCTTCTTCCCTGTGCCACATTATGGGAGGTGTCAGTGCCTGTACGTCCATCATGACACTGACCTCATCGCCTCTCTTTCTCCATTTTCTTCTCACTGGTATTAAAGCCCCCCCTGCATCTCTGCTGTGCACTGAAGGGCTGGCGAGAGGAGTACTTGCATCCCAGGGCTGTTCTTGCCGTGACCTGCTGCAGGGGATGCTTGTTGCTTGCTGGACTGTGGCGTCCCCAACCAGCGCCAACCATCAGGGTGCAAGACCAGGGTTGCACACCCTCTTGCAGACAGAGGCAGAGTGAGACAAGAGACATATTTTTCTTTCCCCTCTTGCATCTCATGTCCCTAAAAACCTCTTTGCGATGCCACCTGGCCTCTTTGGAAGAGTGATGTTTGGGCATGGCTGGCCATGGTAGTTCTTGTGCCATAACCTCACCTGATGCTGAGCTCCAACTGCAGGCTGGGCACCAGCTCTTTGGAAGCTCAGGAGGAAGGGGCTAACTCTCCTGGTAACTGAAGGGCTGATGTGTTGACTTCACGTCTGCAGTCCCGGGCTATCGCCAGAGCCAGGAGAGTGCCAAACTTAAGCAAAAGTGGGCGTTTCTGCGTGTTTTCTACCATAGCAGAAAGTGCTGAAAGTTTCACTGGAAAGCTTTAGCCCAGAAGATTTCTGAGCTAATGAATGAGATTGTTCCTTGCTTTTGGTGTCTGGGTACTTTATTTTGCTCTGAGCTCAGCATTGACCTTGCCCTGTGCCAGGCAAGCTGCTCCCAAATTTAATGACCCTGGTTACTACAGTGTTGCAGGTGTCTGTCTTCAACTCACCGCCTTTGCCGACGGCACCTGCTCTGTGTCCTGCCCTGCTTTTGGGTGCCCTTCCCCAGGCATGGGGCATAGGGACTGCCTGGCTTTGGGGGCATCTCGGTGGGAAAACCCCTGAAAATCAACAGTCAGGACGTGCTGGGCAAAGAGCTGCGGGGAAGCGGCTTAGAAGCCTCCCGGCCGGAGAGCCCCAAGTGCCCCAGCTCCCCTGCCTGGTGCAAGACTAAGGGAGGGGGAAAGGGGCTTTGTGTTTGAGTGTGTGCCTGCAGCTATGCGTTAGGGACCTGGATATATGTCTTTGCTAAGAGCCTGTGCAGTGTTACTGGCTCTTCGGCTGCTCCTTGAAGTCCTGCTGACGGCTGTGAAATACGGGAGGCGAACGCGGGGCAGCACATCTGGGCGGGATGGAGCGAGCGGGGCCAAGGCTGGCACGGTGGGTAATGAGACACAGATGAGGGGGAGGGAGTGTTTTTCCTGGCAGTCCAGATGGGCTTGACTTAATACTTGATTTAGAGGGTTTGAAATGGGGGCCTGGCTGCTGGGGAACAGACCCCGAGCATTTCCCGGGGCGGGGAGAGGGGGGGTCTCCGCTGGCTTTTCAGATATTTAATGGCCCAGTGCAGTCTAAACAGGGAAGTACTTCGGGGTGAGATTAGCACAACATAATCACATCTTAAAAGGTCTTCAGAGACACAAGGCACGTCCGCTCTCATATTAATTACTCGTTATTAATAAAGCTGGGGTCAGGCTAGAGGTGTTCGCTCTGGAGTGTGCTGCTTCCCCTTCTGCAGAGCGGTGGTGGATCTGAAAGCAGCACAAAGCCCCACAGCCTCCACCTGTGCCCGTCCCGCTCTGGAAACCAAACGGCCAACATTCCTAAAGCTGCCTTTAAAAATAATTTGCCCCATAATACCCCGAAAAGGCCACATCTTTCTAAGTGCCCAGAACACCTTTGAGTGCTGTAAAATAATAATAGCCAGGGTGTTCTCAGCATGGGAATTTCCTGCTATGATTGATTTCTAATTTGCAACGAAAATGCAGCCGCTCGTGTTCCCAGAGCCAGGCTGGTGCAGCTGGCTCACAGGCAGGAATCAGCTCCCTCGATCCCTGTGGGGCTGATCCCTGGAGGGCTACAGCTGTGCTGGGCTGGGAGGAATTAGCAGCTGTTCCTGTTTGGCCCGGCTCGCTCTGCTGTCCCCCCAGGAAGGAAGGGGCTGAGAGGTGGGTGGGATGCTGGGCGTCCTGGGGGTGATGTGCCTGGGCAGTCTGTGGGGAACATGCCTGGGTTTGCCGATTGCCGAGCAAGAGCAGCCAGAGAGCACCTGGGGATGGGGCAGGGCATGGGGGATCTGCACCGGGGAGACCAGTGCACAGGTTTGCTGCTTTGGAGCTTCACCTTGCCGCAACGCCAAGGAGAGACCTTCCTCCCAGCGGGGAGGTGCAGGTGTCCAGGGAACGCACAGCCCCCAGTACACCCTCCTCACTCTGCTGTGGGCGGCCTGGGCAGCCCTTTGCAGGACAGCCATTGTACTGAGTAGCACCTGATGATTTTTTTAATCCTTGGATTTCTCTGGTTTCTCTGAACTCAGGCAAGATTTTAGCATCCACAGCACCCTGCGGTGAGGAGTGCCCAGGATTGCCCATGCACTTAATGAGGCAGCACCTCCCTTTGCTCTCCCCCTGCTCACTCCTTACACAGGATGCTCTTGGTCTTGCATTGGAAAAAAAAGGTGAGTGTCCCTATGTGGCATCTCCAGGCTGCGTGTGACACCATAGATCTCTTCCCAATATGAGGTCCTCATAGTTAGCCTCAGGTGACAACCAGTTAGCAGCAGAGACAGGATACTATGCATGCATGTCCTTGAGTGGTGCTGGGACCAGGAGGGTCTCCAGGATGGCCTGTGAGTCCCACAGCTGCCACTGGCTCTCTTCCTGCCCTGTGCAGGTGAGCCATGGTTCCCATAGCCCTCTCGCTGGTGCTGTGGTACTGACTTGTAACCCCTTTGCCCATCAGCCCCACCGGGAGCTCCCTGCGCTGCAGGTGCAGTGGCCTGTCCCTGCCACCTGCCCCTGGTCCCCTGCCTGTCCCTGGGGTGCCCTGTGGGCAAGAATGGGGCTTGTGAGCAACAGCCCTCTCTTGTGACTGGTGGGAAGGGGGGCAACACCTGCATGGGGGGATTTGCACAATAACCTGGGTAGGGAGCAAACCTGGAGGACGAGTTCCACTGCTGGCTCACTGCTGGGAACCTGCCCCAGCCCATGTCTGTGCTGTTGTGGATTCCTCCCTGGGCACCTGCCTCGTGTGCTGGCCCCAAACACGTGCCATTGCTGTGCCAGGAGCAGCGTCATGCTGACCGCTGGTGTGGGTTGAGCCCCCATGTCTCTCAAGACTGCCTGCCCCAGCAGGCTGAGGGGCTGGGTGCTGGCTGCTCCATGCGCTGCGGGCAGGGCGAGAAGGGGCTGGCTGGCATTGTGTCCCTAGGAGCAAGGAGGTGCTGGCAGTGCTGCCTGGACAGGTGGGATGGGCAACATGGGACCTGCAGAGTGAGCAGCTGAGCTGGGGCAGCTCCCTGGCAGAGGCGCCTGTGTCTCCTGGGATTAGCCAAAGGACTGGCTGGGCCAGCATGTCTGGCACCCGCTGGGCTCAGCGGAGGTGATGGTGGCTGGCAGTCATTGCTCAGTGTTGCTGCTGTGCCCCCTCTATGCTGCTGGTGGTTTTGAACACCAGCACCGCTCCTCCATGTGTTCTCTGCACAGTCTGTCTGTCCCTCCCCATCCTTCACCCACAGCATCCACGTCAGGTTGTGCCTTACCAAGAAGCCCTGTGAGATGCATGGGGCAGGACCTGAACTGGGACATTCATTCATCTGCTTCGGCCTTGGCATCTCCCAATCCTCCTGCAAAAGGGCTGCAGCCACATCTCACCAGGGCAGGGGCCCAACCTCCCCCAGGGCAGCTGGGGCAGCGGAGGACACCCAGGCATCGGTGTTGAGGTTCAAGGGGGCACAGGGCTGGCACCCCCAGCGTTCCCTTCCTTGGTCTGCCTGCATCACGCCTTGTGCTGCACATGCTTTTACCCAGGATTTGGGCAGGGCATGAGTGCAAGGGCAAGGAAAACCAGCCGGTGCCTCCTCCCCTGGGCAGCAGGAGAGCTCGGAGGGGAGGAAGCTGCCTGTTTGTTTAAGGTGCAAACAAGTGCTGTTAATCTGCTGCCTGTTTGTATTTCTTTAGAGCCCCCAGGCGCAGGGGGGTGAGCGGAGATGGGGTCTCCCCTTTGTGCGGGGGCAGGGTCAGGCTATTGGAAGTGGAGGTGAGAAAACACAGAGGGGCAGCTGGAACCTGCTTTGGGAGGGAAAGATTTTTTTCGGCTATTTATGATAATTAGTGGGAAACGTTCCTCAAGCGTTTCAGATGATTCTGTAATGAAGTTGGGCAGAATGTTCACGCTTTGTTCCCCTGGAACCATTAAAAATCCCCCTTCTTTGGCTGCCTTAATGCAATGCTGAAAAGGCACAATGGCATAAAAGTGGCTCTGGGCAGGGCGGCACGCCTCCTGCCCCACCAGATAGAGCCCTTCAGAGCCCAGATTTTCTGGGTTATAAACCTCAGTGCCTGCAATGTTCATGCAAAGGCTGCTGCAGGTCCTGCACCCGGGGCTCCGTCACATCCCTGATGCCAGCCAGTGCACGTGAGTGCCAGCCGGGCAGCACCACCGATGGCGGCATGCTTGTGGGGAGCAACAGCTGACACAAACACACCGGAGTGGGGAAGGGCAGGCACAGCGAGGAACGCCATCGGTCCGCTTTTATAGAAAAGCTGCTTTGGCCCAAGGTTGTGCTGGGAGTTTGCTGGGGTGAAATGCTGCGCTGGAAGGGGACGGATCCCTCTGCAGGGGGAAATGGCGAGCTCAGCCCCAAGGAAAGATCTTTTGAGACAGCGCTGTTCTGGGCCAGATCCTGCCCTGCCTGCCAGGGTCCCCCAGGCACCTGCACAGAGCAAGGCATGCGAAATCCAGCCATGACCCTTTGGGTGGATCACTATCGGGCTGCAAGAGCTGGCTTATTCTCCTCTTGCTTTTAGCAGTGGAAGGATTCTCCAGAATAATAAGTAATGAAAAAAAAAATCCACCTACCTGATCTCAGGCATTTATCAGCACTGTTTCCCCAAGGGTGATGTGTAAAGCTAATGGCAGCTCTCCTGTTAAAGCCATGATAAAAAAGGAGAAAACGGCAAGAGTTTTCAGTGTACTGGTAGTGGCAACTAAATGTGACACTTCTCGGTGTCCCCATCAACATTCCCATCCGTTCCCTGTCTGATGAGCTCAGTGTCCCAGGCTGGGACATAGGGCTGCAGCTGGCAGCAGGGAGCTGCTCCCCTCCTGCTCCACCTTCGGCTGGGTGAGGGTGGCTGGGGACAGGCACCTGGTGCAGGCACCCAGCAGCAGTGCAACCCTGCAGTGCTGTGCCTGCTGGCCACGCACCTTCCTGCCTGTCCACGGCTGGTGTTATTTAGACGGCGAGCACTAATGGGGATCACGTCACCCTTAATGCCCACCAGCTGCCCCATGACTGGAGCTGATGTGGCCCACTAAGGCATAAATTCATCAGGGGAGGAGAGGTTAAGGGCTGGGAGCACAGTTCTCCAGGAGCTGCTCCATCCCTCCACCTTGCCTGCTCCTGCTGTAAATAAGGAATCATCTCAGACCCTTCTCTCAGTGGGGGAGAATTTGCCAATGGGATGTTGGAGCTTTTCTTGGTGGTGGGATAAAGGTACCTGTCGCCTCCACCTGTCCCTGCCACTGGCTCACGCTGGGAGTCTGGCTGGGAAGCTCCGTGATGGCTGTGGGGCTGGTGACTCTGGACAGTGTGGGAACAGGCTGGGAGGGCTCCTGGGAGGAGTGGGAGGGCTTTCCTTTTCCCAGAGATAATGCATGGCCTGGACATGCAGTCACCAGCAGCAGGGTGACACAATGAGCCCAGCCGTGAATAAGCTGGAGCCCTTTCCTCCAGCTTCTGTTATGGCAGGTCCTGAAGCGCCACTTGAATTATGATGCCTTTGCCAGTCCCTCTGTCTGTCCCAGCAAACATTTTTTGGTAAAATTAGATACACAGTAAATCTTCTCTGGGAGCTGGGGCAGAGGTATTTGAACATCTGCTGGCACTGGGATGGAGTATTTGGCTGATGTATGTCTGCAGGCAAGGGTGATGGGTCCTGGGCAAGGTGTGGTGCATTTGGTCGCGGAGATCGGGACATAGGTGTTAGGGTGCTGCCTGCATCATGCTTTAAGCCTCTACACCGAGCCAAATTGCTGTTTTTGCAAAGTTCACCATGGGAAACCAGCTATCTCAATGTGTAAAGGTGATGATAAAGGTGAGCTTTGTGGACCATGGCAAGCCCACGGCTTCCCAAGCAGCACGCAAGAGACACAGCCTGTCTGCTGGACCAGGCAGCTTTGGCATCACCCCCATCCCTGCCGGCACACCTCCACCCCTTCACTCTGCTTCCCCACCAGGTCCAGCGATTGCTTTCCAACAAATTATTTCCATAAGCTCTAGGCAGTGGCCAAAGACAAAACCTCAGGTATGGAGTGATGGCGTGCTCCTGACCTTTCCCACCACCGGACAAACAGAGCCAGCAGCACGAGGCAGGCGCACAAAGGCACTGCGCCGGCCAGAGCGCTGACCCCGCCGTGCCACAGATACCTGCTGCTCCACCACAATGGCCCCGTGGCCCCGGACGGCCTGCCGGGGCGATGAAAAAGGACCCGAGATAATAATGAGCCTGACTACCACTGCTCTCTTCAGAGAACCGAGTCAACTCCTTGGGAAGAAAGAAAAAAAAAAAAAAAAAAAGAAGGAGGAAAAAAAAAGAAAGAAAAACCCCTCTTGGATAATAAAGAAGTAACAAATAAAGACTGAAAGCCTATAGAAGGCGTCTTAACCCAGCAAAGAAAAAAAATGTCAACATCTGTGGAGCTGTCTGCAAAAACAGACCGAACCCCTAATGAATACCCTCTAGAAAAGGCATTCACTCGAGGAAAGGCAAAAGGCTACATTTTTCTATGGAGGTATAAAGATTTTGATGAATCTGCCCTTTCCCTTTCCAGTGCAGTTGAACCAAGCGCTAATGTTCATCTTCAGCTGTATTAAAGGGTGCGGAGGGGGGTGGAGGGGGGAAGAGTCTTGATCTGAAAGCTTATGAGGAGGGTGGATTTAGGGAGCCTGGATAGATGTCTGAGCACTAAAGCAAGGAAGAAAAGCAACAGGCATTAGAGAAAATACTGTTTAACAAGAGTTTCTTTAGTCAGCCCATTTGAGCAGAGATTGGTGTGCCATAAATGTAATCCTCTTAGTGCTGACTTAAACGTGTTTGTACAAAACAGGGAAATATAATATGAATGTAATAGTCACGTTTGCTAAAATGCTTAATAAAAAGACAAAAGTCCTTTATTTTGATCTTCAGCTCTGGTGCGGGCTTGGGGCACAGCAGATGTTTTCTCAGAAGTCTGCTTGAAAAAAAAGAAAGAAATTCAGAATATGGCTGTGTCCTGGCCGGCTGTGCCGTGCAGCACTGCTGCATCTGCACCGAGCTCATTGCTGGCGATGCCAGCCCTCGCCTGCCGAGCCCCCGGGCTCCCCAGTGTGCGAGGCGAGCCTCCGTGGGTTTGAACATATAAACACTTGAAGAGGAGCCGTCAGTAAACAAGATGTGTTTCAGGTGGGGAGGCATGGGCAATTTTCTTTGCTGTCCCCAGGGGATCTGCTGGGGGAACAGCGTTAAGGCACAGTCCCCCAGCTGGAAAGGTGGCAGCTCCTCCCGAGCTGGGCAGAGTTTAAGTCCTGGGCTGTCAGATTCAGATCCAGACAGAGCTGTTGTGGAGAGACCATAGCAGTCATCCCTGGGTGCATCCTACCTTGTGCTATGGACACAGCAGGAAAACTGATGAGTAGAGCTGCTGTAATCACCATCCCGACATCTATGCTAACCACAGATGAATTTTGTAGACACAAGTGAAATTTTTCAGGCTTTTTAGGTTTTTTAATTTAATTTTTGTTCTTTATTTTTATTTTCCTTCCTATAGAATAATCATGGGAAAATGCTAAATTGAAATGGCAGTGTTTGGTTTTCTAAATTTTCAGTTAGTGTTGATGGTGTACAACTGTACTGGCTAATGCTAAATAAATTAGATGTTTGTCTTGGGCATTGTTGGTACTTCACATTGTGAAATACCAGCAATATGGGCAGAAGATAATGGTGATAAAATCAGGACACTTTTCCAGATCTAATACTCAAACATTGCTATTTCACAGTAAATGTCAGACCTTCCTTCTGACCTGAGACAAAGAGCAGTGCTGCAGGGTTGGACGGCTCTCACGGTGGGGCAGAAAAGGGCATCTCCGTAACTGCCCTCAGGCCAGCATGACCAGGGGAGCCTGGTGGGCACACTGTGCTCCTCTCAGCTCCCACGCTGCACCAGGGAGATGCTGATAGGACTAAAATAATGTATTTTCCTCTGTGTTTCTCAAACAGATATAATTTTGCCCTAGTAAGGCCACGGTTGCCCCTTGGACCAGCCTGGATGGGTGCTGGTGGCTGGTGATTGGAAACCCACATGACTTGTGTCCAAGCTTGGGTCAAAGCCAGGTGTCTGTGCTGCAGGTTTGGGTGCCTGGTCATGCCAGAGTGACCGTATGATGCCACCTTTGGGAGATGGAGGGGTGGCATGGGCACAGGGCTTCTTGCTCTCTGCTGTGGCAAATGTCAGTGTGAACTAGGTAAAACTTATTTCCTGAAGAAAATTTCCATTCTAATAGGAAAAGAAATGCCCCAGTGGTTTTGGAAACACATCAGATGTTTTCTGGTATGGCTCACAATGTGTACAGCGAACGCAAGGCATTTTCTGTGGAGAGCAGATATTTTCCACAGTAACAACATATTTTGTTTTAAAAAAAAAATAATCATCTGGTCTCCCAATTAAGAAGAAAGGAAAAAAAAAAGCTTTGAAATTGGATATTTTCTAACTGCCAGGGTCCTTGCTCGAGTGCTGCAGCAGTGGGCAGGGATGGAGCAGCTCCTCCAGCTGCCAAGGGGTGAAGGGGAGCCCGGGGGGGTGAGCTGGGCTGGTACCCGTGCCTGGCTCCTGTTAGCAGGTATGTGTGAAGGCACTGATGCCATGTGGTTCAGATCCCCAGCATCACTCAGCTTCTCTCTGTCACTTGTCACCAAGTGGGGAGGATGACAGGTCCTGTGTTTCCCACCAGGCACCTGCTTGGGAAGGTCCGCCAGGGCCACTGAGGCGGGTGGCAGCTCCAAGGAGAAACCGGGGCATCTGGAGCCAGGCTGGTGGGGACAGGCCTGTAACACAGTTCATCCAGATCTGTGCAGCCAGACAGTGATGACTGATAAGTTCTGGTGCTGATCTTGGACAACCAGTGTTGGTTTGGGTGTGAAATGGTGAAAAAAACCCTTAAAACAGTCAACTTGCTGCCTGCAAAGAATGGATGTATTTTAGGTAGTGGGAAAAAAGGAAATGGGTTAATTATTTGGATCCACCATCACTTCTTTTGAAGGCTGCTTCCTTGGCTAAGGGAAAATTAAGCACAGGAGATTTTTCAGCAGGGCAGGGATGGTCTTGGTGCTCGGGGGTGCTCGCTTGGGCAGCAGTGCCCTTGTTCTGTGCTGGGCAGTGAACTCCGTGTGTCACGTCTTGCCAGGTGCTGCGGGAGGCATGGCAAGTGCTGGAGCAAGGCAGAGTGAAGGGCATCAGAACAGAGCCGAGGAGCCGGCACATACTTGCTGTCTCCCTGTCAACCCTCACACCCCGGCTCTGAACTTTCCAGGTGGTGGGCAGGGTGTGCAGCCCCATGTCAGGGAGCCGGGGGGCTGAGCATTGGTGGAGCTGGAACTGGGGCAGATAAATGCAAAGGGCTGAAGGACACAGCAGCCCCGTGGGTAGCAGTAGCATCTCCTTGGTGCCTCCTCCTGCTTTCTCCCCTGTCTGCTTTGTTTCTCTTTCTGTTATCCCATCCCATTGGTGACAACAGAGCCTCCAAACCCCTGTTTCCTTCCGGCACACCTGGTTCCCAAGCCTCGTGTGCGAAAGGCACATTTCTTCACCAGCAATGTCATTACTGTAATGGGAACAACGCAGTTTACAACCCAATAAACCCTGCGTCCTTCTGTGCAGGCTCCTCTTACGTGATGCTAATGCTTACAAGATGTGCAACGCTGCGGGACAGCCCCGGTAACCAACGCCCCGGCAAATGCTCATGTTCTACATTGCTCTGTGGCCACAGCCTTTGCTAATTAATCCCCGGGATGAGTCTCCTGCTATCGGCAGCCCCGCGGCTGCCGGGTGCTGGTGCCCACCATGGCTCCCACTCCTGGCTCTGTGGACCTCCCACCTGTGACGAGTGACCCCCGCTGCAGCCCACCCTCGGTCCCCGCTTTCCTCCACAGCTTGGGGCTGTTTATAGCCCGGTGCTGGCTGCGGCTCGGCGGGATGCCCGGGCGCTGGGGGAAGCACAGCATTGTGTCGCAGCGGCGTTGTGATCACACACTGCAGCTAACGTGATTTACATCCCATATTCGACCTCTGGCGACTTCAAAGCTTGGGCGCAAGGGGGATTAAGCAGAGGGGCTGGGGCCAGGGGACCTGGGGAGGGGGCGGCTCACCTTTGAGCTCCCGTCATCCCCTCCCCACCGGACCCGGGATAATCATCTCCCTTTGTGCTGCTGGGGAAAGCCAGGGTGCAAACACAGGGACCTTGTCAATATTGGTTTTTGAGAAGACTTTTTTCTATTCTCCCATGTCTGGAGTTTTTGTACCCAAATCCCCCTGGGGCTGCCCAGTCTTCCCCTGGGAAATTGGGATCCCAGGGGTCCCTGATAACACCAGCCATTGACTGAAATTTCACACCCACCTGTTTGCACACAAGATTTAATTTGGTTGATTCTTCATGCCCTTTTCCTGCTTAATCGTCAACCTATTGACCTTAATATTAAAAGGGGCTAAGGGTGAGGGAGAGAGAGACTACATTTCTGTAAGGGAACAAAAGCTTCCAGAGAATAGAGTAGGCACAGCCAGCTCTGAGCTAATGAGTCCCTGCCGCACACAGGAGCAGAAAACCCTGTGCGCTGCCCTCGGCTGGTGCAGCACTCTCCTCTGTGAATGGGGCATGTTTCGCTGCCTGTGCCTTTCCTCCCTGCCCTTTACAGGACTCACAAGTTTAAGGCCAGAAGGGATGGATGACCACCCGGGCTGAGCCTGGGCACCTACCAGCCTGCTGTGTTTTGCTTTTGCACCCACACTTGTGCAGGGTGCACATACCTGGCTGAAACACCTCCTGGTTGATGGAAGATGCCAGGATGCAGGGAACTTTGCTCCAGTGATGCAGCAGCAGCAGCAGGCAGAGGTCAGGAGCATCTCGCACACCTGCACAGCAAACGCCAGTCTGTGCCATGCTGTGGTGCTGTGGTGTGGCTCTTACGTGCACACCAGAGCAGCATCCATGCGGCAGCATGAGGCCGAGCCCAGGCCAGTGCCACTCCCTACACCCAGGGGCAATGCTGAGCCCTGCCGTGACCTGGTCAGCATGCCCTGGGAGCTGGGGCTGAGCCAGTGGTCCGACTGTGCATCGTCTGCCTGGCACAAGGCAGCCCATGTGGAATAGCTGTGAGCTAAACAGTGCGCCAGCAAGCTCAGCCCAAGGGCTGGCACCTGTGGGAGCTGCACTGAGGCATGCGTCTGCCATCATGCAGCGGCCGGGCAGCCTCCCTGCTCTCAGGGACCTGGTGGCTCTCACACTTGCTCTGCCTCTGAGCACAGGCAGGGAAAGGGCAGGAGAAAAGGCTTTCAGTGTCCTCCAGGTGGACGTGGGGGAAACACAGCCTTTAACTGGCCTGGTAGAAGGGAGGATGGGACTGTCCCTCCGCACTGACTGGCAGGGTGCACAGAAACCCATAGGGCAGGGCTTGTGCTAATCTGCCGTCAGCCCCGCAGTGTGAGGGGCTGTGGGGGCAGCAGAAGGGCTGGGTGTGACGGCAGGGGCAGGGCACAGCCCCGTGTGTGGAGCGTGCACACCCGCAGGGACCCGCATGTGGCTGCTCCTGGACAGGGGCATGTGTCCAGCCCTGGGCTGAGACCCCAAGCAGCAGCTTTGGCTGTGGGGGTTCTGGCCAGCCCAGACCCTGGAGGGCTCCAACCACCTTCCCTGCATCAACCTGTTTCACAGTGTAGAGTTTTTGGCGGTTTCTGCACTTGCAGATGCATTCAGCCTGCTGGAAAACAAAAAAGGAAAAGGAGGTCTATTTTTTTTCCCTGCTCTGCCTTAGCTGACGTGAAACCCAAGCTGTGTGGGAGCCTGCGAGCGTGTGTGGCTGTGCTCACACGTGTGTGCGGCGAGCCATCTGTGTCCTGCGCCCTGGCTGGGGCCATGCTGGTGGGGGCGCGGGTGCGGGTGCATGTGTGCCTTTCCCCAGGGGGACTGTTTTGGTCTGCAGAGTGCGGTTGTGTTTATTTAATATCTGACGTCCCTTCTGTCTTCAGCGCTGACATTAATTGCCAGACCATGAGCAATGGAGCCCAGCTGTTCCCTGGCGGTGGCCTCCCTTCCTTCGCCAGCACTATGCGGGTGATAAAAAATCCAATGGGGAGTTGTTTTTGGGCCGCCGCTGCTGCAGGGCCGTTAGCATGCAGGGGGCTGGCAGGTCAGTTCCCGCAGCTGGGGATGCCCACGCACGGGCAGCTCCTGCCCCAGCCCCTCTGTGCCAGGAGCTGGGCACGGGCAGAGTGGACGTCAGGGAGCAGGGGCCGTGCAAAATGCTGGAGGTGAAACCCACCAGCAGACGGGCTGCTCTCCAGGACGTCCCCAAGCGCCTCCCTGCCCGGACTGTGGCAAAAGGCTCTCACAGGCTGTGCCCAGCTGCCGTGCTGCTGGCACACTCACTTGCCAACCAGGGATTAACACTGCAGCCTATCATTTCATAAATATCCTTACTCGCAAAACAAGAGGCTGTTTTACAGCAGACATGGCCTTATCGGGGAGCTGCAGTGCCTCTGGGGCCCCCGACACATCTAGACAAGCACCCCTGCGTGACCCTGCGGCTGCGCAGGGCCTCTGGGTGCCCCTGCGATTTGTCCTTTAGAGATGGGGCAGGATCAGTGAAATACTGCTGATGGATTTGTGAGGGCTGAAATGGCTGGGCTGGGCAGAGGAAGGCAGCGTCCCCTCTCTGTCCTCTGCCATCAGTAGGGACATACCACTGAGGAAGATGCTCAGGTGTTTTGTGGGGAGGAAGCCAAATTTCTGACTTTGCCAGGGGCTTAGTATGCACCCACCGCTAATCATTAGCCATTATTCTTTAATTGGGAATGAATTATTAGAACAAATGGCACTGGAGACAAATGCCATGGTGTTATTTTTAGAAATTATGTCTGTCATGGTGGCATCACTTCCTAAAGGGACGTGCATGAGAGGGAGCGTAACCAGCAAACCAGCCTGACCAGCAAATAACCCCTTGCACGGTTTCCATATTGCCTTTTTAAACAGGAAGGGAACATGATACAAACGCTATGCGAATTATGATCTGAAAAGTTTTCCTGGCAGGTTGTCACATGAGTTGTTAGTGTCATTCTTTGACATGCACACTCAAAGCCTTTCTGTACCACTGATTTAACCCTCCCGCCCCCTGCAAGGGCTGCCAGGCAGAGCTTTTCTTCCCCACTTCTCAGGTTAGCCTTATTCTCAGGTACCCCCAAGATGCGATTTCACACCAGTGTCTGAGCCAGGGCTCCCCAGTTGCCACATTTTGGGTGCAGCTTGAGAGGCTGGTGAGCGGGGTCAGGCAGGGAGACATGATGCCCACTGCAGCTGCCCTCTTGCCCTAGGGCTGCCAGGCTGGGAAGTGGCTTAATAACCCCTCCTGTGCACCACCTCCTCTCCCCTGGGGCATCCTCACCCCTAAAAGCACCCCCATCCAAGGCGGGGAGCGCATGGGGGCCCTGCTCAACCTGGCAGGGCTGCGCGGGCGGGCGGGGGTCCCTGCCCACGCGTGTGCTCATCTCCTTCTGGGCTGCCTTGGCCACAGCTTCTCGCAGAGCCCAGCTGCACTCTGGCCGGGGAACATCCGCTGTGGAAACCTGGGAGGAGCTGACAATCCCCAAAGATTGGCTGCACACCCGGCCAAGCAAGAGCTGCTGGCTCCCGGCCTAATTCATTGCAAATGTGCTTCCATGTGGTTCCAATCTGGAGCCCCCACTCCCCCCGCGCTGCCCCCCAGGGGCTCGGCAGGGGCCAGGAGCAGCCGAGCGGGGCAGAGCCGGGAGCAGCCCCGACACTGGCCCAGGCACGCGGCAGCTGCCTGGCTCCCCGACCCCCAAGATGTGTCCCCCGGCCAGTCCTCTCCTGGAGGGTACAGGGAACCTCCAGCCCTGTAAGGGGTGAGACCGGCTCACGGCAAATTCCTGCTGGGGACATGATGCCCAGAAAGGTTGCCGCTGGCCCGTGCCCCGTGGAGGGGCTAACTTCACTGCTTTGGCACTTCGCCCAGCCCCAGGCATCATCTTCCCATATGGGGGTTTGATTTACATTTGCCACTGGGTGATTCGCAGGGGCGGCACTGGGCTGGCAGCCAGCAGCGGCCAGCAGCCTTGTTTAGCCTTCGCTTCGCCCTCCCCAGCTGTCGGCTGGGTCCGCGGCTGCCTCCTCCCCACCCTCGGGTGCAGGTGGGCTCCGGCGCACAGCACCCTCCCTGCCAGCTCCTGCCAGTTTGGCAGGGTGTGGGGCAGGCGGGAGTCCCTGCTCGCCGCATGCTGTGTGCGAAGGCCTGCGGGGGCTGCTGGCAGCGCTCCATCGCTGCCTCTGTACCATCCTGCCTGCAGGGCTCTGCTGTGCTGTGACCACTGCCCGGGCAGTGCTGGTGACACTGCATCACCCCCTCACTTGCTGGCTCCAGCAGAGAGGTCCCCAGGCAGTGCCAGGCTCCTGAGCCCACCTGCCCCTGCAGTTCCTTGCTGGACTTTGCTTCTTCCCCAGAAGCATCTCCCCCAGAAGCAAGGCAGCTCTCTCAGCCCCCCAGGACCAGCACTGTGGGACTCAGGACCAAAGGGCTCCCTGCCTACACCCTGGCACACAGTCCCAGCACCAGCACTTCCAGGCAGTTAGTTCTTCCCTTTGTCCCATGCACACACCTGGGTTTTACGTCTTAAACTAGGGCAAACACCATATATTCATTTCAAAGCTCCTACCTGAGGGTCTTCCCCCACCTTTTGGGGTCTTTGCCTACATCCTGCAATGCCCCTTCGGTGCCGCCAAGCAGCTTTAAGCTCAATTTAAAAGGAGTCCAGACTCAAAACACCTTCTCCCTCTCAGCTCATGCGTCTGGAAGGAGATTGCATCAAAACATCAACATAATCTATAACAAATTGCCCTATTATGCAAAGTTGCAAAGCCTCTCCTCTCCTGTGTTTATAGCCGGATTAAAAATGCCTGGCACAAGGTTAACCTTCAGAGCATCAAAATAAAATGGCATAAACCAAGTTCAGTTCTTCTCAGGTTTCAGGAGGAGCAGGGTGAACCATGCGGGGGAGTGAGCGGGGCCAGGGCCAGCACCTGCAATAACATCTTTGGTGTTACTGCAGGAGCGGAAAAGGAAATGAGCAGTCAAGGAGCTGGGAGCAGCACGGTGGCAGCCGGGTGGGCTGGTCGCTGCCCTGCCACCCCTCACTGAATCCAGAGCCCCCATGGTGGGCAGTGCTGTGCCACCAGCACCCCAGGGTGGCTGTACTGTGGCTGTTGGCAGCGTGATCCCCCAGGCAGCCTGCAGTGCCTCTAGCATGGGGAAAAGTGACCTGGACATGTGGCTGCCGTGGTGGAGAAGGGGAGATGGGGTCCCTCCATCACCCTTTGCCTCCAGCCATTGGGCTGGGTCCAGACACTGAGAAGGCAAAAATCTCCCCAGCGAGTGCGTGTGGATCCTGGGGAATAAGTGGCTGAGCTGAAACGCAGAAGCAGCGATGGCAGCTGAGGAAGCTGTGGGAGGACACACCTGCAAGCATCACCCCATTGCCACACGCCACCACTGCAGGGAGGTGCTGGAATAAGTCTGGCCAGATCCTGCAGAGCATGGGCTGCACAGGAAGCCCTGACCCCGCAAGCCTGGGCCCCCTCCCTCCATAAAAAGCCAAGCTAACCCCTTCGTGGGAGCTCAGAGCTGCTGTCAGCCTTGCAGGAGCTGTGTCGATGTCTGTGTTGGGGCGGCGAGGGGAGAGCCGACGGCTGGATGCCCTGGGAGCTGTGCAGCCCTCACCATGCCGCGCTGCAGCCCCAGTGCAGCCAGGCGTTGTGCTTGGCCTTTTAAGATCAGAAAGGTTTTTGAAAGCTCTGGTACATGGAGGAGAGAGTACAGCAGGGTAATTAAAGTGTAAGAGCGAGGCTGGGTTTGCCTTTAATGGCTTGCAGCTGCAAATATTTTTCTGTCTTCTTGAGCCCACTTGTAAGCTGTCTGGCTGTATTTCTCATCCTGGCCAATTAGATTCCCATGTGTGCTGCAGGAGTGAAAATATAGAAAGTGAATAATCCTCCAATTCTGCTCCTCGGTGCAGAGGCCTTTGAACCTCTGGCTGCTGTGGCTCCCTTCCACCCCAGCCCCATCGCTGCCTGGGCCAGCCTCCTCCGTGCCTCCCCCCAGGTCCCCTCTTTGCAGCTGAACTTCACCTCTAGCATATCTGCCTGGGCATCACCATGATTCATCTTCAAGCCTTTCCGATCAAAGCTGGGGGATGTTGTTCCCCCCCCCCCCCCCCCCCCCCCTTTTTACCGAGTTTTACAGCCATTTTCCCTTTTGGTTGCTGGTTTTCTGCCAAAAGTTCCACTCTAAAATCAAAAGGGGCAGTCCATTAATAAGAGGCAGCTGTAACAAGTACACTATTGTGTTGTCTCTTCCAAGGTACCCGGGATTTTTAATAAACTGAGGGGCGTGGGGAGCCGGTTGCCTCCAAGAAAGGGGAGGCAAAGCTGGGGAAGAGGGAGCTGGCAGAAACCACAGTGCCATAAAACACAGCCCGGCAGCGCGGGGCCCTCGGCACGCTCAGCACTGCGTGGCGGTGGGAGCGGTGCAGGAGGCACTCGGCAGCCTCCCGGCTCCCTTCCAGCTCCAGGATCAGGTATCGGTCGGGAAACGCCGCTTGCTTTGATCCCTGTGGGCTGACGAGGCTCTTTGCCAGGACCCACGCGGTGAAAACAGGCTCACCACCCTGGCTGCCCTGCACCAGGCTGCCCATGGCTGCTGGGGCGGCTCGGTCCAGGAGCAGGAGCTGCAAGTCCTGGGGGAAAGTGGGGAGCCAGGCAGGGTGGGGGTGCATGGAAACTGCCTGGGCTGGAAAGGGGTCCCTGTGCTCCCCGAACACGTGGGACATGCAGGGTGGGTGGCCACAGTGACTTTACTACTCCCAGCCACCCTGGTGCAGGGAGGGGAGCTCAGCCCCTGCAGGGTCCCCTTGGCAGGGGGACTGGGGAGGGCTTGTCCCTGTGCCCCAGTGCTGGATCTCCCGCCCCATGGTGCCGGCAGCCTCGCCGCCCGGCTTGGCACAGCTCTGCCCTCGCCTTGGCTGCCAGGCTGCAACCTGTCAGCACCGCTTGCCTGGGAAATGCCAGGCGCACGGCTGGGCTTGGCGGCGGCTGCCAACCCAGCAGTGCTGTAGCCACACCATTCCCCTGCCCCGGCAGACTGTGTCCCTGCCATGGCAGCCCCCTCCCAGCCATGTGCTCCTGTGTCCGGCCTGGAGGTGGCCTGCCAGCATGGCTCACTGCAAGGAGCTGGTGTGACACTCTGCTGGGGTCAAGGGCACCCACGCACCAGCGGGGAAGCTGGCAGGGAGCTCTGATAAGTGCAGCGGGGTGTAAACCCACAACAGCCACAGCCATGAAGAGCCCAGAGCCTGCTTCCCAGTCGGGTTTGGGTCTCTCTGGGAAATGTTAGTGTTAGTGTTATTGGGAATAATCGAGACTTAGCTCAGCTGTGGAAGGTCTCCAAGCCCTTCTCTGTTGCATTCCCCATGAAGGACATCAGCCACGTGCAAACTGCCTCATCCATTCCGGAGCTGTGCATGATGCCCCTCCAGACCCCCGGCAACCACGGCTGAGCCACCGCAGCCGGGTGGGCAGAGCAAATCCCAGTCAGGGCTTCCATGCAGGCCAGTTCTGTTGAGCACCCCTTGCTGCAAATCCCCAGGGCTCCTGTCCTCCGCTCCCGTGGGGTGCAGGGAGCATCCTGTGGTGGGGCGAGCCAAGAGCAGGGAGGCAGGTTCCCGCGCTGGGCTTTGGGAGCAGCGGGGCGGAGGGACTGACCCCATGGGCTTGCCATTGCAAGTCAAGGTGAGGATGGGCTGGGAGCAGATGGGACCTGCTCTGCTCGTGAAAGAGCGTTTCTGCTATTTATGCTAAGCGGTGGGAATGCTTCTCAAGCATTTCGGATGGCTCTGTAATGAGGCCGGCCTAAATATGCCAGCATTGTTTGTGCCGGACAATTAAAAACTCCCCCTTGCCACATTAACGGTGTCTCTGGTGGCGGAAGGGCCCGGGAAGGCGCGGGCGAGGGCAGCCCACAAAGCTCGCCTTTTGTTTCGTGCTCCTTTGAACCCTCTCAAAGCCCCCGTTTCAAGGGGTGGCTTTTGTTTTCTTTGCAGCGGCCCTGAACCCAGAGCCGCCTGTTGTTTAGCAACACAGAAATGTGACCTTAATTGACTCTGCTCTCGGGTGCACTGTGTAAATCACTTCTGGCACCCAGGGGGAGTGCGTGACGTGCCCCCGCTCCCCAGCCCCGGTACACCGCGGGAGCATCCTACATCCGGCTGCTCCCGGTCCCCAGCAGAGTGGGACCCCAGCTCTGTGCACCCATTCGTCCCGAGCTGGCAGGAGAGCAGGATGGGAAGCAGGGCTGGGAATACTCCTGTTCCCATGGCAGAGGGTTTCCCGTTTCCACAGCGTAGCAGGGAAGACTGTTTTCCTCGGCTCTTCAACCCCTTTTTGCAGCCGGTGCCTACTGCTCGAGTTTACAGCCCAGCTGGGCTTGTAAGCCCCTTTACCTGCCTTCCCCGGGACTCATCGGGTTAAAGTTTATTGTAAGATAAATTAAAAGATGATAGTGATGATGATGATGAAAATGATTAAGTGGTGAAAAGGTAACAATTCCTCCTGTGAACGTCTGACACGCACTTAGCCAGATGACTTATTTGTAGGATACCAGGGGGCTGATACATTAACAGATATAATTTGCGGTCTCCCGAGGAGAGGTTAAGGGCTGGGAGCACGGCTCCCTGGGAGCTGCCCTGTCTCTCCACCTCGCCTGCCCCAGCCTTAATCAAGTGATCATCTCAGCCTGCGCCTCGCCAGCCCCCTTGCTCCTTTCAATGGGGGAAAATTTGCAGACAAATTCCTGCCAGCGGGACGTTGGAGCTCTCCTGCGTGGCGGGATAAAGATACCTGTCACCTCCGCCCGGCCCTGCCGCTGGCTCACGCTGGGACCGCCGTTCACGGAGCACCATGCTGATACCCTTATTTGATTATGCCTCTTCATGCCTTCCTCTGTGCGGGAAGAGCTATTCAGCGGTGGCATTGCTGCGCTCCCAGCATGGGCTGGCCCTGCTGCTGGCCTTTTGTTAGCCCCACTGGCGGCACGCCGGGCATCAGGGCTGCATGCAGAGCCCCACGCCACCCACCCCGGACCAGGGCTCTTCCCGATGCTTTGCAAAAGGGCCCTGGCCAGGCTGTTGGTTTTTAACCAGAAAACTATAAAAACAAGGAGGGGGGGAAATAGGATTTAAACAGAAGCACGAATGGCTCCATGAGGTAAGTGGTATGAGGTTCCTTCTCCTGCTTCACCATGCTTTTGTCACGAGGGAGACACAGCTGCCCGATACCTGTTGACTGTGTCCTGCAGGAGATGCCAGGGGCACGTTACTGGGATCAGCCCTGGGTGCTGCTAGGTGATCCATCTCCCCTGTGGCCTCAGGAGCTTTTGGTCAGGTTTGGAGCTTGCAGAGAGGGTATCAGTTGTCCCTGTGCTCAGGAGCTCAAACCCCAGCAGCTGGACATCCCTCCAGCACAAAGAACTGTCAACTGTGATCTCAACATAAATGCCACTTTGCAGATTCTCTGGCCAGAGCCACCCACTCCGTGCCACACCACCCACTGCTCCTGGACAATGCCACCTGTACCCTGCCTTGTCCCAAGGACCAGTGGTGCCCACCTCGCCTGCCAAGAAGAGGTGTGCCCTGTGCAGCCAAAGTGTTTAATGGGTCACTCCGTGCTGCCCCAGCCCCTCTGCCGCCCCCAGAAGTTTCTTGTACCTTATGTTAAGGTAAAATATGCTGCTTCAGGTGATGCTGGATTGTGAGCCCCCAGCCAGCCCTGCAGCACGCTAGGGAAGGCAGCCGGGGTTCCTGCCTCTCCTTCTGGAGTTAATCACCCGGACTGCTAGAAATGTGGAGCAATTGGCCCTTGTTTTGCTTTTTCCCTAGATTAAAGAGCTCTTAAGTACCTGGCTTGTTATTTCTGCCAAGGTACTTACCACCAAGGTCCTTGTGACTGTAATCAAGCTGCCTCTTGATCTTCTTCCTGATAAACTAAGTAGGCTGAGTGTCCTGTTTGCCTCCATCGGAAACGTCCTCAGCCCTTCTCATTCTCTCCTGGGGTTTCTCTGCAGGCTCTCCAGCTCGAGGCACAGCCTGCTTTGGCAAGGCGCATGGCCTCGAGCGTGACAGGGTTGGACCTGCTGGTGCAAAATCACTCCCCTGTGCCAGCTCCTCCAAAGCAGCTCGTACATCTTGCAAAGCCAGTGGTGGAAGGGATGGGGTAGCTGCACAAACCTCCAGGCTCTCCCTGCCTGCATGGCTACAAACCGGCCCTACCGCCCCATGAAGCCTGCAGGTTTGGGGCGCTGCCCCTTCCACCCTTCACCACATCAGAGTTTGCTCCAAGCACCAACCACTCTCAGTTCTCCCTCGGGCTGGGTCAGGCGCGTTCTGTGCCACAGGGCAGCTGCAACACTCTGGGGAGCTGTGCAGCAGTGAGTGTGGCTGGGGCAGAGCATCTCTAGAGGAGAGAGGACTCTCCAAGCAGCCAGAGAGGGACTGGTGAAGACCAGCCCTTACCTGGGTGTCATTTCCATCTTCTGACCCCAAGCCTGGCTCCAGGGTCTCAGAGAACCCAAGGGGCTCTGGCACCAGTTGCTGGCATTTTCTCCACCTTAGAAGCTGATGGCCTACACATGACTGGCTGGAGAGTGGTGATCTGGGTCCTGGATGCCAAGTGTCATCTGCAGGAGCCCAGTCCCTTGAGTCAGAACCACGATGCAAGTAGCTCCTGTGGTCTTTGCTGGCTCCAAAGCTACTGCGCAGAGAGAAGTGCCAGATGGTCCAAATCACCACTGTGTTTGTAAAGATAAAACGACACTCTGGTACTTAATTAATCATTGATATCTTACTTTTGACCAAAATACCCCATATTGCAGGTGTTTTGCAGGTTGGGGCTAGCTCTCATTAACAAGTGCCTCCTGCCCTGCAGGGAGCATCCCCCGGTCCCTGGTGCTGGGCTGGCCCTGCCACCCTGTGCACGCTCACCACCCTAGACGAGAAGTGGCATTTGCTGGACTCAGGTCACTGCTCTCCGGCAAAGGGGCTCTCGGCCGAGCCCCAGCAGCATGTCCTGCCACCGGCACCTCCTGAAAGGGACCTTCCGCCCAGCCCCGGCCCATTGTCCCAGGGGATAATTGGAGGGAGAAGTGAAACAGGGCTATAATGAATTCTGCTGCTATTCAGTGGGGCCGGGAGGCAGAAAGCTTGCTGCTCCTGCCAAAGTGCTGAGGCTGCTACTTCCATTCTGCGGCTGGAGGGGAGGTCTCTGGAGGGCAGCTCACTATTAAGGAGGCTCCAGGGTTGAAACAACGCCCGGCATCTGAAGTTTTACTGTTTCTGTGCGGATGTGCTCCAGTGTGGCTGCGCGCAGCATCGTTCCCTGTGGGCTTGGCAGGGCTATAGCCAAGCTGCTGGTACTCCCCAGCTTGCCTGGTGCAAGGCTGCAGCCGCACAACACAACAGGGTGTCCTTGTGCCCGTCACTGTGCTGTGTTCGCACCAGCCTCAGCTGCCCTTCTCCCCAAGCTGCCCTCAGGGGCTCTGCCCAGCCAAATCCTCATTCCCTCCTCCCCAGGGTCCTGTGCAAAGCTCCCTCTGCCAAAGTGACCCTCCTCAGGCCCGAGACCAATGCTTGACCCACCCTGAGCACCCAGCAGCACAAGCACAGCTCCCCAGCCACCTCCCAGGGGCTGCACTGCTCTCCCCTGCCATCTTTTTGGGGGTGATGGAGCAGCCCTGGAGGGGGAACCCAGCTTGGGTGTGGATGGAAAATCTGTGCTGCTCTTTCCAGGCATCCTGAGGCTGTGAAGGGCGAAGCATCTGTGTGTTCCCTCCCGCACACAGGCAGAGCCCTGTGGTGGGCAGCTCCTCTCCCACATGCTCCTGCCTGTAGCTGGCCGTCTCCAGACATCTTGCATCGTTCTGCTCAGTCCCCGCTGCAGCTGAGCTCCTGCCGGGGTCTCACACACGTGGGTGGTGTTTCCCCCTCAAAAGCCTTCGGACCCTCCCAGCAGCATCCAGCTGGAAGCAGGGAGCCTGCCAGGAGTGGTCCCTCAGGATGCAGGGCTGACTTAGGCACACATAGCCTGAGTCCATGGTGCCTCGCCCCCCAGGGAAAGCTTTCTGCCAATTTGCCCGAGCTGCAGAGGGCTCGGTGCCAGGAGGCAGCCTGTGCAGGGGCTGGCCTCCCACACACGAAGCCCAGAGGGGGTGTGGGGGTGCCCAGCTGCCTCCCCAGCACAGGGAGGCATGCAGGGTCAGCAAGCCAGGGTTAGGGGGCAGTGCCCAGGGATGCTGGCGCTGCTCCTGCCCTGGGGTGCACCAGTCTTCTTTTACATCCAGGCACTCTTTAAGCAAATGCATAATTAAATCCCTTCCCCTTCTTTCCCATTGGGATGACACGGTTTCAAACCTTGGAAGGGGATTTAGGGCTTTTGTCTCTGGCCTGGCAAACCAAGCAGGCACTCAATCAGCAAACCACTGGCAATTACACCCATCACAATTTTCTGCATCAGTGCCATAAACAAGTGGGCAAGGGAGCCCAGAGCACAGCACCCTGAAGAGCAAGGGAAGACAAACAGGACTTTGTCCCAAGGTTTAGAGCAGGCTGCAGGCATCTCCAGTGCTAAATGCTGTTCTTCCCAGCACACAGTGATCTCGTAACACCTTGGCTCAGCGGAGCTTAGCAGGCTGTCACAAGCCCCAAGGAGAGGCCTCCTGACCTCCCCAGGAAACGACTCCAGTGAGCAATAAACTGGCTCCTGTTTACTTTGGGAGGGGGGGTCTCAGTGGGCCTTAACGTCAGGGACAGCTCTGGACCGTGAAATGCGGCTGACACCGGAGCCATTGCTGCAGCAGCCTGCAGCCACCAGCAAGTGCATGGGGCCAGCTGGGGTCTGAGCCTCCCCCGTGAAGGATGGGGGCCATGGACAGCCCATCAAGTCAGACTTTTTCCTGTGCTGTTTCCCATGGGTGATGGTTAACCAGACCCGTCTGCAGCATGCTCCTCCAGACAGGCAAACACCGGGTGATAAGGGAGCGCTCGCCCGGTGCAAGGTCTGCCACAGAGGGCAAGGGCAGGAGGGGGGCATGGTGGCTGCCGTGGGCTGCCTTGGCTCAAGAGGAGCTCTCCAAGGGATGCCTTGCAACTCTCACACTCACCATGATGCTGGCTGAGCAAGCACAATGCAGCTCACAGCCATGCCCCTCTCCCCTTTGCCTGTTTGCCTGCTCCCATCCACTGCTCTCGTCTGTTTGTCCAGCAGCGGGTGGCCACAGTGGCCCAGTCCCTTGTCCCTTTGGGGAGACATGACCCCGCTCACCCGGTGACCAGAACCAGGTCTGCTCTCAGACCTTGGTGAAGAGCTGACCCAAACAGACAGCACCACAGGCAGTGGGCTGCCCACAGCCTCTGCCTGCAGCCTGCCCACATGCAGCTGAGACCAGCAGGGAAGGCAGCGAGCGCCAGCATCGGCTGTGAGCACAAACAGCTGCTTGGAGCCCGCTCAGAAACACCAGCCCGGGCTGTCCAGCTGCCAGCCCCTCTGTTTCAGAGCACAATGCAAGCCAAAGGATGGGTGAAAGCAAGCCGCCCCGTGGGAAGGGAAGTGCAGAGCTCTATGCTGCAGGACAAACCAGCACTGACCCCACGGTGAGAAGCGAGGCTTGGCTGCAAGGAGAAAGGAAGCATCCATCGGGCCCACCAGCATCCTCACCGTGAGACCTGGTGTGGCTGCTGACCAGCCAGAGCCCCCCTAGATGCATAGCTGGCCATGAGGGCTCCAGTTTACCTGTCCATTCCCCATATGTGGGACTGGTTTGGTTGGGAACACTGCCTAATGGAAGGGTTTGTCCTGATGCATCGACATCCCAAAGCTCCCCCGTCCCCTTCCAGTACCATTACAACACAGCCCTGACGGATGTCCTGGTCTCTCCTCTGTAGCCAGGAAGGGCTCCGGTATTGCTCTGCATTTACATGTTGTAGTCGAACCTGTGAATGCAACAGGCCATTTGCTCTCCCCTGCCATAAACCGGATCACTACACCGCTGGGACAAAGGCAGGTTGTCTTCCAGGTCCAGAGCTGAGCCTGTTGCTGATGGAGGCAGGGATGGGGCTCAGCCTGATGCTGGAGTTGAGAACAAAGACGAATGTTTCCTGAGCCTGACAGGATTAGCTTGTGTTAGTCCTGCTTTATACTAGTTGTTAGCCTCAGTGGAGATGCTGCTGGCCATGGTGGGCTCAGGCCCGGAACTGTCTCCCCTGTCTGGCAGAGGCCTTATGTGTGTCAGTGCTGCCAAAAGAGAAGGGGGTTTATCTGTGCCTGGGCAGCAGCAGGGCTGTGGAAGCAAGAGCCAGGCAAGATACGTAACTGCGAGGTTCAGCATGTGTCTCTACATCCTGCTCCCTCTCTTGGTACAAACACTGTCCAGATTTCCAACGTCAGAGGGAGAGACACCAGCCAGATTGTTTTATGGTTTCAAGAACTCATAATGCTTTCCAGAGAACAGAGCTGCAGCCCATCTTCTGCAGTGGGAAGAGCCGTGGCAGCCTCCAGTCATTGCTGACAGCCCCCCTGACCCCCTCGGCAGCCGACAAAAGGCAAGGCGCCCTTGGAAAGACTCTTGTGAGGCACCTCCGTGCACCCACATCCAGAGGATCCATTTTAGGGATGACTTTTGGCAAGGTGCTGAGCAGCAGCAGGCTGGACTGGAGGCAGGCTGTTTCCCCAGGGGGCTGGGAGGACACGAAGGGAGTCGTGGCTTTGTGGGGAGTCACAGGGCGACCCAGCCCTGGCTCCCAGCCCTGGGCAGCCACACGTCCCCATCCTGTGGTGAGGCTGAGCCCCAGCCTCTGCTCTAGCAGAGCTGCCTGAGCCACGCTGGTGTGCTGGCAGGCTCATTACAGCAGGTCTGCTTTTAATTAAGCCGGACGCTGCTTTTGTACAGCTGAACCCCTCAGGAGTTTGGGTACAGAGCCTTCACCCCTGCGGCCGGGCTCCTGCTGCTTCCCCCTGTGTGGCAGGCAGTGGGCGAGGGGAGCTGGGGCCAGGGGTTTGGCAGCACGTGTCAGGGCGCATGTGCCCCCCGTGCAGGATGCCGGCTGTGTCCCCAGGGCCACAGGGCACAGCGCAGGCTGTGCCATGCCCTGCTGCGGGTGTTTGCTCTCCTCAGGCCGGAAGGCAAAGCCCAGGGCTCTTATCGTGCCGGGTAGATAAGAGTTAATGCCCCAGCAGTTGTGCTGAGCTGGCTTTATTGGCAATAAACCCAGGCTGGAAACAGCTTCCTAATCATTACAGATTGCAGGTAGCCCTACCTCCACAGCTGTCCTTCAGCAACAGCACCTCTGCCCCTGCACCCCCTCGGCAAACACCCTGGGGGCAGCCCCCCTCCAGCCCTGCACCCCTCCAGTGCCGTGCAGCCCCCATGCCGCCCTCACCGCGGTGCTGGCACAAAGGATGTGTGCCCCAGCCTGCTCCCAGCACTCACCATGGGTGCTGGCCCGGTGCTGAGCCACAGCTGTGCACAAGAAGAGCAGACTACAGCCTGCGAGGGTCAAATCCGTGCCCTTGGACACTTGCAAGGCACCGTCACAGGGAGCTGGTAGCCCTGAGGCACGGCTCTAGCATGGCTGTGCCGGGCAGGGGATATTGGAAATCGCTCCTGCTGCAGAGGCTGGGAAGGGGAGAAATTTGTCCCCAGCACCAGCTGATGGCCTGGCCACGGATGTTTAATGAACGGGAGTGGAGTTATTTGTCCGGGCTGACTCCCCCCAGGAAGCCTGCGCTCCGCAAAACAAACCGGGCTTTTGTTTAAGCAAAACACATGTCACCCCTGTAAATCACAGGTCCCCTGCCCTGCCCGGCCGCGGGGGCAGCGGCAGAGGAAAGGTGGGCGCTGCCCTCCAGGCGCCGGTGCAAGCCTGGGCAGGATCTAGTCCCACCGTTGGGCTGCGCGCCCTGGCCAGCAGCCACGGGGCTGGAGCATCCCGGTCCCCGCACCAGGCAGCCCATCCCTAACCTGCTCACACACCGGTGGCACGCAGCCCCCAGGGAGGTTTGCAGTGCTGGTCCCGGGGGGCTCTTGCCCCGGCACCCCCAGCCCACCTGCCTCGCTCCCCCCAAATCCCAGCCTGCCTGCCAGGCTGCTTTTTACCCGTCCCCACGCTCCCTGCAGGCCGGATGCCTGGATCCCAGCCCAAGGTCGGCCGTCGGCCGCGGGCCCTTGGCACGAGTGAGGACGAGGTTTGGGACAGCCGGCCGGGGGGCCGCAGGGCCGGGCCTGGTCCGAGGCATGCGGGCGGCGTGCGGCAGCGGGCGGCCGGCGTTCGGCCCCACCGCCTGCCAGCGGGAGCCGGAGCAGGCTCGTGTGCCGGCGGCAGCGCGCTCCCTCCCGCGCTCCCCGCGCCGCCTGGCAGCCTGCCACCGCGCCGGGGGTTCGCTCCTTTCTCACGACCTCTCAGGTTCCTGAGCTCATCTGGGAGCTATTCATTTCCTGCCAGAAAACAGCCTTGCCTGCTAAAAAAACCACCTTGGCCGCAGAGCGGCCCAGGGCTTGGTACGAGGGCTCTCCCGGCTTAAATCATAAAGCTCCGGCTGTCTGGCTGGAATCAAAGGCAGGGCGGGCGTGGGGCGGGGGGGCGCGGGGGCCCGTGCCATATGGTAGCACTTAAGAGCCAAGGAGGAAGCGAGGAGGGGTTTTTGCGCTGCTTGCGAGGAGTGTGGGAAAAGTTAATTGACTTTAATGACAGGTTTCCCGGGATGGCAGCAGCGGCCGATGGAAGGGAGCAGTAGGGATGCGAGGGGCAGCCGGGGATGTAAGTCCCATGGTGGGTGGGGGCATGGCAAAGCACTAGGGGAGGCAGGCACAGCCCCCTGCCCGCAGACCCCGTGCAGGTGCGCTGCAGGCAGGGATGGAGCGCTGCTCCCTCCGGCTCAGCGTCCTCCGGGCTGCAAATGCACGCGCCGGACTGTGGCAAGCTGCTTAAAAGCCCAAGAGTGATCTGGCTCCAGCCCTGCACGAGGTCCTCTCTGCTGGCAGGCAGGGCTCACCAGGGTGTCCAGGGAAGCCAACAGGAGCTGCATCCCATCCGGCAGCGCTGAGTCCAGTCCCTTTTCCTGCCTGTCCTGCACAGCCCCGTGCAGGTTCACGGCCAAAGAGGCCACCATCCAGTAGCTCAGTCCTGTCCCTTCCTTGGCACTCCTCATCCCTCCCCTCCCTTACCCGCGCCTGCCCATCCCACAGTACCACTTTGGAGGCACTTGCTGCACCTGAAGGGCAACCCCTGCACATAATGATCCACCGACCCACAGCCTGCATTTGTCATCCCAATTTGTCACAGGCTCAGTGAATTGGCATCAAGAGCACAGCTCCTGGGAATTGCTCTGATCCCCTCAAAGCTCACAAACTCGAGCAGATCTCTCATGTCAACAGGCTGTGGGATAGAGTAAACACAGAAAGCTTCAGAGAAGCCAGTCCAGGCATGGCAGATCTGCTTTATACTAGGCTATTTAAACTCCATTAGCAAATAGGTTCATCTTGTCTTTCACTCATGGTTCTGCTATGTGTTCTCCATTAGGCTACAGCAAAATCTTCCCTGCGCACCCCCACCCCCCCCATGCACTTTCCAAACCAAATGCTTCAGCAGAAGACTGCTAAGCTGGAACAGCCTCAGCTCTTACAGGTGATGCATTACTTGTCTGCATCAGGTCCACACAGGCCATCCAGCAGCAGGAGCTGGCCTGACGGGGTTCCCAGACAGACAGGTCTTGCAAGTGCTTCTCTGAACACAGGGTGGGCTCTGTCCCACCCTCCGTACCTCCAGTGCAGAGAGGTGACTACAGCTGGTAGAAGGGAAGGCAGGCTCAGCCCATACAGCTACACACCTGCCTAGGGAAGCAGATCCAGTATTCCCAAGCCCGGCACACAAAACCTGGCTGTGAGATGCTGTGAGGGCGGCAACACAGGCAGGCCAGCAAAGTGCTGCGAGACAGAGATGGGGAAGCTCTTCTGCATCACTTGGGGAGATCAGCCTCTGCTGCAGTCCCTTTGAAAAGAGAGCTGCCCCTGGCCCCAACCTCATCAGTACACCCTGCAGAGATAAATCCCCCGCTACCCCCCCTCCAAAAAAAAAAAAATTATCTCAACCATTTTCAGATCAAGAGGCTGTGTTTGCATACAAGGAGAAGGGGAGGGATTCAAACACCAGCAGGTTTGATCTGCCTAGTCTCGCACTCTCCCCAGCACCTGGATACAGCCAAGCACCTGGCTGAGCCAGACAAAATCCAACAAGCTTTTGCAGCAGGATTTGGAAGGAATCCCCAGTGGATCCTGGCATGTTTTAAAGCTGTCCGCTCTGAGTTAGGACTTGTTAAGAAGGGCAATGCACGTTGTAACCTGAGACTGCTGCTCACCTCTATCTAGGGCTTGTATCTTGCCTGGAAATGGGGCATCCCCCATCAAAGCGGTCAGTTGCCACTCATGGTTAGAGAGAGAGAGAGAGAGAGAGTCCACACAGCCCCACATCACTCCCCCAGACACATGTTTTCCATAGAACAGCAGAGGAAATGCCCAGCTCTATCAAAAACACATGCAGAGCATTAATCATCAAGCACAGCCTGGCTGGTGCTCAGGGCCAGGAACAACTCTGTGCTTTTAAGTCCAGGTGGAGGTGGTGCTCAGCGCCTGCTGCAGCCTGTCAGCCAGGAGACAGGAGCACTCGTGTCAGGCTTGTCCTGCGGAGAGCCGCTGGTTTTTGTAACAGGAGAAGCTGGCAGGCACCGCTCTAAATCAACTGACTGAAGTCATTCGCGATTTACACCACAGCCTGGGAGCCGGCCCCTCCTGGTCCAGGGCAGGAGGCTCACCCAGGCAGCCTAGACTAGGAGCCAAATCTGTCTCACTTTACCGGGGCTACTCCACTTGGTCAGCCCGAGGAGCCAGAAACAGAGCAGAGGTGCCTCCCTCAGCACATTCACCAGCTCTGCAAACACAAGCTCTTTTTAACAAGTCTGATCAGTTGAGCTGCCCCCAAGGAAGCAGTAATTACATCTGCCCTGGGGGAAGGAAGAGGGGCCAGGTGACTTCAGAAGACGACAGAGGGGACAGAGGGTCTGAGCGACAGCTCCAGCCTGGAGAGCAGGACAAGGCAGCCCTGGAGCAGCTCAAGAGCAAGCCAAGAGCTTGGCTGCCTCCTATGCACACATGCCAGCACTCCAACTTATCTCCAAAGGCCTTCCAAAATGGAAGAGACACTTTTATTTTAAGAGCATTCAAAAAAAAAAAAAAAGAAGCCCCGATCTTTGGTGTCACATAAGGAAGGGGAGGGAAGGGAGAAAAAAAGATCTCGTGTAAAACACGAAACACTGTCAAGGGAGTGCTATGGTACAAAGGCACAATCCAATATGAACATATAACCTATGTACAGCCGTGCCAGCAGCACGGGGTGCAGCGCTCAGTCCAGTCCAGTGCCCACCACCCTCACCAGGGTCTCCAGACCGAGTCGGCTGTGCTGGGTGGCGGGCCAGGCGGTGAGGCGGCAG
Source organism: Falco cherrug (assembly GCF_023634085.1). Taxonomy (NCBI): domain Eukaryota; kingdom Metazoa; phylum Chordata; class Aves; order Falconiformes; family Falconidae; genus Falco; species Falco cherrug. The sequence goes on from NC_073707.1 coordinate 19,686,572, forward strand.
TGGCAGCCGTGGGTGGGCCGCCATACAGGGGCAGCACAGCACCGCCCGGAGCAAAGGCGGTGCTGGGGATGAGGAAGGCGAATTGCCCATCAGAGGCTGGCAGCAGCTGGAAGCCACCATACACCTTGGCTGTGTCAGCGCCTGGCTTGCAGGGCATGCCTGGGAGCGGCCCCGCACCGCTGCCCGGTGGCACCAGGGGTGGCCCAAAGGCTGCGGCTGGTGGCAGCGGGGGTGGCGGGGGTGGTGCAGGGTAGTTCATGGCGTTGATCTGGGTCATGCAGCTGGCTAGGTGGCCCAGGAGCCGGGTGCGCACCTCAGTGTTGACACCCTCGCAGGTGGAGAGGAACCGAGTCACCTCGTTCATGCACTCACTGAAGCCGGCGCGGTACTTGCCCAGCACCGTGGGGTCTGTGCTCAGTGCAGCTGTGGGGGGAAAGAGGCGCACAGTGGTCAGCAGGCTGCGCAGGGAGTGGGGATGTGCAGCCCACCAGCAACCATATCCTGCAGCCCCTCTGTGCCAGGAATCCAGGCAGGGAGTGCAGCCCCTCTGGCAGCATGTCTTGCCCTCTCAGGTGCCGTGGATCCGGATGGAGAGCATGCCCCCCCGTTACCAAATCCACCAGCATCAGGGACCCAGGCAGGAAACAGACAACCCCCAAGCGTCCTCCTGTATCCTCAAGTACCCAGGACCCAGGTTGGGAGCAGAGTCCCCCCTGTGGCTTTTGTGCCTCCCACTTCCCCAGAACAGACCCAGGTGGGGAACACAGTTCTGCTGATAGAAGCAACGCAAGCTGGGACTGCACCCCCCAGCGCCTTCCAGTCCCAGGGATGCATCAGGACAGACAGCACAGTGCCCCCCACAGCCCCTCTGTACTAGAGATGCAAGCCCAGAGCACATCGCCCCTCACCGCCCCCCAGTCCCAGGGATGCAGGTGGGGAGCACTGTGCCCCCAAGGACCCCCCAGTACCCGGGATGCAGTGGGGAGCACTGTGCCCCCCTGTACCCAGGGTACAGGTACGGCACACTGTGCCTGCCATCACCCCCACTACTGGGGAGACAGGTGCCCCCCCTGCCCACCCTACCGAGGACAGGCATGGCACACAAAGCCCCGGGGCACAGGCAGAGCCGCTCCAGTCCCCGCCCCCCCCCCCCGCCCGGGCAGCCCCCGGGACTCACCGGTCATCTGGGCTCGCTGGAGACTCCGCAGGTGCTTGACGGTCATCTCCAGGATGTCGGCCTTCTCCAGCTTGGAATGCCGCGAGCTCTGCGGGCACAGGCGGGGCTCAGACCGGCCCGGCGGCGCCGGCCCCCCCCGCACCCCCCGCCCCGGCCCCCCCCGCGCTTACATCCTTCTTCAGCGCGTCCAGGATGAGAGTCTTCAGCTGCCCCAGGCTCTCGTTGATGCGCGCCCGCCGCCGCTTCTCCATGATGGGCTTGGAGGACTGCAAGAGAGGCGGCGGTCAGCGTCCGGCGCCGCTCCGCACCGCACTGCCCGGCGCCACCCGTCCCGGCCGCCCTTACCTTCCGGTGCTCCGCCGCCGTCTTCGGCTTGTCGGGCGTCGCGTTGACGCTGGCGGGGGTGGCGGCCACCGGCGAGGCGCTGCTCTTCTCCATCAGGTCGGCCGGCATCCTGCGCCCGCGCCGGCAGCGCCCGCCGCCGCGGAGGAGGAGGCGCGGCAGCAGCGGCGGGGGGGGAGGGGGGGCCGGGGACGGCGGGGCGGGCGGGCGGGCGCGCGCTCCGGGCCGGCGGGCGGCGGCGGGGCGCGGGTGCCGCGCGCCCTTGGCCGCCCCTACTTATAGCGCGCGCCGCACGCGCGCGGCTCGTGTGAAACGTCCCCCGCCGCCGTTCCCACACTCGCGCCCAGCCAATGGGCGCCGCCCGCACGCGGCCCCGCTCGTGGACGGCGCCCGCCCATTGGCTGGGAGCCGCGCGGCGGCCGGCGGCCAATGGCGCGGGGCGGGCGGGCGGGCGGCCGCGGTTAACCCCTTGGGCGCCGCCCGCGGCGGGGCGGGGAGCGCGGGGGGGGAGGCCGGCCCTCGGGGAGAGCCGCGCTAATTACCGGGTTAATTGGCGCCCGTGGCAGGCGCGGCCCCGCCCGCTCCCCCCGGGGGGCGCCGGCTGCCGGCCCCGGGGCGGGCTGCGCCGTGGGGGGCCGCGGCCCTCCGGGGTGACGGCCGGACGCGCGGCTGCCTGGGCCCAGCTGCGCCGGCCGACGCCGAGCTACCGTGTTGCAGGGCCCGCCGCGGCCTCCCCCGGGGCTCTCCGCCCGGCCGCGGCAGCCCGGGCCCGGCGCCCTGCCCCTGCCCGCACGCAGGTGTCACCGAGGCCGGCACCGGCGGGGCGGCGGGGCCGCTGCTGCGGGCCCGGCTGGCGGGTGCGGTGGTGCTGCGCTCGCCCCGTAGGGCAAGTGCAAAACCGCCGGGCGGTGCCGGGCCCCCGCGCCTTTGCCACCGCCCGCTGGCCCGGGCGGTTTGGGGGTTCCTTTAAAAAAGAAAAAAACCCCACCAAACCAACAGCATTTTGCCTGGGGACTTGAATCTTTTTTTCCCCTCCGCTTGACTGACTTTCTCACACTCCTATTCCCATAGTCTGCCAGCTAAGCCTGAGTCATCCTGCCAAGAACTAGACCTGGCCTATTCAAAAATGTGCTCGCTCGCTTTTCCTTTCTCTCGATCTCTCTTTTCTTTTCTTTCTTTCTTTTTTTTTTTTTTTTTTTTTTTTGAGTATACACAGTGATGTTTTTCCACCTCCTCCAGTACCTGATCTGCACCTGTACGGGGCCAATCCCACATGTATCACCCGATCTCGCCTTTTCAGAGACCGTGAGAAAAATAAAGTTCAAGAAAGAAGAGAGATGTTTGCCAATCTCACCGGTGCAAAGCCCTCGTCTCTGCAGAGGCTTGCCTGCTGAGCCTTCAGATTTTTTTTTTTTAAAAAACAGGAAAATAAATAAAAGGGAGAGTGTCATGTTTAAAACTGCAGAAAAGTACAAATCCAGTCTTTCTTTCAGCTCCTTGATGGAGCCACAAGCCTTTTGATTGAAAAACAAAGAGCAGCCCTTCAGCGTGTAAGATTTAACTTCAGATGAGCAATATTTGACGTCAGCTTCAATTAGCTATACATTCGGACAAACTCGAGCGAGGAAAAGATCAGGACAGCGCTGGGAAGTTACTACCGAAAAGCCTTTTCACAGTCACCTTTACGGGGAAATCCAAGACAACTGACCAGCATGAAAACCACAGGACATTTCTGAAGAACATAAAAAGTTCTCCAGTGGATCAATAGTTTTTCTAGTGCAGATGTTTGCGGGGGGGGGGGGGGGGATGGCGGGGGGAAGGAAAGTTCTCACAATAACTGAGCTGCTGTTCTCCCTCCTGCGGGGATTTGCAAAGGGCTCAGGAAATGCGGAGCTGGACAGCCCGGCCGGGAATGAGAACAGGCTGCAATTATGCCCGTGTTTATGGCAGCCGGGTTGCTGCTAACCGCCCCTAATTGCCGGCAACAGGTCGGTGTCTCTGAGGGCCTGGGCTCCCACCCCACCGCAGCCGGGCCCCTGCCCGCCTCGGAGCCCGCAGCAAGGGTTCTGTGGTGGGGGTGTGCGAGGAGCCAGGCTGTGGGGCTCTGGGCCTCTGCAACAGCATCTGCCTCTGTGGAAGCTTCTGGGATCTGTGGGCACGGGGCAGCGGGGAGGCAGTGACACTGGTGTCCCTGCTCCACATCGCTGCCGCTGCCTTCCTGCTGCTGTGAAATGCCTCACACATGCAAGGGTTGCGATCCCCAGGCAGAAGTGTGTGTACGTGTGAATTCCCCAGGGATCAGGAGAGGAAGGGAAGGATTTGCATGGAAGGATGTCTCTGGAAATGAAGTGGCAGAGGCCAAGTTTAGGCTGGAAGGAGGTGGTGAAGGGGTTTGCAACCACTGAGGGGGACCTGGAACAGATCCTGCAGGCTTCCCCAACCCTGCCTTTGCTTGTGAAAGAGGTGTCAAGGGGCAGATGAAGTACTGAGATAAGGGGCTGCCCCAGGGACTGGAGTGTCCCTTGTCCCACAGTCCTTTGACAGTGTTTTTTTCTTTGCTCGGGCAGTCATCTTGGGTTACAAATTGGGAATTGTCCAAAACAGATTTGGGAAGAACCTTCATACAGCGCATTAGGGCATTACTGACTGGCAGAACATCTTGGAGGAAAAATGTGTTGGCAAGAAAATTTAGACTAGTCCTGGGCACATACCCAGGGGTGAGAAGGCAGAATAAAATAGGATGATGCTGCTAGTGTGGCACGCAGGAGGTGAAGAGGTGGCAGGGCTGGCTGTGCCTGCTCTCCTGTTCAGAAAGCAGCCAAGATGAGCGAAATACGCTTCTAGAAATCCCAGAGCCTTAATACTCAAAGCTTGCAAGATTCTAGGTAATACAGAAAATAGAAACCAAGTTGCTTGTAAGAGCTGGGGTACAAGCGGGAGCCCAGGAATGGCAGACCAAGCCTTTCTTCTGGGTCATGGACTGAAAACCTAGCTTGGCCACAGCTCAAAGCTGTCACCACCCTGAAGGCTGGAAAACAAGTGCTGCGTCTCAGGGACATGTCCCTGGCACAGATGTCTCCTCTGGGCAGCCCCGCCACACATGCCTCCGCTTGTGGTTCCTATCCCAGAAGCTGTTGTGCAATCCATACCCAACCGGCTCCCCTGGGAGGTGTGATCTCAGAAGCGTTGGGCACAGGTTTCGGGCACAGGTTTCCCCTCTGTAACTGGTTGCCAGATCTCTGGGACAAGGTGACTTTCAAACCAACTTCCTGACAAATCTCCCTAGATGAAGCAAAGCTTTCATGGACGTTGCTCCCCTACACAGTAGGTCCTCGTGATAAAGAGGGCAGCTTTTGTGCAGCAGTGCCACTGCCTGGCCCTCCCAGTGGCAGGAGCAGCTCACTGGATAGATTGGCAGCCCTGTTTTATGGCAGATCCTGCCCTCCCCTCTCCACTGGAGACCCGTTTCCCAAGGGCCTGCTGATACCCAGGATCCCAGTGCTGGCTGACAAGCCTCGGCGGGCTTGTGTGGTGGCTTTTTCAGCTGTTCCCTGGCTGACACTGCAGAGGGGAGGCCAAAGTGTTTGTTCGTTTTACTCCTTGCTGTGTGAGTCAGGCTGGGTGTGGGGGGAGCTCTGGCCATTCTCTGGTGACACCCTCTGTGTTGGGGGGACATCTGTGGGCTCCAGGAACTGATGCCCTTCTATTGCCCACACAACCACGCCAGCATCCCCGGGAATGCTGCAGGAAGCTGTGGAATGGAGTGACTGAGGCTTTGCTGAAGTAGCAAAGTACCACTCCAAGAAGCTCAGGCATCACTAAGGACAGGCACAGAAGAACCATTTTCATCTCCCCATCCCATCCCATCCCAGACTGGAGCACAGCTCTGCACTGAGGAGGGCTCTGGGACAAAAGCCAGGGTACCTGGATCTCTTGCTAAGCTGATTCCTCTTGGCAGGCTCCTATCCTGCTGAACCAAGGAAACGCCGCCGGGGAGCTGGCGAGGAGGGCATTTTGGCAGCTGTGAAATGCCACCCATGTGGATGGGAATTCCCTTCCTGCCCTGATACCCATGGCGTTATTTCAGAGATTGCCGACTGGGCTGGAGCGGCTGCATGTGCTAACGGGCACAAAGTGGTGCAGCCCCAGCTTTCCCGTTTGCACCCTTGCAGAGCTCTGGCTCCAGCCTGGTCCTCCTCTGGCAGTGAGGGGTAGGGGCTGGCAGGCGCTGCAGCTGGGAACAAGCACTAGGAATGTCCTCAAATTGTTTGCAGGGCTTGGATCTGTATCTGCTGTTGTCGTTGCCAGCCAGAGGCTGGGAGCTGCCTTATGCCCTTCTCTTAGAGATGCTCTTTCCGTGCGACATGACCAGAGTTCAGTGGACCATGAATTTGCAGTCTGCTGGCCATGGCAGGGCAGTCCCACTCCAGCACAACAGCCAGGATCTTTGGCAAGATACGGCAGCTCCAGGCAGAGGACATATAGCTGAGGCTGCACCCCTCTGAGAATCACAAATAAATGCGCAGTCACTGCTGCACTACAGTGAGAAGAAGGAGCGTCTCTCTGCTGTCATCCTCTCCCTGTGTGGTAGGAGGTGTTGGCAGTGAGAGCCGAGTTATTTATTTATTAGGATGCCACTTGTGTTGCTGCCTGAGGCTGGTGTCTGCTGGAGCCATGGTGCTTGCGTGCTTACAGGGCACAGGGAGATCATGCAAGCCATGGCGCCTGGGTACTTATATGAAAGTACCATGAGTTTGGCAGTGGTGGGGCCAGAGGAGGAATGCAGGGCTCATTGGCCTCGAAAATGTCCCTGTCCCAAACACCAAGCAGAAGGCACCCTCTCGAGAGCCTCCAGGTGAAGGTAGCTCCACATCCACAGAGTCCAGACCCCAGCTGCATTGCTGCAGCGCTCATGTGCTGAGCCGTATGTGAACCCCGGCATGCCGTGACTGTAGGAAGCCCTGCAGGCTTTTCCAGAACATGACTTTTAAGTCAGATCAGACCAGCAGTGTGGTTTGCAGCCCAGCTGTGCACAGCTGGATCGGCGTGGCTGGGGGTTGGGAAGACGCAGGCGGGAGTGTGGCGGGGTGGGAGCCTCGCCAGCTGTCCTCTGTGCAGGGAAACTGTGCCCGGGTGCGTCAGCATGCCCTCAAAGTCCTGGAACATGAGCCCTTGTCTGTGCTCTCTCTGCCCTCGTCCCCCGGCCTCGCTGGCACCCGCAGCTAAGGGCAGGTGGGAGCCATGGCATGCAGCTCCCCGGGGACTCAACCTTCGCTGACTGCAGGCTCATAAATCCCATGGGGCTGGCCCCTGACCGCAGCATCTGTGCTCCTCTGCAGAGTGATCAATCATAATTTCCAACACAATTCCTTCTCCTCGGCATTAATCAGTCCAAGAAAGCAGCCTGGACTGATAGCTGCTCCAGAGCTTTCTGCTAAATTCATCAGCCGATCATCATCTCTTACTCCTGATGCCATGAATTGGCAGCAGGGAGAGTGGGTGTAAACTGCACATTAGCCTCAAAACCCTGGCAACCACAGTAATGCAGCAGAAAAACATTTAGGACCTTCTGGAGTTGTTGTGACAGGCTGCCCTGTCTGGTGCTAGGAAGCTCAGCTGAGGGCAGGGTGGTGTCCCAGAGCCATTGGGGCACCAGGCATTTCCCCTTGGCAGATGGGATCAGTCACAGCTTGCCAGCCCTTCCATATTCTCATATCCATTTATTCAAGAAAACACAGGATACTTCAGGGTGCAGTGCTTTGCTACTGCAGAACAGAGCCTTTGCACAGCCAGCGTCTTTCTTGAAGTGGTAAGTAGATGGACTTTGATAGATCCAGGGTACGATGAATCATTTACACTTGGCGCCTGATCTCCCCAGTGTCTTCAGTTTTGTTTTAGCTTGGCAGTGTTATGGAGAGAATTAGCCTATCTCACTAATATTTTAATGTATATGTAATTTGAATGTTGCATTCCTAAAAAAATCAATATTCATTATTCAAGGTGATAGCAAAGCTAAAATTAGTCCTTTAGCTATATCAAGAGTATCAGCATGTGCATATGTTATTACCATTAGTGGCCTCATGAAGACACATGTCTTCATACCTGTGGGTAGGACAGCAGGGCACGGCGCTGAGCGGTGTGGCAGCGCACCCTCGGCATCACCCCCGCCGCCTCTCCAGGGAGCCGGATCCTGCCCTGCCTCCTGCCTGCTGAGCCACCTGAATTACGCCAGAGGGAAGCCGCAGTGGCAGGTGAGGTGATCTGGGGCCAGATGCCAGGGGGATGCAGGGACAGTGGCTTTTTGTTTGTATTTCTGCCCAGGGCGGTCAGAGACATGGTGATTTGAAATCCTCAATTAACACATTTTGACAGCAGAGCAGGGTGTGTGCTGGGATGGAGTGGTTTTCTGCCTTCTTTTCCTTCCTTTTCTTCCTGATTTGAAGCCAAGCCCCTCCATTAGCCCCTTGGCCACTGACATGTGTTAGCAAGGCATGGAATTTTGGGAAAACTCCTGTGCATTCTCCATTTGCTTTGGTTACGCATGGCCGTACGTGTGCTAGTCCAGAGCTGTGTGCATGCTCTGGTGCTGGAGATCGGGCTGGAGAATAATTTTTCCCATATGAGCTAATACAAGAGGAGAAGAGGTGAGGATCTTTTACATGCTAGTCAAGAACTGATGTGTTACTAATTGCTGTAATAGAAAATATTATCCCTAAGAGGATGTTGTTATTTTATAAACAAGGGGATAATTTACAGCTCAGTTACTTAAATCATGAGTTAATTGCTAAGCATAATGAATAAATACATTTGCAAGTACAACATTTAATTTGCACAGATTCCAGTAGTCTAGGCATTAAGAGGCAGATCATTATTTGATAAGTAATCTGGAATGTCCTATGAAATGACATTTATTTTCACGTGTAATCCAAGTGATGAAATGTCCTGAAATGAGATTTCAAGGGCCTTGTCCTTCCTTCCCTGCAATGAAGGGCAGTGTTTTCATCAGCTGCTTTAGAAATGCGTTCAGGCTACCTGGGAGTACAGGGGAAGGCAGGAATCCTCCAGGAGCGGCACAGAGAGCTGAGTAGCAAACCTGGGTTTGTGCGGGTGCAATTTTGTAATGCTACAAAATGCAAAGAAAGACTATAGACACAAAAATCCAGGTGTCTGTGGTGGGCTGGAAGGCTTCACGCCAGGATTAGCTGACAGCAGGATGACTGCGGGGCTGTGAAAAACAGGCAGGACCTGAGGAGGTGAGCGGGGAGTTCTTCTGGTGATGTAAAGGTGTTAGTGCTGCTGCCTGAGCGCTGGTGAGGCCTCAGCCCTGTGCGAGGACACAAACAGAACAGCAGGAATGAACCCAGCAAAGGGGGTTTCTGCAGCCCACTGCTGTCCGTCCATGTCCGGTGGCTGCTGCTCGTGCCGCAGGAGGCTGCAGGACTTTGTATCCATGGTGGGCAGATCTCACTTGCTGGTGCATGATGAGCCCTGCCTGCTGCCTGCTGCTGCAGCTGGGGCTGGCTGCTGCTGCCCCAAGCAAGAAGCCCTGCAAACAGCAGGCACCTGCACTTCGGTTGCTGCTATTGAATGATCTTGGGCTACTGGTGCCCTTTCGCAGGCTCATATCTTTATTGGAGGCTGTTAAAACCAAACCTCCCAACAGCAATAACGTGACTACAAAGCATTTCTAAGAAAAAAGTACGTGGGAATAAGGGAGATACTGAGATCCCAGCCAATTTCAGTACAATACAAGTCTGAAGTATCCTTATAAAGTTAACAAGTTAAATTTAAATGTATACAAGGCTCAGGAGCACGCAGGAAACAGGATCAGCCAAATCTTCAAAGGCCCATCATTGTCTTTCAGAAAGTCCACTGAAAGGCTCATGCCATAAAAAAGGTGTATTCATAGGGCTGATAGAGTGATAAACCTGGTGGAGAAATGCCAGCAGCCAGAGTGGGCCCACACACTCACCGCAGGGATGTTACAGTGGCCCAGCCTGTTGTTACGGAGTGTTTTGTCCTGCTCTCTCTGCTGCTGCCTCGCAATAAATTGGGCTGCTTCTGATGTAAATCTGGGGAGAGTCTGGCGGGTGATTTCCTCCAAGGCAAGCAGCAGCCCTTGCCACTGGCTTTACAACAGGGGAGCCAGCCTTTGCAATCCCGCTGCTGGAGAGAGGCAAGAAAGGAACGCCTGGCACTGTCTTCATTGTGCTCTCGAGCAGCACAAGCTGCAACCAGGAGTGCAGCACGCGGTGGTGGCGTCCCTGTTCCCTGTGACATAAGCACCTTGGACGCCACAGGCAGGAGAGGACAAAGAAAGAGCTAGAAGAGGCTGCTTGTGCTGCACACCCAGGAGCTTGTCCCTGCTTTCTCCTTGGAGCCAAAGGCACCTGTGGATTTGGAGCATGTCTGCGGTAGGCACCTGGAGAACAGCTTGTTTCAGCAAGGGGAGCTGGAAGGGACCTCGCAGAGTGTTGCAATGTGGAAACTGTGCTGAAACGTCCCAGGCTTGCCCCTACTTAACTCCCATAAGTACCAGATTAATAGCCAAATCTACTCGTGAAATGCCCCAGCTCATTCAGCCTGCCTGGGTGGTGTTGGCATGGCCAGCTTACCATGCCTGATCTTTCCTTCTCCTGTGTGTTATTTGTGGACAGCAGGCTATATTCTGTCTTCATCATGTGCTGTTCTGTGTTTATACATTTTACCCATCTGTTTGAAAGCAAGAAGCAATGCCACATGACTTAAGCAACCAGCCACGCTCTCTAAATAGCAAAGCATCCAAGCAAGCTAGATTTCAAACCATCTGAATGGCAGAAAAGTGTCAGGAAAATGCCCTGACACAAAGACACTGAAAAAACCAAGGTCATTTCATGGCTTGTTTGTGAGTGGGAAGCAAACCCACCCCAATTTGGTGCCTCTGAAGAGGCCAGCAGATCTGGGATGAGTGGTGCAGGACCTGGCGTGCAAGAATTCATGAACCATAAGGCCTTGTCAAAAATAATTTTTAAATGAAATGCAGTGTCCTAAGAAAACACATGCCTGAGACATAAAACAAAACCAAAGTACGAAATGTGGCATTTAAAGGCTGAATTCTGTCTCAAGTGAATAGAAGCCACATGCATGCATCTGAGATCAGATTTTGGCCTGCTTTGAAACTGTGCTTGCGGAGTCTGCAGCGGGAGCAGGCAGAGGAAGGCTCCATCTCCTTTTATGATCCTCTAGACCAGACCAGGCCATTTCTGCACTTCTCCAAGGCTCCTGACGCCAGCCCCTGTGTGCATTAGCTCCCCAGCTGCAGGATGGAGGGTCCTGGGGCTGCACTGGGCAGCGTGGCAACCCAGCTGCCGGCTCCACACCACGCACAGGCAGCAGCGAGGCTGCTCCCACCTGCCTGAAAGCTGGGTCTGGACCCACACCTCTGTCCCTGTTCTTCCCCGGGGGGGGTTGGGGCCAGCGAGCTCCCAGCAACACCACTGTGCACTGAGTGTCCTGCAAAAGTGCCAGCACCGAGGCTTAACCTTTATTAATTGGGGAGAGGAAGAAATAATGCTGGCAAAATATTGTAAAATACTTCAAATTAATGATTAATTCTAGATGGAGTGATACTGTTTGATGTGGTCGTTGCTGGTTTGAACAGGAGAAGGGTGATTCACTCTAAAGGAATTTATAAAAACACAAGTATTTGCTCATGGACAATAAATACTGGGGCAGATAAAAAAGGGGATGAAGTGTTCAGTGTCATGATAGCAACTCTGCTAGAGAAAACTTTTGACCTTCTCACGTCTTAAATCAATGTGGCCCTCCCTGCCCCACTCTCCTCTGGGCTTGCCCTTGGGGCCAAGGGGATGGGTACACGGGAGTGTGCTGGGCTTGCCGTGGGCTGTGCTGCCAGCAGGTCCCCCCTGTCTCCCCCTGGTCTCTGCAGAGAGGCTCGGGCACCCGCCAAGGGGCACGGGGCAGCACCCGACAGCAGTTTACACAATCTGTGTACACAGCATAATCTGTTAATTTGCCTGTTGTAAATGTAAGCGTATAAACCCGACACTGAAGCTGCTGTGGTTTACAGAGCTGCCCTGTCTGGGAAGCTGAGATTTACGCTGCCTGCTGGCCAGCAAGGTGTCCATCCCAACCCCTCCTGGCACAGGCAGGCGGGATGCCTGGGAGGGATGGAGGGATGGCTGCAGGCAGCAGAGAGCCCATGAATAACCCCGACGGAGCTGCAGCAGAGGCACTGGCAGTGCTACGTGTGCCCCACGGCACCTGACAGCTGTCAGATGTGTACCTGAAGGAAGGAGCTTGCAACCTACCTTTCCCGTGGGAATACGATGCTGGCAGCCAGGATAACCCCCGGACCTCACTGGTGCTTTGCCAGTGCCATTGAAGTGTTGACGTCCACTGATTACCCTGACACGATGCTGGTTTTATTGAGACAAGATTAGCCACTTGCACTGTGAAGGAAGGCTGGGCACACACTGTCACCGGCTGTCCCCTGCCAGGAAGGGCTCCACAGCCTTTTTTCACTCTGGGCTTTTTTTCTTTACAAAATCCTAACTATTTTTGCCCTACGAATAACACTATGGGGGTGAGCACGGGGAGCAGACAGGGTAAAGTCCCTGAGCTCGTGTCCAGCTTTGCCACAGCTGTTGTGGGGTGGCCCTGGCTACACGTGGCATTGCGGGGCCGGTGGAGCAGAGCTGGCGGTACCCACGGAGGGGCTGAGCCCCGACCTGTGGCCGTTCCTGGCGGCATCGCCTCACAAGCTGTCAGCGAGCCTTTCATCCCAGATCCTACTGACATCATCCTTTCCAAAACACCTGAGCTCCTCGTGGTCCCTGTGCTCATAACACTTGGAAGTGACAGCGGCTTCTGGTTTCAATTAACCCAGGGGCAGTTTGGGGACTATCTGGTTGCACAGGAGTGGAGGGGAGAGGAGAAAAGGCCTTTCTGAGCAGCGGCGATGGAGTGTGTGGGTGAAGAACCTCTGAAAAAAGCAGATGGTTTCTCTCTTTCCTTCCTTCTCCTTTTCCTCATTTTTTTTCCCCTGAATTCTGTGGAACAGACAACCCAACAGCACATTTTTCACCATCAAAGCTTTGCTGAAGGGAATTCTCCACTGCTATTTCATTTCTTCCTGCTGTTCACAGATCGTAAAGCAAAGGGCCTCTGGAGGACAAGGGGAGCAGATCTGTCCTGGGGTCACAGCAGAGGACTGGCTCAGCACCCTTGGTGCACGACAGCCTTTCCCTGGCGGCTGGCAACCAGGGGAAGCGCACACACATCCACCTTTGATGCTAGATACATAACACGGCACCACAGCTGGCTGCTGCCGACACAGGAACCTGGGACACACAGAGGTTTGCAGACGTCTGTGACCTCCACTTTGGACATCTGCACAAGGATAACAGCCATGAGCAGAGAGCCTGCTTGCAGGGAAAAGCAGGCACCAAATTCCCTGGGCTGACCCTGCTGACTGGGTTTGCTGGTGCTGTCCTGGGAGGAGATGCACTCGCAGGTCAGCAAAGGCAGGTCCCACCTGGAGCCTTCCTTCCACAGCCTTCCCACAGTTACACAGCAGCCAGGGATCCCAAATCTTGTGTCTCTGGGAGATATAGGGTGGGAGGAAGCCATAAGCCCATGAAATCCCAGCCCACAATGTGCTGGTCCCTTAAATTACTTTCACTCATGTGCAACACATTCAAATGCCTTTTGGAAGAAAGCTAGGTAAAGGAGAAGGTGCAAATGGAAAATAAGATTGGAGGGCAGACAGGGCTAGAGTTGCGTCATGCTAATCTGAGATCTGCTTTTTTAAGACACCATTTTTAGACCTGGCAACGCTAGTTGATTGCTGCCCCCTGCAATGCACGGCAGTGCTGGCCATGCCGAGGGAAGGTACTCTGAAAAGGAGGAGTGAGAATTCAGCCCAGGAGCTGCAGCGTGATGAGGGACAGGAACGAGTGATGGTGGCCATTTGTGCTTGGAGAGGACACTGGTGGCTCTGGTCTTCTTCCACCAGTGACTTGGACACAAAAAGGGAGCATTTGCTTGCAAAATGTGTTTCCCTAGCTGGGAAAGTGAGATGTGGAGGCTGGCGTAGGGCTGGGAGCCACTGCCGGGTCCCCTGGGGCTGCCTGTGAGGGCGGGTGGCTGGACAATGTGCTGGATACATGCACGTGGCTGAGTCAGAGGAAGAAAACAGCAGAAGGGAACGACAGAACTGTGGGGAAGATGAAAGGGGCTGAAATGATCACTGGAACTGGATGGATCTGGAGCAGCTCCTGGCAGGAGTGGCAGCAGCCAGAAAATGACTTCATCACTCACTGGAGCCTGAGCCACACGTGAGAGGGATGAGCTGGCGTGGGCTGGCAAGGGGTAGTCGTCCCTTGTGCCACATTCCATGGCCTTGTCCACTACCGTGCGCACAGGAGCACAAGCTCGGTCCTCGCTGTGAGCCTGTGGAGGAGGCGCTGGAGGCAGAGGCGAGGAGCAGCCAGCCCCATGGGGGTTTGTCACTGGGTATGTGTCACACTTGTCCCCTCTGACATCAGCTCTATGCCTTGAAGATGTGCCTTGCCTAAGGAAAAGCCACTTAAAGGCTCCATACTCTGGATGGTGACTGGCAGAGACCCTGGATCGGGATGTGGGTTGCACTGAAGGGATGGAGCACAGCGATGCCACCCCACACCGCAGTGCTGCCAGTAGCACAGAGCCACACTTCTGAGCTGGGTCTGTCCCCACATCCTGGGGGGTCCAGGGAGCTGCTGACCCTTTTGGGTAAAAGCAAGCTATCTGTAAAAGTGCTCCAGCTCCGCTCCCCGTGTGCCATGGGGATGCCCAGCGAGGACGAGGGCACAGCTCCCCTCCTCTCCAGCTGCCCCCCGGGGACACATCCAGCCCCCCCTGAGCTGGGAGTGGGGGCTGCAGAGTGAGGGCAGCCTGAGGGGGCCTGGAGCCCGTCCAGCCAAGGAGTTGATGGTTTTCACACCCCGCCAGCCTGATGAACGCCCCGCTCCCTCTGCGCTCAGCGCCTGCAAGGGTCAATTACAGCAATTACTTCAAGGAGTCAAATCGGCTGCGGCAGCGCTGGGGAAAATCTTTGTTCCAGGTTCAGCTTTGTCACGGGAAGGAAAGAAGTGCCTGGGCAGGCGGTGGGGAGTGAAAGAGCCTCTGCTGTACACACGGCAGAAGTCAGGGGGTGGCCGGGTGTTTGGGGGCAAGGAGGGCTTCCCCGGGGCTGGCTGCCCTGCTCTGCTGGTGCAGCTCTGAGCAGCAGTCAGGGCTTGTGCAGCTCCCAGCCCACTTGGTAACTCAAGAAGAGCCTAAAAGCAGCCCAGTAGTTGTAGGGAGAAGCTAACAGGGCAGTTAATGGCAGAGACAGCCTTCAAAAGTGGATGTGGTGCTGTAACATGAGAAACAGAACAGAGCAAAAACCTGGCAAGTTAAAAGTAACGTCACAATAAAGGTGATTTAAAAGTTTGGGGAAGAACTTGCTAAAAGTATTAAAAGCTGAAACTAAGCAATTTTGCATAAGTGCCAGGAGCAGGAAACCAGCCAGTGAGCCAGTGCCGGTCGTGGGTGATGGAGGCAGGAACAGAGCACTCAGGGAAGGAAAAGCCTCAGCAGAAAAGCTGAAGGGTGGTTTGAGGAGCGGGGAGGATGCTCAGGCAGTGCCCCTGTGGCAGCCTTCCTGTGAGGCGGTGTTGGGGTGCCCATCCCATGGCAGGGTCCTGCTGGAGACATTTTCCAGCTCAGCAAGCAGCTGCAGAATGGCATGTGTCTGGGATGAGGCGATGCCAGCCCAGCTGGGGTTGGTACCCAGCTGCATCTGCCAGCCTGGAACAGAGCATGGGGAAGCAACATGAGCTGTAGCCAGAAGGGCTCAGTGGGTGTCACGGGCAATTTGGGAGAAGTTGTCTATAACAGTCTGGGTCAATAGTGCTTGGGGAGGACTCAGCACCACCTTGCAGGAAGAAGCCATGCCTCACAAATCAGCCAGGTCACTGAGCATAAGGAGCAGAGCGGTGTGCTGGTCATGGGGCAGCAGCACTTCCAAAATGGTTTTGCCTTGGCACATCTCCAAAAGCCCCTGAATGCCCAGTGGACTGGAGGGACATTCACCTTGCAGGGAGAAAACAACTGGCTGAAAGAAAAATGTAATGCTGACTGCTGAGCAGGAGCTTACAGTATTAAAGTTAAGGCTGGTGCACTGGCAGTTGAAACACAGTATTGATAAAAGCAAAGCAGCAACCCACATAAAAGCAGCCCTAACTAGCCGTGCAAAACACTCTCCTCCTCTTCAGTGATGCTGGGTGAGAGTCAGGATGGCAAGCGTAGTTAGGGAAGAAAGAGAAAAAACCTAAACAGGTCCTCCTCTTGGGTATTATGTGCAGCTCTTTTTTCTCAAAAAGGATGTATCAGGAATAAAGAAATACAAAGAAAGGCCTTAAGGGCTCCTGTGAGTAGAGTTTGAAGGCATGGTGAGGAAAAACTGGGGAAGATTGGGAAAAATCAGATGTCCAGGTCACATATACCTGGAAGAGCTGAAGGGAGATGGTAAAGGTCCCAAGAGCCAGAGGGGCAGGTAGATGGAGAGCTGGCATGAAACTGCAAACAGTGAAATCAGTTAGAAAAAATCCAAAACCAAGAGGAGGAAGCCCTTGCCTTCACCAGCCATGGCTCAGCTGCAAAACCCGCTGCCACAGGCTGCTGCGGCAACCAAAAGCGCACCGGGTAGGGAAAGCTGCGCCCACTGATGCTCTGAGTCAGCCTGACGCACCGACTGCAAGCAGCTGGGACAGAGCTTGCTCACACCCGCCCTGCTGCCCGGCTCCCCGCCAGCCCCGTACCCGGCACCTGCCGTACCTGCTGCTGTCACAAGCCGGGGGCTGGGGAGCAGGAGTCTTTTGGCACTTGGTGCACTGTGAGCTGGCAATCCCTGGCCTGCAAAAGGGGTGAGGAACCAGAACACCAACCCATAAGCACACTCAGGAACACACAGAGGCAACCTCTGAGGTGCCGAGTTGGGCAGGGAGCTGTACCCTGGTGCTTTGCTTCCCATGTGCTGTGCTCTGGCTCTGAGCTGCCAGGCAGAAATCCTCCCCTGCCTGCCCCTGCTGCCTCCGCTGCACAGCGCCTTCGCCCCTCCCTGGCTTTTGTGAGCAAGAATTGACCAAGATTTGCTCTGTCAGATTGAAAAATATCTTGAGTCAGGAAGAAAAAGAAGCCAAACCTGCCCATGCATTGCACTGGGGCAGTCCTGGGCGTGTGGCTGCGGGTGCTGGATGCACAGCCTGGTGTACCCGCAAGCACAGCGAGGCAGTGGGGCAGCAGGGCTCAGCTTTTTGGGTGACACATGGCTTTTGGCAAGATGTTTTTTTCTGGTGCAAAGCCATTTGCTGCCTACAAGGCTGGCCAGCCCTGCTCTGCACCTGGAGCATCAGCAGGAGAGCTCAGCATCCTCCACAGCTCCACACCAGCATCTGACCCTGCAAACACGCAGCTGAGGGCAGCCCCCCCAGCTCCTCCTGCCTGTAGCCCGCAGCCTGGCCAGTGCCCATGCATGGAACCCTGCCACCCCCTCCACCATCCCATCCCTCATGCATGCGAGGGCCAGGGGCAGAGGCCCGGCCGCCGGCATCTCTCGCCCTCCGGGGTGCGGGCCAGGGGTGGGATTTGCGGAGATTATGCCGGAGGAATTACAAAGGAGCAGACTTTCCCACAGATGCTTCAATTGCCGCTCTGAGAAAGTGTGTGAGCCGAGGCGGGCCGCCTGCCTCACGGTGCTTTGGGGAACGCACAGGAACAGCACACACGGTTTTTAATAATTAAGTAACTTTAATTGTCCTGGGAAAGCAGCGCTTGCCTTGGGGCACTCTGCGCAAACTCATAATTAATGTTACCGGGAGAGATTATGGGAAGGAGAACTGAGAAATGATTCACTTTTGCTTTTTAAGCCTCTCCGTGTTAAAGCTGTATTATCCCCCGGTTTAAGGCCTCATTTAGATGTGAAGAAAACCAGTGTACTTGTGGAGGGGGGGGGATGGGGGGGGGGAAGGAGGGCAAAGCACCCTGACAAATTACAAACAGCCGCACCAGGCTCCACTGCCATCCGTGGTGGCAGGCGAGCCGGTGGCCGGCGCAGCCAGGAGCATCCCAGGTATGCCGAGCAGCACCACAGCAGAGAGCCCAGAGGAGCACAGGATGCTCATCAGCTGGAGCCCCGGGCCGGCGTGTGTGTGTAATTCCCACGTGCACCTTCTTCCTTGAAGGCTCCAAAGGCAGCTGCCAGTGCAGGAGCTGTCAGATGGCAGCAGGGCAAAGGTGGTTTCTCCTGGTCCCCCCTAGTAGGGCACCAGAGGGCCAAATCCTGGGGAGTCTGAATTTGGCACAGCGTGACCTCCTCCTTGGGGTCAGAGGGTGACTAGCCCTTTGTAAACCCAGTTTATTCCAAGTAAATAAAGTGTTTAGCACCTAAACCTGGCTGTGCTTCTCTGCTATGACCTGCTCCCAGTCCTCCAGGGGCTGGTGCTTTCCTGTGGCAGCGTGTGCCCCAGCTTGGCCGTACAGCGAGCAAGTGCTCCTCTGGGACATGCCTAGCGTGGGCGGCCAAAGCCCCTGTGTCAGGGCATGTCTCAAGCAACCTGAACCCTGGAGCCCCCCGGAACCCCCTGGAGCCCCCTGGAGCCCCTAGCCCTCGTCCTTAGACAGCTGCCTGCCTCTCCCGGGCTGCTGAGCCGGGAAGGATTCATTCAGCTCACAAGCGATGCTGCGAGCCAGCACAGCCTGAGCCCCACGGGGAGCCCAGCCGACAGGCTTTGCCGGCGCAGCACAAAGAAGTGGGCAGTGACGGAGGGATGCAAATGCTTCCCGGTGTGTGTGTCGCCTGGGATCCGCGGCGCTTGCTGGCGTGTTTCACCCACTTTAAAACCAACAACCTATTGGACTGGAGCGTCTCTTTTCTTTCTTTTTTCCTTTCTGGGTTTTTTTTGTTGTTTTTTTTTTCTTCTCCCCAAAGCAAATCACTGGACTCACACAGGACGCAAGGTATTTTACTCTATAGAAATCCTTTTTTCAGGCAACTATGTCAAGAATGTTTTCATACTTTGGGCTGGATGGGAAAAAAAAAGGGCTTAATCCCCTGAGATGGTTATTTCTCTGAAAACAGACATGCAAATGCTGGACTTGTCAAACCTTAAAATGTTTTCTTTATTCAGGGAATTACTGCCTGCCTGCTGAGCCCGGGTAATGCTGACAGGCTAAGCCCGGGGCCTTGGCAGCAGAGCATGCAGAGTGTGGGAAAGGGCGGCTGAGGCACGCGCCAGATAAGATCATACAATAAATGATACAGCCCTCCGGAGCACACGGCCACTTTCATATGCAAACAGGCCTCCCGGTACACACACACACACACACACACACACACACATATGCACACGCACACGCACGCGCTTCCTGGGCAGGATGCATCACGCCCAGGCAGATGCACCCACACATGCATGCACACGGCTGCATGGCTGGTGGGGCAGCGCCTGAGGATGTAGGGGTGGCAGCATGCAGGGGGATACAGGGGGATGCAGGATGGGTTTTGCTCAGCCCAGCGAGCATCCCGCGTGCTGGAGGAGGAGAGATTTTCCTCAGTCACCCATGGTCTAGCCAGGCATGTTGGTTAATCATCCTGTCATGCCTCAGTGGCTGCAGTTTGGCACTGCTGCTGCCCAGGTTCCTGCCACAGCTGGGGGCTGGTGACTTGCAGATGCTGCTGGAGCCCAGTGAGGAGGGGAAAGCCATCACCTAAAGTACTTTGCTAGTTCTTTCTTCCAACTGTGGGGTAAAACCTGGCAACAGGACCCAGATGGCTCAGAAGGGGACAAAGGCAATTCGAAATGCACAGGATTTTTAAATGTGGGGTTTTTTTTAAGCTGGTGTTGCTTTTGTCCTAAGTGAGGCTTTTTGGTGCATGTGCCCGGGGCTGGGCAATGCAGCCACAAGTTTTGCCCTCCGACAGGGATTCATTTCTAAACAGAATCAAAAAGCATGACCCCACTGATGGGAGCGGCAGGACTGGTGGTGCCATGTCCCTGCTGCCCACCAGAGCAGTGCCAGCGTCCCCCCAGGGAGCCGCAGAATCCTCATTTGGGCCATTTTTGCTTTCTTTGCAGTGTGAAAACCTGATTCAGCTGGAGCGCAGGACAGCAGGAGGCTGGCGTGGGCCTCCCTCAAGCCCTACGTGTGGCACCTGCACATTTGTTTTAATAACCCAGTCCCTGGCGATCCACAGCAGGCAGCTGAGAGCAGCCGTCATGGGTGATAGCTCTGGTGGGTCACACAGCCGGCCACAGCTAATGACCCGTGCTCCCAGCGTCACCGGGATAGAAACGATGGCTGTTGAGCTACCTAAAGTGCAGTGAAAGCCCTCATGGGAGGGTGCCGTGACAGCAGCAGCACTTGGAGCCAAAACGGGCTCCCTCGGGGAGCCGAACACCACCTGAGAGCAGCGCTGGCACCAGCCTGGGTCCCTGTGGGCTGCTGACTGCTGCGGTCACCCTCTCTCATCCCATCATGGCAGCATGTCCCACTCCAACGCCACCACCCACGTGTGCTGCTGGGACATGTTCTACAGGGAGCATCACTAAGTTAACCTCAGCACAGCCCCTCCTTAACCCGAGCTTAGCTTTCTGCCATGGTTATGATTGCATTTTTAGGGAGTGCAGGAGCCTGAGTGCGGGGGCAGAAGGCTGCTGAGCACGAGGGGTGGCAAAAAGAGGTGGCCGGTGATGGATGGCTGCCCTGCACACCCCCAGCGCCCCACACACTTGCAAATCACAGCTCCTCACTCCTCTCTGCTCTCAAGGTAGCTGGGGAAGGGGGAGAGGGAGGGTGGGGGGATCCTGGCGTCTTACTCCCGGCTTAATACGGTGCATTCACACAGATAATCTGTCAAGGAAAAAATGAGCCAACAAGCTATCTATTCTTGTCTGCACTATTTTCCCATGTCAGAAACAGGCTGGGCTGAAAAATGTAGGTTTCCCCTTTCATCTTGCCTTTCAGAGCCCCTGAACAAGATGCCATTCTTTGCCAGTGCTCGCTGAGGAGATCTTGCCTCGAAGAGCAGGAAAAGGGGCTTTCTTTTTAATCTTTTTCTTTTTTTTTTCCTACTTTATTTTTTTAATATCTATGCCCAGGCCATGCCGGTGTCAAGGAAGTGGAGTAGCTTTTGTTTTCCCCGGGAAGCAAGGGTGCTGTGCCGATCTCCCCCTTGATCTCCCACTGTTATTACTGTCTCCACTAAGCTGAATGGGGGACGACAACAAACATTTCCCTTCCACTGCTGGGAGTTTTTATTTTTAACTTGAAAAGAAGTGCATGGGGAGGCAACAATAACATTTCCACAGGTCGGAGGCCCAACTGAATGAGAGACAAGTGATGAAACACCACTGCATCCTCCCCTCAGCCACGTAGTGCCAGTGCACCAGTGCCGGACACCCAGCAACACCCATCCTTTCACAAATGCTGCCATACTGCTGTGATTAACTCATGTTTCTCTGTCTGTGCTTCTCCCCTCCATCCCTCCTCCCTGTCCCAGCTGGCTCCAGCAGGGATGCATGTCCCTGCCAGCCGGGCACACCGTGGTGGAGCCTGCTCTCCCCCATGCCCATGGGGTGGCAGGCAGCACAAGGGCAGGCAGAGGATCTGCATGTCTTGCCTTCATGGGGTGGTGGCAATCCTTGCTGCCCTCCTCTGCCCAGGTATCTCAGGCCTGTGTGCTCTTTTTATACAGTTGCTCTGGTCTAATAAAAGCAAGAAATGTGTTTATATAGGCTTTGTGGTCTGTCTTTCATTAATCACATTTCTCTGCGTACTTGCTAGTTTGTTCTACTTCAGTGACTGGCAGCGGCCACCAGCTCTCCAGCCACGTGGGCTGTTCTGCTGGTGCTGGGCTGTGTTTGTTGATTTATGGAAGTGGTTTTCAAAAAATAATATTTGAAATGGCCAGGTAACAGCCAAGTGCAGGGAGAGGACGTATCGGCAGCCCTCGTATAGCAGTGATCCAGCTATCTGGTTTCTTGTAAAAGCAAATACTTTAAAGGGGTTTAGGCTGTTCTGCTTCCTTCACTATTTTGAGGAGTGAAAATTGTGGTCACCTTTGCCATAATTTCCGTGGACTGGGGATCACATATGGGAAGCAAATGAACCTTCTCTGAAACACAATTAGTGGTGCTACTGGAAGCTTTCTTTCTTTTTTTTTTTTTAATGTATCTTTTTGAAAAAAGAGGTGGATGCTCTTGCCTCCTCCCAGTGCAGGAAAGCAGAAACTTGGGCTGTATCCCTGAGGTCTTGGAGGACCCTGCCAGCCCCAAAGCTTGGTGCTGGAGACTAGATGTCCCTACAGACAATAATGACACACAACCTCACCCAACTTTTTTTCCCCTCAGCTTTTCTCAGAGGTTTCATAAAGATGAGCAGAAAGAGGAGACGGAGCTCTGGGAGCAAACAGCTGTGGACAACCTGCCAGGGAGCTGGTTCATCCCTGTGGGATGTCCAAGCAGCATCCAGACACCCTGGGTGTTTGGTTCCTGACTGTCCCCTGTAATGAGGGCAGGGGCAGAAGCTCCTGCAGGGAACACTGCAGAAGCTCCGGCTGCCGTGAGTTGTGGTGCCAGTACCCATGCTGCTGAGCCTCGCTGGTGCCTGCGGTGGGTGTGAATGCAGGGCCAACACCCACAGCTGTCAGAGAGCTGTTAGAAGAGCTAAAGGGCATGGGGATGTGCTACTCCATCAAAACGTTTGTGAGGCAGGGCTGCTGGGAGGAACTGCAGGGAAATAGGGAGCAGGCAGAGCAGGCAGCTAATTGCAAGGAGCAAAAATACATAAGTAAGATAAAAGAGAGTGTTTGCATCGTCTGGAACCCCCCCGGCCATCCCAGGTTTGCCTACAGCTGTTTGTCGAAAAGCTCTTTCCAGCCTTTGAGGAGGTCATGGTTAGTCTGGAATTGAACAAAACTAGCAAGCGAAGGCGAGCAGGCAGGGAGGAAGGCATGAAACCAGCTCCTTTGACTTTTGGGAGGACTGGGAAACTTGTAAATTCAATTGCTGCTGCTGGTGGTGTAGCACTGTGATTGCCACAGCTTTTGCATGACAGTACCAAGAGACCCCACCTAAGGCTGGAGCTGCTCCAGGCTCTGAAGAGAAGAACTCGTGGCCTGAATACACAAAACAGGAGTGGAAACGAGCAAGAAATTACTTTCCCACAGGGAGAGTGGGGCAGAGCTTGAGCTGGAGCTGCCATTCCCTCTGTACGGCCACAGCCACCAGCTGCCTTGGGTCAGGGCTCAGATGCATAAACACATGGGCACCTGGGCAAGAGCTGGAGCAGCCCAGGGAGCCCTTGGGAGCTGTGTGCCATGTCCATGGGAGCCTGAGAGGGCTTTGAGACATGGCAGTGGGGCAGGCACACTCGAGCCAGCACAGTGGCAGCAGCACTACCAGCTTGCTCAAGTCTTTGGCCCAGCTGCAGCGTGGGGTACCTCGGCACATGAAATACTGTGGTCCTTAAACCTGGGCCTGGGAGCTTCCCCCAGGACATGGGAAGGGGGTGACAGGCAAAAGCAGAATTATCCCCGGCTGCCTCTGCCTCCCTCTCAGACAGCTGGGCCCTGGTCTGATGCAGCAGGGACCGGGACGTGCATGTCCTTGCTTTGGGCTCCTGAGGGAAAGGGGCTGAGGCCGCTGGTGCTCCATGGGAATGATCATCGCAGCCTCCACAGGGTTGTGAAACTGATGTTATCGCAAGGGAGGGTTTGCTTCAGTGAGGAGGTGAGGAGCAGCTCCCCCAGCCAGCCCCGCAGCCCCTGTCCCGGGCCCTCCGCCAGCTCTGCGGGATGGAGGCCCCGGTGGAGGCAGGCTGGGAACCGCCCGGACCCTGGCAGCAGGCAGGGCCGATGCCAGTCACGCCACGCCGTGAGTCACCAGCCCTGGCGTGCGGCTGCATCCTTCACCTGCAGCAGCAAGGGCTGGGCAGGCGCTGGGTACACCCAGGTACACCCCTCACCTCCCTACACGTGGGCCTTTCCCTGGAGAGAGGCAAGGGCTGTGCAGGGGCTGCTGCCCTCCCTGGGGCATGGTCCAGCTGCCCTCCCCGAACCCCTGAGTCTCCTGGCTGCAGACAAGGCTGGGAGCAGCTGGAGGGCAGAAGCCTTGGGAGGTACTCACCTGGCCCTCCTGGGAACCTGCAAATTTTTCCGCAGGCTCGGGAGCTCAGACCCCAGACCTTCCCCCATGTGTGGGATAAGGCTGTCAAGTCAGCACAAATTCAGAAAAAATACCCCCTGCACGTGAATGAAGACTCGTGGGAGGTCAAACCTTGCTGCAAGGAGGACCCTGACCCTGGGCAGCTGCCGCCCCGGCTGGGGTCTCCCATTCCTTCCTGCACCAGGAGTGCATTCAGCACCTGTCCTGGCCGCCCCAGCACCCACTGGTGCACTGGGATGCTGCCAGCCCCGCTCAGCCCCTGCCAGCCCTGCCCACCACCTGCCAGGCTCTGTGGGCAAGCCGGCCAGCCCACCCGGGCAGCCAGGCTGGTGTCTGGCAGGATCAGCCCCGCTGCTCTCCAGGCTCAGGTGCTTCCCAGCACCAAGGCCGCCCCGCACGCACATCCCCCTGCTCCCACATCCCACCTCGGGGGGAAGCGCGGCGGGGTGATGCCCGCACCGCAGGCAGGGTGCAGGCAGCCGGGCACCGCCGCGGGCTCGGCAAAAGGCAGGGCAGGCGAAGCGGAGCAAAATCCCTGGAGGAAGGCTTTGCTCAGCGCCTGCCTCCAAAGGGTTAAGCAGCTTGCACAAACCACCCCGGAGCCCGGGTCTGCTCTGCTCCCTCAGTCTCCTTCCCCCTCGGAGGGCCGGGCTGGTGCCAAAGTCGGAACCTGCTAATCAGCAGCTCCCGGCAGCGGCAGCCCTCCGCCTGCCTTGACTCCTGGCCAAGCGCGGCCGAGCCTGCCGGCGCAGGAATGTGTGAGAGCCATGTGTCACTTCTCCAGACTGTGGGAAAGTGCTGCTCCAGTGAACTCGTAGCAGCTGCCCTGCCCCAGCCCGGCCGCGCCGCGGGAGCAACAGGAGCCGGGGCCGGCGGCCCCCGCAGCGGCTCCCGCACCCGCCGTGCAGCCCCGGCCGAGGGGCACCGGGGCCCCCAGCGACCGCCGCGAGTAGGGAAGGAAGGGCTGCGCCCCTTTTTTCCTTTAGACAACAGCCCCCCTCCCCCCCATTCCTCCCCCCCGCGAAAGGTGCGGGGGTGCTGACAGCAGGCTCGGCAGCGCAGGGAGCCGGGAGCTGCCCCCACGCCGCCGCTCGCACCACCTGGCACTTGGACAAGACTCTTCGTCTTCAAAGCCCCGGGCAGACAATGGCCCCTTTCAGGCCCCGCGGTGCCTGGAGCCGGCCAGGGCCCCGGCCGTAGTCACCCTGCCCGGCGTGCGGCTCAGCCCCGGCTCCAGCGCCGCGGGCTGCGGCTGCAAGGGGAAGGCGGGAGGCAGATGCTGGGTGCTGTGGGGTAGATGCTCCTGCAGCCCACCCCCCAGGTCCTGGGGGAGCAGCCAGCCCCTTCCTCCTCTCCAGCATGCTCCTTGCTCACCACGGCCCTTCCGGGCATGGCAGCGGCCGTCAGCGTGGCATCTCAGGGGAGCTCAGCCTGGAGCCCCAGCTCGGTGCGGAGGGGTTGGCTGCCTCGCAGCAGGAGCCCCGATGCCGGCAGCTCCTAACTCATACAAAAACAAGATCAGGCGGAATAGAGGGTGAGGAACAGCCCGTCCCCTTCCCCCCCCCCCCCCCCCAGCCCCCTCACCGGGGATTAATTGATTAATTGCTGGCCTGGGGAGCGGGAGAACCGGGCTGGGGCTTGGCAGGGGGCAGCAAGGCAAAGCGCTGAAGCAGCACATTCGGCGGGCAGCTGGTGCCCAGCTCCTCCTTGCTGTGCTGGCCCCAGCCGATCGGGCTCTGCAGACAAGCATCTATTTCTGCCCTCATTTTCATCTCCTTCTCATAAGCTTGCCACAGGCTCTTGTTAAAGCTGCTTGCTGGGGACTCATTAACTTGGCAGGCTGAGTGAACTCAGATCAATTAAAATAAAGCCTCTTAGCCGCTCTGCCCTCTGCTTTGTTGCAATGTTGCCCTGCTCTCCTACTCCTGTCCACAGCCCAGACCAGGCAGAACGATGATGACAGTCCCCAATCCACAGCACGTCCTGGAGGTGTGCTGCCAGCCCCAGGTCCATCTCTGACATAGCTCCTGGCCCACATCGGCACCAGTGATTGAGTGCCCTCCCTGGTCCTGGGAGCAGGGCTGATGAGATCCTCTTCCACAGGAAGCCGCAGCTCCTGTCGTGGTGGCCGAGGTATTTATAACACACGGGAGGGGTTGGATAGCTGCCGTCTGAAATTTCACTTTGGTTTTTAGACAGTTTGTCCAAGAGATGCTGACACGTCCTCAGCCCTGCTAGCACAGCCAGCCGCGGTGCTCCTGGCTGGGTCCAGTGCTGAGCTTTGACCCTGCAGCCCCAAATTACATCCTCGCACCTGGTCCCCCTAAAATAAGAGCGGTGCTAAGGAGGCAGAACCTGCTCCCCGGACCCTGCAGTGCCCAGGACATGCTGCTTGGCCAACAGCCCCGCTCAGACGCCCAATTCACCTGAGATGTGATTCCACAGCTCTTGCGGTGTTTAGTCAAATGTTGTGATGGGTGCATTGCCAATGATAGCTTTCAGGGTGGGGTAAGAAGAGAGGCAGAGCCACTCCTTTTTCCCCAAAAAAATTCTCTGGATGTCCTGCAGTCAGTGGAGAGATTGGAATATCCCTGATACTGCACTGCTGTTGACTTCTTCATGACCCCGGTCAGGCTCTGGTGCACCCTTTGCTATTTCAGAAACCTTTGGAGAGCAATGCTGACTACGCGGTCAGAACTACGCAAATTCAGAAGGTCAGGCAGAAGCAGAGCTACGGCTTTCAGCCCCTTCTAAACCTCTTGACCAAACCCAAATAAACCAAAGCTCTAATAAAATTAGTTTGGAGTCTTTCCTGGATTGTATCTGTGCAAATCGGGAATCTGCTGCAGACAGACAGACGATGATATTAGTGGGTACAAAATGAGGCCACGGGATGTTAGATACCATAAGCCAAGGCAAACATTGGATACGAACACTCCCATGCTCTGGGAAAACTCTGACCCAGGCACTGACTGAGCAGGGTGGCTTGAGCTTATCACTGCAAACCGAGGGCGGCAGCATGGCCTCTCTATCCCTCGGCTGTGGATGAGCTCCAGTGCAGTGAGAAAACCTGGGGCTCCAGCACCTCACTGGCACCTTTTTCACTGCTTGGCCATGACTGTGATGGCTGAGGACAATGTCCGACATGTCACCTGCTGCAGAGCCAAGCTGTGTCTGCCCTCAAAGCAGAGGCAGACCCTGCTTGCAAGCCGTGCCTGCCACTCTGCTGGGTCCCTGCAAGTATCCCCATGCAGACTCTCAAGTGGAGAAAATGTTTGCTGTTGGCATCAGGTGCAGACCCAAACTCCTCGCCTGAAAGCCCTTGAAGCAGGGCAGCTCACATAAGGAGGAACTGAACTTGGAAGCTTGGTGTCAGCAGTTTCTCCTTGCCAGAACTGAGCAAGAAAAGCAAACAGCTCCTGCAGCCATTCTCTGATTTGTGTTTTGTTACACTTTCCAAACATGTCAGTCAAATATTCATGAAGGATCAGCCAAATCTTTCCAAGGCTTGCAAGCTCAGTTTCAAATGAGTGTTGGCCTTGTTGACGCTTTGCAGAGGTTTGATTGCACTGGAAGGAGGAAGAAACGTGGAGCACGAGGTTTAATCAGCCCTCTGGGATGGCAGCACATCATCTACTCAGTGCTGGACCGGCGCCCTTTTAAAGGCAGGTAGGGAGGGCTCCCCTTCTCTGTCTGCTCTGCCCCTCCTTGATGATTCACTGCAGCATGTACGCATACATGTATATAAGTGCTAATGACCGTGTTTATGTACTGGCTGAATTTGCTGGGCAACATTTGACTCTCATGAGGTGCAAAAGTGGGAAGAGTGAATTAGCTTGCTTAAACCTCCCCTGCATTCATGGAGGAGCCTGGCAGCACCCAGGGTCACCAGCGCACCATCAGTGACTGGCTCTGTCGCTGGCCGAGCTGGGCAGAGCCATCCCATGAGGAGGGCAAGGGCCATCTCCTTGTGTCTGTTGGAGAGCAGCTTGCAATGTCAGCTGAAGGCTAAGAAATTAGGGGCAGTGAGAAGGCAGCTGATGGATGGTATGTAAGTTCATAACTCAGGAGTTTTGGGGTGCTAGGGGTTGTCAGAAGCTCTAAAGATGAATTAACCACTTTTCAAAATGCGTTATCAGGGTACATCTAACTGTTTTCTTAGCAGGAGCTAAATGCTCACCCCCTATGAGCGAACTAAGAAATGGTGCATTGTGCATGGAAGGGCTGAGCTACAGCACAGATGTATGGTGGAGCTGCTGGCTCTGTGTGCGTGAGCCCATTTTTTACCCTAAATTGCTCACAAAACGATCCTGCATCCTGCCCCGCCGCTCTGTAGTGTCCCCTGGCTGGCTTGTTCACAGCTCTGGTGCACTGTGCAAGGAGCCCTACGGCTGGCCGCTGGGTGTGCCCCCCTCCATCACCCGGTGCCAGCGTGCACACCGGGGTGTTCCCGGCCACCTTCTCCACGTGTGGGGCTGGGGCACCCTGTTTGCTGCTGGAGGTGCCACCACGCAGCCTGGCCCTGCTGCTGATGGCACAGCCACAGTCGCAGGGGGCACGTCCCCGCAGCTCCCTCCCTTTCAGACAACTGGGAGGCGGCAGCCTTGGCAGTCTGGGCAACAAAAACGCTGACAGGGAATCGCCGTCGGGCAAAGGGGTCTGGCAGCTTCCCCTCTGCTCTGACCTTAGCTGCCGAGTACTTGCAGGGCCCATCGGGATAATGTTTCTCCTTGCTGCTGATCCCTGCTTAGCGGGCACATTGCTGGGATGGCAGAGCCACCCAGAGCTCTCAACACCCGGCTCAGCTCGCAGCTCAAATTCAAGGCACCTGCTGCCATAAGGCAGCTTGGGAAATCTGGCCAAGGGGCTGTCGCAGCCTGAACACCCAGCAGTGGGCTCAAACCCCCTGCAAGTGGTTCCTGCACTGCCATGTGCAGCACAGGGAGTGCAATGGGTGGCCAGCAGGACAGCAGGTCCCACAGCTCCTTGGATACTCCAAAACTGCAAAAAACAGATGTCTGGTGAGGCACCTATGGGTACCTGGCTGGGAGTGGGGCTCCTGCACCCAGGGGAGGAGGTGCCACCTCACGCTGCAGCCCCCACACTGGGTTGCTGCCCGCAAGGAGCAGTTCTTGTCCCCACGCAAGGAGGAAGGGTGTCTGTCCCCCCAGCCCCAGCCTGGCAGGTTTCCCCGGTGTCAGCACTGTCACTGTGAGCTGCCTGTTGCTGCTGGCCCTGTGAGAGGTCTGGGGGTCACCATCACTCTCCCAGCATGACAAGGGAGGAGCAGGATGCTGTGACAAGGACCCAACCCTGCCAGTTCCTGGGAGCTCTTGCCTCTTTGGAAAAGGAGACACTTTGGCTGAACCGGTCAAAAATAACTGTATTATCCAGAAGTTTGGATTTTCAAAAATATTTCCTACTCTAGCTTCTAATTTATTTTCAAAGGGAAAAAAAACCCCCCAAATGTTATCTTTAAAGCAATCTGGTTTTATTCAAACATCTTGAATGCAGTAAATACACATTCTTTGATGCTAACTTTTTATTTTGATCAATCTTTGGTCCTATCTTTAATCTGAAAGCATTTCAATAAATCATTTGCAAATAGCTCTTTCCAGGATGGGAGAAAGCCGAAAATGTGAGAGCGGCAGCAAGCGCAGGAGCTGGGGTGTGGAAGGAAAGCCAGGACAGCAGGGCTAAAGCTCAGCTACCTTCAACCAGATACCTCGAGGGGAAGGGAGG
Organism: Falco cherrug; assembly: GCF_023634085.1. Lineage (NCBI taxonomy): Eukaryota > Metazoa > Chordata > Aves > Falconiformes > Falconidae > Falco > Falco cherrug. The sequence continues at coordinate 19,716,080 of NC_073707.1, forward strand.
GAAGGAGGAAGACTTTAATGAATTACTCCTGGGCACTCTGGAGCATTTCCAGTTTGCAAATTACCACTGCTTTATTAGGCTCTAATTCAATCTGCTCCGGGGCATTGCTTGCAAAACCCTTTTTGAAGAAGAGTGGTGGGAAGTGTCCCAACGTGGGGCTGGTGCATGGTCCAAGGTAGCACATCCCGGCTAGTGCCTGCCCTGGCTGGGGTCCATTCCCCATTCCCCATCCTGCAGGGGAGGAAAATATGACCCCAGGGTTGCTGAAGTTCCCTCATTGCATTAAGTGCCCTTGTGGCATGATAAATCCCAGGAGAAGAGCCTTGGAGTGGTTTAGATCCAGTCACAAGGGGATTAACTCTTTGTGGAGAGGAGTGTGTAAGTGTGAGCTTGCAAACATGCCCCTGCTGCGCACCCACATCTCTGCCAGCTTCCAGGGACAGCTGTACCCACCCCTCCTGCCCGGGACATGTAGGGCCATCCACACGGGCTCAGCACATCAGGTAGGGGCTGGCTGGGTCATCACCACTGGAGATAGTGCTCCTGTACCAGTATGTTGTGGGCACCGCTGGTCATTTGCAGATCCACAAGCCCCTGCAGTGCTGCACAGCGAAAGCAGGAGACACCGTGTCAGCCTGCCCCCATGTCCCAGCTAAACAAGCATATGTGTATACATGTCTCTACATCTATACATTTCTGTATCTATATCCATATGTGTCTATAGGAAAGCTGGTCCTTCTGGCAGCCTAGGCAGTGACGGCTGGATGTGGGGCTGGGGAGCCTGCCCCATCCCAGCACAGGCAGGGCAGGGTGCCTGAGCCTGCTCTGGGCTGGAGGAGAGAAGAGGCAGAAAGGACTGTGAAGCCTGCAGAGTTATCAGATCTGCCTGTGTGCACAGCAGAGCCCGAGCCCAGCAGCAGCTCAGCTGGCCCCCTCCCTGCAGGGTATCCTAAAAGCCTCCCGGGGCCATTTATGACCCCTGGGGACTCCTCCTAGGACCCACCAGCTTGAAGGGGGTTTTCCAGTGCCGTTGGTCCAGGATTGCATCCATCCCTGGCATTGAGGTCTGGCTTGCACAGATGCACATGCATGCACAGCCTGCAGCCCCACGGCAGAGACCTTGTGTCAGTGGGGAGTGTGCTAGTGGGGCCCACAGCACCCCAGCCTCCCAAAAGCCCCCTCCTCCCTGTAGGAGCTGAAAAAATAGTCTCTAACTAAAGTGTGGCAAGTTTGGTTTTTGGCTGAGAGCCTGCTTGGTGGGCAGTTTGACACACAACCAGTTCTCACTGTCACCCAGCAGGATTTCACCCACGAAAGCTGTATTATCCATGATCAGATGTTGCCACCCCTAGAGATGCCCTCGCCCTATGAGCGCAATGCCTTGGTTTAAAACAGGATAATTTTCATGGAAGGAGAGAAAAAAGGGGGTGAGATCCTACAAGAGGACTCATTAAAAGCACAATACTGGAAACCCCTGCCCCTAAATGCTACAAAAAAGGGTCAGCCTTGGGTCTTTCTCCCTGCACATGGCACAGCGTCCCTGAGCCTTCAGAGTTCACTTCTGAGAACGAAACGCTCTGGCAAACAGGGTGAAAGGAGAGGGTGGAGAAGCGGGAATGAAGAGGATGAATGGGAGGTATCCAGCCCCACTCTTATCTGATGGCTGCTGAGTGAGGCATGATGAATTCCCCAGCAACAGGTCTGTTTTGTCAGGAGGCCTCTTATCAGATGGCACAAGCACAGTGGTCTGGCCACGGCCATTAATCACCCATCAGCAGCTCTCCTCCAAAGAGAAAAGTTATTCCCCCCTCCTTTTCCCTGTTGGCCCCAGGCCCTGCTCCCAAAAGCTGCAGGGAGAAACCTCCACCCAGCCAAAGGCCCCCAGCTCCCAGAGAAGCCTTGGAGATGGCCCCATGCTGGGGATGCTGGAGACTGCAGCACCCTTTGGGTAAGGGAACAGGAGTGAGTGGGAGGTGTGGGAGCGCAAACCATCCCAGCCCCACCAGCTGTCTTCTCCTGCCTGTGTTTGGTGGCTGGGACAGACCCGTGGGGACCTGATGGTCCCCATCCCCACGCTGGAAGGAGCGGCATGGGCCAGGAGAATGGGGTGATGGGGCACCCCAGGCTTGCTGACGGCTCCCCTCACCTGTGCCAGCACAGCAGAAGCTGCAGAGCCTGTGGCATGGCATCGCTGACACCAGGGGCTTTGGGGAGTGGGTTTGGCAGTGGGTTTGGCTCTCCCACTGAACCTGTGGGGGGGTCCTGACACCCCCCAACCCCCCACAGCTGCGCTCCCTAATTCCCAGCCCCCCGGCCCAGCTGCTGCCAGTCGCCAGGGGACACACACACTGCTTGTCTGCAGCTGCTGGTGGGCGATGGGCTCTGCAAGGGGAGCGCTGGGCAGCCCCTTTCATTGTGTAAGCAGTCTTTCCTGGGTTAGCTGGGACTCAGGTGTGCAGCCGGCAGGTGCAGGGTGAAGCGGGGACAGGAGCCACAGCAGCTTTGCAGCCCTGAGAAAAGAATTCAATGCAAAGCTGTGTCTTGGAGCAAAGGGAGAAGATGCATACGTGTCATCTCGTAATGCACACAGGCGTATCAAAGCCATGACATCAGGGTTGCCCCAAAGGGCAAGGGGATGCCTTGTGGTCAAGGATGCCCCTCTGCCTGTGTCACAACCCCTTGCAGCACCTGGCTCGTGTAGTGTACGACCCTGGACCCCATGGGGACACTAGTGGGCTGTAACCCTGCAGGGCTGCAAACTGCTCTGGCCATGAAACTGTCCCCACATGTCACTGTGATGGCAGGCTGGGCACACGGGCACAGATCAGATCCAAGCAGGGGGAACCAGAGTCTCTGAGGCATCCAGGAATGAAGGTGGCATTTGAGAGGCAGCAGAGACGGGGGAGGCCATGGGAGAGGGAGGAGAGGGATGCTTGGGCAGGAGGCGAAGAAGAGACTGCATCCCATCTGGCCACCAGCACCCGAGCAGGACCGAAAGTGGCTGGAGTTTGGCTTCTCTAAGCCCAGGGAGTCACCGCTCCCCCGGGACACCTTCACACAGCATGCAGCCACCCCTCTAAGCCTTATGTAGGCTTGGAGATGCAGGGCTGAGGTTGCACGCAGGAGGCAGAGAGGTCTGACTTTGGGGTCACACTGCCTGGAAGCAGAGCAGAAACACTCCTGCTCCAGTGCTCTGCAGGGTACAATTGAAGTGAGATGTCTGCCCCTGGCCCTGGCGGCAGTGGGACCCACAGGTTGGAAAGTTTCAGTCAGGAGGAGAAAGGAGGGGGGTTGGTGCCAGGAGCTGTTGGTGGCGGGTTGGTGTCCTCTTACCTCCCTCTGCAGCCACAGCAGGGCTGCCAGAGGAGCTGTCTGCATGCTTTGGGTTTGGTGCCGTCAGCTTACGGGCGACATTTGTCCCTTGGTCACGCTTTCCCCATGCCCAGATGGTGCAAAGTCCTTGCTGTCCCTGTGTCAGCTGAGGCATGGGATGGGTATGCCAACCCGGCGGCTGACACTGAAGCCAGGGTGGCTGCAGGGCCACGTGCAACGGTCAGGCAGGCAGGGGGGTGCAGACAGCGGGGTGCCATGTGTGGCTTCTGCTTCAGGGAGCTGTGCGCATTCCCCCTCCCTAGGAAATTTCAAACCTCCTTGTCTTTTTTCACAAATGGGTGAAGGAAGGTGCTTTTGCCCTCCCAGCAGTTATTTTTCTTTCCCTTTTCCCATGCAACCTCATGTGGGACTGCTGCAGCAATGGGCTGCTTTGGTATGGGATTTATTGTCACTTTTAAGGGGGGGTTACTGCCAGAAAATCCGTTCAGGAAAAGCAACAGTCCTTCAGCCAGGAGCTGGCTGGAGGTGAGGTCCATCTCTATGTGGAGGCAATCTGTTTGCTCAGCTCCTGGGCATCCTGGGTTGTGCTGGCAGGGCCAGCATTGGCCCCCCCTCCCCGTGCCAGGCAAACATGATGTTACAGGGAGACAAAAAAGCTGTGAATGAGAGTTCATGGCAGTGAGTAATGGAAAGCAGTTGCCCCTTGTAATGTTGCCTGGCCATAAAATGTCAGATAGATATAAAAGTTATAAATACATCACAGAGCAAATAATTACAGTATGGCATTAACTCCTTGCTTTGGGAGTGCTGCTTATGTCTCTGGGCAGCTCCCAGCACTGGGGAGATGAGCCAAGAGCAACGTGGGGACGGGACCCAAATGTGTGCAAACTCACTTCCCTGGTAAGCGCTGATCTGCTGCCGATGGGAGTTTGGCTGGGTGCTGGCATTCGCGATGGGTTTCAGACCTGCCCGGTGCATTGCTGAATGTCGCAAGTTGGGTATCTGAGTGTGTTGCTGTGTTGAAGGATGGTCTGTGCCTCATGGTGTGATTAGCTAGGTGGGAGCCTAGGGCAGACATGCCCAGCTGTGCTGGCCATGGGAGCAACAGCTGAGGGGACAGCCCATAAGGTTTTAGGGAGAGCATGTTCTAATGTCATGGATTTTTCTCAGCTGTACAGCAGAACCATGGATGGGTATATTTATGCAGCTCCCAGTGAACACTTGTTTTCTTAAGGAGGGACAGGAAAAGTCCTGAAGATCCCCATTCCAGCCACCACTACACAAATGGCACTGGCACAGCCATCTGGACAAGGACTTGGGAGGAGCAGCTTCCGCTCAGTACCAAACTGATGCAGCGTTCCCAAAGCAAGGGGCTGTCTGGGTGCTCAGGAGCAGCAGCCAGAGCAGGGCTCCTGCAGAGGACCAGCACTGGCAGAGGGGCTGGGGATACCACTCTCAGTGCCTAGAAGTTACCCTCCAATCACTTGTCATTCTGGAGGGATGTCAGAAATTTCCCCAGTGTGTGTGTATATATATATATGTATATATATTCATGCATCTATACGTGGCTGCAACAGTTGAGGCAGAACGCAAATCCTTGGGGAACATTCCTCTCGCTTCTGCAGCGCCAAGACTTCAGAGCATGGTTTCAGAGCTCCAAAGGTACAGCTTGAGAGTGAAACACAAGCCTGGGCAAAGAATTCCTGCAGGAGGGTTTCACAGAAGGGCAAGATGCAGGGGAGAAGGAGGACTTGGAGGAACAGGTGCAGGCAGTCTTGCAATACTTACCCATGTCTACAAATACTCTAGTGGAAATAGTGAGAGGAGCAGAGAGCAATGATGCAATAAATCTTTTAAAAGAAACAATAAGACCAGGACAACTGGCATAAAAAGGAGCATGTTCCCTTGGCTACCAGTGACTTTAGGAATGAAAATAGTGGAGCGGGTGAGGGACAACATAGTGGCAGGGGAAAAACAGTGATCCCAGAGAAACTGACGTCCTGGGATATTGAGAAAGATTCCTGGGAAAACTGGGTGCTTTTCAAAAGACTTGGTCAGTAAGTAACCTCTGTCTACAACAGCATGTAAGGAAAAGCAGTAGCAGAGATTGGTGCTCTTGAGCAAAATACTGAAGGAAGAACAGCAAAGAATGTGTGAGATACTGGATGTACTGAGGAGGGGGCTGAGTGTGCAAGCATGGAGGAAAACCACTCATCTGAGATCCTCTGGGTGCTTCAGACATGGGTTTTTTTCTTTCCAAAACTCATGGATTTTGTGCTTAACCTTCAGTCCCCAGCACCTTAGCCAGAGAAGCATCCCACTGCTCTGATACCCAGCTGCATCCTTGGCCCACCAGGTGTCTTAGGCTGAGTGTTAACTCTGTGAAAATCAATTTCCTTCTCTTTCCAGCTGCAAATTTGCTACTTTTTAGTTTCTTTGCATTGCCCTTTTGGTCTGGTGCCACAAGAGACGCTAGCAGAGGCTCCTGTGGTCCCCTTGAGTCTCCCCTTCTCCTATTCATCGTCCCTTTCCAACACAAAATGAGAAGCAGCTTCTTCCCAGGCTGCCCCCACGTATGCCCCCAGCTTGTTCTCCTGGCTAAATTTCAGTTGAGGAACATGCTGGAATGCTAAAGCTGTGGTAATGAGTAACACACTTCTTCAATGGGACGATGCTTTCCCAATGCACCATGCTTTACAGCTACCATAAATAATGAAATCAGTATTTGTAAACTATACTTTAAGGAATCCATTCTTTTCCAGAGATTTCAAAAGCATGTCATTTTCCAGATTGTGAAGTTTGCCAGTTCATCTATTTTTAGAAACTCTGACTCTACTGATGTGGTCAAGACAGTCCTTAAACAGAAAAGGGTGGCTGCATGCCTTGAAGGTATAAACAGCCAGACATGCGATGGGAAATGCTTCAGAGGTGAGCGTGGCAGACTTGTAGACATCAAAGTTGTTGGGTGGTGAAACTGCAGGGACAAATCAGTGTGCAGGCTGGAGAAACAGGCATGGAAAAACATCTTAGAAGTGACTTTTCTTGGAGATCTGAAGAGTCCTTCAGATAGTCTCATGTTCCAGGAAACATCCTGCAGAAAACTGGCAGCACGGCCTCGGCTGGAAACCTTGATTTGTGTAAACATAAAAGTGAGGAAAAAAGCAAAGCAAGCCAGGTTGCCTGTGAAGCTCCTTTGGGCCATGCATCTCTGCCAGACCCACCAACCCCCTCGGACAGCTTCTCTAATGTCCCCCCGTGCTCAGCTCTTGGCCACAGCAGAACTCCGAGGGCTGCACAGGGAGCTGGGTGACCCTGCCCTGCGCATGAGCAAGCCCCGTGGTTGCAACAAGGGAAAACAAAACCACACCTGAAGACCTCCCATTAGTTGATGCCTCTCAGACTTCGTAAGGTCAAGGAACTGACTGTGATCCTGCCCTTTTCCCTGCCAGCTGGATGCCTCCTTGCCTCCAGTACAGCACAGCACGAGCCTGGGGAAGTCGCTGGGACTTAGATGCTCTTTGAGGCCTCTGTTCCTAACTTGTATAATATAAAACAAATTTTTACTGCATTTAACATTTCAAAGATGCTGTTTTGTCCTAAGTGGTAATTTTCCTTCCTGCATGCATGCTTTTTTCCTGTTTAAAGGCTGTTGACTCTTTTGCTTAAAATACATATATATATTTATTTGGTTACTAGATGAAAAAAATGGGTCATGCCTTGCTGCTGCTGACTTCTCATTTTGATTAAGATAATGGATTTCAAGTATTTCTCTATGTGTTTAATTTAAAGTTCACACCTTTATCTTTCACTTTTCAGGCCCAGAGTGTGACTTTCTGTTCACTGTATAAAACGCTGGCCCCACAGAAGGGGGGTTCCTCCTGCTTCATGATGAAACCTTGTCCTAATATGAGATACATCAGCCAGACTCCATGGGAAGGGGACTTTCCGTGCATTTTCAGATCTTTTCTTGGCCACAGATAGTCCTCTGTTCCCAGCTGCAACTCTTCTTGGGTGCTCCCAGGAAGGACGATAAACCCCCCAGGAAGCACAGGATCAGCATCACCTCGGAATGAAGGTCCCCCGACTCTTGCAGGTGCTTGAATTGCCTTTTGACCTTCTGCCCACCAAGCTGTGTCCCTTTTGTCTCTCATTGCAAGGCTTGCCTGGCCAGACCCTTCCTTCGGCCTCTCAAAATGTCCCCACAACCCTCCCCTGCCGATTCCAGCATGTCCCTGCAGCTTTCCCACCCTGCTTGCTCCTTCCCCAGGCTGCATGACTCCTTACACCTGAGCTGGGGCTTTGACCCAAGAAGACTCCCAAGGCTTCCTTCAAGTCATGACTTTCTCAGGCACCACTTGCCTCCTGGGCTGATGGTCCATTTGTTGGGGACTGTTAGGTCTGGCTGTGACCCTGCAGTGAGGTGTGAGCCCATCCCTGGCTGCATGGGGTGAGATGCACACCACAGGGCAGCCCCTCTGCTTGTGCTTTCAGACACCTGGAAGACAAAGCAAAGGTGCCCACCACCTCACAGGTGCGGACAACCCTGCACTACGAACACAGGGCTTCTGCAACAGCATCCTGCCAGCTCAGGCATGGGCAGAGCTAACGCAGGGCTTTGCAGCTCCCCTTGCAGTAGCCACCCCAGCTCTGCTCCGAGATGCCCAGCTGGGATGGGAGGCAGAGATACACAAACACCTCCCTGCGTCCCAGCTCCCTCTCAAATCTGGCTTTTTCAAACCACGAGAGTTCCATGAAAGCTGGCCCTGCTCCAAGGTTCACGTGGGTGGTGGTGGGGCGGGAGGAGGAGGGAAGCAGAGCGCAATCTATAACCTTTGTAGCACTCTTGAGAGCAGCTGTCTGGCAAATGTCAAGCACTGTCTAGGGCTATTTTGGGCACTTTATTTTTATAAAGGATGCTTTCAGGTTGGGGAAGGTCATGGAGAGGGTTTTATCATTACCAGCACCTTAAAGAATAAAACCCTAGGGAGGAAAGTTCAAGGATGCTCCTTGGTCATGTGGCCAATGCCACATCCCATTGGAGGGTCCCTGGAGGCTTTCAGACAGGCAGGACATGGGAGAAGGGCCTCAGCTTGTCTTGTGACTGGAGACCTCCAGAAGGAGCCCAAGCTCCTTGGGAGCCAGGGTGAAGATGTGGAGGTGGCTCACACTATGGACACAAGCTCAGCGTACACTGTCACTGCAAAAGGGACCATCACCCCATGCTGCCCAGCTCTGCAGGAGTACTCCTGGGTGAGAAACCACCAGCTTTTGAATGTCCCTCCTAAGGAGTCTCATAAATATAGTCTTAATTCTGGATGTTTTCCACTGCTGTCCCATGGGCTTCATCCCCCAAGCGCCCAACAGCTCTCAGACTCCTTTGCTTTCAATGGAGACAAGACTCGGAGTCAAGATATTGCACAAGGAGAGCAGAGCATCTAAAGATCCTCACCTGAAAGATTATATAGAGTGTAACTGGAACATCCAACAGGGAAGCGTTCATATTGACAGAAGAGGATGTTCTTCCAGGAGTGGAAACAGTTGCAGAAAGTCAGCATGTTTGTCTTTGCAAAATTTTCTTGTGGCAAACCTGGAAAATAAAGTAGTTCTCATTTGTAATATTTGGAGGGGTCAGCCCTGCCACAGCATGTCTCTTTATCAGAGGCAAAAGTATTGCGGAAGTAGGAGAAACAACCCCTCAATATTTTTTGCTTTAAAATCTCACATGGGGTGTTTAGTGTTTTCAGACTGCCCGGGCCTGATACATCTTAGGATCAAACTCCCTGCTGGGACATCAGAGCCGTCAGTGGTTACTTGTGAGAGCACCCGGAAGATGCTCTGTTGGTACCCCAAGACCAGCAACCACAGCACCCATGTTACTGAGGGACAAAAGAGGAGTAGGGTGGCTACAGCCCAGCCATTGCACTTCTCATCCCAGAAACACGCTGGCATGAATAATCCAAGGCAGTTCTGTCAGCATCTGGAAGTTAGCACGGAGATGAGTAATGCCTGACATGGCTTTGTCAAGAATGAGACATGTCAGGCCAATTTAATTTCCTTCAGCAGCAGGGAATAACAAGCCTGCAGACGGAGGAGTGGTGGTGGTGGTGGGATGGGAGCTGCAGGCAGGTGTGGGGTGCTCTGCCTGTCCTGCCCATAGGGTGCTGGGGGAGTGGGGCCAGGGTGCTGCAGGATGAGTGTGGAGGGAGTGGGGGGACGGTATTGCGAGAGCAGCTCTCAATGGCTCACTGTGGGGCTGGAAAGCCACTATTGAGCACTCCCATCAACGGCCAGCATGGAGAAACAGAGAGTGTATTTATTAAATTTGCATGCCATGCAAGGCTGGGGCTGCGGACAGAAAAAGGATTGTGGCAAACTGGAGAAATGGGATGAAAAGCTGGGAGGAGACTGAAGCAGGGGGGTGGGTGTGGGGGAGTGCTCCTATGAGAAGGGAAGTGGGCAGGGGAAGATGTGCCCTGGGCTGCTGCCTGCTGCCACCTCTGCTGCAGCCCTGGAGCTATGGAGGGAGCCCCTAGAGATGCTGCTGACCATGCAAATGCAGACAGGAGAGGTTCCTGTGCAGCCCTAGAGCCTATGGTGCCTGGGCAAATGCAGGTGACGGTCACCCATGGGTATCCACCACATCTTGGCTGGAGTGGACCTGACCAGCTGTGCTCGGCCAAAGCTCTGGCACACGTGATGTGGCATGCAATTAATATACCTTTAATTCACAGTGCTGTGGTCTGTGCCATTTCTGTATTAAATTGAGTTGGTTTAACAGCAGAAGCTGTCAGCACCAGCTGGGTGGCCTCCCTTACAAGTGGCAGTGCAGGCAGGGTATAAACCAGCAGTAACCAAAACCCTCCTGCACTGGTCCCAGGCAGCTTGTCCCACTGCAGCAAGGGAAGGCACACGCAGAATCAAAAAACTGGTACCCAACTGCAGCAAACTGCTTTCTGCAAATGCTGGGATAAGGTATGGCTTAAAATAAGCTACCATAAGTCATGGTGCAAAACTAAACATAAGCAAACGCATCTCCCCCCAGCACCTGCCTGCGATGGGAGGAGGATGCTGAAGGGAGGATAAGGCCACAGCAAAGCTGGGCACCACATGGCTGGGAGCTGGTGGGAGCTGGTGGGAGCTGCAGGGCAGCTGCCAGCCTGGGCAGGGATGGCCTTCACCCGCAGCAGCTCCAAACAGAAATGGAAAAGGGTTAACTTTTATCTTTGTCAGTCTGTGGAGCCAGCATGGAAACAACCCCTGGGATCCTGTTTTTTCCATGCTCCCAGAAGAACGTAAACCTTTTTAAATAAAATGCAAAATTTCTAGCAAAGTAAAAAAAGAATGTAAAAAAAGAAAAAAAGCAAACCAGCCCACACTGTTAAATTGTGGCAAACCCCAGAAATCCTCAGATTCAACAAGAGAGAAACCCTGGGGGGAGACACTGAGACCTGCTGCCAGTTCAGCCCTCCTGTGGGATGCAGTCCTCTCCTTGCCACCCAGAGAGGATGCAACCATCTGGAAACTGTCCTCTCCCAGTCCCAGGGTGGGGGCTGGCCACATCCTGAACCACCATGGTGCTGCTAGGGGTCATGCCAGTGCTGGGAGCAGGACCCTGGCTTGGTGACAGGCTGGGGTCACTGGGGGAGGCTGGGGCAGGGCAGGAATTTGCCGGCGGGCACTGGCTGTCCGGCTGGTCCCCCGGTGGCGAGGCCATGTGGTCTCCCTGCGCTGGGCAGTGGTGGGGGAATAAAAGGAAGGCTTTGAAAGTTGGCGTGTGACGGGGCATCCCCCAGGGAGCGGGGTGGCAGCGAGCGTGTGCGTCGGCGAGCAGCCCTGGCCAGCCGCCACGCTCCCTTCCGTTTATTTACGGTGGTTTATCGGGGGCTGTGGGCTGCGATAAAGCTTATGAAAATAAAAGGTATCTCCAGCAGGCCACGGCAAGAGCAGGCCCTGCCGTTGCTTTCCCACACTGATTAGGATCTGGGCAGGCTTCTGCGCTCCAGATCTATGAAAGCAGCGGGACCGGCAGCGCTTCCCTTCCTGGCCCCTGCTCAGGGCCAGAGGCAGCGAGAGGTCAGCGCGCTGCATGCTGCACACCACACAGCCTGCGCTGCCCCTCGCACGCTGCACACAGACTGCCGGGCACCACGCCGGGCACACCAGGCAGCGTGCCATGTGCACCCTGCGCTGCACGCTACACACTGTGCACCATGGGCTGTGCACCATGCCGCGCGCACCATGCACTGTGCTTCACGCCCTGTGCATCACACCATGCACGCCGTGCACTGTGCACCCACACTGGGCACTGCACTGTGCACCGTGCCACGCACACCAGGCGCCAGGCAATGCGCATTGTGCCCCATGCAGCACACCGTGCACACCGGGCACCGGGCACTGCACCCCACACCAGGCACCACCCTAATTCCCTGTGCTCCTGCACTCCTCTGCTGGAACCTGCGGAAAGCTACAGCCTTTCCCTTGGAAGCGAAGCCCATGCGTGTGGGGCAGCACTAGGGTAAGGCATCTAGCCGTGATGTAGCCGGGGCAGGACCAGGTCTGTCCCCTGTGGAGGCAGCATGGTCCCTGCCCTTGCCAGCAGGCAGCTGTTCCCATCCCCAGGGCGCTGGCCAAGGCCATGGCCCCTTTCCGCCAATTGTTTGGTGGCGACAGGGCCACGGCTTCCTCCCGGTCACGAGTCCAACCCTCACCCTGGCGTAAGCATTGGGGATGGCGCCTCAATCCCTACCAGGTCAGTCAGGGTCCAGGGAACAGAGTCTCTTGCAGCAAGTTACACCTCCAAAATTCACCAGGCTGCATTATCGGGCAGCCCGGGCAGAAACACTCATGCAGATGAGGAACAAAACCCGGGCAGCATTACTGGCTGGAAAACGAGTCTGATCTGATTGCTGCTGGGGTTAGGAGGAATTTGGGCGATGGCAGTAATGGAAGGTTCCGTCCCCCAAGTGCTGCCAGGCTTGGAAATGTTCAGTTAAGTGTGGGTTTTGTGGGGGGTGGTTTTATTGCCCCTTTTCACCTCCAGCATGCTCTGGAAGAGGTGCTGGGAACTGAAACACTTAAAAGCAGATCGGGATAAAACCTCAAACCACACAAATCGCACTTGGTCTGGGGTTTCCTTGCAAGCTTGAAGCGCCGGCTGGATCCTCAAAGGAGCCGTGAATCTCTGAATGAAGCTGGCTTGCAGCTCGTGGTTTTGAGAGAAACGCAACTCCTCCTCCCCACCACCTTCTCCCCTCTTACGGACTGTTTCCCTGCCTGGAAAAATCAGGTGGATGCTCAGAGCCAAACCTTGCTTCCCATGGTGCAGGACCCCTGCACAGACCCTCCCAGTACCCCAGGAGTCTCCCCTGCCACCACCCTCTGCAAACCAAACAGTGGGGAGGGCTCTTTCCTTTCTTGCAGTGAGTGTCAAGATTTATGGGGCACTGGCACCACATCAAAAGCGAATTCAGTCATTTACAGTAAAATCAAAGCGGGCAGAACAATGAATATGAAGTGAGGTTAAAACACCTTGTTACAGGAACAAATTGTGCAGCTGACATCAAAATAATGGAATTTATGTCTCTGCGGGTTGGAGCCAAATTATTTGCAGTGACATTTGTCTAAGTGCAAGCTCTGGGAGAGGTGTGTGGTGCTGCTGTTGAGATATTTTGGGGTCAGGCAGCAGCCGGGTTCACTCGGAGCAGCAGGCAGGAGGCAGCTGTGGGAGGGCTGCCCACGGGACCCAGGGCTCAGGATGGCCCCTTCGGACCATCTGCCCTGGGGTGGGATGGCATGGGGAACCCCCTATATCTCCCAGGGTGGCTGATAAGCCGCCTGTTTGGTCCATGCAGGACTTGCCCCAGCTGTAAAGCACGGATGTGTTGCTGTTGCTGGCACCCACCCAGGAGATGCTGCTTGCTCAGTAATGAATTCAAGGTGCCCCATAACCCCAGGGCCACATACCAGGTGTGACAGGGTCTGTGCTACTGCCGCTGGCCCAAGGCTGCTGCCAGTCTGGGTGGCATCACCAGCCCCTCAGGCAGCAGCCACATTCCATCCCACTGCCCTGGCACAGAAGTAACCCCACTGCCACCCCCCAGGGCGTGGGTTGGGGCTGCCTGGTGCCCCCCAAGGAGCATCCCCTCCCCATCCCCTGCCGGTGGTCCTGTGCCAGGCTGGCAGCCCCTTGAGCAGGACAGGCCATCCCTGGGAACATGGTGCCCGGGCAGCCACCATGTCCCCCTCCGGCAGCTCTGCCTGCGTGCTGTGTGGCTGGGCTTGTTTTGAAAATATATTGTGAAGCACTTCATTGCTATGGAGACCTACTTTATGGACAAATAAATATTTGTCGGTTTTTCCTCTTGCCTTAAAAGTCTGTCCCTTCTCCCCCCTCCCCACATCCTTTTGGCCCTCTGCATGTTTATATTACAGGGTCTCTTTGCTCCTTCAGCTTTGCTCATCCTTCTGCCCATGCAGCACATCTCTGCATGTCCTTCATCACCCCTCAGCCTCTTCCTCCTCAGCCTACAGCTTGGTGTCATGGGGCCCCTCCAGCATGGGATACATAGAGGCTGCCTCACACCCTGATATTTAAGCATTTATGCATTTTGGGGGGAACCAACCCTTGGTTGAGCTCCACTTGCCATGTCCTGTGTTTCCATCAGGATGGTCCTATCACAGTTGCTCCCTTCTCTGGCCACCATATTTCTTTTGGGCTTTTTAGAGGTTTTCAGGAGATCTGATGAAAGAGAATTTGCTTTCTCAGAATTCTGCAAAAAAATCTCTTCTACGAGGTCTCCTGAATCCCGCTCCCCCCACCCAGAAAAAAAGCCATTGAAAATAGCAACTGGCAAAGTAACACCACCAATTCACCAAGCAGGGGAAGGGGCGGCAGGACACAAATGAACCTCCTTCGTTAATAAATCCTAGCAGCTGTGGAAAGTTTGAGGCAAGTGAGAGCACCCAGACAGAAAATTAAAAAACTAATAAAGTCCTCAGTGTGGGGGCACTGGCATCAGGTCAGCTTTACTTCTCTAGTCACCTCGTAAAGAGACATTCCAGGACACTAACTCATAAGGGAAAGCTGCAGGGGTCAAGGAGAACAGTGGAAAACTAACCATGGTAACTCAAATATACTGGAAAGGCAGCAGAAAAACAGCAAAGGAGTTGAGCTTTTTTTCATTCCCCCCCCCCCCCTTTTTTTTTTCTCTCTCCATTGGTTGGTGGGCAAGCGGAGCCTGCAGTTTGGAGAGGCACGGGTATGGCGGGGCAGCAGAGCGGAGCCCCACTGAAGAGCCCAGCCCCCCGGTGGGATGGTTGGGGATGGGAACCCGGAGCACAGGCTGTTTCTGAGCTGGGACCAGAAGCTGCTCTGTGCTCTCTCCTCTACACTGCTTGTCCCAGCTGCACCACTCCTGCCTGTCTGGGGATGTGCTATAGCCTGAGACCAAAATGCACGATATGCTTCAGTGTTAACTGTAAATCTAAATGGTGATGCTTAGATTTCATAGGGGTAAAAACCTGAAAATCATTCCTTAATATTTTATATTTCTTCTTATGCCCCCAGGCAGCTGCTGCAGCTCTTCCCCCTGGAGCCCACTCCCTGCCCCTCCTGCTGCCCGCCCCTGGGCTCTCACCCTCCTGCTGCTGGCAGGGGCCATGCCAGCCTCAGCACCAGAGGAGGTTAAAGCAGCCCCACAGCATGGATGCAGGTCCTGGGCAGTTCCCACAACCACACAGATTTGGCATCTCCCTCCAGCCTGCCAGGGCTGGGAGGTGTTCACTGTGGGGGTGATGTGTAGTTAAGTGGCAGGAGCCCAGTACCGAGCCCAGTAAAGGGGGAACGGGAAGTCCCTTAGCAGAGGCTGTGGGGTGCTGCTGCTTTTATCAGCTTTGCCTCATCCACATCCCCTCATAATCCCTCTGGGCACCTGCTGGGGCAGCAGCATCATGCAGGCTGGGGCCATGACACCCCCTTGGAGTTCCTTGGATCTCAGGGACCCATCCCTTATTTGCAAGAGCTGGGGTGACTTTGGGCACATGGACCATCATTCATGCCAGCACTGGTGGCTGCCTTGTGCTAGGCTGGAGCTGCTGTGGCCAGCCCTGGCCCCCTGGCCATGGGCCAACCCCTGGAAGGAGGGTGGTGGTGACGGGTGGTGGGAGAGTGCAGGCTGCGTGTGGCTGGGGCGGCTGAGGATGTAGTGGCTGCTGCTGTGCGGGAGAGGCTTTGTGGAGCTCAGCCAGCTTGGGTCAGGGTCCTGGCTCGCGGGAGAGATGCAAATCATTTGACATAGTTTGCTCAGTTGAGATCTTTGCAGGGTCTGCCTTAATGGAATGATGGCACCCCATCATTTTAATGGATGATGACAGGGGTGGTAAACTTTTATGGCAGATTTTGGCAATGCCTGAGCCTTGGGACCATTAGCTGTGCCAGGGGGAGGTGGGAGGAGCAAGGAGCCTGGGGTGGGGGGAGTTGCCCACCTGCAGCACCTCTGCATGGGGCCAGGGATGCTCGCAGCCAGGCAGGGGGTTGTGCACGTACCCCCCTGCAAGGGAGGTTGGGTGCTGTGGCACTGGGGGGCCCAGCACTGTGCCCAGAGGCTTGCTGGCATCTCTCTCCCCTCTTTTCCAGCCTTCCAGGTGGAAAGATCTAGGGAAAAAACTAATCTTGCCTGCTCTGGGAGGTCATGCTCACAGCAAAATCCCAGCCTGCAAGTGCTCTTGGCAACTCTTTATAATAGACAAATGCATATGTGTCAGGAGCAGCTTCCCAGGAATGGAAAGGGGTGGGATGAAGGGAGGAGACCTGGATGCACATTTGTCCCATGGCCAGGCAGCACCCCTTGGGAGCAAGCAGCCAGCACAGGGTCAGACCCAGGCTCTGCATGCTGCTGGCCAGGGGAGCCTTTTACAGGGCTCCGGACACTGCATAAAAACTTGCTGCCAAGTGCTGGGCTGATGCCATCCCTGTGCCATGGTTGCATGTTAGGCACCTGAACCAGGATGCTCAGCTCTGTGCCGGGCTCCTGGGAAGGGCCACCATGGGAGCACAGGGATGGTTAATCAGAGGAGCATGAGATGGCTTCCTGGTCCCGGTCTGGTGGCCAGAAGCAACCAGGAGTCCCAGTCCCATACCCTGACCCTGCCACAGCTCACCAGCAGCTTTGGCCCCTGGCTCTGGTGCTGCACCACGGGTTTGCCTCTTGGTAAATTCACCTTGTTATTTGCATTGCAGCATCGCCTGGGAGCCAGGGATCCCACGGTGCCAGTGCTGGCCAGGCAGCCCTGCCTTGCCTTGCCCTGCCCTGCCTGCCCTGCCTGCCCTGCCTGCCCTGGGGATGCAGCACTCTCCCTGCAGGCAGCCAGGGACCATTTGCACAGGGCTCGCGGGGCTCCCAGCGCAGCGTGCCAAGTCCCACTGCCCGCATGGCTTACCGAGTAAACCCCCTCGACCTGCATGCCAGTGAAAAGCAGCATGCAAGCGTGGAAGCAGCTGCATTGAAAATTTAGCATTAAAACATGGGTTTCCCTGGCTTGCCAGAGCCCAGCCTGGAGGGCACTTTCACAGCCAAGCTATAAACCCTGCAAACGGGGGTTTCTAATGGAAACATTGACATAACCTGTAGCTGACAGAGCAATAGCTCTGCTCACGTTAAGCCTGCATTTTCATCCCTAATCCCCCCCAGCTCCTGGCCTTCCTCAGAAATGGACCCATGCAGCTGGCTGAGCATCCCTGGGGACATGGTGGGCGGCTGGGCTGGGGGGTCCACAGGTCCGGTTGCTCCCTGCTGTGCCAGCCCTGGCCTGCTGCACCACAGGCGAGGGGCCAATGGCTTGGGGGAGAGCCCCTCTGCTGCAGCGCAACGGTCCTCTGCCACTGAAAAGGCAAAAGAAAAAGGCAGAGCGGTTCAGTTGGTTGTAAAAATTAATGAGTTCAGATACAGACTTGCTTTATTCCGGTCCAGCTGCGTAACCACAGCGATTGTGTCCGGCACACTAGACAGTTACATCAGCTCCACACCCCTGTACAATAAGACTCTGTTTGATCTCAGAAACAAGATCAGACTCCTGGGCTTTGCACATCCTGCTTCCTACATATGTAAAATCATTTTATTACCAGCCAGGAGAGTTCATCTAAGCCGCTCTCGCTGCGCAGCTGATGTGGAGAGAACATGCCCCTGTCTGCACTTCTTGTACCAGATGGAGATCTGCAGAGAGATTTCAGAGCTGCTACTTCTCTGAGTGGCTGGGGTTTTTTTAATTCCTCATCTTAGACTGGAAACTCTGGAGCAGGACCTGAACCTCCTCATGTGTTTATGCAGCCCCTGCACAGTGGGAGGTGTGTATGGCTCAGCTCTCCTGAATATAAGTGATAAATAAGCAGCCGTGTGTTTTTACTTGGCTTTATCCCCTTTTGTCCCATCTGCCCAGGAGAGGAAGTTCCTCATAAAAAATCTGCTCTGCCCTTCAAATGTCTGCTCAAATCCCCCTCTGTTTGTCAGGTCTGTGAGACACTGGGGAACTGTCAGATGTTTAGCATCCTCCCTGTATTCAAACATTTACCCTGCCCCACGTGAGTAACCCCACTGTCACCAGTTATAAATATGCCCAAGCTGCTCCAGGCTCAGCCTGACCAGCCGCAGCACCACAATGCTTTTTTGCTGATGACAGATTGCTCAGCAGCATTACAAGGCACAAGTTCCCCTTTAACCACAGCTATTCCAGTTACACGGTCCCACTGGTGCTGCTCTGATGCTGGCCCCCCATATCCTGACTGCTGAGCTGCAACACACAGAGACTTGCTGCCGTGCAGGGTGGCAGAGCTGCATCCTGGGATGCAGTTGCAGTGCTAGTGTGCAGCATCATTGCATCCCAGGATGCATCTGCAGCGCTGGTGTGCAGGGAGTGCTGCAGGGCTCACTCAGATGAGAGCGCTTTCCCAAAGAAAATAAACTTTTCAGCCTAAGATTCCTTTGCTGCTGATGTCTGCAGGGCTGTGTGGCCAGAGCACACTGACTCACTGCACACAGGTCACTCGGCAGCTGCCGGGTGGTAACTCTTATTTACTGCTCAGTTGTGGTTGGATTTAAACCAGCAGCACAGGCGGAGGGAGGGGAAATCCCCTCCATCCCATCCCAGCCCTGCGCAGTCATCCAGTCTAACTGGAGCAGCTACTCTAAGTGCATCTAGTTTAGGGCCTTGCTTCACCCCTGGCTGCTTTCTTCTAGCTCAGTCCTCCTGGTTTTGTAAAATTTCCAATCTAGAGGCTCCAGAGTGCTTACAGCTTTGAATAAAGCTCTTGGAGACCTAACCCAGGTCACACCCCCACAGTTCAGCAAGTCTAACACCAGGATGGGTCTGTTCACCAGGAGCAATGAAAAGCAGTACCAGTCCGTGCCAGACATCCTCTGTTTGGAAAGGAGAAACTGGTGACCCAATACCTCATGAAGCAGCTACCAGCGTGCGCACAGGCTTCTCCACCGTGTACAGCCCTCATACACCTCCACCCCTCGGCAGCTTGGGAGTGCTAACCTGCTTGAATCGGGCATGGCAAAAGATGCTGCTGAATCTTGTTTGTTGAAAGCCACTCCTCACACGTGTGCCAGACCAGATTAAAGTGTGGGCTTCCCTGTAAATGTCCCCTGAAGAGCTTTGCTGATCAAGTCATGCACGTGGAGCAGGGGCACCATTTTGACTCACATGCGATGGCAGTTCCTTGTGCCTCCATCCTTGCTGCCCGGGCCCATGAGTTGAATGGGGATCTCATCCTTTCCTGGAGGCCTTTCCCTCCAAGCCTTGTTTTGGAGAAGCTGAGGCTGGCACTGATGCAATGAGAGATGCTCGCAGAAGAGGAGGCTACGGGAAGCTCTGGCCATCAGGGTAGACCATCACTTTTGCCAGCAGGTTTCATGCTCTTAACAGCTGTGTATTTATCCTATCGCCACCAGGATAATTGCCAAAGATTTTGTATGTAGCAATGACTTCCTCCTCTCTGGGGTGCTCCCCAGCTCTTCCAGCAGCTTTCCAGGAGATTTTCCACTGCGGATCTCCCCATCCTTTCTTTCTGTAAGCATATTTTGACCTCATCTCGGGACCACATGTGCGTGTTTTCACAAGCAAAGCAAACAAAAAAACCAACCCCAATTGCCCCTCCAGCTGTCCCATCGCAACACTGCTCTGCCTGCCATTTCCAATGGCTTTTCCTGTTGTTGGTTTGTAATTACCCCAGGATGCCATTCCCCGCATTGCTCTGACAACCAGGATTTAAGGCCCCGCAAAGAGCAGAGCTGCCTGGTCTCCAACCCCCCCAAGTTTACAGCCAGCATCATTCTCATCAATCATCTTCTGTCAGATGGGGAGCTTGAGCAACCCCAGTCCAAACTGGAATATGGAAGGGAGGCCTTCCCTGTCCCACCCTCCCCAGTTTGAAAGCCCAGCTCGAATAAACAAAACCTGAAAGGGCCAAGGCAGCTCAAAAGGAAACTGTAAACGATCCCATCTGTGAGACTTGGCGAGTATCTCCTCCAGGAGGGGGGCGTGGGGAAGAGAAAACAAATTGAAGGGTCCTTCTTTTTTTTTTTTTTTTTTCTCAGAAGGAAATACCATTGTGTTCAAACGTTGCTACTGCTCCAAATGTCATTCCAGAGCCCAAACCTCGGCTCCTCCTCAGACAAGTTTCCTACTGCAGATGGTGGCAGGAGCCTTTGGGAGAGGTTGTCATCTGCAGGGATAATTAACAGGAAAGCAATGATGAACACAAGAGCTTGGGGTAGAAGATGTCGATCAGGAAGCAAAAGCAGATGAGATGTGCAAACGTCATATTCTATAGTGATAAATGTGTTTTGTAAGACAGCAAGACACCATGCTTGCTTGCACCAGAGAACCCAAGCCTGCCGTGTTCCTGTCCATTACTTACAGGTGCTGTAAGTCCACTCGATCAGGGTGGAAACCTCTGGGTGCTCAGCAGGGTGCTGATGCTCACAGCACAGTGGCGGCTGGGGCCCTTAGAAAAGGCAGGTCCTGGGGTGGTGGCCAGGAACAGCAGCACCTACATTTAGGCAGCCAGCCTGAAAAGGTTGTCTGTGCCCAGTTTTAGAAAGGCAAGATAACCCAGGAGCATCCAGACATCCCTTGCCTTTTCCCCATCCTTGAAGCCTGCCTGGTTTTGCATTTTCCATTTTTCAGGGCCACAGAACAGTCTGTTCACCTCCACCTCCCCTGCTTTCCCAGGCCCCAAACGAGCAGGTTGGGCTGAGCACTTGATAAGGGATATTGCAATTGTACTGGCAGCCTCGGTGCATGACAAAAGCATCAGCGATCACAAAGCAGCTTTATCTCACCAGGTTTCCAGCTCTGTTCCCCCGGTCTCAAAGGCTGGGGATTGTGAGTAAGGGCACTTTGCATCTTCAAAGAGCAGGAGCGGTTTCAGGCGGAGTCCTGGGTACCCTGGAGACCCCAGCAATCCTGCCCGGGGGCAGTCTGAAACCCAGGTCTGGGTTGTGGA
Organism: Falco cherrug; assembly: GCF_023634085.1. Classification (NCBI taxonomy): domain Eukaryota; kingdom Metazoa; phylum Chordata; class Aves; order Falconiformes; family Falconidae; genus Falco; species Falco cherrug. The sequence continues at coordinate 19,736,919 of NC_073707.1, forward strand.
GCAGGAGTCCACCTGTGCCACAGGCAGCTGGGCAGGCACCAGGGATGAGCTTGGGAAATGCTCTGTGCACCACTGACCACCACGAGCAATCCCAACTGGTTTGGTCAGGGAATCAGCTCACCAGAAACAGATGCAGAGGGCAAAATATTACAACGCTTTTGGCTAATGATCGGCTTTTAAACACAAGCTAATATTTGAGAATGCAGCTTTCAAGCATGGCAGTGAGAGTGAGGAATGAATATTTAAGACCATGTTAATCATGCTAGAGATGGGGAGCCAAGGCAAGGGAGAGGGGACCAGCAGGTGACAGAGGGCTCAGGGTGAGGACTGATGACTTTCTGGTCCTTGGAAGGATTTGGCTCCAGCAGAGTGATGCTGCTGTAGCTAAACACCAAGAAAGTCCTGGGACAGATAGATAGAGAGCTGTCACAGAAAAGCACTGATCCCCTTCTGGTGCTCACACTGCAGTGTGCTGAAACGTTAGTAAGTACTGACAGCATCACAAAAATTATTTGAAGGCAGGAACGAGTGTTCTGGAGTGAGACTTGCAGAGCTCAACTGATTTTGCACAAACCTGAAAAATGAGCATTTGATTACACATCTAAAAGTCACGATAGGAAGAAGAAACAGAATGAATATTGAATTTAGTAGAGAATGTTATAACAAGACTCAAAACCAGGAAAAGAAACCAGGGCACATTTAACAGGAGATCAGGCATTTATCTCTAAAGGGTAGGCTTAGAAACCGCTGTAATGAGCCAGGAAAAGGAGAGACAGATGCTCAGTCCAAAGACAGATGCTTTCTAGTTCTTCCTGGAGTAAGTTTAGGCATTTCTGGGCAAAATGCGATGCCTGTGAAACACAGACTTTCCATCCTGAATAAGCCCAACTAGCTCCCACAGCTGCAACCAATACAAGCTTGTAGGCCCAGGGAGAAGATGAGGGGAGCAACATTCAGGAGAAGAATGGGTAACAGGAGCTGGTCCTGAGCCCCCTGCAAAAAGTGGCTGAGGATAAAGTAAATGAGCATGAGGGTGTAATTCCAGTGGGCACATGAGGGTGGTGAGGCGCTGGAGCAGGTTGCCCGGAGAAGTTGTGGGTGCCCCATCCCTGGAAGTGTTCGGGACCAGGTTGGATGGGACTTTGAGCAACCTGATCTGGTGGGAGGTGTCCCTGCCCATGGCAGGGGGCTTGGAATTAGATGATCTTTAAGGTCCCTTCCAGCCCAAACCATTCTACAAAATTCTATAATTCTATGTCCCCTCAGAGGAGCAGGCAGTTGACTTGGTGCCAGACTCTTCCCTTCCACTCTCCTGGAAGTGCCACCCCTTCAGCTTGCTGGGCACACATGTGGCCCTTGCTTGCCCTGGGCTACAGAGCCTGGCTGCTCCCTGTGCCCTTTATGAGCACTGTGAAGCAGAGGGGGATGCTGCTGCTGCACCTCTGCCTCTGCTCGTTAGCTAATGTGAATTAAATCCCTTTTATCTTCACGCTCATTTTCTAAGGATAATAATCCCTTTTTGTGTGCACCCACTTTAACTGTTCCCAACTGAGCTGTAATTGCTGATAGTAATTAAGTTAATACATATTTACAGCCATGTAGAGTTATAGAAGGTCTCCTGTAGTTTTATTTGAAGGATTTTCTATAACCTGCTATAAAATCATTAACAAGTTGTTCAGTGTTAATTGCCTCCAATGCTGATCTTGTCCCATCACCTCCGGACAAGGCAGGGCAGGCAGATGGCTTTCCCTGCCTGGCCCAGGACAGCTGCTTTGTCCCTGCACACACCCTGGCTTCACTGCAAGGCAGAGGTGACCATCAACTTTCTTTTCTACCCTTTTGCTCCAGTTTGGGAAAATTCACCCCTATGACCGATTTTCCAAGCCATTTTCAAAAAAAGAGTCTTGCGAGAGCTTACGGGCCCTGTGTCCCTGCATGCCGTGAGGATGGGGGACTGGGACCCCGGGAGAGCGGGGACCGGGCAGGGTTCAGCTTCCATCCCTGCCCGCAGCTCTGCTGAGCAACGTGGCAGCAATCCCCACCCCCCCATTTTCTGCTGCTTGCATTTGTGCTTTTGTGCTTGCCAAGAGCCCCAAACCACTCAGCAAACAGCGTGTGTGGTGAGAGATCACTTCGTGTAATCTCCGGGCGAATCTCCCCATTATACAGTAGGCTAATTAACTCCGGCCGCCGTACAGGGTCGTGATGAGCTATCAGCTCCAGGAATGCCCTCCCCAAAGGGAAGTAAATATCACTGCAAGAGCAGGGAGCCCCTTTCTATGGCAGTGAATCCTGATAAAGAGCTTCACTCCATTCTCCTGCTGCTGGCTCCAGCTTAGCGTTTTTAAAGCTAATTCTCCTCCGCATTAATCTGGAGGATCCATTCAGCCCAAAGCTCAACATCTGAGTCTATTTGCGAAGTGTGCAGCTGTGTCAATTTGCAAAGACAAAGGAAAGCTCCTCTGTCAACAGGTCGGGGAGCTCAGGTAGCACGAGCGAATTGAGGGCAAGAAGTCAAAGTGGTTTCACAAACCATCAGACCATGTTTAAATCCCATCCAGCCCCAGAGGCCGGGGCAGTGCGAGGGATAAAGGGAGCGCAGAGGAGTGGGCTGAACGGCCAGGGCTGTGAGTCCGCCAATTAGTGCTATTATAGAAAGATAATTAGATCTGCTCCATGGAAACCCCAGAGGAGGCAGAATGCAATTTCCATTTAGGCTTATTTTAATAAAAGTTAGAAATGCCAGGAGATGCCAAAATTGCATTGTTGGGCCCTGGGTGTGGGGTAGAGCAGCTACTGGGCAGCAGAAGGGACCGCAGCCCTCTGGGACACAGGGGACACTGCTCAGTATTCATGCCCGAGGGGTGGAAGTTGAAAACTTTGGAAGTGAACACTTCCAGATAAAGAAATCCAACCCCCTTTACAAGCTCTGCTTCTCCAGCAACTTTTATTTTTAGGAATTACTCTATGCAGGGGCAGATGCCATGAAGGTGCTTAGTGGTGATGTGCTCTAAGCTGAAAGCAGGGCCGGGAGCAGCCCTTCTCAGGGCTCCCAGGATGGAGATGCGAGGAAGGTAGGAGGCATCCTGGTGACCTTTGAGAGAGCATGGAGAAAGTAAGTCCTGGGAAAGAAATGGGACTTCTCACCTAGACCCTTAATTTCAGTGCCATCAGGTCTGGGACATACTTATCCCTATTTCACACAGGAGGAGAGAGTCTCAGGGAAGTCAAGTCTAAGATCTCTGAAGTGAGCCTGTGGTTTAGGATGCCACAGCCCAGCCTGGGCACCCCTTAGCCATCGACAGTCGAAGACTGTGGCACTACAGAGCCCCTCAGGCTCGTGGCAGGGACCAGGCAGAGTTTAAATGGAGCATGGGAATAGCTGTGCAGGCATGTGTAACCTTCAAAGAGTGAATAAGAGAGTGAGGAGTCATCACGCAGCTGGGGTGTAAGAACGTCCCAAGTCTCCTCGTTTCTAATCATCTAAACCAATTTCCTGTGGTTCAGAGATCTATAAAAGAAGCTGTGTTTGAGCAAACCCATTTCACCACTGAAAACTTCCCCATAAGAAAAACTTCCACTGGAAATAAAGGCAGTTTCGGTCTTTTTTTGCATTTTGAAGACAAAAATTAGGACTCTGGCTCAGAAAGATTTTGCTGAAACTGTAACTTTGCCTGCAGGTAGAGACTGCACGTGGGAAAGAGGAATTTCAAAGAGAAACAACTGGAAGGCTGAAAAGAGCCACCCATGATTGATTTTGGAATCAGTCGTGTACTGTTCCCACTCCCAGCAGCCATCCCTCCCCATGCCTGTGGAGCCGGGCTCAAGAGTTTAACTTCAACAAGCCCCGTTTGGAGGAAATCTAGACATTGTCCATTAGGTAAATATTCACAGATGTGCAATAATAAACACCATTAAATAGCTTTAATGGGTGCATTTAATCAAAATATACATCACGTACACTCTAGGCATACCTCTAGTGAGCAGGGAAAACAGGTGAATTCTCATGTTTGTGTTATTTCATGATACAGGGTCCAAAATAATGTTCTGCCCAGCTACTTCTCTCTTCTAACACAAATTGTCAGGGCATACATATACAGATGTATAAAATCTGGCCAGATGCGACATTTTTCTCTTACAGTTAAGCACATTTATTTTGATAATGTCTGGCAATATAACACCTGTAACATTAATAAACACAGTCATCCCTTTCAGATACATTTTATACCTACTGTACCTTTTTATTTTGAGATAATAAATCACACACGTAAACCTTATTAATCATTTAAACAGCCCCTTAAAACACCGCTGAAAAGATTTTCCAACTCAAACACCTTTTAAGACGCAATGACATCATGTCTGTCGGGACATTGTTATGCAGTGAAGATTGTGAGACATTTTCCCCCCATAAAGTTGCTGTAATAAAGTTTGTCACTGCAGTCATTAAATTTGTGTTTTCTCCTCTTACCTTCTTCCTTACTCTGGAGCTACCCATTGTCAGGGAGAAAGAGAAAACGTGCCATGGTGAAAAATTTGGGGGTTTAATCATGAAGTCTGCCTCAAAGAAAAGTACCCATTGATTTCAACAAGTGTCATCTACCTGTCTGTCTTATCTCGTGGGGTACCTGGCTTCCCCTGGGCAGGCAGAACAAGCATGGAGAGAAAGAGGAAGAAGAGATTCCAGATTCTACCTGGAAATGGAGAAAAGCTAAGCAAATGCTGTTGTTTCATGGAACTGAACAACCCAGGAGGAACCTGTTCTCACTGGAAGTCTTCACTTGTGCATCTCCTGACCTACAGGAAGATACTGGCCCAGCTGACAGGTTCAGTGAAGGCTTTGCCTGCTGAACAAGTGCAAAGCCATATTTGACTAAGTTAAGAGAAAAGGCAGAAGCTGCAGCTGATGAGTTTTTATCAGTCAGAGGCTGCAGATGCTTCGGTGGTAGCAGCTTCTGAGTGACCTGAAAGCCATGCTAAATACAGTGTTTGGAACTTCTTTCTCCTATTCCAGGAGCTGAGCTCTGTGCTGCTTTGAGCAGCCCCAGATGGCTGCCACACGCCCTATCCCAGCAGCACATCCCAGCTCTCATGGCAGCCGTGGTGACCGCCCTTTGGTGGTCTGTGAAACCAAAACCTAATGAAACCAAAACCTCAGACGTGTCATCGGTTGACTCAGACCTGCTGCGTGCTTCCTCCCTCACCCTCTCCCAGAGGAAGCACACGTACAAATGAGTCTGTTGGGTTTGGCTGCTTCCAGAAATGCCTCTCCTGGCAGATGGTCCCTGCTGAGAAGAGCAACGCTGCAGAGCGCATTGTTTCCTGCAAGTGGGGACACAAGTCTGGTGGCACAATGAGGAGAGTTCCTTGCAGAGTACTTTCAGCCTGAATGTCTCAAAGCTCAAGGCTAAAAGAGGCTTCTGTGTGCACACATTAAAATTCAGCTGAATTCAAACCTGTCAGTCCATAGAAGGCTCTGCGTGGTGCAGGGATGCAGGTGCCGCTGGCTGGTCCCAGCAGGGACCGGAGTAGAGCTGAACCTGCCTGGCCCCCCAGCTTCCCAACTACTCTTCTAAACCGGCACATGCAAAAAAAGCCTAAAAGCTCTGGTGTAGCCCAGCTGCAGGCCTTGTAACTGGTTTCCCTCTCAAAAGATACCCCGGCCAACTTTAAGCCAATTACCAGGGAGACAAACACACCTGCCTGCTGCTAATTAAAAACCATCTCAGAAGCCCTGCGCCCCCATCACAGAGCCCAGGACCTGGCGGGGGGCTACATCCCTGCTCCCGTGCCAGCCTCTGCCTCTGGGGACGGTGGCACCTCCTGCCTAGTCACCTGCATTCCTGGCTGTCTTCTTTCTCACCCAAAACTAGGCAGAGTGCATACCCACCACTAACTGAGCAATTAAGCTGTTAAGTAACTCAGTTAATAAATTCAGATTTTGCCCTAATACATTTCTAATGACCTTGTCTAATAAATTCAAAGCAATCTGGGAAGAATGCTTCTTGCCATATTTTAAAGGCAAAAGTGATTTATGTTTGCTGAGAGGGCAAAGACAACCGCATGTGATTTATTACTATCAGTCACTGTATCTTTCATCTCTTTAATTATTTTCTCTACAGGCAGCTTCAAAAGTGCTCTTGAAGGCTGAATGGTGGGCGTTTTTCAAGTTCAGATACTCACTGCTTAGGTCTGAACTGTTGTTTTTGCCTTCCTATCTGTGGCTTCGAATATTAATCATGGAAGCTGCAATTTAGTTTGCTTAAGTTGGACTTAATACAACAAATGGTTTTGCATGCTCGGTACCCTACCAGAGCCAAATGCCTGAAACCTCTAAGATTTTTGTCCGTTGGTGGTATTTTCCAGTGGGAAAGCCAACAACAGCTACCAGCCTCAATAGGGTTGACTGGGTTTATAACAAGATTTAACTTCTGTTGTCAGACTAGAGCAGGAGGTTTGCAAGCAAGTTTTGTTGGTCAAAAAGACCAACTTTTCCATCCTTCCCAGAGAGGGGAGCTTGCTTGGCATTCACCACACAGCCAAAGGGGAAGATGAACTAGGTGTTGTAAAGTCTGAAGCCAGGACAGGAGAAGCACAATTACTTGAGGAAATTAATCTGGTTTCCAGAGGGAGAAAGGCGGGAATCACTGCTTGAAAGCCCCCCTTCTGCCCAGGTATGTGGGGGGATTTCCAGTGTGGAGTTTGGCTCTCACGACCCAGAAACACAGGGGAGCCGACTTAGTCTGTCACTCACGTCCTCCAGAAAGCCCAGCCTAAAGCAGCAGGGGGATGCTAGTATTTATATTCTCACTCTCTTACGTACCCCAGGACTTCCTATGATCTGAAAAAACAAGATTTAATCTTTGTCCAGCTTCCAGTCCCTAGCCAGGGCTCAAACTGTGGGAATTTTTTCCACCGAGACTGTCTTCCAGCTATTTCCAGGTAGTCCTCAAAACAGGCCTGGCTGGGATTCAGACAGGAAAAACCATTTCTGCAAGATTTCCTGTCTGGCTTTACAAGCCCAAGAGGTCTGGAGAATACTGAGGAATCATCCAAAACCTCGATAAGTGCCTGCCTGACTCATGGACAGGCTGGATGTCAGGGATGTGGGACAACACACAGCTTGGTCCTTGCAGAGGAATCAAAGCTGCCTGTCCTGAGGTGGCCTTGGCTCCCATCGGAGGCACTGAGGAAGGAGCAGCTCCAGCCCTCCAGGGCTGTGTGGCCTGGAAAAGGGTTTGCTTTCCAGAGCTGCCCGTGGACAGTGTCGCAAGGGCAGGCTCACACAGGCATGCCATACGTGACATGGTCCCAGTCTCTGGCATCTTGCTTGGTTCAAATGTTCTGCCCTAAACAGAACTCTGTAAAAACTGAGGAGCTTCCAAGGGGTTTCTTCTTCCTCAAATCCCTCCAGTCCCCACTCCACTCAAGCATACATCTTCTCAAATAGCATGTCCCGTTTTGAGCCTCTACAGTCAGAGGAAACTCTTAGCAGCATTTTTTGGGGTCAGTTTTTCATGACTGAGACCTAGTCATGCAAACAAAGATTTATTTTTTTCTGACCAAAACAACATTAAGGAGAAAATTCTTTCCCATGACTAAAGCCAGGCGGGAATTTTTCAAAAGAACGTCAAAGCAGCAAGTTTCAGGGAAAGGGGCAGTTTGGTGCAATTTTACATGTAATGTTTCTTTTCGTTTTTGAAGTGGGAAAATGCAAACTTTTGGTATTTAATGATTGTCATGCAAATAAATACGACAGTCTTTAGCAAGAGTCCTTGCCAATTCTCACTGCTAGCTAGAATCAATGCTAGCACCAGTTGGGATTGTATTTGACAGCATTGTCTGGCTTATGTGCTAGTTTTCATCATGAATGAGGCCAGGTGCCTAATAATCATGATTATTCAAAGCCAGTCGAAGTTCAGCTGTCCTGTACCAAATACCTCAAAGCTCTGGGGGTATTTAAACACCATCGCCCAGCCAAGGGCCAACATGCACTAACACCAGGACCTCGGTTTTATTTTTGATTTGAAAGGCAGTAAGGAATAACCAGGGCCACAGCAGAAGAGGTCTTCAGAGAACTGTGTTAAGGACTATGTTCAACAGCCTGGCTTCTGTCCTTGCAGGTCCCATTCCCCCTACATGAATGCAGACCAAGGGGCCCTTTCTTCTGAGCTGCAACAAAGGGCGAGGACCCCACACCAGGCAATGAGGGGAGACACCTCGCCTCAGCATCAGAGACCACTGCTCTGTCCATTCCCATTATTTCAGGGGATACTAAAAGCAATAATGTGACGCTTAAAGAAGTTACCACCGACAAAGCTTTGAACAATTTGGCAGTCAGGCTTAGGAAGAGCACAGAATATTGCTCTTACCATTTTCTGCAGTGATGTTATGGCCAGAAAGGCTGGCGGAGGGAGCACAAGCTCCCGCACTGCGGGAAACTGTAACCCTTCCGAAAGCCATCCCAAAGCTCAGCTATCCATCTGACTGCCCAAATAAAACGCAGCAACAATGGAAACAGAATTCATTAAACTAAAATGGACATGATTTTATCCTTGTTGGCCTAGCCTTGGTTCCTTGTACATTGAAACCTTCCATTTGTGGGCCTGGACATTAACAGATGAGCTATTAACTAGCCATGGCTAATTATAGATAGCTGCATCACCTTCTTAAAAGGGAGGCATTGTCAAGGCCAGCTAGGGCCAAAGTTGAGGTCTTGTGAAGTTAATCGTATTGTAAAAATCACTCAATAGAAAATATATTTACACCCCCCCTTCAACTTCCACCAAAAATCAATTTTATGGGAATTTGAACACTTTTCTAAAATGTTTGCAAAACAACCATCAAAGCAGGGCAGAGCTAAAACAGGTTAGTCTTTCTTCGTTGTCTGAGCTGGCACTGAACAGCGTGTATCAGTGAGAAGGAAATCATTAAGCCTTTAAACTTTCTTTCATTTAGATGATATACAATATTGTTAATGAACACAGTTATGGGCATTTGCCTTCCCCAGCTGTATGATTTTTTACTTAGTACTGCACTTTTAATCTTCCCACAGACTTAAAGAATTGTTATCCTTGAAAGGAAGCGAGACCTCCCTCGCTGACAAAGATTTAGTTTGCTAATGCGTTTTGGTGAGGCAGGAACACAGCATGGAGGAATTAAAGGAATAATAAAATAAACATTTCTACCCACAGAAAGAGGAACCCACCCTCACAAAGCACCCCTGGCTGGTTCACGGGTGGGTGTCCTGCCTCAGGGCCACACCAGAGCCTGAGGTCCTCCTAAAAATGCTCTGCAGTGAGGGCAGAGCAGGGTTCAAGCGGCTTCAGTGAAGGGAGGGGGGTAAGCTGGGGAGGTGGGACCCCGAGCCAGCACTGATTTAGCTGTGAGAGCCTGGACCTCTCCAGAAAAACTGCAAATGAAGATGTGTGTGACATTAGGTAAGGTTTTCTAATTAGACATAGAAAACAAATCTGCTCCACCCCAGGCAGCTGCAGCTCCAGCCAGCATGTTACTTATTAGCTCAAATTATTATTATTATAAAAAACACTTGACTTTCTTGTTCAAAAAGTAAAAAGGGATTAGCAGGGTCTCTCAGACAGCTCTCCTCAGACTAACCTCCAACATCTCAGACAAAGGCTCAACCAGAACAGAGGCTTTCTCAGCGCAAGGACAAAACAGACCCCAAATGGCTGCAATAGAAAGTCAAAGGCAATACTTGACACAGCACTCAACTCTGTTTGCTGACTTTTCCTAACGCATACAACAAAATTCAGCCCAAATATGTCACTGCTGCCAATTACCCAGGGCAACAGCCGGACCCTGGAGCTGGTGACTCAATGGAGACACAAGGGAAAGCTGCTTTCCCAAACCTGAAGGAGGTGGAAAACCACAAAGGCAAGAAGCACACCAGGAAGGATTAGGAGCTGCAGAACAAAACATGCTGGGAGGGCTCCAAGCCAGTGGGTCCCCTCTGCCCACCGCGCCTCCCGGCTTGGGCTTTACCCAGGCCAGCACAAACCTGTCCCTGAGGAGGCTGCACCCCAGCTTGCTCCCATCAGGAGACTGGGGAATAGAGGGAACGACTCATCCACCAAACAAGGATGCCAGGAAAACCCTGCAGGAAACCAGAGCTTTGGTGGCAAGGGGCTGGGGCTGGCTGGAACATGAAAACCTGCTTTCCCCAGGGCAGCAGAGCTCTGGGCTATATGGGAGAGGGCAACCTGGGCTGGTGTTGGCAATTTGATTAAAAATTATTTGATTGGCAAATCCAAGTTGCCTAGGACTTGATAGATAATGAGCCACAGCTTTGGTGTGAAGAGCTCTCTTTAACCTTAAAATATTTTCCTGTTAAGCAAATTGCACCACACGCATCCCCATCTCTGCCAGCTCTGCTCACAGACAGCAGCTCTTCCTAGTTTTTCAGGCTGAAATGCTGGAACAAGTGGAACTCAGCAATATGTATGGAAATGCTCCATTTGTCTGAACAGCAGTTGGTGTTTTTAATCACCCAGGCCCACCACATGTGGCTGGGTGCTTTGCAAATGCAGTCCTGGGGGTAGCAACACCTCTCTGGATACAGCCCTCGTCTGGAAAGTGGCTGAGCCTTTGCCACGGTGGTTTCACCACCCGTTCTTCAGTCCTTATGGGGAAAAGCTGTGCCTCCCAAAGGGCGCGCAGAGGACCGCGGTGGTTTGCGTCAAAAGGATTTTGAGAAGCGTGATGTCCTGCCACTCCCCTTCTGGGCTTTGCAGCAGTGTGCGGTGTGTAATGGTCCAGAGAAAATCAATTGGACACTGCACTTGAGAGATAAGGGTTGTGATTTTATTCCAAATAACCTGGTGACCCCAATCAATCTCTGTCCCCAAACTTCTGAAAGTTTGATACTCTAGTCTGCAATTAAGCCTCCACAACCAAGAATTCCAGCAGATGTTCCAGTCAAAACACCTTTATTAACTATTTATTTTTGACGCGTATCAGGAGATACCAGCCAATGCATTTAAAGGCAGACAAGGGGTTTTGCCTGACTGGTGTATGGTCCAATTAAGATTTAGAGTTATTTTTCACCTACTTTTTAAGTTTTCAATTTTTTTAAGCTGATAAAACTAAAATAAATTGTGAAATCCCCCAAACTTTCCTCGTGATAGCAACTCTGTGAGAACTTAAGCCAGTCACAGCATAAAGAAGAGAGCTGGAAATGTGAAGGGGTACGAGACCACCCCGTCCCCCTTTCCCTGCAGGGAGTGGGGTCAGGACAATGCTGGGTGCAGCTGGGTGCTGACTGGGTGCAGGGGCACAGGGCACACAGCTCCTGTTCCTCATCTCAAGATCTCTCCGGTCCCATTTCAATCAATCAAGGAGTCATACCTGGTGGGAACGGCTGCTGCTTAGGGCAAAGCAAGCGCTGGAGACAAAGACAAGTCTGGAGAACAAGTATTGAACACAAAGGTTAATTCCTCAGATAAATACATTTCTGCTGAGCAAAACTTAAGCCTGTTTCCTATTCTGGGATGCCTCTGGGCCAGGTGTTCCCACCGGTACGTGCTGTTGCTGCTGAAGGTAGTACATGCCCTCCTGTGTGCTTTAGGACACAGTTAGCAAGGGACAAGAGAGAAATAAATCCTGTGTTCTTCGGGCAGTGTGAGGGCACCCAAGGAAGATGCTCTCCAGGGGATGCACAGAAAACCTGTCTCCCACAGCTGCTGCCTTCAGATACAGCTGGGGCACTCCCTGGCGCAGCAAACTCCCATGCACATAGGGTGATCCCGCCCCACGGGCTGGGGCTTTGGCTCTGCACCATGCACGAGAGACCTCGAAAGCCTTTCCTTGCTTGCTGGGCAGTATAGCCCAGAGTCCCCCCACGCCTCCTGCACAGGCAGGGTCTGACCCTGAAGCCCCCCCGGGAAGTTTTGCCTGGTGGGTGTTAACGTTAGTGAGTGATGCCCATTTATGCGCTGAGCACAGCCGGCTCTGCCCAAGCCCAACACCCCTGGGCTGGCCCTGTCCAGGGCAGGGGGAGAAAGGGGCCTTTGGTGGGAAGGTGTTTTTCAGCACCCCGAGAACTGTGTCCAATTGCATTGTCGGAAGCAGCAGGTAGCAGTGAAAGGCAGGGTCATTCCCCTGACCAGCCCCAGCCCCTATTGTGCCGCCTTTCAGTGCGAGCAAAAGGTCAGCCCGCAGCCCCGGCTCCCAGCCTTCACTTTTTTGTTACGATTGTCACAAGGTAAATTAATCAGATTTACGGCATTAAGCCTTGCTGTATCTTGAGCCTTTCAGTCCTTTCTGCCCCCAAAACTTCCCTCATATGAACAGGCTCTTTGTTAATCCTTGCCCATACAATCTTCATTTGGTGACGGGGGAGCGGTAGAGGGACAAAGGCTGGAGGAGAGAGCTGCTGCCCGGCAGGTACCCTGCAACAACGACCAGAACGCTGGTGGTTGCATCGCTCAAATATTTCTCCTGACTAATCCGCTGGGAAGGATCCTGGTTCCAGAGCTGTGGTGCCACTCGCACATCACTTGGGAAGAGTAGCTGCCCCTCCAACAAATGAAAGGCGAGAGGCATTCCACAGCGGGGGCAAAGCGGCACCACCGGGAGCACAAAGCACAATTTATGTCCCTCTAATGTACCTACAGCATATGGGACCACTTACACAGTTGTTTGCCTTGGTCAATGGGTCTGCTGAGCCATTGGGGAGCTGGGTCTTATTTCACTTTCTGATGGGGATTTGGAAATGACCGGCCCCACCGCCAGCACGGGTCTCCCCAGCCGTGCTCCCAGCATGAGCTGGAGGCAGGGCTGGGAGGAGGTGACAGGTATCTTTATTCTGCCACCCAGGAGAGCTCCAACATCCCACTGGCAGGAATTTGTCTGCCAATTTCCCCCATTGAAAGGAGCGAGGGGGCTGATATGATCGCTTGATTAAGGGGCAGGCAAGGTGGAGGCAGGGGCACTTCAACAGGCCATGCTGTTGAAGGAATTCCCCTTCTTTTGGGAGACTGCGATCCACTTCTCCCCACTATTTCTCATTCCTAGGATCTCCTCTCACTCCTACAACTGCCAGCTTTCTCAGCAAGTTTCATTTCTGCAGAGCATACAGCTTAAAGAAATTTATACTTGATCTATCCATATGCAAAAGCAATCTTTAAAGAAATACCAGTGAAACTAAGAGAGAGTAATAAATGCAATTGCAGTGAAACTAGCAGCCAGAGTGGGACAGGGTGGGAAACAGTATCAGCGACCTTATCTTCTGCAGGTGCATTTGATTTTGATTTGATTATCCTCAGGGCAACTCATAACCGTGAAACATTAATGCCTTTGTTTTGAGCAATGGCATGCAGATAAGAGGAGGATTATACACCACATTTGGACGCTGTGTTTGTATTGACTTTTCTGCTTTAAGTTTTTGAACTTTTACACACAAAAAAAAAGAAAAGCAAGATGACGGTATGTAATGTGTACATTCAAATGACCTCTCCACCATCAGAAACATTTAGTGTGTATTTAAATTTAAATAAAGGAACCAGAATGACATCTTAAATTCTCATCATCCATCACTCTCTGCAAAAAGACCTCTTCCCAGAGGCAGCTGGCAGGCTGAGTGCCTTCTCTCCAAAAATAAGCAGCGTGGGTGAGTTTGCAAATAATCTTTTTTGGGCTGGTGCTGATACATAACCCAATGATGCCTGTAACACTTGGAGCATAAATGGTGTCCCATTGAGTGAAAAATGAGACCTCACGGCCAGCTGAGGATCCCCCGTGACTCAGAGGCGATCTGTGAATAAAGCCAGCAGCATCATTTTCCTTCCCGGCATGGGGGCTGCCCCATGCACACCTCCCGGCCACGCTCCTCCTCCCGCAGCCCCAGCACAGTGACTCATTAGAACTGGGAAGACTTCAAATATCTGGGTCAGATCTTCCCAAAAGTCAGAGAGGGAGGATGAGCTTGGCATGAGACCATACATCTGCTGAGTGTCTTGGGTGGTGGCAGCAATTCATCCCCAGATAAGGGGCAGTTAAGAGAAATTAATGGATTTTTAATGGAAAATATGGTCCAGCTTTGAAGAGAAGACTGATTTTTTTTTTGTTGCTCCCCGTGGTCCACTGGGAAAGCTGCCCAAACTTCCACCTCCCTTTGCCCATCCAGCACACAAGCTCTACCTGCCTCACAGGGATGAGGTGTTTGCCACAGGTTTTTTGCATTTTCAGATGAAAAAGCCTTAATCAGTATAACATATTTCCTAAAAGAAGAAGAAAATAGATGTGATTCATGCTTTCAGGCACACATCTACTTAAATGCTTTGCCAGCGTACATCAGCTACAATCATCATGATGATTTCCTCAAGATTAAAAAAGAGGGAAGAACAGGCACTCCCAACTGTGTCTGAATTAAAGAAATGGTGTCATTTTTTTGGCTTTGTCATTATTTTCATTTCCCTCTTCTCCCTCTCCCCTAGAAATTATTAAATCATTAAAATGATTAAAAAAATACCATAGCAGATGTCTGGCCTGTTTGATCTTGAGCCTGAATATGGAAGAAAAAGAAGTCAAGACTCTGATTATGGAAAAAAAAAGTAGAAGAGAGAAAAAATTGTAACAGGAAAGTCATGAAGAAGAAGATTTGGCTTTGATCTCCACACCACACCGGCTTTGCTGCACTGGGGGGCTCTGCTGAGCAAAGCTGGGTTGTTTTGCAACTGCTTCATGAGATCACAGGGGCAATGCTTTACGCCATCTGCTCAAAGGCAAACAAGTCACTCCAAGTGAGATTTCCATCCTCTGGGTATGAGAAAGCAAGCAAAATATGGATTTGATGTGTATAGAATTAAGGTAGACCTCAAATCACAGATGCTATTTGGACTTCTAATGCAACTGGCCTCCCGCAGCTCCTTCACTCGTTCTGAAGCTGATTAATAAGCTGCCAGTCTTGGCTGGCTCATTTGTTTTAATTCTGATTTGTATACCCTCCTCTTTGCTCTGCCACAGGGAATCCAGAGGTTAGGAAATAGCCATTACAAGTCAGAGTGATGGCAGCAAAAAGCATTAGCAGGCATGCAAAGCTAACCTGCTCACACCGCTCTTGGTAATTTTCAACAGTAAGAAGTATGCTGGGAATGACAAGGGGTCATTTACTCTTGTACTTGCTACTAACACGATTTCTAGGTATGCTGGAAAGAGATTGAGATTTTGGCTGTTTACATTTTCACCAGATCTCCATTGCCTTTGTGGACTTGCCATTTGCATCAGTCTCCAAAGGCTGTTGGAATTGCTTTCTAGCTCGAAGGAAAATGATACAATCCTGAAGATGCCCGGGGAGCAGGACATATTACTCAAATCACTCCAGAATTTGGTAGTTCTGATAAAAATATGAAGTGGTACCATGGTGTGTTTGGGATTGCAAATTCCTCCCATATCTGCAACCTCAAAGCACCACCAACACGCTCCAGCCCTTTCCTTAGTGAGACAGGGTGACCCTGGCCAGAGAGAAACAGGACAGGAACTATTCCCTAGACCTGTTTTTGTTTGTCTGAGAAGCAGTTACAATCAGAGGAGACTGCAGTGAAAATCACCCAATCTTACTTATCACACCTACTCCTTCCTAGGCTATGGGTTTTATTTGCTGCTTGCAGATGTCT
The DNA here is from genome assembly GCF_023634085.1 of Falco cherrug. Classification (NCBI taxonomy): domain Eukaryota; kingdom Metazoa; phylum Chordata; class Aves; order Falconiformes; family Falconidae; genus Falco; species Falco cherrug. The sequence continues at coordinate 19,752,551 of NC_073707.1, forward strand.
CCCAAGGGGGTCAGGCCCACAGCTCCCTCTCTGAGAGTCCAGCCCAGCTGTTTCAGAAAGAGAAAGAAGCCCCACAAAACACAGAGGTGGGGAAATCTGCCCCACACAGATCCCACCTGGATTACCAGCAGTGAACGACTCAAGCTGTGAGGCATGTAGCTTCATGTGTTTCAAGGCATCTTTTAGGATTAAGCAGTTTAAAGTCTACATGGCTGAAAACAACCATGGAATCATAGAATGGGTTGGAACTGACCTTAAAGATCATCTAGTTCCAAACACCCTGCCATGGGCAGGGACACCTTCCATTAGACCAGGTTGCTCAAAGGCCTCATCCAACCTGGCCTTGAACACTGTCAGGGATGGGGCACTTCTTTCTGTCAATGCAGCTTTGGTGGACAGAGGAGGATGCTGTGATGTCTTGGGTACCAACACTCAACATAACTTGTTTCTCACAGCAAACCCTCTGTGGGTGGTGACTGTAGAAAGAGCTACAGGTGTCTGCATCCATGCAGGACTCCTAAAGAGAAATTCTTCTTTTCAAACATTTGTGTTGAGCTGGTTTCCAGGAGATGACGCTACAGGAGAGTAATTCTCCGGCAGGATCCATGTTACCCAAACTGTTCCACCCTTCAGGTGTTGGATGCAAACAGCTCTGCACTAGCTGCCCCACCAGCCATGGCTGCCTCTCTGCATGCTGGAAAACTTGCCCTTAGGAGTTTGAATGGGAGCAGCCTGAAAATCTGCTGCTTGGAGTATACCTGGCATCTCATTTTCTAACTGCAAAAGTGTTTTACTTTAGCCCTGCTGATGAAAATTAATTGAAGACACATGTTCACAAGACCCAGAGGACATCTGTGTAAGCATTCAGTAAGAAGATCAAGACTAACTCACACCAAGAAGTCACGTGCTTAACCAGCATCACCTGTACTGCTGACTACAGACATGTAAGAGGTGGCCTCAGGGTGCCAGGATACCCAGCTTTCATCTTACCCATGTGGGCAACAGCCCTGACTGTCCCTAGGTATATTTTCAGCTGTCACCTTGTTGACATGCAGCCAGCAGGTGGAGAGGGAGCCTGCATCTACTGGGACAGGCACAATTCAAAAGCAAGCAGCTAATACAAAAGATGAGCAAAGCACACACTGATTACAGATACCCAGAGCTGTCTGGGCTGGGACATGGTTCCAGGCTCGATGTGGGCTGTGGTGAGACTCTCAGAGGGATGACACAGGGCAGCCAGCTTCTTTTCCTCTGACTGTGTCCCAGCCACGTGCCCCGGAGAAGGTGGCAGCAGCCGGGAGGGTCCTACAGCCTTGTGTCAGCCAGGGGAGTCCAGATACCCTCTGCGAGGTGGCAGCTATGTGAGGGACACCCCCAGAAGGTCAAAGCTGGGACAGATGGGAAACAGTGATTTTTTTAGCTTCAAAAGCTTTCCTTTGGGTGCATCTAGCATGAAGGTTGAGGGGTGGTGTGTGTGTGTTCCCCTGCCCAAAACAAGGCAGCAGAACAAAATTAAAGTAAGGAAATCTCAATCACACCTGGTCAAACAGAACATTTAACTCAATCCAAAATAAAAGATTTTGTTTCTTTTTCATGTGTTTCTCTTATGGTGTTTTTTTTTTTTTAAATACTAAGTTCATTCATTCATTCAAAAATAGTAAATTCAACATTTCACAGCGGAACAGCAGCTCAATACATGGAACTGTCTCAATTTAAAGTACATTTCTTATATTATTTTTTTACTTTGATTTTCCATCTTTTTTCCTACCAAATTAACCAATGAATGTGATCCCAGTTCACAAACAACTTCAGCTGCTGCGAGCTTTGGCCAGGCTGCCTTTTCACTGAATCAACAACAAGCTCACAATGTCAGCCAGCACTACTGCTGCCACAGAGAAAAGGGATTTTCTTATATTTCATGAGCATTTCTGACACCATCTGGGAAGTTTGCCCACTGCTATGTCCAAGGTGAGACCAAGTTTTTCACACCTGAAGGTCCCACATTGGGCTTTTGGGTAGAGTTTTGGGCAGCTGAAGAGAACAGCCTACAGCCAGGGCTGTGAGGGTGGATGTGCCAGCACCAATGTGCTGTTGCAGTCTCAGTCCTGCCCGTGGGTGCTTCTCATGAGGGGACAGAGTGGGTAGAAAACATGGAGTTTGCTTCATCAAGGCTCACCAGAGCTCATCTGAAGGCATCCTTGAGTGGTCCAAGGGACCTGTCTACTTCAAGCTGGTTTACACGTGGAAGTTAAAGCAAGTTAACTCCAAGTGTCAATTTAAAGCATGGTTGCTCAAAGAACAAAAACACAAGGTGTCATTACCCCTAGCTAAGAATTTACCCCACCGTTGAGTGTCCTCCTCAGGACCTCTCCCAGGCACTGTGATCTTTCTGTGGTTGTCACCAGCCGAGAGCCATTGCACAGAGAGCATCTTCTACTGATGGTGAATTGAAAGCACACTGGTGCCATCAGCACAAGTGAGGCTAAAAATGAGGAAGGCTGAGTAGGAGTGCCGGGCAGATCCCCCAGCCCTCCTTGCCTCTTGGGCGGTGGGAGCAGCAATCCCTCCACTTGCTGCTGTGGGGAACATGTGTTGCACAGACCTGGCTGAAAAATGTGCTGAGAACTCATCCAAAAACTCAGTGCAGAATGGACTGCTTTAAAACTGAGATTTTAAGGGAATAGTTTCATTGCTTGAAAAGCTTCTAGCCCCAAAACAAGAACTATTGTTCTGTAAAAGAAAGCAGTAAAAGCATTTCTAGGCAAAAATCCCAAATGTAGGCTTTATCTATGTTTCCATAGAAAATGCTTCTCACTCTCTTGTCTGTTTTGATGTTGAAAATACCTGGTCCTGCTCATTGACAAAACTGCACCTCACGGACCTCATCTCACTTTCAAGGAAAACAGCATCTGATACTCAGCCAGGGAGTATTTTAGCAGCTCTGCCTCCTGTGGATTTTGCCGCTGGCTTTAAGGGGAGCAAGACCCAGCTCAGAGCCCCCAGCACAAGCATTTGGAACCGGTTTGCTCTACATCCCGCTCCTCACTTGTTAGGAATTAAGGAAGAAGGGCGTTTAAGGCTGTGGGCTGGTGGGATGAGCTGGGGCTGTCTCTGGGGCACAGGCAGGGGCGGCTGGAGGCAGCCTGGCTCTGCAGCACAGCAAGGGGACAGCAGCACTGTCCCTGCCAGCTCTGTGTCCCGCAGCACCACACTATCCTCTTCCCCCAGGGGTTTATTCTCCAGCTTGGTCTCCAGAAGCCTCCTCAGTGTGCAGGAGGCACCTCTGCCCTGAGGCCGTGGGCAGCACAGCCCTTACTTTGGAAAGGTGAGCCCTTACTCTGCCGGCTGGTTTCGTGCAGGAGTTTCTGCTTGAAGGTTTAATGCACTTACATCAACCATCAACAGCTTTCTCCTGGTTCTCATAGATGCAAGTGATGTCAATGCAGTCCAGCCCAAGGCACAGGAGTGTGCTCTAGGGCCAGAGCAGCTGCAAGTGGTCTCCCAGCACACAGATAAAGCCTGAACCACTTTGGACCTCATACTGGGACCAAAGCCATGAACAGCTTTGGGAAGACCTGAATATTGATGCTTGCAGCTGGGCCAAAAGTATCCTGGCAACAGTGTTCTCCTGGCCATGTCCCAAGCAGCACCTTCCCTGGGCAGGGTCAAGGGGCACAGGGCACCAGGCACCATTTCTGCTGAGCTTTGATGGGCTGCACCGGGGGTGCATTGCAAGCTGCCTGGGAAGCGGTGCTTGGGGATGTCAGGGTGACTTCTCCCCTCTACAGCGCTTGCCTCCCTTTGGGAATGGACAGCAAAAACCAGGTCCATCTGTCCACGTACTCCTGCTCCTTCCTCACCTGCTAGCAACCACCCTGCTGTTCAAGGTGGCATCTGAGCCTGCTTCAGAGCAGAAGCAGAGGCACATGAAAGCTGAGTTATGGAGAGACTCCTGACAGGCTGGCAGCAGTCTCAGTGACTCACTAACTTGTGATTTCCTCCGTGGTGGTTTTCCAGCACAGCTGCTCGCGGCCGCAGCACATGGCGAGCGCTGGCGGAGCGAGCGCCGTGTCATTTCTCAGAAGGCCAGGCTATGTGGGCAACCTGCGCATCGCTCGTGCAGATCCCCGCAACAAACTCCAGTAATTGCCTCAGAGGATAACAGGCCATAAATCTGGGCAGCTGCACATGTGAGGCATGCATGGTCTGGCTCCTGGAATCAAAGCTCATGTGTTTTTGCTGTTTGCTGTGGTTGAATGTGTTTCTCATTCTGGATTCCCCTTTTCAGAGGAAACTCCCTCCATCCCCCTCACTTCTCTCATCCTCTTTACGAGGGGACCTCAGGCACTCTGAAACATGGGGAGAGGTTTACACCATTCCTGCGAGACATCTAGCAACTGCTTCGGGCCACTTGACACACGAGGAAGCTGCATATAGAGCAATGGTGTAATTTTCTACACAGAGGCTGCAGGAGATGCTGGAGTAAATTGTAATTCTCTCGCTTCCCAGCCCCATCTTTTTTCCTCTAGGTCTGAAATCATAGCATTTTTGTTGTCCTCAAATTTGATTACAAAATGCCCAGACTGCCTGAAAACCTGAAACTTAGCTCTAGGGTCACAGAGCTATTTTGCGCAAATGCAAGGCTAAGATTCGAGTGAAAGAAGAAAGAAATCTTTTTCTTTGCAACTCCATGAAATAAAAAAAATAAAAAAAAAAAAAGAAAAGAAATTTAAAGAGGCTTTGTCAAACAAAACCTGTGTGGCCAGTCCAGGAACCCCGCACAAAGGTGCATTGTGCTCTGCTTAAGAAACAGCAAGTCCGGTCTGTCAAGATTTTGTCCTGTGCAGCCAGCAAGCTCAAGAAAGCTGGACTTAGGTAGCCAAATAACCTGATGACTTCATGTCTGAGAGCTGAGTAAAAAGCATCTTCCTGCCTCCTTTCCCTTCCCACTTCTTTATGGAAGGGACTCGGCGGGACAGATCAGACTGCAAACACAGCTGGTAGGAGCGAGAGGGAAAACAGAGTCAGGGGAGCATGGCCAAGAGCAAACCCGGCTAGTGGGACCGATCTGCAGTGAAACCACCGGCGGGGGGGACCTGCTCCCTGCAGGGATGCCCAACTATGAACGCGGGGAGCAGAAACAATCAGGAAAAAAAATGCACATGGTTGTTGAGATCAGCAGCTGGGAGTGCACTGGGATGGCTCTCTGCCCCATGGTGCAGCAGCCCAATGCTGCAGCACACTGCAGTGCCCCAGGAGCCGTCCCTGGGGCTGGCACTCGGAGGTGCCCAGCACACTGCTCCTGGGAGGGTGGGCAGGCCAGGGTAGGCAGGGTGCAGGCAGGTGGGAGCTCAGCACGACTGCCTGGGCTGCTGCTCACAGCTGCCAGCAGCAGCACCTTCAGGGAATACTGCCTGTGCATTCTGGAGTATGCCATGCTTTTTTCTGGAGGACTGCTGGGGTTTCCTGACTTGACATGCTATTGCATCTCCCCCTCTCCTCAGCAGCAATGCATGCTATTCCAGCTCATGTATTTCATTTGCTGCCTGAGAGTAGAGGGCACTGTTCACTGAGGACCAAGAAAACATTGAGCAGATCTCCAGGTACCTTAGTGGGGTCTTGCACTTAACTGCATTAATAAGGAGCCCTAGGAATGGACTCTGCCCCTTGGAAGCAAATCAGGGGCTGATCCCATCTGACAGTGAAACCAAACCAAAGCACACAAAAGCAGTAGCTCAGATCCTGACACAGCATGTGTGCACATGACCTGTGTGGCGTCCACACAGTGTCTTATTAGCATCCTGGGAACCTGCAGCATACAAAGGGCTGCCAGCATCAAGATTTCTCAGTCCAGCCCACTGCAAAGACCCTCAAGCAAAACAAGCGATCTCCCAGAGCCGCATGTTGCATGTGGTCTGGTCTCTCTCCCTGCTGCTCTGGTTTCCCGTAACGTACCTGAGACTTCAAGCTATGCTTTAAATAAAACAGCTGTTTTGGTTACTTACAAGGAGGCAGGGAACCCAGCCATGCTTTTCCAGCCATTTAACCACATGAAAAGCTCTATAAGCAACTTTGCCCAGCATTCCCACTCTCCGTACAGGCCAATCCCAAGGATGGCTTGGCCAGAAAAAGGAGATTTGCAGAGCTGAATGTCGTAAATCCAGGGTTTCACTAACATTTGCCAAAAGATTTTCTCTTTTCCAGGAGGATGCTTGAATCATCCTTGATGCAGGGTTAGGCAAGAAAAAAGACCAGGTCTTTATAGTCAACAGTATTTCTTTTCTGTTGCTCTCTGATGAAACTGTTAGCTGGATTTCCAAATCCCTCAGAGGAAGCTTCCTTCTTCAGTATATTTGTCTAAATCCTTTCTATCCCTTTTCATTCTTTCTGATACTCTTTCCCTTTTGTTTTCAGTTTTTCTTTTGCATTTTACTGCTGTCACGCACAGCAGCACTACTGTTTCATTTATAGCTATAATTACCTCTCTGGTGTCCATATGAGACTGTTGATCTAGTTTAATTTGTAGCCTGTGAAAAGTCCCCCTACAACACAGCAGGATGAAACCTACAGGTTGTACAGGAATGGTTTTATCTATCTAAATAGCCGAACTGAAAACAAAGCCTTTTCTACCAGGTTTTAGAAAAAAAGCTACAGTTGTAACAGGGAATTCCATCTCCATGGAAGAATTTATAGGTTGTTTTAGAAATATTATAGAAAAGTAAGCACTCCCACCACAAACATTTCTCTTACAAATGAGCAGATGCTGCACTATGGAAGTGAAAACCGAGAGCGATTTGTTTGGTCTGGGACATTCAACAGGACTAAGGTTTGGGGCTGCAGCAAAAACGGCTGAGAAGACCCCGTGTTGTAGCTCAAGTAGGTTGGCTACACAAGACAGACCTGTGGTACCAAAGTAAATTCCAGAAGTTTTGGGAGAAAGAACTGGAGGCATGTGCAGGCCAGAGATTTGCTTTCTGGGCTTGATGGAGCAAGGGCACAAGCCACCCCCCCCACCCCCCCATTCAGCTGAGAAGCGGCAGGGCTCAAGGAGACAGGATTGATCACTGGAGTTTTATCCAGTGGCCCTGGAGGAGCCTGGGATGCTATTGCAGATGAAATGCTGTGCTGGTTTCAGCTCCTTGGGAGACCTGCCGAAATGAGAGGCCTCTGCAAGCTTCAGCCTGCAGAGCTTGATGATGCCTTCTGGAAGATGCGGGCCTGCTTCCATCAGAAAAACAGACAGGCAAACTAAAGAAATTTCATCCAGGATGAAGCTTTCTCAGAAAGACCTGAAATGATGCTGTGCAGCAAATTATTATCTGCCTAACGAAGACTTTTGCTCACCTGGTGAAAATACTGCAGGTGGGCTTTCAAACATCCAGTTTAAGAGCTAGCAGGCACTGAGAGGCAGGTGAACACATGGAAGAAGTTTCCCTTCAGCTGGAAAAAACATGACCTTTCGCAGCTCTGACTCAGCCTTGATTACAAGAATGTGCAGATGGTGCTGGGGATTGTCACTCCTCCTCCAGCTCGCTCATCCTTGTGTGTGGAGAATGGCTGGCAAACTTTTGCTGTGGCATGGGCCCATACCCTGGTTGTTTCCACAGCCATTTGTGTTGCAAGGACCTGGATGGGCCCAAGTAGTCTCAGGGACTTCTTTTTGCACTGCACAGGAGGTGGGAAGGGTAGCTTTTGTTCGGGCAGCTGTGCTGGCCAGGGATATGGGTCACACTGTGAGAACAGCGGGCTGCTGTGCCCTCCCAAGTACCAGTCACCTCTCCCACATCAGCCTCCTTGTCACCTGTGCAAGAAAAGCCAATCCACGTGTAAAGAACATCCTTTTCTGCTTTAACAAGACTATTACAGAATAGTTTATTTACTTCATTATGCACCACTTGCCTTCTCCCTTGCTTTTGGGCTGCATTAGTAATTTTTGTCCCTCTAGACTAAAAAGATTTGTTTTTCTGGTAGATGCAGAAAACCTGCATTTTGTTCCCACTCTATTTTCTGGGCTTCCCATTTGCCATTAAGACTGTTTATCACTTCTAATGGCTGTTCCTTTCTCTCTGCACAACACGACAGATGAGGAGTACTGCCATATCCTGAGCAATTCCGCAGACCAGCAGAGACCCTCCTCTCAGAGCTGTTCCCAGGCCAGGGCTCATCAATAGCTGCCACACTGTGACTGCCACTCGGCGTGAGCTCGTTTACCCGCTCTTGTGTGTTCAGTCCCTTTCCTATAGCACAGCAGTGCCCTTGGTATCTCTACTAATACAACCAGGGCTAAAAACCTTCCTTTTTTGCCCCAGACCGGTATTACACAAATTTAATTTCACGTTTGGAGGCAAAACTCATCTACCTCTCCTTGTATTTAAGCTGAGCTGTGAGAAAAGCCTGTAGAAGGTGAATGGGAAAGTGTGACAGCAGTCAGGGTTGCATCCCTTTCACAAAACCTGGCTCCAGTGTGGTCTCAAGCAGGGCTCAGCCCCCTGCAGTGAGTTGCTCTGCCAGGGCTGGCTTAAAGGATAGACCAAGCAGGCGTCTATCCACCCCCAGGAAAAGCTTGGGCTGCTAAAAAGCAAGCTTGCTGAAGTAAAATATTTATTCTCAATTTCCTGTTAAATTTGGCAGGAACAATGAATTTTTTCTTGTAGTATTTTATTAGGAGATAGGGATTTAATGGGAAAACCCAGCAAAACATAATCTGCCTCCCCTAGCAAACAGGCTAAGTTGAGGGCCAAATTCCCCTCTCCCGGCTTTAACAAGGACATAGCCTTCAGCTTTACCCTTGGGCATCGCAGAGAAACCTCTGATCTGGTGGCTGGAGGCAGGACTTCACAGCCAGCAGGACGTTAGCAACAAGCCCCTCAAAAATACCTTGAGGAATGGCATTTAGGGAAATTAACTGCCTCTGGCAAGAGCAGCCGCGGTGCTAAGGTCATCACGTAAGCCGGCTTGCCTGGCACTGCTCTCGCCTTCGCCAAGCAAGCCAGACTCGCAGCCAAGCTTTCAGACAGCAGTGTAAATGCAGTCCCGAAACGGCCTCTGGCTTGCAGCAGGCAAAGAGGGTAAAATAGAGTGACTTATTCTCTAGTTAGAAAACAGCTAGAGCAAAATACCTTTGTGCTGCTTTGACAGAACTGGTAAGTTCTTTCTTTTCCCTATTTTCCTTTAAAGCACCAGAAACAAGTTAAAATAGGAATATGCATCAGTGACCTGAATGCAACAATAGACACTGCAGACCTCTCCATTTAGGCTTGGTTGTAAACCTACTGCTTTGTATGAAATATTATGGAGTGATTCATCACAGGGCAATTCGGCTTTAATCCAACTGCAGTTTTATCCACTCAATGATTAAACCTGTCCTGGTTGCTAAAGACCTCCTAATAACAGGACCACCAGTGTTTTGTTTTAAGTTTAGAATATTTAAGCCCCATATCAAGCTATTAACATGAATTGAAGGCTGGTTTATAACATAAGGAAGCAATATAAAGCTATCAGCATTCATTTTGCGTTGGGCAGCATAAAAACTGTCATATTTGCCATGCCACCACCTTGCAGGATAGGTCAGATGAGCACAGAAACTGCATGTACCCACTAGAACACAATTCATCTCAGGAAAGCTTCTGATCATTCCCTGCCTCATCTTTTCATCCAAGCACATCCCCTTCCCAAACCCTTCTCTAGGAGTACAACATTATTTGCAGTACAAGGGGGCAGTAAGCTAGAGGCTTTGTATCTCCAGTGACACCCATGAGTCAGCCCTAGGCCAGATGCCACCTACACAGGTTTATCTCCATTTTCTATTTGGAGCCTCTCATTAGAGTCAACCACTTCTCTGTTGCCCTAAATCCAATCTCAGAGACTCTTTTTCTCACCTACCTTTCTTTCTATCCCTAAAACAGAAACTGCTGAACTGCCAAAGGCAGTACCCATCACTAGAAGCACCTCAGAGCACCCCACCTCCCTTCTACAGCAGCAAACCAGGCACCTTCTCCCCGCACCCCTGTTAGCTTTTATAGCCAGGACAGCTGTGTGACTCACCCATCTCAGGTGAGATCAACCACCCTTAAGGTGACACACCAATGGACCTTATTTTCCAATTTTGCAGTCCCTCCTCTTGGTTTAAATGCACCTTTCGCATTAGGTACAGCCAGATCTGTATGCCCTGTCCTTTCCCAACACCAAGTGAAATCTAAGAGCACTGCAAGTCTGTAAAGAGTCACCATGTAGGAGCCTGCACCATGCAAATGCTTCTTCTGCCCTAATGGCAAGCCTGTTATTGCCTTCCTTGAAAGATCCCACCTTTCAGTTCAGCGTGCGGAGGGTGAATGCAGTGAACACAGAGACCTTTTCGCAAGTGGCCCTGTGAATACTGTGGATCTTGGAGAAAATTTGGGAATTGCTGGCAGTTGTACAAGCATGGAGGAGGGAGCAAAGGGACTTGCAAGGGAATAAGCATCCATCCTTCTGGCAGCTCAGTGTCTGCCAAATATAAGCTTCCCTCCATTACCAGGAAAGCAGCTGGCTTGTGTGCCAGGGAGGAAGCCCTGCTACCTGTGAGCTTTCCCGTTGCTGCTGGGGAAAGCAGCCAGGGCTTTGCACACAGCAGGGCAGACCATCACTGTGCTTTCTCTTGAATTTCCAGCTGGCATGACCTGAGCCAACATAACCCCTTTCCCCAGAGCAGCATGTCTCTGCAGGCTGACTTGCAATGCCACTCCTTGCTGGCAGCACTCCTGCCCCTGGGGTCCGGCTCCAGCCAGGAGGGGGGCTGTCCGTGCCCTGGGGTGCCAATGCCCGTGGAGTCAGCTCTCACAGGATTTTTTTCACCTTGAATTAGTTTGCCCAAAACCAATCGTGAATAAAATGGAAAGTCTCATGCTGTGCAAAAAGTTCCTTCCCATAAAGCAAACATCTACAGATGGAAAGTTTTCATCCAGTCTGATGCCAGAGCTGGGAAAGCAGGGCTGCACAGCCACACCAGGAGCAAAAACCCTGCAAACTGCTGTGCCCCGATGCGGGGGAGAGAAGGAGACAGTTATATGGGAAACAAACAAGTGTGGCGCACAATCACCCTGCAAAAGTCCCATTTACAGTTGTCACCCAGCACACCCCAGGATGCAGTCCAAAGTGCAGGTCTTGGGCTATGTAACCTGCACAGGCTGATAACGTGCCACCATTTGAAAGGACCCCCACCTTTTCAACTCCATCGATTTTGTATATTTAATGGCTTCAAAGACACTTGTGCTAATGGGCTAAATCTTACCTATCGAACAAGATAACCATCACTGCGCACCAAAGCCTGCAGCAAAGTCAATATTGACAGAGCTGCCCTGGCTGCATCCTGCCGGCTGGGACTCCCAGGTGTGCAGCGAGGTTCTCCCCCAGGAACCACTCAGGTGGGGACCAGCAGAGATTAAAAAACAGGAGCCGCAGAGTGTGTTAGACAGGAACTGTGACAGCAGCATGGGGTTTCGCAGTTCCTGAGACACAAGCAGCTCTGTTGGCTACCAACATATAGGAAAAGTTGTGCATGTAAATCACTTTCAGGCCAATGTATGCATTATTGGTTTTAATAATCAGATGCAAATGGAAAGAGCCACCCAGTAATTATCCCCACGTTACATAAAACCACACACACACCATAGGACATGACAACTCTGCTGATGGAAACAGTCTGTAGCTTCACTTTCTCTTTTTGCCTCATGCTATTTTTCACTTGTTCCTCTATCCCAAACACGTGTTCAGATATCTTCCAAGGGCTCAGAGGCTGTCTTTGCAAAACTGCCAGGCAGAAAGGCCAGTCCCTGGGCGTGCAGACAGTCCCGCTGGAGCTGGGAACATCACACCTGGTTGTGGTTCACCTCTCACTAGTCACTCACAGCATGCTGCTCACAGTCCGGGATTAAGGCTTCGTGGTCCTGCAGCGTGCTGGATGTCAGGGTCAGACACGAGACAACCAGAGGCAGGAGGCCTGGGAAAGGAAGGGCAATGTCGGGTGGTTTAAGTGAGCGATCACACACTGCAAATAGCAAACTTCGAAAAAAGCAGCTGCTACAAATAGTTTGCAAGCAGCTTCTGCACTAAAACAGCACTTGAGCAGTCCCAAATGATAAATGTTGAAAGGAAAAGTCGGTTCAAAGAGAAACACTGATCCTCCTGCAGGAAAAGAAAACCAAACAACTTGGGGGGAAAAAAGAGATAAAAATCAGAAACAATTAAAGAGCAATGGTTATTGAATATACTACCCCTGTGATTAGGGCTCCTGAATCTGTTTATCAGGAGTGGGATGGGTGCAATGAATATTGCATAGCCCAGAAGCACCCGAATTGTTGATGAATCCTGAAGGGCTCTGTCAAAACAGAGCCTGTCTACAAATGGAAATCCTAGTGTCCCTAGCATTATCAGCTGCTCCACACAGGAAACCTTGAGTGTGAATTTCATGGTAAACATCTGCCTTCAGCATTTAATTCTCCCCTTCAGAGTAAAGACAGGAGAAGTGAGTTTGTTCAGCCAGAGCCTTTTCCGAGTCCACCATGGAGAACAGGATTTGTGATGAGATCTGTTTTCAGGCTGGACTCAATGGTTAACCAGTCAGATTAATAAATGCCAGAAGGAGGAAATAACAGGCAAGCTAAATAGAGGAGAAAAATGTCTCCCCACCTGGCCAGATAGCAAAGTTTACAAGAATTCTGTGCCTTGTGGATAATTCTCCCCAGCTCTTATTTAAAGTTGTTTTAGAAGAGGTGATTGCAGCATCTTTCCAGTACAAAGGTGGTGGGGTTTTCCATGTCAGCATGTTCCTGGAGGATCCCAACCATTTCCTTCTCTCTCCCCACTTCCTGGTGGAAATGAAAGATGGGATACATGCCAGCTGGCAGGAGTTCTTACATCAGCAGTATTATCTGATGAAGGATGGTTGGTTATAACACAACATTTCTTTTGTTTCATGGGAAAGTATTATATTTTTATCCATTTATTGTTTAATTTCTCTGTATTTTTTTAATTACTTCACAACTTCTCATGGGAAATGCCTGTTATTTTTCCAGCTGCTGCAGAACAGAAGTACCCAAGCACTTGTCTGAGTTTGTAAGGAGCTGGAGAGCTGCGCACTGCAGAAAGGAGGGGTGATTCTAGGTACGTGCAAGAAAACTAGTGGAGCATCTGGTGGATGGAAGTTTGGGAGAAGCTTTTCATTCCTGTGATCCACACTAACCTGTCTCCTGTCCTTATGTGAGGATGGATTTGAGTATTTAGATAAGAAAACCTCTCTCTTTCATGCTTGGGAACAGAGTTCAAAGTAGTTACACAGAGGTGCAGGGACACTCATGCTGCTGTCTAACTCTCTAGCTCAGGTATCACCAGGGTCAGATGATGGTCCTCCTGGGCCATCTGTCCTGGTGATTACCTTGCATTTTGGGAGCACTGTGCTGTGCTCTGTGCCACAGTGACAAGCTCACTAGCAACAGTTCCCAGTTTCAAGCTATCCAGTGTATTCACACACACTGCCATCACAGCACTGCCCGCAACACAGAGCACAAAGATTTAGTGACACTGTTAATCGGGTTAAAGTCATGCAGGTAAATAGTGACTTAGTCCTTACACATATAATACTGTCTTCCAATTCTGTTGCAGTAGTCTCCGTATAAAAAGCTGGAAAAGCAAGAGACTTAACATGAAACTGAGCCTGTTCCTGCAAAAATTCCTGGAGAGTTTAGACTAGTGGAAATGTGAAAATATGCTCCATAAAATGGAAAAAAAATCTGCTGCTTTGTAGAGATTTTTCTCCCTACACTGTCTACTTTTGAGTATTTCAGCCTTCTCTCCCAGGCCAGAGTAACAGATGGCTTCTAAGACACGTTGCTGACTCTACCCACCAAGATACTGAAACTGATGAACCAAAGGGAAGCCAGTGGGAAGTAATTCTGGGACTCTGTGGGCTATTTCTGCTATACAAAAGCCTATTGCTCCAGCTCTGTCTGTAACACAAATGCAGCATGCCCCATCCCTGCATCCAGCAGCCGCCACGTGCTCTGCCCACACAGGGGATGATGGTGTGTGCCCGACGGGCTTGGCGGGGACAGACTCCTGGCTGGGACAGGCTCAATAAGGCTCTTGTCTTATTCCGGCTTGTGCTCAATTGCATCCTGGAGCTCTGGAGCACTCTGTTCATCCTGACACAAACCTGGGAATGAAAAAAATGGTAAGGCACAGGGAATTTTTCTGTATGATCAGAAAGGATGTGGGGAATGTACCGCACTCTTCCAGCTCAGAGACAGCTGCTAGAAAGGAAAGGATAGAAACTGTTTAATAACTATTGTTTACTAAGGCCCCCAAATATCTAACAATAAACTCAACAGTAAAGTCAAAAAGGCAAAACTCAAGGTGTTTTACCTGCACTGCCAGCTGCTGCAGCACACAGAGAGACAAAGCTGGGTGTTTAATGGGGAGACGATGCTGACCTTTAATGCTGCTGAAAAGAATGGTTGTTCTGTAAATAAGAAAGGTGCTGCTGAATAATATATTCTGTGATCTTTTTTCTTCAGGTATGTGAACAGCTTTTGATTTATTTTCGTATACCTATTTGAAATATTTCTGTAGACTGACTGAGCCTTGGTTTGGAAACAGTTTTGCAAGTTCAGTGCAAACACTTGATATTCAAAAATTAGAGCAGCCTTGTTATGCTGGATTGGACACCTAAGTCAGGTGTCATGATTTCTTTGGCTAAATGAATGCAAATTTTGGAAACACTTCAAATGGTCCTTTTTATAGGTTTCAAACTGGCTTTAGGTAAAAATTTGCTAATGACTTAAAACTGACCATGCCAGTAAGCTCATTTGCTAAAAATGCAACAGAAAATGAGTACAAAAGGATAGCAAGCACTGCAGTCAGCTGAAATGCAGGCCTGAGCAGACTTTGATGCTATGGAGATCTCTGGCTGCACAAAAATTCAGATTGTCCTTTCAGCAGCATCCTTTCCTTAGCCTGTCATTGCTACAATGTGCTGAAATCTGCAGCATGTCTTTAAGTCACACAGCTCTGAGCGTCGTGCAGCTCTATCATCACATACTGTTACCACATTGGATGTATAAAGCAACAGTGAAAATGCATGGAGCCTGCAACAGAAAGGTATTCCTGCCTCAGAATGTGCTCCTGAACTTATTTTTTCTTTCAAACAAATTAATCCAAAGTATTAGTCACTCTTGCCAAAGTCTTGATCTGCCCTGCTACTGGTGACACACACATGCCTGTGAAGCATGAACTCCAGTCTTGCAGTAGTGCCTGGATGTCACCTTGCAGGCTGCAGCTCTTCCATGTCACCCAGAAATTTTGCTGACTGTAGCTTTAGGCACCTTGCCTGCCTTTCGTTTCAGTGCACAGCACCCACCTCACTAGCACTCCACACCGCTATACCCCCCACCCCTCAGTCCTATGGCTGCACAGGACCTGCACCAGAACTGAACCGTGAGTCAGGAGTTGCACAGATGCTCATACAGTGAATGCACATTTTACACGTTCAGCCTAAAAATATAGCTGTGCTGAAGTCCTTTTGAGGCTCTTTTCCGTGAGCACTGTTTGCTCTCCATTGCCTGGCTGCAAGGGAAGGTGGGGAAGCCCATGAAAACATGAGATGACAGGATCTACTACAGCACTGCAGCTCTTTCCATAAGCACCAAAAAACCCACGGACAATCTATAGAAGGTTTCCAAGGACAGAAAATAAAGGAGCAAAACCTCAATAGCAATGAAGAGTTGTAAGATCTCTGAAGGAAAAAAGCCTGTCCTCCTCAGAGCCTCCGTCCAAAACCACCCCTGCCCTCCGCACCCCCTCAGTCCCTCGCAGCTGAGCACAACGCTGCAAGCCAGAACAGTCCTGCATAAGAAAGGGGCTGTAGCCTGGCCTCGGGCTGTCACCCCTCATCTAGAAAGGTGATGTTCAGGGCCCAGATGGCCCCATTCATACAGCCCCTGGCTGGCCCTCAGTGACACAGGGAGCCAGACGCATCAGGGAGAGGAGCTGTAGGTGCAGCAAAGGCCACATTTGCAGTAAAATCTTCTAAGCACACATTTTATCTCTTAGTCGCGACAACAAGCTCTTTTCCTTAGACGTGTACTTTTTTTTTTCCCCCCTCCAGTCTATCTGTAAAAACATGAAGTCTTTTTTGTGACACAGTGGAAACGAAAGCACACAGAGCCTGATATTTAAAGCTTAAGATATATTGGCTTAATCCTGTCAGAACTTTAATGTAGATTATATAGGGACAGGCAATGACCAGAGGGAGGGAGAGAGGTGTAAATAATCCAGAGGAGTGTGGACTTGTTGGCAGGGTGGATTTATGCCCTGTCTTAATAAAGTGCCCTTTCATCTCTGGAACCTGGGCTCAGAAGCCAGTCTAGACAGGAATTAATGGGGCTCCTTCTCCACTTACAGTTCTCAAGGTTTCCCCAACACCCAGTGTTCTCAAATACAGCGGGGAAGTGCAGATTTACAGGATACACCATGGGCTCAATCAGCCATGGATACTACTTTTCGCAGTGAGCTTTTAAACACAAGCTCAGACCATTCACCCGAGAGGGTCTGCTGCTCAATTCACTTGAGACAAATTCAATTCACTTAGTACAGCCTCTTCATGTGATTGCCACCCTAAGGTGAAGCCAAGCAGTTGGAAGCCTGTTGCAAAGAGATAGATGTGGACTAGGGCATGGCAAGACAAGAAATACCAGTGTGAATTGCTGTGGACCAGGACTTGGTTCTGCCTGGACACCATGCCCAGGAACATGAGTTACTCAAGGCAAAACAGCACTAGGGCCTGCAGATGCCGAATTGCATGAAATCTCCTGTGGTGAAGGAAAATCACTGACTTCTTTTCTGCTTGCAGTGAACCTTCCCTTCTGTTTGCTTATCCCTCTTAGGGGTCCAAAAGCGTAGGTGGGGATGGAGTATTCAAAAGCATTTCTTAGTGAAGGGTCAGGGATTTTACTGGAGCATGCAGTCAAGAGAAGCAAGGAAAGCTATGAGCAAAAATGTACACATCCAGCCTGATTTACAGTATTTAAGCAAAATTCTCTGGACAAAAGTTTGTTAGGGTTTATAATTTTTTGGACCCTTTGCTGTTCCTGGGAAAAGGACACATCTTAAACTCTCATTTCCAGCTATGCAGAAGGACCCCCAGATGCAGAGACATTCAGCTCCTAATTTTACGTCTGTTTCATTTTCAGCAACAGGAGACAGGGAGCAGCAGGATACACTGCCGGCTATTAGGCAACCCTTTTATTATGTAAAATTTGCATCTTGTCT
Source organism: Falco cherrug (assembly GCF_023634085.1). Taxonomy (NCBI): domain Eukaryota; kingdom Metazoa; phylum Chordata; class Aves; order Falconiformes; family Falconidae; genus Falco; species Falco cherrug. Next base: position 19,769,852 of record NC_073707.1, read on the forward strand.
AAGTACAAGGACTCCAACAAGTAAAGACAGAGCCAGTTAAATAAAAGGAATTGGAGAACAAAGTGGTCTCTAAAGGCACAGCAAGAGGTAAGAGCCCACTGTATTCAGTGATGGACAGTGTGACAGGTTCTCTTCCCAGGGTATTTCTTCTACAGCCATTTGGGCAGTACAGATGGAGGTGGCCAAAGAACTTCTTTCTGGGAACTCAATAGCCGTCTGCTAGGCAGAAAGGCTAGCCCACAACTATGCAATTTGTAAACTCTTAAATTTAAGACATGCAAAAGTCACAGGCAATATATAAACAGTCCTCTGCATGATATTTTATTCTGTCTATAAAGGCTAGCACTCAGACTGAAAAAACACTGACTTCTCTCATAGGTGCCCTGGGCTGCCCAGCATCATGCCCAGGGCAGTAGGAGCCCTCTCCTTCCTTCTCCTCTTCCTTGCAGGGTCAGTGCGTATAAAAGTTCAGGGCACTGTTCCGTCAGGCTCCCGTGCCTAGGGAAGGAAGGATGGCAGAAGCTTTTGTGCTTGAGGAATGATGGCTGTGGGAGCATGAGTAATAGGCACAGCTCTATCAGTTATATAGCAATTGCTCTCTTTGCCCCAACCCAGGAATCTCTTGGGACTGCCACACAAAGCAGAGGCTGCTACCAGAGAACACGATTAAATGAGCTCCGGCCAAAATGCAAGCTAGCTCCTGGCTTGGTGAAAAGCAATGCTTCCTCCCCGTGCAAGACCCAGCAGTGGGATCTTAGGCGAGGAAGCGCCCAAGCTCAGCCAGCTTGCTGCGGGAGCACGCACCTTTTGGCATCTGCTGAGCTGTGCTGTCTATCTCAGGTGGGACTCAGCTACAGCAGGAAACGTTCCAGAGGTTAGAAGCAAAGAAGGGTGTGGAAGAAGATCAAGGGCTTCTTTGTCATGCAGGGTTTTGCACATTTGTAGAATTCATTAGTAGAGTCTGATAATAAAGAGCTGTAATAAAGTGCATTAGACCACCGCTGTGCCTCCCGAGCTGTGCAAAGCTAGCCTGCGGCAGGGCGCAGTTAGGTTCACTTGGCTCGTATCTCAGTCTGCAGCCAGAGCGCAGCGTCTGCCTGGTAGCAGGGGAGGTCCAGAACAGACGAAGCCTTTCTGCCCTGAGCAGAGCTGATTTCAACCCGTACAAGCCCGCTCTCCCAGCTGTGTTCTCCGAAGCCACTCGCCTGGGTCAGCCGTGACTAAGCTGTGGCACGGAGGAGCGCAGGCAGTAACGCGTGTGCGGGGCGAACCTTCCCTCTCACTGCTCCAGTCCCAAGCTTTTGCCACCTCCATGGAGGCTGGCTGTGCTTCTTTCTGCCAGGTCCCACTCCACAGACAATGTATAAGCTGGCACAGGTTCTTTTGAGATTGTATCGTGGATGCCCTGGTGTGTTCTGGGCTCTGTGCTGGCCAGCTTTTGGTTCCCAGCTTCAGTCTCGCCCAGGGGTGGGTGCTGTGGTGTGGGAAGAGCGGAGCCAGGGGAGCAGTGCGGGTCTGCAGAACAGAGGGAAAATCCCCCATTGCACACCCGCTCCTGAGAGCTTCTCCCCTCTGCGCTCACATCGCAATTTAAAACTTCCCAGTCCCTGTACGGTAAGGAAGACACAGAGAAGTGGATGGGAGGTGGATGGCATTTCACATAGTGGGACAACTGGGAAAGTCCCAGGGCCTGACGTGGCCCAGCACCCTGTGGGTGGCACAGCTGGCCACGCTGCGTGCACCTGATGAGGGTCTTGCTGTTACCCCCACAACACTCCACTGCTCTGCAGCTCTTTCCATCCACCCAGGGAGACTCCATGCTGTCCTGGGGATGTGTTAGTGAAGGACCAGCCTGCAAGGTCTCTATTTACAACCCTTTTGGCACCTGCAGCTTTTCTCACCTGCAAGACCTAGGGCACTTTTTCACACCATTGTCCCTGCAGTTTTTGAGCCCAGGTAGCTGCCATTAGCACATGCACACAAGGCAGCCTGTCCCCTGTCACTGCAGATGGGAAGCTGTCACCTGGTGCTCCAGCACCACCGACATGCTGTCCATGTCCATCCAGCTCTGCCACCTGCTCGGCGCAGGGCTGGGGGGCCGTGCTGGGGGGTGAGCCCTGTGCTGAGTGGGGACAGGAGGGCTTTCTAAGGGGCTTTCTAAGGAGCAATTTGGGCCTATGACCCCCCAGAGAGCATGGGCAATTTACACAACTGAGCAAGACGCCGCCCATTGTGGGGCAAAAGGGACTGGCTTGAGCTCTCCCCGCCACCTGCACTGACCCCTCCAGTGCCTTGCAGATGCTAATCGGCTGTGGGGGAGGCTGCCTCCAGACCCAGGAATGCCCTGCAGTGAATCTTCCTGGCTCCCTTAGCTCTGACAAGCATCCATCAAGCAAGACTCAGGGCTGTGTGTCCCCAGTGCCTGCAGGCATTTTGACCCCAGCTCCTGTGTCAGACACAGTGCTGCTGGGCTCTTGCAGTACTTGTAGGGAGAAGAACAAGGGGAAGACACGGAGTGAGGAAATGTGAAGACATCTAGAGTGTGATAAACCTGGGGCTGGGTGGGATGGACCCTGCACCATAAGGAGACAAACACGGCCTGTGTCCTGGGAGCAAACCCGGTCCAGCAGAGATAGATAGCTGTTTTCCTCTGGGTTGGCCAGGAGAAGCGAGAGGTGCTGCAGAAGACGTGATGCTTTATAAACCCTGCACACTCAGAGCCCTCCAGCCCATCAGGCCAAGGTAAAGGGACCCATGAACAGGGAGTCCCATGCCCACTTTCTTTACAATCCCTTAACAGCCCTGACACTTCAGTCCTACCGCTAACTGCCCACTTACCTTTGAGGACAGTCACCACTGACTCCCACTTTCGATCAAATGAAGGTGTCAGAGCCTGCCAGTGAGGGGGGTGTGGGTGCTCCCTGGGGGTGTCCTTCAGGCTTCACAAGGTGCTGTTCCAGTGCTGGCAGGCTGCCTTGGGTACAGAATAATGACAGGGCAGGATCCCAGCTCAGGGGAAGGGGATCTAGGTTATCTGGGGAGGGAGAGACATGGTAAATATCAGTGTTTGAAAAAGGAGCGTGGAACCATGGATCCACAGCACACGGGAAGCAGTGGAGTCTCCCCAGAGAGACCTGCCTTCAGCCAGCTGCAATTGAACCTTTGGTCCCAAAGGAGCAACCATTTCAGGAGCTCGAACGAATGTAAGTTAAAAATTACTGTTAATCACTGACCCCTGTAATGCTGAAAGTGCTGCCCAATCAAGGAGGTGCACGCATGAAACAAAAGCCTACAATTCAATTCCAGCAGTGATTAAATTGGCGGAGGTTGTGTCCTGTAACGCAGCATTACGGAAGACAAAGCAAACAAGATTAACCCACATCGACAAGGCATTTATCCAGGCTAAGAAGAGACCCACACCACAGCACCTCTGTCCCACAAGTTTACACCAGTCCACAAGAGTCTAATCTCTCATGGCCTGTCAAGCTATTAGGCAAATCTCTGGCTCTCATTTGCCTAATCCAATAGCCCCTAGCTTCATAAGAAAGACCTCCTAGGGGGCCTTAACAACCACGTTTGTTAGGCCTTATATAAGTAAACAAAGCTCTGAAAGCCAAACAGCTTCCTCTTGCATCTGGGATCTCAACACCCTCTTAACCTGGAGATAAAGCCAACCACACTCAGGAAAGGAGGATATGTTTCTAACAGGTTGAGTTCTGCCTCCACAATAAGCAGCATCTGGAGGATTTTGCCATCAGTACAGCTCTACACTTCACAGTCTTTGCAGAGGTGCCAGGTGCCTGATTTTATCCCAGAACCGTCGTATCATCAGGGATTTATTGCACAGCCAACAGGGTCACAGCGCTCATTCACCTTTCTGCCAGCTTCAGCGGAGGAATAAGCAGTGTTAAAGCATCCTTTCAAGACCAAGATGCTTTGTATGCAGCACAAGCATTGTGAAGAGACCAAACGTTTTTACTGGACTGTACATCCAAATCTACAAATGCTTTCTTGGAAACCCTCTAAATATTTTTCTGAATTCAACCACTGGCAGTGATAGCTCTGACATTAAACAGAGTGCAGGTGTTCTCCAGTCCTTGGATTTTAGGACACCACCACCTCTGCTCTAGGGATATATGTCTCCCTGGTGCTTTGGCCAAGGATCCAAACTGTCTCAAGGCTCTCTGAATCTCCCAGGGTTGAGAGCTACTCTTATCTCTGACACATCATTAACAATGCCCTTGACAATGTGGTTTGCTCCAGACAAGCAAATCTTTAGGGAGGGTTCAGGCAGATGAATAGTCACTCAAGGCTTGGCTGCCTACCAGTCTTAGCCAGGCCTCCAGGGCTTTGGAAACTAAGCTGAAAATATCACAAAAAAAAGTTTCCTAAGGGGCCTTCCCATACAGCTCAAGCGAGGCTGGGGTCAGGAAGCCATCATCACATTTTCTCCCACTTCCTCTACAAAGAGCATTTGCAGAGGCAGAGCAGATAGAGCACACTCTAAGGAGAAACACATGGCCAACAACACAGAGAGGTCCACTGAACAGGGACATAAGGACAAACACCTCGATGGACCGTGGACTGATACAGACAGGCACTGGAGTGACAGAGACCCCCCCCCCCGACTCTCCCGACTTCCCTACTGCCTTACCCTGACCCTAGGCAATTTGGACATGAGCAGATTGTGGAGGTAGCAGAAGAGTTCTCTGGAGAAGCCACAGGCAACACCTCAAGATGCAGGATGAGCCTTTGCTATGCTGTCAGTGCTACCCCTCTCCATGCAACTGTCTTGACACTGTACAGTCATAGAGGGGGCGCATGTATTTCCAGAGCTGAGTGTGGGCTGGCAAATCCGTAGGGATGGGGAGTACCGGCAGTCAAAGTCTGATTGCCCCAGGCATGATGGAGGTTGGCTGGCTGGGTCCTTACCTCTGTAGCATCATCTTTCTAGGCACTCACACAAGTCTGCAACACATGGAGAGTAAAAAAGCACTTCACTCTTCCACCCCACACACGACAATTTCAAGGGAGCGGGCAGGACTGAAAAATCAGCATTTTAACTTTAAAATGTAAAAAGTCTTCAAGAGTTCTTTTGGCCACCTGAATCCCCAACGTCTGCCCTTGCCCAAGCTCCAGGCATGTAGATACGAAACATTACGTGTTTTCCAGCAGTCCGGAGCAGGGTTCCCTCAGAGACTGGTGGTGGGCAGGGACCTGATCCAGAACTGTAAATCCTTCACATCCACCAGTTGAACAGCTGTTCAGGTTAGGTTTCATTTATATGCAAAGCAGTTCAGCCATCAGCAAGGATCCCTAATGATGCAAATCAGTCGAGTGTCATCTTAGCGATGAAAGTCAAGGGAGCCGTTACTTGCTTGAATCCAGCACATTTCAGCAAAAGTGCCATTTAGTAAAAGAAAGGGGTTCTTTGCTGTGGTGTATGGCCCACCACCCTCAGTCACTTTCCAGCTGAGATCACAGCTAAATCGCTTATCTTTACATTTTCATACAAATCTGATTATCCTTGAACAGCTAATTGTTTCGTAAGTGTCACTTGGAAGCTATCCATTTCCAGCACAAGTAAAGAAATTGCACTATAAAACTGTCTACCTTCACCATGACTCACTTTAGCACGTAGGATGAATATTTGGCACTCTTCACTTCTTCAGATTAACTCGCATATTTATTTTGGAAGAAAGAAATGGACGGCTGTAATTCCTTCCCATCAGAATTCCTCATATTTACTTAGCTTATTGAAACTTTTTTAATAGACCTTACAGCATGTAAGTATGTTATATACTGACTGCTGATGAAGGAGACATTCACCTCTCCTTTCATGTAAAGAAAAAGCAGAAAAATATCTAGGAGAGTGTTTGATACTTTGTTAAGAGAGTCAATAAACCCTACAGATTATGTCACCTGCCATGAAGAAAGGTTTCATCCCTTTGGCTGAGGCCATGGAAACATCAAGAGAGGACTTGCATTCAGTGTTTCCTGGATGGAGCGTGTGTTTCTCTTCCAAAGTGAAATTCTAACATGCTGCAATTAAATTTCTTAAAGATCTGTTCTGAGCTAGGCTAGGAAAACCCCTGAGAAAGAAAAGAAGGTTTTGGTCTTCAGAACGTCAATTTTCCAAGGACCGGAGTCATTAATAAAACTCTTGTAAACTATAATCAAACGATCATTTCCATATAACCGCAAAATGTTTTTCCCTATATAAAACAGATATTTCCTCAGCTGTTCACTCAGTCTGATGAGAAAGGAGTTATACACCTTTGCAAAAGGATATAATTTGGCCTGTGGAAAGAATTTCTATGTATCCTCCCATGTGACCACATACATTAGCTAAATGTTTTTTAAAAAAACCAGCAGAGTTTAGTTTAGCATCAGTTAATTATTTTTTAACGTTTATTAACACCTCTGGAATACAATCTAAACCAAAAAAGCAATGCTTTTCTAGGCGGGCCTGATCTAACTGTCATATTCAGGAGCTGAAACCAAGAGGTCTGATTTCAGTTTTGCTTTCTGCCACCTAAAATCCTGTAGGGAGGAGGGAATGCAGGAAGAAGAAACAAGGAAAGTTGTGGGTATGCCTGAAGCGCCATTGGAGATCCAGGAAAAGGAGCATCCCTTTTTCCTTCATGCTATGTTTACTTGGTCAAATCACTTATCCCAGTCTGCAAAATAGGTTATTAATTATTGAATGGCCAGTGCTTATATTGCTCTGCAATTTCTTCAAGTGGTATATCATTACCAGAAAGGTTTGTATCAAAATCTAATGTTTTTGTAAATGTAGGTGAAACAAATCTATCCAGTGACCTAAGCGAGGACTTGAAAGCCATAGGAAATCAGAGGTACTTCATGCAGGCTGGAACCTTCTGCGCTAGAAGACTCTGCCTGTGCAAGGAGCTACATGCCCTCCATCCCTGTCAGCTGAAATGAGGGCTGTGGGTGCTCCTCCCTCCCTAGATCAAAGCCTAAATTTGTCAATTAGGGAAACAAATTTAGGTACTAGACATCTCTTTGTGAGTTTCAGTTCAGCAATCACTTTATTACAAGTAATTTAAGTATTGAATGTAGTGCAATTTCAGTAATTTAGCAAAGTACGATGACGGATTAAAGTGCCTGGTGATAGACGTTTATTTCACCTTCTGAAGCACAATTATTATGCACTTTACTCAATAATGGTGTCTTGTTCCAACTAAAATACATGTTGTGCAACTCTTTAAGCCGTAGAATCATAGCAATTAGAGAGGGAAATAGCTGATTAGGTCACTGATTCCAGCCAGTTGCCAGCTCATGATTGCTCCCTGCCCTGTATTGGCTAGTTGCACCCAAACTCCTCGTGTTTAAGTGTTTCAGTGATGATGATAATGATTTTAAAAAAAAAAAAAAAAAAGTGGCTTCAATCACAAGTGAAAGATTCAGGCTTTTACTGCAGAAAATCCTGTATATTCACAGTGGGAAGGGTCTGAGGGGTTTTCACCTCTTAGAATCACAGAGGCTGGAAAAGACTTTTGAGATCAAGTCCAACTGTTAATCCAGAACTGCCAAGTCCATTCTTATGGCAGATGGCTGAATTACTTTCAACCAGAATGTTCTCCAACAACCTTTTTCCATGGAAGCAATTTTGCTGAAAAAAAATCCCAGTTTCCCTTCTAAATGGAAAGTGCAAGTCCTGCTTTTCAGTCTGAAATTCCTCTTGCTACATTTTGACTCATGACAGCTCAATATTTGGCATTTTCTAAAACAGAAATGAAAAGAAAATCAAGTCTGACTGAAGTTTCAACTCAAGAAAAGCTACAATTTCTGACCTGTACTGGCAGAGGGTTGATTGGGATGTGGTTTAAACTGCTTTTTTCAGGGAGCTCAGCCACCCAAGTCATCTCACCACTCTGGAGACCAGGGCCCTCTCTGCTATCAGAGGCTAGGTGCTTCTCACCACATCCCAGAGCAGGGGAACAGAGCAGTCATACAGAGCCTAGCATTTTATTATGTGTATAGATATACCTGCCTGCATTTCCCATGGAAACTGCACTTGTGGTGCTGGCTTTGTGCCTTCTCCATGTTTACCCATGGGTAGTATCCTTGAGAGCAGGTGCAACCTATGGAAACAGCACATTTTAAACAAATAAAAGACAATGTCCTGCGAAAGCAAGCTTTCAGCATGAACTCATGCTAACAGCAGGCCAGAAAAATTTGTGCTGTGGAGTCACACTCATGCAAACATTGAAAAGACAGACCAGCAGGGAGCTGGATGTGCAGTCAACACCACAATGGTGTGGCCATCCCTTCCAAGTGTTGCCCAGCTGTGGACAGGCCAGTGAGGCATTGCCAAGGCCTGGCAGTTCTAGCAGCGTGCTCAGGGTTTGCCTTACCACCAGCACTGGCAGAGGACATGACATTCAGACACAGAATATGACAAGCTCTCACTCATGGATAAGCTCAATTAATGAGTTAAAAAAGAAAGAAAAGCATGATTCTTCTGGACAACTCAGCCAAGCAAGCAAAGCCACAGCATCTATCACGCACCCATAAGCCCAGTCCTCACTTCATTCTCCAGCTCAGGAAGCAGCTTATTACATGCTATTGCAGTCAACAGACTGCTCCTGGTGTAAAACACTCCTCCGTGCAAGCTGGTATTAAGCTTAGCCCTACGATGTGCTTTTCACCTGTATCTCACCAGCTCCCTGACCCTTTCTGCCTGGTTATCCTCCATTAAGGATATCTTATAACTGAGCTGCACACAGAAACAAGAGTACAAAGATGCACTGGTATAACTGACCCAAAATTATGCACCAAACTACTCCCGTTGAATTTCAGAGGTTCCGAGGCTTTAGCCACAGTGTGAATGCCTGTGAATCTGGAGACAGGGAGGGGAAAAATAAAATCCCCTGGTGCAACTGTCGGGTGTCATTCAGCTCCAGCCATGAAATCACAACATTTACTTTGTAGGGCCATGCCTGTGTCTTGTCAGACGCACAGCCTCTCACAGCACAGGAACAGGCTCTGTTCCCAGCTCTACCACAGACTTCCCGCATCTGTCTGGAAAAAAATCACTGAGAAGCACATCTGAAAAAATGTTACACGCTCAGCTCCAGACATTTGATCTAACACCTGGCCTAGCTCTCAGCGGCACTGGACACTGCAAACACTGTTGGCTTCAACTGGGGCACTTCTAAAATCCAGACCTGATGGGCAATGAGGATGGAGGGAACATCTGCTTCTTCACTGCGCTACACAGACTTCACACCAAGGTACCTTTTCAACAGAGCTGTGTACAAGTCAAACCAGTTAAACTAGTGAACACTTGCTCTTTGTTCTGCACACATGCCAGAACATTAAAAACTCTCGCAGTTTGGCACCAAAAAGACAGAGACCCAAAGCTAGCGACTGCTTTTGGAAACAGGAGCCATAAACTCTTTTACTTCTGTTTTCCCACGTGTAAACAGGGGATGCCAATTCCTGCCCGCTACTTAGGACTCCCAGGCATTTGCAAAGCACTGAGGGCATCCTGTAGACAACATAAAAGCAGCTTGCAGTACTTCTTTCTCCATCTGTTTTTAAAAATCAGTAAGGTGCTGGCTGGACACTAGTAACATTTGCTATATCAAGCACAAAATAAGACATAGTTGCACAGGCTATAAAAGAAATTACTGTTGAGCATGCTGAATGCAGTGGCTGCTTTTTGACATTTCATCCTGTGCATTATATTCTATCCTAGACAAGGAGTATGTGTATGGAAATAGCTGAACACCAGAGATAGCTTTAAAGGAAGAGAAACATAAAGTTTCAAGAGTGTTTCTCTGCCTTGCTAGACTTTTTTTGCACATAGCTCTCCCTGTAGAAGTTTGAGGAGGAATTTGCCTGTGATAGTATTTGCATTTGACAAGTGCCTTCCTGGAGCAGCATGTCTCTGTTGCACGCACTGCTATACACGGCAGACCTGAGCACGCTGCTCTGCAGCAGTGGTCTGCAAGAAACGAGCATGGGACCTCACGCTCCAGCTATCAGTCGTCTGGATGTGTTGTCTCAGCTAAGTAGGCAGAAACATGCTAGTTATTCACTGCTGATCAGCTCTGATGCTGTGATTTTGCTGGTGCCCAAGGAGCCATATCGTCCATTACAAGAGACCTGGGAACGGGCTTGATGAGCGGTGTCTGCTGCTGTTGGGAGAAGGGCAATCTTGGAGCTCCTGCCCTGGAGCTTGCGGGCAGGAAGGATGCAGATGAGTCAGGCAGCACATGTCACTGTCACACTCCACCAAGTCTGCTGGGACATGCCACAGCCAGGGATCTCTCCTCACTGGGGCTTTTTCAAATAGTCAAATAGAAGTGAAATGTCAAATAAAATAGAGTAGGAAAAGAAAAGTGGTATCTTGTTTTCCTCTGGTTTCTTTCATTCCCAGGAGTGTCTGATGCGTCAAAAGAGTGGCGATGTTTCTGAAGGCAAACCTTTTTAATAAACGATGCAGCTACTTACTTTGCAGAAAGCCAAGATTTGTCACGAAGCTGTTTTCAAAGTAACACAGCATATAGCAAAGACAATCATAGGCAGTTTACTGCATGACACTCCACTCCATTCGTCTCAGAGGAAGAAAGACCTTGTTTGACCCTCTCAGGATTTGAACCTGTAATGCCACTGAACCAAGAGCTTTGAAACCTGAAGCTCAGCAGTTTTCTCCCTGAAGATAAGACTAGGTTTTCCTGTTCTCCATGAATCACCAGAACCCTGCAGACTGCTGTGGAACATGAATTCCCCACTGCACAGGGAACACCAGCATCTGTACATCCTGTCAGCAAAGGTGACCAATGCGACTGTGCCATCCATGACACCATCCACTCCTGCCGGTGCTCCCAGGTTGGATGCTGAAGATGGGTGAATGAGATCTTGTGCATAGGATGTGTACTGACTTCTTAGTGTTGCATACCTGCATGCTGCTCCGTTGCTCACATCCACTTCAGCTTCCCCTGAGGCATCTGACCAGCAAACAGAAGTTTTTTCCTTGCCTACAAAAACCAGTTTGGCCCATGCTACCTCTGCTACCTGTGATAGGGTATGCTGTTGATTCACCAGGAGCAATGTGTGTGCATCCAGAAGCAAGTGGAGGGGTCACCAGTGCCATCCCAGATTTACACGATTTCAAGCAGAAGATGACAAACCTGGAGCTGACCTGGGAGCCCTGCTTTTTCTAAATCCTCTTTACATATCCCAGGACCCTGGCACTTCTCCTCCAGCTGAAAATGCAAATACAGAGACAAATGCAAACTTTACAGTCTGGATCAGCACGTTGTCTCCTCTGGGGACCATGACCCCCATCAGTCTGACTGACTGATGTAATAGCCCAGCATTGCACCAGCAAAGACCTAAGAGACAAGCCCCAGGGCTGCACTATCGTTATGAGAAAAACACACTGAATTGCTCAATAGATCCTACGATGATCTGAAGGTGGAAGGACCTCCTCGCTTTTGTTTGCTGCTCTGCTGAATATCACACCCATGAACAGCAAACCCATGCTGATGTGAAAGGGCTGCAGCCGCTTGGGGCATGGGGCCATCCTTGGAGGCAGCAACCCTGAGCCGGCTGCGTGCCGCCATCCCCGTGCCGTCAGGCAGGGCTGGCTCTGGAAACCCAGCTACTCCCTCAGAATCGTGGCAGCGAGCTGAACCCAGAAAAGCACTCCGGGGTTTCCAAGGGGAGAAGCGTGCAGTTGTTGACAGCATTTTCCCCAAGTGTTACCCAAATCCGCAACAAGTTGTAACAGGCTTGTCATAAATCTGCCCTGTCAAACCCTCCCTGGAAGAGTCTCTCGTGACACCCAGGAGGGCAGACCTCCTGCCCTGGAGAGGAGGGAAGGAGGCGGCCGAGGTGGATAACCAGACACTTGTGTCTCTCCCCGCTGCTGTGTGCTCCAAGCAGCCTGCCACCGGCACGTCTTCGCAGGCCGGACACCCTGGGAGGATGGCTGCCCGCCAGGCAGGCTGTGGGAGCTGGGCGCTCTGCCTGAGACAAGGCCACTGGGAAGGAGAGGCTGCCTCCTGCCCTGGGTGATGACCCCCTCCCTGCTTTTTCCCAGCTCCTCTGGCCACCCGTGCTGTGGTTCGCAGGCCCCCTCTGTAGGTCCAGAGACAGAAAACCCTTCTTCCATCCCCAGGGAGAAGCACTGCCCTTATGCACAATTAGGTGAGCAACTGTCTTCATCCTGCCTGCAGGTTGTTTTAAAGATCACATGTTCACACCAAACAACCTTGGAAGGGGGACGGCGCGGGTTGTATCAGGCTTTACTCTGCAAGAGGAGGAGGTTGCGATTAGAGCACAGGATGGGGAATTAGGACAGCCAGGGTGGCATCTCTGCAGACAGACTGGGCAGCCCAGCAGGCAGGGTAGCAACCCACATCTGCGTGAGCCTGATCCTGCTTAGCTCAAAGCCTCTCTGGTGAGGTCTCCCATGCTGCACTGATGCTGTCACACTGGCACAGCGTGTCTGTGGGGGATCTGCAAAGCAGCTCTGAGACAGACTTATTTTCCCTCACCAACTGCCCCACTTTTACAGCTGAGCTGAAGTAATAAAACATTTCCTGATATGCTGGTGTCAGGAAGTAACATTCCTCTTCCCATTTTGGTGGTCAAAAGCACTGGAAATACCAAAGAAACACAGGTAGCTCCCAGGAGATTTTCAGCTGCAGAAGTGACAAAGTCCTGGGGTGAGGAGGGGGATTCAGGCCAAGCGGGGCTCCCAGATCAGCTTCGTGCACTCCAGAGAAGAGCATCTAAACCAGACCTGAACCACAACGTGGAAGCAATTTGCAAAATGCAGAGGCCAACCAGCTCTGCTTCGGCACAGAGACAGCAGAGTACCTGAGCACACAACCTGCCAGGGAGGTGCCAGCAGCATCACCCTCCTCTCCCCCTCTGCCAGCATCATCTCCCACACAAGCAGGTGAGCGCAAGCAGGGTGAACGCCTGTACCTCCAACCCCACGAACCTGGGGTCAGAGCAGGCTGCTGAGAGATACCTGTGCCTGCCCTGCTCCAGGTCCCCCACACTGCTGCCCGCAGGGGAGCCAAACCAGGGAACGCTGGTTACTGACGGGGCTTTAGCAGCAGGAAGAATTAGAAGAGAAGCTTTCGTGGCCTTGGATCTTAATGAGATTCATTGCCAAAAAAGCCCAGGGTCTCACTGCAGTTTCCAAGCAGAAAGAGATCACCTGAGGACTTTGAAAGAGAAAGAAGAGGTACTTCATTAGCACTTCAAGAGCAGAGCTCAGCAGGAAGGGAGAGAGGAGAGTTGAGCCCAGGTCACACATATATCAGGGCAGCGTTTTGCTCCATCTGTGGTACGGACGTTCGAGTATGCTGGAGTCCAGGTTAAAGGAATATGCACTTGTGCATGTTCTTCTATAAGCGAGATGCCACTTAAAGGTCACACTGAAACTGGCCTCTCTGTGATTCCCTAGGAGTAAAACAGGATTTGCGGCTATAGTAATTAAAGAAAAAAACACCAGAATTACTGTTTAGGCTGCACATAGCCTGGGATCTGGTTTCAGGGGCTTTGCAGGGACATTCCATGCCACTTCCAAGGACTTGTTAAAAAATACTTCATACCAGCAGAGTTCTGTGGTATTTTTTTTCCTGCTAGTCCTGCAGGCTACCACGGGGAAATTCACTAGCAGGATTTCTGTAGGACTCTGACTCACACAGGAACTTTTATTACTGCTTTTAAATATTTGACTGCTGGCAGAAAAGTTATTAAATGTTTTACCAGACGTGGCCAGAAACTCTTTATAAAAACATCTTGGCCTGGCATAAAGCATATGTCTCTACTTATCTCTGCAGCATGTGCTCAAAGCTTTCACATGTCCCCTGGCAGTGGAAGAAACTTGGGACCTTCATGCTTGTAGGCTGTGGATAAACAGAGCATCCAGTGTCCTGTGCTCGTGTGAGTAAATCTTTGGGTATGCAAACAGTCCTGCTGCAATAAGCAAGGTATATCAAATTTGCAGGAGTGAAGAGGCCGAGGCCCCAGTACAGACTTTGGGTTATGGTACACATGCACAGCTCTATGGCCTGATCCTGCCAGGATCTGTCTACTCAGCCACTCAATCCTTACTCAAGGGATTAAGCTGTGCGAGGAGCTCTTACTCTTGCAAGTAGTCCTATTAATGTCACTAGGTTGGGTGACGTTTTCAGTACTGCGTGACAATGTGTCACTTTGCTCAAAGCCCTTTCCCCTCCATCATTGTTTTTTCTCCCTTCATCTTTCTCACATAAATTAAGATGAAACAAAGAAAAAGCATCCCACAAACCAGAACAGAGATGAACTCCATCCCAGCGCTGCATGGAAGAAAGCATGAATAAAATCACTGCCTATTTCTGCTTTCACAACAGCAGTAAATCAGGATGTTCTGCTAAAGGGGCTGTTCATCAGAAGTACTTGTGCCTGTATTTTGTTGCTCTACTCCCTGATTATTTTGCTGTGTGATATAATGATCAAAAGCAGTGGATTATCACTAAAAGCGCCTGCTGCTTACCTGCTTAGATAGCTGTGTCAGGAAAGGAACAAATACAGCTTCAACTTGTCTTCATCCTGGAGCTGAACGCACCTGCAGTGGTGATAAACACAAGTGGGTAAGTGGAAAGAGACAGGATCTGCATGGCAGAGGCCGAGCAGACTGGAAGCAGCCCCATTCCTACTGCATGGCGCAGGGATATGCCCAGAGTGCCGCCTCCTGCTTTATGGGGGTTACCTCTGCAAGGACCAGTGCTGGTACTGCTAACCACCTAACGTCACCAGCTCAGATCTGCTGGAGATTTCATGCTCAAGCAGCCCGGCTTGCGCTGGGCTCCTTCCTACCCTGACACCAGTGCTGGAGCAGAGCAGCTTGGAGCTAGCTCAGGGCGGTCCCTGCGGGCTTCGCTGTAGCCAAATCTCGTGCATTACAGAGCTGTCAGCGAAGCTGAGCTTGGGTGTAATGCAGGGGAGATTCAGGCCCAGCCTCTGATCTGCACCATTTCATTGCAGATTAACCTCAAATTCCCACATTTCAGTGCCTTCTGCTTGGGTGCAGACGGCAGGATTGGGGCCTGCTGGGCTGGAGGTGCAGAATGACCCTTTGAGAATTCCAAAAGGCTCACAGGTGGCCCTCCTGGTGCAAGCCCTCCCTGCCCCCAGCCACGCGTGTGCACCGCACCGGCGCACACCTTCACCAGCTGCATCCGAACCGTCGCTCTTGCACTTGCGTGTCATCACGGACACCCACGCGGGCCCAGTGGGAGCGAGCCACGAGCCCCACCGCATCCATCTACCGAAACCCGAGGAGGAGGATGGCTTTGGGTTGCAGGCTGCTTCCTCCCACAGGTCTGCAAGCGCTCTGAGCAGCCCTGCACGTCCCAGGGAGCCAGGCAGGGCAGAGCCCGCTGTTAGCAAGGGCCGCTGGTGCCCTCTGTTGTCACAAAAAAATACAGGAGCCGCTGAGAGCACGAGTGGGACGTGCCACCCGGGATGGGGTGCAGGGCACCCACCTCTGGGCTGCAGGTGCTGGGGCAGGGCTGAGCCTGGCAGCTCCCGGGGAACGAGGCAGGCTGACAGTAAGAGCTGGATGGGTTTAGCTTTGGGTTTGAGTGCCACTGGCACCCACAGAGGGCAACTTCTCCTGCAGCTCCTTCGTGTCCTCAGGGATCTGCTGCATCGGCCAGGGGATCTCAGAGCACCCCAGGACGTTGTTTCTGCCTTCCTAAACAGTTACAGGGCTGCGTCAGAAACAGTCCATGGACGTCACAGCCAGGTTTCTCAACTAAATAGTACACAACAGAATCCGTATTTCCTTTAAGAAAGGAGTGTGGGTTATCAGTGGGTGAGGGCTGATGCCTCAGCACATGCGGTGGCACTGAGTAATCTCTGCTGAGAACAGGGCTCAGCCCCTGCTGCTCAGCTCAGTGAAAAACTGCCAATTCACACACCGCTTTTCACAACGCAAAATACCAGCACGTTCCAGCACCAGCTGCTCTGAGCATTCCCATGGGCTGGGCCCAGGATCATACATACCAAGTGCTTGCAGGGCTGGTATGCAGGGAACCTCACCCGCAGCCCTGGTGCTGCTCTGTCCCCTCCCGCCTTCACCCTGCAAGCCAGGCCACCAGCCACAGGGACACGCAGCGCTCTCCTGGGCTGGCTGTGGGATTTCAGAGTGCCTTCCTGGAAACCCACATCTCTGAGATGCACTTCATCAGCAGTGAAGCTGGTCCCACCGTCTGCTGTGTGAGGCTGGGGAGAGGGCTGGCAGGCAAATCGGGTCTGAGTTAGGGTTACAGGGCCAAGTCTAGTCCAGCTACTCAGAGAGTGCCTCTTTTTGTCAAAGATACTGAAATCTCCAACACAGGGGGCTACATGAGGAACAATGTCCCTAAATAAATCTCATCCTAAATATATGGCTTGTGATTTTCTTATGGTCCTGGCCCAGAGACCCCCAGTTTGGGCTCTGGAGCCTGTGGCCTCAAAAGACTCATCTGACAATCCAGCATACAGCACCAATTCCCCTCATCCTCTTGAGGGGCAGCATGCCTCACGCCAGCCTCCAGGCAACAGCAAAGCCCTGGGCATCACTCAAGCACAAGGTTCTGGGGTCCGTGAAGGTGGCTTGCAGCCTCCCACCCCATTCCCCAGCACAGCAGGGAGTCTGCATTCCCTACTCACCTACTAACAGGGGCCCAGCCCAGCTGAAGACATCTGTGTGTCTTGGAGAGTCCTAGGCTCAGAGGCTTTTCAAGGCTTGCCGATGATATGATGATACAGCCAACACCTTAAAAATTAATATATGAAAACAGGGTCTTAATGGGAGTAGACAGATTTGACTCTATACAGAGCAGAACAGACATCAGTAAGAAGTGACTGGTTTTCACCTCCGCAGCAGCTGTAATTTGTGCGCACACACAAGGCAGCACTAGTTAATTAATATTTTAATACTAATATATTTAGTACCTATGACAGAAAACATCCTTATGGTCTCTAAATGTTTGTGTAATTAAGTCTTAACGTTAACTGTTATTGGAGATGAAAGAAAAAAATGCTACCCGGTCAACTTGGCATAAGTTTTACTTTTTGCGAATTATCTCTGGTAAGATGCAATTTATCTGTATTTGTTATTAAAAATAGCTGCAACAATTGCAGCCTCTGATTGCTTGTTAACTTCCTGCTAATAACGGCAGCTCAGGAGTTTCAGGTGTTGTGATTATGTGCTGTATTTGTGCAGTTTGGGAATGGTATTAACAACATACAGGAAATCTCTCCTAAAAATCGCATTGCTTCCTTCAAATCCCACAAACACTCCTGCCTCCAAAGACCTCATCCCAAATATCTGTGGGAATTACAGGCTAAGGAGCCACAGACACAGCTGGGGCAGCTCACCAAGCCCTAAGAATGAATATCAATCAAATACTGGGTGGTGCTGAGCGTTAAGCACAGATGACCCTCCCCAGAAGTCACAGTCTTATCTGAGAGGGCAACAGGACTCAGTTTTTCACCAAAGGCAAGTTTTTCACACAGGCTGTCTTAAATTCTGCATCATTGCTCGAACATTCAGTCATACAGCAGAAATGCAAGATAATATAGTGATCTGGACTGTTCTCTGGGTTCTCCTGAGAATAACCGAGAGCAGACCTTATCCTTGTCATGCCAGCTGCTAGGCTGGACCCCAGCCCTCCAAGCAGACAGAGCCCCTCTGCATGGGCGGCACTGCTTACGGCAGAGGCAAGCGCTATCAGCCTGTACAGCCTGCCTTAGGAACTCCTAGATCAGCACAGTCTATTTTATTTAACAATCCCATTTCCTTTTCCTGAATTTCTGGAAAGAGCCTGGCATGGCTCCAGGTTTTTCTCTCTAAAGCGCAGCCTGCTTATGGAAATAAAAACATTTAGAAAGGGATTGGCCGCGCTAATTGGCTGAACACCTCCAGCAGTGCCTAGACACTCAAGGAGTAGAAAGAGGTGTGGAGCTTCACACCTTCTCCTGTAACCACAAAGACAGTCTGTTTCCAGCGCAAAGTATCTTTGCTTGTGTGTCGTCTCCCCTAGCTGCCTCTATCGGTCCGTACCAATTCCCTGCACAGCGGCGGGCAGGGGCTGCCCAAGCTCCCAGGCCCCAGCAAGCTGCACGCACGCAGGGGGATAACAAGGTTTAGGAAGGATTGATTTCATGACAAACCCCGTGCAGGAGCACAGCACACGCAGTGCTCTGCCTGCTGTAGACCACACAGATACGCGGAGCTCCTTGCAGTGGCCCCAGTATCATTTAGACCAAGTAAAAGCTAACATAATAAATAACAAATCGCTTAATTGCATTGTGGAATTTGGGGGCCTGATCTCATAACAAAATCTTTGTGGACTCCCTCATGCATCTGTGCAAACCAGGTAGGAGCAGGCAAACTGCTACAAGGATGCTGTTATGGTGTTACAATAACATCTTCAGGATGTTTGTGGCTCCATCTGGATCCACATCCATTCAAAGTGCACTCCAAAGAGCTCATCCATTACAATAATTTACAGAGGGGAGATGAGAGAAGATAGAAAAACCCTAGCTAAAACTATGCAAAGAAGGATCCACAGTTGCTCCTGCACGGTCAAGGTTGCTCTCTGTGGTTCGTTTGAACTTTCAGGGTCTGAGGGAGATGCGACTGCTCAGCCTGGAAAAGAGAAGGCTTGGGGGGATCTTATCAATGTGTATAAATATCTGCTGTAAGGGTATAAAGAAGCTGGAGCCAGGCTCTTCTGAGTGATGCCCAGTGAAAGGACAACAGGCAATTGCATAAATTGAAACACAGGTTCCACTTAAATCCACAAAAAAAAAAAGAAAATACATTTTTACTGTGAAGGTGGCCAGACACTGTAATAGGTTGCCCAGAGAGGTTGTGGAGTCTCCATCCCTGGAAATATTCAAAACCCAACTGGACACAGCACTGGGCAACCTGCCCTAGCTGACTGCTTTGAGCAGAGGGTTGGAATAGACAATCTCCAGAAGTACCTCTGACCTCGACTGTCCCTTATTTCTATAAGGAGAGATTAAAATTGGAATTAATGGAACATAAAAATATCTCAAAAAATTGGAAGAAGCTGTTGAATGAGGCATGCCACAGGTACTTCAATGGATGCTTAAGTGAAATGTTCTTGGCTTACAGATGTTACAAGATAACTGTGCTGTGCTTTTTCTGTGCCCCGGGAGCCAAAAAGGGACCAAAGGGAAGCCGGCAGTCATCAAGCAGAGTGCTTTCACCTCTCAGGCTGCTTTCTTTCTGAATGGGAGAGTCAAGCCAAGTCATTGCTAAACATACATTTTTAGGATGATCATCCTGAAAACTGCATTTTTCAAAATAAAATTTCATTTAACCAGGAATATTTATCCTGTGCTTCTTTCAAATTAACATGCTACACACAGCCTTTGGCCAGTGCTGTTCATTCTGTTTGACCCTGTACTTCTCCTGGAAAGCAGGTTTGTGGGCTTTAAGATTCACAGGTTAAACACACAGTACAACTAGATATCTCCCCATTGCAGGCAGAGAAAAGCACAGAATTCTTGGCATTTTAATCACCTCATGAGGATCAATCGATGATTTTATGCTTTTTTGCAGAGAAGGACAGGACAGGGAAAAAAATCACATATATCGATTCCCAGCCATCAATGAAATGAATAATAGGGTGAAATGTCCTATGTAAGTTCTTTGCAGGTCTTGTGAAAGCTGCCTGCCAAGGAAATGTAGCTGTGCATGTAGGTTGTGATTATGCTAAAGAGGCACTAAATTAGTACATTACATGCCCCATTTAGCACTACTGTGCAAAATCTGAGAGTGCTAATACATTTTGTTTCTAGGGTCAAGAATCATTAAAGAATGGATTCATGGTCATTCATTAGCCAGGAAATTAAAGTTTGACAGCTGCTTTTCAGTTCTGATTTCTCTTAAATGGCAGTATTATATTAGAAGGCTTTTTTTTTTTTCCTTCAAACATTCCAGGCTGTAGAATGGTGAGTGTCATCCCTAAAGCACGGTATCCCCAAGTCATCCAGCCAGCTTTACTTTGTTAGAGTGCTGTGTGGCTTTGGGGATTATTTACAGGGGCTGAAAATGTTGCTGTGTGCTATTGAGAGTGGTTTCTTGCTTAGCTATATGGTTGTAAATGATCCAGGTTTGGAGCTGTAACTCTGCTTTCTGCTAGATTTACATTACAAAGGAATCATACATTGTGCAAGCAGAAACAAGGCCCCGCGGTCCTCTGTGGGCCACCAGCCCCCAGAGAGAAAATGGAAATTATGCATGTGTATTTACAGAGAATGAGCCCTTTCATTAAAACAAAAGGAGCAAGTAAACCAACAGTCCTCTCAACTCTCAGCAGGGCTCAGGGCAGGAGAAACCCTGCTTGCCCACGAAGGTAGGCTCATAACACGGGGCTCAGGGGAAGAAGTCCTTAGTAACCCTGACAAAATTCCTTGGATTAGGGTCTCCCTTCTGCAAAAGCCTCTGCACGTGAGAAGCCTCCCTGAACTCAATGGTACAACTCACAGGAATACATGCCACATTGCAGACACAAGTGTTTGCCAAACCACCGTCCAGCTGACAAAACGTATAGTCCAAGGCAGAGATTAGCTGACACTTGAGATGGCTTTGTGCCCCACTCTGTATCAGCAGCCACTGCAAATATATAAGCAGAGATACTCCCCTTTTCTGCTTTCCAGTTTGCTCCAACTAAATTTATAATAACAACAGTAAAGGTCTTGCTTGCCCCACACAACAGCCATCCTAACGAGAGCCATGTTTTACACCTCCATAGCATTGTTCTTCCTGACATGCCTGAACACATTTTCTACACAGCAGCCAACATCTGGGCATCCTAACTGTCCTACAGAGCTAACCCTGATGTCCTGTGTGAATACAAGTAGCTACATGCTCATCTCTCTGAAAAACTGGTATCTCTCTGCAAAAAAGCAGCACTGAAATGGCAGTTTTGCATGGGAGAAAAGCTGAAGGAAGGAGAAAGAAGAAAAAAAAGATACTCTTGGGGAAAGAAAAAAAAAAAAAAAGAAAAGAGAAAACGCAGCAGCCTGGAGCCTTCTATTGATCAGAGTCCATAGGCTGCCTTTGATTAATAATCTCTGCATCAATACCACAACTAATGTCATACCCAAATATGTTGCATTAAAAATGCTAACATCCAGTTGGATTGATCTAGTTATTTGTACTTACAAGAGACACTCAGTCCCAGTCAGAAGAACAGTGATATGACTGACTGTATTGCTAAACAGGAAAATGTAGGAGAAAAAAAAGTTATTTCAAATTCCACTCACCACAAAACACTGTCCTTCCCAGGCAGACTAGCAAATAACCCCCCAAACTTACGAAGTGCATCTGAAAAACTAGGACACTTACAGAGCAGAAACACACCAAATCCAATAATTTATTCATTAGAAATTATTTCCTCTCTTATAAATTGGTAGAATCGAAAGGCCATATTTTATAGTGATAAAGCATTGCTCAGTTCTAAAGAGTCTGTGCTCTTTGATAAATTTCTGCTGAATGCATTTCTCTTTTGCTGAAATGTTGCTGTCCCCAGAGAGCAGAGCAGCAGACATGGAGCATCACCAGCCAGACTTTGGGTTTAAGTGCTTTACCCAGTCCTGTCTTAGAGGTGTTCTGTATCAGAACAATCTGCCTCTACCCTCGAGGATTATTCAGCTGCCCTATTACAACTTGCTGTTAATGTGCCTCCAGCCCCAAGGGTGACAAGATGCAGGAACTGGGCCTCAAGCATGGTCTGGTTGGAAGGACCTCAGTGGGGATCCAGCCTCTGCATGATGTGATCCCAGAGTCTTCATGGTGTGCAGCGTTTCTTGGACCCCATGAACATATTTCCACAAAATGCAGCTGATGGTCTGTCATAACCAAGTGACTCCAGGAGCTGCAGCCCTCCTGAGAACACACGAGTACACAGGAAACACAGAAATACCCAGATCCTCAAACAAATCCACAGAGAGCTGCTGACACGCAGCTTTGATGCTGGCAGCCTAGGCGCTCCATTTTCTCTGCTCAACTCCCAGTTGTACTTGCTGGTACAATCACAAATGAGCAGAGTCAGGGACCCAGACAGCCCTGCTACACTGGGACCAGTCCGCACGGCCCCAGTCAGGTAAGGACATTTTGTGCCCTTTCCTGTTGCTGCTTTCTGCCACTAGCCCCATCACAGCCATCTCACTCCAACAGCATCTCCGGGCCATGTTTCACAACGCTGACAATTATTCTTCTGCCAGGCTGTGAAAAACCAACTCTAGCTAATGTGTTCTGGAGATACCCCCTCCCTGCCACCCTAGAAAAGATGCTGCAGGAGGCAGATGTGCAAGCCCAAGGCAGCGGAGAGGAAGGTGCTTGAAAACGCTTGATGAGTCTCCTGGGCCGAGTGTTATCTCCCGTTTCCTTTGAGAGCCCACAAGAGACGGCCTTCCCAAAGCAACCTCTGAGGTGGCCCGCTCAGCTTTTGTCTCCCTCAGCAAAAAAATTTCTGCCCCAGCGGCTCTGAACAAGGCTTCCATTAACTCCGTCCCCGTGAGGGCAGCACGTGGGACAAAAAGCCCAACACTGCATCCCGGCCCTCAGACAAGCCTGGAAACAAATGTTGCAGGAATTTGTCAGAATAAAATCACCCGCTCGGTGTCACCGCATAAATTTACCTACCTCAGCGCCTATTCAGGGCCCTTCCAAAAGGGCAATATTAACAGAGAGAGATCGGACACTGTCTCTATAGCAACACCACCCCGGAAAAATTACGGTTGCCCCAGCAAAGGGAATCCCTGTTTTAGGAGCCCCACCAAGGTAGGGGTTAGTCTTGATTTTAAAAACAATTCCCCTTTGACTTACTTTTCTTCATTGCAATAAAAACATTTAAGCAACAAGAAAGCAGCAACCTGAGCAGAAGGAGGGCAATTGGACGATGCCCAGTGTGGAAGGGATACAGCAGAGCTATGGTGTGCAGCACTGCAACACGCACGGCTGTCAACAAAGTAAATCACCAGTCCACTGCTGCAGGGACCTTGCAGGCAGGGAGAGCTTTACTGATGCTATTAGTCCCAAAGCAAATTCCAATGCACAAGTTATCTGGATGCTGCACCTGAAAACTAGAACGAAAAGCATAGGTAAGAGTTCCAGTTTCCATTGAATCAATAATCATCTCTTCCCCCTCCAAAAAAGTTCCTGAAATTAAATTAAGTGCCTTTAAATTGTGAGGAAAACAAAGGCAAGAAGAGCCAAGAAAGCTGTTTGAGAGCATGAACTACAGGAGGAAATCGGGACTTGCTGAAATGAAATACTGCAGGAGATATTAAAGCCAATCTAGCCAAAGATCCTTTAGCTCTTAAATCAAGGGGGCAGATCTGCTGTATGTGCGGTAGAAATGAATGAGACTTTAAGTATGCCCCAAACTAGATAAGCACAATGCCCCAGTCTGTGCATACAGAGATGGGAGCCTGAGAGCAGCGACTGGGTGACTAATGGGAACAAGCATGAGAAATAGTGTCATTTGGGGAAATCAGCCCACACAGCCTCCATTCAGGGCTTACGCGTTGCATAGCCAGCAGCAACTCCATTTGCCTGCTTTTCATGCTAGTGGCATGATCCAACCTTGAGCCTCCGGTAATGCTTTCAGTGTTGGCAAGCATTTGAAACACTTGGAAGTTTGGGTCTCAGGTGATGAATTTCTAAATTTAGTATGCAAGAAGCAGTTCTGGAAGGCAGGTGATCCAGCAGCCTCACAGACACTTTCACTTCATGATTCTTGACAATTTATGACATTGATCTGCATTAAAACCAAAGGAGAAAGCTTGAAATAGCCCCATAATTATGCTGCAGAAAAGCCTTAGATGACCTTCCATTAACACCTACTCTGCACTAAATGCTGAGTATCAATTCACACCAAGATGAAAACTGGTCTTGTAGCTGTGTTTAATATGACAGAGGGCTCAGCACCCCACTGCTACCCTGGCTGCAGATTTGTCCACCTGCTCACGGGTATCCTAGTGAAGGTATCCTGAATGATGGGAAAGGCTCAACAAGCTCTGCTAGAAGGGTGTTTGAGTAGACGTCTGGAGGAAAGACCCTGAAGTGTGTGTCTGAGCTGTGGCTTCACACAAGCACTTTCTCCCACTGAAGTAAAGACTTCCAGATCTGAAACTATCATAAACTACTTGGGGCTAATCTGTCTGTCCAAGCTCCAGCTGGAAAGTAAACTCATCCAGCTGAAATACTGCTGGAAAGGTTAATGCTTAGGAGAGGTGTTTAAGTCCTGGGAAGGCAGGAGCTAAGTCAGTTCAGATGAGACGTCTACTTCTAAGATACATTTGTACAGTTAAATTATGCTTGCAAATAATACGTACTGTGGGATGGCTTCAACAAGTAGGAAAGATAAATTGTAATACATTTGCACCTGATGGTTTCACAAAGGACAGCATGCAGGGGTGCCTTCTCTGTGGCTCTTTACTCTTACAGATACACCAGATTCCTCCCTCTGCTTGCTTCCCCACCCTTCCTAGGGCTCTGGGCTCCTCCAGCTCCATAGCACTGGGCCCAGCACCAGCTCCTTGCCTGGCCTTCTGGAATCTCACCCCAGAAGAGAGTGGAACAGGGAGAAAAACACTCCAGTAGAAAACCCCACTGCATGGCTTGTAAGACCTCCTATCCACAGCCAATGTATAATCACAGTTCATAACAGCAAACAGCCCCCTCCAGATACCTGCCAAAAGCTTTCAGAGACCAGTATGGTCCTAAGACATGCTCCCTTCTTGGTCTCCGTTTCTAACCTGCCAGATTTACTGGATAACCTTCTCTGCAAAGTGATTGTCTCAGTCCCAGTGGTGAGAAATATTTAGAGGCTGATGCTACATTTGATAAACAGCACAACCCTTGGCAAGCAGCTAGCCAGACCCTTCCCCTCAGCGGTGACCACAGCTTCTCCTTATTAAGCTCTTTATGTCATTAAGTGGTCCCCCTGGGAACAGCAGAAAGCACAACTGGGAACATTAATGATGATCTACAGCATTACAAAAAAAAGCTCAATGAATCAATGCCTCGTGCCTTATTCCCATAGCTGTGACCTGTCCCCATTAGTAACAGGAGAGAGTGTGAACTGGGAGAGACCTCCCCTTCTCCTCTTTCTCCCTTGGGGGGTCTGTACTGCTCAGCACTGATAGCTGCTTGCAGGCAACCAAGGTGACTCTGGCTGACTTGTTGCCCTCACACATCCCTTGTGTCAGTCCTCAATGATATGGTGCAGACACCAGAAGCTGGGACCAACACTGGCTCTGTCACACATCTCTTCTGTCAGCTGGTGGCAGCTACATTTCACTACAAAAGCAAACACCCACCTTCTCTCATGACAAAAATGAGCCATCAGTGGGCACCAGGGCTCAGGAGTGCAACCTGTGGGAAATATGAGGCAGAAAGGGAGGATTAGGAGTTTTTAGGCTGCTTTAATAAAACCCAAAAAGCATGCATAAGACACCAGCTTACGCAAATGGAAAGCAGCTCTTACCTCCCGAAATGAAGATCTGAGGCACATGTTCAAAGTGTACCACAGGAACCCAGGTGCATGGCCAGGGGATTAGGAAAGGGCTTTACACCTGCCCACATTCACTCACAGCTGGGTTCATACCCCGATCAAACAGCTTATAGCAGCAGGAGGGACTGGGTGAAGGAAGGGGTCAGGGGGATGAAGCTTTGTGATTGTTGCAAGGTGATTAAGACAGACCCACATCACACACAGCCACGAGCTGTCATGCTCTGCAACTGCCACCAGCATCTCTTGTCCATGTCCCCTGTCCTGCTGCAGAGCCCTGGGGAATGACTGCTTGAGAGGTTCCCGCAGTAATACTCTGCGGGCAAGGACTGTCTGCAGGAACAGACCTGTGCTTGTCTGCCCTGGGCTACACAATAGGGACATAGGGGTTTCTACCTGCAGGAATAAAGATTGGTGAAAAACTTGGAAACTTGATCGCATGTTGCCCATACTTCACGTACATGCTCGGCAAATAAACCAGCAACCCTCAATTATGTTAAATTCTATACTTAAGGTCACTCAGCCACAGGGTAGGGAGGTATGTGCACGTACCTATCCATGGCACAAAAGCAGCTCCAAGGCTGTCTGCAGGGAGTGGTGCTACACAGGCCTTGGGTTTCCCTCATTCTTCTGAGTACCTAGTACTGTATTTTTTTTCCCCTTAGAGTAACGGCAAGGACTATATGAAATGAAATACTTTCGCATTTCTTCGCAAGGGATTTTTTTTGCAGGGCTAGGAGTCCCCTCTCCAGCAATGGTAATATGAGAGCTCAGTGTTCACGTAGGATGGCACTGAGGGGGCACAGCAGTAATAGGGCTTATACAGACGGTAGATAAGGGGACTGCGGACCTTTACAGCTTTCTAGCAGGCTTGGCAGGAATCTCTATGGCACACAGGGTACAGGTCCCAGGACACTGATAATGATGCTCACGCTGGTACCAGTCAATCTCTTCCACCTTTCCCCGAGATCCTGCTTTCTTGCAAAAAGGATTAACTAATAACAGTTGCCTGTAGGAAGGGAGAAACAAAAATTAATGGATTTGTCTGAGCTCCCTATGAATGTATGTCAGGCAGTCACAGCCATCCTTTCCTAGGCCTGCTATGCTTTTGATAGAGAGGAAAAAAAAAAAAAAAAGGGTGAGGGGTGGGGGGGTGTTGGGCTATGTGGCTGCCTTGTGCACCTGCCTACCTCCCCACAGCAAGGTAACCATATACCTGTGAAAAAAATTACCACTTTCCCACCTTGCTTTTCCTCAGGCACAAACCACAGCTCCTGCTCTCCCCAAACACCGTTCCACTTCACCAGCCCATCAGTGCCCACTGGTCCTCCAGGCTTCTCCACCTGGCCACCATGAGTGACCACCACCACGGAGTCAGCCTAGACATGGCCAGGATGTGCTCCAGCCACTTGACCCGGTGTTACCAACATGGTGGCTAGGTCTGTTCCTCAGAAGAGAGCTTTCGCCAGGTGTATGGCGAGCTGCTCAGCCAGTATCAGCGAGCTGCAGCTAGGGACTGTCTGGTGTCACACAGACATTTATCCAAGTGTCTCTGATGGGCTTGTCCTGGCCTTGCCACCAGGCAGTTTAACCTCAGGGATTTAAAACCTCAGACAGTGTCAGCCTGACAGTACTGCCCCCTCAGATGGAAAATCCCAGAACAAGACAGTGCAAAGCAACCCTGTCCAGCAGCTCCCAGTCCAGGAGAGCTACAAATCTTCCTAGAAGGGTAGGACATAGCAGGGACTTAATCTATTTTGGCCTTTCTGCTGAAAAGCACAACAAAAGAGGCTGTGTTAGCAACAGCTCACGCCAAAAATCTGCCTTTAACACCACTACGGTGCCCAGTGCTGTTAGCAGCGGTCCCCTTGCCCCTTCATAAACCCCTCAAGAACAAAATGCATTGCGGGGTCCAGGAGCCCTGCTCCAGCTCATGCTGCCTCATTACCTCCTCAGCCTTGTTAGCCTTTGTCTCCAATGTAGATGGTAAACTCTCAGGGGCAGTGACCATGACTTAGTTCACCGAGTGCCAGACAACTGCTGGAGCTCAGTTAATGATGAGACAACTCCCATAGGCCTATTGTCTTAAGTGGAGTTTTGGCTAAGTGAAGACTTCAGGGATTTGCCCAATAATCAGTCAGTAATTCAGGATGCACTTAAAGACACATTCAATGTGCCTTTGCAGCAACATCCTTGGGAAGTAAGCATTTGTAGTACAGAGCACAACTGCGAGGAAGTCTAATATTAATTAGGAAGCAAACTCAAGGGCCCTGAATAGGCCCTTATAACAAAAGATCTTTTATTGAATAACTGTAGAGGAGTGCAATGCCAAAGTTTTCAAGCCAAAGTAACAATAAACGAACTGCAATGAATGCCTTTAAGACCAGTCTGTAAATTCAGCCTTGGCTTAAACAAAACAAGGAGCTTCTAAAAACAACTTTTAATAACTGTAAGAGGAAAAAAGAATGAATATAAACTTAAATAAAATACACAGGTTGATTCAACCTGTTTCAGCTGATAAACGGCGTGGTACTTGTTCTGTGCCAAAGTGACACTTGACCTCTATATATCTTCTTAATGAAGTCAGCAGAGAAAGACACCCAGTGAGCTTTTGTAACACTGCAAGCGAGTTGCAAGCTGGGCTTCACTAATGGGAGCTGTCACTTGGTTTTTTCCAGGTCACAAACTAAGAAGAGCAATTAAATCAAATTGGAGGCTGTACAGATTGGAGCAAGCCTCAATAGACCAGGTACCTAAATCATTAAAGACATAGTTCTTTTCCATGATAAATTGTTGAGGAGAGTGAAACATGCTGCTGGTCATTAATCTAGGCTAATCAGCTTGAAAGCTGGGTTGTTTTATTTAGTAATTAACTGGTTATTTGAAAAAAATGATACATGGCCTATAGAGCTGCCATCCAGCAGATAATAATGCAGAGCAGTGGGGAATCTCTTGAGGGCAATTCATGTCTTTTCAATTATAGCCATTGGCAAACTGAAAAATGGCTCTAGGTTTGTATTGACACATAGTAAAGTAACACACTCCAATGAACATAGCAGGAATCTTGTTGCATGCTGGTAATTGCTCTAGCCTGCCCCTCACACAAACTGCACTACAGCAAACCAAACATTTTGGAGGTGTCCCTCTTCCCCTCCCTTGGATTTAGAGTTGGTGTTTGTCAGACCCTTCTGCTAGAATTGGGGGAAAAGACCTGCTGTGTGTCGGTGGGCAGGTCTGCAACAATGGGGGACCAGCATACTCTTTCACAGGTAGAGGCTGCATTTCCCTACATCAATGCGCACTAACCAGTCTGGACTTCTCCAGAAGTGCTCCACAGGATCCCCACCTGGCTGAGACCAAATGCAGTCTAAGCAAAGAACCTTAAGCCTATTTCCTGGGGAACCTGCTGAGCAGGGACACCAGTTCATGTCCCCTGTGTTTATTGATGGACAAAATACTCAGGACTGGCTGTCTATCTTTGTGCTGCAGCAAAATCAGAGTGAGAAAGTCTCTTTGCAAGAATATACCGTAGGAATGGTGTAGTAATCCTCTAACTGAGAGCAACCAGCCAGTCCCACCTACCACATCAGTGAAAGGTCACTGTCTTCCAGACCCAGCCACAGCTATGACAGGGTTTTTCACACTCAGCCCTTCCAGTCATTTTCAACAGGGGCATCTAACTCCTTTGCTCTAGACATGGATGTATAAACAAACAGCTCTCCTTTGGTGACTGAGATATATCTTTTAGCCTCACCAAGAATTGCTTCCAGGTGTCCAGAAAAAGCCACTCAAATGCAGGGATCGTGTAAGTGAACCACATGTTTCCAGAATGGATTTTTGTCCTTTGGTTAAAATTCTACTGGAAAAAAGCCTCTGGACATAGAAAAAAATAAAACCACTCCATTAAATTATATTGAATACACAGACAACAGCTCTGGCTCAAAAAGCTCCTGAACCACGAGTTGCTGGCAGACCACACCGGAGTACCATGCACACTTGCTCTGTTTTTCACTCTACCCTAGGCATGTACTGCTGGCAAATGTAGGAGACAGGATACTGGGCTACCCGGACCAGTGGTCTGATGCAGCATGACTGCTCTTTTGTTAGGTATGTTCTCTCTGTTAAGATTCAGAGGAAAAGAAATGTGTGGCTGACACAACAGCACTAGGAATCCAGGCTGGAGGGACAGGCAGCACCATTAGCAGGTAGGTAAGCATTGTGCAGATGGACAGGCTTGTAGCTCAGTCACTATATAACCAACTGTACTTCAAACAATATTTCCTCCTTTGAGAGCCTTTGATGGAGATTTTGGAGGCAGGAGGAGAAAAGAAAGAGGCTGTTCAATGGGGCAAGAAGTAGCATCCACCATGCAGAAGCAGCATCCACCATGCACACAAAGCTTGCAAATACAGGCCGTGCAGGGTTATTAAACCTGGTTGTGGGGGTCAGGATCGCCCCAGAGCCAGCAGCATCCCACAGAGCAAGCAAAGCAAGCTCCAGTCAGCTTAAAAAAGCACCCGTTAATGAAAAACTTTGCCAGGAAAGCAGATCACATCAAGGCCACACAGAAGCCTCAGATCCTTTAAGCTGCACTTTGAAGACCAGTGGTGACAGACTGACAGATAAAGGCAAGGTCACAGGCCATCAAGACCCCCTCCAACACACCGTGCAGCTGAGTTGGAAAAAAGAAGAAAAATCATTGTTGCTATTTGACTAAACATTATAAACTAAAAATAGCTGAATATCTCTGATTAGGAGAATTCCAAGGGCTTACAATCCTTGCCACTTGGGGTCCAATTTTTCTCTCTTTTATTATGGGCATTAGGTTCTGGACAATACCAGGGCTACAGAGGGCATATGTTAAGTTAGTCTAAGCCTGCACCACGCGAACCTTTGCACCCTGTAGGCTACTTTGTCGAATATTTCTGTCTCCAAATGAGCTGTAAAGGTTGCAGTTTTTCTGGCAGCAGCCAGCACAGATCCCATTAACACATTTCACAAGTATAATTTTCAACAGTATTAATAATTGTCCTCATAAAAGTCCATAAGAGGAACTTAATGGACTAGACTGTTTTTATTTCCATGAAATTCCTGCTCTTTTAAAAGCTCTCCATGCCTGGATTTAATATTTTCTACTTTCAGACCTCGACCAACTGTTTCCAGGCATAAACTTTCTTACTTCAAGTGTGCTAATGCCAAATGAAAAGCAAAGTGATCTGAAGTTCAGCCAGACCCTGCAAGTTAGGTTGAAAAAGTCAAAGATGAAAGGGGTGCACCTGCCAGTCACCCTGAGATGACCAGGGTGGGACTCTGGGGAATCGTTAGCTCTAATCAAGGAATTTTTGATTGCACCAAAGACCTCATCAGCCTTTGAGAATGCTCACTGCAAGGTCTATCCCACAAAGGATGGCGACCAGTGGACACAGCCACAACAGATGTAAAATCACGACCCAGTTCCAGACCAGGATCTTGGGCCTGGGGTCAGGTACTGGAGGGGCAGCAGCCAGGACTGTTGAGCTGTGTTTGCACGTTTGGCTCATTCAGCCACTCTTAGTTTCCATCAGCAAAGTACGGTACCATATCTGTGGGCACAGAATACTCTGATCAGTGAAAAGCAACATCACAACGTATTCTGGCTGAGGCTGGGAGAGCGAGCCTAGAAAGGAGGGAACAGAATTACTAACCTCTAAGTTCAACACTCAGTCATAATTAACACTCTGGGGAAACACATCCTGCTCAAGACAGCTCCTAATTCAGCAGATAAAAGGCAGAACGAGATTTCAGTGTGGGAAGCTACAGCACAAACTTAGTCAAAGTAGGGTGGTAACGTTTATCAATGACCATAATAAGCTTAGCAAACCTATCTGGTGCCAAGACCCATTGCAGAGGGCTGTTAAATCAGCCCTCAATATTTCTTTATTGTGCGTCTCTTTTAGCCCAGCCAGAAGCTACAGGTTTGGTGCAGATGATCACAGTGACACGTTCTGGTCTTAGCACCTAGAAATACCAAGTGGCAGGAATTGAAACACTTGTGCAAAACTGCTCACAAGCAGGTAATGGATTTTTATTTGTTCCCTGACATCTCTAAATTCCCCAAGACATTCTGTTTATAAGAAAATAAGGAAGAAATTGAAGATGTAAAAATACTTTTGTTTACAAAGTATTTATCTTGCACCGGAAAATGGCCTCGTAAAAACAAACAAACAAGAAAAAAGTACAAAAACTGGGACTGGCTCAAATACTTCATACCAAGGATCACTGAATTCCTTTGATTTCCAGTCAGTGGAAACAAACAGCAGAAAAAAACTTCAGTTCAGTCAGAGGGCACACACCCAAGCAATATCAAGCAACCTTGAAAATCCAAGATTAATATTGACAGGAAAACCCAAGATGATCATCGGTGTGCATTATACCTCAGAATCTCTCTCCTGTTAACCAAGCAAACTCCTCACACCTCAGGCGTACCTTAGACCTAACCAGGTCTATTTTCAGCTTCTAATAAATGAAACCAATGTGTGTTACCTTGAAAATGTTTGCTTGAAGAGCTATACAGCCAGCTGGCCAACCCCTTCCTCTTTATCACCACCTAAACCCCTGTTTTGCATGTGGGTATTTGACTGGGACAATCTTTTCTGAGTCAATTCTGCCCTTGCTGTTCATCAGTAACTGCAAGCAAACTTCACAGCACTGTTACAGTGCTGACCAAGCAAAATATAACTAACAGAAATGACATTCTGGAGGACTCGAAAACCTGAATACTGGCAAAATTACTGGGGGGGGGAAAAGAAAAAAGTTCCACAAACACTTGGGAATTTATGCCATGGTTTTCCCAAAAGGATTTTGACTTAAGACTTTGCATACCCCTTCAGTCCTGCCATCTAACACAATATGATTCCACGGAGATCCTTTTGTCTCTTGACTCTAAACTAAGCCTTACATACGGGAAAGCTATTTCTAGGAGGACTCAGAGAAAAGAGATTTCAGACACAGCATACTTCAACAGTGAGACACTTCCAGAGAAAAAGGCCATACCAAAGCACTGGGTTTAGAATTCTAATAAGCAAAAAAGCCACCCTTGTATTTCTCATCAGCCACGTGGGTTTGCACAATTAAAACACAATAGTTTCTCCCAGGGCTTTGTTGAGGTCCAGAATAGCTCTATGTAAGTGTGCAGCATGGCATACCATGGCTATTCTCTTCTCCCTGCAGGTCTGTCTCCTTAAAGCAGCTCCTCTGCTCCATGCAAACCTGCTTCTCCCTGGCTGTTGGAAAGGAGTCGTGGTTTTACTTGTGCTGTGCTTGAGCAGTGTTTCTGGTAATCTCTAGGACCAGGTGTTGGTAAACTCCAGAAAATACTTGGTTCAGGTCACAGTGAAGCCTTTGTTCAGTGAGTATTTCCTTAAAGCAGAAGGCAATTTTCACATTAACATTTATTGTAAAATTAATCAGGCCCAAGGAACCTGACAATTTCTGGAAAAACCTCCTGCCATACATTTTGGAGGTCCATGAATGAACTTTTTTGATAGAGGAAAGGTCTTGTTCAGGGATTTCTAGCTGCTACTTATCCTAAAATCAACCGTGCAGGTAACCACCAGTGCAGCCAACGGTTCCAAGCTGAATGCTTACAATACAGTCTGAATATGGCTCAACACACATTTCCACTTTCTGAGGTGGCGTTGAGAGAGGCTACTTAAGGACTGCTTGGTTCTTCTCCATTACAAATTCTTAATTATCAGTGGCTGAGAAAACATTACCAACATGTATCTCAGATGATTTCATTGCTGCTGTTGAATGTAGAGTGAAAATGCTGAGAATCTCTACAGCTTCCTAGAACTCAACTTTAGGTTTATTAGGAGAAAAGGCTAGTTCTCAAATATTTTCTTAACAAAGAACCTGGCCTTTTTGGGGTTAATATACAGTTTTGGATCATTTGGAAGAATATATTTGAAGCAAACAGCTTCTGAAGGACCAGAGATAATGAACTGACACCAGTCAATACAGGTAGTCCCAGACTGTCATATACATATACATGGTGCCCGAGGAGGCCACACACCAAACCTTTTACGTAAAAAGACCAGTATTTTAAATGGCAGTATAACATGTTCTTGACTTTGTTTTATAACAGCATCCAGCCATCTGTCTGCACAGGAACGGTAGTTTGTTACCATGCAAGAAGTCCTACTCTAAAGCCTCAACAGGGTGGAGAGCTGCTCCCAGCTGTGTTTGGCTTGATGAGCTCCTGCTAGCAGGGAAGCTGGAAGATGCTGCCTCACAGACAGTCCAACTAGCTCACTAGGAGGCCGCCATTCCCTTGCCCACAGGAACTCACTACTGTCTCCTACTGAAGCACCAGGCTGTCTTTTTCCCTGCTGCTTCCTTCACCTGAGCAGCCCGCAAGCTCTGGCTGAGCCTTTCTGGGAACTGCTTCTTTCAGAAGGGGAGCAGCATCTGCAAGTTAATTGCAAGCCTCCTTCCTTGTGTAGGGTGCACATAGGGACACAGGTCATCTAAAAGCAAAAGTCACATAAGCTGAGCTTGTTGTACAAAAAGGGGATAGTAGCATCTTCGAACATGTGAAAAAGCCAGGCACCTGAACAGGGTAGTGGCTGGGAAATAAACGTCTGCTGTACACAGCTTTGGCTGGCTCAGCCAGCACGGCCACCCCCGCTACACACATTTGCAGATGGATGCAAAAATACTGCAGCTTTACAGGATGGACAGGCTCTTCTCTCTCATAGGGCTGATGGCTGCTAACTTTCTTTGTCCATTTCACAGCTTCTGCTGAAAAGAAAAAAAAAACAAAACTCCAAAAGAAAAAAACCCAACCCCTGCTTTTGCAAAAGCAAGAAACAGGTCTCACTTCTCCCTCCTGGCTGGGATTTCAGTCAGGGCCAGCACAGTGAGGGCCTTGTTCTCTCCTAGAAGTTCAAGACAGTTTTGTTTAGTGGAAATAGAGGCTTCAGCAGCTGCTTTTTTTGTAAAAGGAAACTTATAGACAATAGGTGAATCATCCCCAAAAGCAGTCACTTAACATCACCCACAAAAGCTTCCAGGCTCATGATCAACAAGCCCCTCTGAACTAATATAGGAAGAATTACAGTGGAATTTTCCTGAAGCATGAAGCTTTACCTCTCTCCTTTTTGCTGGGAACGTAATTACAATCGCGTCTCCCCTCCCTACAGCTCTGAATTATCCAAGACAAGTCTGCAACACGGTAAAATGTGAACAGTAGATCGTAGGACTTATCCCATCTCAGCACCTGGTGGTGAAATCCATGCTGGCCTCTTCCTTTTTCTTTGACCTTAGATGACTTTTTAGCATGTGACCGCATTAACCTCAAAAGCAAAGCTGTGTTTTTCTGAGACACAAAGGGAAAGGAAGCACCATTAGTTCAACCCACAAAGGCAATAAACAGCACATGCTATACCAATTTGTGTGTCCACTGAGGATATAAAAAGCTGTGGATTAATTTTTGAATACAGCTGTGGAGGGGACCCACCCTGCAAGCTGGTGGACACTAGTCTAGAGAAGCAGGGTCCAACTGTCTGCAAAGGCTGTCTCTTGTAGATTCACCTAACAGTGTTTGGGTTAATGTTTCATATGTAATTTGCAACTGCAGATGTGCAGGTAGGCACTTTTCAAACAGATTCATTGTGATTGAGGTTCTCTACCATTTTAGCTTGCAAACTGGCCTAAATAAAGGTTTCGTGCAGTTCGTGTGCAAAAAAACCTGTAGGTGAATGTGGAGATGTGAAGCAAAGGAAAGGCAGATCTGCTTTAATTTTCACCCTTGACCAAAATATGAAATAAACAACAAAGCCTGTAGTGAACAAAGACCAAAGGTAGCATGGAAAAAATTTAAAAATCTTTGTTAATGACACCATTCTTCTGGGGCACGTCCTCACTGAATTACACACAGCTGAATTACTCCAGACATCCAGGGTGATGACTCACATTAGTAAATGAGTGAGCCAGAGATACTAGTTAAGCAGAAGGGAGAGGCCAGGAATTGAAACTGTGGAGGCTGGGACTCAAATGATCCTGGACCTTCACAGAAGTCATGGGGAGGTTTAATTTTGGAGAGGACAAGGAAGAGGCAAAGAGCAGTGCGCTGCCTAGGTAACAGGATGCATGTGATGGAATTTTTTGTCAGCTGCATTTTGGCTCGTAACTATTTTGTCTGTTCTAACATGCTGTCATGGAAAAGAAAGAACTAACAGCAGGCTTGCAACATAGCATTTCCTTTCCAGAGGGACTAGTATTAACTGTATTAATCCACAGTGATTATTTTTTTTTTTTTTCCTACCAAGTATTAGTCTTCACTTTCAAACTCTTGAAGCCTAGTCTGGACTTCTCAACACGGACCTGCAGAATAATAAAGGAAGGTGGTACAGATAGCTTTCAAAAAGGGAAAAGAGCTCCTTCAACAGCAGCCATGCCATCGCCCTCCAGTGTTTTCAGGAAGAGAGTGGCTTGTTTCAATATCAGTTTGAAGTAACCATGGCAGAGACAGGATGTTTGGTTTCAGAGAGCAGGCAGTAAGTTTATATTGTCAGAGCAAACACTTGGGACTCCAGATCACAACATCCCTTGTTGTTTACAGAGTGTGTTACGCCAGACTCGGACGCAAAGATGCACTTCATGGTAACAAAAGAGGACAATACCATTATCCTGCAATTGTCAACAGTGTTACAGTGTTGAAGACTTTAGTTCAATATTTGCCAAGCAGTAAAATGAGCAATGCCTGTCAGTTTGTTGACCTAGATGCACCAGTTACTAGAAAAACTATATTGAGCAGACAGCAGTTCAGTTTCAATTGTTGGGGACCAAATTCCAGCCAGGGAATGAAGTGCTATCAAGTTACATTCAGATTAACATGAAAATTGTTGAAATGTTGTTCAGATGCTGTCACCAGGATACAACAAGCAAGCATCCTTATGTTGAGACGCTTTCAAAGTAAGTGTAACAACACTTTTGTCAGAGCCAGGCACTACAGCTCTTGCAGACAAATTCCAAGGGGGATTTAAAATGCTGTAAACATCCATCCTGGAAAGGCTGAAAACCTTAAAAAAGCTACCTTCACCTTAATGCAGAATGATTGCTGTGGCTTCACTGATAGATGTTCTGCAAGCTTTTGGTCACAGTGGTACACTTGTGCCAAACCACTTTTCTCCAGTCATCTGTGTCTCAGCCAGCTGAAGCCTTTCTGGCTGTACTGTCCCTACTGGGAAGGCTGTGGGACCTGGGAAAGTGCCTGCCCTTGCTTTACACCAGGACAAGTATAGGGAGAATTAGTACTCCAGTTGCACCCAGCCCTGGTTAAGTGGCACAGACCCTAGACTGACATCAGCCTAAATGTCCTTCCCTTGCATTCAGTGTGACACCCCCCACTGCCAAATCACTTTATTACTCTCTTCGGTTGCAATCCACATACGGGAGAATGACAAGCTGGTAGAACGGGCTTGTGCTAGATCATGGGACAGAGCAAACAGTACTGACACGTTTCTGTAGAGAAAAAGCATGCAACAACACTGAGTTAAAGCAAAAATCAGGCACTTTCTCTCTTCATTGCAGGCACTGTTTCAGGCCTCAAAGGGTTGACAATGCTCGGGCTTCAGCTAAAGAGCTGACAATCATCCCTACGCCACCAGCTGAACATGCAACTTCATGCCTGCAGGTAAAGTCTGTCAGAATCCGGACAGGATCAGCATTCATGAGAATCCCTCTTTCACCCACACCACAGTGAAAGAGTGTAACAGTTTTGCAAAAGCTTGATTAGTGAAACCCGCTATAGAACACGCTTTTGTGCTTCACTTGGGAAAAGCCAGCAAAATACTTTTCCGCATCTTGCTCAAGGAATCTCTGCCTTTCACAGAGCATCCCCTGCCACTCTCCTCTACCGGCATCCTGCATCAATCACATACTGTGACTGCTTCTAACTGCACGGACTCTACATACTGGGTGTTTACTAACTAGCAAGCACACCAAAACAGGCACGACAAATACCTAGTATAGTAAAGGCAGAGGCCCACCAGTTGGCTTCAACCCATGCTCTCCTAAGACAATGCACATATGTCACAGAGATTCCTCTCCAGCTTATCCAAGCTCTCAGAAAGGCTTTTCTTTATGTTTTAAAAGAGGCCTCGGATGCTAAGATACCATTCTGCTTTCTTAAGTAATGTCACAAGACTTCTGGTTTGGCCACACAGTTGCTCTTTAGAAATGAAAAGGAGAGTCCGTGCTTCTGTTTGGGACAAGTGGCAAAACCACTGCAATCTTTTTTATAAAGAATGGAGAGGAAAAAAAGAGCAGAAATAAAAAAGATCAGGAACTGAGTTAAGTCACTCTGGGAACCCAGCCTTTATGTACTGTTTACCAAAAGGATGAGCTGGGGAAGGGGGTGAGGGGCAAATGTGTGTATTAGGTCTCACCTGCTGATTCTCAGGAGTCATGAATATTCTTATAATCCCCGTCTCTTGGCCCAACAAGCTACAAGCCTTTTCATCACAAAGCTTGATTTCAGTGAGGATCCAGGAGTTGCTCTAAGCTTCAGCAAGTGCTATAATATTCCCTTGTTTCCACAAGAAAACAGCCTCCTGCAACAAATCACTCCGATGTTTCTTCTCTGTTGTTCATTTACTAATAGAATTTGTCTTTCAGACTACATTAGAAACTTAAATACATTCTGTTCTGGGCTATGCTGAGACCAGTCAGCAATTTCTGAGGTAGTCAGCATGGGTGTTTTTGTTGCATACATAATATATATGTTGAGATACTGGTATGTTTATTAAATGTGCTACACACTTCTAGCTAAAACCAAGACACCAGAAACAAAACTGAAAAGGGATGTGAACAGCAGCATGAGTTATACCATCTATTTTTCAAGCCAGACGGCACTATTGTCAGCATTTAATCTGACCTTCAGTACATCACAGGCCAGAGAAAGTCACCTGGCGTGGGCGTCAATTTACATGCCAACAGGGCAGAGGAGGACAGGGAAGGAGGCTGTGCTGGCAGGAAACCCAAACAGGGCGTGTAAAAACATTTAACAAAGCAGTGTACAGAGATAAACCTCCATCAGATAACCTACAGCTAGCTGTACTTCCATAAGCCTTGTTGAATTCTAATTTTCAGGCACCAGGCAATGGAAAATTATTTTTTTTTAGTGGAAAGGGAAGTGTTCTCTCCTCCGGTTGAAGGGATGACAGGAGGGAAAAAGGCCTTTTCAAATGGGAAGCTCTTATTTTCCTTATGGCAATACTATCCAGTGGCAACCGATCTTGGGCTGTGAAACAACCATTTAATAGCTTAAAAAAGCTTCCTTGCAAAACTATCTAATTGATGAGAGCTGCCAGAGAAACGTCAAGATAAAAATTAATATTTTGTCCACTGGTTAGAGTAGAAGTACTATGTGATAAAAACAAAGGGGATGGCATTGCATTCCTGGTTATTGGTGGAGGATTTTTTAAATTTTTAGTTTTTTGTATATATTTTTATAAAGGGCCTTATGCAGTTCACATTCATGCTTGTCTTCCTTGTGAGAAAGCAGACAATGCCTCACACAAAGATATACATCATCAGTACTGGAATCCTGCAGAAGTATAAAGTGTTTTAGCAAAAAATCTGGGGGGTGGGGCAGGGAAGCTATTCTATTTGGATGAAATACTTAGTCTATAATTAGTCCTAAACTACAAAATAATTTGCACATGCAAACAGCTTTCAGGTTAGGTGGGTTTGAGATTACAACTGTCAGACGAACTCACCTTCCACCTGAGATATACATACCACAGAGGGATCACAAAGCATGAGCAGAGTTTGTTTTGGGGATGCCCCGAATCTCTGCAGGATATGGAAGTTTGCTTTTCAAGCTTAATACTACTTATTTCATAACTTGACATTATCATATAATTCTAGAAGCACATACAGAAAATGTAATATGCATAGGCATCAATACGATAGACAGTATCTCCTATGTCTGTATATTCAAGCTACAGTCCACAAACATAAAATAATTACCATATCTACATTTTTAAGGCAACACCCTTACCTGGGGTATGACTATCCTTTTTCATCCCCTTTATGCCTGTCTTTCATACCAACTCTGAAGCCTGATGTTGTTGCAGGTTTGTCCCAATGCCTGCTTTGGCTTGTGGAAGCCTTCTGTAAAGCACAGATACAACGCGAAGCGATGAGTCCAAATGATAAACAGGCCTCTCGCTAGGTTTCTGCTGGGCTAAGTAGATGGAGATTGTTGTGCATCTCCTGCTCCTCCAGATGTATGCTGCTGTGGCAGTTCACGGTACCCAGAACATTTCTCTTCAGCAGAAGGCCTCCATGAATACTGAGAGTGAAATAACGTAGATGGGTTCCTGTTGTGGTTTACTTGTGATTTTACACTTCAGATACTACAAACATAGTGCTACGTACAATTAAGACTTGGAGGGAGTATTGTCTTTGTGTTATGCTTGACACATTAGGAATCCATGACTCAGAAGGTAAGAATAACCCTCCAAAAATCATGGCCTCAGCAGTGCAGAGGGCAAACTTAGAGTGGTATTCTCACCTCATATTTTGCTATTGGCCACATTACTCCAGTCTTCTTTCTACAAAAGTGTCTTCAAGGATGTACAGCTCTGGCAGCTTTGGTATGAAAGGTCTCACTGCTGCCAAGATTCAATCCAGGTATGTGGGAAACCATTGCTTTCCTTACCATGAAACACACGATCCAAGATCCAATCCCTAAACAAACCAACATAACTCTCTTCAGACCTAAGAAGTGCTCTGCCAATTTCAGAAGTACTGAAATACTCCTTTGCAATCCAGTAGTGTATGCTGTACTCAGCTTTTGCCACAGCCTCAACTCCTTCCCAACTAAAACACGTAACACTGGGCTGTTCAAAGGTCATTCTTTGTTTGCTTCTTGTCTGCTCCTAAGACAGATGTTTCAAGGCATGAGAGAGGATATAAACACATGCACACTTCGGGGGGGGGGGGGGGGGGGGGGGAGGAGGGGCGGAAGGTGTCCAGGTGTTTAAGCAACACCAAATGTGGAAGAATTCCAATTCACTGCTTTCTCCTTTAGTCTAGCAATTCCAAGGGACCAAGCGTGTCATGACTTGTACCCAGAACACTTTCCGCTCGGGTGAGTTCAGACAAGGTCTGCATTAACTCCCCAACCTGCAAGAAAATTATTTGAAACAAAAGGTTCAGATATGTCCCTTTCCCTCCAACAAGCCTGGAAACAAATGGTACAGGAACGAGGTCAGAAAGGAATCATCCGCCTACCATACCACTGAATTCATTTACCTACCTCACAGCCCATTCAAGCAAAGGGGTGGGATGGGGAACAAGGGATGATATAAAGCAGAATGAAGCTCTGGGGTCGCTCGCTACATTACAAGATTTGACAGGCCTTTGCCAGCCTTCAGCTTCATTGTGTCTTTCACATAATAGAGAAACACAAACTGAGCAGCCTGTGATCTGGGGGTTGCACTATTAGATGGAGCAAACCCTTTGCAAATGCTAATAGTATTGTAGCATCCTGTCAGGCAGCAACACAAAAAAGGATGTTGATTTTCACATGAACCAGAACAGACTCATTGTAAGAAAGGTTGCAATGAATGTTCCATCTCTAAACATCAAAAGCCATAAGCAATTGGCTTGTGCAGATGAGGCAAAACACTGCTTCAAATGTTCTGAAATATAGGGGGCATACTGTAACCTTAACGCTTATTTGATGAGGCTAGCAGAGACCAGTTGCTTGAAATGGAAGTAAAACTGATCTTTGGTTATGATTTCTGTAGTGACATAACATCTAGATCTAAAGGGGCTTTTGTTGTGCAATCTACAGTATTCCCGCAGTCTGAAAGAGATGCTCCTTTATGAAACATGGATGTGCAGATGCAGTCAAGGGTAAAGTTTATAATTTCCAAATTGTAAGTGTGATAGTAATAGACTACAAACAGAATGTGCTTGTCCTTTGCAGTTCTAAGGATGTGGCAGCTATCAGTCTTGTCTAGTGATGCCCAGCTCTTTCCTGAAAAATTGTCTCTACAGTGTTAAAAGGGGTACAACGCTTAAGCTATTTCTGTTTAAGAACTTATCCTAAAATACCCTTTTAATTCAAACTTCACATCTTCCCCTGTATTAGGAATGGTATAATCCAATGTGCTAATAATAGCACCACTGATTAACCTTCAAAAAGTTTGTTGTTGTCCTTTGGGTAAAAAACTTGAACAAAGCTTATCTTGTTGGTTGTCACTACCAAGGATAGCTCAGAAATGCACTGTTCTGGAAGCCCTCTTAGAACCTACAGATTTCCAAGAGCAGCAAATAAACAGCTTTCTATCAGTGTTCAACAACACACAACCATTTATAGCTATGCACAGTAAACAGCTTTTCAGCAGAAATGGCTAGAAATGCTTCTGAAATTGGCTCTAGAACATCACCTAGAGTCAATTACAGAATCGGTCCCACAGCCAACGGCAGGTTCATTTCCAGATCAATCTCCAGAGCCATGCCTAGAACCCCAGTGAGAGTCAATTCAAGAAACACTACAATATAGAATCAATTTAAGAGAAGTTTCTAGAACATGAGGTTAGCTCTGGAGTTGTTTCACAAGCCATTCCAGAAGCAATTCCAGAACTATTTCCTGAATCACTTCTACAGTCCAAACTAAAGTCACGCCTGTGATTCCTTAACATTCCTTACAGAACAACAGCTTGGATAATTTACCTTCTCATGCGCTACAGTACAGAGGTGGGTGCCAGATGCAAGCGGTACTTGTGCACATAGAAATCTGCATGGGTTTTCCATTACAGCACCACAGCATAAACAATCATTACAATCTCTGTATCCTTTCAGCTTCTTCTTTTTGTTTCTGTACAGTACTTTACACTGAAAAATTCTTAATGACAGCCCTGTTCTGTAAGAGGTCTGTGATCACAGCCATATAGAACGTATACTGACAAACTACAGCTTTAAGAGTTATCTGACTACATAGGACCTACCTTGCAAGAGCTTTACAATGCATTTATCTTACTGAATAAAAACTAGCAAGTGATTGGTCATGTTCTGTAAAGATTTCTGCAAGGGAAGATGGATTACTGAACTAATTACAAAATAGAACAGGATCCAAGAGACCTAAACTGACACACAGAATAAAATAAAATAAAATAAACAAGTACCTTGGAGATGTTAAGTCACTGCAAGGGCACCCTATCAAGTAAAGTGATAGAATCCTTCAAGATTTAAGATTACTTGAAATCTTCACGTCAAGATGAAAGTAGGGTCGTTCCCCCCGAGCTTTAAGCCAATTATTAAGCTCTCTATAAAAATAAATGTATTTCCATTATGCAGGTGATCAGAGTGTTCATAGTATGTCTCCTAGCCTAGAAATCAAGCATCAAGAACCACGTCTGTACACAAGACAGCAGTAACTGGAAGTGCAGTAGTTCAGGCTAGCATGATAGTTTGTAATCACAACTGTAGTCAAACCTCTACTTTCTCTCCAAGCTTTGGAAACGGGCAGGTTTCTACCTCTCCGTCAGTGGAGAACTCTAGTCAGATGCTTC
Source organism: Falco cherrug (assembly GCF_023634085.1). Lineage (NCBI taxonomy): Eukaryota > Metazoa > Chordata > Aves > Falconiformes > Falconidae > Falco > Falco cherrug. The sequence continues at coordinate 19,813,008 of NC_073707.1, forward strand.
CTGTGGAAGTGAAAGGAAAATATGGACAGCTAGTTTATTAGCTGTTGCTTTTTCAGACAGCCATATATGTTAAGTTCTTGCAAGATGCCCCAATACCTGAGCGTACATTTCATCCATGTGAGGAAGCACGACTGGAACATTTCCTAAAGCACCTTAAGACCTAGAAGCACAAATAGTCAAAGAAAACTCATGCTGCAATTCTAGAAAAACAGCGGTATCATCACAGATGGAATTCACATGGCAACACCTTCACTGACATAAAAACATCCCACAGACATTGCCAGGGACAAGTCCCATCAGGAACAAAGAGTTCTGACTGACTCAAGGGGCCCTTGGTCAGACTTGGAGATCCCATATTTCAACATTTTTCAGCTGAAGTGATGAAATCTCTTGCATCTTTCTTAATACAATCGTTCAGAGTTATTAAGTTACATTCAAGACAAAATTAAATTCTCAAAACTCTAGCTTTGGATATACATCATAATTCAGTTTAGGTTCAAATATACCCAGTCAAAAATGAAATTAAAAAAAATCATTGACTGTGAAATAGAGAATATACCAGTACATTTGTAATAACTAAGAACTTGACTTGATATCCTCTAACTTAACTATACTTCCTTTTGAAAATTTTTTTTTTAAACATATTTCCAAGTTTTTCATCTTTCTCACGGTCTGATAACCACTCAGAAGGAATAATTCTTGACATTTGAAAAAGCACTATTTGTACCTTTTTCATGAAGCAACAGAAAACCCCCTGGCCATTAATATTTAAACCTTGGCTCATAAACTTCTCATTTAATGAAAACCAGAAATATCTTACTGTACCTACATGACAGTAAAAAACATGCTTGGAAAATAAAATATCTGTTTAAGGAGTAATTATATTCACATTTGCTAATCTCCTCCCTAATCTCAAAAAGCCACAGAAATTACAGATTAGTCTTTGCTCCTTACAATAAATTGCTTTATGCAGAATTTGAAGGTAGTATATGTAATACAGAAAAATATCCTGAACTTGTGCAAAGGAGTTTGGAATAACATACTTTGCGGTATCACATGATTTTTAGAGACAGTTTGAATAATTCTGTTTACTTCCTAAACATTGTTGTAACAGTCAGCATATCTTTCTTATGCTGCTCATCATAACTACAGCCAACTATCTAGTAAAATACTCCTTACAAGGAGCAATTTTGAAGTGGCCATCTAACAGCACTTAAGTCCATTTTTACTTTTAAATGATGCTGACTTACTAGTGAGATAGGCACAACTTGCCATAACTCTCTCTTTCCTCTAACCTTAACACAAAATCCTCTAAAACCCATCAAATTCCTTGTTGCTTGTTGTCAACACCATTTTTACTTAGTTTAATCATGAAATCAAGTTAATGTAGAGTTATAATCCTTCACTGATCCCAACATACCCATGTCTGCAATTTAAGCTTTGTGAAGCAAATATGCAGCACCTTCAACTCCACGGTTTTACCAAATGTATTTTTTCAATAGATTTTGTAAAATTTTTCTTCATCTAAAAGAAAAAGAAAAAAGAAAGAAAAAAGAGATACATTGCTGAATTCATGTGTTAGTAAACTGACTGCTCTATAATTCTTAAGCCCATTGTCCCAGTAAGCATGTTTACTTTAAAAGCACCTGAAACTAACACTTCATAACCAGTCTTCATTCGTATTTTGAATATCAGTTCATTATCTAAACTTCCAGAGAGGTGAGTTTTCAACATAATGATTTTTCATACGACATCTTTGTCTAAACATATTACATAAATGGTAAGGTAATAATTAATTTATATAGAGACAACACATAGAGATACAAGATAGTACAGTTACCACTAACTTGGTGCTGACACAGCACTTCTGAATCAGGCATTACATTAATGACCATTAACAGTATACTTCTGCACAGTTCAACAAATGAGAAAGCCAAATTGACTTCTGAATTAGGCACAATAGCACTGTGTTCAAACCCCACATTTTATTATTCCTTCAGTTACATTTTTATTCAATAAATACCTAGTTTTCATGGAATACATCATGCTAGAGTCTTAGATGAGCAGCACAGAGAAGTTGGAACTAAAACTACAGGAACATCACGCTAAGAGATGAACGCTGGGCCACTGGATGCAACATTTTGCAACATTTACATTACACAAGTTTCAAACAGTGATCTCTAGGTAAAATGCAAAAGTTCTTTTTTTGTTGTGTTTTGGGGTTCTTTTGTTTGGATTTTTTTTTTTTTTTTTTACAAAAAGTGATTTAACACAAGTACAGACTTATTTCACTTGCTATACAATCTAAGGACTCAGCCTTCAGAATTGCACAAACTTACATTTCTGAAGTTATCTTCAGAGAACGATGGTAACACAAGCAATTTTTTTCATTTTTCCATTCACAACCACTCATTTTCAGGAAGTAACTTTAAACAGAAAATCCCAAAACATTCAGCTATATCACCTTGAAATATTTAACCTCTCAACACCATTTTATGAATTGCTCTATGTTAACTTTTTGTCCACTTGACTAAACATTTTATGTCTGAACATTTGGGGAACTCTTACCAAATTTTATACTGTTTCCTCTGAGAGCAAACAAAAACAGTATCTGCTGGAAAATGTTCAGATTCCTCTGTCTTAATTGCCACACATCAAAATCAATAGCCTTTTCAAAAGGGAAAAATAAACCTAGGTCAATTTTTCAGTGTACATAATCAGACAACTGCAAAACAAACTGCTTCAGGCCTAAAGTCTTCTTCCACAGAAGTATTCAGCCGTGTATCCAGATCATTTGTGGCAAAGTGTGGATAGAAAAATACAGTGGTGATTAATCACCAGGCACCTATGATACAGAGCCTATATCATGCTTACATTTGTCAGAAGTGACATTTCTATGGCAGAAGTGAAAGGCAGTAAAAGAAATACTACGTACTATTTTTACTATACTGAATGACAGAAATCAAGTGGGTGTGGAAGGACCTTGTGCATATCATTCTTATAAAAATGATTTTGGTCTTACAGTAGGTATTAGAAAAATGTAATTAATTACAATTTTCCTTTTTTAGTTAAGGAGGTTGGACAAGTTGGAATTTTACAGAGTATCTTTCTACATTTCACACGTACTTGATCAGGTTACTTTGTACCTATGGTAAAGGGAGAAGTTAATAAGAAAATCAGAGTCTGTGCAATCCCAGAAATGAAATGTAATCGGCTATGATTCAAAAGTAAAAACACATTAGGAAAGAATGGGGAAAAGGAGCAGCTGCTGACATTATTTCCTGAGCCAAACCTTTTAAGGTGCCAGTGAACAGCAGTCTGTACTTCCAAGTGAAAGCACTACAAGAATTGCTCGGATGATGTCTCTCAGGAGTTTAGGAGTTGAACAAAACCCACAGCTTACTCTCAAGATCTCAATACCATGCTTTTAAATCTGCACCAGAGTGGTCAGAGAATGCTTCAACACAGAGCATAACAAATAGAAATGGCATTTCTTAGAAGGGTGTTTTAATGTACATACAAATACTAAAACTTTATGTCAAATGCCCAGGATCATTTGCAGGCAAGAAAATGACAACAGATAAAATCATTTTATGAATCTGATCCAGCTCTACCATACAAGACAGATGCCAAAAATAAAAGCCTTTTTTCCTTTCAGGAAAAAAAAAAAAAAAACGACCTTAAATGTACAACTTCAGCAAGCTCCCAAGCTATCTCATGGACACACAAGTCAGACTCTTCTGTCATGTGCATGAAGCTTCAAAAATTAAATGAGCAGGTGGATTTTAACTGAACTTCTCAATCCCATGAGACATTATTTTCTTTCTCCTCCAACATTTCAGGATGCTCCCCAAAAGGCAGGAAAGAGAATGGGACACAAAAGCCATTTTTATTCAGTCTTTTTTGTGCAAGGTATCCTGGAAAAGGCTGTATTCCTGTGTAAAGTTGCTGTTGAAACAGAAAGGGGATTATTTTAAAATGTGTGCAAATATATGACACACGCTTTTGAGAATTAATACAGAAGAAAAATTTGGAAATTAGCCGCATGCAAATATTTTTGTTAACAATACACAGTGCCTGTAAGGGAAAAAAAAAGAATCAGAACGCTTTTATAGACAAGCATTCCCTTCATTTTGATTCCAGCTAGTTATGCCTTCTTTCTCGTAACACAGATAAAAATAATTAACTGAGAGTAATCAAATAGCTTACGGTGTTTCACAATATCTGAATAGCCAGCCAGTAATTGTATTTCTACTGAGTTTTGTATTTGCTTGTAGTGTAAAAGCTGAAAGTACAGTTCTGCAGACCAGAAGCAAGAAGCAGCAGCAGCAGCCAGGCAACAACAAAATAAGAAGGAATTTTCACAAAGTCTATATGATAATATGTGCATTTACAAGAGATGGATAATAATTTTACACTGAACAATGACAAAATTGTAGCACTTTTTATGATCTAAATGTGATTACCTGCTTGAACAATCTACTTTTCTTGATGGAGGGCTTCTATGAAGGCTTCAAGTTTTTCCTGGATTTCTCGAACTTTTTCTGGAGGAATTAAGAAGATCATTGTTCAAATACCTATTACTTAATTGAGGATATGCTCAGAAAGGAAAAAAAACAACCAACCACCAAACCCAAAACCAATCACCTCAAAACCTGCAAACATAAAACCTGATGATGTTGTATTACCCTATGCATTTATTTTCTTTATTTCTAAGATTCAGAACATTTTTCTACGTCAGAAGAAATGAAGCCCTGTCCTATTTGAAGAATTTCTACAAACATATTTTAGGATCATCATGCTAATTAATAATTCAAATATTTACCAAAGCAATCAAATTATAGAAACACTGTGTTTTAAAACCCTGAAATTTACATTCGATCATGCACAGTAGAACTACTGTACAGCCATTACATGTAAAGGAGTTGTTGTCTTTTAAATAATGCCCACTAATCCTTCTCTCTTTTAACCAATTATCCTTATTCTCCACAGTAAGTGTCACAAACACTACTAATCATTCTAAAAAGAGCTGAAAGCTAGTGCCCTTTCAGCAAGGAATGGAACATCAGTATTCAAGACACCTATTCAAAAGGGCATGCACAATGTTAAGAATGTTTAAAATTTGCAAATTATTTCCTTGCATTTCAGTAGTAACCAGATGGATATGGGCAGAATTTTATTTTATATAAATACTACAGCTGGGAGTTTATTTCTCTTACAAAAACACGTCTTGAACACAACTACAAATAGTTACCAAGAACGAAAAGGCAACATTGATTGGGAAAAATTCAGGGGTTTAGGCATTTTTCCACTCTTTCCTCAATTCCATACAACACTTGTCATCATATAACCTATTTGATTTATGAAATTGCTTATGAAGCAAGATTTAGAACATAGCTGGAATCCAAAGCCTGTGAGATTTCCTGCTTCTCTCTCACCACATCCTCATTTGAAGCTCCTTCTGCGTGTGATTATAGCCATGAAAAAACACACACTTCAGAAATATGAAGGAACAGGGGGGGAGCAGTGGGACAGACAAAAATAAGTTAGATATGTATAAACACAGATAATTTTTTTTAAGCTAAAAATACTACTGGATTAAAGCCATGTGTTCCCTTGTATGAGATAGAAGGTTTGAGCTTTTTTGTTGTTGTTTTAAATCTTTTATTAATGTTTTCTTTGCTTTAGTAATACCATGTTATACACTTCTTTGCTGAACTGAAACAACAGCAAAACAGAAAGAAAAATAAAACCATCAGCCTTAAACGGGATACATAAGCAGAAGAGGAAAAAAGAAAACAACCCTCTGAAGAGTGCTCTAAGAATGTAGCTAAGAACAAAAAGTTTCATCCAGTAACCAAATGACAATCCCAGAGAGTTATGAATTCCATTTTAAGTAATTATAATGGCAGTAATAATAATAATAATAAAAAAAATCAACAAAATGTTGTACTCCTGTTCTAAGGGAAGCAGAGATATAGTTAGCATTTTAAATAAAATATGGAAAATAGCTTGTATGAGGATGAAGAAATCTCAAACTTCTATCTTTATCAGGCAGCTCTCGGGTGATGAAGGACAAGCCACTTATACTTTCAACACTTCAGTGTCCCCTTCCCCAGTAGTGCTCATCTGCTCACACAGATGTACAGGGAGGCTGAATCACACTCCTGGTCCTAAAGAAAACACCAACGAACTTTCTTGAATTATTTTGATTTTTTTTTTTTTAAAGTACTTCTATATTACATGAAGATTACAGTCAGTGTGAGGGGAAGAAGCTGTATCCTGGAAGTTAAGAAACAGCAGTAACTGATTTTTACCAGGGAAAGAAAGTATTAAAACCAAAATATGCTTGATGCAGCTCAGCAGAATCTTTGAAAGCTGCCAATGAAAAAAAGTGGTCCCATGATCACTTCTCCTTACTAAGCACATTCAAAGTGTTTTCATTACTATCTTTTTAACTAAAAAAAAAAATAAATATATATGTATTGTTTGCATGTCAGTGTATAAACCTTGTGCAATGAAAACATTAATTCTATGGCATTTATTTAGGCAACTACTTAGCTCAGCTTCCAATACTGATGTCTCCATGTACATTTACAAAATTAGCCTTTGAAATAATGTCCTATTATCTTGGACAGAGTTGATATATTTTTGGAAATTATTAATCCTGGACCTCCCTCTCCAAAGTGAACAACAGTTGCCAGTGAAAACTGGAGATTAAATCTCACAACCCAGAAGGTCTCTTCATGTCATGCTTTCAATAGCTTTATTTTTTGTGATTTTTTTTAAAATTGCTATATGCTTTCCCCAAGTATGTTCTTTATATTGATCAAGCCATTAGACTTAGTGAAAGCAGGCAGATTTAGCAGTATTAAATGCAAATATTTTCCCTTCTCAACCTCTTGCTAATGAAATATTCCAGTCCTGAAAATTAATAGCATCAGCAAAAATCTGTAATTATTTCACCCTTAAAAAAAAAAAGGCTTGTGCCAACAAAATCTATTTTAATTTTCTGATTAGGTCATATTAAAATAACAGGATAGCAAATATGTATTCCACCAGAATATACTGAATCAGCTGTGTTTGCTCAGAGAACAGACATACTAAAATTGACTCCATATTATGAGCACTTTATTAGTTTTTATACTTGGACTGAATTGAAATGACTGCTTAACTGTAATAATTATGAGGTCTTGAGGTAATTTAATACTTTGAAAAAATACGCTGGCTATTCTTAAAAAAGAACAGTTACAATGACTGCCAAATAGCTGCAATTATTCATGCTATAGCCTGTATTCTTAGCAGTTGTAAAGCCTTTTGCTGCAGCAGACCCCAGTCATCCTATAACATTTTCCCACAAGTCCATTCTGTAGCACAGAGAAGCAGTCTGCAAAATTGGTTTACTTTTCAAATAGGCTAATGGCAGAGTTAGGCATTTACACAACACTAACCTTAACAAACTAGTAAATATAAATGCTCAGGCAGAACTCCTTTAATGAGTGCAAGTGCAGGGTCTGCAACTCTGGGATAACTGCCTGTAGTTTCATCAGCACCATCTGACACTGCATTTGGAACAACAATTAATGGTTACAATTCAAGAGTCAGATGTTACCCATCTTGATTTAGGGAAGTTTTCTCCCCAGTGCAATGCATAAGCTGTGTACCCACATTTGCAGGGTTTTCATGGACACCTAGATCAAAATATTAGTGACGTACACTTGTAAATTATAGTATGTTTTGTTTTAAGGAATGTTTACCAATGTGCCAAGCCCAGAACATCATTTGTATTTCAGGGAAGAATACTTACTATGTAAGTGAATTAAGGAATAGACGAAGGTGATCAGTTGCTCCTTCTAGGTTTTGTGATACTGCGTTTCTCCATGTACAAGTAAACCACAGATTAAAAGCGTTCAGCAGCCTAGCAAATTATTTTTTTAACAGGTCGAACTACCCAGCACTGTTATACAATGCTCAGATATCACAGAAGGCTGTTAAAGTACTACACTCTTATTATATGGTACTACAGAAGTTTAAATATATACTATCACTTACACTGCATTCTAGAAAGGTAATGTGCTCTTTGGTACTTTTAATGCAGACCTGAAGTTACAAGCACATAATTCTTCCAGCACCTGTTAAACAGTGATCAAAACCCAAATGAAATCAATGAAGAATAACTGTAACTAAACCCTTGCTTCCATCTTTAGAACAGTAACATTCACAGGCCTAGGGGCAATGAATGGCTATTCTACTTCCCATTTACCCTGTGTTTACCTAAAAGATAAGCTGCTTCATACATCAACTCATTATGCCTCTTGATCTGAGTCATGAATATTCCCATAATCCTCCCTCCATATCCCATGAAATTTCACGAGGAAATTCTTTATTCAGACATCTTGAGTTCCTCATTCACGCTCAGTCTCTCCTTATTTCCATATGAAATGATATAGCTACCCGCTCATTTTCTTGTCATTAATCCTGTGATCCTAAATCTAAAAGGCTCAAAACCAGACTAATTGATCTGTAATGAGGATTTGGGTACGCTGTGAACACAGAAAGATGCAGCCATATATAAAGTTCAATTTTCCTAATATTATAAGCTGGCCAGAAGGGAAACCCCTGAAATATTCAGTCTTACATGGATGGCTTGCTTACTGATTGCTGCCTCAGCTGAGCTTATCTCAAATAAACTAAAAATAATATTAAACACAAATTAGAAAAGCAAACTATGTTACTAATGTATTTCAACCACCTTCTAAGTGGCAAGAAAAAGTTTTCTAGGTATTTTCCAACTGCATTAATTGGTCTAATGAAAGATGTGTCCTCTGCCCACAAAACCTGTCTTGCTTATGCTTCTGAAGAGAAATGAATTTTGTGGCATTCAAATCATACATGCTTACCTGTAAAAAACTAATGGTTTTAGCACAGAATTTTAAAGATGTTCATGTCTGCCTGTGTCAGAACAGGGAGAAAACTCCATTTCAGGCAAAACAAAAGGTTTTCCCTTCCCCTGTTTACAAGTTTGCTCATAAGATATCAAACTCCAGTTGCAGTATCAAGAAAACTTGTAAAATCTTTCTGGACACAGATCCATCTTTATTTTGTACTTTGATGGAAAATACAGCATGAAAAAAACCACGATAAAAACATATTAATACCTCATTATAAATTCTCCTGTTCTACATTAAAGTAATTTCTGTCTCCAATTAATGTTTACATGGCTTTGATATTTGAAAGTTCATGGTTGTCCCTCCTTCTGCTCTGGATTGCGTTTAGACTTTAGTCCTTTTAAAAAAAAATAAAAAAATCTTCCCTCCTTTCTTAATCCCTTCCTTGCCTATAAACATTCTCACTGCTTGCTGTGCTACTTCTATGTTATGGTTAATTAACCACAGAGGCAGAAATGTTGAATTTACTGCTATGAATGCATCATCTTTCCTCCAGTAAAAAGGAAAGCCCAGTCTGTAGTCAGATTTCATCGGAATGCACAGAAGCACACCATTAAAAACTGGAAATGTTGATCCACAGTTTCCTATTGAACATCAAATTTTAGCTTAGGGTTACCTAAGACACAAACCTCATATTTGTACACAACCCCCTATGAACAGACTGGTGGAGAAAGGGTGGGGGAGTGGGGTGGGGTGGGAAATCATCTCTTTGGAGTTCAGCCTTTTGTACCACATTCCTGGATTTTCCAAGGGCCATGCAAAGGCTTTACTTCTTGTTGAAATAGTATGAGGTGTACTGCTCATAGCCACTCCAAATACTGCCCCAGAAAGCAGACTTTCCACCCACAGTTGGGGTGGACTTGCATCAGCATGCTTTTTCATCTCACAACCACAGCTTAACAGCTACTATAACTTACTGATTGTTGCAAGGTCATGTCCTGCTGAATTGTAGAAAATCCTTTGATACTACCCATCACATTTTTTGCCAGTTTCCTCTTGTTCACATACCATATTTTCCTCTAGGATGAGGCCAAAAGGCAAGCTAAAGTTGGTTTTTTGGTGGGTTTTTTTTTGGTTGGCTTTTTTTTGGTGGGGGGGTGGGGGCTGGGGAAGGCAAAACCACCCAGGCTGCCCTTAAAGAGACAGAACATCATTTATCAGCTGCAAAGACAGATTTATAAGTAGAGGGCCCCCTCTGTTCCTTTAAGGCTGCAAAACAGATGGGAAGTGAATGGACAGTCAAAGGGTCAAGAAAACACATGGGAGGTGCTGCTTGTCTGCTCTGTGTATGTTCCCAGCATAAGAAAGAGGTCAAGATTGTAACTGCATGGCTGGGTGCTGGAAAGGCCTTTTCTTTAAGCTGTTACAAAGACAAACGCTGTTCCTCATCCTGCTGTCAAACTGCTATAAATATTGGTTTGTCAAGAGATTTTCAGCAGTTAAAAGTTTTTTTAAAAGGCTGAGCCAGAGGATGAATCATGTGAATGATTCTTAAACAATTAGCTCATTAGTGTAATAAAAGCACTGCAGAACCCTGAACAGTTTAAATGGAATTTATAATAGTTCATGTAGTAAATCCATGAATCATTAAAAATATTCAGCCTTTAAAATGCAATCTCGCAGACAATAGCTAGCATACTCTTCAGTTACTAGCAGTTAGACTGAATGAAGATGCTAACTGATGCATGTTGTAGCAGCTTTCCTTTATTGTCACAAAATGTTTCTTAGATGTATTGCAATCTGTAATGAGATTTGAATTTGCAGCCAGTTTGAGTTCTTTCTATAAATTCTGACTTCAAAGTATGCTCACTGGAACAGGATAATTTTGGTACAAAAATGTAAACACATTTACAAATCAGGCTTCCCCTCTCAGACGTATGAACATAGACATTCACCATTATATTCACCAGAGCCACTGACCACTTTTCTACTTGCCTTAAATCCCTTTGGCATCTTGAGAGAAAAGGTATTTTAATCTGAGCAACAGTTAGAATGGCTGTACTCCAGGTATCAGTTCCAGAACAGTGAGGAGGACAGGGACATGCGCTAACTACCCAAGTGCACCAGGTGAGATGCCTTCATTACTAAATAGACAAAGATAGTATTTCAGTGTCCTCTCAGAAATATTTATTTTAAACTCTAGAATGAGACAAGGTGCTAAACATATTATTTTAGTATCTCTATTAAAATCTCCAAGGGTCAGTCAACATATCAATTTCATGGATACGAGTTCATTAACAACTGCCTGCTGGTGACCTGGCTGAAAATCACCTTTTGCATGGCAGTAATAGGAGAAAACACAAAGAAGCCCGTTTCCTACAAAGACAAATATATAGTATACACTTTTTTTCTCTGTTGCGGGTGAATCCACCTCTAAAACATGAAACTATTTTTCACCAGACTGCATATTTAGCCTGCTGCAGAAACATAAAATCTTAGTCTTAAGTAATTTTAGAGAGGGCCAGGGGGATGGGGAAGTCACAGTTGCCATCACTGAAGTAATTTTTGTTGCAAGTATTAATATCATATTAATTATTAATCCCTACATATCATACTAGGCAAAGGTATCAGCTGCCTGTATGAAACAGTATCACCTTTGTTTCAGACTAAAGATAACCAGGTAGCAGTACAAGAGAGCTTGTCTGAAAACACTTCAGCTATTTTTACAAGGTATTGAGCATTGGAATGTTATTTTTGCATTACTAGTAACGATTTTTAGCATCGGAAACAGGAATTGTGCGTTGTGCTGCTGAAACTGTAGTTTACTAATCACTCAATGTCTTTATCTACAGCTGTCTCAGATTCTGCAGCTTAATGAAATGGCTTCGGCACCACATTTCCCTCCTCAGAACAGAAGCTGGCAACTCATTTCCCCCCTCCCGGAACAGAAGCTGCCTGTGTTTCTTGGAGCAGTCCCCAGGGCTCCTCAGGCTGGCAAGCACAAAGTCTTTCTGTTTCTGACAGAGCATATCAGAACAGAGGTATGGGGCTGAAGCACAACTGACAACTATACAGACCACTGACTTTATACAGGATGTTTCTATGGGCTATTACACATCAGTCCCGCTTGTCTACAGAAAAGAAATTAAGCATTACCAAATCCTGATGCGAGGTCACACACACGTATATACTACTTTACTGTCATTAAGGTTAGCTTAACGTACAAATTCTTATTAATCTATATGAAGCTGCAAGTTTATGAGAGACACTATATGCAACAGCAAGGTATGACTTGGGCACCTTTCAGTCCCCTGTCTATACCTTAGATTTTTAATTAAAACTGTTCTAATAACTCAATCATTCAACAGAATTTAGGTGTGCTGCTTACTAGACTTCTAGAAGGAGCTCGGTAGCAGAATGACAAGGCAAGCTCCTAAACCAGACTCACATCTTGTATCAGACACAGAAAGATTTAATTTCAAAATCAAAACTGTTAAGCTAAAATGAAAAGCTCATTATTTTGGGTGGAAATAGTGAAAAATATAGAGGCAAACCAGAAATATTACCCAATGTTTCATCCAGTGATGTCAAAAAAATGAACATTAACTTTTTCTTATGCAGAAAGTACCTGTACACCTATAAAGGTAAATTACTTATGTAAAGGCTACTGTAACCATTAGTCTATAAAACTGTAAAGAGATTTTAACATAAGAAATAACTGATATATGTTGGTTCTCCACCCAATATAAAGCACACTCAGTAGTTAGCATATTATTTTATTATCTAGCTATCACAACTATGTATGTGAAAGTCTCTCTTAAAAGAGATTGGAAAAAGAGATGGTGATGAGATAAATTTAAAAATTATAATAAGCTTCATTTTTTATAAACAGAAACTTAAGTCATCATGCCCTGAAGAAAAACAGGTTGTTCTATTTTTTTCTTAGTTTGTTATCATTCCTAGCTGAAAATATTTCCTTCCCTCATTTTTTTTTAATGTAGACTTCCAAATTGGAAGCAAAGTGGAATCCACTACAACATTAACAATGTGCAACATACACGACACTGACTTCTCCAGCTACTGGAAATGTGAATACTACTTTTACTCCACAGTTCCATACTAGTTCAAAACAAATACATTGGTCAGTTTAAAAGTTTGCATTTATATAAACAGTAATCTCTCTGTGATAGGTACTTATTTAAGTTCTGATTAACAGGTACTCTCATAAGCAACCAGTACTAAAATGAAAATAATATCCAATTTGATGTTTTGATCCTTGCATCATTTAAGGAAATTTTAGGAAATAAATAAATTTGGCAGACAACACCAGAATGACCCTCAAGTACAAGAGACATAGGTCTAAGGTAAGATTAACAGGCATTAAATATGTCATTACTTATATAGCAGTTTATCATTACTTTTTAATGTCAACCTTAATCGACAGGCTTCTCTTAGCCAGTGACAAATGTGCCGAACTTTGCAAGGATCCGTTTTAGAACCTGGACATCAGTGCCTAACTCTTCATCAATAACCTTAAGAAATCACAGCAGACAGACTTTGGTCATCTGGGATTCTTAAGTTAAGTAAACCATCACTCCATCACAGGAGGTTTACAAGTGATGTATGTTTTCCCTTGAGGATTACTTCCCTCTCTGAGAAGATGCAGCTTTTTAAAGCACTTTCTGCCATGACACAAAGCAGGAACTACCTTATCTGCACTTTGACACAGACAGTCCTAATGAATTAAAACCAGAAGAATGTGTAGTTTTGTGCAGCTGCCCCAAAACTCAGAGCGGACAGGGGTGGGGGAAGAACTTAAGCATTCAACCGGTATCTTTCATGTCAAAGCACACTTGCTTGGGTTAATTTCATAAATCATCTACATGGAGTGAAAAACATTGTAATAATGCAAAACCAATTAATTCGCATGCTAACAGAGTACCAGAAAGTTAGCATATCTACTACAAACAACGGGATGTATTGTTGCTGACTTGCCCATGTTCACAGGTAGGGGAAATCGAAGACATGACCACAAAGACTGATTCCAAGCATGTTGCCTCCTGACTTCCTGCACCATAGAGCACCAGAACCCTCTACAGAGCTCAAAGGGAGCACAGGAGTCATGCTGCCACCAGCACACTGGTGACATCAGCACAGGCCTGAACTTGTTAAGACACAGATGGCACACACTTTGTCATTTATGCCCAAATCTCAAGCAGTCAGTCAGCCTCTGATAAGATGCAGGCCATATTAACACCCTGGGGGAAGCTGTTGGTAGGGGATTGTGAAGGTAACAGCTACCCTGCACACGCTGGCCAGAAGGGCTGGAGATCTGTTTGTTGATTGCCAGAGGGAAACGGCAACTCTGCTTTTGTCTGGTTAGAAGGCCACAGCATCTCCTGGTGTAACTTTCTGCCAGCTCAGGAGCAGACTATAAACAAGGCTCCTCACTGCTACAACCAGCTGAAAGGAGCAAAGCAAGGCTGCTGCCACTTCTTTATGTTGTCTCACTTACATAGCTTCTAAAAAGTCAGTATTTAGGCATCATGGAAGAAATAAGAGCATAAAATAACTGTAATTTTTCAGATTCTTATAAAATCACTCCTCCATTTGGATTTCCTAGCATGCTTTCCTCTTTCCCATGTCTGTCTGTGAGCAGCAGGGGTCACATGTGGGCTCTACTTCTGCATACCTTCAAATTTCTACATAATTTTCTTATCTTGTAAACACCGAAAACCATGTTGGTTCTGAACAAGCACTTTAAGGATCAGTTTAAGGACTACTAACAACTGCCTTTTGAGTTCTTTCATGTCTGCATCTAGTTTCTACATGAAAATTACCCAAGATCTGCTTATTTGAGAGAAGATCTTTCCTCCTACAGCTGAGCTTTGCCCCTATGAAATGCTGTGACCTTCTAAAGAACTTGAACCTCATGACAGAAGAGAAAATGGAAACAAAGGCTTTAGAAAGCCAAGTCAAAGTATGATTTTAAGGAGCACATATAATCAACAATGTCATGCAGTACAGTGATCAAATCGAAATATTGTTGACAATTACCTCAAGGGACTGCAATTAGGTTACAGTAATGACCAAATATAGGATTAGTTTCACACAACATTTTAATTCTGCAGTCAACAGCAATGAAAAAAAAGTAACCAGAGGAATTCATTATCTGCAAAGTAGTGCTCACAGACTTTATCCCTAACTTTACATAAATGCCTAGCAAAAAAGGAGACTTGCTTGGATTTAAATCAGTTTGTTATACATAACAGACAGGACAGAGCCCACTCAGCTTAGCCAAATACACCACAGGAATTCCATTCTGAGTCAGCAACTTGCATATGGAAGTACCAATCTTAGCTAACATTAGCTGTAATTGCATTAATATGGCAAGTTTATTACATGCATATATGATATTAAAACATTCATGCTTGAAGTTTGCAAAAGGTTTACATTCAACACTAATGGACTCAACACAAAAGTTAAGAATTTAATACAGTGACTTCAAATCAATGACTTCAGATATAAAACTTGAAAGAATTTTACCGTAACACTGGTTTATTTAGTTTTTAAGTGTTTTAGTCTTTACAAGAAAATAATTAAGTTTTGCAAACTGTTATGTTTCATACCTTGCAAATGTATGATAAATTTTAAACAAATGGCCCTAAGCTATCTTTTCTTCCTGTGGGGACTCACTCCCTGAAAGTTTCAAAAAGCTTTTGTGCACAATGAAGCCTCAGCTAGCCCATGACACCTGTACAGGTGTCAGCATTACTGATAAACGAACTTGGAGGCTGACCCCTTCACATTCATACCTAGTAATTTCAGGATCAAGTTTCCATAGGCATTCTGCAAATCCCTTCCCACCTCCTTCCAACAACTCTCCCTGTGTAAATGCACATGGTTTTACTTATAATTTGGTGAAGTTCTGTGTTTTTTCCTTTTTTAACTTGTGAGGAAACAGGATACTGGATGAATAGTAACTGACCTAGGAAAGATGCTTTGTATGTACTATCCTTGTATGTGTTTATCCTGTGCACATAAAAGATGCCTTTGCAACATTCATAGTTCAGCTGTTTAAAAGGAATCGAGAAGAAATAAGTGAAGATAAAGCATGTTTATTTCTTTAGGGTCTGTGAAATTGCATCTCTAGTGAAGTCAATGGCAAAGCTCCTGCTGACTGCCTGAAGCTGGGATTCACCTGAAGAATTCAGTGTACATGTGCACCACCTAGCCTGTTTTAAATGCTACTGCAACACGAATATATGCAGTTTAGGTTTAGGATAAGACACTGGAAGATCCTATTTCCTTTCCAAAAAGATTAAAGCAGTCTGTTTATAACAGGTTTTTAGTAAAAAAAGCTTACTAAATTAATACCTTCCATGCAGCTGCTAATGTGAAATGTGTAACTGAGAAAAAAATGACCATCCCTTGCAATCTTAATAAATTATATGTCATAAAAACAAAAAACAGAGTAGAAAAGAAAAGGGACAAGGCTAGGCAAGTACATCTTCCTCCAAGAGGAAAAACCCTAACCTCCAAGAAATCAATGCCCACTGCCTAAGTCATGCACAAAAAAGCAACAAAAAAGCAACAAAAAAGCAACAAAAAAGCAACAAAAAAGCAACAAAAAAGCAACAAAAAAGCAACAAAAAAGCAACAAAAAAGCAACAAAAAAGCAACAAAAAAGCAACAAAAAAGCAACAAAAAAGCAACAAAAAAGCAACAAAAAAGCAACAAAAAAGCAACAAAAAAGCAACAAAAAAGCAACAAAAAAGCAACAAAAAAGCAACAAAAAAGCAACAAAAAAGCAACAAAAAAGCAACAAAAAAGCAACAAAAAAGCAACAAAAAAGCAACAAAAAAGCAACAAAAAAGCAACAAAAAAGCAACAAAAAAGCAACAAAAAAGCAACAAAAAAGCAACAAAAAAGCAACAAAAAAGCAACAAAAAAGCAACAAAAAAGCAACAAAAAAGCAACAAAAAAGCAACAAAAAAGCAACAAAAAAGCAACAAAAAAAGGATGCTCGGCACCAGCTCTGCTGCATGCACAACCTCCCCACTCCTTCTACAAAGGCCATTCATTGCCATCTTGTGTTGTAAAGTTGTACAGCAAATCAATTACTGTACAAAGTTCACACTATCGAGGAAGTTTGTTTTGGACCTTTATATAAAAAAAGGGCAAGTCCAGCAGAGTCGAATTCTGGAAACGATTAGGTAGTTCTAGAAAGCGCTTTCTTCTACTGGCAGCTCAACATTAAAAAAACCCCTGCCACGCTAAAAATTAGTCTACAGAAAGTTAAGAGTTATCCACATGCTGTCAATGTTGCACAGAACTATAGAGTATCTCTGCTGAAATTACTATTCTATCATTTGCGTTAAAAATACAACGGCACAAAAGATCTTATTCATCTTGAAATCACATTCTTTCACCTATGTTTAAATTTTTTCCCCAACACCAAAACATGGTGATTTTTATTTATCTTTAAATATTCCAAGTTTCACTCTATAGCAGTATTTGCTCAGGAAAAACATTAATATCCAGCATCAAAGCAAGAAAGCAAGAAACACTGCTCACCTACTAGTGAGAGAACTTCCCGTGTCCCACTATTCAGGCTACCACTAGTTTTACCTCAACACACGTACACAGAGAAAGAAAGGAAAAAGCCATGTTTTGTAAAACACATTCCACCCACTCTACAAGAATGATTACATGAAGGTTCATACAGGGTTTCAAAAGCAACACAGGTTCATAATTTTCTCCAAAAAATCCTATGATAAAATTCATAGTCACACAAGCTCTTTCAGAGACCAGTCAAAAAACCCAGATAATTTGCCCTAGATCCACTAAAACTCCTACTCACAATTCAAAAATATCATAGCAACACTTTCTAAAGGACAACAAGTACCATAACTGATTGGGATTTTAACAATACTTCCAATAATTAGATAACACTTCCAATGTAACCAATCTGGCACTATAAAAAATAAATCCCTAGATTTCGAGTTTATTGTAAATAAAAAAAAATGTTTTATATGACATTTTGGATATAAAAAATGAAATACATAATTCATACTCGGGAAATTAACAGCAATTGAAGGCTTCTCTGTCCTACTGAACCCTGGATATCAAAACATTGCTAAGAAAAGCAGAAACACTGACCACAATATTAATTTATTCTGAATATATAAAGTCATATTTTAAGAAAAAAACAGTTTCTACATCAAGCACAAGAAAAAAGGTCACCTGTGATGTACATATATAAATATCTGCATGTTGACATGAACTTTAATCACAAACTTTCATCTTTCCCCTTTTGTACAACATTTCCCCATCCCCTCCTACCATTCCAGGTGTACAGCTGAGGTTTAAGTGGAAGTCTCACAGAACAATAGCAGAATGTTGCCAACCGCCCCCCCCCCCGATATATGTGCAAGAGCAAGCCCCACCAGCTAAAAGTCAGTCTAAACCTTACTGGGTGTGCAGGTAGGCAACTAGAGTATTACCTCAGCCTGGATTGCACCCTTAAAAATTTTCACTGTTTAAAATCTTACTATATTAACCACAAAACCCCTTAACAGGTTCTGAGCGACTCAGAGCATTAAACTACTGTAATCCTTCTGGAAGGTTAGATCTGCTAAATTTTCTTCCTTGTTAAATCTCTTAATATAATGGTCATTTCAGCTTAATAAGCAGAACATATCAGATCTTCATGTCTGACAGGTTCTGTTTCTGTATGCATGGTCAGCAAGTCACAGGCATTTCCAGCTAATCTGTACCAAAAGGCAGTATTAACAGTGGAAAGGCTGTGTAATTCACCCAATTATTAAAAAAAAAGATGGATCAAAACCTCTTTACACACTCAAGACTGAGTCACCCAGAGACAGGTCTCTGAGGTGTGGATTAACCGTGTTGTACCAGAAAAACAAGAACTTCCCTTTACACTGTTTTAACTTCATTTGTCAATATACTGATGCAATGTATTTGTATCAGTGAATTTGGATCTACTGTAAATTATGTTGTTTTGTCACAGTATACTACCCTTGTCCACCTTTGAACCAGTAAGATGTGAGCATATTTATGAAAAATTCCATTTGTGATATTAATTAAATGCTAGCACTTTAAAAACCCATATCACATTAAATGTTCTCAAGGACAGTGGTCAGAATTTGCTTCATTCCAAGCTAGTTCCATAACAATACAGAGCAGGTACTTACTGAGGTCCTCTGCAAGCTGGACCCTCTTGCCAGTTAGGAGCTTCACCTTTTTTTCATTGTCCTCAGCAAAATCTTCAAGTACTTCCTTTACATTCTTCTCCAAGCGCCTTACTGTAAAAAAAGAGACCCAAAACAACAAGTCAACAACAACAACAACAACAAAAAAAAAAAAAAAAGCAAGCAAGTGGTAACACTTTTGCACCTGTAATGACCTTAAGGACAAAATTTTAGTAAAGTTTGTGGCAGACAGTTTATGTTACCAGACTAACTAATCTGTTTGGAGAAAGGCAAATAAACATGCAAGCCCCTTGTTTGGGCCATTAAGACAAGAAATTCTTTGATAAAGATGGTTAAATTTCAAAGCTATTTTCCCTCTCAAATTATTGAACAACTTTTTTTAGGAGGAGATAAAATATTTGTAGACTTCTTTGCTGTCTATTAAATTCAGCAGTTTCTTCTTTGCGACTAAGGGTCCAATAAATCTTTTATTGTAAGCATCCTTGCTGCCTCCTTCTTAACAGTTAAAACTATTAACATCACCCTCAGCAAAGCCAAGTCAATCAAAGGTGGAAAATGGAAAAAAGTTAATGATGACAGTAGAGTGTGGTATTGAAGGACTGATGACACACAGAAGGGTGTTGCTGTATATACAAGGCTAAGAGGAATCAAAAGCTCTTTAAAGCAGTATTATGTCCATCCCAACCCTCACATCTTTGCCCTTCATACTTAGAGGGATTACCTCCTAATGAAATTTCCCAATTTTCAGCCCAGCAGTTGTCAATGAGGTAGGTGGTTTGAAGAGGCAGGACCTAGCTTTCTACATTTAGGGGCAATTTCTTCTCCAAGGAGGGTAACTTGCATCACATGACAAGGTTCAAAACTATTACTTGCACCTTCTACAAGAAGCAGGTTGAAAACTATTTTAGAGATCAAAGTTTGTCATTAGTAGCTGTACCATGGTACTAGCCGATTACTAAATAATCCTTTATAAGGAAGCTGCTTTTGTATAGGCTTTTCTAGGCATTACATTGCACATTTTGCATGGTTTAAAAAAAAATCCATTAGAATTGATTTTTAATATCAAACTTTTTAAAATTAAAACCTACAGCCAGACTGAACTGAGAAAAAAAGAATACAGTCACTATTTATTGAAATTCTTTCTGCTTGGAAAAAGGTACTGACAATTGGCATCATGCAAGATGAAAATATTTTAAACTGCAGACTGTTAATTAACTGACATTTTATTTACACTTTATTTAATGTAAATAGAATGTAAAATTCTATTTGCTCTGCATCTTTTAATTACCTAACCAGGACACAAAATTCAAGCAGCCATGCTAAGCATGAAAGGAATACACAGCAGAGGAATATTAGAAAACTCCAAAATAAATTTTTGTTTCTAACACCTCAACTCACTCTGAGCCTTACCTTCAGTGTTAGTAAGCTGCTGCCTCAGTGTATTTGCTGTAATTGCCAGCATTCGCTGTATTCGCCAGAAGAGGACAATATCATTACATTCAAGCTGAAACAAGGCAAGTTGTAGTGTCAGACCTCTGATATCCGATGAGCATCCTACATCCACAAGAATCTCGACACTTTTAGTGGCAACTGTAAACTCATGTATACATATCCTGACCTTGCACAAAAGTCCCACAGAATAGGTGCAGTAAGTAACAAGGAAGCACACCAAAACTACTTCTCAAGAATCATGTCAGCCTTATTTAATACACTGCATCACCCTTACATCTCCTCTTTTCAACAGAAAGAGCAGTATGAAGAGGTCTCGCGGAAAAACAATTTGCACACAGCATACACAGGCTGGTAGGTATAACTTAATGCTCACTGACACCATACTTGTTCATAGCAAACACATAGAAAGACCACAACTGAACTCTGTGTTGTGACAAATGCTTCTGAAGACATTATTGGGCCAAGGGTTCTATTTGTTACCAACAGAAGAGACAGTTTCTACACCTGCAAGGAAAGCAGGAGGGAGCACTGACTTCACATTAGGACACCTTAAAAAGACAGTAACAGAAATCACAGCTTAAGTGTCACAGAGAGAGAGCTCTCACCTTTATGATCTCATTCTCTCTTACCTCTTATAGGCAAAGGTATTTCCACAGTAGTAAAGATTTCTAGCTTCACTGGGTTCATTGTTTCTCATTAAAAAGAAAACTCCACAGAAAGTGAGGAGCTGTACCTTTCCAGTAATTTCTTTTTGATTTAAAATATAACAGTAAGAAAACTGTATATTCTTTTCTTTGTGCAATTCCATGCATACTGTCATTTGTTGCACAAGCTTGGGTTTACAAAACTGGAAAGTCATCAAATGGTTTGGATTGGAAGGGACGTTAAAGACTATTTAAAAGATCTGTTTGTAAGCTCCGTATTTTTTTGTTTTCTTCTGTTGGTCACATGTGATTCCAAGCATTAACTCTAATCACATATTACACTTATCCTATAAAAACTCCTTACTTAATGTTTTCTGGGGTTTTCATATCAGTGAGGTAAATAAATATCAATGAGAAACCGGGAGAAACTAATACCAACAAGGTATCAACAGTTGTACAATACTGCTTTTCACAGTGTATTTTCAATACACATTGGTAAGTAACATTTAGATCATGGCTGATACCTTGTGGTCACTTTATCTAATTACCACCAGATGACATTTTATCAATTACAACCCTTATGTAAAACATATCGAAGATCACCAGGTATCTCAAGGTAAAGGACATAAAAGATTAGGCTAGTTTAAAGCATTTGTAGAATTTTCTTCTTCAACTGAGATGGAAATATTAGGGCAAAACACCAGGACACATCTGTTCTTCAATTTACCTCCGAGTCTACAAAATGCCTCTGATAATAATAGAAGCCTCTTCGACACAGATTGCAGTGGTTCAAAGCAGTCTTCAGGAAATATCTTCTATAAATTTGGTGCCATGTGTCTTTAATCTAGGAAAACAGTACTTAAATTTGACTAAATACATACAATCACTATTGGGCATAATTTAATGATCACATTTAATTTTAAAGTAACTCCAAATTCCACTATCACTGTCACGTAACATACATTTAAATATTTTTCAGCAATTTGTCTATAACTGGGATATGATTAATGTGTTAGTTACATTTGGCAAACATTACAAATGACTGTCAATTTAAAAATATTCCATGCTTGTAATGTAACGGGACGCTTTAAAATATTGCCTGCAACCAGAAATATTTAAATTATATACTACAGAACAGGACAAACTGTTCTGCCCTTGGCATGATGCAATCTTCATGTTAACACTACGAAAATATTTTTGAGTGGTACCCATTATTTTATCAATTAAAACAGATTAAAGCCTAGAGAAACATTAAATGAGTCATGTAAAAAACATTTGTAACTTTTCTTGATTAGGCTTATTAATATTCCAATTTTTCAAAATTAAGTCAGTCTCCTCATGTAGAGGGTGTGGACCACTACTCTGATCTTTACAAAAAAGGTAAGGTAAGTGCTGTATAGGAAATGGCAGCAGGTATTTAAATAACACTGCTACCTTGAGTAAGTACATGCATTCATGTTGAAAAGGTAGCCAAAGGTACTACAGAAAATAAATCACTATTAAAGGAAATCCACATCTATTAATTTTTGATTTCTCATTTATTTAAAATCTTACATTTAGCTAGATAAAAGGTCTAATTATGATTAAAAGCCTTACACTGAAGTGAGATAAATAATTTTCCAGAACATTTTAAACATACAACACAGTCCCTTAGGACCTTTTTTCAATTATTTTTACAAAATTTCTCTCTCGTCAACATACCTATGAACTTCAAACTGCGCATACAATCACACCAAAATACACTTAGGAATTCACAATATGATTTTATTGTATCTTGCTCACAGAGACCTCAAGTCCACTATATAACCATCTGAACCAGAGTTTTAAACTAGCCTTGTCATAACCCAGGCGAGAAAATCTGCTCAGCAGATTCTGATTTCAGGCTAAACTGACAAGATTCCAAAGTGTTGTACTGCATTTGTCTGACAGCCAACAGAAGTGTGTGAATTGCGTGCAAGAGTCATTTAGTAATTCATTTGGAAACATCTGGACTACAAATTTAGTATTTTGATGGAGTCTTTTGTATACCATCTAGAAAGCACATTCAAACGTTCACAGGGGGCTTCCATATGTTTTGTTACAATTCAGCATCTTACCAGACATGGGTCCACTGTTATTCCTCTTGCTTCAAGATTCTTTCTAACAGTCGTCACTTCATCATTTGCTAGATAAGCTGCATGTTCTTCGTTGCATTTGATTAATTTCTCAAGTTCATTTTTTGTTTCATTACGAATATTCTAGGATAAGAGTGATGACTTAGAATTAATTATCACAGACTCAGAGATCATCAGCACCTCCTCAATAGTCTACCTGTTTAAATAGAAAATACCTTTGACACAACTATTAAAGTGATTCAAAAGGGTATTTGTGCAAATATCTAAAATACAGTATTTTTAAATGGATAATTCACTGCCAGTTTTTCACATTAAGCACAGAAATGCAGAAGAGGAAGAGAAGGGTGGAAGAAAAAAAATAATGAAATCGTAGCTGTTAAGACTCCCTTTCCCCCCATGAACATCTGCTAGGAGAGTTCGCATTCACATATCACCTGTAACACTGATAAGAATTGTAATTTTTGCGTAATAGCTAGCAAGAACACTCCATGGATTCATAACTTTTAAGTTGCTGTTCATTGAATTCAAGTAAGATAGGTTTAAGTCACTGCCTTTCTCCCATACTGGCTGTATACAGTTGACTGTAAAACTCCTTCCTCTGAAACAATTACTTTCTACTGTATTCTTTTAAACTCTACTTACTTCTTTAAAGTATGATTCAGTTTGAGAAATATCTAGAAAAAGTAACATAAAAAGCCCATCTTCTCTGGGCACTGAACGGAAGGTGCTATTTAAATTCAAAAGAAAGTTCCAAAAGCTTTGAGCAAACAAAAAGAGAGGTTATGATGAAAACAGTAAATCAGGAGATACAACTGTGGCTAGAATGCTACTGATAATGGTATCATGTACTAACGAAATCCAAATGGACCATGACAGGAGACTGCACGTGACTTCTGCTTAAGAGGCAGGCTTATGAAGTATAGAAGAGAATAGCCCAGTTTCCACCCTGTTTTTATCAATTTCTTTCTGCTGGAAGAACTTTAATACTCAGGCCAATGGCATAATAGTAAAGACATAATTCAGCTGAAGAATGGAGAACAGTTTACAAACCACTGTATCTGCAATATGAAAAACATATATGGAATTCTCTGTGGCGTAATAACTGAAACAATGAAGATTAAAAGTAAAGAGTTTAGTATTGCTAAATAGTGTGAAGAGGGTTGGTATTTTTGAAAATTTACTCAGTAATAACCGAAGTTTTCTAAAGGTAGTGAACTACAAATTATTTATATTTTTCCTCCCCTTTTACCTGTTCTTTGGTGCGGCCTATCCAGTATAACCATCTTTTTTTCCAGTCTGGACCCACCATATCTTCAATAACAGATTCAGCTAAAAAAAGAAACATGATATTAAGTATCACTCAAAACATAACCAGCCAAACTTATAGTTCTAAAATTAGGTAAAGGATCAGGAATGGAAGAAAGGACATTTTACATCTAAGGACTCAGTATAGCCTATCTTATGTTAAGTCAGATGTCTTTTACTTACAGCAACAGTTCATGTCTTTCACTAAAATTTAAAAATGACAGCCAATCAGTAGATACTTCAAGGAAGTATATAAAAAAAGAGAATGTAACACCCCCCCACTGAAATAGCCCTCCAGGTTCCAAGTCATGTGTTTAAAAAAAAAATAAAAATCTTACTTTGTTGCAACTTGCATCAAAATTAATTATGCTTAATAACAATAAATGGACTAACTACATTCCCTGAATTTATCCTATTCTTCTACGTGTGTTTGTACCAATTTTTGACTACAGATCTCTATTACTTTTCAGCTGCCTCACTGCAAGAGCACTAGCTTTTGAAGCTGTATTTTGTTAAACATTTCTATCAGTATCGATACCATTTGAAATTGTCACCACTATCTCAGTTGTGCTGATACAAAAACCTGCACTGCAGTGAAGTGAACTAAATCTGGAAAGTGGCCCAGATTAAATAGCACACAAGAGTGGAATACATCACACAACTCACTGTCTTTGAGACGACTTTGGAGCGTCTCTTCCATAAAATGAATAGCTGCATCCCACTGCTGTTTATCAGATATTGACCGATCTTCTAAGGCATTGTGCTGGATCACTCGCTGAAATACAGAACATCATTTTAGCACACAATAAATCATTTATTCAGTATTTAGTGAAAAAAGATTTCTGGCATTCTCTTCATTTTTTGATGTATATAAAACCAGCAAGTATTGAGCGCATGGGATTTATTCAAGAAGCACCTTTTCAAATCACTATGAAAAATACTTTCTTGCGCCTTTGACTCTCTTCTATAGCCTAGCATAAATAATGTAAAAAATACAGCAAACAATATGAAATTCCTCCAGATTACAGAATCAAAGGTGGTAATGAAATGCCATTATTTTATATGGTTATACTTAACAGAACAGATAAGCTGATATTAAACAATTCTCGCAAGGCTGTCCTTGGGCAGCCAGTGGACTGTGGAGGACTTTTTCTTGAATCTACCTTACCAATTTTATGAGATGTTATTTAGGGCAATAATTAACAAAACATAATAATAAAATGAATTGAGAAACACTGAATTAAAACATTATATAGAAAAGGAGAGATGGACACATCTCCTTATTTTATGTTTACATTAACAGAATGCAAAAATACTGAATATGCAACTTTAGTAAAAAGATTTCAACAGCACTTAGTCAACAATCCAAAAAAAACCCACTACATTATACCAGGCTATCCTCCGCTCTCTCATTCCATTTATGTCGTTTAATACTTTCTTCTTTGACAGCTTGTTTCAGTTTATCAAAGATATCGTCATGCTCCTTTCCCTTTTGTTCTGTCATGAAACGGGAAAATTCTTCTTGCAAAGTCTCCCATGCCACCTAGAAAGTTAGCAAATAATGCTTACTGAAATGAACCAATATACCATGCACCAGCTGGTAGAGGCACAGTTATGACAATTCTTGCAAGTATGAAAATTTGCATACTTTCTGAAAACAACGTACAAGCCTAAGAGTAAGACATTGACTTTTCCTTTCCTGCCTCATCCATTACTAATAAAGCCAACACTAAACTTTGCTATGTTGTAGCAAGTGGAATTCTGTTAAACTTGCATAGAGCTATTAAATATAAACATACCTAGCTGAGGGGTTTGTTTAACCTTTTAAAAGAAGGGTGGTTTTGGTCTTTAATAGGAAAAATTCACCAGAAGAGCAAAATCAATGTTCCTGCTATATATGCTTATCAACATCAAGATCTTGCCAGCCTTTTCTGACACGTAATTGGGTTAGAAGAACGGCAGTCAGCCCTTCAGATCATCACCTTGCTTCTCTGGAGCTATGCTTTCATTTCCACAGGCTTTGCACAGATGTTTTATTTTATTTTATTAAATAATTGAATTCTCACCTCTACTGCTTTATTAGGCAGTTGCTTGTCAGTCCACTGCTTCAGTTTGATGTCCACAGTGGTGTTAAATGTCCCTGAGTTCATAGTCTGTGCTGCTGGAAGGTATATATTTTCAATCACATGAGTAGATACCCTCTCCCATAAAGTTTTCTGAAGAATCTCCTCCCTAAAATGGAAGTTGTAACACTTATGATAGCTTCCAACACAGAATCATCTAACAGGTATGCATTCAATTTGTTAGAAACAGAGAAAGTAAGACTACAGAACACAGGAAATACTCCTTAACGTCAGGACACAACTTCAACCAAAATCTGCTTGGAACTAAGGACACAAGTACACCTTTTCAAGTTGGCCCCTACATCTCTTCGGGTTGCCACTGCACTGCTCAACAGTTCCTTGCAGCCTTTAATTAAACCAATATAACCATGCACAGCTGTATGTGCATATGCACAGCAGGTGGGGAAATGGCAGGAGGGCAGACTGTAAAGCATTGAAATGATTTCACTGAAGTCCACACTCCCAAAAAAGCAAGTGGGTTTTGTTTCTGTAGTATTCTGATTTGTTTGTTGGAACATGCTGTAGTTTTTCCATCTGGGTTGTTCAGTGAATTTTTCCCAGATTTGATAAATAATGAAGCAAGTTGAGAAGTCCAACCTTTTACCAAAATGTATATTAACATTAATTTACAAACATGCCCCGCATCACTATAAAACTTAGCACCACTTCCCTATTTGTGATGCATTTCAAGAAGTAACAATGGACACAACCTAAATTTAACCTTTTAAAATGACAATAAACTTACTCAGGAAACTTTGCAGCTGCAGTGAGACAACTCAGCTGAGCCAGTGTAACATGCAGCCAGTACCCACAGAGGCAGTCATGCTGCTTCTGCTCCTGCCAGAGTCTCCAGTACAGGTTTGTGGGTTTCTTGCACGTTAATTTTTTGCCAGCTCAGCATGCTAAATGAGCTTACCAACAGGTCATATGAATGCCAGATTTGGTAGAATGGTGAGAGCTAAAGAGCCGAAGAATAAAACCTGCCTTTTTCCGGTGGTACAAGACTATCAGATTCACATAAGCCCTTTTCTTCCAAATGGGCTGAAGTTCAGGACACAAGCCTCACCCTGATAATGCCTCCCCAGTCTAACTGGGCCATCTGTGGACAAAGACTGAATAACTTCTCATAAATGTCACTCCTCCCTCCAACAATGGCATAATTGAAATTTCTCTTTTGTGTTTAAAGCATCCTCTTTGATATTTAAAGATTCTGAAGCTGTCCTTTTGACATACTAGTATAAATGGGGATCAAAGCCGCTAGTTTTTCCACTAGTTCAAACAGATCTTTGGTATATCTAGGGTAATAAAAGTATTTATATAAAATATAAAAGGAACTTAAGCATTTAAATGTTAAAAGAATTCACTATAAATTAAAATTAATATTGACAGCAGTAAAAAATATTTTTAACAAAGCTTTTTAAGGAAAATAGGATGCTTTCAATAGTGCTCAAACAAAGATCAATTATTGATCATTCTTGGTGACCCTTAAAAGAACTGGGGATGTGGCAAATTTATTTCACTTACAGGGTGTGCTGGAAACAGTCTGTTATTGATTTTACCACCTACAAATGCATTGTAGAAGGGCAGTCCTCCAGTTAAGAACAAATGCAATCTCATTCCTTCTTTACTGATATGTCAATAAAAATACACTTTTGCTTTGCTTCATCCAATCAAACTTAATTATAAGGAACGGAAATTTTAACAGGATAAAACATGTGGAATCATCAAATGCACTGCTGTTTTTAGGCTGCATATAATGGTTAACAGAAGAAGGTTTTTTCATGACTTAGTTTCCAGTTTTACTTTATAGCTCATTTAGTGTTATAAAATAGAATCACCACTACATTTTAACTTTCAAAAGAAACACAAAGAAACATTCATGTTATGCTCCCAGCCAATCCACAACAGAAAAGCAAGCAGACTAGACAAGGACCAGGGTACTTCAGGATCTATTACACAACAAACAGAAGCAAATACCAAAATGGTAAATCTGCAAGACATTTTGACTAGAACTTAACTTCGGGCTAATACACTGCCTACAACTCTTTACACTGAACACACCCACGTGCCCAGAATTATTCTAATGTCTTAAGAGCCAGACATTTTATCTTGATTTTCAATCGATGACCAAACAACAGTTCAATTCAGGTCACTGAAGACCAAGGCATTAAAGATTTTTTTTGTGGTTCTCTAGTTATGGTACAGGCTGTCAAAGTAATCCTTTACACTAGCTGTTCTCCTCTCAGCCTGCAACTTCGTGACTTTACTATGCAGTGATACTACACCATTAAAATACTTAGGCTAAGCTCTTTCTCTCTCATCTATGTCTGCCTTACAAACAGAACAAAACACAAACTGATACCATAAAATTTTTATTGAGGGATTATACAAGTATTTGCTAATTCAGAATTATAAACAAACAGATTACTTCTACAGGGACAAAGGACATAATATATTGTCCTAAGAAAAACAGTTCCTTATTTATATTTGAGAATTTTGTTTACTAAAATTCTTCATATTTTAAAGGGAAGCTTCTGTGAGAGTTAAGAAAAAAAAAAAAAAACAACAAAAGAGAAATATAATTACCATACCAGTGCTTTGGTGTGACCTGAGTCAAACTTATGACTTCATCAAGAATCTCATTCTTTGCTTTTTCGAACAGTTCATTCTATGTAAAAGGAAAAATTTGAAATAATAAAATTTTAAATATAGTTTGATCATGTTTCCATACAAAAAAGAAAATAAACAAAACCCAAAACCTTTTTCTTATGGCCTTTAAGCCTCAAATGATAACATTGTCTGGAACACGACCACAAGGCATGTGCTTGTCAGAAACTACCCTGGTTTACCATACATCTTCCCACCCACCCCTTGCATGCCTCTGGCCAGGAATGGCATTTGAAAATTCAGGATCTCTACAAAAGAATGAGGGAATGGGATCAAAATTGTTTTGTTACTCTGTCTGAAAGATCAGGGAATGTAACTTCTCTTTGCCAGTTCAGTCATGATCACACAGAAACACTGACCTATTCATGTGGGCAAGTTACATCAGTTAGCTGTATATTAGAAGAGTGAAGGGCTTGTTAAGCATTGAAGTATCATAATTTTTAAGCACACTATTTCATAAAACAGAGTTCAGTATTTCCTTCCCCTAGAATAATTTACATGGTCCTCGCACTTTAAAATGTCAGTACTTTAAGAACTCTTTAAGAATGAGATTAAATGGCACAAATTTTAATCCATAATCTTCAATGCTTTGTAGCACACAAATTAAAGCAGTAGTGCAATTTACCCTGTCAAGCTCCCGCAACCGGGGGTAATTGTTCTTCCATTCAGTCTCAAGATTGAAACGTGTGGCTGCAAGCAACAGAAACAAGGCCTTAGTATTTCTGAATTTCCTATATGTACTTCATGATCATCTTGGAAGTTTAGAAGCTCCTAAAATTGCCCCAAATCTTGCTTATGACAAACTCTTCAAAAAATTCAGGTGCCTCTGCAAATGAGCAGAGTTTTTTTGCTGTCTAGCTCAGATACTCTGTCTGCTAAATGCAGGATTCATGCATCGAAAAAACATACTGGAAAGAGAACCTTTCAGCTTCCAGCTCTGTACAAGTCAGTCCTGGCCTGGCTGATCAGATGGTATCTTCATATAGGAAGCCATTTTAAACATCTGAATCAAGTGGAAGAACTGTGTTTTGCCCACAAAACACAGAATTTTTCTTCTTACTTGTTTACTCCTTTGGCTTTTAGAGCAAGCGAGCACTTCCTATCGCGAATTACTTTTTATGTGTTTTTTGTCAAGAATTAAGTGGGCAATTACCAATTCATGAGAAATGATGCTCATATAAACCATAACTGCCCAAGCATGCTGGCAAAACAGTATTATACATATGTGGAAGAACTAACTGTTTAACAGTAAGTTAACTTTCACTTGGTTTTTGAGAAGATGTTTACCTTTAAAAGCATCTGCTTGCTGCTCCACAGATTCTCTCACCATTTTCCAAAAGCAATCTGACACAGCAAGACTTAAGTTCTTTGTTGTTACCTGGTGTGCCTTCAGCATACATGTCCTGTAAAGAAAGACAGCTAGAGGAAATTCCTCTATTCATTCCCATGCTTTCTGGCCCCCATTATCTCCTCACAAGAATAAAGCTTTGCTTTTTATAGCAGAGAATAAAACGTCAATGTGCACCTAACCCAAATTCCAGTCAATTCCCCCCAGAATATTCAATGCAGATAATCACGAAAGGGGAAAAAAACCTCAAACCCAATCACCCCCCCAAAATATTTTTTTATTCTAGAGGTTGCAGTGCAGGTACTGCAGTCCCAAAGACCATGCATCTTACTTTCCTGAGAAATACAAGCCTATGAAATCAAAACTTTGCTCAATGCACTTGTAGAATGCACAAGCTAACCCTCTGAATACATTATCGTCACACCAAGATGACCAATGTTTACAGGCGTTACAACTCACATTTGGGCTGGATTCACTCCTCCAGTTGTACCAAGTGCCTAGACATAGCCTGGGAACTCGGTTCTTCTCAAGCCAATGAAGAGACACAGAAACCTCTGAAGAGAGGCTCAGAGCTGTAGTGGAACCAACTGCTGCCTGAAGATGCCTGTGTCTCTCCAATGACTTCCAGCACACATTAGGAAACCAGGCTAACTTAACTTGGTCACCT
Source organism: Falco cherrug (assembly GCF_023634085.1). NCBI lineage: Eukaryota > Metazoa > Chordata > Aves > Falconiformes > Falconidae > Falco > Falco cherrug. Next base: position 19,844,451 of record NC_073707.1, read on the forward strand.
CAAGAATATAATATAAGGAGATTAAATCTCAAATACTGTTTCCACACTGCAAACCTTTTTTTAAAGTTCAACAAGAAAAACTGATGCCAACATTTACCAACACAGGCTCATTTTAGTAAAAGGAATAAATAGCAACATACTTTAGCAGCTTTGAATTTTGAAAAAATTCCTCTTCATATTCTTTAATAGATTCAATGCTTTCACTGCTGTTTCCTGGAGAAAGAAAGGAATGCTGCAACAGTTCCATTCAGTTCCCTCTGCTATCAAGGAGAAAATAAGCAGAGCCATAGCTCTCTTTACCTTTTCCAGTAACAACTGCAAAATAACCCAAAGCCTTCATTGGGAAGAGTTTGCCTTCAATTATTTGCTGGATCTATGAAAACGAAGGATTAAAAATAATGCAGTTAACTTTGCACAGAGACATTCTTTCCTTCAGTGCAGTTTTAAAGCCACATCTGGTTATACCTATGCACAGACTACTGTAAAAAGCAGTTTGTCATAGGATTATGCATTCTACTGATATTTAAAAGAAAAAAGATATAAAGTCATAAGCCAAATAAGGCATAACATAGCAAAACACAAAACAGTATGAAAAAGCCTCTTGCAGAATATCCTAAAGCCTTCTCAGGAAATGGAACTTGGTCAGGTCACCTGCATGAAAGAAACCAGTATCACAGCAAGTTGTAGCCGGGCTGTGACTGAAGTCATGTAGCTCATCACTGAAAGCAAAGCCTGAGATTAAAATAACAATTACATGAAAAAAAATCATACTGAATACAGAAATAAGCACTAAGAAACCCCATCTAGAACAGGCAGGAGGTCCAATATTTCTGACAGCTTCTCAAGTATTTTTCTATGTGTGACTTCAGACATCATTATATGAGAAAAATAGTTTCAACCTACCCTGCTTGGGCTAGCCACGTTTTTCTCAGCAAGATCCACTTTAGTCAACACAAAAATTGTCCTTTTTCCTTGGGGATCCATTTGGCTGACTAAGTCTGTGACAATACTGCGCTCTGCATCCACTGATCCATCTAAACCAAACAAAACCAAAGTTATATTTTAGGGACTATGTAATCTACATGCAGTACTGAAGATACAATATGCATCAAATAAGTTTCATGTTACAACTTAAACAGTACAGCTAAACTTATATTCAGTTTTTGTGTACACACAGTCCCAGTATCACAAAAAAAAAATTGATTTGCTGTAGTTGTCTAAGTTCTGAACAAGTATGAGCTTACTCAGAATATTAAGCTCTATTATTGCCTGTGCCTCCAAAAACACTTTTGAAGAAATCCTTGAATTTTATTATCACCATTTTTTTAGTGATAAAAAAATTCTATCAAAAAGTTGCTTTTTTCCACAGATACCAAAGGTATCTTAACTTATAAATAGGCATTCCACAGCATGTGCTTTTGTACACTATACAAATTACCACAAATGGAAGAAAAAGTACAATCAGGAGAGTCCCTAGAGTAATGCAAGGATCACAAGTAAAAAAAAAAATCCAATTGTAACCATCTAGACTTTTCTTACCTTGAATACAAAGGATGATGGCATTAGGATTCTGCATGTAGGCCTTGCTGATGCTAAAGATAGTTTCCTTTGTATCTGGAGCCATACCTGATGTCACAGTCTTTTAATATGTATACGGAGATATATATTTAAAGGAAAAAAAGAAAACATGTAAAAAACAAAAAACCAACAGCTAATGTTCTCACCCATAATACTACTTTACTACATGTCTTGAAAGATCTTTTATTTTTTTATTGCATACTTACACTAATTACTCCAGGTAAATCAACCAACACCATTCTCTGCAAACCAGGACCTTTCACACTTAAGGAGATTGTCTGTGAAGTAAAATTGAAATTAAAGTATTATACATACAAAGTAGGTGTGTGTAACTACAAGCACCCATATATAAAATTATATAAACACATATTGACACACACATATGCTTTAAACAAGCAACGGCCTGTACTTTTAAATAGGAAGTTCAATTTTACATGCACATAATTGTGACATAACACTGATTTTAACAGTCCAAATACACTTTGTAGAGTGCAAAATGTTAGATTCACCAGTCTCCTATTTAAAAACTACTTACAACAGATAAACATGTACAGATATTTGCCACTAAATATTTGACAGGTCTTACCTCAGTGCTAACAGTGCACCCTTCCTTCACACTGTTTCTCATTCTGATTTCTATCTCATTTCTCAAAGCTGCAAGCTGTTTTCAGAAAAGCAAAATATCAGTCTCCTTATAATCATGACAGAAGAAAAATCACCAACGTAAGCAAAACAGTTTACTTACGGATTAAGATCTCTGCTTATAAATACTATCTCAAATGGATGTTGAACAACCAGTCTGGTAAATGGGGTGCTAAATGACAGATTACCTGCAGACCCCTTCAAATTCCAATAAATGTCTTGGTACAAGAGCTCCTCCTACATTTTATCCACTTCAGCGCCAGCCACAAACCACATTAAAAGATATTTTAATAACTAGTATAATGCCTTGCTGCACTAAACATATTTCACTCTAATTAAACACAGGCTAACAGCTCACAAAGACACAACATTTTTCAGAGAATTAATAAAGGTCACATTATCTGCCAGTCTACTTACATCCTCTTCCTTGGTCAGATCAAACTCCCGAGAGCTGTCTTTGAATAAAGCTACATGGTGGGGACCTTCACTGAGGGTTACCTAAATGGTAAAAGCCTTATATAGGTAAGTATGGTAAATCTAAAACAAGAGAAACACGAGAAGTACATAGCATATGTACACTTTCCACTACAGACATACAACTATATGTAATGCTTACTTTAGCACAGGACTACTTACAGTAAGAACTGCTACTACTCTGATATTATATATGAGTCATATATAGGCCTGCAGAAGTTTTGTCATTGACTGCAACAACTTGCTTAGAGGCCATTTTATAAACAAATGTTCACGTATACCTCAATAAATGGCATAAACCGAGGGAGGACAATACGGCAAATGCAGATTCAGAGATTATGTTTCTTACCTTAACAGGGGAACGTGTCATCATCTCCCCAGACCCTCGAGGGAATATGCGAGCTTGGGCGATCATTTCTAGCACACTGGTTTTTCCCGCACTTTGATCTCCAACCACCACGACCTTAAGTGAAAGTTTAAACAGCCACTGGCTTTCAGCAGGACATTTTGGAAGCTTAAACAAAAACTGACTAAGAAGATGTTAATCTGTAGCAGCACTGGTTATTATTACGTTTGACAATAAGTGCATTGGCTTAAATATGGAATCCTTGAATAAATAATAACTTCTAGTTATGCAAAAAAATTGACTTGTGCTTAAGACAGCACAGTCCACAAAGCACCCTATGTGCCTCACCTGCCAGGCCACCTAATGAAGGGGGAGGAAGGGCTTGCTGTTCTCGTGGCAGGCAGTTCTCTCCTTATACAAAATCCTTTCAGCAGGCGAAACACTGACGACTGCTCATGTGGTAGATGCTGCTTCTGCCTGGAGAAGGCTGACTTCTGATGTAGTTGCCATCATTTACCCCATCTTACTGGCTTCCTACAGAAGCCAGTAGCACTACAGGTGGTTGTGCAAGCAGGACGCATTGCTGGCTCTCCCCTACGCCAGCAGTCAGGCCAGCGAAACCCCTTCTCTCCCTCCAACAGCAGCACTACTGCGGGGAGTTAGCCAGGGCACTGCACCTTCTCAGCTCCACTGCCACACATGAGGAAACAACAGTCATGCTACAATGCTGAGAAGGCTGGGGTGCCCTGACTGAAAACATTTAAAATGAAAAGCTAAGCACAGCGGCAGTATCTGTATCTAGTCAGGGTTTTATATATGAGCCAAGACAGGCTTAAGATGGTTACATTGGTTATTCTCAAAATACTCTTGCATTTAAAATGTAGAACGTATCTTAAGCAAAATCCCTGGAGTTGCAAGCAAATAGCCTAGCGCTACCTCTGGATTATTCTGGAATACAACTAAATGTTCTCTTCAATTGCAAGACTGATGTTTCAGTAAAAAACCTTGAATATTTTATTTACTTACTCGAGGCAGGTGATCTTGAGTGTTATAACTGGCATCGTAATCAGACAGGATGTCGAGTACTTCAGAATACATATCAATCAAGGATTTCTACCAAAAAAAAAGAAAGTAGAGAGAAAAGCCAGCTAATTAACAGAATGATGACTGGGTTTCAGACTATTTCATCTGTATAAATGTTTATTCTCTCCTGATGGTTTGAAAACTAAACTGTCTATACTGCAGCACAGATGTCTGTTTTATGAAGTACAACACCAAATCACCCCTTGCCTCCTGTGTATGAAAACACTACAGCTGCAGATGCATCTTGCTGAAGGAGCAAAACGAGAGCTTTTACATACAGCAAGAGAACAACAGCGCTCAGACTTCAGTTTCCAAGTTAAGAAGCTGAATTAAATGTCTTCCGTTAAACATCTAGACTTACACTTCCAGCTTGATGAACAGTAAGCATTAACAATGGTATAGAACTATCAACCTCATTCTATACAAGTAAGAATTTATTTTCCAGTTCCCAGAGGAGAGAGGGTGATCCATATTGGTCAGCAAGTGATGCAGAAAGGCAGAAAACATCAGTTTACAAAACACTCAGGATGCTGGCAGACAAAAGCAAAAGCATGCTTAATTCAATCTCCCTGGATTTATACAGAGCCACCGTTAAAACATGTTTCCCGACCCCATGTAACTATATTCCTACCAAACTCAGCAAGGCCCATGACAGTTCCCGACCCCATGTAACTATATTCCTACCAAACTCAGCAAGGCCCATGACAGAGCACAAAGGTATCAGACTGTGCGTAAGAAGAATTGGAAGCATATTTACTAGCAAAAACAGTGAAGCTACATCAAAAAAAACAACCCACATTTCCCACTTACTTAGGCAAGCTATTTAGTTAGACTTGGTAACCCTTTTGTGCTCTTCAACTGAAGCCATTTCCAAAAGTCAAATAGTTAAAAAAAAGAATGTATAAAAGCCTTAACATAGCAAAAAATTAGCAGATACCTTATGACAAATGTTAAAAATTCATATATGAATTAACAAAAATTATTTAGAAGAGCATTATGGAAACCATAGTATAATTATATTTTTATGCTGATTTGTAACACATAAGTACCTTTAACTTCCTCTGATGGATCCCCTTGTCATCTCTTTGCAGTACCAATTTTCTTAATTCTTTGTTCTCTTTCTCTAATCGCTCAAGCATTCTTTGGTATTTGAGCTACAAAACAGTGGTACAAATATACCTTTGTAATGACAGCAATAGTACCTGTACACAACCTACCCATAGCTGTAATTATTTTTTGATTTTTTTTAAAGGTCATCACTCTGAACACACCATCCACTTCAGCTTCTTAAAGGGATGAAATGTTCTCTTAAAACCAAAGAGAGGGCAGAGAAAAAGCTTTTAATCTGCCCATAGTAATTTTCATACCAAATAGTCCAATCATAGAAACAGTTTTAATTGAAAGAACTGCTTACTGCTTCACAAAACAGATTTTTATTAACACTGCATGGCTTATATACAAGTCCAGCATTGTAACTGCAATTATTTTTCTTGATGAAGAAAACAAAAAAGACACTTTGGTTCTCCTAAATGCCACTGTACTATATCTGAATGTCTCACCCTACATATCCCATATGATGTCTATTTTTTGTCTTGGACCTCTGATGTTTGGTTAGCAAATGCACTTAAGAGCTTCTTTACTAGAAATTATGTTTCCTAGACTAAGGGATTACAAACGTAACTCCTTAATGAGTACATTGATCTCCTTTCTGCAACAAATGAGTCATTTAAACATACAAGATTATCACAGAAATATCTAGCAGCATTGATATTGTAAAAGGGAACTGTAGAATGTTAGGAGAAAGGTTAGCATGCGTTAACAAGTTAAATACTGGAACGTCACCATTGTATTTACATAATACTCTTGGGCTAACTTTACATTTCAGGGATATATCGCATTGATGGCAAAGAAAGTATTTTGGGAAAGCACAAATACACATTTGCCCTATGCTTACACTCCCTTCTTGGATTCTGTCAGTCACTGTCAGATAAAGAACAGACTAGACTGACCTTTGGTCTATGCCAACACAGTCAACTCTGCATTGATAAACTCAAAGATTGAAAAAAGCACTGCACTTTTACCAAATGTCTTGTATTTCAGGTGTGCTTTCTGTCTAGTAAATCAGAGTCTGCTGCACATAATTCTCTACTTAAGACATCAATAACTCATAAAAGTTACCTGAGTGCGTAAAAGTTCTTCTTGAAGTTGATCAATCTTCTCTTTGTCAGAAACCTACAGAGAAAAATAGTCATGGCTACCAAGGTATTCTTTAGTTTCTCCACTACAAGTAACCAAATTACAAACGGAAAGGTTCATTCCACATAAGAAAACTGATTTTACATGCACTTTAAAGCAGGTAAAATCTTCAATTAAGCATCTGAGATTTAATGCTAATGGAAAGTTCCACCTGCAACAGGAGGTTCACATTAAAAAAACAGCCTGAATTCCAGTACATGCAAATGCAAAAATTAACCCTTCAAGACTTAATATTAGGGAAGTGAGCTTAGGGAAAAGCAAACTCAGTTTTCTGGCCACTGCCCTAAATGTAATTTTAGTGGTCAAACTTTCAGGATCTTGTATGTTCATTTCCTGAATTAGCATGATCTTAATGAGATATAATCACTAAAACACCAGATTGCTACAGCAACTACTTTCAGGTGAGTATTCGCTATTTCTGAATCTCCGAGGGGATTCTTATTTTTTTCCCCCAGAATTATAATCCTAAGCATGCATGAATTCACAACTTCATAAATTGTAGTGAGTCAGAACAGTCTTGAAGGGTTATTTTAAAATTATTTAAATTACATAAAAACTGGAAGAATTAGGATATAATACAAAACATTCTGATGTTCAAGGCGTAAATGTAATAAGATCAGGCAATTAGAACCATTCTTAACCAAATATTCTTAAAAGCGGTTCATCAAGATGTAATAAACAGTTCAAAGCAATCCGCTTTTAATAACACAAAAACAAAAGCATAAATGGTGCAATACAGATTCATATGATGTAAATATTAACAAACAACATAACACCTAATGGTTGATTAAACTGAGAAAAAATATAATCTAAACAATTACTGAAAGAATGGTATAGGTAAAAGCTTCAATAACAAAGCTCATGTAACATACAACTCAAGTTAGCTTCATATCAGAAAGCATGTTCTCTAACATGCAGAGGACAGTTGTCATTTAGAAACAAATCGATTTAGTTACTATAATTTCACATCATTGTTAACAGATTAAACAAGGAAAAAAGTCTGCAGTTATTCATAGTGATTGATATTATTTAGCTATTAAACCTGTAATGTACAGGATTGTGCCTGTACTTTATAGAACGCAATCCAAGCTGACATTTCTATTTATATCAAATTATTTTCTTATTCATAAACGGCAAAAGAGGAAGTGCCGTAAACTGAATTCCTTTTATTTCTGTTAATTAGTTCAGTAATAGCAAAAGTGCATCAGAAACAGGACTAGTTCAGCACACAGACAACTTGACACATGCAGCCACAGGGTAGTATATGTAAATAAACATTTACATATACATACACTTTAAACACCTCAAGAGATATAAGGGGAAAATAAAAATAGAAGGGCAAAGAGAATGGTGTTGGGAGAGTCAGAAGCAGCAAGAAAAAAGAAAAGAAAAGGAAAACAGTTTCCATGTGCTGCAGATTTTCAAAGCGGTTAACATTTTCCTGCGCTCTGCTCTTAAGCAAGCTGTTTCTGAAAGTACTTCTGGGGCCTTGATGCATCTTTGGAGTACATACTTATAGACAGATTATCTCTAACCACATGAGCACTGTCTTTTATGTACAGTATATTTATGTTAAACACAGTAAACAAAAATATTGAACACAACTACATGTTGCAAATTCTGAAATGAATTATCTAGTACTAGACGATTGATTCTAACAAGGACAATTGGGCAAGTTCTGTCAAGAATAGCGGACAGCTCTAGAATGATGTATATACATCAGCATTTAGTTCAGGTGTGCTTTGAATGTTAGTACATACAGTATTTTGAACATGTAATTCATAATATTGCTAAAATTTTTTAAGCTGCCAATAAAAGCTAAAACTGTCATAAAACTGTCACATTCTGTACGTTCTCTAATCGGATTATAAATAATTCTAAACTGACCATCTACAAAAGAACTACAATGATTTCTACTAATAGAAATGAAAATATCAAGGCCCAGACAAAATACATATAAAAAGCAGCCATGCACAGCGCAGCTATACAAGAATAACCTATTATACTGCTAAATATTTATCAAAAGGCTGACAAAAAAAAATATCAACAGGCAACAATCACATTTTTGTTTTAATACACCCTCCTGATTGTGAAATGGTTCTTAGAACAATTTACAACAGAAGTAGATTTAATATAGAGTAATTAAATTAAAACCGAAGATGTGCAAGTAAATCAGGCAACAGAACTTCCAAGAATGGAAACAACAATGTTCTCTAGCAGACAAGCAAGCAAATCAACTCAGTTAAATAAACAAGGTTAAGTTTATGCCCTGTCAAAAGGGCATGCAATGACTTATTTCAACGACAGTAACAATTTCTTTTTCCAAAGGAGAATCTGGGTCAATGATTGGAATCTTTAAGTTATATTCTCATATCAAGGTATTAAAGAAAATAGTTTACCATCTCTTTCAATTCATTTCAAGCAAAAAGATTAGTGTGACACACAAGATATTCCTTGTCATTAGGCATGTATGCCAAACAGCACCTTGAATGCTAAATTAAAACTTTTCATGTGCAAGGGCAGTTGGACTTTCAACACTCAGAAAAAAAACCAAAAAACCAGTATCTGCCTTGAAGGGCAGGAAAACATTTACAAAGATCACCCTTACAGCTATTTCACAGCTTGGAAACTGTAGAATTAGCTGCAAGAAAAGTACCAACATGGTAGAATTTCAATCAGAAACAAATGTAACATCAAGATTTTTTTCTCTCTGATTGCGTTTATTATGTTGATACATTTTTATATATCAATTTTTTTATTGCCTTTCCAGCAATTTTTATATCTTCATCCTACGAACTTCAAGCTACTATTCTACACCCCAGCTCTCTCAATTAACTGTATACAATGTGACAAAGGCTGCAGGAGTTACCGTTATTAAAAAAAAACATAACTGAACAACTAGAGAATATTTAGATCACTGAAGACCTCTTTACTCTGCTAGTAAAATATACACTTGAAAGGGAATGAACATGAGGGCATTTGTAGGTTGAGATAAAATAATCTCAAATAATTGCATTTCCATTCTATTTTGTTTAGTTTCATAACTGAGAACAGAATACATTAGTGTTATTTTAAATCCAGACAGAAATTAACTAAATAAATTTGAAAAATTAAATATGAGGAAAAATAGCTTTTCACCATCCTTTTTCTTCTTAATTAAAGGAAGATTAACAGTTTGGAGTGGCCAGGGGTTGTAACTTTAAAATGTAAAAAATAATATGGCAAGAAAGTAAAATATTTGAGTTTAAAATGCTACTATAATTTCAGAGAACAGTGATTTCCTCTGTTGACAGACTAAAAAGCATGACAATTGCATCTATGCAATAGTAAGTTTTGCGTTCTTCTTTCTGTGGGAATTATCTCTAGATGTACAAAAGATTAAGTTCTGTATCCAGTGCTCAATTCCAAAGCTCTTGAAAAATACCAGTAATCAGAAAGATTTTTTGGAGGACAGAAGCAGCCAACAAAGCAATATCATTAAGAATTATGCATTGTAACAGATTAGACAACTAAAATATCTCAATTTAGGAAGCATTTCTGATTCATGTCAGCCGTATAATCATGAATAAAAAGATCAGAGCTTAAATTAAGTAAGTAAAGTGATGTGCAGATGTTCAACAACACAGCCTATCAGTATAAACAGTGCTTTAAGAGGGAAAACAGATGAAGGAATACCTTTGATTAATATACAATAAAGACTTATTAATAGCAGTATTTAACTGTCTATGCAAAATTGTTTCTAAGGAACTGCTGTCATTTTCAGGTTGGTAACAGTATAAAGCAGGAAAAAAATATCTTCCCAGAGATATATTGCCTGTAAATAGCTATATTCTTACAAGACAGATCTACTGTAAGCAAGCAACAGTAGAGAAAACAGACTTGACATTTATTCACATACTTTCCTTAAGTGCATTTTTAATGTATGAACTTTAAATAACAGTTTTTATAGAGGCAGAGAACATAAAATTTCAAAATGACACAAAGTGCCTGTTCTAACACCATGCTTTAAATGCAACTTATTTAACCTGAAACAAGACCATACATCTGTAGTGAAGTTGGCTGTAATAATTATTTGGGACCATGATTTAATTAGTTAGACTTCTCTAGCTCAAATGCAGAAGGCTGAAGTATTTGATTAGTATGAATACAGCACATATTGTCCCTTAAGCCATCACCTTTCGCTTCTGCTGGGAAGAGCCCATGTTATATTGGTCAGCGGCTCTGCGTGCTTCCTCTTCATGCTGCTGGATTTGTTGTTGTAACAGAATGAGTTCACCAAGCAGGCCCTGCCATGAGTTTATAATAAAAAGGAGAGGAAAAATTTGGGGTGTAAGGAGAACAAAGTTAAACCAAAGGGCACGACAAAGAGATGAAAAACAGGTATGAATGGGTCAGTTCAAATTACAAGTGAAATTTCATCAGCAAGATCTCTTGCTAGCTAGCTGGGAGTGGATATAGCCAGCAAAACTATGCATTTTGCAAATCCAGGTAGAACAAAATTAACATTTACCTACATTTTACAACTATATTCAACTTTAACTAAGCATCTAAATCATAAAAACTAAACTATCCTGGCTTTAAAATTTTCTCACAGGTTTCAGGATGTTATTTCAATTATTCATATCAGAAGTTCTTAAAGTATCAGCCATTTTTCACAACTTAACCTTGCACATATTTAAAGAGAGTGTTTTGGATATTCTACACAAAGTTGTGTACAACAGCCAATAGGCTCAACTTCTGTTAGCAATGTGTAAGTTGTCATTTTGTTCTTATTCCCAGCAACAGTTTCTAGAAAGATGTTTTTGACTGCTACTTCAGTTTCTCAAGCTAGAAACTATTTTTCTTCTAGAGCATAAAGAAAAAGTCCCTTCTTTTTGTAACACACTGCAATTTAAATTCATGCTGTCATAATCCTTCCTGATCATTTAAAAATCCCTGCAACTCAATACTTACTCCTTTACTTATTCAGCATTTCCACAAAGCTTCATTCTCTTCTCCCTCCACACTAAATACTCTTGTAATGGTAGGCTGTCTTTCAAAATTGGTTTAGAGATACTATGCCAGCATCTACTGGAACTTTATGGACAATTTATTTCAGAGAACGTAGACAAAAATACTAGTGAACTATTTAAATAAGCTTTTTTAAAAAATATAGCATCTTCTTGTAAGAAAACATTCAATGAAACAAAAAGTTTCAAAAATGCACTTCAGGAATCAGAACAAACCCTGAAATAGAACTTTGGCATAAGAATACAAGACATCTACCACAAAATTATACATTTGTTGCATGAAATACACACACAGGCATGTACACATAAGGTAAACGACACAGGAGAGAATGAATAAAAGACGATCAAATGACCAAATATAAACATTTGTTAAATAGCCTTTTATGTAACATTTCAAGAATAGAAAAATCTTCAGTTTGTATTTTACTGACCACTAAGATTTATTAAAATGTCTATATTGCCTGACTAGGTAATGTATTAGAGCTGCGCTAAGCACTCAGGCAAAACAAAAGATTTCATTTCTATACAGCAGCAAGGAGAGAGCACCTCACAGCTACACTTAACTATTAGAGGAACAGTAATAAAATTTTGCTACTTTACAAACAAGGCAATTCCCAATACATGACAGTCTCTTTAAACATTATGCTATTGGTCAAGAAAATACAAGAAGAAAAAGCCACTGAACAAAACCTGCCATGCAGGTCTTTTAGCATTTGAATAGGAACTGTAACAATTTTTTGAGGTCACCGAATTAACTATTTAATGTGCATTTACTTCCTAAGACATTTGTTTCAGGCTGCCCAGGACGTGGTAGAACCACCACCCCTGGAAGTGTTTAAAAAATGCATAGATGCAGTGCTTAGGGACATGGTTTATTGATGGACCTGGCAGTCCTGAGTTAATGGTTGGACTTTACAATCTTAAAGGTCTTTTCCAACCCAAATGATTCTATGATTCTATGTGACTCTTACTTCACAGTAAAGTATGGATAGCCCTTTTCAACTACACTTACCCCATTTAATAAAACACCCCAGTAAAAAACACAGTGATTTAAAAGGCTTCTCAATAACTTTCTTCTTTGTATGTATCAGTCAATAATCTTACTTCCTTTATTTTCTATTTCTTAATGTATAGGTTTGAATTAAAAAAAAAAAAGATATCAAGAAGCTTAAATAGCACAGAAATACACACACAATGTCCAGGCTAGTATGAACCAGGACACAAACAAAAAATGTTTACATCTCTCTGTCACTGGACACTACCACTACCACTCCCCCCCCCAATAAATCCATCATTTCAGTGTAAAACTGTATTTATTATAAATAACTCTATCTAGAAAAAATAAAATCAACATTGATCAATTAATGGGATTGAAAAAACCAAGTTATTTACAATCATTATTTTCATTATCAAAGAAAAACGTAAAGGGGAATAACAGTAGTTGTAGTTGACAAACACAGCGGCACAAACTCTGCAAAGTCATCATGAGAATCTGGGTGCACAATAAATAAAGGCAAAACAAGTGCTGACATTGTTACTGCATATGCTTTAAAAAAAATCTCAACATTATTCTATGTTAAAAGTTAATATGCTGTACTTCAGCTGAGTATGACTCTCCAATTTAAAAGTTTCTCACGACTGAAGTATACGTGTCCCATTTTCATGAGCAACCAAAGCCCTGTCGCTTTGCATGTCTTGATTCTTTCCACTGTTTCCCCGTGACTTCAGCGTGACTGTTCATGAGAAAAGCTGAGCCACAATAAATCCTTGCAGAAAAAACCTCCAACTAAATGCTAGGGGATGTAATGGGGTGAAAATGCTGAGGAAGGTAAAGAGATCCATTTCTAAGAATTTGAATAATGTCATAATTTTACTCAGAGCACCTATAACATGGAAGTGGGAATTAAGTTGGGAATATAATGGTGCTATGAATAGAAAAGAGAAAATTATGGAAACTACTGCGTAACTTACAAGAAAGAATGAAACAAATGAGAATGTTAAAAAAAAGAACCAAAAAAAAAAATAAATGAGTCAAGCAATATTCCTTACTAAAGCCTCTTTTTCACTCACCAGCAGTAGCTGTTGCAAAGCTGTAGAATTACTGCACCGCTTCTCATACCACTGAAGGTGACTGTGCTGGCTGAGGCAGTCTATGCACTGCCAAATCCTCAACAGTGCATCAACATTCTTCAAGGTATGAGATTTTACTGAAGCACCAAAGGCAGAGAAAGGACTGTGTGGTTGGTTTTAATTTTTTATCTGGCTTCTAAGCCCCAAATCAATACTTGAGTCACATTTTTCACACCCACTTCATCATAGCTACAACCACTATAAATTTTCTTTAATAACTGGGCTAAGCTTTGGAATCTGTTTGCTTTAATAGGAAGCTGAAACTCTTTAGGATTTTTTTTTGGAGACAGACAATACTGCAAGATAATTTTCTAAAATAGTAACACTGCCATTTCAAGTGCAAGTCTGAACTACTCCCACACATACAATACAGTAAAATATTTTACTATGCTATAGCTTTTATAACTATCTTCTCTCCTCTTTCTCCAAGAACAAAATTTCTTACTTAATCCAAGCAGAAACAGATTTAAACTCTATTTAAATTATCTGAACACTCCAGTAATTTTAATTTAATTCTTCTTTCAAAAAATTGTGCCTTTTGCAATAAATTAGATTATGAGATAGACACATTAGCTGGCAAGAAGCAGTACAACCTGAATCAGTGTTTGGGACAACATTCTCTCTCTCAAAGTTATCTTGCAAACTAACTGGTTTCTCACTCATTCCATGGCAAGTTTTGAGAGAACCATCTGAGGACCATGCCCAACAGCTGTTCTACAGAACATTCCTCCAAATGAGGAATTCCTAGATTCCTTTACCAGTTACACATCTTTTCACAATAAAATAAAGAAAAATAGCTCATCAGACACATTTAATACCATGCTACAGCGCTTTAGGCATCCATACAATCACATTTCTTAAATTAGTATTGGTTGGCAGTGGAAAGCACTGAATGAAAAAAGGCCACCTAGCCCATTGTCTTGAAAATAATAATTTTGCTTGCCAATAAACTAAGTGATTATGCTTTTTTAGGTATTCATATGTGCCATGTCTGAAATATCATGACCAAAATTGATCCTATTGATTAGCAAAACCAACAATTTCTAAGCATAACATATCAGATATTATTGGAACAAAAATTAGTACACCAGACTAAATTTTCTAAATCATACTGATTTAACACAGGCTGATACTTTCAGTACCACAAACTTTGTTGGCAACATTAAAATGCAGTTGTCACTGCATCCTAAAAAAAGCAGATTAATCCTAAGTATTAGTTATAATACTGGTATTCAGTAAAAATCTCAGTTAAAGACAATAAACTAAGATGGCCACTTCTTCACAGATCAATAGTATTTTTTATGTCTTAAACAGTGAAACCTGTGCTAAGCAATCACTCAAAACAAAATAGAACAATATATATAGACAGTTTACTGACAAGGGGAAACAAAACCTCAACTTAATTGTCATGTAGAAATCCATCACTGCTTTAAAGGCAAAAAACCAGTTACAAAAGCTTTGTACAGGTTTCACTAGATATTGCCATGCAGAATTAATGTGGAAAAAATGTATACATGCCTGCATATACAGAAATGTCTTTTATATAAAAAGCAGCAGTTATAGTTGAGACACTTTCAGTTGCAAAAAGAAATATATAATAATTTACAAATTCTTCAATACACAGTTTTCCTTCCATTTTTTAAATTAATTTAAAAAAATATACACAGGGAAAATGAAGAGCTTTTAAAGAATGAGCAACGTTACAATTTAGTTAAAATTTAATAGAAATAAGATCTACTGTTCATGAAAGCAAAAAACCCAAAAACTTCACCTTCTTCACTTCACTGAAAAAATGCTAAAATTCAGTTATGAAAATACAGTAACATTTTTTTTTCCAGAAGATAACAAAACTGAGATGTATGCTTTATCCAAAGAAAGTAAAAAGACAGACTGCTTTAAGAAATAGAAATTCTTTATTAAGGCACAAATCTTTAAGTAAGAATCACAACTGTGAACACGTCAACAGAAATGAGCTTGCAAGCAGAAATGCTTGAAAATAACTATAAAAGCCTAAACCAGCTTCAGTAATAAGCTATAAGATTAAGTGCCACTGAGAACACGCCCTGAAAAATTGTAAATGCACACAAACTACCTAAAATTACAATATCACAACCCAATTTTCTTAAAAATACAATTCCTAAAGATTTATGACTGCCTTATGTTTTCCTTACACCAAAATATTTACTATCATTGTACTGTTTATATACTAAAAGCAACGATGCATACTCAAGTAATTTTCAATGATAAATACTATTCATCTGCTTCAAATAAACAGCTGCAACTAGCTATTGAAGCACTTCTAAAAAAAATTACCTGTTATCAAGGCATTTTTAGGTTTGCAAGAGAGTAATTACCTTCTTGTACTGTTTGTCATTATCATATCCCTGGTCAGTAGCTCTGAATGCCGTTTCTCCTGGAGAACCTAGGATAAAATGACAGAAACCCATCATAAGATGCAAAAGGCACTTGAAAATTCTCAAACTACACCTACAATAAAATTAAAGTTTCAACCCCTATGAATTATTAATTCCATAATCTTTGAAGTTCCTATTAAAAGATCTACCTTCAGAAACTGAAAAAGAAATTAAGTTTAAAACCCATCTGAAAATTTTATATCTAGTTTGTGACTCAGATTAGTAATATCACAAGGGTGTAGGCAGCTTCAGTTAGAGCAGGGGTCCTCAAACGTTTTAAACAGGGGGCCGGCGCGTGGAATAAGTGGCAGGCAGTCATCTGCGGCTGCTTGGTTCCCCCCCCAGCCCCTGGCGGGGGGTGGTGGGGGTGTGTCTGCAAATACAGGGGGCCATATCCAGCCCGCAGGCTGTAGTTTGAGGACCCCTGAGTTAGACTATTAAAATTCTGAAAACATCATAAAACTAATTATTTCTGATAAACATGAAAGGATAATGCAAATTGCACTGGTATTATTGTAACTAGAAAACAAAATAAATTCTTTCCTATTGTAATGACATAGGTTTTCAAAACAAACTTCTGGAAGATGCCTGAAATAAAAAGCTAAGGACTGTGGCAAAGAAGTAACAACTATTCATTCTCACAGGGGAGGATCTAATTATTTTCAAAGTAATTGGAAATTATTTGTAAATCAGTATTAAATTGCCGTAAACAGTTGTGTTTACATCGATATTCACTCCTCTTAGTACAGTAGTGTTTTAACAGTTTGCTTTAAAGAAGCAGGTTAAGGGCAGTAAAAAGGGCTTTTACACACCTAACAACAGAAGTAGATCAGAAGCTCCTATGACTTCACTAACCAAATTGTAACCTGTGAAAAATCAGCAGAAGAGGGGAAATAAAAATTATAAATACAAACCAAAATGCAAAACAAAGATGAGGGATCTTTGTCTCATTTGGAGGACCACACAATTATAAATGGCAACTATGGCCATGTGAGTATGATAACACATAATAGGTGACATCTTGCAATACCAGTCAAAAACACCACCATTTTTAAACAGCCAAAATACATAGGAGATTGTAATCTACTTGTCACTCTGTTGAACTTGATCCCTACTTAGGTGCTCGCTGAGTTTGTAAGATTAATAAACTAGTTCCGCCACTGACAGTATTTTAAGACAATGAAAATATGCTCCTTATGCACACTGGTACAGATATATTTTCAAACACACTTAGAGCACTGACTCTACTACTTCACAGATAGGATCTTTCATGAATACAGATTTACATGGTTTGATAATTATTAAGGTATTACTAATAGGAATAATCTTGTACTTCATGACAAGAATGACTGGGTAAGTTTTGAGCTGTGCTCATTAACAAGCCAGATATGGTGATCAAATCAATCATTTTTAGTTTTAAAAAGCCCACTGATCAGAAATGTCTTATTTAAGTCTCCCAAAGACTGAAAACCATTAAGCCTACTACTACCTGAACACACTGAATCAACAAACCATCCCCATGTCCTTTGCAAAGGATTTTGAACGTTTACCTACTCCTTTGAAATGCAGCCCTTACCACCTAAGCTATATCTTCAAGCAAGTCCTTCTGGAGCTGTATCCAGATGGAAAATACCATTCAGCCCAAAAGAATACCTCTGTTACAAATCTCTTCTTTCACATGCTTGCAACATTAAGGACCATCATTTTTAATAATCTAACTCTTTCTTCCTTTAATGGCTGTGGTACTGTTATTGTCCAGTGCCACTCTCACCTTCTCCAAATTCCAGCTGGACACATCGAGCTTCTATGACTCACTGAAGCAATCTAGCTTCCGAACTGTTTAGTGTTGTACAAGAAATCTAGTTTTCTATTCAATTTCTCATTTTGGTTCTCTGTACTTGCTACTAGAGCTCTTGCTTTTAAAAATACATTACACTTACCTGTGTCCAAAACACTTTTGGATGAGATATTAACTGAAAAGCCATGCATTTTCAGGATCCGCTTCCTTTTAGTGTCTAAGGACATATCTGTGACCTCATCTTGTAATAGTTTAAGTTTTCAAAATTAAAACTAAGCTGAAAAATTGTTCTCACCAGGAGAAAAAAATCCTTTCAGTGATGTGAAGCTCTCTCCAATCTTGTCAAAGTCAGGCAGAAGTTTGGCAAGGTCATCTGCGTCAGGAAGGGCTTTGATAAGTTTCTCTAGGAAAACAGTACAATAGCTAATGAGTAGGGTGTTTTCCCTACTATATTTGTGAACAAAAATGGCTTAGGTTGTAAAACCTAGCAACTGTTTCAGGACATGGCTTTTTCCTTTAATAAAAAATTAAAAACTTTCTTTCCACATGCACCTCCCCCCATTAGTGTTGGGAAAGATTATCAAATCTGAAAAACCAATTGTTTTTTTAGACTTTGAACTTACTGATAAGTTGGCTGCCTCAGGTACTTCAAAACTGTCTAAAACACACTGCTGCATTTCACACTTCATACATTATTCTTTACATACTTTGTAGAGGATATTTTAAAATTACACAACACTAACTATGCTCACCTCTTGTCCATTTTAAGAAAAGTTTATTTTTCAATTTCATATATAAGCCAATTTCATAACCCTTTAAAAAACCCCAAATTTATTAAGCTTTAATGCACTACAAAAATGTACTGTCCTCTAGCAGTAACAAAGGAAAACATTTGCCTCATTCAATCTCTGCATCTATCTATGCAATGTTCATACATGTAGTTAAGATCTCAAAGTTTGTTCCCTCCCCCCCAAAAAAACCCCCATGAGACCACCACTTTACTATCCTGCATGTATAAGAAGTAACTCAAGGATTGTTTTTTAGATTTATCCCTTTCATCTGAAAATACGCAAAAAGCCCTACCATAACCAGAAGATTCAGGGAAACAGTCTATATTTAGTATTTTCTTTTCTTCTGTATCTTCAAGATAATTTTGTAGATAGGTAGGTTCACTATTCTGCATTTTCAATTGGTCTTTTACTCATATGTATCTTTTACTTACCTACTTACATTTTTTACTTGTGTCATTCACACAGAAAGCATGAACTTTGCACTAAAACATTTGTAAGTCCCCCGATCATGCTGCAGCTCTCCTCTCAATAATAGGATTATATGGCCATATGAAACGACTACAAACATTCTCAAATGAAAGGATGAACTATGGAATACCAACGCTAAACAATGCTTAATTTCTTCTTACAAACACACTGATACAAACACATTGGAGTAAGACACACTCCAAATGCTAACAATGCAAGTTCAGCCAAATTACGGTTAAAGGAATTACTGGAGAGAGGCACCGAGGACCTACACCCTTATGTTTAGGTTTTACATATGCTAGCCTTTAGATAGAGTAACATTTTAGCTTTTGTGGTACCGAAGTCAATATGTTCATCAAGCTCCCAAATGAAGTCAGGAACAATCCACTTATATTCATCGAGATCTGGCATCATGTCCTTCCACTGATCATATGTCTAACACAAAAAAGGAAAAAAAAAAAAAAGAGTAGAAAAACAAATGTATGTAGAGAAGCTTACAAGCAATACCTACACATAAAACATACTAATCCACCATCTTTTAGATATGAATACTACTACTTGGATCTTTCAGAATCTATACTAGCGCTTTAAAAAAATTTGTTTCCATATTCATTCATCTTTACCGTCATTAGTTAACCAAACAATGATATCTTGCATTTTTGTGGGTATACCAAGAACTACATTTCTGAAGTATATATAATAACAAAATAGCTTCCACAGATAAATACCTTCTTAGCTGTATAACCACCACCTACAGCAGATCCTAATATAAGATAGCGAAGTTTGAGAAGCCTTGACGCTAGTCTAGCTAGCCAAAAGTTCCTGTGGAATGGGTATCCATATTTTACATTTAAAAGTTTTGTTTTGCGTAGGGGAAGACGATTAAGAGAAGAGAACAGCTGAATAGATATCCTTAATGGAGGTCTTTGTAGTTTTGAACTCGGATAGTAGGGATGACGTATGCTTCGGGAAACAAGATGCAAGTTTTGAAGTGGTGATTTTCTTTTTATTCCATAGCTGCTATTTGCTAGACTCCGGCAGATGACACTAGAAGTAAGAAATAAAACCTCTTTAAGTAACCGATTACCTCAACATACCATTAACTCAATAACCTCTCTATAAGCAATTCACATTACAGCTTTTTATTTCCCTGGTAGCATACCAATGATAACTGCAAATTGTGCATTCAGAATGATGCTCTAATTTATTTGTAACCAGCTAAAATGTAATCATCATTAATCGGTATAGCATTTCTAGTGATTACAGAAACAAAAACTTAAATACCATTTATGAAGTCTGTTATGAATTAAATTTAACTTCCACACTGGATTAAGGCAAGTAACATGTCTGTGGTAAAACACAGTTTGGGCAAACAGGAGCTAAGAGTCCATAGAAGATACGATCAACTTGAAACATAAAAGAAAAAGAAAACTTGACAGTTTGGCCCATCTTGTTACTCAAAATTAACTGTTAAAGAACATAAGTTTGTAGAGGATTTTCAAACTTCAAAAAACACAATACACAGACAAACTCCTTTGCAAAACACATTTGTCCTCTTCTGGCAAAGCAGATTCTCCTTTGGAAATACTACATTTTTCAGTTCCTTTCACTCTAATATTCTGCAATTCTAGGATTACAGCATTCTTGTTTTGTCTTAGGTCATGCATAGACAAGACTTCTGGAGATGGCTGCACCATGTTTGTTGAAGACTTCAATAAAGTAATTCAGATTTATGCAAGAGGGAAAATTTCAGTCTGATAGATTTGATTCTGAATACAGAGCTCAGACATGAAAAGTACATGTTAAAACACAGGAACCTTATGAATCCTGCCTACGTTAAAACACACACACATGTTGGAATAAAGCTCCTTGTATAATTGTAATTATACTATCTGTATGCTTCAACATCTTCAGGTAGCTTTGGTAGTTCGGGGAAAGAACTGCTCTGGAAAAAGCAATTTCTTCTGTAACTTTTTAGTCTTACCATCATATCAGAATGGTTAATATTAAATCGTTTACTGGATGCAAAATATGAGTGAAATTACAGTTCTTGAAATTAACGCTTGTCCCTTGATGCTTTTTTCAGAGTTTTCAACATTATCGAGTGCATTTACTTACAAGGGCACAAATAAAAAAGTGCTTCACTTTGAAAGTGAGATTGAGAAGGCAAATCATTCCACATGTAATCCTAAATAATTTTAAATTAACAGATCTTAAAAGAGAATAAGTGCATCATACAAAGTGGAAAATATTACAGCATTTTCTAATAAACATGCTCTACAGAGTTCTTTGCCTTGGGATTTTCCATGTATTAGAGATGACATTGTCCATGACAGACATATTCTTAATGTCCAAGGAAGTGGAAGACTTACAAAAGCACTTTTGAGCTTTTGGAAGTTAAAAATCAGGATTATGCAAATTGAGACATTTTCCTCTCTTAAAAGACCAATTCTCTTGATGAACTACATTTAAAAGTTTCCTTCAGTGTAATGAAAAGCTTAAAAAAAGGGAATCCCATTGATGGTTATGAATGTTCATAAAAGTCACTATGATTTTGAAGGGTATTCTCTTGCTGCTACACTAAGCTATCTAGAAGTCTGTGCCTTTGCAATAACGAACTTAGTATCTAGAAAGAGGATAACAAGCAGGAGCAGAATAATCCCTAAAGAGTTACAAGTTTCTCCTCTTTGACATGGAATTGCAAGAGGTTCAGAAATTAACCACAGATGGAACCAATGCAAAAGTGGCTACATAACTACAGAATTTATTATCTTGCTTTTGAAGACAGTTTTTTAAATCAGGGTGTGGCAAGCCTGTACACAGCAAGCTGATGACCAAGCTGTTATTTCTTTTGTTTTGCAGTCACTAACATTGCACAGATATTCAATATTTTTCAGCAGAGACCATAGTAATATACTATGGCAGCCACTTTTCATTATTAGTCTTCACCTAGGTTAAAGGCATTTTGTAGTATTATGTAATTTTCTTCTCTGTGATTGTTCTTTTAAAATACACTGTGTTTTACAGCATTCTGTATGTTTAAGCTGAAGAAAAACAGAGTTTCACCACAAATTGTTATGGCAAGAATCACAGAATGGTTGGGGTCGGAAGAGACCTCTGGAGATCATCTAGTCCAACCCCCTGCTAGAGCAGGTTCACCTAGAGCAGGCTGCACAGAATTGCATCCAGGCAGGTTTTGAATATCTCCAGAGAAGGAGATTCCACAACTTCTCTGGGCAGCCTGTTCCAGTGCTCTGTCACCCTCAAAGCAAAGAAGTTTTTTCTCATATTCAGATGGAACTTGCTGTGTAGCAGTTTGTGCCCATTGCCCCGTGTTCTGTCACTGGACACTACTAAAAAGAGCCTGGCCCCATCCTCTTGACACTTGCCCTTAAGATATTTGTATGCACTGATAAGATCCCCTCTCAGTCTTCTCTTCTCCAGGCTGCACATGCCCAGCTCTCTCAGCCTTTCCTCACATGGGAGATGCTCCAGTCCCCTCATCACCTCTGTAGCCCTTCACTGGACTCTCTCCAGCAGTTCCCTGTCTCTCTTGACCTGGGGACCCCAGAACTGGACGCAACACTTCAGATGCGGCCTCACCAGAGTAGAGGGGGAGGATCGCCTCCCTTGATCTGCTGGCCACAGTCCTCCTAATGCACCCCAGGATCCCATTGGCCTTCTTGGCCACAAGGGCACACTGCTGGCTCGTGGGCAACTTGCTGTCCACTTGATCAACAATTGCCTTTTGAGTGCTATCACGTATTTCAAACCCTACCTGCTTTAATTGCACATATAAAATCTTAAAATTCATTAAAAACTCCACTACTCCATCATTATAACAAAACTTCCATCTTCTCTCACTACTAAAAACGGATATTGACAAAAAAAATCATCACCTTAAGGTCTTCCATGTATAGTGCAGTTAGACTGAAAAGGGTGTCAAAACAATGCTATGAAATGAAGTATTTAATGAGTTCCATATTTAAAGCTTCTGGAAAGCTGTTTTTAACAACAATAACAAAAATTAGCCTTCTAGACATGAGTAGCTCTGCTGTTAGAATCTGCTTGATTACAGGCCTGCAACCTGACTATACTTGCATCGCAGTGTGATTATAGATACCTCATAAAACAAGGAAAAGTGGCCTGTTACTACTGATAGCCAAGCATTCCACCTGAAGTCATACATAACATTTTACACATACTGCTCCAGTTTAACAGTTCAAAAAATCCCCATCTCTGCTGTGAACAATTTTCTGGAAAGACAGTTTATATATACACTTACGTATACATACATATATATTCACTGTGAGTGTGAAGCAGTCTTTCAAATGTAACCCAACAAAAAGCACTGTGGTATTTTCTTTTTCGCTCAGCACTAGGTAACGTTTATTTTTGTACTGCTGCTCCCAAATCTGCCTCGGAACATGATGAGATTACCGGTCGTTCAGTTTCGCCACTCCTGTCCGGAGCTGTGTAGAACAGTCAAACCCCGGAGGGACGTAGGGCACCTTGGGGAGGGCCATCGTCTGGACACGAAGCTGGCCCGAGCTCCCTAGGGCAGGAATGCGGGAGCCCCAGCTCCCTTCACATCGCAGCCCCAGGCCCCTGGGGAGCTGAAGAACGAGGAATTTCCCCGCCTGGGAGCAGCAGCCGCACCCCGGCAAGCCTCACGCTCCCCCCTACGCCATTCACATCCCCCCACCCCCAACCTGGCACTCCGACGCGCCGGGCGGCCCCGGCCTCCCCCGCGGGCAGCCCCGCTCCCACTGGTGCCCAGGGCCTGCTTAGCCGGGACGGGCGCTGCAACCAACACCGCGCCTGGGCCACAGGCCCCGAGGTCGCAAGAGGGTGGCGACTCCGGCGGCCGCTCACTCCGCACAGCCGCCGCGCCCCAGGGGGCAGGCCCGCCGGCGGCCCGCAGCGCCCGCCCTGACCCCTGCCACGGCCCGCCCCGCTCACCAAGGCGCCGCCGCCCGTGTCCGCCACATTCTAACGGCCGGGAGGGGCCCGCAGGAGCCGCACGCACCGCGGCCGCCGGCCAGGGCTCCGCCGCCGCGCCTGGCACCCCGGGCTGCCGCGGGCAAGGGCAGGTGGGGCCGCCGCGGCCGCGGGGCTGACAGCGCTGCCGCCGCTTCCGGCCACCGCGGTCCGTGGCGGCCAGCCCGGCTGGAAACCGCGCCTCTCCGCGCAAGGGTTCCGGGCACGGCGGCGGCAGGGGGAGGGTTTTGAGGGAGCACCGCTGGGGGCTTGCCCGGCCAGGAGGCGCGCAGAGGCGGGGAGGGGTTGCGGCTCCTCCGCAGCCGGGCCTTGTGTGTCCCCTCACACCCCAGCGAGGGCAGGGCCAGGCCTCGGCGCCTCACCCCGGTGCCCCCGCGCTGGCCAGGGGCACCCCCGGGCGGCCTGGCCCGGGTCAGGGCTGCGGAGGGTGGTGAGGCCCCACCCCGGGTGGAGGCCTGGGTTTGCGCTGGGGTCTTCCGCCCAACTTAAATAAGCTTGCCAGAGGAGTTCCCAGCTGTTGTTGCCCTCAAGTGCGTGAAATGGGTGGCAGGGCTGTCTTGAAAGCTGGAAAACACAAGGTGCGTCCAAATGGGCTTCTCTGAGCTGTTGGGAGGTTCTTTGCCGGCAGGACCACATGGAAGTGGGAGACAGAGGAGGACCTGGCAGAGTTCAGCAGATGTGACTATCTCCCCTCAGACAGGATCACCTCTAGTTGTGTCATTTCTGAGGTGCATGCCTCACCAGTCCATAAAGACAACAGGTCTTGGAGTGTTCACCTGGCAATGCCAGTGCTTGCTAACATTAATAGAAAGTTTTCACTTGTGCCTGGTTTGAATTTTTCTTGCAGCAAGTTAACTCCATCCACAGTGGACATGGAGAATATTGTTTTCTCTATTTACGTGTTTGGAAACTTGCTATGGCTCTTCTCGGTCTCCTTGTCTTTAGATTAAACAACCCTAAGTCCCTCTTCCATGTTTTCTGACTCTTTTGTCATTCTTCTCTGTGCTGTCCTGTGGACTGTCACCAGTTGGTTCACAACATCCTTTCTGTGAGCTGCCCAGGACTGGGAATCATGGGCTGAGCTAACCAGAAAGAGAGAATTGGGGTGGTTTATAGGTCAGGCTTCTGTTTATATAGTGGCATTTTTCAGAGCAAGTTGCTCAAGGATGAGAGAATACATACACGTATTTTCAGGACTGAGATAAAAGTTGTAGGGATGAGGTGAGGCACATTTTTTTCTCTGCTTGCTTCTAGATTATTTATTTATAAATTAAAGAACTATCTTTATTATAAATCTTACTTTTGCTTTTGTATTTTAACCTGACTGTTTATTTTTATGATTTATATCTGGGGGTTTAGGCAAATTTCAATTTTAAACCAAGAATGATAGTACCCCATAGGACAAGATAAAAGTAACTGCATTTATAACCTAATATGTAATTCTTACTTTGGACAGTAGAGGGCATCACATACCTAACGGTTTCAATTTAGGGTGCTACAGAGGTATTTTCTCCAGGAGAAAGTGAACCTGCTCAAGAAAATGAAAAAGTTTCACCATCTTCATTGGTTCTGGATTAGGAGATTTTGCTGGAATATTGTGACAGGTTGAAAAATTATGGAAATGCTGAACGTTTTACACCTTTAATCTGCTTTTTCTTTGTTTTCAGTTGTGAAGATACAAATCTCCCTAATGAGGATGTTCTGTAGGAGCAGAAATTGTCAACAGGAGCTGGACTAAGACTATGAATAGTCACTAGATTGGGTGAGCCTTGATTCTTCCCTGGATACCCAGGTTTGGTGGGATACTTTGCATGCAGCTCATCTCTCTTCTCTTGCGAAAGGGCAGCCAAGGACCCCTAGTGCACCTTAGTCTTCTACAGACACTAGAAAGAGCAAGGCTGACATTTGGGGAAGCAGCAAAAGCTGACCAGGCAGAAAAAATGTGTGTGGCACTCCTGTTTTCCACCCTTGGCACCTCCCAAAGTAATGAATAATTTCCCCAAATCATCAGTCTGCCTTGGAAATGGTACCTTTGCAGTTGTTTCACGTCTTTTATAGCTTTTAGATGGCAATGCTCGGTTTCCCCATATAATCAGGGTTATCAGAAATGGACCTTATTACATTATTCCTTTTTAATTATTAATTGAAAATTGTGATTCTTGTGTAATAACTGGAATTCTTGTTTCTGGGTCTCAGAGCAAAATGAAAAGTTGAGAGGCTCAAAGCTAGTCTCAGAGTTGCAGCAGGGGGAAGGAGTAACACTGAAGCTGCAGTATGGAGAGCACCTTATCCTTGATGTTTTTGCAGCCAATCACCCTTAACTTTGTATAGTTATATCCTTTTCTGTCCAGCCTCTGGTCTCAGTTCCTTTTGAAAATGTGCTAGGTGTGAAGACCAAACAGCTTCAACGCAAACTGTTTGGCACCAGGATTTTACACACATAGCTGTCCATGTGCTGTGCGTACATGCACATCTGGTTAGCAGATCTTTGACTGGCTCACATTATTAGCAATGGACAACTTTTATTAATTGACCTAACTCCCTCATTTTCTCTTCTCTGTTCCCTCTGTTTCCACCATTTCAATTTCTCTGAGCCTGATCACTGCAGGGTAGACAATGGTCTTTCCTGGTGCTTGAGATGTCTGGGACTTGCGCAAGTCCATGCCACAGGGAAGTAAAAGGCTAATAAGTACAAACTAACTTGGCACCTATTGATTTGTTTCAGTCACCCTAGAAATAATATTTCAGTTTCTTTGACATATTTATTTGAAGAACAGGTGTGCCTTTCCTGACCTAATTCCTAAAATATTTGGTGTGTAACTTAAAAGTAGTGAAGGACAAGGAAATAATAATGAGCATGAGAGTGAATCACAAGACTAATACACAAATGCAGCCCAACAATAGAAAAAAAAAGGAGGTTATAAAACCCTCAGTGCTCTTTTTCTGCCAGCTTCCTTTTGAAACCTGATTTGGAGGTCAGAGACATTTGTATCCAGCTCACTAACATCAGCAACGAATTCCAGTTTCCCCTCAGGAGTAAACAAATAACCTCAATGATATTCTCCAAAGCTATATAGTAAGGTCAGAAGACATTCTGTGATGAGATTCTTAATAATGAATTACAGATCCTACAAGGCTGCATCCTGACACATATTATGTCTGCATAAATTCACCTGCACAAACTGAGGCCCTTGTTTAACATGCCAGAGTTTGAATTTTTCTCCAAAGCATATGTGGGGATCACAGCTGGGCACTTAGTTCAGGCTGGTTACTAAGAGGGTTAACAACAGCAATGCCTATTTTCCTTCTCATTTGGACACACTCCTGGTTTCCAGTGATTCGGTAATCTCTCAAAGAAAAATATTCCCCTCTTGCCCTCCCCTGAAAGTTGCATGACAACAGTGCTTGATCGCACCTATCAGTTATGACCCAGAGTCATATTGTGGCAAACACTTGTGAGATCTAACTTTTTCTTTCTTGCCGTGTCTTTGAGTGAATTTTGCATGTTCCCTTGCAGTCGCAAAAATCCGACAACAGAATGAAGGGAGGAGGGATGACTGTTACCTGCTACCCCACAGAGAGGGAGGAGCTCCATTCTTCAAACATCAGCAGAGTTATAAGGAAGGTGTGTACTTAGAGCACTCCCTCAGTGTGGAAGTTCAAGCACACAATGCTGAAGACCTGTCCTGAGGGTGCTCTAGGAAGTCTCCAGAGGGTCATTTCATGGGGGAAAATCCTGCCAAGAACCATTATGCACAGCTTAACCAGGGAGAAGAAAATGAGATGGTGAGTCCTATCTCTTTCCTGGTCTTTCTCAACTTGGAGCACCAGATGGCACGTGTTGTGCAGTGGTATACTACAGTCTGTAATTTAGTTATAGGTGATGGGGGTGTTCCCATAGCAGAAACATACAGTTAGAAAGGGATATATTTTTTTTAGCAGAAAGAAAATAAGGTTGTATGTGTCCACTAGATCTAATTCATTTTCTACTCCAACAAGGGATGGCTTGACAAATTATTGTTGTGGCATTATAAATTTAGGTGGAGGTGGTCTTTTATGAACTTGAGGGATGGGCTGGAGCAGTGTTCATAACCATTTGATGGCTGAATCTTTAGGGTAAGCTCCAGTTAGATGAGGATTGGGAACCTTGGCTTTCTCTGGAACCTAAAAGCATGTGTTATGTTTGCATAAATTATTAGCAAGTGCAGTCTGTTGAATTGCTCACACTACTCCAACCTAAGTGCCTGTGTAAAGCTGGATTTCTAAGTACAGAACTACTGTATTTCTTTCCAGAATTTTCCAGTGAGGAGTATGTTCACATGCATTCTGTAACATGTGGAAATAAGTCCTATGTTTACACTAGGTACCTGATTTACTGCCTGGCACTTCTCTTTAATACTAAGCACAGTGCACAATTGTAATAAATTCAGTGCTGCTTAGCTGCTTTGGCATTGCTGCATGTTACAGGTCAGCTGTTAGTCACATATGCATTCTGTCCATCTAACGGATTCTGCTGGAGACGTCAGACCCATGGTGCAGCTGTACAGCAACAGTTCTCATGCATGGCTGATAAATGCAGTGCTTCTCAAATTTCCCATGCTGCAGAGGCACTGTAGCTCTGCTGTGAGTGCCTGTAGGGTTTTTGGGTGTACAACAGCCCCAGCAAAGCTAGTGGAACACTCACTCACAGGCTGACATGACCGTTCACTTCCAGAAATCCTGGAGAAATCTTCAAAATTACTGAGAATTCTGTTTTAGTGAAAAAGAGACCATGTCATGGAAAAACACAGACATTTGGTATCCCTAGATACAAATGTAGATTTTCAGTCTGCTCTCTGCTCTCTCCTCTGAAGGGGAGATGTCATATTTTGCGTAACGCAAACCTGGGTAATCTGGGATGTGCTGGAGAATGCGGTACACAGTCACCCAGCAGCATGAACTGAGAGCTGCAGGAAGTGCAAGGCACTGGCTCTGAGGGTGGGGACTAATTAGCGCAGTGCAATGCAGAACCCAACTGGCTCTGCTGCCGAGTTACTAAACCTGCTCGCAACACCCGCTTCTGGCTCTAGCCCTGGTGCTGATGTGCCACTGCTCCCCAGCTCCAAACGGCTGCTGGTTTTGTCTGTGCTCCACCCTGCCCCTGTCCTTCTAGGACCATAAACACCCCGTCATTCTCTTGCCACTGCTGGCACTGTCACTAGCAATGCCAGAATTAAGCCTGAGCTAATTAGTTTAACTAGCCTGTCTGGTGCTGTGTGGAGCCACACTACTGTACCCTGCGTGTCCAATTCCAGCTGTGCACTGCTGTGACACTCAAACTGTGCTTGCTTGGAGCCAGCTATCCCAGTAATGTTCTTGTTTCTCACCAGTATCATACTGAGCACATGCTGTAAGTCTGGTGCTTGGGGATCTGCACTGTGAATCTGAGGTTTTCCATGCTCGGCTGGTGTGTGCGCACAGTGTTGGGTCAATCTGCACTGTGAATCCAGGGTGTCTGGCAGTTGCCATGCTCTCCGTGCCTGCAGTGAGCACGAGCAGGGCTCATTCACCTGGGATTCCCAAATTAAAATCATAGAAAAAAGATTGATAAAGCAGTTGAGTAGTAGGTGCAACTAAAACAATAGCCAAATTGTGCTAGATTTGGCAGGTATGTATGTGTCCTTGTTACATATGTGTAAGAGAGAGAAAAAAGTTCTGAGTATAAGGGGTGAAAATACCTGTGAGGGTGTCTGAGGTACTGTAAGAGGATGAGGAAAAACCCACTATGTGTATAGAGAGAACAGCTAGTGTGGGAATTTGTGTGAAAGAGAACAAGAAAGTAATATGTAGGTGAGAGAAACTGTGAAGAAAGAGACAAAGAAGGCTGTGTTTAAGCAGAAGAGAGAAGGAGGGTACATGGAGTATAAGAGAATTATGTACAGACATTATTTCTTTGTTAACATGATGTATTTTAAATTATTGGCATCTGCAGCAAGTGGCACTAGCACATAACGTCTCAGTGACCCTGCAACATTTTTTTAAAATTCTAAGTCATGAAAAATATTCTTCAACATTATTTTTAACAGTGAGTTTAATCCATCTGAACCAAATTATTAACAAGCAGTTCTTGACTCCTCAAACACAATCATGTCCCTTGGTGTATATCTCTTGGTGTAATAGCATAACAGCTGACAGTGCTGCAGGTGCCAATTCTTCCAGAGTAAATAGTTCAAGTAATTTTGAAAGCATGCAAATAGTTCAGTTGGGCTCTGGACATACAATGCTTTCCTGTGTTGAACTAGCTGTCCATTTTGCTAAGGAAAGTTGAGGAGCTGTAATGAGAAGAAATACAAAGTTTTCTTCAGTATTTCCATTTCTTGGTACACCTGAGATGCTAGATAGTCCTATATTTAAGAATAATCACTCTGACTTAGGAAATCTACCCTATAAATCCTTGTGTACATCTTTGGGATTACTTTATGTAGCTGGAGCACATTTCCTTGAATGAGAGTTCACTCACCTGATACCCAGCTAAAACTTAGCAATGTATATTCAGAGCATGGGATAATCTCTCTTTCTCTCTTCATAACCATTTGTGGTACTGCAAAGGTCTCAGTAGTGTGAGAGCACTCTGGACACAGCAGCTTGCCTCAGAGAGGTCTAATAGGTATGCTAATAGGAAGGGATTTATTTTAGGAATTAGCTTGCCTTCTGCCCTGCTCCCCTTCCTTCAGAAAGATCTGATTGAAGATGTTTTTGAGAAGAAGTTATTGTTGATGAGATGGGAAGAGGGAGATAAAACACAGCTTTATGTCCCCCACCAATTTGATGCTCCTCTCTGTACAGCTCAGAACTAATCATTCCCTTTGCACAAAGTCTAAGGTGCAAAATGTAAGTCTTGCTGTGCAAAAGGTTGTGATAGACTTCAAGAGGCTGCTGCTTCAGGAAGGATTTGCCAGAAGCCTGTCTCAACTATGTGTTCCCCACTTGCTTATGTCTGAAGGAATGGGACAACTGTAGTTAGTCAGCTGGTCAGCCCAGGTTTGCCACTGCATATGGCAACTGTCTGCTTCATTTAGGATGCCAAAATTCTGAAGGGAATATGATCCAGGAATTTTATATACTTTTAATTTGAAAAATGTAACTCTGAAAATTAAGATAGATTCTGAAAGGCACAACCTCGTTCTTAATGGAACAGTAATGAATGTTACTACTGGCTTCAGAGGGAACAGAAAGAAACCTCTGATAAAGCAGGTTCTGGTTGGTAAGAATGAAATTCAGTTATTAAATTCCTTGTGAATCTTAACCAGTCTTTCAAGTCTAATCCTATTTTCTGTT
This sequence comes from Falco cherrug, assembly GCF_023634085.1. Lineage (NCBI taxonomy): Eukaryota > Metazoa > Chordata > Aves > Falconiformes > Falconidae > Falco > Falco cherrug. Next base: position 19,875,758 of record NC_073707.1, read on the forward strand.
GTTATAGCAACAGGTGGTTCGTAATAGGATACCCGGTGATTGGGTTGCCAGAAATATGACAGTTCACAGCCACTGTTTAGGCTCCTTGCTGGTAGCTACAGGCCTTTTTTTCACCGAAGAAAAGGGAGCCTGAACTTGTTTGGCTTTTGCATTTAAATTCTGCTCTGCGGATGACCTGGCAGTTACAGGCGATTTTCCTTTTAAACATAAGTAACAAGGACTTGCTGGACACTAGAGTGGTAAGCCCTTGAGTACCGGCTTTGTATTATTGTAAAAGCAGCTAAGAACCTTTCTTGGAACAAGTATGCTTTCTGCCAGCTGAGCAAATCTGGCAGCTTTTTCTGTCCAATAATCCATGGACCCTCCCTAGACCCTTTACTCACAAGTTAAACCATTTTGGTTTAGTCACTGTTCTGACTGTTGGGAGTCTCAAGAGAAAGGGGATGTTAATAGATGAAGAAACAAAGGTTTACGGTACACTACAATTTATTAAAAATTATTCTACAAAGATTAGGTGAGCCCTGCATATCAGACTCTTTTGTAGAGAGTCCTACCTCCTGTGAGGTAATGAGAAGCCCTTTGGAGTCTTCCAGGTAGCTAATCTTAGCTTTGTTTTCCACCATCAAGTCTGGTGCCCTCAAGAACCCAGGTTATTTGGCTGTGTAACATTGCATATGCCAAATGCACACACTGAGCCCTAAAAACCTGCTCACACAGTGGAAAAGTTGTCAAGGTGCGAATCTGTATTCATCAGACCCATCTTCAAAAGAAGCATGTCTTCATCAGCAGAGTGTCTTTGTGCAATGAAATACAACCCAGCAAAAGTTATTCTCTTTTCCTTAACAACGTAAACCCAACCTGACAGACATGTTCTTACTGGTGACATCAACACCAGGATTTCTGCCAGCCCTGGAAGTATTGTTTGCCATAGTGGACATGCATTTGCTTGGAGATCTTTGTAGTATAGGCCTAGTGAATCCTGAGTAAGCTTGAAAAATTTCCAAACCCTAATTACTATAAGGCATTCACGTGGCTAAAAAAACCTGAGAAACCTGCATCATCTGTGTGCCTCTTCCCCCCTTCTTCATGCACATTATGGATACCTCTGTTGTGGGTCTAATATTCACCTTTTTTTGGAGAAGATAATAGTTTTGAGAATTCTTCTGAAGAATTCCACTGTTGACCTTTTTGACCAGTGAGAAGTGTTCGTACTAATACTGCTTCTGTTTCAACAAAGAGTTATTTATATACTAAATGCTTTTTATGAATGCAGCATTCATTGCTATAGTCCTTCCAGCTGAAGGCACAGGGTCAGGAAAAACACCCTAACCTAATGGAACATTTTATTCTGAAGCATTGAAATTCTGGCCCAGGGAACTTTGGCACAAGTCAGATTTGGAGCTTAGTCTTTTTCCCTGCCTAGCTTTACTTCTGAATGATGTGGCCCAGGGAACCTGCTCCAGACATTTCCAAACCATGAGAAATGCTTTGCTTTGGCTTTAGATTCTTGCATGGACATCCAGATACAAAACAGCAGTTAACATCTGATGTTTGTTCCTTGTAGTTTTACTCCTTGTTCCAAGCAGTTTACTCCTTGTAGAGCTCCTGAACACCTATATTCAGAAATGTCAGATTCATCAAGACACAAACCAATGATCCTGAACCAACACCTGTGTTCATAGGGTAGAATGTGCACTGGGTCAGAACAGCTCAAGGGTATCTCTCTCTCTCTCTCTCTATCTCTATCTCTATCTCTCTCTATCTCTCTATCTCTCTATCTCTATCTCTCTCTATCTCTCTATCTATCTATCTCAGAAAAGTCCCTTGTGAGAAGAAGCAAGGTCCAGCAGAAGCATAGTGGATGTCTTTAGAACATGGCCATTTTTCCCCCAGCTGAGCTGTTTTGCTTGTCTTCCTCTCTAGTGGTTTTCAACATGTGGAATATTGATGCATGCTTGGTTTTGGGAAGTGTCTTGAGATCTAAGGAATCAAACCATTTTTTGAAAGGAAACTATTCTGAAAAAAAAGGCCTGGAAATATATGCAGGCATAGGGGGACTCATACATATTTTGATATATAGGTTCATCGTTTCCTAGGCAGAGAAGAACAGGGTCTGCCCTAGCTCTATGGTTATGTTGTCATATCAGGCTTGGGGAATTATTCATCATTTCAGTGGAGAACACTGCCAACAGATGATAACAAATGACTGTCAATCATGTGCTGAGTGCCCACCTTCTCCTTTCTTAATTGCATTAACTACAGCCTTACTGACTTCTCAGACTTTGGGTGTAAGGCACAAAAGCTGGAAATTAAAGGAATGATTCACTGGCAGAAGCAAGATGCACATGGCAGCAATCTCATTCTTCCCCACCCTGATATTCATGCCCATCCCAATTTGAAAATACTATTCCAGTTATTCCAGGTCCAGCTATTTACTGGAGGAAGTCTGAAGGCATGTTCTTTTAACAGTTCTTCCCTTAGGCATCTCTGTCTCCTTGGGAGTTCCATTGCCTTGCTGACAAGCTGTAAAGTCTGGATCCAAGCATCTGGATCTTGCTAGTAAGCCATTGCTATGTACTATTTTGTAAGCTGGTGCTGACACTAATTTTGGAACATTTTTGTTAAGGATGCAACTAGACAGAAGTGAACGGAGAGCGCTTTACCTATTTATAGGAGCATGTGAATATTAATAGCATGACTGCCACACCAACAACCTTCTAGCAATCTTGCCTATCTGCTGTCCTCCATGAACTTCCTTCTATCTGCTGCAGAGTTGCCTTATTCTCCTGGGCTGCTCAGAGATTATAGAAACCTTTGAAACCTTTGAAACCTTTGAAATGCTGAGCGTGTGCATCTCAAGGTGGTATAACCAGGTCCTGTGCAATGCAGGCCACTTACTTCTCAGTCCAGTTTACCATAATTTTTCCCCACAGTTGCCAATTTCTTCTCTTTAGAAACACCATGGAGATTACCTAGGAAGATAGAGTCTGTCTTTTGGAGAATGACATAAAGCAGGTAGGCCGAGGCAGCACGTGGAACCACTGGGTAGGGCCTGCGTTTCGCATAACAAGCAAAGACACCAGCACAGAACCAGGAATTATGCATTACTCATCCTTCCAATTACATCGCCTTTTCTTCTCACCTTATGAATGAGTCTTGCAATATCTGTGGCTACAGATATCTGATCTTCAGAAGCAGATTGCACAATTGCTGCAGATATACTAGGAAGAAGGAGATTGAGGAATCTTAACCCCTATGTTAGCAAATTCTTCTGGTCACGCTATGTAATTGCAGTCATGCAATCTCCCATCTTAGATCAGGGCTGGGTCTCCTCTATAAAATCACTGTATACATTTCATTTCACCTTTACCAAGTCCCTGCTAGCCCTACTGAGAGGGAATTTTGCCATGGTACCAAGACCTGGCAGCTCTTAAACGGTAATGCTGACAATCATCCCTTTGAAGTTTTGGGCAAGTCACCTTGCCTCACCATAACAATTTCCCCAGCTTTAAAATGGAATAATAATACCTACTCATACAGCTAGCATGAGTAGCTTCCTTTGGCCCTCTGAACATGTAAAGCATTCTGCAAGTGTTCATTAGTTGTTCTTACTAACAGTTGTTATTATTATTTTGGGATATTAGGACAATGGCACATTGGCAGGGTCCAAAATCTCCACACTGGAGCTATCACGGAAGATGGTAACAGCCCTATAAAGGCTGTGTCTGTTCTGAGTTGTGCCAACAGCTCCAGGTGGTGCAGTCACGCAGTGTCATCTGGCACTATGTACAGACACTAACGGAGTCTCTAAAGTGTAGGTGCATTAATGCAGACTCACTACCATGGCAGGACAGCAGTAGCGGTTCTGGTTCTGAAGCAGGCACAGTCTCAGCTGCTGGAGTGGGTCTGCACCACTCTCCATCCCCTAGTGCAGACATACTCAAGTTCTTCAGCTGTCTCACCCGGGGACCTTAAAAAAACTGACCAGGCAAATCTGTGTTCCTGACTTGGGGCCTAAAGGTTAGGGCCTTTATATTTTGATACCATTCTAACTCATGGCGCACACCTAATAGTGTCTCATACTGAGTATCAGAACTACATACAACTATTTTAGAGGTTTGGTCAGACTATAGCAATCTAGTTTTGTGACAGTGGATGAAAAGTTCTGTGGAACATGCAAGATGTTTTTCTAGTCATGTTTAGGACATGTAAAGAAGCCAAATACAAGTTCTATGACTTGTTTTTTTCAGTGTACCATATCAAAAAGTGCCTATGGGAGACCAGTGGATGGTGGGAAAGTGTGGTATTTCAGGTGATTCTTTAAGAGAAATAATAATGATTTTTAACTTGTCTTTGCTGTACAGGAGATATTTGGCTACAAAACTCAAAGCAGCCGAAGGGCCTTGTGCATTGCTGGGTACATCTTGTCCTGTGGGGCACTGCTGCTGCTGTTTTACTGGAAGCCAGAGTGGGATGTGTGGGCAAACTGCATCCGCTGCAGCCTGGAAGAAGCAGACATTGTTCTGCTTAGAACAACAGTAGGTGCCTACTTTAATCTTTAAAGTAGTCCCTAGTATGTAGTTAGTAGGAAGACTAATTAATTGGAAGGAATCCAGTTAGATGAAATCTCTTATATTGCTGATTTCCTGCAATAATATCTTATATTTACCGTCATTGATCTAGAGAACTCTTAAGTATTCTACAGATTGTGTGTAAGACGATGACTGGAACGGAGGGTAACAGCTGATCAGACAAGCTGAAAGAAATTGGGGTGAAAACACCTGTAGTGTCTGTGGTTTCAAGACTGTTATTTGCTCTCAGTCCTTCATCCTCCACCATCCTGTGCATCCTATGTGGCAGATCTCAGCTCCAGATTCTAAAGCATCTGTTTGATTGTCAGTGTCCAGCAGATCCTTGGATGTTCCTGGTAAAGCTGCCCCTCTCCACCAAAGTTTAGCCAGTGGGCCAAACCAAAGATTTGTCTGGCTCTGTCCCCAGCAGCATCCAACAGTGCATGATGAGGGTACAGTATAAAGAAGAGGGCAAGCAGTCTAAGCTTTTTTTTGGCTGTATGTTTCCATTTTCCATCAGCCCTTCCCCATGTCCAGTAAGCCCACAATCCTGCAGTTAATGCTTTCAGAGCTGCTACATTTTGCTAGTAGTTTCCTAATGCAGTTTTCTGTTCAGAACTGTACTGAAGCACTGCAACATACACAAACCCTGATTTGATTTCATGGAAGCTACTGCAACGCTAAAAGAAGCAAACTGAGACTTGACTGAATCTCAGCTGAGCCTGAATACTTCAGGAACTGGTAGGGTTGGTTTACCTGCAGAAGTGTAATTTGTTCTGCTTCAAAGATTCCTGAACAGTGGCATTTGCAAAATGTGCAATTGCAAAATGGATCACTTGCTACCACTGTATTTGAGCTGCCTTCTTAAATGACCAGAGCAGCATGCAGTTAAAATCTTGGGTTTTGAAAATCACAGATCTGCCTGTTGAATATTTTATACTGAAACAATCTGCATCCTAATAGGCTGGGGGGATTTTTTTTTTTTACAAGCAGCATATTAGGTTTAGTCTCCCTTTTTAATCTTCAGTTCTGTTTGCATTTTTAATTTACTATTCTTGTGTGTCATTTTAAATGGATTTGCCATGCCAAGCACTTTTCAAATAAATGAGTTTTTAAATCATCCTTTATGTAATTAAGCAAGAATTGAATCATATTGTACATTCTTGTTATCAGGAAGCTCCCTCAAAGTATGCTCTGGGCATTTGACAATTTCAGATTTCCATTGTGGTTATTTGTATTAAAATGACAGTTTTGGGTTTTTTCCCTATATTCGATTATGTCAGTCTCAAATGTAATGACTACTGCTAATGAGGATACAAGTAATCCCATCAGCTTGATCCTTGGAATTCTTTTCCTTCACATAAAACCTTAATTCATAAGTAATCATCATCTCTGCGATTGCAATATAAGAGCCTATTAACTCACTTTTGTTACTGAATTTTGACTCACTTCAGTTCAAATAATAGGCACCTGTGTCATTCACTGTTGCAATCTGCATCCCAATGTCTACTAATTCTGAAATTTAAATTCTAGAGAAATAACACAAAATAAATGTTACTCTACTCAAAATAACAGTTTAAGAAGAAAAGTGCACAAATAAATAAGATATATAAACATTATTAAAGTTCTTTTTTGAACGCCTAAATTATTCAAAAGGACTCATATTTAGTACAGAACTTTTTTTTCTGTTGTCATTTTCAAATGAAGTTTAATAACTATGCTTTCAGAACCTGGCTGCCTGAGGTAATCAGCTTTTTCTGTCTGCCAATCTGCGCACACACTGAATATAATATATATATAACTGACATAAGTCAGTCTCATGGTTGGCTTTAATGTATGTGATTCCGTGTGTGTGGGACTTAACATGAGGGTTCTTATTACAGTAGTTGCTCTAATCTCTAAGACTGTGCTACCAGTGCTAGTTATCAGACAGTTCCAACATTGAACTTACTTTACAAAAAATAGCAAGATCATGCTCAGTTTGTGGCAAAAGCTTGTCTACGGTACCGTAAGGGAGGCTTAGTGCTAACACACTTGATCCAATGAAGTGTTAATACAGGAACGACTGTGAAAAGGTGTTGGCACTAAACATCATTTTTTGCAGTACAGTGCTATGTTCCTTTAGATCTTCCCTTTTCAGCATGGTCACTGCATCTCAGATTGTCCTGTACTGTTTACCTGTCCTAGATCATGACCTGGGAGTTCACATTCCATCCTTATCAGCCAAGCACCAGACCTGCAGTCAGTGAATTATTTGCAGTACTCCAATTTGGAAAGGACCATGATTCCACCCCCATTCTGGTTATTTATAGATCAGTCACAGGTGCTGGGCAGCCCCTGTTGGTTAGTTCTTTAAAAAAGCTGGAGCAGTGCTCTAGAAAGGCCTACTGTAATCATTTACTTCAAGGTGATGGTGAGTTTGGTCTGATTTTGAGGGATATTGTGACACTTCTCTTTTATATTCATTTAGGATGAATTTCGGGTTTATTCTCGTAAGACTGTGACATGGATCTCTGTGTCTGCACTTATCAGAAGTAGATCAGATTATCCAGCCACTGCTGAGGAAGACTCAATCTTCAGCAAAGCCATAATGAAGCCAAGTTTGCAAGTAAGTAAAGTATTCCCTGCAGCACCTGGGAGATGATAGCAAATCTCAGCCACACTTCATGGAGTGAAAGTGAGCTGTGAAACATACCCAGCTAAGAAACTTGCAGCTTGATGAACACATTAAGCTGTGGAAAAACAAGCTAGAGATTTTGGAGAACTGTACTCACCTCTGCAAAACCCCTCTTTTACTCTGAGTGGGTTATGAAAAAAGAATCCTCACTACTCCTGAGAGGAGACCTACATTTTGAGTAGGAGAGCTTCAAGACACTGGGGTTAGCAGTGAAGAATTGGAGTTCCAACTAAAAAACTTATTCCTTGAAAAGGAATCAACGAATTTAGGGGTGAATCTGTGTGTGACAGGAAACTGTGAGGAACTGAACATAACAGCTTCCATAATAACGTGAAAACAGGGGTGAATGCAGCTGAAGGGGAATAGAACAGAAAAGTGCCTAGGCAGAGCTGCACAAGTATTTCCAGATATGTTTCATCAAGGAGGGTCTGAAACACATTTTGCTTTCTTGCCTTTGTATTCACCAATTTGTACTTTGCTGAAGTCAGGTCTTGCAACATTGACTGTTCCTGCAGAGATGTATCCTTGTCTCTGCCAGTTCCATAGCTTTAAGATCCCAGTGAGGCACTGGGAAGAAGGCAGACGATTAACTGATCCAAGCAGATCACAGGGCCCCTCATGAGTTGAGTAAATATAATTATCCATAATTATCCTCATATGTCTTGATTAGCATTACGCGTTAAATTGGTGTGAACAATAGGAATGCAAGGGTGCGTTTGCTAATATCTGGCTCTTGGTTATAGATACTAGATCACTGCACTGGGGAACCCATAAAAGAGCTATTTCCCTTCCACAAAATAGATTTCTAACTTGTTAGCATTTATTTTTATATCTACAGAAATTTTAGTAAGATATTTTCATTATAAACCTAACTTTAGCTGAGCAAAGCTGTTGCTGTTACTGCTGTTTTGTGTGGGCATATATTAATGTACATAAGAAAGTTTAGTGCCGGCTAGTTTAATCAACTGGCACAGTATGAAAGTGAAGACTGGTTTGTAACATTCTTCAGAAGATTGAATTAGTAACATAAAAGAGCCCAATGCAGCCTCAAATAATAGGCCCTTTGAACACCACTTTCATATCAATCAAAACATCTAGATAGAAAATAACAGATTTCAAAGCACCAAAGAGCAAACAGTTTAATCCTTCACTAGCAATTCAAAAGCCTCTACTTATAAATCAATTATAAAACCTTTTTGCCATTTAAGCTACCTAAGTACACAGAGTAGTGCCCAAGAGCTGTCCAAGGATCTGTTTCAGCAGTGAGTTGAGCCCCTCGTTTCCCACTACAGTTTTTAGCACTGTAAATATTGCAGCTCCTCCTATTGCATGAAATCCTAACTGCAGACCTCTTGTTAGGTTAATGGCTGTGGTTATAGCTTCATTTTGAGTCAGCGTATGAGTTCAGTATAGATTACATTGGCCTATAATAATGCTTATTGCATTGGGTAGGGAGAATCCCCTAGAGCTGATTTCTTTATTACTTATGTGTATAGGTGTATAGCTTTGCCTTCCTCCAGCTGATATGAAGTGCCATTATCTCTAATAGGCATTGTTATTGTTGTGCAGGACCGGACAGACTCCTTTTGCAAGTTATACATGGCAGTGTGTGTTCCTAATGGATAACTGCTCTGCGAGGGCTTAGCATTAGCGGTGACTCAGGAAGTATCCTGGGATGGCCTTTCTTGTCTGTTGGCTATCTGTTCAGCTGAAGGACTTGCCATTGTGCCTAAAAACTGCCCAGAGCTCTCTACTTTCCTCAAAGCCAGACAGAAGACAAGGGAGTTATCGACTGCAGATGAGCTATGGCAACTGCCTGTGCACCCGACACTGCATTAGTGATCTCTTCCCTTCATTCTGTGAGAGTGAAGACTGTATTCTTCGCTTCACAAAACAGGGAGAGAAGAATGCTGCTTTGTGCTTACTTGACCTAAAGTTCTGTAAAGCTTGCTGGAATCTGGACTGAGGTGGGGATCCCACTCTATAACATAACTAGGGAGTTAGTATATGCAATCCTGTCTTCTCTCCCTCCCTGCTCCCATATCATTTGCTCTGTGTGTGCTTGACCCCAGTGAGGATGCCTAGCTGAGATCTGTGAGCAAGCCTGGGAGTATTTTTGTTTGCCGTGTTGCATATTTTGTCTTGCAGGTGAAAAGTATCCAAGTACAAAAAATCCGCTATGTTTGGAATATCTGTGCAAAACACTTCCAGAAAGTTGGGTGAGTTCAATGCCGTGGTTCAAAAGTCTCTGAAGAAGTCAAGCTTCTTTGTGAATAATGTCCTAAGGAAAACACTCCCTTTATATTTTAGAGCCCTAGAAGACCACCACACTTGCTCAGCTATACATGCCAAATTTGGTTCTGGTCTCACCTGCAATGAACAGTATGTCAGGTACGCATTGTAAAACAGAAGTACTCAACTTAGAGATTTCAAGGAGATGTAAATTCACTGCTGTTGGTGCACCTTCCTTTGAGTTTCTTGTATATCCATTAATACGTGCATAATTTTAGATGAAATGGCCATGCATGAAAAATCAAATGGAAAGGGCTAGAGGATATTGTCCTTGTCAAAGTTTTAGAAATGGCTCAGTATTCATCACTGTTATTTTTCTCAATCAGGAAATAACTATGTCCTGTAGCTAACTCTAAGCAGTTCTTGTTTGGAATAAGAGAAAGTCTACGAGAGGCAGTGCAGCTAAGTTGTGTGTGTGCACTTCTTCAATAGGGCTCCGTTAATTGTATTGAACTTCTACAATTAGTTCTGGTAATTGAATTCATTCTTACAAACTACTGTATCATTAGACAATTTACAGAATAGGTATTCCTGAAACTGCTAAATAAAGAAATTATCTTCTGTTGATTGAATGCTGCAAAACCAGCTCCTGACCTTAACTCTTGTTTAATCTTACATTCAAATCACCCTTAACTTTATCCAAAATTATTTGGGTTTAGATAATTTAGTTTTAGGTGCAGAATTCCTTTGTTTATGGTGTTTCAAAGGAATTTTTGCATGATGGCGACATTTGCCCAAAAGGCTGTGTTATATCTCTTGTCCCTTTAAGTAGATTTCACTGGTACAGTCATCTTTTCTGATGTAAGCACTGTAGGGGCATTTAATTTTATATCTTTTTCTTGGAGAAAGATACAGCCTTTACACTGGGATTGATACAAGCTCTCAGGACTATTGAAAGCTGCGCTTCTTGAATGCGCTACATTGTCTCTATTTTATCTGTAAGTGATGTATCTTTATCCCATACAGGAGAGTTGTATGTGGGCCAAACACTATTGATGTTCCAGTGATCCCTGTTTGGAAACTACTCGTCAAAGAGGTTAAGCATTTCTGTTGCTTTTTTGTAGGCTACCTGAGGAGGTAGAGTGTGCATATAGAATATAATGAATTCTATATCTGAATTAGGTTCCCAGTATGTACTCATCAAGCACACTCCTTTTTAAAATCCTATGTAAAGCTGTTCCATGAAATCACCATAAATTCATTTATTCTCCATTGTTCCTTATCCTCCTTCCCCATGCCTGTAAGGCTTCTTGGTATTTGTATGTATCTGTATCCTGGGAGCACGTTCTGTTGGCCTTACAAAGGTCAGTGCATCTTTACAAGCTGCATTGGAAATCAAACCTTCTGGGCAAAGGCTGCCTCTTAATCAGCAGAGATTAAGTGAACAGCGGTAGCTGGCATATGCCTGCAGCTGTGGAGAGATCCAATGAGCTCATCACTGGCCACAGCACCATGTAAAGCGCTAGTGTCTTTTTTAGACAGGAACTGGCTATATGTGGCCTAAACAGAGTGTTCGTGACGTGCCTATGGTATGTGAGCTCCATCCTCACAGCACAACCTGCTCTTCTCTCACTTTTGTTACATTTTTTGTTAAGAAGCAAACAAAACAAGGCTTGGGCTGAGCCATTCACATTCCAAATAACATCCCATTGGTCCAGATTATTTGGCCGTTCTGTCAGATGGAGTTGGTCCAATCTGACTACACTGAAGCCAGTGCTAATGAAATTAGAAAGGGGATCAGAAACACAACACTTAATAGCTTTTATTCCAACCCATTTCTAACAGGATGGACTGGCTGGGTATACCAAGCCATCTAAATGTGGCCAGGTCTTGAGTATTGCTCTCTCTCCAAACAGGTCTTAAATCCATTTTACGTGTTCCAGCTGTTCAGTGTGTGTCTGTGGTTTGCTGAAGATTACATGGAGTATGCCACTGCCATCATAATCATGTCTCTCCTCTCAATTTTTTTGACTGTATATGATCTTAGACGGGTGAGACACCTTACCTTTTTCCACAAGGAGGGTTTATTTCTAATATCTGGGAAAGGCTAGGATGTTACAACATGCACACATACAGTTCTATGAGAGTTACTCAGAGGTTTAGTCTCGTGACATTGTGTAGTAGCAGGTGCAATGGCCTGACCTCCTAGTCATCATAATCTCTGTGTGGTTCTTTACCCAGACCCTCCCTTCCCCATTCCAGTGCTGCACTCTGTAACCTTTTGTTACACGTTCTCCATAGTTAGCGTGGGGAATTTCTTTCTCTGTATGATTGTACAGTTCTGTCAGGGCCAGACCCCAGTTTATAAGGGCTCTCATAACCACAAATAACAAAAGGGAATAATTGTTAGTGGATGAATTACATCATGTAAGTAAGATGTAACACTTTTGTGTGTTCTCCTTTAATTTATAGCAATCGGTTAAACTGCACAGACTGGTTGAGTCTCATAACAACATCATGGTCACTGTCTGCAGAAATAAGGAAGGTGACTCCTGTACACTTCTTTCTTCAATGTGTTTCATTTCTATAGCAATTTATATCAAATCCAAGTATGTATAGTATTAAATCCCTTCTAAAACAGTTTCCTGTTCTGCCTGTCAGCTCAATTAACTAGCTTCTGCATATTGGGTTAATTTGACCTAGAAGTATGTTATGTCACATCAGTCGTATTCATAACTGAGCGCAGCCTTAGCAAAAAATGATCAGGAAAACCATGTCCATTTTCTTAAAGTGGTGCTGACAAAGCCAGCCACGTAGCCAGTAAATGGCTGTGAGTCCACCTAATTGCTCCATGCAAAGTCTGTTCACTGCCATGGTATTTAGAACACGATCCAAAAAGATGGTGTCAAACTAAGAAATGTAGGTCCAAGCTTCTTCAGTTAAGTCTGCGCATTGGAACAATAACCATTGGTTGGGCTCCTGGGGAGATAAAAAGGAATTCTGCAGTTTTAACTGATGCCTAGGCTTTTCTAAGTATTGGAGTTTTTATTCTTAGGTCCTAATTGTGGTCCTTTGTTTATTAGACATTATAAAGAAGTAACAATCTGTTCAGAAGGTAGTTCCTTCTATTTTTTCCTCTTACCGCAGAGAAATATGTGAAGCACAAAGTTTGTATTACATGTCACCTACAGGTTTCCAAGAGCTGGAATCACATCATCTTGTCCCTGGAGATATGCTGGTTTTGAAAGAGGGCAAAACCCTTTTGCCTTGTGATGCCATCCTGATCAGTGGGCAGTGCGTTGTAAATGAAAGCATGCTGACAGGTACAGCTCATCCCTTCCAAGTTTACCATCAAAAAATCATCACAACCCTATGGCTTCAGCCACTGACACAGTGTTATCATGATCATCCTTACTATGAGATAGTCCATAGTTAGCCTAGAAGGGGATTCTTTTGGATGTTCACTGCAATAAAGACTGGATTGCAGTTAGCCCCAGCTTATCTAAATAGACAAGATGCACTTTCAGAAGGGCAGTCCATCCTTTTCTTCCTTTCTGGAGTGCAGAATTTAGGAAGGGATCATCTGATCAGAAAGAGTGAACAGTAGGGTGAACAGGAGAGGGGAAGAAGCAGTAGGTATGGAGCAAAGCTATTCCCACACAGGGCCCACAGTCTGCTCAGGCTGTAGGGGTTTCTCTCAATCACTGTGAATGTCTCATCACAGATCACTGCAACATCTCCAGCTTGCTGGAGTGTCTGTCTAGCCCTCCAGACACTTATACCCTTGTTCATGTGATAGCAGTGGATGACATACCACGTGGGAGAGTTCACTGAAAAGTAGGATTTTTGTGCAGGGGATGTTTATAATTCTGTTTCATGTCTTCAAATTGGTCTTGGTCTGAATTGAACTAAACCCCACAGTTCTGAAATTTCAGGTAAATAATAAATTCCAGAACGTTCTTTCATTTAGAAAGCTTCAGCTGTCGGAAAATATTTCTTCTGCTTCACCTTAGTATCTGCTCTGACATAAATAGGATATTTGTCAGGTGTCAAGCTCTGAGCTGAAGACTTTCCTTTTTCCTAGGAAGGGGAAATAGGGAATGCCATGTTTAATCTGCCTAAGGGAATAGTGTAGTGACCTGCATATGAGGCTCAAACTAGGTAAAAAACTTGTGGCCATCAAGTGGAGTCATGCAACACCAGTTCAGGTCTCTTTTCAAGTTCGTATATCTGCAAAAGGGTTTGGAGTCCTTAGACTACTTTCAGTTCTCTAAGCCAGGGGTCCTCAAACTACGGCCCGTGGGCCGGATACGGCCCCTCAGGGTCCTCAATCCGGCCCCTCGTATTTACACAACCCCCCCGCGCCACCCCCTGCCAGGGGTTGGGGGGGGGGGGGGGGGGGGGGAACCAAGCAGCCGCAGATGACTGCCTGCCACTTCATCTGCGTGCCGGCCCCCTGTTTAAAAAGTCTGAGGACCCCTGCTCTAAGCTGTTGTGCTGATGCAAAGGAGAGCTTTTCTCTGGCACAGTCTGTTTGCTTGCTAGGTTTCAAACTGTTATTCACTCTGAAGATGTCACAATATAAAAGTAACATACTCTAAACTGGTTTCTCTAGTAAATACCTTTAACTTACCATCTAGATGTCTAGGCACTGTACTTTAAAAGTCAGCAAGCTGATTTTAAGGCGTACTGCAGTTTTCCTTATCTGAGCTAATTTTCTTTAGGGGAAAGTACTCCAGTAACAAAGACCCACTTACCCCAAGCTGATAACATCAAGCCCTGGAGAATGCATTGTGCAGAGGATTACAAAAAACATGTCCTCTTCTGTGGAACAGAGGTCATACAGACCAAGGCAGATGACAGAGGAGTAGTGAAAGCTGTGGTGCTACGGACTGGTCAGTCAACACCTCAGTTTGCTTTTCCTTTCATGCTTTTTTCTTACTGGAACAGTCACATTAAGTTAAAGATGTTACTCCAAATTCACAACAGTCAAATGGAGGATTGATATCCTGGGTTGGGCTAACCTATTATGAATTGTTTCCAATTGCTTGGCATAACTTTTACAAAAACCACTAGCATGTGCTTGCAAACAAGCATTTTCCTTTCCTTCTGAGACATTGAAAAAATCCTCCTCCTTAAGACAGAAATAACTTTTTTCTATATCCTGCAGAGTAGGTCTCATACACTGAAATGAAAGATCTGGGCCTTCTTTCTTAAGTTACAGAAATTATGAGTAATTTTAAAGCCCTCGATTCTTTGTAGAGAACTTTTGGAAATGTTTTTCCCTTGGAATGATTTTATTTTGTCTTTCCAGGTTTTAATACAGCCAAAGGAGATCTTGTGAGGTCCATTCTCTACCCTAAACCCATGAACTTCAAGCTGTACAGAGATGCTCTCCGGTTCCTGATGTGCCTCATAGCATTTGCAGCAATTGGAATGATCTACACAGTGTGTGTATTTGCACTTAACGGGGTGAGTTGCTAAATGCAGGAGAAATGGTCACACCGAATTTCCAGAGACTTGAACCTTGAGTGATTTCATATACATTTACATATAAAAGTATGGTCCTTGTAACTCTTCTTTCTGCCTTACTATTTGAGGCCATTTTACAGTATAACTGAGTTTGTGACAGTATACAAGCTCTCGTACATTCAGTTCCAAGGTGCCAAAACCCACTGTTTCCCAATAGTGATTTCTTCTGAGGTTTTAGCAAATCCTATGCAAGCACTGCATGTCTCATCAGCAGCCTTCTGTATGCCAACTGCCTCTGTGTGTTGCCTGCCCTGTGCTTGCTAATACATGTAATTACCAATGCATGTAGTTAGCATAATGCTTTCTAGAGCTCTGAAAATGAGAGATCCAAGAGCTTAGCACTCTGCAAGTAGCTTTTACAGAGTTTTTATGGCACTTTCTGTACATTCCTAGAAAAATCACAAGTGTGTCATGGGTTAAACAGGACACAGACTGATGTGTCATTGTGAAAATGCAGCTTTCCAAAAACTTCAGTTTAGATCAAAGACCCATCCTGTCCACTGTCACTGAGAGTAACTGGTATCAAATACTTCCAGAAGCTGGTTAGGAAGTAGAGCAAATAGAACAATTCTTCCCTGGTATAGTCTTCTAATTTCTTGAAGAGAAAGGTTTAACAATTCAGTAAGCTGTCTTTTGTATCTACATCATCTAGCTGTAATAGCCACTGAAAATCTCCCAGGGTGTGGTTCAACGTATTTCCGAATTAGTTTATGCCTTGGACTTGACAGCATCTGTGGCAATGATTCCCACAGTTTCATTATATACTGCACAAAAATATTCTTAAAGCTGCTGTCTGAATCACTGTAGATTTTTGTTTTAGAGGAGCAGCAAATAGCTGCTTTCTGTTTGGCATTTCCTCTACTATTTATGATTTAGAGATCATTGGGCCACCTGTTCTGCCACCTTTCTTCTGTGTTAGAGCCCTGAACAGTACAGGTGTAAACAGAGATCCCTGAAATATACTGATGTTACAAAGAACTCCCCATTTTCTTCTGTCCTTTTTTTTTTTTTTTTTTTTCTTCATATAGTCATTTGGAGGGGGCAGGGAAAGGGCATGGGTGGAAGGGAGATAACCCGCCCTTAATTATCACTCAGCTTAATATCCTTGAAAGCTTTTGGGAAGTAACTTTTTCAAAGCTAACTATCTTGAATCAGTTGAGTCACCCACATCTCCACTGATTCCCCCCCTCCCCCCCCCCCGAGTTCTCCAGGAAATTTATGGGGTATTAATTCCCTCTGTGAAGACTGTGTTAGCTCTTCCTTAATGTGCCATATACATCAAGGATCAATTAATTATGTATTAAAATCTTCAGCAAGTTTCTGTATCAGGAAGCAGCAAGGGCCAACAGTTCCTTCAGACAGGCAAGCCAGGAGCCGAGGGTGACCAGAGCACAAGCGGTACTGTCACTGACCAGGGCATAGCCACACAGTATCTGAACATGGTGGGGAGGGCTGGGTGCTGGTAACAGCCCATCAATAGTACCAGGCAAGGCAAAGCGATAAATAATCCAGGCAGATCAGTCAGAAGCAGATAAGGGGAAGATACATCTAAACATATCAATACAGGAGGCAGCGCTAGAGGCAGGTACACCTACAGCATGGCTCAGACAGGGATTGAAGGCCCAGGCCTGAGCTTAAATGGAGCACCTGAACCCATGAGCAGAGGGTGAGGGTGGAGATAAGGCTGGTGAGTGTAATTAAGGCCTATTAGTGCACATAAGGCCCTGCCATATTGGTCTGTAAATCTGTGGAGGATTTCCCTGAAACCCTTTTAAAAAACAGTTCACTCATTCTTATGCATCAAGATCAATATAAGAGAAGTTGTACACTGTAGACAGTAGTTCTGCATTTTTTAAAGCCTAATTGCTTTAGAACTTCTTCCAAAACTTTCAAGAAGTCATTTCATGCCTTGATAATTATCTGCCAATGTAAAGTCCAAGTCTTGAGTTGTAAGATTGATTCTGCATTTCAGCTTTTGATCATTTTCTCCTTTGAAATAATCTATAATCAGTTGGCTCTCAGAAGATTAATTCCCCTCAGGATATCAAAAAAAGTGTGTTTAAGAACATACCCTGGTGTCTGCTTTGCAGTTTTTCCTTTTTTTTTGTTGGGTTTTTTTTGGTTTTGTTTTTGTTTAACTTCTCCCTTGTAATATATAGCATTACATACATTAATCACAGCATCTGAATGTGATGTGATGTTATCACAGCAGCTGAAACTGCCTTGTCAGACTGGTGTAAGATTCAGTCACATCATGTACCACATGCTTTTTCTTCTGGGAGTGTGTTTATCTAAAGGTGGTAAGTGTTTCATTCTAACATAAAATAGATACAAAATATTATCAAACTGTGCCTTCTGTGGTCTGAAACAGTATCAATGAAGGGAGAATGAGAACCTGATGGAAATTCAATCCATCAAATGCAACATGATTTATGGTCAAAGTCCCAAGCTCAGAGGCAGTAATAATAGAACTTTTATGATGGTTTGCAGGTCCATCTGAACTGCAAATTGGCTTTAGTTTGCAGTGTCTCAGTTCTGGGACCCCAATTTGAAATGCATTCAATCCTTTAGCGGTGATAGCAACTGCCAAGAATAACAGTGCTGACATGCAGCATACTGGCAGTCAGTTTTACACCGACCTCTAAGCTCCCAAATTAGAGATTGCTTTTAGAAATGTAACTTTTACTTCCATGTCTCTTCCTGCAGGTAAAAGCAATTTCCTTTCATAAGTCCTAGAACATAAGGTCAGAAGAAATCATTAGTTCATGCATTCTGCCCTCTTTTTCAGCCCCATCCCATATGTCTCACCTGCCACCCTAATGTGGAGTCCAGAGCTATGCCTGTAGGCAGTTGGATGAATGCCCATATGAATGGCAGATTCTTGTGTGCTGTATCATGGGAAGCTGGGCTTGACTGAGGGTGCAATAACCTAGCTGGCATGTTTGAACTCATACGCTTTGGATGAGACTGTGAACTCTATCTGGCAGGTTTGTTGGCATGGAGAATGAAGGCAGGCCTAGTGGCTGCTCTTTAGCAGCGGTGTAGCCTTAAAGCCTTTGGTTAAATCAAAGCAATTAATTTCTTAGGGAGATTTAATATGTGGTGGACCATGGGCAGAAAACAGCACAGCCTGAAGCACCCGCAGTGCAAAGGAGGAGGGATGAAGAGGGCTACATACAGACAATCCAAGCAGCACTCCTTGCTACCCTCTTGCTGATAACTGCTTTTGGTTTTATGCCAGGAGGAGGCAGGAGAAGTGGTAAAGAAGGCCTTGGATGTTATCACTATTGCTGTCCCACCAGCTCTGCCAGCTGCCTTGACAACAGGGATCATTTATACCCAGCAGAGGCTGAAGAAAAAGGGCATCTTCTGCATCAGCCCACAGAGGATCAACATGTGTGGACAGCTGAACCTCATCTGCTTTGACAAAGTAACTGCTATGTGGTGGTTACTCTCTTAGTAGTAATGGGAGCCATGCTAGGTGTGGGAGAGTATGGGTTTTGATCAAGCTTTTCCATTGTATTTTAGAAACACACTGATCCATCTTGGATACTCTAAGTGTGTGTTGTATGAACAGACACTGTTGCAAATTGTTGTTTTTCTTGGAATCTAGGAACCGGCTGGCAGCACTTTTGCTCTGCACTGTGCTGGCATTTTCTGGACAGTAACTTCTTAAAATAAGTCTCTTTTCATTCCTCTTGGAGCTCTCATGTGGGAAGTTAATTTAAATGTACATTTTAACTTAGACTGGCACCTTAACAGAAGATGGCCTGGATCTTTGGGGCTTGCTGCCCTCTGAAAGAAACTGGTAAGGCTCCTTGACACATCAATGGCATTTAAATTTGGTGGGATAGTAAGACTGAGAGACAGTTAATGCCAAAGAGCAGTTTGAAGTTTCCTGTGCTGTAGCCTCTGGAAAATTATTTGTTTGCCTCATCCCAGGGGTTCTGCTCCACATGGAAAGGTGCAGCCACTGTTGTCAGCATTTGGCACGGCATGCCCAGGCAGGGTAGTCTGCGGTAGACATGCTAAGTTAGATCTCAAAGCTGCAGCGGTGCCCCAACCCTTTGTGGCAGGATGCCATTGTTACCCACGAGATTGCCACTCAGTTCCTTCAGTGCCCGTGTTTTTTCCCCATTTACATTTCCAGAAATGTGCATGCACAAAGATGCTCAGACTTATATCAGTCTCACAGGTCAAGTCCTTCATCAAGGAAGGTATTTTATAATAATCTGTTCCTCTGTCCACCCCAATGGACTCAACTACGCAGAATACACCTTTTCTGAGCATGTGTGTCCCAGCCTTTAACAGGTGCATGAGAAATAGCTTATGGGGGAGGACACGTCCCCAGAAACATGCTTATCATCTGACCACAGAATAGGACTTTAACAGCCCCCTGACTTAGGACTTTTTTTTCTGTTAGTCATATGTTGTTCGGTGTTGTCTGATGTAAATTTTTATGATCTTTTTCATGTTAGCTTCCAGGACATTCACAGCTTCCCTGCAGACCACAGCCTGCCTTGGGGCCCGGTGTTCAGAGCAATGGCAGTTTGTCATTCACTAATTGTTTGGGAGGGCAAGATCCAAGGAGACCCACTGGATGTGAAAATGTTTGAGGCCACTAACTGGGTAAAGCTGTGCTTTGTTGTTACGCAAACAGTGGTGGGGAGTTTTAGTTTTGTCAAAAAGGAGAAATGTCCCAAGTCTTCCTGTGCAAATAGCCACTTCCTGCACAGAAGTAAACCAGCTAAAACTCAGCAGAGATACCATATGCTCAGGATTTTGGAGAAATGTTCCTTGTTTCTGCCTAGAGCTTTGACCTATGGGTACTTTGAGTACTTAGCTCATTTGACTGGAAGTGGTGGATATCATTCAAACCCTGCTGGGGTCTCAATTCTGACTGTGGCTGATGCCAGATAACAGGAAGTCCCAGATGTTACTTACATGCAGATTAAGACTGCTTTTACAGAGCATGAAAAAGACTTGTGCCAGCTTTGAACTAGATACAAGACTGAAATTCGTTAGAGCTCTGTCAATGTGGAGATATTTCTACCGTCTTCAGGCTTGAAATCGCATGCCCCTATGAAAGCACTCGGCTTTCAGTCTCTGTCCTGTTACCTACCAACAGCCGTCAGTGTGCCGTTTACTGTCTGATGAGTTGGATGGTGGACATGAACATTTATGAAAACTAAAAAGCTACAAATCTGAGATGGGTAAGAGGAAGACAGCCCATAATTACCTGGTGTAAAATATAGCCACAAGACATTACTGATGCAAAATAAGAGATTCAAGGCAGGATTAGCTAGTTGCATGGGTAACAACATCTGTACTTAACACCTGTTTTGTATCTGCAAAATATGTAAAACAGCAAAATTTCAGGGAATAAACTATCCAGTAATGACAGGAGTTAGAGGGTATTTTTCCCTAGGGGTATCACATTGCCATCTCAGCCTTAGGCAGACACCTATCAAAGTTATAAATTAAACAGGAATAATCTTGTTAAATAATTACTATGAAACAGGAATAATTATGTGCCCTGTGACACCATAAATTATTTTTCTTCCTCACAGTCATGTTGTAATTATTAAAAAATCCAACTGATTTGAGGAATACTTCAAGAGCAGAGGATGGTGCTTTCCACATTAGTACAAACTCTTATTTATTATTTCCCCATTGGGTCTACATTATATTTAAAGATTTTTGCATATTTAAGTGTGTTGTAATGGATAAAATGGATAAATGGATAAAATTTCGTGTCAGTGAGAGGACATAATCTATTTGCTGTACACGAGTACAATAGTATCTTAGTGAAGCTGGTGAAGCTCTGATTTTGGTTGCCAGGCAAGACAGTGGGATTTCCATTACTGGACCTTTTTAGTATGAAATGACTGAAATGACAGACCCATCTCAGGAATGAATAAGACACCTTGTTTTGATGGAAGGAAAAGCTCTAAATGATTCCCAAGGTTCCTTTCAGCTCTGCTGGTGCTGTGATCTGAAAGATTTTTGTCTTTCAATACACAGGTGATAGATGATTCCAGTGGACGCCAGAATGAAGGTCAAGGATCCACACGTGCCACAGTTGTTAGACCTGGGCCTAAAGCCAGCTGCGTAAGCTATTTGCAAGATTCACCTTCCTGGTCAAGTTAAACTGTCAGTGCAAGATTTATCTTTCAGTAGAGAAATGCTTGGTTGTCCTAGTCCAAGACAGCTCTTCCTCACTTAGTCTTTCTTGTACTGCCTGCAGAGAGACTGCCTTGCTCTCTTTGATTAAAAAGAGATGTCTAGGGGCGCTTGCTGCTCACACCAGGAGCAGGGGGATGCTGGATGACGATTGTCCAGCCCAGGAAATTGTCTGTCCTGGTGGCTCAAGACTCAATCCAAACTCAGCTGAGTGGTGAAGATCTCTAAAAGCACTTGGGACGGCAGTGGAGTCTGGTAGCTGATGTCTGACCATTACTGGTGATATACACCAAGGGCCGTGATTACAGACATCCATTTTCCGTTTGCAAGGCCAGTGTAAGACCTAGCAGAATCTTGTTAAAGAACAGGACTAGTGAGTTCCTTTAAGTAAATTGTCTAATAGTCTGCTAAAACTATCAGTGAACTTTTCCTGCCGCTTGAGCTAAACATTTCTGTACAAATTGTATCTCCTCATTGTAGACCAGTTCTTTCTGTGCTATTGTGACAAATCAGCCCATTATACATGGTTAGGTTCTTACCATAGGCCAAAGGACAGACTTAAAATCCTTTGGCCTGAGTTTAAAATTCTTGCTGCAGTATCTAATCCACTTGCTTTCCTCCTAGGCCCCAGTGGAAGGAGTTACCATTTTACGTCAGTTTCCATTTTCTTCAGCCTTGCAAAGAATGTCTGTCATTGCTCAGGAAATTGGTGGGGAAAAACAGGTCTTCACAAAAGGGGCTCCAGAAATGGTAGCCATGTTATGCAGAGCAGAAACAGGTAACTAACATTTATAAATGTTTCCTAGAAACACATATGTATAAGTGACTTTTGATGGTGCAATGAAGTGGAAGGTCCAGATGAGATTTCTGGGTCTGACTTTATACTTCAGCCTGAAAAGTTAGAGTCTCTCTGTTGTGCTCCAAGTCTAAGGCTAACCTGTCGTACAGCCCTTCTCAGCAAAGGAGGACTGCTAAGAGATAAAAGCAAGTACCAACTCTTGTACATGGTGTGTAGTCTCTGCCAGAATAGATATTTGGAAAAGTTGTCTACTGGTCCAGTATACACCAGAAAAAGTTATCTTTTTTCTCCAAGCCTTGGGAGGGCAGCTAGAAGAGCACAGCTCCTTCATGACGAACTGGAACAGGTAAGTTTTTGCAGAATAGTTTAGGACCCCAAGTGAAAAGTGGTAGAGGGGAAGCAATGATTTTCTTATTGAGCAAAGTTCCATTCAGCAGCCTTTTTTGATGTCCTTGGCCTATTGGTAGACTCTAGGTGTACCTTCCCACTGGGACAAGAACCTTTCCTGCTCCAAGGCTTCCTTTTAGAAAGCAGTCAAATGCCCTGATGAACTCTTTTTTTCCTCTTTTGCACAGTCCCATCAAACTTTGAAAGCAAGCTTCTGCTCTACACAGCGCAGGGCTTTAGGGTCATCGGACTGGCATGTAAATCTCTACAGGCAGGGAAGCAATCTACTGATCTAACAAGGTAAGCCATAGACTGCTTCTTGCCAGCCACGTTCAGCCATGGGCTAGTAGTGCCTCACATAGTACCATTACCACAACACCCCTGCCAAAAACAGGGCTGTAGTACAGAGTTTTGTTAGATTCAGGCCAGAGGGAATCTGATTTAAATCTGGACATAGGTCTGGCTGAGAATAGGTAGAGGGCACTTCAGCCATGCTTATAGCACATGCCCAAAATCATTACATATTTCTTAACTTTGGATCAACATAGGAAGAGTAATTCTAGTGCACTCTGCCTTCCCTCAGTCCATCATTCTACCAATCTCCTTGCAGATTTATGCATGATTTCAGCTGAAGTCTCTTTTTTTTTTTGGTTGTTATCCTGGTTCCTTGATTAAGCAACAGCAGCAGGTAACATTCCATTACCCCACCTGTTCTCTAGTCCAGTCAAAGTCAGCAGACTTATCTTCTGCTGCTGTCTTGGTCTAATCCTTTACCTTTCTAGCTTTAGCTCTCTAGTTTCTAGGGAAACCAGCAAACTCTTCTGCTGTGCTCATGGTATTAGATTTCCTCAAGCCTCACACAAGAACACCTACACAGGAATCCATATGCTTTTATCCAAATCCCTCTAGCTTTTGCCTGTGATATTGCAGAAACATAACTTCTGAAACATTTGGGGTTACTTGGCATCTGCTGTCCTCTCTGTTTCCTAGCTGCAGGTCCTAATCCAGATGGGGCTCACTTGTCTTTTCACAGGGCTTTTTGCTTTGCTGAAAGGGCCAATGATGCTGAAGCAAAGTGCAAGTGGTTTGTTTAATTCTTGTGACAGGTATCATAACAAACCTATCCGACCCAATGATCAAGTGTGTGTGCTGTGGCCCAGATTTTGCAGCTGTGTGTGCAGTTACAGCATGCATGATGTATATACTGGCAGGGGAAAACAAGAAAACTAGAGGTCAAACACAAGAGCTGCTGGGAAAGCAGTAACTATCCAGGCACCACCTGACTCAGCTACTCTACCATGCAAGTGTTTGGCATCACCTCCTCTTTACTATAGTGGCTAAAATAAGTGTTTGAAAGCTTTTCTTTTTTTCAGGCTCTTCAGGGTTAGCCTGTCTCCCTGACAGACCTCTAGTTTATGACTCAGGGATGCGATTGTTTACCAAATTCTGTTCTCCACTGCATGTGTTCAACTATAAAAGAAGCAATAGCACAGGTATAAAGAAAAAAGTAGGAGAGAACAGAGCTGGAATCCCCACATGCTGTTTGCTCAGGTCCTACTGTCAAAAATAGCAGATACATTTACTAAGGTGCGTTTCTTTGTTGTACTGTCCTCAAATGAGAAGGACTAGCGTGCATGAACTTTGCAAATCAGACCACCACAGTTTGGGAATCGTGCAGGAAATTCAGGGTGCTTTTACATGCTGGCTAAGGATGGTGCATGAATGAAAAACAGTCCAACTTACCCATCGGGCTTCATGTTGGTGTGTGGAGCAGGTAGGTTGAAATTGGCTCCTTTTTTGATCTGGTAATTAAGCAAACATGAGTTGGAAGCTGGCTATGTGCTGAACACATTCTTCAGAACAAAGGAAGAAGAGAACAGAAGGATGAAAAATCAAGTGAAAATATTGCATACACAGCCAGCACCACTTGCTGCCAGTGGGATGCAGGTCCTGCTGGTGGTGGAAATAGCACCACAAAAGACAGGCAGCCTAGGACTGCTGAAAACTAACAAATTATTCTAATGCTTTTGACTTAGGTGGGAAGGTTAACAGTTATAACTGGCTATCAGAAAATTCAGTGCAAAAATAGGCCAAAGGCAAAAAGAAGAATGAAATCTGTCTGTCTGTTCTTCACTGTTAGGGAGGAGGCAGAATCTGATCTGACATTCCTGGGTCTGCTGATAATGGAGAATCGCTTAAAAAAGGAGACAAAGCCTGTCCTGGAAGAGCTCAGCGCTGCCCGCATCAGGAGTGTTATGGTCACAGGTATGTAAAAAGGGTGGATTATTTATGTGGCCACTGGCCCAGACAGGGTGTTCAATGGGTGAACAGTCTGCTGCTTTGTCCCCACCACTGGTAGGAAGGCACAGACATCTGTATCTTTCATACAGTTATAGTCCAAGAAACACTTGTGTTGTAGTAATGACATGAGCTGAACCATGCAGGCTTATATCCCTTGACAGCTTCACCAAGCTAGGTCAGATACCTAACTTAATCTGCCCCACTTTCACCATAGATCAGAGCCTTCCTGTTCCTCTGATGCTTTCCAGTGAGTCCATTTGTTCTTCCTGGTAAGGTTGTCAGATGATGTACACAAAGACATATCATGCAAGATCGCGTCTTTAAAGGGCCTCATGAAATCCTATTGTCATACATAAGCAGAGATAGAACATGGATGCCAGGACAAATCACTGAACCTTATGACGTCTGGTAATTCATGTTTTTTGTCTAAAGCACATAATCTGGGAGCACATTCCCCATCTGGATTTCTTCAAGCTGAAGGTGAAAATATTTCGTTTCTAAATTAAAATACATTTAATTATCAAGGCAGACCTCATCTGCAGAGTTTTGATCCTTATAAAAAACTTTTCTAGGCACAGACACCAAAATCTTAGATTGTTGTGGATCTATGTGAAAACTTAGAACTAGTGTTTCCTCCATAAACAATTCCTCATTGCAGAAATTGTTAATAACACTCCCATTGATTTTTCTAGGTGACAACATTCAGACTGCTGTAACTGTTGCGAGAAATGCCGGGATGATTTCTCCAATGAGTAGAATGATTCTTGTGGAAGCAAACAAAATACCTGGATCTTTTTCAGCATCTATAACCTGGAAACCACTAGAAGAAAACAAACCTGAAGATTACAGAAGTCTGGTGAGCATATAAGAAGCAGGTGTTGTGCAGCAGGGAAACAAACTAAGCTGGAACCTTTTAAATAGTTCAGTGGGATTATACTAATATAACAGAGATCAGTCATTCGCCATTGTCTGCATGTCAGAATGTTATGTGCTAGAAAAGTGTTTAAAAAGAAGGGCCCTTTATAAATATGTTCTCCACTAGAGCTTTCTTCCTAGCATATTACTTTGTGAACATGTTCTTGTTAACTGCCTAGCTAGGTTTGAGAACAGCTTTGCAGAAACACAGGAAAGATTTGTCCCTAGCCCTCATGCTTAGCTGATGCCAATTTAAAGCATGTTTCCTTTCCCTGCTGGGTAAATTTGATAGTATAGATGTGGACTTTAAAATCTGTGTAACTGCACTGAATGAACGAGCTATGTTCAAGCAGGTAAAAAGTTAGCACTGCCCCATACCTGCAGAATTATAATGCGGATTAACTGTTGAGAAATTGCATATACACAGTGAAACATAGGCTATCTATCCTAAGAAATTGTGTTTCATCATCTCCACAAAGAAACGGAGATAGAGACTATTTACTGTCTCTCTGAAGTGTGTGTCTGAAGGTGCTGACCTTTCTCTGAGAAGTATTGAGTCAGGTGGATGACAGGGAATCTCTGCAAGGGCTGTTGAGGGACTCCTTTCTACCAAAGATCAGCCTGAGCAGCATCTTCACCGTATTTCATTGCAAAAGGCATGCATAGCTGTGGAGCCCATATGCTCTCTCTAGCCACTGTCACTCACAGTGCAGCCCACCAGTTTGGCACTATAGCATAAATTTGATCAAATATGATAATGCTGAGGTCCAGCTTTTCAGACTTATAAAGCACCCAGTTCACACTAAAATTAATGGCATTATACGCCTAAATCCCTTCACAAATCCAGGCAAAGGCATGGGCCTTGAACTCAGGTCTCCCAGAGTCTTTACAAGTGCCCTCCGCGTGGTATGACCACTTCTTTGTAGTAGTGCTTGTGGAAATGCACATAGTAGCTTTTGGGGGCCTGGGAGCAGCACTCATTCTGTCTTGTTTTATAGGAGGATGACAGTCAGACCAAACGAAGAATCAAGCTGGCATTGGGATCAGGCCAGTATCATTTTGCCATGAGTGGAAAAACTTATCAAACTGTAGCACAGCATTTCAGGCACTTACTTCCAAAGGTAAGACCTGGATTATTTAACAGAAGTAGGCTTGCCATTTGGTATATTAGGATTGTCCTGATATAAGTACCCAAAGAGATCTGTACCCAGAAATCTTTTGGGAACAATTCTAACCCTGAAATACTTATGGACTGGATGAATCTCTGATAGTAATGTATGGGGACGGATCTGAAAATCCTTGGATTTTATGTGCGTGAGGGGAGCAGACCTGCCTCATGGTGTGAAGACATGACCTTAAACATTTGTGCCCACATGCCTAGCCCTTGCACAGCACTGATTCTGTCATTTTTTGGAGAACAGGAGAAAACATGGTATTATACAGCATGCAATTTAGCATGACTTGTCTGTTTCATGGGAAAGGTAGTTTCATGAGTTCTAGTCTAGTAAATCCCTGCCAGGTAATCTGTGTTCATCAGGTAACTCAAATGACACACCAGGCCTCTTGTCCTTATTGTGATTACTTTTTCAAAATATTAATGAAGATACCTTTTATCTTTGACCATCAGCCTTTCCTGCTTTGGAGTCTAGCATCGGTTGTTTGGAAATGTGAATTTTCGGTGATTTCTATTCTAGATTATCACTGAAATCACTGTGACTCTTACCTCAGGTGCTTGAAAAATCACTTCCATTTTTCTCATTACAGCTTCTGCTCAATGGAACAGTTTTTGCTAGAATGTCTCCTGGTCAGAAATCCAGCCTTGTAGAAGAGTTTCAGAAGCTGGAGTAAGTTTATAATGAGTACTAAGAGTTAGGAAGTGTTTCATGAATTTCCAGGATTGAAAAGAGTCTAATAAGAGCTAGCTTTTGTCTAACAGCATTTTCTGAAGTACACAAAAATGAAATTTCCACAGACATATAGCTTGGCAATGAAATTCCAAAAGCCTGTTGAATTCCATGTTAGTTTGGCAACCTGTCAAAGACTTAACACTTCCACGATTCTGGGTTTCTTTTGTTCACATAACCTTCCATTCTTATTTCTCTTTCTGGGCCTGAAGGAGGGACACTTGTCAACCTAATATTTTTAGGAATATTTCCCAGCACTGCAGCTTCTGTGATGCTAGCAGTCTTTTTACTGCACTATTGCTGACTCAGTGTGATGGATTAGAAAACATGCCAGGGCAATCTAGCTTGGTATGCCCTGTGCTGTTCACAGTCACAGAGGTATATACATATTCCCGAGTCCCAGGTGTCTTGTTGCTTGTTATTCAGCTGTTTCCCAAGTCTTTTGAATACCCCCACCCTCACCTCGACTAGTTAGCCCTTGGCCTTGCCCTAGAGCAGGGTAAGCTTTAGGCTGTTTCAGATTATCAGCCTGGTGTGAGCAGCTGTGAGCACCCCAACCAGTCTGGTCTCCCTGGACCACCATCAGTGGCCTCCCAATGAGAACCTCCCCTGCACTGAAATCCAGGCCTCCACAGTAACAGACACAAGTGAGTTAGCTCCTGAAGCACTAGGATGATTTTACTTGGATGCTGCAGAAATAAGGATTTACTTTTATGGCTCATCATTTCACAAGGTTATTTCAACCTCAGCGTGCGGAGCCGTCTCCTGATATCCTGTTTAAGCCCATGTTCTCCTTCTCTTTCTACTCCAGCTGCCTCAGTCACTCTCTGTCTGCCCCAGGAGATTCTGGCAGGACTGGACCCCAAAGCAGAGTCCCCATTCATGTCTATTCCCAGGGAACATGAAGTACCAGTCCCTGCAATCCTTCCTTTCTTAGCAGGGCTGTCACCATTAGCCCTTTCCTCTGTTGTGACTGACCTTAAACCCCACGAGGGTGGGAGGCTGAGTCCATTGTAGGTAACAAAACTTCATGCTACTGTATTCTTCAGTCCATCACAACAGAAACTACTGTAGGCACATCTGAGGTACAAGCCCAAGGCCCGTGAACAGTTCATAGTCCTGTATTTCAGTCTTTCAGCTTTCCAGAAGGGCTTTTAACAAAAAGCCATGGAGGAGGCTCTGATTCTCTCCTGTTTATAGGTCTTACTTCTCCCAGAACTGAACTGTAGGTCACTTTATTTTTCAGTTACTTTGTGGGCATGTGTGGAGATGGAGCCAATGACTGTGGGGTAAGTGAAAATTCTTTACAATGTATTGATTTTAAAAACTAAAAATGAATGCAATGCCAGTAGAATATCCCAAACTGAGCACATGCTGGAGATGAGAGTGCTCTGCTTAGTCACAGAATAGTTCTACTGGCACCAGTACTGATTCAGGCCTGATCCCACAGTGTGGTCCTTAACATGCCAGAGCTGTCCTAGGCAGAGATTGTTGCAGACTGTGGTCTCAAGGATTGACTAATTTCCTTTGTAAAAACCACTGGAGTATTCTCCAAATCCTCCATTGGGGTTTCTGTCAACATCTTCAGTGTCTGGGGGTGGAGAAGACTAGAGTGAGGAGGAGCGTCTGTGGGCAACAGCTGTAGCCGTACAAGGCTTTTGTAAATGCACATTTTAGAAGTGCAAGAAAGCTGTTGTGTTTTTTTTTTTTTTCTTCTAAAAGGAAGGGTCCAGGTTCAGGAGAGACCTATAACTCCCTCTGGGCAGGTTTGGTTTACTTCATGACTTAACACATCCTTGTGACAGTAAGAGCAATGCCATCTAGGCACTGAAGCACTTGCCTTAACACAAAGTCCCAAGGATTATCCTGGGGGAAGTAAGCAGAGAACCTAGACTGCCTACATAAGGCATAACGGCAAATAAGTGCTGACACAGGAGGCAGAGCCAAATCTGTCTCCTGCAGCTGATAGTGGATGGCTTTGGGATCTGTGGAAAATGGGTTTTCCCATGTTGTCATCCCCATTCTTCTGGACCCAATGCCTCAACCACATCCCACTAGAGGAGGCTTTTTGGGTGGAGCACACCCAGGCGATGAAGAGGGACTGCTGTTCACAGAACGTATCCTGTAATAAGGGGTCAATTCTGGGCTGACATGTCAGTGGCTGTGTCTTCCTGGTTTGTGAATGCTGAAGAATATTATGATTTTCAGGCTTTGAAAGTGGCACATGCAGGGATATCGCTGTCGGAACAGGAGGCATCTGTGGCTTCACCTTTCACATCCCGAACCCCCAGCATAGCATGTGTGCCAGAGCTTATCAAGTAAGCGTGGTTTCTTGTTTCCTGTTTCATAAAGGAGACAGTTCCTACTCCTTCCAAATATTAGTGTTGGGCATTCCCGCCATACCAGAATATATATATCTAGAGAAAAATAAGTGTCTTTGACCTTGAAATTGCCATTTGTCTAGTTCCCATCTGAAATTCCTTCAAGACAGATTAATTCCCTCAAAGCTACAGGAGTGCATCTACAGCTGAGAAGAGGACTGGCAACATTCCCATCACCTAACTGTTGTCCTATATTCATGTCTTCACACAGGGAAGGCCGTGCTGCCCTTGTCACTTCCTTCTGCATGTTCAAGTACATGGCTCTGTACAGCACCATTCAGTACCTTGGTGTTCTCCTACTGTACTGGGTACGTCTTGGGAACATGTTGGCTAGAACTGGATGAGCTACTACTGCCTTGTAGGAGAAACATGCCATAAAAGCCACAATAAAACTAGGGTACAGAGCTTTACCTTTCTCTGAGCTGCAAATGTCTGTGGCATGGTCATATGATCCTCCTGTACCCTCAGCTGAAAACTGGAGAGATTCTTCCCATTAACTTCAGTGAGCAGACTTAAGATGCGAGCTGGGCAAAACCAAGGCTGAGGTATTGAACAGTATTTTGAATGAGGGCATATGTCTGAAAAGGGAGAATCTGGTGTAAGTGTATGCTGTTGCAATTTATTCAGCATTTAAAGCATGAATTAACTTGACAGTAAGCAAAATCCCCTGGAGTGCCTTAAACCACTTTTGCATGGCTTCTACCCAAACAGGGAGGAGGGCTTTCCATTCGGAAGTCACCCAGCATTGAGAAAGCGTGTCTCTTCAAACAGCTTTCTTTTATATTGCATTGAGTGAACTGGAAGCATTGTTAGTCTGAACGATGTACAAAATGAGAGTATTCACTGCAGGCCCAGTGATGATGAATGTATTGGCAGGGTGGTGGATTGTGTGGTCCCCTTATCTGCTGAGCAGTGTTTCAGAACAAATAGCAGAGCATTAGCTCCATGAAAATAATACAGCTTTCTGGAGATGATACAAACAAGCCCACGGCAAATGTCTGATTTATGGTTTTTTTTTTTTTCTTTGTGTTCCTCTTTTCAGCAACTAAACTCCTTTGGGAATTACCAATTTCTGTTCCAAGATCTCGCTATTACCACTGTAATTGGTGTGACAAGTAAGCCCTTTAGTCATCCTATATATTAATGAAAGAATTATCTCAAATATTTTTCAGCTCTTTGGAAATGCATAATTCTATGTATGGAAAGAAAGAAAAGAAGAGACTACATAAAGTACAGGATGTTTAGTAGAGGAGGCATTTTGTTTGAGAAAAGCTCTGAAATAAGATGGGTAATTCTCAGTGGTGCATTTGCTGAGCATGTATGTTGTTGATAACTGGGATGTTATCTCTAGCAGGAGTTAAACCAGACTTAATTTAGTGGAAAGTCAGGCTTTTCCCTGTTGACTGAGGAAGGCAGATTAAGAAGATACTTAAGAATCCATGCCCAAATGAAAAAGTTTAGGCATCAACTTTTTGGAGTCTGACTCACATTTGAAACGGTAGGCAGGAGGCACAAGAGGCAATGGAGGAGAAAAAAGGGACAGATGTTGGACACTACAGAGCAGGAAGCTGTAAGCAAAGAATGAGAAAGGAAAGCAGTGCTGGAGGGAAAAGAGAAAGCTGGGATTGTTTAGGTAGAGTAAATGCAGGGAGAGGTTTAGAAGCAAGAATAGCAAGGGCAAGAGCATGAAAAGCATATAGCAAAAATACATAGTTGTCTTCCATCCCTGCTGGAACACAGACAACTGGAAAAGGCCTTGATTAAGTCAAGTCTAAAAGGGTCAGCCGCAATATTGGGTGTCAAAAGCTGCCTTGCTGTAAATAGCCCATTTGGAGACTGCATCAAGGCTTTCTGTGTAGCTCTTTTACTGAAAGTCTGGATAACTTTGTTAAGCCTAAGAACAGAGGAAAACCTGTTGGTCCAGCTACTGCAGTTCTCCTGCAGCTCAAACAGCTGGGCACTAGGTGCTTAGTTCAGGAGGATGCACAGAACATAGGCAGCAGAAAATCCCAAGCTGCGGTTGACAAGTGACAAAGAACAGGAGAGCTTGAGCACGTCCTTATATCCTTGGGCCTGACAGTAGCCAAATAAAATAAAAATCCAACATTTTATTTTCAAAAAATGTTTCATAATAGTTAGATGCTGTAAAATCCAACATTTTATTTTCAAAAAATGTCTCATAATAGTTAGATGCTGTTAATTAACCTCTTCTATGGCCAATAAGATTTGGTGGGAAAACAACTCTGTATTTTGTACTTGATATAGTATTTGTATGTATTATAAAGAACATTATAGCCTGTAAAAGTGCTGGCCATTGATAACAGTCAGAGATATACAGCAGCACTGCTTGTATTTTGGACACACTAGTAAACATGTCTGTGCATGTTTCAGTGAGTTTCACAGGTGCCTGTCCAAAGCTGGTTCCTTACAGACCTCCTAGCCAACTCATCTCACCCCCGCTGCTGCTTTCTGTTGTACTTAACATCCTCTTCAGCCTCAGCATGCAAATTTTTGGGTTTGTGGTGGTACAGGAGCAGCCTTGGTATTCCAAGACCAATATACACAGGTAGGTCCCCTCCTTGGGACTCTGGGTGACACAGGGCAGACTTGTGGGGACAGGTCTACCGAATACTACTGATCAGCTTAACTACAGGCCTGATCAGCAGCTGCAGGTAGACCCTGATGCTTCCCCACAAGGTGCGGACACGTTAACCGGTGTTGTCTGTGGGTCCCTAAGCTCTCCAGCAAGTCTGCTGCACAGCACAGTGCGTGTGGTGAGAATGCTTCTGTTGAGCACAAAGAGAAGTATTTTCTTGCAGGGAAGACCAGGGTATCCAAGTGGGTTTGAGCTCAGGCTCTGCTGAGTTCAGCAAGCCCAACCCAGCAGGTAGGGTTGAGGACATTGCCAATAACCTACATCCTTGTGATAGCAGGAGCAAATCATGGCTGTGAGGGAGGATTCCTGATAGTGGTAGTGGAAGCTAGGGGAAATAACCAAGACAGTGATGATTTGCTGACCAGTGTGACACACTTTTTCAGCGCCTGCCTCTCAGCAAACAACCACATGGAGAATTCTTCCTCCATTTCCAGCTTGGGCCTCCATGGGATGAGAGATGAAGCTCATGGGCAAACAGACAATGGCTACAAGAGCTATGAAAACACCACAGTGTGGCTGCTAAGTACCATCAACTGCCTCATCGTAGCACTAGTGTTTTCCAAAGGAAAGCCTTTCAGGCAACCCATCTACACAAACTGTAAGTATGGGGAAAGAGGGAGGGATCTGTGAGTAAGTCAACTCAGGAGGTCAATTCACTGGGGAAAAATTAAAACTTGACCAAAGTAATGCCAGCCAAAAAAAAAATAGGAGCTCAATATTAGATTTCTAAATGACTGAAGGCCACCTTTTCATAAGTTTTAGTGCCAATGGAATCCTGTGACAAGCAGCTCTCTGAGCTGGGCCCAAATGTTGTGCTTCTGTATTGCTAAAAACTTGGCCCTGGTGTTTGGATTTCTGAAACAGAGAAATGGAGTTTGATAAAAACTTTTAAGGAGTAGCAGGAAGGTGGTGTTGGCTTGTTACTTAAGGCAGCCTGAGTGAGACATTTCAAGAAATGCCAGAATTAGGTGGTCTCACTTTGCTTTAGTCTTTAGAATAACTCTGGAAGAGCCCTGTGCCTGTCTCCTCAGAGCATGCTGGTTGAGCAATAATTGAGAGAACTCATGTTCAGGGCATTCTTTTGGGACCATCTCAGAAGGAAAAATATGATAAAATCTGCACATTCGCAGAGGCTCTGTTTCCTATTCTAGAACCAGAGATGTTTAGCATTTGCTAAATCTATGACCAGTTTACTTCTTCAAAGAGGAAACATCAGGGGCAATAACTTGAAGAGACTGTAGCGAAGTCTAGTAGGTTTGTTCTGCCTCTGAAAGACTGTCATGTGAAGGGAAGATGAGCACGTGACTGTGGCAGTTCTGGAAGTTACAGTGAGGCACAGGAGAGCTGTTTTTCTTTGTGGAACAAATCCTGCAGCTGTCTCTCAGACAAAGCTCTGTTCAGTTCTTTAATTGCTGAAGAGTTAATGCTGCAGGTTTCAAAGCTTTGCTGTTTTGATATAGTAATAGTGAGGAGGGGATATTCGTCCCAGATAGCAGAAGAGTGGGTCATCCATCCCCCAGAACAAGGCAAAACCAGAGTGAGTGTCTGCGGAGTGAAGTTCAGTGCCTGACAGCATTGGAACATTTGCCTATGGATGGGGAGGGCAATAAATCTCCACTGCTTAGACTCTTTAGATCCTGATTGAAAGAGAGTCTTGACATCACTGAAATTGAGGGCATTGTTCCTAATTGTGTCAACAAGAGCAAGACTACATCCTGGACATTTTTCTGAATGACAGGAGACACAGAGCTCAGAGAAAGACGCACTGGAAGGCTCTAAGGCTTCTCAGATATGAGAGGTCAGATCGAAATGTTCAAAATACTCATTTGACATTTTAAATGTGCAACTACAAGGTTTGTCCCAGCCTTACGTATATCTGCTTGACTGACTAAAGTGGGGGTTCTACTCTGTTCATTTTTCTTTTGCTGAAAGTTCCTTCCTATCCCATGAATTCTTTTTTTTTTTTTTTTACTGTTTGACACGGAGCATGATTACAATCTTTTGTAGTAAAGCCAAGCAGCTGAGATTGCTCATAAACCTGTGGTTCTATTTGCTTGTTCTTGTCCCTTCAGATGTGTTCTTACTAGTGCTCATAGGGCAGCTGAGCATTTGCCTCATCTTGGTGTTTGCTGATATTGATGATCTCTACTCTAAGATGGATGTGAGTATTGTTCCAAGATGGGTTTTCTTCCTACTACAGTCCCATTATAAGTGCGCTGGGATTGTTTTTAACAAAAGGCACAGACTTTTGAGGGGATAGATGGCACCTCTAAAGACAAATAAAATTTGAAGAGATGGATTTTAGATGATGGGATCAAAGAACCTTCTGGAGGTATGGTAGCTCCAAACCAAGATCTGTGTATTCTGACAGCTGGACAGCTACACATGTATATTTGATTGTTTCAGCATATTGTCCGTGCAACAGAATATAGCGCCACTAAGCTTACTGTGCTTGGTATGTTGGTGGCTTGATAGTTGCAAAGCCTGGAGGAGAAAAGGAGTAGACCCTGCAAGTTTAAACTAAAGCACCATGCACTTGTGTTTCTCAGGCTGTTTTACTCTGCACACAAATCCTCCTGCAAAGATCTGCCAGTCGGCACTCACAGCAGCTCTCTGTTCTCAGCCCCTAATATTTTCAGTCCCCTTGTTTAAATTTCAGACAGCTTGCAGTTTCCTAAAGCAGCATTTGGGTTTAGAACAGTTGTAGAGGAAGACTAGTGGGGCTGCCTTGGCAATAGAGGATCTATCTTGATCCTTGATTAATAAATACCAATAGAGCTTGGCTGATTTTTTTCTGGCAGAATGCAAGCTGGGAGTTGCCTTGTGCAAATCCATCCTAGGGGAAATGCAATGGCCGTGTAAGATCTCCATCAGACATAGGACCGGGTTACTAGTGGACCTGACAATTAGTGTGTTGAGGCTGGGAAATGTTAACCTCCTTCACTGTGACACCCTCACAGCCTTGTAGTAGGTGTCACAGGAACAAAAACCCCAAAGCAACAGATTCTTGTTTTTTCAGTACATCTTTAATCAGAATGATGAAGTGTGGCTGCTTTAAACCAAGTACTAAACATGCTACTGCTTCCAGTCCTGTATGTTGGTGTGACAGTTAGTATGTGGATTTAGAAACGGAAATAATGAAACACAGAAAGAAACGTAGACAAGGGGAATGGACCTGGATGTCAGATGACAAGCAGCCTGGCTAAAGCTGCCTCAAGGTGTAACTTCCCAGAGCAGCAGCTCAGTGGGCGGACCCAGCAAAAGAATCTGCCACGAGATGGCACTTTAAAGCAAGTCTTAGTCCTGTCGTGGGCTGTGGTGACACAGGACATTGCCAGCACTGCAGCTATGAGGGGCTAAAATGCTTTTGGGAAGAACTGCACAACTCCCAGGCTCTCTGGTCGGAGTACACTGGATTTGCTGAGATGAGAAAAGGAGGGAGTGGCAATAAGAAACTGCAGTAGCCTAGCCCTGGAGAAACTGCTGATCCAAATTCTGGATCTGAGCTGTATCTCCAAAATAAGTTGGGCTATAGCCAGAAAGCCAGTGCTGCTAACTGTGGGAAGCTGGAGCTGGGTTTGGAGCTGAAATATTCAGACTTCAAATTATTGCCCATACTAGAAAGAAAGGAAATATTTAGATTTCCTGCTGGAGTGCTGGAGTATGGTTTTCTTTCCTGCATTGTAAGTTGTAAAGTGCCTTTATCAATTACTCAGGTAGCAGTGTTGGCTCATCAGCAGTGAACAGCCAGTGCAGGATTCTGGCTTTTGATGACATGAAGCTGGTGAAAGGACTAGAGAACAAGTCCTGTGAGGAGCAACTGAGGGAACTGGGGTTGTTTAGTCTGGGGAAAAGGAGGCCGAGGAGAGACCTTATTGCTCTCTACAACTACCTGAAAGGGGGTTGTAGCGAGGTGAGTGTCAGTCTCTTTTCCCAGCTAACAAGTGATAGGACAAGAGGAAATGGCTTCATGTTGTACCAGGGGAGGTTTAGATTGGATATCAGGAAAATTTTCTTCACTGATAGGGTTATCAAGCACTGGAACAGGCTGCCCAAGAAAGTGGTTGAGTGACCATCCCTGGAGATACTTAAAAGACATGTAGACTTATGTCAATAACATAATAATAACTATAGTGCTCAGGGACATGGTTTGGTGGTGGAGTTGGCAGTGTTAGGTTTATGGTTGGACTTGATTACCTTAAGGTTTTTTTCCAACTTAAATAATTCTATGATTCTATGACACAAACTCCCACGGGTATCTGGTGTGTACACATGCTGTTGAACAGCTTCTCCTGCTTTTTTCCCCAGCTTGTTTGCACCCCTACCACGTGGCGGATCTCCATGGTGGTAATGCTTGCAGTCACACTTGCTGTGTCCTTCCTTGTTGAGGTGAGCGTGCTTCATTGAATGTCTGTCGGCACTAACTGGAAAGGTGAAATCATTGGGTCTCACTCTTTCTTCCTCCTCCTCAGCCCCGCCTGGGAATATCTAGTAAAACACAAGCCATTGCTGCTGCCTTGCCCTTACTGTCTTTCCTCAGAGGCCCACATATGAATGATCAGATATAAGGGAATGCAAGGCCCAACCACCTTTTCTTTCCTCTGGTGAGAGGGATGTATCAGACCCTGCCCCAGGCTAGTGAAATAGGGGAAGTCTTGGGGTTTCTACTCAGATCCTGAAAACTGTCAGGAGGAGCTTGTCCCAATTTTCTAGTGGATGACTGCTGGTGGAGCTGCTGTGAGAAGTGGTCAGTAAAAGGTTATTGAAGGGATGTGGAAGAGCAGATCAGGGTGGGTAATCTGGGTCTCCACTACTTGCCCTGTGTGTGTCCTGTGGATGAAAAGGGAAAAGTGCGGTCCAGGTTATCCAGAATCTTCCTTTTGGTCTTGTGTTTACAGGAAGCGGTCATCGAGAACAGAGCTTTATGGCTGCTTCTGAAAAAGACCTTCCGGTACCACTCAAAGAGCCATTACAAGAGGCTACAGCGAGTGTTAGAACAGGACTCAGCCTGGCCACCTCTGAATGAAACCTTCTTCTCAGATTCTGTGGCACTATCAGTAGAGGGAAATATGGGAGGCCATAGCAATCCAACATTTGACAGCAATGAGGATGTATTCTGAAGGAAATTGCAGAGGACACATGTTCAGGACAGCTGCAGTTGGTTGTAGAAGGACTATCTCAGAGACGTAAGAAAAGAGCAAGGACCAACCCATCACTGCTCCCCATTCTAAGACTAACCGTCTCTGGCTTATTTTTGATTTAACTGGAAGCAGAAAAGCTGGCTGCAGTAACATAAAGCCACAACAGTGTTTCTCCTGTCCTCTTGCTCATGTATTAATGGCTGCCAGCTGTAAATGGAAAAATTTGCTGAATATTGACAAAGTATTCATGGTTGAAACACCCCATTGCTGCATCCCTCTCTTGAACTGCATATGGTTCCTCCAGAAGAAAAGTAGCTAACTGAGGTATCAGCGCTCTTCTGGGGAGATGCCCTTTGAGAAAACAAGTAGACCTTACTCCTGATAGAGGCTGCTGAACATAGGCGGGTCCTGGGATTCCTATAGTTCCCAGGGTTTCAGATAATGCTACCCGGTGTCTGGTGGTGGGGTTTTTCCCCCTTCTGGCAATACTTGGCTTTCTGGACCTGGAAGGAGCTGCAAATAGCCAAAGCCTTTTAGAAGCATCCACTCCCACCACCATTGTGGTCTTCCCACGATGGGAACAGTGTAGAGCTCTATTGCTAGCTCACTGCTACCAGGCAACGTGTTTGCCCTCTTCTCAGTTTAAAATGTGGTACCTGCATTTTCTGGGTGAAAAAATCTTCAGAACTACAGAGCAGAATGATTTCATTGTTTAACTGTTCTTTTTGTTGAGAAAGGTATTTGTTCAGGATATACAATTTTTAAAAGTAGAATGAAACACATGATAATTGCAAATTACAATCTCATCCTGTGGGTCTACAAGGACACCCCTGTGGTGTGAACTTGCTCTACTAGAGCAGATGCTGCACAGCTGGGCTGTGGCCTGGCATCAGCTCCTAGCTTACCAGTGCCAAAAGAAGCAGGCATTGAAGAGGTTACTACCCCCAAGGAGCTAAGGCCTGAATTAAAAGACAGGAAGCCAGCTAGGTCTCAGAATATTTTTATTAAATTCCATGGCATGCTGTTAAGTTGAACCATCTGAGGTTTAACTCTTTTTTCCAACCGTAATTGCATAGACTACACACCATGTGTCAACTCATCAGCTCATATCCCTCACCTGTTACCCTTTGATGGTGACTCACTGCTGTGTTGCTTCTGCTGTATGTAAATCCAACAGCGCTGCACATTTCTGCAAGTTTTACCTGCTCAAAAAAATCCGCTGCCAGCACATATTCTCGTAGCCCTGTGATGCGAGGCAGACTTCCTGCTCGCTGTATTTTGCAATCTCAGTCTCCAGCTACATAAACCAACAACATACCAGTCAGCGAGGCTTCAGACCAAGAGTGACACTCTGAACTGACTGCACAGTTTGTTTTTCACAGCTGAAGCTTGCCCGTGCTTTTCCTGGGTGAGGCTGAGAAGCCCTTTGAGAGCACTACAGTGCTGGGAAAAGTATGTTCCCACTATTTGACACTAAAGCACTCTTGCACTGCTGAAGAAACCCAGAGAATCAGGCAAGTTGGGAGTCACAGTAAAGATTCCTTTGGTCTTTTAGAGTAAAAAGTAGCTCTGGAAAACCAAGAGCAAATCAGAAGAAATCACAGATTGTTTTGAATCAACATGTCTGTACCAGCACAGTGTTTGAAAAGAATTTAGCTTGGTCTAAAAAATAACCATTTTTTTCTAAAAAGAAAAAAAAAAACCCAAAGCAAAAATACTCAGCTTCCATAAAACATTCGGCTCACAGCAATTTTTTCCACATTTTAGACAGGTTAAACATAAACAAATGGAGTAAATACTTTCCTACCTGCTGTAGTTTACCTAATGGTAAATATCTGCCACAAAGCCACACAACTTGACACAAACCAGAAGTGGTTCACATTTATTCATAGAAGTGTCTCCAAAGTTAGCATCAGTTCCTAGTTTGCAGCAAAATCCATTGGAAAGTAAAGTCTAGGTGCTTCTTGCAGCTTAAGGAGACATCAAAGAACAGGCTGGTGGAGTTACTCCATTCATCCTCTGAGATACAGTAACTTTTTCCTTGGAGACAAAATTCACTGTCCTCTTTAAGAATTCCTGCACACAAATATGTTGCTGCATGTGATAAACTGGCAATTGCAGCAGCACTGCAGACTAGGCGGGTAGTTAATGTCACAGTTGACAGTACAGAAGTACCAACTCGTGGCAAACCTGCGGCACCTGTAGGGTCAACAAGATAAAGACCTGTTTGCCTGCTGCTGAAATACAGCCTTACCTCCAAGAAATAGAATCCACATGCTACATGATATTTAACCTTTGCCACTATTTAAGATGTCAGTCTTGTGTTCCATCTTCCTATGCAAGGCCAGTATCTCCAGCCATACTGGGACTCATTTTATTATCTTCCCTCAGTGGCATCAGCCACAGTTCAATCGGCAGACCTGTGCAGTGTGTCCCAGCTGTACTGAACTGCTTATATAGCATAACTTCGTGGCCATCAGGAGATGAGTGATGTTAGACACATCCTTGCTGCAGAAACCAGCTCATACGCACACATTAAAGTCCCTGTGTTCTGCTCCCTCACCTCAGGTGGAACATCAGAGGTCCCAGTCCACATCCTGGTGCTGGGTTGGTCCCCTCAAACTTGGACTGGGAATGTAATTAGAGTCAGGATGAGGAATAAGCAAAAGTAAAAGCTTCAAGTGTGTTTAGGACTCGTGCCTGT
Source organism: Falco cherrug (assembly GCF_023634085.1). Lineage (NCBI taxonomy): Eukaryota > Metazoa > Chordata > Aves > Falconiformes > Falconidae > Falco > Falco cherrug. The sequence continues at coordinate 19,916,141 of NC_073707.1, forward strand.
GTTTTGCATTTTGAGGGTTCTCTCTGGTTTGAAAGGATCTTTTACTTCTGGAAATCAGGATGGCAACAAGCAGCTTCCTCCCTGCAGTCTGTCCAGCAGGCACCTGCCGCGCTCCCTTTACCCATCCTCACTTGCTGTGCATGCGAGAGGGGCAGGTACAATGTAGGTGCTCCGTTCTGCCTGAGCCATTGAACTTGCTGCTTGGCATTCCCAGCTTGTAACAGAGAAACAGAAATAAAATTGAACTGCTTAATGAAAAGAGTTGTTTTGTAGAGGTGTTGTAGGGGTGTTTTGCAAATTCTGAGGCTGCATAAGGGCAGAGACAGATTGACAGCCCTGGCTGTGGCTTCCACAGTCCCTGTCTGCAGTCCAAGCTGTTCAAACAGCTGAAGAATCCCCTAGGGGACTGAGGGTCCAGGCTTACTTTCTCCTTTTGTGACTAGCGGTGGACACCGGTTGGAAAGACACCCAGTGATCTTTGCCAGCAGATGCTGTCCATCCTGGTTAGCTTTCTACAGCTAAATCAAAGGGGCAGACTCCCTGGAGCACAGCCAATTCACTGAGCCAGGCAGCCACTCTGAACAGCAAATTTCAAAATTTGATTTTCCTTGTGAAATACACTTGTCCCTGTTAATGAAAAAAGAAAATCACTTTTATTTCTGTCCCATTTATTTATTACTTGTTTATCTTGATACACGCATCACAGTTTTTGTCTGTTCATCAGCACTCTGGAGCTCAGCCTGCTTGGCAGCACGCACAACAAAAGAGGAACAAATGCAGACCCTCACCAATAACAGCCGTAGGTGTACAACGATGCTAACAAGCCAGAACCTTTTACAAGATACATCATTTGTGAGCTTTTTCCGCTCACATAGCACCTTTTGTCTAAGGAGCTTGATGCACAACACACTTCTTCAGGAGAATTACAGAGGAGGCTGCAGAGACAGAGTACCTGCCAAGGGTCAACTGGGAAAGGAAAGCACAAACAGCTGGTACCTGGACCACCCAGTTCAAGGAAAGAGAACAGAGAATTCAGTTATCACGTATTGCGGGTGTCTGGTGCCAGCAGCTGAATTTAAAGGACTCGTTACTCCATCTTATGGCCTCTTAAAGACTTCCTGTTGGAAAAGTAGTCCTGGAGCATTTTGCACTAATATTCCCCACCAGAAAGTGCTTAACCCCTCCACGGCTTTTGTGTAGTTTGTGGGCAGATGGTACGCAGCCCCGAGCCAGGAGGGTCATGCTGCGCTGCCTGATGGTTCAGCACACCATGGGTTAATTGCCAAATGCGTACAAGGGAAGGCAACGCTCAACAGCTCAACACACTGTCAGCCAAGCCAGGCTGTGTAAATTTTCTTCCTGGTTGGCTGTCAACAGTGGGGACATGATTCTTATTCTAAGAAAGTCATTAAATGTCCCGTGTGTCTGAAATACAAAGCATAGCTGTCCCTGCTCTGTAGTGCCTTGTTTTCACACTGTCCCTTGTGACCGGTGACCACTGGAAGTGCTTGTCACTGACATAGCTTTGATTACTTTGTATAGGTCTCTATAGATAAAAGGGAGTCAAGAAACATCCATTCCTGTGTCCTGTTTAAATCTAATTAATAAATCTCTTTGGTACTTTCTAGATGATTAGCAGACAGGGTGGAATGCAAACGTCCCACTTCACTGTGTAATTGTCCTGGCCTTTCACCTAGCCACATGATAGATCGCTCCAGGCAAAAAGAGCATCCTATTGCAAGATCAGTGAGGCTGGAGAGGAAGAGGACATCAGGAGAGCATAACAATCTCTTTCTCCTGAACATACATGTTACTTGAGAGGTGCTGAAAGAAGGTTTTTTGGACCTGGGAAGAGGTTCAGATAAGAAGAGGCACGTTTCATTTATGTCTTACTCCCCTCTCACACCCACCCAAGCCCAGGCAAATCTTGAGTCTATAGCTCCAAGCCTTGAAAACCTGTAATGCTCCCTCAGCCATTCTTCAACAAACAGGGTTTTACTACTGCATGCAATCACCACGCACATGCCAGCCAGTGTCCAGCAGCTGCTCCGAGCAGGACTGCTTATTGCAGTAAAGCAGCAGGGCTCTTTACTGCAGGAACTGCACCCCTCGGCACCACCAGCTGCCTTCTGTACCTTGCACGAACCTCCAGCCTGCCACTCCGCTGCTGCTTGTGATCACTTTTACACAGGGCTCACTGCCCACTCACTGCTGACTTACACAGGAGCCTCAGGCTGCCTCTCACAACGCTCTGTCATCGGTCCTGCTAAACCTTTACAGCCTTTCAGAGCACAAGTTGTTCAGAAGCATCCCATCCTTTCGGTATAGACTGGAGAGCAGGAATGTAGACCTGCCGGCCTATGCCTTGAGCCCAAGGCCCCAACAGGACAGGCAGCCGTCGACCCAGCCAGTCTTTCTGCCCCAGTGACTGGGTTGATGTGAGGTCAGGCAAGCGTGCAATTCAGGGAACAACATGAGGACATGTAGAACTTAGGGTTCAACCTTTCAGCCCATCATAAAAGAATTCTATCTCTCAGTATCTTCGTATCTCATGGGGAGCTGTCAAAAGCCTAAATGTGCCACATTAGCTGCTTCTCTCTTGTTCCTTGGAGCATCTCCCTGTCAGGGAGGAAATGAGATCGGTTTGATAGGATCTTCCTGTGACAGATGCATGTTAGTTGCTTCTTATCACTTTATTATCCCCTAGGTACTTACAAACTGACCGCTTAAAAATTTTCTTTCACATCTCTCTGTGTATTCAGGTCGGGTTGACTGGCCTGTGATCCCCCTCTTTTTTGCCTTTTCAGGTGCCAGCTCTACAGCCTGGTGGGCTGGGGCTGGAGGTGTCCTGCCCAGCGTGGGGAGCATTTTGCAAGCGCAGCTGCGGGCGTGGTGGTGGGCACCCGGCTGACCCATGCAGGGGAACTGCTGGGACTCGGTCCAGAGACCGCAGGTCATATTCCTGTAAATGAAATGCACCTTACCCTGGATGGTCAAAACAGGGAGAACTAGTAACACTGCCCAGCTAATGATACCTCTCTTGAGTTTCCTTCCCGTAGAGAGTTACAGGAGGTGTTGGCTGCTAGTAAGCAATCATCTAATTACTTTATCTCTTTGTGTATAAGCCTTTTGCCACAAGAATGTCTGCAAAGGACACGGCTGGACTTCCTGTAAGGGTGACATACAAGACCCCTAGAAATGGGCCCTGCTTCTGAAAACTGGGGAGTGGAATGACTGCAAGCGTGTCATGTCCGGGTAGCTGCATGAGAGTGACTGATGCACAGAGCAGCCTGGTGGGTGAGCCCCCCCATGCCCTCTCAGGGGAAAGGGAGAGGCAGAGGGCGACTGTTTACTTATGTTGAAATCTGGTTTAATGCAGGCTTTAGGCAGTTCAAAATGGCAATGCTTTAAAAGAAATAATATTTATTTTTCACCACCACCCTGATTTTTCATGATTCTTCAGTGTTTGGTCCTTGTTTGCTGTTTTATGGACACAACTGCACCTGGCAGAACCCCTTAAAGATGGATCTGGTTGGACTATGCAGAGCCAGCCTCTGGTATGACAATTGCTGTTTCATCATCCCAGACAGCCTGGCCTCTCCTTGCTCTGTTTCAAAGAGAAGAAACATGGATAAGTGCTTTTATTTCCTTCAGAGTCTGCCTAGTGAAAGGTGCTTCTCTCAGTTCTTGGGGCTGTTTCCAGGATGGAGCTGCAGACTGAGGGAGATTTAGGGGTCTCTTAAGACCTGCTGCACTGCAGTCCCTGGGCATCATTCTCCCTCCCACCTGGGGGAAGGGGAATTTGGAAGAATTCCTGTTTTGTCATCAGTAGGGAAATATGCTGCATGCAAAGGCTGTGTCTCTTTATCGAGTTTAAATCCCCATGTCTCATCAGTAATAAAGAATTGCTTCCCTGTGGCTGAGTCAAAAAAGGTGAGAGCAAGCTCAGAGCCATCGCCTCCATTCACACAAACATGTACTTTATTCCAGGACAATAACACAGAATATTTTTCCTGCCTGGATAAGTGGTTGATTTCAGACTTCGACAGAAGGAGAATGGGGGGAAGACAGAGCGATTTCAGGTTAATGCATAAAAAGTAGCTGGGACACGAGAGACTGGAAGATGCACAGTGGGGCTCCCCAGCCTGCCTGTCCCCGCTGTCCCTGCCAGGGTGACAGGTTGGAGCCCCTACCTCTCCCTGCCTCACAGGGATTCACGCTGCACACTGTTCAGGGGTCCTGTGTTGCCCAGCTGGGCTTCTCCAGAGGAGTCATCCAGCCCTGTTGTTCTTACCTTCTAACTCAGGAAGAATTTGAACGGAAGTGTGTATTTGAGGGGATGCTCTGTGCTAGTGGGGAAGCTCAGGCTAGATCCATACCTGAAAAACACTGCTCCAGCGTGTACCTCCACTGCACTGAAACCAAGCCCAGGCCCAAACACTGCGATCTCCCTACAGCAGATGCTTCTTTCTGACATGCTGGAGGTGGTTCCCAGTGCTGGGGTGCTGCTCTGGGGTCAGTTCTGTGCGGGGCTGTGGCACTCTCCCACCCTCCTCCTTGCTCTGTGCCTCGATCTCCCTCTGAGCCCTGCGCAGAGCCATCCCCCCGGCACAGGGCTGCAGGTGCCCTTCTTCCCTCACTGCTGGAGCTCTGCCCCATCCCACCCCACCCCAGCGAACACAGCACAGCCAGGAGACAGAGAAACGCATCTTACATAAGCTGGGAATTTAAGGGCTTTACGCATGAGGGTGGATATTCCTCCCTCCCCTGGGAGCCTAATAAAAAGCCTGTGTGCTGTGAGACTTTCAAAGGCAGCAGACAGGACCACGGTGAAAGTGACTTTAACACCGGCCTGAACTTAAGTCAGTAACTGCGTTCAACATTGCTTGAGCCCACAGACAGGGCATCCAGGACTGAAACCAACGTGGTCAGATGGAGGAGAAGCTTTGGAAGGATCACTGTGTGCTCCTCAACAAGGATGAGGAAAATGAGCTGGTAAGGAGTGGGGCACCATGCTGGGTTTTGGTTTCTTTGCGCACCTCTTTACTCACATGTCCATTCTATATATGCCTCTGCTTCTTCTTCACCTTGAACTCCCCATTTGGGCACCGTCTCTTCAGCGTAGCCTTGGTGAAGGCAAACCCCTGGATCAGTCCTTGCTGACTTTAAGATTGATTTTTGCAAAGTAATGGCTAAGTGAGGAACATACTGCTTCAGTCCAGAGGCATGAAATATGGAAGAGACCTCTTTGCCCACCAGAAGTCATCTGTCTAAGGAGCAATGTCCCTTTCCCCACTGTCTGTTCCATTGTCTTTTCCATCCTGATTGTGAGGATCTCTACTAATGGGTACACTTTCCCTTACTTACTTACACTTCCCATCATGCATCAGAAAACAAGTCATAGGGAATGTGCTTACAAATTAGTTTTATCCTGGACAATTGTCTGAAGCAGTGATTAAATCACTTCTCCTGAAATGTAAGGGTCTTTGTTGTTTACCAGATCTGGGAAGACTGGACAGATGACCAAAGTCTACTGCAACTCTCATGGCAGGAATCCCTTCTCTCTGTCTTTGACAACAGCTTTTATGGAGTTGCTCTGTCCTTACAAGGGTTTTTACTAATGTTAATTGAATCTACTTTCTGTCTTTGATTATGATTGATTATTGATTATGTGCAGCAGCCTGGAAGTGCTGCAGTGAGTACTTTGCAAATACAATGAGTTGGAAACTCTTCCTCTCCCTGCTGACATGGAGTGATTACACAGAGTCTGGTGAGACTGGGAGTAAGACTTTCCCCTCCAGCTTTCTGTGCAAGGGAAAACCGCAATCCAGATGTTTCCAGTGCACAGAGTGGGCACAGAAGTAGATGCCTCTGCACAGGTGTATAAAATACAGCCCTGTCATTTCTATATTTGCTAGAGATATGTATGTGCTGCGTGCACTGGAAGCACAGCAGCATGTTCCCCCAGGACAGGAGTCTCCATCCTCTGCAAGCATAGGCTGATAGCAGCTATTTCCCAGCATCTCCAGTGTCACTGTTTGCCCAGCCTTGGGGCCTGAGTAAGTGCCTCCATCATGGGAATGCAGGTGCTCAGGGCATGCACAGGTGGGAGACATCCTGCCCTGCAAAGCACACCTGCAGCTCTGTGTCATGATTGCTTGCAGGGCTACTAACAGCGGTGGGGCTTCAGTTTTGCTGGTTGCATTCAGTAAATTCCTGCTGGGATTTGACCGCTGCTCGTGTGAGCTTGTTTTAGACTAGAGAGCTCAGGCCAGTTGTAGCAGCCTGGATCCAGCACAAAATGAGGTATCTGCTGTGGGAGACAGGTAAGGAGTCAGCTAGGGATCATCTGTGTCATGCTGATCGCTACAGATGGTGTTCTCCAGGGTGTCACTAGCTGGTGTGTGGATGCGGCCCTCGGTGCCTCTACTTGCATAAGAAGCAATGGGGCTGCCAACTGCCTGATGAGGATGGAGGGCCTGGATGCATGGATTGCGGCTGTTGCCACAAGCAGCCTCTTAGCTGGGAGCCTGTGCACCCCGGGTAAGCTGCACCCACTTCTAGGAGACACCTATCTCGCCCATCCAGCCTGTGGCTGCAACCCAGCCGGCAGAGAACGGCCCTGGCTCTGCCCTGGGTGCTGCTGGCACGACCTGCCTTGTGCAAGGCTGGCTGCGTCGGACTGAGCGCTGGCTCTTACAACGCATCTCCCTGTGGCTCCTTGTTTGCTGAAGTGGCCTTGCCTCCAGGTACTGTACTACTTGGAAAACTCTCTTACAGCTTACAGGCTCAGTGTAGCACATTAGCTGTGGATGTGGGTTCCCTTGTTACCAAAAAATCAGAGGCAAAACTCTCTAACGCTCATTTTTGAGTTTTCGAAAGCAAGCCCTCTTTATTTTCAGTACCAGCTGCACAGGGGATGAGTTCTGCCCAACATGCAATGCATGCTGACTTTGTTCTCTGTTTGTCTTTATATGGCTGATCTATACATATTTATGACATTTCTCAGAAATCATTAGCATATTTATTACCATTCCAAGAACTACTTATCCTACATACTTGCCACGCATGTGTGGTCTAATGAGTTGGGGGTCATCTGGTGGTCGTTTGGGACATCTTTATCCTTTCTTCATCCTCTTTTCTTGTTATCTTCCTTTCCTTCTTGTTATTTTTGTGACCTGCTCTTCTCCTGGCCCTATTTCAACACTCTTGGCTCGTGCCCTGGTTTCGGACTGGTTCTTATCTACTAGTAAGTTAAGCTGCAGGAGCCTACAGTTAACACAATGCAGCGTTGTACAGCTCGGCTAAAGTCAAGGATACATATGTTTCAATATTTTATAATTAAGCACACTGATGAAATTCCTCTGGTATCAGCATTTTACAATTAAATGCACTGGTAAAGTTCTTCGAGTATCCCCCTTAGCTCTGTCCTGCAGTGCTTTCTCAGTACTGTGTGAGTGCCCAGTGTGTATCCTCTGGGAACAGGCTGCCCACCAGCACCGGCTGCCTGCGCACCTTGCTGTGCAGGGTGAGCTGTTGATCAGCCACGTGCTGCAGCTGCGTGGGGCCTGACCCTACCAGCCAAGGCCACCTCTCTGCCCCGTGGGACATGAGCTCCTGCCTGGCTCCATGCTGGCACAATGGTGAGGACCTGGCATGACCTGGTTGTGCTGGGGTCCCGCAGCCTCTGGGAAGGGGCACCTCGCCAGCACACCCATGCCAAGAGCTTACAGCAACACTCCACTTATTTAACCCATGCCTTTGACATGTATAGCCTATGTCTATTGATTATATTCCATCACGTCTAATGCATTTTTGGGTTCCTCAGTGGCTGTGTTTAGCACACAGCTGTGCACTAGAGCAGCCCTTGCTGGCAACAGCCCGTGTTTGGTGCATGCTAGAAATCTCCAAATGCTCTCACTGGGCAACTCCTGGTCTTGCACTTATCCAGCCCTAAATGCTACAGCTGTTCCCAGCGTTCCCTCAGCTTCTGGCTGCAGATTTGGCCCTCTTCAGTCCCTGAGGGCTCATGGATGAGTTGTGGTCCCATGCACCTCCTGCCATTCCAGCCACCCCCATAACAAGTTCCTTATTTTCCAGGCCTGTATTTGGAGAGTATTTATAAAAATCCTGCTATGAAAAGGCAAGAAAACTAAAATCTCCTTGACTGTCCTTAGTTGTGGACACTATTGTTTGTCCTCCCACTCTGAAAATACAATTGGCAGCTGTAGATGTAAACTTCTGTAGCCCCTGAAGAAATGATATTTTGTATACAGCAGGGCTGCCCATCTAAAAGCTATAGAGCTGTTCTGAAATTGATTTCACAAACCTGGTTTAAGGACTGCGTGATTATCTTTATTTCAGTTGAGCTGCATTGATTTCAGCTTAGTTTGTTGATTATGATCAGGGTTCAGATAAATGTAGTTAATTGTTCTCTTAAACCTCAGTAGGTGCTTACTCTGCTGCCTTTATATCACTTGAAAACAGTATTTGAAGTTGAACCAGTACAATTGTTTGTACAAGCCCCCTGCAAAGCTTCTGCTTTGTTGCAAATGGATTCCTGTAAAGCAGTGGTCATCCTTCTGCCATTTCTCATGCATATTTCAGATGTGGGACTTCCTCATTTTTATAATTTAAAATGCCATTTCCTCCTCCTCCTCTCAGCTACATAACCCATGTCAATAGGTTACACTATCCCACCATATTGTGTGCTTTAGTTGGCAAGCTACTGTGGAAAAATAGCTTGGTGGAAAAGGCCCTGGGGGTGGTGGCTGACAGCCAGCTGGACGTGGGCCAGCAGCGTGCCCAGGTTGCCCAGGGCATGGGCCAGGCACAGGCAGGGCAGCACCACAGTTGCTCCTTTGCAATGCTGCTGCTTCCTCTGACTGCTCCCGAGCACGGGTACTTTCCTGCCCTCATCACCAGTCCTAGGGTGAAGTCACAGGGATTGTCTGGAGCTGGGCTTTGTGGAGTGGGGGAGAAAGCCAAGAGGTGGCTGGGAAGTGCCCTCCCTGTACAGGGAAACAAATGGATCACTGCAGCAGGAATGAAGACACCTGGTGGAAAGCAATTATTTGCTTTTTTGTTGGTTTTGTGGTTTTGGTTTGTTTTTTTTTTTTTTTTTTTTTCTCAGCAGTGGATGCAACAACAACAAAAAATTAATTTTTTTCCCTAATTTTTCATTTCAGCCTTAAACCAAAATTCTTTTCCCAGAGAAACCTGCCATAGCATGGGTGGCACAAAGAGAGCCCCTTGGTGGGGTTTGCCAAGTTCCCACTTGGTGCCTGTGGGGAAGCAAAGGGACAATCAATGGCTGGTGATGGGAGGTGCGTCACTGCAGGGCCAGGCTGTTGTCCTGTCCATCCATGGCTGCTGTCTCAGTGCTGTGGGAGCTGTGGCCGTGCTGGATGTGGATGACATGTCCAAAGGGATGTTGGCATCCCTGGGTGCTGTGAGTCAGCAGCTGTGAGTCACATGCCCTGCAGGGTGCTGAGAGGGCTGGGAAAGCCCCCACGGTGTAAAAGGAAGGATCTAGTTACACTGCAGGCATTAAATTTATTGTTAGCCCTGTGGGCAGGTTTGGAGAAAACCAAAGGGTACAAAAATCTAAAATTATTCTCAAGAAAAAAACCCTAAAGCTGTGGACCAAACAATCTCCTTCACATACAGTGGAGCATAACTGAACAGATGGGTTATCAAAACGAAAGGGCAAGAAAGGAAGATGACAGATGATCTGGGGAATAAGTTGGAGGAAGAGAGTGTACAGAGCAAAAAGAGCCCTTCCATATTTGCTTTCAAGATAAGATGTACGTGGTGGAAGCCAACACACCAGTAGGTATGGTAGCTGGTACCTGGGAGGAGCTGCCTGGGGCTTCACAGTTTTCTTTCCCTGAGGCACATTCTGGGTCTCTGCTGCAAGGTAGGTCGCAGCAGTCAGCACTAAGGTCACATGGAGATGCCCACCTGGGTGGCAGGCAGGGCGGTATGGTGCTGGCACTGCAGGCAGGCTGGTACCATAAGGGGCAGCTACAGTCTTGGTGGCAAAACCTCCACGCTGGAGTTAATTCTTTGTTAATCCTGGGAGAGCTGATAGGAGAACAGTCTTCTGCTGGCAGTAGCCCAGCATCCTCCTCCTTTCAGCAGCTCTGCTGTATTCTTAACTACGTCATATGAACCAGAAAACTCTCATTTCCAAAAATGATTTTTAGCAGTCATAGTGGCTTCAGTCACCACCCTTCCTTTTCAGTAAGCTTGGGCTTCCAGATAAACAATCTCCAAAGTCAAACTTGTTAACAAAGAACGCTTTCTCTTGCTGTACAGGAGATATTTGGTTACAAAACTCAAAGCTGCCGAAAGGCCTTGTGCATTGCTGGATACATCTTCTCCTGTGGGGCACTGCTGCTGCTGTTTTACTGGAAGCCAGAGTGGGATGTGTGGGCAAACTGCATCCGCTGCAGCCTGGAAGAAGCAGACGTGGTTCTGCTCAGGACAACAGTAGGTGAACCCTCCTAGCCTGGTGTCTGCAGGGTGTAGCAGGTTAATAATACTTTCCACTTTTGTAAGTGGAGCAGGAGGGATGAGCTAAGCTTCAGAAGACCAATCGTTTTTATTTTCACGGAGTCTGAAATACTGCGTAAAACAGCACGTTTACACTAACAAGAGCGCGGCTGCTCTGCCTGGAGGCTGGGCACCTAGCAGGCTTCAGGCATCGCTGCTGCCCGCCCATGGGCTCCGGCAGCTGCCCTCTGCCAGCAGCATGTTCCGTAAAAGAGCTCTGCCTCTTCCCTTCCTTTTTGTGCACGGGGTGCAGCCAACTGGCTTCAGTGGAGGGATCATCTTCAGGAGCTGTAGCTGTTCGTAGCCTTTCTGTTTTAAAGTTATTGGAGAATGCTGCGGAGATGGACTGGAGAGAGCTAGATTTCAGGCATTGGTTATATTCTAAGACTCAATAAATGTAAATTAAAACCCAACCCAATTCTAGCAGAGCAAATGCTTAAGGCACTTAATGCTCAACGTTGCAATGATATTCCTAAAATAAATGCACTCAAACCACTAAATGAGTAATCTATTGCTCATTGTAACTAGTTACATTAGACTAAACTGATTAAAGGACAATTCAGTCTGAGTGCACTTGTAGCAGTACAGCTGAGCTGCTTTTGGCTATGGATGTATGACAAGTAACACAGCATCATAGGAGTTTTGTAGAGCAAAGCACCTAGTGCTGAGGACTCAATGTCCACACCAGAGGTATTTCAGAAGGCTTTTACTTTCAAGCCTTCTTTACTTCCAAGTAGCTCTTCCAAGTAGTCTGATTGCATAGGCTAAATATGCATCTGGTAGAAACATACCTTGTGGTTTAGTTTCATCTTCACAGATACTGCTCTGCAGCATGAATCAAAGCTAATGGAGATAATTGTGAGAGAATGCCTTCAAAGTGCTGTACTGATTAGTACTAAAACACTGATACCAGCATCCCTGTTACTGCAGACTTACATTTGCTATGATTGAAAAGATGCTACAGTACCGTAGTTCTCTGGGAATCTCATATGTACTTCCCAGAATCGGGAAACTATCACAGGCAACATTTTCGATTTGTTACTGAACTGTGCTCTATTTCTCTAGGATGAGTTTCAGAGATACACCTGGAAGAAAGTGACCTGGATTGATTTGTCCACATTGGTACTACCTGTTGGTAGTAATTCAGGTGGTCCTTTTGTAGCTGATAAAGATTCGGTCTTAAACAGAGCTGTAATGAAGCCACAGTTAAAGGTAAGTCATCTATAAAATGGAGAAGAAAGATGGCTGGGACATGGTGGATGAAAATATGAGTCAAGGCACCTGGAGGCTCCCAAGGGTGCTCTGTCAGCATCTTCCTGCAAAACCTGTTTACATGAGCTCAAGCTTTCCCCTAAAACATAGGGAAGCATTTCTCTGGCAGTGAGGTGGTTTTCCCTTGAATGTCAAAAGCCATTTTTGCTATTTGGTCTTGCAGATGAGGTGTATCCAGGTGCAGAAAATCCGTTATATTTGGGACTTTTCTGTAAAAGAGTTCAAGAAAGTTGGGTGAGTGCCAGCAGCCTGTTATAAACCCCTTTGCAGTAGAGGACTCCCTTGCCTGAACTTTTTCCTCTCATTCTAGATCATTAGAAGACAGCAACACGTGTCACAGCATACACCACAAGTTTGGTGCTGGCCTGACAAGGGAAGAACAGGCGATCAGGTACGGTCTGCATAGGAGTAGACATGAGTTAATTATGACAGTGTGACCTATTTAATCTCACTTTCAAATTCATGTGAGCTTCTTGCTAGTCATCTCGGTAGTAAGTCAGTGCAGACTGCACGGGTGACATTGGGAAAGGTGCAGAATGGTTATCCCTCACACTTTGTAGAGCTTTCTCTGTTCTGAGTGGTGCCAGGGCGAGTGTGGGGAAAACAGCACCAGTTCCATTAAGGGCACAGCAAGGCATAACAGGCTTCCTTTGCCATCTCCTTAAAAGCAAACACTAAAATTCTGCTTCTGTGTAAAGTCCTCTCAGGTCCAATAGCTTCCTGACAGATTTATTTGTTCTGCTCAGCCATATGGTGCCTCAGGACTTAAACGTTTAGACAAGTGTTAATTTTTTGGGGTACGGTTTTCCACATGAAGCTTTACCCTACATGACTAAGCTATAACATGGGGAACTCTTCTCTACCTTCCTACAGGCGGCTGGTGTGTGGACCTAATGCCATCAAAGTTGAAATTCGTCCTATTTGGAAGTTACTTTTTAAAGAGGTCAGTAAGTCAGACTTGCACTCGGTGGGATGGGTGTGGAGTTTTTTGAAGGCTTCATCTGGACACTCTGGGATCGGGCAATTGATGCTTCATAGGCATAAGCCATGGAGGAAAGTTAGCGAACCTCCTATTTGGCTATTAGAAGGTTGCAGAGAAAAATAGGAAGCTAAGAGGTTGCTTGGTGCTACGTACTTATAACAGCTAAATGTTACCCTTGTGATAACTGTGTCCCTTCTTGGACTGGAGAGCAGTGGCATGGCAGACTGATGTCCTCTGTCTCTGCTGTAGGCCCATACTCCTGACTGAACATCTCCCGTGAGCTGGCACATCTTGCCTCGTGACTGGGCAGTGACATGCTTTCCCCAGCTGCTAGGACTGACCACAGCCACATCAGCAGCTATGGCCTTTCATGTGGGCTCTTGATAATGATCCTCAGTGAAATTTTATTGGTATGAGTAAGGCACAATTATTCCTCTTTAACAGCCTTGGTTTAGTAGTCCAAAGGTAGTAAAAAGCATTAGAGAAATGCTGCTGCTGGGCTTGCTTGTGGCCTCAACAGCAGTGTAAATTGCAAGTGTGCTTTAGAATGGAGGAAAATGTTTGCAGAATTCCTATTTTTTAATTGCTTTATTTGCCCAGTAACTTCCTTTTCTCCTATGACATAAACACAAGACAGGTTTCTTTCCTGCTTGAATAAGGGCACACTGCAAGACTGTTCTTCCTCTATACGGGACAAAACCAACACATTTTGTGGATAACAGACATGTTTATGGGTGGTTACTTGCTGGGTTTGCATATAGAAATGCTGGACATGTATTTTTGCCAACCTGTAAGCAGAGACTTTGCATACAGGATCCTGTCATGTCATCTGTGTTCACTTTAGTGGACTACGGATGCTACATGAATGTCCTTAAAATGGAAAACAGCTATGAATGCTGGGACTCCAAGCTAGTATGTGTCTGAACTTTAAGTGGAGTTTGTCTGAAACCCTGCAAAGTACATGAAAAGCTCCAGGGCACCTGAAATTGGTTGGATTTGATGTTACCAACCTTGCAGTGCCCTCTGGAGATGGTTTTGAAGAGAACTCCAGTGTAGCACTGTAGAAGTTTATTTAATTTGAACTTTGCACTTCCATCCAAGGCTGAAGCTTCATGTTTGAAATATTAATGGTGGTGCCTGGAGGCAGACTGGTCCTCATAAGCTTGTGATATTTTGGTCCAGATACAGCTTCTGTGTCCGAAGGCTAGCACCCTGATTTAGTGTCTGTCTCTTTGTCCTAGTGAATGTCAAATAAAGTATTAAATTTTCATTGAGGGACCAAATTTGTCAGATGAATAATTCATTTCAGTTCCAATCTTTATGCAGAGAGCTTTTTTGGTGGCTATTTTAGTTATACTACTTCTACAGAAAAGTCTGTCGCCCCTTCAGACAAGCCAAGTGATGGGCAAGTCTCTGAAAACCTTCATCTAATTGTTTTGTTCTTAGATAGACAGTACCCAAAATTACATTCTCAGACTTCAGTGGGGCTGTTGGCCTGTTTTAGCATAATGCATTAGGGTGAGTGATGACTGGCGTTGTATGGCTGATGCAAGGTAGAGTAGCTAGAAGTATGAAAGTACGAGGAAATCAAGCCTTCATTCTAGCTGTAATTTAAGACTGTTTACTGATGGACCCACAGACCATTAGTTGTTCTTTACCATTTTTCTTCTTCCAAATAAATATCAGATTCACAGTGACTTTCTTGAATCACAAAGTATTAAAGACTTTTTCAGTAATTCAGTCTTTCCACCCCACACACATTTTGTGTTTCCTGTGTAGCAATGACTTGGAATCAGAAATGTTAAGGTCACCTTTGTTATATGGCTACTGTGGGAAACCAACCAACTTAAAGTCCCTTAAGTCTGACTTTAAGTTGCCTGCGTAGCTGCTGCTGCATAGTAACTGGTTAGCAACAGCTTTTAATTACAAACCCCACTATGTGTAAGCTGGTAAGTTCAGAGCTGGAGTAGACTAATTCTCTAAAATAACCGTGAAAGAATGTTGTCTTGGGATGCCAAATCAACCCTTTAAATTGGTGTTTAAGAGTCCTGGGCACTGTAATGAAATGTTCTCACCTTTTCCCACACTCAGTCTCTCCTGACGTGTTACGTCCATCCCCTGACATGCATTACATTTGCATTTGCAGATTTTAAACCCCTTCTACGTGTTCCAAGCCTTCACCCTTACGCTGTGGCTGAGCCAAGGCTACATTGAATATTCAGTGGCCATCATAATCCTGTCGATCATTTCTGTTGGCTTAACTGTGTACAACCTCACGCAGGTGAGTCTGCAGCACAGCCTGCCTGCTCCCCATCCTGCGCTCTGCTAGCAATTTTATTTATCACAGACACAAGTAGCTATTTATATGCTCTTTCTGGATATTTTTACTGCTATGTATTCTGCTGTATTACTACATATTTATTGCTATAGAAGAGTTAGAAGGGTCATACCTGAGGGTATTGAACTTCCCAAGAATTAAAGAAGATTGAAGTCTGACACCGGGGGTTTGTAAGACTTTATGAAGATGGCCTTTGTCTGCGAGTCCGGCTCCTACTGAAATTTCAGGAGGACTCACTCCTCTTAAGGTTTGCTAAGTAACAGATCTTAAGAGCAAAAAGAAACACAACTTTTTATTTCTCAAATCTGATCAACACTTCTGTCATGGATACAGCTGCTTGGAAGAAGTTTCTAATAGTCTCAGCTCATTCACTTTTTGACCTGAAGCACTCACCTGTGATAAACCTGAAACCATTAGTCTCTACTGCAGAGGCAAATAGATTGAGCTGAGCCTTGCACACAACAGTTGCCTGCCATTGGGTATCCTCATGCAGCCAGGTGAGGTTCCTGGTGCTTCCTTCTGGAATTGCAGAACACCTTTCCTGGGAATCTGGAAAACATTTTCTTGATTTCTGAACCCACTTTAAATACACAGGGAAGGCAAAAATCATATGGAGAAAGAATATCATAGGGAAAAAGGAGAAACTGTGTGAGTGAATGAAAGTATAGATGTGGAAAAGCAACGGGAACAGGAGGCTGGCGGGCAACGTTTTAGTCTCTTGGGTCTGGATATTGGGTATCACGTTCCTCTGTATTGTTAAGATTCAAAAGCAAAAATTAATTGGGGATTCCTGAGCCCTGGTAAACGTTTTGTTAATCTTCAGGAAAAGTGTAAAAGTTAGAGGACAGCACTGAGAATTACGGTTCCTGCAGACAGTGTGACGTAATTAGAGGTAGTTGCAGGGGTGAAGGGATGGCAGCTCCGGGTCCTTCATGCTCATGTGTTGCTTCAGAGCCAGGCACAGCTCACATTGCCTCAAAATTCACTGCTAAAGTCATTGTTCCAGCACTGAATTTTGAGGAAGGAAGGAAGATTCAGCCCTTTGAAAAGTTCGTTGAGAAGGTGGCATAGCAAACTTCTCTGTGAAGTGCTGCCCAGGAGGAGGCAATACTTTGCCCTTCCAGGAGCTGGCTTTTACTTGAATCGGCTCTGCTTTTCCCTAGGCTGGTGGAGGCGCACAGCATGTTCCCTGCGTAGGTCCAAGGCCTTTGGACTCGTGGGACTTTGGGCAGTATGTGCGCATTGGTGAGCTGTGCTGATGAGGCGCACCCGCTGCCCTGCCAAGGGCATGCTTTTATCAGTCTCGCAGTGTTCCCAGCGAGGGCTTTGTGAATAGCTGAGGCTTTTGCCAGCACAGGTGTGTTGGCTGCGCATCGCATTTTTGTATCTCTGAGTAATATCTGTAGGATGAGTAGTGCTCCCATGTTGAACAAGCACTCGCATCTCTTTGAGCACACCTTTGTGCTTGAAGTGTTGGTGTCCAGCGTGGTATTGCAGAGCATGAAGAAGAGAGATGGTCCATTCAGCTTTCTTTGGCAAGGCTGGTTTTATTGTGTGGCTGACAATTTTGGCAGGACGAATTACAATGCTTGGGGCTTCTGGATATTCTTCAAACCATCCTGACATCTTCACATGAACAATGATAATGAAGAAATTGGTGTTTGGGGATTTGCAATTGCAACTTCTAAATCAAGATAAGGCATTCTCTCTAATGGCCTTGCAATGACAGTTGACTTCATCGTTATCTCAGGATATGTAATTGTCTGAGTTAGGTTGCAAAAACTGGCAAAGTGCAGACACCCAACTAAATCAGAATTCCTGTTTTTCTTCTTGCAATGGCAGTTTTGCAATGACAGCCTTTACAGCTTGGTTGCCCTGTTGATAACCTCCCAAGGATAAAACTGTTGAGTACAAAGAAACCCTCTGCTAAGGGACTGCAGATAGCAGTGCTGCAGCTAAGACTGCTCTCTCCGACATGAAGCAGGAATAGCCTCTTGAAGGTTGAGGGAGATAAGCAGCATGAATAAGAAGCAAAATAAAAATTAGGTCCATGTTCCCATGGCAGCTTGTTCTAGGTTAACTCAATGATCTCACATCCTGACTTCTAACAAGAAATGCGAAACCTCCCCTGCATAACTCAGCAGAGTTCAGTTTCTGTGATCTTAGCATGATCACTGAATAGTAACCTACTGCTTCACTTGAGTATTGGTGTTTCAACATCGCAATTACTTTCCCACCAACAGCAGTCTACCAAGCTGCATGAGCTCGTTGAGGAGCATAACAAAGTCCAGGTTACAGTCTGCACCAACAGCGAAGGTGAGTCATCTGCGTCTCATTCTCTTCACCAGCCTGTATAATTAACTAACATGTTGAAATGTATCTGGAGTTGCACAGCTCCTGTTGGTTTCTACTGCTGAAATGTGAAAGGCAAGCTGCAGGGAGAATGGGGCAGAGGGAGGTGAGGCAGGCAGGGCAGTGAGAAGTATGGGTACAGCCTATGTGATGAGGTAATGATGCATCTGTAAAGTTATCATCTGTATCTGCAGCATCTGTAATGATACAGGTGAACCTAGTAATTTGTGTTAAGAGTTGAGAACAGCTCGGAAAATTTAATTTCACAAACAAGCTACTAGATAACAACTCTGGCCTTCTGAGACCTGCTTCCCTGCTCTGCAATAGGCTACTTTCACAATCTTGTCAAGTACCTTGTGAGTGATTTTCAAGGAGTCTAGATATATGGCTCCCCCTGAGGTATGTGCTTTCTTTCCTGAGTCTCAATTCCTTACCCATAAAATAGGGGTTGTAGCTATTTTTGCCTCCCAAAGTTGTTGAGATGGACAATTGCTAGGGTGGTGGGGGATGTAAAGGCCTTGGTTAGGTTTTCTTGGTCAGGGTGTTTTAGGGACACTAAGTAAATGAAACTGAAGACACACACTTGGAGAGAGACGTTTAGACAAGGGCTGACCTTTGCATTGTTGCTTTTCAGCCAGTATTAACTTCTAAGAAGCACTGCCCTTAAATCATGCAGTGTAGTTTAGTGACATTGTGTGTACCTTGAGATTTTTTTTTCATTGCCCAGAACTTGTGCACAAGTAAAGTTTGGTTTTGTATTGTTCTACAGGTTGGAAAGAGCTGGAATCTTGTTGCTTAGTCCCTGGAGACATGTTTCTTTTAGATGGAAAAAAGCTTGCTCTCCCATGTGATGCGGTCCTGATTGATGGAAGCTGCATTGTGAATGAAGGGATGCTCACAGGTGTAGCACTGGAGTTTAAAATGCTAAAGCCCTGTGCAGGTTCTCTGTCAGGGGGATGTCTCTGTTCTGACAGCCAATTTTTTACTATTACAATAGTTTGCAGCAAGAGGTGGAAAAACTGTGGCTTGAATAATTCACAGTTGTCTTGGGGTTTTGAACACTGCCATTGTGTAATATGCATTTCTTACCCACATTAAAACCCAGTAGGATTAATATACTGTCAGGAGTAGGAGGTGAAAACACTCAAATACACTGCATATATATTTTCTGAGTTTTTGGATTCTGACTTTGCAGCAGTTCTGTTCAAGTAGGCAATGTATGAGCACAGGGGTCAGTGTTATACCTAAACATCGAGGCATGAACTCAGCTCAGGGTCAAAATTTGATGCAAGCTTCTTGATACAAGGTGCTCAGAGAAACCACTTGATGTACTCTGAAACTAAAAATATAATGACTGTCACCATAAATCCATGTGTGTAAGTATATCAGCAAACTAATTACTCAGGCAAGCTTGAGCACCTACAGGGTGCTGCCACTTTCTAGTATGCAGAATCTGATTGACTTTTAAATCCCCTTAAAGTGAAGCTGCACACTGTTGTTCGTAGGTGAAAGCATTCCAGTTACTAAAACCGCTTTGCCCTTCACGGAGAGTCCAATGCCCTGGAAAACCCACAGCATGGAAGACTATCGGAGACACATCCTCTTCTGCGGGACAGAAGTGATACAGACGAAGCCGACGGGCGGAGGACCAGTGAGAGCCGTTGTGCTGCAGACTGGTATTTCTCTTGCTGTTCACTAACCAGTGGAGGGACAGTGGCAGCCCCAGAGGCTGGTACCAGAGCTGGTTTCTCTTGGTGGTTCAAGTCCAGGGCAGGTCTGCTGTCCCTGCGCAGTGCTTGTTGCCAACTGATGGCCAAGGCGTGTGCGATGCTGCCTGTTCCCAAGCAGCACTGACGCAGTACGCCGCTGCAATGCCATACAGGCAACGTATGGTGCGTGTCTTTGCACAGGGTTCAACACAGCTAAAGGTGAGCTGGTGAGATCCATCCTCTACCCCAAGCCAGTAAACTTCAGACTCTACAGAGATGCCTTCAAGTTCATCATAGGCCTCTCTGTCATTGGCATGTTTGGATTCATCTACACCGTGTGTGTGTTCGTGTCCCACAACGTGAGTACAAAGGCTGCCCGCCACGCTGCAGGTGCCAGCTCTGAGCCTTGGTCACGTGAGATGCTTGGAATATTGTTCACTTCTGTATTTCAGTTTTCAGGTGCCCAGAAATTGGTAGGGGTGTGTGTGGGGTGGGGAAGAGATGGAGAGAAGCAAGCAGAATCAATCTGCCATCCCCATGGGCAGAGC
Source organism: Falco cherrug (assembly GCF_023634085.1). Classification (NCBI taxonomy): domain Eukaryota; kingdom Metazoa; phylum Chordata; class Aves; order Falconiformes; family Falconidae; genus Falco; species Falco cherrug. The sequence continues at coordinate 19,935,899 of NC_073707.1, forward strand.
TTGGGGTGCATTGCTCCTGGGCAGGAGGGTCCAACCCCCCAGGAGCGGTGGTAGTGGGGCAGGAAAGCTTTTCCCACCTCATCGCTCCTGTTGCTCTTTCTGTTTGCAGAAGCCAGTGGCAGAGGTGGTGGCTATGGCCCTCCTCCTCCTTACTGTGGCTGTGCCTCCCGCCATCCCTGCTGCCTTGACAGCAGGCACTGTTTATGCCCAAAGGAGGCTGAAGAAAAAGAAGATTTTCTGCATCAGCCCACAGAGGATTAATATCTGCGGGCAGATCAATCTTGTTTGCTTTGACAAAGTAAGGCGCTTCCTGGGCCACTGGAAGATGCTGAGGGCTGCTAGGAACATGGGATATATATGGTTTTTTTTCTTCATCCCACCTACCCTGATCTAAGCCCAGGGAAAAAATCCTCTGTGGGAGCCGAGGAAGGACCTCTGGGGATGCGCGGGAAGAAGGGGTGGGCAACAGCAGGGTAACTAGATATTTATTTAAATTTAGACAGGCACGCTGACAGAAGATGGACTGGACCTGTGGGGCATCATCCCTGCCGAGGGGAGCCGGTAAGGAGGGATTTCATTCAGCAAGATCCTCCCATGTGGATGTACTGCCCAAAGGTCTAGTCAGGAGGGAGGCAGTGGCATGGGATAAGGAGCGGCAGCAAACAGCATGCAGCAAGAGATGTCGGGTGGGTTTGGGGAGGCAGGATGTAATGGGTGTCCCTGCTGGGCTCCTTCCCTCCAAGGAGCGCATTTGGGCACTGCTGTGGCAAGCATAGCTGTAAAGGTTGCTGCTAATTAAAGGCAAAGAGAAGTCAGCAACAGCATGAGTGCTTTTAATTACCCTGAGGGGATTTAGAGAATATGCACAGAGCTTTTCAATTATGTCATTCTCAGCACAGTTCAATAAATATTCTTAATCTAGTCAATAAACCTTTCATCATTTAAATGTTAGGGTAATGCTGCTTCTGTTGAAATTAAGTGTTGCTGACTTTAGTGCCTGTCAAATCTCACCTACCTTCTGTAAATGATGTGAAAGAAATCTGTGAGACCACAGATCAGACGTGTAAAGCTCAGGTGTCCTTAGGGACTCCCTCAAACCCATGGCAGCCTCCACCTCAATTCCTAGCCAAAACCCATTGAAATCCTCAAGAAATAACCACTACATAAACATTAAACTTGACCTTATACTATTTAATTCTTATTACTGTAATACAGTAACAGACTTCAGCTCTGCAGTGTGCTTATGCCAAACTCAAAATACTAATCTTTTGCAGTGGCCAGGACAAATCACACACACCATATCAACTCTCGGGTTTCATTAGTAGTTGTTAATATATCAGATACTTCAACACCACAGAGATAATCGTGCCATAATGAATGAAAGGATGAATTCATTGCGAGAGGAGAAAAATCACATTCCCAATACTTTCTCAAAGGACAAAGAGAAAATTACTATCTGATGCAAATTAATGAGAAGAAATTAATAAGTGTCAACCAATAAAATACCCTTCCAGTGGGACCAAACCACAGGCACACAGTACAATCTTTCCTTGGCCCTTCTCCGGTGCATCAGGGAGGCCACACCGAGTAGGTGCATGTTGGACAGGCTTGGAGCCCACCAGCAGGCAGACTGTTGTGGCAGTGCCAGAGTGGTTTACACCAAGGTAGCTTTTCAGGTAGTGTCTGCTCACATAAGCAGCAGAAAAAAGCTGGATCCATATATGAGAATAAATTCATGTAATAAAAAAAAAGTAAATCCTCTGTAAGGTATCAAAACGTAAAGCTCTCTTTGCAGGCACAGCCAGCCTGCACCCAGCTGGGAACCAGTGCTGGTGGCTTGCCAAAACACAAGGAGGAGCTCTTGCTGTCTGCATTGATCTCATTAGCCTATTTGCATAATTACTTTCTTAAATGTTCACGTTTTAAAACATATTATAAGACTAGCTGTCAGCTAAGCTGAATACTGCCAGGCAATGACAGTAAGGGAATTTCACTGAACTTAACAAAATATCCTATTGTAAGTTTAACAAGATAAAAATGTTTGTTGGTTTTATGTGATGTTTAGCAGTTTCACAGTGTCTCTCAAGTATTAATTAATAAGCCAATTATGACCAGGCTGAGAAGAAGGTATAATGTGCTGGAAAGAGAACAGTTTTGGATGGCCCAGAGGGACAATAGGTCCCGGATTCATTGTTCTGTTTAATAGAGCTGGGAGCTGTCACACTGCTCTCTTCCAGATTCATTTCACTGTGCCTTTGCTAGTAACAGGGGATGCTGGTGGTGATCAAAGGTAAATAAAATCTATTTAAATTTCTCCTTAACATGCCAGCCCAAATGGTAACAGGCAGTGTTGTGGCTTGTCAGCCAGCCAGTTTCTTTAGAGGGGAATGTGTGTGTGAGAAGAGAGGACTCTGAGAAATAACTTCCATGATGAAATTACAGAGCCTTTGGCCAGCCCAGACTTGTGCATTGAGTCTGTACTGCAGTGCCGAGGTGGGACTAAGCTTCAAGACTGCCTGCAGAAAAATTGGGGCATAAATCTTTGGCAGTGTGCCTTGGTGTAACTCAAGTCAACCAGCTTACCCATTTTTAAAACCAAAGTGTGAGGGACAAGTATCTGGTGTCTGTGGCTATGCAGATGTAAAATCTACAGCTGGAAGTGAAGGTCAGGCTCCTCGTGGCTCTCCTGCATTGCTCCCGCAGGTGCTGAGGGTGGGCTGACGGTGCTTGTCTACCCTGGCATGTGCACAGCACCAGCCCAAGCAGATGCACCCCCTTTCCATGCTGCAGCTTCACAAATCTTTTACAGCACGTTGCCAAACATCTTTGAGATCCCTGCTGCAAGTTTTCTCCTCTCCAATAGCATCTCCTCTGCTTTGCCTAGCACTGTAGAGGAATGAGGCTGGGTTAATTAATATTGATAACACACAGCTGTGGGTTGGCTGATGTAGATAAGGTGCAGCTGTGGCTGTTCTGTTAAGTGGTTGGGCAGCCAATAAAGAGAGAGCAGCCGAGGAAGAAGCAAAGAGAAGAGAGAACATATGCCCTGGATGAGGTGAGAGGAGGAGAAGGCTGAGGAGGGGCTGGCATGAAGAGTACGCTGGTATGAGACAGTAAAAGACCTTGTTGCAGCTTGATAGTTTGGGGAGTGCTGTGACATAACTCCAAACAGCAAAAGCCAAGCAGGACTCCTGTGCCAGCCCCTCTGGGTGTTTTACCATTTCAGTTACTTCATATCAAGCTGAACTCAGGCCAATTGATTAGCGGGTACTTTTTAGCCTTTTGAATGCATCTGACCTGTTAACCAGAAGGATGGGTAGGACAGTGTGTTGCTTGCAGGTGTTGGGCTCAGCTCTACTGGGTGCAGCAGAGCAGCACCTGCATGCACTAGCTGAGGACTTGTGCCTCTGCATCCCTCTCATAAGTGGTCCCACTAACCTTCTGCTTTTAATCAGGTTTCAGAAAATCCATAAGTTCCCATCCAACACTCCTCTGCCCTGGGGACCTGTGTGTGGAGCCATGGTGAGCTGTCATTCACTGGTTGTTTTGGATAAGAAGATTCAGGGAGATCCGCTGGACCTGAAAATGTTTGAGGGCACACACTGGGTAATGTGACTTGCATCCTCCACACACATCCAAAACCCCAATCTGACCCATGGGGGTTTACTCACAAGCCAAGCTCAAATACATGCCTGTAGGTGAAATTCTTTTCCAGTCTTGGGCATATCAGCTGGAATTTGCTGTTATTTCTACAAACCTCCTGACAGATTTGCAGCACTGTGGCTGCTTTTTGATAGCCCAGCAATCATTTTCCTTGGGGCTGCCTGCATTTGCTCTCTTAATTTGATTTGGAAACACTGGAGTGTAGGGAAGCAGAGGGGGAGCCTGGTTGCTGCTTGCTGGAAGCAAATGATCAAACCATGCTGTTGGCCACGTGGTGCAGAGACCACAAGTCAGCTGAGGAAATGTACAGGCAGGGTTTTATGCCCTGATGCTAAAGGTTCTTATCTCCGATTAGCAAAGGGATATCCCCATGGAGAAACCAAGGCTGGAGCCTCCAGCTGAGTGAACAGCAAGTCTCAGGGAGACCTGGGGAAGGGGTGAAAGATCGAGCCCTGCGGCTCAACCTCAGGGGTGGAGAGTTGCTTGGGTGAGAGGAGGCAGGAGAAGGAAAGGGGCTGCTCTTCTCCCTGCCACATCCTAGCCTGGAGGGGTTCTGGGTCTCCGCAGTTAACTGCCTTGTCATCTTTTCTCCTGCAACCTTTTGCTCAAGAGAGATTAATCAATAAATAAACCAGATGGCAGCTCTTACAGTAGCACTGTGGGAAGGCATCAGGCTGGTGCTCACGCCTGTGGAAGAGCAGGCAACAGCAGAGCCACATGGCAGCAGAAGGGGGACTATGAGGGTGAATGAGCCTTGGCAGCATGTAAAGTAACAGAGCTGGAGGGTTAAAAACATCTTACACTGAAAATTACCACCCTGTTTCTGCACCGAGTATCAGTAAGAATCTTTTCAAAGCAGAATACTAGAAGATAAAACCAGATAGATGAGGATAATTATTTCTCTTTCCTTTCATCATTGATATGACATTAAAATTTTGTAGAACTTGAGTTTAGAGAAATCACAAAATTTGACCCAGGTTTTTACTCTCATCAAGTCAAAAGATGCAGGGCCACGTAGGCTTCTGCTAAGGACAAGGCTGCAGGGAGGCTGTCACTGATGATGGATAGGAAGACCTATTATATCATAACAAAATATTTCTGCAACTGGATGTCAAAAGTAAGGGGGAAACGTGCTCCCATGTGCTGCTGCCCCTGCTTAAACATATAGGTGTGAAGCCAAAAAAAAAAAAAAAAAAAAAGTATCAGAAATAACACTTTTCCTTGTACAGGAGGTAGAAGACTCCAGCACAGCTCAGGATGGGGCTCTCGGCATCTGCATCGTTAAACCAGGGCCAAAGGCCAGCAGAGTAAGTCCGGTTCTTTCTGAGAATGAATATCATGTGTTTTCAACCTGCAGCCAGTGCAAACTCCTAGGACGCAGACACTAGTCATTTACCTGGGCTAGTGGCTTCAAAATGCCTTTCAACCACTCCTGGTATTGTGCTGCGTCTCCCCCCAAAACAGACCCCCTGGAAGTGTAGGACCAGAAAAGCAAATTCTGATTGGAGATGCTGCTCCTGAAGTGACATCTAAAGAACTTCACTGATCTAAAAGACTAATTTCCAACTCTGTTTGCACTAATAAAAAGTACAGAGTTCTGAGTCCTCACTCTGAAAAGCTGCTGGTACAATAAAACTGCACAATCAGTTTAAGTGCAAACTAAAGCAGAGAAACCATGTAAATGGGATAAACATCTGGAGCGTGAGTCCGCCTGCAGGAGGAAGCAATGTGAGTAAAGACAAGGCATTATACTGAGAAGAATGGATGTGGGTCCGTGAGTCCTGCTGGCAGCGGTTGTGCAACCCCAGTAGCAAGGTGTTTGCTTCACTTTTCCTCTTAAAAGGCCCCTTGGGAAGCACTGTGTTTTGACAGTTGAAAATGGTTATGTTTCCAGTCTAAATGTTGACCCAGCCAGCTTCTTCTCAGTGGAAGGAGTGTGATTTCTGCTAGCAATACCAGGAAGACAGTTCTGTGGCAACAAGGATATCAGTCTTGTTTCTAGGATTGCTCTGTTCCCATGGTAATGTCACTGTAACTCATGAAATTCCAGTTCCCAGGACTGTGAATCCAGGAATATTGCATTAGTATGTGGTTATTAAGAGAAAGGCTGGGACAAAGCCCAGAAACAAGTTAAATATAAAGGAAACCACTGAGGTTCCTGGGAAGAATGCTAGGAAAACAACGGAGTTGCTGAGACCAAGGTTCATAAACTTGTAATCAGTGATCTGGTCCCATAGCCCTAAGGCAGTGAAAGAGTCTCCCAGTAATAATAAATCACCTTAGCAAGAAAGACTCAAATGAGCTAAAGTTCAGAATGGATTTGCTTTGTGTAATCAGTGACTCGGATAACATCTCACTTTCCCAACCTCTTCCAGGCTCCCGTGGAAGGAATAGCAATCCTACATCAATTCCCTTTTTCTTCTGGGCTGCAAAGGATGTCTGTTGTTTCACGGAAGATTGGAGAGGAACAGTATGACCTGTACATGAAAGGAGCACCAGAAACAGTGTCCAGCTTTTGCAGACAAGATACCGGTATAGAATGGGAAAGGGCAACTTTACAGTGTTTATTTGGAATTAAGGCAAACCAGAGCTTATGTTGGGGCTGAAATCCTAAAAAAGTTTCCCCTGGCCACACTGCAGCTGCATGTGTGACTCTTCCCACAAACAAGCCTTGGGCTTGCTAAATGTCATTAGTTAATATTACAAACAAGTTTTTATTGTTTGTAACTTAAAGATGCACACAGCCCAACAGCTAGTGAGATGCACAGCCTGAGGTTCACCTGCTATACATCCCTTAGCTGACTTGCATCAGCTGAAGATATAGTGCAGAAATAACATCGATACATCAAAATACCCAGAGCAGATGTAGGATCATGGTAATTGCATGTGTCACAGCAAGTGTGTTGTACTGTACAAGTTCTTAAATTTCCTCCTAATTTATTGCCCTGGTAAATTCAGCATGGAGTTACTGACCCAGCTTGCAAAGGCTTTAAATCTCAGCAATGGAAAACTTGCTGAGATTGGACATGCAGATTACTGTTATTAAGGATAATTGGTATTAACACTCAAGCCAAGACTTCTGTCCTCTCGCTGCAAGTAAACATAGGCTTTTCTTTTTTGTATGTTAGGTTTGTATTCAAATTTGTCTGCAAACTTGAAACTCAGGTCACATTCACTGACTACCTCATTTCAAAAGGATGCCAAGCCAACACAGTACCAGTGGTCTGTGGCTCTGTGGTTTGTTATTTCAGAGGGCACTGACCTGAAAACATGTGAAAACAGTTTTGAGGGAAAACGGAAATATTTAGTTTAGAACCACCTAAGATCTAATGACACAAACCTCCAAACAAGGCAACATCAACAAGAAAAATGTCTTCAAAATTATGTTGCACTTTCTCAGGTTTCTAAATAGCTCCTCTTATCCCATCTTGATTGTTTCTGTATTGATTACAGCTTAATGAATAATTAGGTGCTGCGCTGTAAAGTTGTGATTGCAGTACACAGTAAGTATGAAATACTGCAAAGTTAAAAGGAACTATTTGCTTTTAAAGTCATGGGAATGATGAGAGAATTGAAAATTTCAGATTTGGGAGAATTCTCACATTAAAGCATAAATATAAAAACAATTTCTGCAGTCACTCAGCATGTATGCAGTAAAGCTTAGGACAAAATTATGAAGTCAGTCATTTGTCCTGTGCCTAGTTATTAATCTTATCTACCTGCATCTTAACATGCATTTTGAAAGTATAAAACAGATGCATAGATAATTTATTGGAGCAGTCAGGTATGCAGCCTTGGTACATAACAGCTGAATTTTATGAGAGGCCATGGTACTGTAACTAAGACTGTAAGGTAGTTTAAAGGACAGGCATTTAACCCTAGAAAAGCAATCAGCAAGGATGGAGTATTCTAACCATAAAACTTTTTTTCCTGTAAACAGTCCCAGCTAATTTCTTAAAGGAGCTTAACACGTACACAAGCCAAGGCTTCAGAGTCATTGCCCTGGCCCATAAAGTGCTAAACCTGGGAAAGGATGCGGATGTGAGGAGCCTAGAGAGGTAGCGTGTGCTGATGAGTTGCTGGTATTGCTGTGGGGTTGCTTTCCTACCTGCCCCAAACCTTTCCCTCCCCTCCGGCCAAAGGAAGCCTGTTGGGAAGCTGGACCACATAACGCCTTCCTCTCAGCTGATGCTGGTTACGCTGTTACTTGCTTGCTTTACTACTGCTCTTGCAAGGCTCACTGAGCTGGGTTTTTGAATCTGCTCTCAAAGGGTAATGAAAGCTGGTTATTGTGCTTCTATATGGCAACAGGTTGGGACTGCAATAGAAATTCTATATGCTGTAATCTGTGGGTTTCAGCCAGCCAGTTCTTGCAAATCCCTGTCCCTCTCTGCACGTGCATCTCTGCTGTATTGCTCCTTCCTAGAGACAGTAACGCAGTGGGTCAGCAGCTTGGCTGAAGCTGAAGAAATGCTGATGCTTGTTGAGCGCTGTTTGCCTCGAACTTGTAGCAGTTGTGTTTCCCTGTGGAGCAAACGCGTTTCCCACTGAGCATGGCTTTCCTGCTGAACAAAAACTGCAGGGAGAGTCTCACTCTCTGTGCCATCCATGGGAAACAGCGTGTGTGTTTCTGTCCTTCCTCCAAGAGAGGAGGCAGAGTCTGGGCTGGTGTTCCTGGGCCTCCTGGTGATGGAGAACCGCCTGAAGCAGGAGACGAAGTCTGTGCTACAAGAGCTGGCTGCCGCCCACATCAGAAGCGTTATGGTCACAGGTAAATCCCCAGGTTCCTTCTGCAGCTGTGCTAGCTGCCACCAGGCACGCAGGAGAAAGATTTACTTCTCCAGCATCCTCCACTGCATGTCCATGGTCTCCACCTGGGTTTCCACTATGCTGTGGCAGATGTGAGGAGCCTGCCTCACTGCTATCCTTGCAGGGGACAACTTGCAGACAGCTGTCACGGTGGCCAGGAATGCGGGTATGGTTCACACGGGCAGCAAAGTAATCCTTGTGGAAGCGAACGAACCAGAGGGCTCTGCTCCAGCTTCAATTGCCTGGCGACTGGCAGAAGGGTGCAAAGCAAACACAGCAGCTCCCCATGTAAGCACAGCCAGGGGTGGTTGCTGTCGAGTGCCGGGGGAATTAACAAAACTTTTAATATCTAATAACTTGCTCCTTGCTGGGGATTTGGAAGCAGCTCTGAAGAACAGAGGAAAGCTGGGGGCTAGTGTGTATCTACCCCATAGTATATGGAGGTGTGGTGTGGGCCGTGCACGTGTTAGGGAGAAATAATTAATCCAGTGGTTCTTTGCTCAGAACAACATGAACGACTGGCAAAGCCTTGCAGATGTAGTGGCCACTTCAATCATGCTTGAAGCGTTCCAAATTAATGCAATTATACACACTTGCCTGTGTGACTATTTGCTGTGCCAGACTTCAGTGTCTAAACTAGCAGCCTGTGGCTAACAGGGATTAGTTACGTGTGGAAACACAGCTAGAAAATCAAGTACTGCCAGGTGTAAAGATTTACAAAGGGCTGCTGCAGAAGGCTGTGTCCCTGGCTGCTGGGTGTGGGAGGCTTATGAGGCAGAAGTGAGATGGCATGTTATGACCTCAGTCTGAGAATAAATGCTGTCTTTTTTCTAGAACATATGTGCTGATACAGAGGAAAGGATCACCTTGGAAGGAGAAACCTGCAACTACCATTTTGCAATGAATGGAAAGTCCTATCAGGTTATTACAAAGCACTTCTACAGCTTGCTGCCAAAAGTAAGTTCTGAGGAAACAAAGCTCTTACTTGCCCTCCCTGTTTTATTAAGTGGCAGTAGTGTTCCAGCTGGAGAAAGGTGTTTTTCTGTCGGTAGCAGTAACGTTGTCACTTCAGATTTTGACAACTCTGGGCACCCTCCCACTGTGCCTGAGGTTTAACCCAAACAGCTTGCTTTCAGCATCTTCTAAGGCCTCAAACGACAGGGGTGGCTGCAGCGCTGCGAGCAGCTGTGCAGTGGAGTTATTCCATGGTCACCTTCTCAATTTCAGTTTAATTAAAAACATCAACCCCATTCCCATGTGCCACTACTATAGCTAGCAATGGCTTGGCAGGAGCATCAGGAACGCAAAATACCCACATCTAGTAGCAGAAATCTTCAACTCCTGTCACCCAGTCCATAAATTAGCTGCTGCTGCGACAGATTTTCAGATTTTATACTCTCTGGCCAGATTTTCTGGAAGGAGAAACCTCGGGCTGAGCAGTGTTATTGCTGCTGTCATCAGCCATCTGTTCTGCACTTGGGAAACACAATGCCTGGCTGCTCCGAAGGGCACTGTGGAGTGCGTGGTGGTCGCTGGCTTCCCAGAACCTCCTACGGAACAGGGCAAGGCAGAAGACAGGGCAGATAAAACTGATGTTAGAGGAAACCCTAATCCTAAGGGTAGTAAAACCATGGTAGGGTTTGGGAGACAGGATTAGAGCATTTTACAAATGTCAGGCACCCATCAGGGAGACCTGATCCTACCTCGCTCGAGCAAGGGAGGCAAAAATGCCTGCCCAAGGCAGCCTGTTGCTCTTCCCTGCAGATATTGGTGAATGCGACTGTCTTTGCTAGGATGTCTCCTGGGCAGAAGTCCAGCCTCATTGAAGAGTTTCAGAAACTTGAGTAAGGTTCTTTTTTTTCCTTTTTGAACCAAACCAATAACATGTTTTCTTGAAGTGTGACTGTCCCAGGTAGTGCTGCCCCAGGCCCATTTTGCCAGACCTCCCTTCCTCCCCACACGACCCTTGCTTGCATCCTTTGTGGCCACCTTCTTCCCAGTTGCCCTATAGGGATCCCTGTGCATCAGGAGAGCCTGCACCCCTCGCTCAGACGTAGCCACTGCTTCTTTCCAGTGCAATGTAGAAGGCAGAAAGAAAGGAGGCTGAGAGAAAACTACAGAGGCAGAGCCCTGCGTATACAAATAACCCCCAACCCCAGCAACTCCTGCACAGCTGCTGGGGCTGTCCGGGCTGCAGCTTTAGCAAAGCTGAAAACAACCTGCCGTAGTGAGGAGTTTGACCCAAAGGATGCTCCTCCAGGTCCCATTAGGAAATATTTCCTTCCCCAAACAGGACTCATGCTAGCTATGGATATTACTTGCTGAGCATAAACAAGATGTGGCACCTTTCTGAAAAGGAAACAATTATTGGTGATGAGGTGCTTCCTCTGGGGATGAAGTTTCCTGCCCTCTCAGAGCGACCTCACATGCGGTGGCTTGGGAGCTGCTGCATTATTTCAGCAATTCCTGTGTCTTTGCATCTACAAAGACAGACGAGGAGAAAATGCCAGTAAAAGCCAAGCTGCAGCTGCGGGAGCTGCCGCAAACGTGCATGCCCTGCTCCCTTCCTGTGGCCCCGGGTACCAAGGGGAAAATGCTGTCTGGAATCAAATGGCAGCTTTTCCTTTCCTTAATCCTAATTTTTCTCTGGGTACTCTGCCCCAGTCTCTCCCCATATGCAACTTGTCCTCTGGAAACAGACGCTGCTTTCTCCAGGGCCAGCATGAGTCCCTGCCCTGATTTACCCACTGGGGCTAAGCCAGCGGGTGCTCAACCATGGGATCAGCTATGTGCAAGGCTTATGTGTTTTCCTTCTTTTTCATCCACCAGTTACTACGTGGGTATGTGTGGTGATGGCACCAATGACTGCGGGGTACGTAGGAGCTCATCTCCCATTCTTGTTAAATTTCCTCTCTTTCAGCCTAAGGAGTGCTGTGATGAGAGGCTGCCCGACATCACTTGTCACCAGCATTTCCCAAGTTAGCCCGTGGGTGTGCTCCGTCAGTGCATCACTGTAAAATACTATCTACACTCATTTTTTTAAATACTAACACACACGATAACAGAGGATTACTGTTTGGGGTTTTTTCTCCCAGAAACAGGAGCAAGAGACTTTTTCTTACACATTTCTTATACAATTGTATATTTGAGGGTCTTAGCCATAAAAACAAGTATTATATTACCTATTATCAAAATCTATTATATATTATAATCTATCTGGTAAATTATATACAATAATAATATAGGATGTTATCATAATATAATTTGATAATAATGCATTAGCTTGCTTTGTAAAAGTTGTCCATTGCCAACACCTGAGCACTAAACCAGAGGTGTCAAGGCTGGGGATTTCATAAGAGAACAATAAAAGAAATATGAACTGGGGATTGAAAGCAATAGAAAGAGGATAAAATGGTAATTTACATAGTTTAGCAGACTGTTTAACAGAAGAGATATGCACAAACTCCAGTGTGGCAAACAGCATACACGGTGGTTCAAAGGATTGTAAGTAGGTATAATGGGATTAAACGAACTAAAGAAATATTTAAGCTCCAGGGAAGGGAAGATATCTGGAAAATGAGATCAGCTGGGCCACAGAATAGAGGAAGATCGATTACAAAGGATACTCGAAGCAAAACTTGTAAAGCACCAGTAAACATGTTGTGCAGGGTGGGAGGGATTTCTCTCCATCTTCTGACTCCCGTGGATTTCAGGCTTTGAAAGCGGCACATGCAGGGATATCGCTGTCAGAGCAGGAGGCATCTGTGTCCTCGCCTTTCACCTCCCGAACCCCCAGCGTGCGGTGTGTGCCAGAGCTGATCAGGTGAGTTTGCTGGGTGCTGCTGCCTGGCCTGGGCTCAGCGTGCAGGGTGACGAGTGGGCATGCACTGCTCTCAAAGGTGCTGAGAAACCAGACTTAGGTCCTCAGTAACTATATAAAACGGAGCAGGGGTTTTGAATTGGTTTTGATACTCAAGTTCAAGTGCTGGGAGGTTTTTTTTGTGGTTTTGGGAGAGTATTGCTTATGGTGGCTGATATTTTTGGAACAGGCAAAGCAGCAGCGTCACGTGAAAGGGCAAGTATAACAGTGACCACAGAATGGATTTGCTTGCCATTACTTTAATACATATATATATCTCCATGTGCTGCACATAGTCACGGAGCAGCCAGTAATTATGCCATTTAACCAAATGTATGCAAAGACACCTGTTTGTGTAGAAATGTGCTTGATTCCCAGAAATATTGAGCAAATTAGTAATGAAAAAGCAACAGCAACTTAATCCAGGTATTAAAATTGCAGCTGCAGAGTAAAACCAAAGAAAAAACCCACTGCAGATCAAGGGTGGTTAAGTGGCTCTGCAGTATCTTAAGGCCAAAATACTTGTCTATGGAATTAGAATGGTTTTCTATTCTTAGAGATCCTAAACACAGATCCTAAAAGCAGAAACCATCTGTAGCGCTAAAACCACAATACTGTGGTTATAAGTGGGGGGTTTAGCTCTGTTTTGTGTTTCGAGCAGGGAAGGTCGAGCTGCTTTGGTTTCTTCCTTCGCTGTGGTTAAATACCTGACCCTTTACGGCCTGATTCAGTTTGTTGGTACCGCTCTGCTCTTTTGGGTAAGTGCTTCATGCCCATCTCTTATTGATGCGCTATGCTCACTGTAAGCTTTTATCTTTAGTGGTGTTGCTCGGCAGGGAAGAAAAGGCATACAGGGCTTCAAGGAATAACAAAGATGTGAAAAGCTGGGCAACTACCAGCGGTGGGTAGATTGGTTGTAGGGACCCCAGAATCGGGGGGAAAGCTCAGTGATTGAGCTTCACCCCTTTCAAAAGAAGAAAGGGAGTTAGAAGGGAGAGGGTCCTGCCTAGCTGGGGATGGAGGCCCAGAGGCAGAACAGGACTTGCTGTAAAATGGGGGCTTTGGAAGAGCAGCTGCCTCTCTCTGCTGGAAATGCAGCTTGAAAAATAAATGTCTCAGGCAGTTGAAGCAGGGTAGTTAAGGAAGAATTATTGTTGTGTGTCACCAGTATGTGATGAATCCTTTAAAATTTTAATACAAAGAAGGGAAACAGTGAAGGAAATTAATGTATGGATTTACTCTGGGCCACGTCTCTTGCCTCAGTTCATGGGCACCTTCTGCGCACAGTCCCACAGAAGGTGAAGAGCAAAAAACACAGCGAGCTGCTGTGAACCTGCAAGGTGCAGCCGAGGTTTGGTGAGACAGGGACTGCTGGTGGGTCACTGCGTGAGAACACCTTCCCCAGCCACTAGATTGGCCGCAGCAACTACCCAAAGACATTTCAAACCAGGCACAAAGTGAAACTCTGGCTGTCACTGCTGTTATTGTGGGCTGGGAGCGCGTGACCTGTTCGAAGTGGTGCAGGGGGCACTGGTATCTGCTGGAAGAAGGGTAGAAAAACATGCAAATGCCACGTTCAAATGTTGGATCACCCACAAGTGCTATGAATCAGTGAGGGCTTCAGTGGGACCCAGCTGGCAAGCTGGCCTTGCTAGTCCTCAGGGGGTTGCATCAGGGCTGTGAGGCAGCTGCTTCTGGCATGCCATGGCTCTGAAATAGCATTGCACGGTACAGTTTATTGTCAAAGCTGTCATCCATTCTCAGGTAGTGCTGCCTTTGTTTTTGTTCCAGAAACTGCAAATCTTTGGGAATCACCAGTATCTGATACAAGATGTGTTCATTACCCTTCTGGTTTGCCTAACAAGTAAGCAGCTCAGGGAAGCCAGCTATGTCTGTTTGAGAGTCTGAGTGTAAACAGTTGACTGAATTTCCCGATAAAAATTAAAAGGAGAAGCCAAGCTCTGCTGTCAGTAACACCGCAACCATTGATGATAGACCAATTCCTAGGGCCCAGAGCGTGGGCTTCAGCTCATAGTCCTTTGCAAACACAGTGGCAGAACTCTGTAAGTAACCAACAGGGTTTGGGTGTGAGACTTGACTGGAAGAGAAGCAGTTGCTCTGGTGACTGCTAGTGGGGCTCAGACAGTGTAATTTCAGCTCCTGGCTCTCCTGTGTATTCCTGGTGTGAGACCAAGTGTGGCTTTTGGACTCCCATGGAGATCCCCATGGGTGGGATGCTATTCCCCATCTTCTCTGTGTGGTTTCCAGAGCCGGGGATTCAGAGAAGGTTCGGGTAGAAAATAGCAGAGATCAAAGCCATTTCTTGCCTGCTTATCAGGGCCAGGCTTTGCAGCTTTCACCTGTGATGAGTGGATGGGGGGGGGGTGGTGTCTGTGTGTGGCTCTGCTTGCCCAGAAGACATGGATGGATGCTGGCAGGCTGGGCTGCCACGGACTGCAAATGCCTCTGGTTTCTCTGCAGTGAGCTTGACTGAAGCCTATCCAAAACTGGCACCTTATCGCCCTCCTAGCCAGCTCATCTCCCCTCCGTTGCTGCTCTCCATCATCCTCAATGTGTGCTTTACCATAATCATGCAAACCTGTGGCTTCCTTCTGGTGAAGCAGCAGCCCTGGTACACGGCGCTGGCCAGCCAGAGGTAAGTCCTTCCTTCTGTCTCTGATCTCCAGATGCAGGGACATTGCTGCTGTGCGGGGACACTGCAGCCTCACCGCAGCCTGGGCATGGTGCAGGACCCAAATGGGACAGTTCCTCCCCTGCTCCCCCAACTCTTTGTATACTTAGTAGAGTGTTGCTAAGACAAAATTAAGTTGCTGCAGATGCCACACTGAAATCTGAAGGGCCAGTCCAAGGGCTAACCCACGTGTGTTTTTCAAATGCTGCCTCTGAAACACACTGGGCACCCATCCCTGGCATGGTCAGGTGGTGCTGGGGCAGCGGTGTGGGGAGCCTGTGAGGACAGGTGGGTGGCCTCTCTCCACTCCTCTCTGCTGCCTTCTCCCTGGGTCTGGCTGCACAGCTTGTCCGCGAAATAAACAGCCCTGGGGCCAGGCTTTTCTGAAATCCAACTTGGCTTAAAAAATGGTTGCGAGGCCAGAAGCCCTCTTGCTTCTGTGTTTTTGAAGGGTAAAAAGTCTCTCCATATTCCAGAGCCAAATTATATTATGTATTATATAAATATATATATTATAACACATATTAATGACCAGCATATCATCAAGCAAAAATGAACCAGTAGGGCAGGAGACCCAGCAAGGTGTTTCAGTGGGGATGCTCCCAGATGCTGGGGCTCAGCCAGGACCATTCCCCTGCCACTGCATGGATGCATCACAGGGTGTGTGTGCCGGAGCGGTGTGCAGGCAGCTGGGGCATGCAGCCTCATAGCTGTGTCTCAAACACTGCTATCGCTGCCCACCTGAGAGCCGAGATTTTGGTGCAGACCAGAAAATTAAGCTGAATTTTTTGGTTTTGTTTTGTTGGGTGGTTGTGGTTATTTTTTTAATGTACGGTTTTCACTCCTGTGTGCGATGCCTGGTTGCTACAGTAGGCTGGGTTGGAAAGAAGAGGGAATTGCTGCTTGCGGCTGACTGTTGCTGGAGAGAGCAGGAACAACGTGCTGGGTGTTACCTTACAGACATTGCTCTCCAGGGAACCAGACCGTGTCCTCCAGCAGCCCAGGGGGAAATGGTACCAGCAGTGGTGCCCAGAGCACTGTCCTCAGTTACGAAAATACTACACTGTGGCCACTGTGTTCTATCAACTGCATCATTGTGGCCTTCATCTTTTCCAAGGGAAAGCCCTTCCGGAAGCCCATCTACACCAACTGTGAGTAGACCTGGTGTAGCATGTCCTCTTGCAGGCTCCTGTTGCTGCTTCAAAATAACCCCGGCAGAAGAGCCTGCAAGGGAAAGGATGCTGTGGGTTTTTCTGTACCCACAGCAGTTCCTGGCATGTAAAATAATTGTTGGTCTATGTGAACTCCTACTTCTCCATTTCAAAAAAGCACAGTAAGTACTGCTTATGCTTGAGATAAGAGGCAGCAGAGCTGAGAAAGGGGACTGCATCTTGGTTTTGGAAAATAGGTGCTTTCCAGAAAGTGATGGGCTGGATTTAGTGCAGAACTGCATATTATTGTGAACACAGAGAGCATATGAGGATCAGATGTATTTGTTTCGAAATACACACATCAAAACCAATTCCTCTGAGATTCACGGTCTTACCTTGCCTGCCTTCCATTCCCAGACGTGAGAGAGAAAAGCCTGTGATAGTACCACTGCCAAAATCCTCTCACAATAACCTTCCTTTTTCTGTTTGAGTTTTGCAGAGATGATTTAGCCCTTCTGGCTACCAGTTGACTGATAGCTCCTTTGCAATTGCAGCTTTTTGCTCATGGATGAAAGGGCAGGACTTCACTTGATCTTAGCAGAGTTGATTTTATTAGGGATTTTGATAATAGGCAGGTCCCAAACTCATTTCACAGAGCATTGATCACCTGCAGAAGACAGGTGAGGCCAAAAAGATGCTGCCCTGCAAGCAGCCAGCCTGAGGCGCGACAGAAGACTCTGTCAGCTGAGAAATGTGCCACATGCTTCTCCGACTTTTACCCCTCTTTGAGGACAGTCCCTAGAAGGAAGCAAAGGGCAGTGCCCTTGCTCAACCCTGTCCCCTCTCCTCCCTGGCAGTGAGAAGGTTGCCAGGAGGCCATTGGGAGCTATTGACCCAACTTTCCAGATAAGTTAAAAATGCTCAGCTCCTGGTAATTGCCAGGAGTTTGGCACCTCCGGATGTCTGAGCCATTTTCCATTGCTCTGTGTCCTGCTCCTTTGGAAGAGGATGCAAAGGCAGACCCTTCCTGTGAAAGGCACAGGTATAGCCCACCTTTGCACCCTGTCAGCCACAGAAGCGCCTGGCCCTCCCTGGGAGGGCAGCCCACAAGAACAAGCAGCTGCCTCTGCTGCCTGCAGCCCAGGCATAGAGATGAGCACATGGAGGAGCAAGCGCAGGGGAAGAGATGCTGGTGTAGCTCACAGCAGTGCCCTTTCGAGGCACTTTTCTGTGGTTGTGTAAGAATCAGAACATGCCAAATCAGTTGTGCAAGAAAAAATAGTGTAGGTGGTGAGCTTTGCAGCAGGCTGCTGGGGAGTAGCTCCTCTAGTTTGAATTCCATAGCTCTTCTCTTGGCGGGGGGGGGGGGGGGGGGGGGGGGGGGGGGTGGGGCGGGGGGAAGCAAGGCATTTTACACGAGGGCAGTTTTACATCATTAGCATTTGGGTGTGCCATCAGCATATTTGCAGACTTTGGTCACCAACCTCCTTCCTTCCCAGGGCCACAAATGTTCTTCTTTCTCTAGATGTATTTTCAGTCCTTCTGACCCTCCAGCTTGCAACCTGCCTCTTCCTCTTCTTGGCCGACATGGATGCTGTGTACAGTGCCATGCAGGTAAGTACAAACGAAACGTGGGTTTCCTTTTCATGCCGCGTATTTTTCTGGCTCTTTAGCTAAGCACGCAGAAGCTACAGCTATGGTCATCTTGGAAATTAATTTACTGCTCTGATTGAGCAGCCCTTTCAAACTTCTCTAACATCCTTCTGACAAAGGCTTGATTAATGAGGTAACCCCCCCTCCTCTGGCTGCAACCAGGAGAAGAAAAAGTGCTTATAGCTTGCTGAGCTTTTCTTCCTAACAGAAAAGCACAATAGGAAGGACTGTGGTTTTGCCTCTTGGAGGAGGCTCATTGGCCAGAGATGTGATCAGCGGGGATCGTTGCTGCCCACTCCTCCTAAAGCACCATGAGCTCATGCCGGGCTGCCGTGGTCCTCCCTGGTGCTCAGCCAGGGCACAGGGCAGGCAGCTGCCTCCAGCTGTGCTGCTCAACATCAGGAATGGCCGAGCCCTGTGGCTTATGCCTGGCCATCCTGCGCGGGGCAGATTTGGGTGGAGGCCTGGCATTAGGGTGAGCATGCACAGAGGGAGAGGAGCCGCACGTTGTGCATTAGCTGCCGCTCCCCATAAGTATTTGGGCACCAGATCCTACCCCAGGCACTTGATCTGAGTAAGGCAGCTCTGTGCTATGGGGAATATGGCATCAAACCTTCAGTGACAAGGAATTACTGTCACTTCCTACTGTCTCCTCGTGCTTGCCACTGGGAAAATGTTAGCTTCTCAAATCGTTAGGAACAGATGCAAATCTTGGCAAGACATTTAAACCTAATTGCTGTTCATGTCTTTTCCGACAGTTTCTTTGTACTCCTGTGGTCTGGAGAGTTTACATCTTACTGATGCTCTTGGTCACTTTTTGTGTATCTTTTTTTGCAGAGGTGAGTGCATTTGTTCTCTGGGGTGCACAGGAGCAGCATCTGGTCAGGTCTTTCTACCCCTATTTGCAGCCACACTCTCCCACCTGCAGAAGCATAAGCCCTCAGGCTTTTCCCCCCCCCCCCCTTATGACTTGATGTGTGCCAATCAAATCCTTTTTACGCAGCCCATGAGATAATTTAGACCACAGCTCTTAAGCGTTTAGGGAGGGAGCGAGCTGAAGCGCAGCTGCCCAGGAGGAGCCCGCAGGGGAGTAGACCACAGCACGGGTCAGGCACTTGGCCGTGATTTTGAAACCGCCATTTCCCTCTTGTCCTACAGTCGATCGGGCCAGAGACTGTGCTAGCTTGTGCTGTTGGATATTGCAGTAATGACTAAGCTCTAAAGTGTTTTGTGGGTCAAGGCTGGCTGTAGCCAGCACTGGGTATTGTCCCCTGCAAGGAGCAGCAGTGCCTGCTTGTCCCACAGCCCCAGGAGGAGAATCTTGCCTTGATTATCCCCTTCAGCTAAACAGAGACCAGTGTTGCTTGATATAAGTGAGCAGAGCCTTCCTGTGGATGAGGAAGGTGGCATTTGCAACCGTGATACCGAAGCGGTGCACACACAGCCGCCCAGCGCCATGGGGCTCAGGGGGGTTGTACATATAGCATTTTGTCCCCAAGCAGCCCTCCCTTCCAGTGAAGGGCAACAGCACTGACCTTGTACTGTCACTCTGCAGGACGTTATTTTGCAGAACAAGCACCTCTGGCTGCTGCTGAAAGCCTGGTTTGGGTACCAGTCAAATAGCCAGTACCGAAAATGGCAGAGGATGCTGCAGAAGGATCCCAGCTGGCCTCCTGTAAACACAAAAGACTTTGCAGCAAAAAGCATGGAAGCAGCTTACATTAACCCCACCTATGAAAACAGTGACAAGGACTAGGTGAGACCCTGCAGCCAAGCCCGGGGCTGCGCAGTGCTACCAGCTTCCCTGGCTTGCACTGAACATCCCAGATTTTCATCCTTTGATGTGCACCAGATTCAGGTGTTTGAAATCCCTGCACAAACCCATCCATTCAGGGGCAGGCTGGGCCTGTGCTGGCTGTGCCCTGGAGCACAGGCAAGGATTAATTTCTCAGCTGCTGGTAAAATTACAGCCTTGACTCTATTCCATGGCAACAGCAGGTCTCAGGTCTTGCCAACATCTACAAAGCCTCAAAAATACTGAATACAGCAAAGTGATGGCTTCTGCTGCTCCACGTCATGCTCACTCCGTGTTTCAGTCACTGCTCCGTCAAACCATGTCACCGCATCCATCAGGCTTGATGCGAAGGCAATCCGTAATAAGTGACCTAATCCTGACCACACAGAGCAGCAAGCACACAGTTGCAATACCCTGTGCTCAGTGAAACGCTGTAGCTTCCAAGAGCTGCAGGGAAGTTCCCCAGATGAAGTAATTCCAGTTTTCTTGCACCCAGAGTGAATTATAGATGTGAGAGGGTGCATAGGCTATGCTCACCCAGGTCTCCCTTGCCAGTTCTTGCAGGCATAATGCTCTGAGTACAGGAAAGGTTAAAGCTCACAGGTTGCTGTAAGACCAGGCTGGGAAGGCTGGTGAGGATGTGCCCCACTTAAACTTGCAAAGGCAGAGGACAGCACAGCTGCTGCACACATATCCCCCCGTGCCCTCCCCCCCAACCCAGTTCATGCTCTGCTACTGCAGGTCCTGGCTCAGGTTTGGTGTCACACAGCAGAAAAGCAGAGCTAAGCCTTGGCTTTTTGCTTTAACTAGATCACGCCAAGAAGCGGCGGGTTGAACGTGTTCCAGCACACGGCTGCTGGACAGGTGCAAGAGGCTGAGGCCCTCTGTGCTTCCTCTTTAGTCTTCAAGTTGTTCAACCACCTAATTAGTTTAGCCACAAAACCACTTTTGATTACATTTGAAGGAAGCAAAAAAGGACTGTCAGGCTCAATTTTATTATATGTTTTCCCATATTAAAAAAAGAACTTTATTTAAATTTAAAAAGAGGGCACTACAAAAAATGACCAGAAGTCTTGGCTTCGTTCTTTCAAACACTGAATCAACTGATGTTTAAAAAAAGCTTCTGATCCCATTATGTACATAATTAGCAAGCCTCTTACTGACAGCTATTGTGCTCTCATCTCTTCTTACAGTCCAGGCATTTGCCTGTGCCAAAAATCAACGCAGGATTTAGTTTCTTACATGCGGTCTGCAAATAACATGGTTCCAAACATGTAAGATAGATACTCCTGGCAAAGAGTAATAAACCACATTTCTTCAAAACAGTTTTCTTTTAAGAAAAGCCTCATGTCAGCTTTGTGACAAGGAAATAGCGAGGCTCTGTGGATTTGGAGATGGGGCACACAGGCATGGCATAGCTCATTCTCCAGGAATGTTGCCCACTGCAGGGATCCTGGCTTTGTCTTCCTGCTGGCTGGAGGAAGATTAGTCTTGTGCTGGGGCTACAAACTGCTTAAATTCAACTTCTGGTCACTGAAAAGCCAACGGCCCCAGCTCCAGGCAGCAAAGGCTCCTGGCTGCCCTTTCAATCCATGGTGGTCTTTCTTTAAACCTCAGTGCTTTGGTAGCCCAAGGAGTAGAATGCACTTACAGGCACAAAGAGGGAAATTTCAGTGGCGCGGTGGCCTCAGTGCAGAACAAACAGCTGCCAGGGAAAAAGCTGGCTGGGCTTTTTCTGGGGGTCTGCAGCTCCCAAAGGGAGTCAGAGGAGTCAGGGAAAGGGATGCCTTCCAGGCAAGAGAAAACTGAGCTAACACCATCATGCCAAAGCCACAGCAGTTATTTAGGACACTGAGGGATACAGCCTGTAAGACCTGCTCTTCCTTCGTGCCTCCTGCCCTTGCAGAAGCAGCTCAGTTTAGGTACCACCTGTGCAGGCTCCAAGACACAGTGCATGCCCTGCCTGCCCTTTCGCAGGCCTGGGAACCTGGGCTTATCCACTGCCACAGGCCATCAGCTGGAGCACACACAATAAAGTCTCAGCAAAGCTTTTTCATATATATAAATATATGTAAAATGTTTTTTAATCAAAAGTAGAAGAAAAGATAGGTTATTTAGAGGAAGTAATTTACAGGATGCAGCCAACAAAAGCAGGATCTGTACAGGAAGCCCTCAGCAGAGCACTGGGTGTGTGAGGATGAAGAATTTGCTTGCAAGCACTCCCAAACTACCACAAAAATCAGAGGCAATGAAATAAAAGCAGATATGGCAAACAGGCCAGTGCTGCTCTCGGCAAGCGCAGCACAGTTTTTCCTAAGTTTCAGTGAAGCTGCAGCCACAAACTCCCCGTCGGTGGCTCCCAGCTCTGCTCCAAGCTCCTCCCACTGGCCCGTCAGTAGTGTTTCTCTCTGGATCTGCTCCAGGCCAAGCCCAGCACGGAGACGGCACCGAGAACAGCTGTTACAACCCCAACAGTACCAACCGCTCGTCTGACCTGTAAAGGGGAAGTAAGACACGATGAGGTGGTGGTTTTTTTTACTGCCAGGTATGCTAATGAAGAGCAGGCAAGGATAATCAAGGCAATTAAATGAATGAGACAGCTGCCCATAAGTAGGAGGGGTGACAGCCAGGCATTTAGCCTTAGGCTATGGCATTCAGCGCGAGGGTGCTACCAGGGTGCAGGCAGACCATAGCGAGCCTCCTGGTCCTATGTCTCCAGTGAGGCCAGAGATGGTGACGGTTTGGAAGCCACCCCTGGTGGTGCTTTGCTGTCCCCGTGCTGTTTGCGGGCTGTGCCCTGGTTCACAGCCTCTCATGGAGCAGCAAGGAGGTCCCCGTGAGGCATGGGGGTTTACCCCATGTCACTTACCTGGTCGGAGACCCCCTCACCGTAGCGGAGCTGCGTCACGAAGTGCTCGCAGTTGCTGCTAAGCACATCGTAGGACACATCCTGGTTGATGTAGCGCTCTGCACGCCTGATGATCGTCTTCACCGGGAGTGGGGTGTGGGTGCTGTCGTACTTGTTGTTGATGCGGTAGCTGTCGTTTCCCACCACGTCCTTGAGAAGTTGCATCCTCACCCGGGCCTTTCTGCTGAGCACGGACCTGGCACTGGCGAGCGTGGCTGAAGGCCCTTCCTCTGGGGGGGGGGGGGGCAGGGCCGGGGTGAGCCGGGCAGGGCAGGCTGGCTCCCCTAAGACCTCAGCGGGGTTTCTGGCTGGCTCCTGCAGAGGCCATCTACACACACTGGGGTCCACCACCAGCCCACGGGGGGAGCCAGAGCCTCCCAGGTCCCCCCAAAGCCCCGTCCGCGCCCCGCCGGGCTGCGCCAGCCTTACCTATGGGCGTCACGCTGATGACATACCCGTCCCCCAGGTAGAGCACCCAGTGCTGGTACGCGGGCCGGAATATCTCGATCAGGTCCCCGGGCTGGGGGTCGCAGCGGCCGGCGGTTGCCATCCCGGCAGCGCGCGGTCAGGACGCGTGTCCCCCTGGCTGGGCCGGCTCGGGGCAAGGCACAGGAGGCCTGGGGCGCGCAGGGGGTGGCAGAGGGGACACCGTCAGGGCCAGGCACGGGAGCGTCGCGGAGCGGCACCAGCTGCAGCTGCGGGGCCGGGGGTGCCGCCGCGGGCAAGAAGCGAAAGCGCTGGGCTGCGGGCGAGGCCGACCGGGGCCGGCAGCCAGCGGTACCGCCCGGCCCCCGCCGCGGCCGGCTGCCCCCGCCATATCGCCCCGCCGGTCCCCGCCCGCCGCGCTCCCCCGGGGCTCTGCTAGCGCCGGGCCAGCTCCGGCGGCGGGTCGCAGCTCCCCGCGGTGGGGGTGCCGGGGTACCCAGCGCCGCCCCCGGGCCCTGGGGCGCCGCCGGGAGCTCAGCAAACCCCTGCAGCAGCCGGCACCCCGGAGGGGGCCGCACCCCGCTGGCAGAGCCCTCGCCCACCCGCGCATCCCCCCTCCCGCAGCGCCCCGCTCACCGCAGCCCTGCGCGGCCGTCGGGACGGTGCCTGCTGCTGGGAGGGGGGAAGGGGAGGGGGGGGGGCAGCGCAGGCGCGGCCGGGGCCGGGGCCGGGCCAGGCCCGTTGAACGCGGCGGGCGGCGCCGGGCTGGCGCTGCCCGTGGCCGCTGCAGGGCAAAGGCATTGCTGGGGGCGCTGCTGGGGCTGCGGCCCGGGGTTTCCTTCGGGGCTCCAGAGGACCCCGGTGGTCGTGCCGGCGTGTGGGGCCGATCTGGAACTCGGGGAGAGTTACAAAGCAGGCGTGTGCATCGCGGCGCCGGGGCAAGGGGGATCGCTCCTCCCGACCTTACCGAGCTAACCTGACCTAACACGGAGGAGCTAAGTCAGCAGATACTTATTACACATTCGATTCCCAAGAAAAGGCGGGGTTGTTACAGTTAGTTCCAGGAGCTCACTATCATAAATCTGCTCCCTTTGGCGCAGGCGCGTTGACACCGGGTGGTGCGGGCCGGGGTCTCGGGGAGGAAGGCTCGCAGTCTGCCTCGGGACGTGCTCTTCCCTTTGGCACAGGGATGCTGAGCAGCCCCCGCTGAGCCGCACTGTGCTGGCTCTTCCCGGGCAGAGGCAACGCAGCTCTTGCTTACAACCGGGCTATTCGTCCTGTATCTGCGCCTCTTTGTGAGTCGGTCAGTTACCTACAGGTGCTGAGCACAGGTTGCAAGTGCTGTGTACTTAAGGAATGATTTTCAGCTTTAACTGTTTCAGTGCCCAGCGAGAGCCCTCCGAGCCGGGGGTGAGCGCAGCCCAGCGGCTCCGGCCGCCTCCCGGGCTGTTGCCGGCGGGGCGGGCTAGCAAACAGCCGGGCGGGCTAGCAGCCAAGCTGACCCGAGCAGCGTGTTTAAAGCCAGCGTGTCAAAGCCTGGTGAGCAAAGCCTGGTGAGCAAGGCGGTTAATGTAAAGGAGCAGCAGCAGCAGATTTGTCACCTTTCTGGCTTCAGTGGACATGAACCAGTCAAGGCAGCGCTGCACTGCGTGGCGCCTGCTCGCTGCAGCACCCCCCCCGCTTCAAACCTGAAGTCTTCACACAAGCTTTGCAATGGAAAACCAAGGTAATTCTTGTGGTATTGAGGGGGAAAAAAATTGTATCCGTGGAAACCCAGAAATCTGCTTTACTTGAGCACAGCTGGGCCCTGTTGCTCGGCCCGCCCCCCCCCCCCCGCAGATCCACCCTGTCAGCGGGTGGGGGAGCGCAGCTGGAAGCTGCTGCTGAACAGACAGGAAAGATGCTGTTATAATCGGGGTGAAATTCCAGCATAAGGTTGACAGTTCAGTTGTGCACGGGTAGGTCTCTCTGGCTGATTCATTTTCATTATGTAATGAGGCTGAAAGCCCCTTTCCATGTGCATCCTCTCCAAAATAGCTCTGCTGTGCACATGCGGGCAGCTGGCATGTTGTTCAATGGGCCAGAACAAAATCCCTTTTATCTACCTAGCTGTTAATGGAGGTTACAAATACTTTTCTGGCTAACAGCACATGTGAGTTTATGGATACAAGGGAAAGTGGAAAGGGTAAGTGAATAATGACCAGCCTTAATGGCAGAAACAACAGGAAGCCCACACTGTTCCTCACAGTAATCAGGAAGGAACATGCAAAGAACTGGAAAAGCATCAGAGAAACTCAGTGGTGTGTTCCTCACGTCTCAAAGCTTCACTCACAGTGCTGGAAATTTGTTCAGAGCTTGGACAAGGCCCAGGCAGTGCCCTGGTGCCCTGGGCCTTGTGAGTGATCTGTCATGGGGTGTCTTCCACACTGCAGGTGGGTATCTGCTCCACCGTGAACCTCCATGGGCTGCGGGGGCACTGCCTGCCTCACCATGATCTTCACCGTGGGCTGCAGGGGAATCTCTGCTCTGGTGCCTGGAGCACCTTCTTCCCTCCCTCCGCACTGACCTGGGTGTCTGCAGTGTTGCTGCTCTCACATATTCTCACTCCTTTCTTCCACTGCAGTTTTTCTTGTGTAGATTTCCCCCCACCTCTTCTTAAATATGTTATCACAGAGGCGCTACCGCCATCGCCAACTGGCCTTGGCTAGCGTCGGGTCCTTCTCTGATCCAGCTGGCATTGGCTCTGTTGGACATGGGGGAAGCTTCTGGCATCTCTTCACAGAAGCCAACAAGCCAGCCCTATAGCCCCCCCCCCCCACATACCAAAACCTTGCCATGCAAACCCACTACAGTTTTTCAAACAGCCTCTGAAGACAAGTCTTTTATCTGAGTCAGGACATATTTCAATTTGGGTCTAAAGCAAATTCAAGAGATTTTAAATGAACAATTTCAAACATTTCAGTAAATGCAATTATATATTTATTATTATTTCTTCTCAGTATTAGAAATATAAAAGCAGAAAGTAATACAAATTAATTGGAAAAATATTGCTAACTATAGGTATGCATTTGAGGATTCATTTTGATCAAATGCAGTGTTCACAATGCAGCCATAATCTTGCTCATGTGCTCTGTCGTCCAATACATCCCTGGGCCATTTTGAAGAAGAATCCCTTGATGTCACAGCTATAGTCATCTTTCTCTTCCTTCTGTATAATGGGGAAAAAAAACACCACAAAACAACCACCATTTTTAATTGCTATTCTTATCTATGGTGAGTGGTAAAACAATGGTGTGAGCGTGAATGAAGTCAGATTTTGGAGAAGCCCAGCCTTTGTGATAGTGATGCATATGCCCCATGTAAAGGAAATGGCACATGTTCATTTCTGCAGAAAAAGCTAATTTTTCCCTCACATTGCTCAAATGAGGTTCTGAATGCTGTGCTTCCTTTCTGGTCCTGCAGGTATGTGGCTGATGGGAGTTTTGAGGTTTACAAGTACTAAAAGGGGTGTATGTGTCTTGACTCTGCTGAACATGGGAAAGCTGGTAAAAGCCTTACCTGTACAGGTACACTGTAGAGGAGATAAGAATGACAAGAACAGCTACGCCTGCCACAACTCCAATGACGATGGCAATTGTATGGTCCTCAGGATTCTCTGTGGGAGGGTCTTCAACTGGAGAAGAAGTAAGAGCCCTGTCAGTGAAAGCTAACCATACTGTGAACAGATTTATTTTTTTTTTCTCAACCCTTGCCTGTCTGCTTGATTTACACTGTTTTCTCTGATGAATGTGGCCTTTGTCAAACCCAGGTCCTGCATGCTCTACAGAGCCCTGCTGTCATGCCTTCTAGCACCTCTCCGCTACGGGATCTGACCCCTTGGACCACAGACTCTCACCAACTGGGTTACTAGTTTACAGCATGGAAATGAAGAGCAAGCTCAGTCTTCTCTGTAATGACATCCAGTTTTGAAAGTGGTGTAAGGCAGACAGTGAAATCCAAAATAGTTCTATTACCTATCTTTTCAGTCTCGCAGCTTGGTCCTGTGTACAGTTCTGAACATTCACAGTAGAAGCGGGAAGAGGTGCTGTTGGTAGTTTCAGAGCAAACTCCATCATTCTTACAAGGATTTGGCATACATGGTCCACCTAGCATGAAGGAGGAGAAACATTTTGGACTCTCAGGTAATCTGACTGAGAGAACTGTTCTTGCTTAGGTTACACTGACTCCTAATGCAGGACAGCCCCTGTGTTTTAAGGCGCATTACTTGTACTTGACAACAGGAATAAGCAAAAGAAATGCTGTTTCTACAGTAAAACATTAGAGCAGGATCTCTAGTATGTTTTTCTTCTGTACACTGTGGCAACTATCTGCAACCAGGTGATGTCCTATAAGCAGTAAGTCAGGACGACTTAGCATCAAAAACAGTATGATAGTGGTTGACTCACTCCTGTAGCATCCACGACTGTAGTTTGAAATTCCACAGATTTCATCAGATCCACACACTATGTTAGAGCAGGAGACAGTGGAACTTTCTGTGCACTGGCATCTCTGAGAGCAGTCATCAGTGGTGAATATTTCTCCAATCTAGAGGACAGCAGTTAAATGTTAAAAAATGTCAAACAAAATCAGCCAGAAAAACCATGGATGGAGCACTGGGGTCCCATGCTGTTCTCTCTGGTGCCTTCCTGATGAATGACAACAGGGCAGATATTCCCCCCTGCCCTCACTAGTTTGTACAAAAAAGAAAGCAAGCAGTTTACTAATCCAGCTCTTTGAAACTGAAGGATGGCCCAAGAAAAAAGGCAAAAGAAGAGTTTGGGGTATGAGATCCTGGCCCCAGGTGGGGTACCTATGCAACCAACAATGTCTAACTGCTGCTGGAGGTAAGAGTGGCAGATGCATGACATCATGCTTCCAAGGCAGTGTGGAAATACTGTGTGTGGTATTCCTGGCAAGCGCCACCTGTTCATGTGTCTCTCTCCTCCCATGAAACAGTTTTTACTGGCTTAGGCCTTTTCTGTACCAAATCTCTAGTGTTAAAACAGAAATCTATGTGATTATCAGGCTGTTCTATCTTGCAGCAACAAAGGAGGATTCATCCAGAATCCAGCCTTGCTTGATGCTCACCTATCCTGCTTATACCACTCTTCGCTGAGAGCAGAGGGACCACAGTGACTGGCAGAATTTCTCTAATTGGTGTGTTGTAAACTTTAGAGCCTATGAGGTTATTATTTAGCATAATAAAGGTGAAGAATTAACATGGAGGTCAGAGTGTAATCATATACTTTCTCCAAGTGCCTGCCTTGAATATTCTGGCAGAGTTTCAGATGCAGGCCATGTGATCCATTCTCTCTTCCCTTCCTCCAGAGACTAGAATTTTGTTAAACAATTGCTCTTTGTTTCTAATGCAAAATTACATGCTGAGGAGAATGAGGAGATTGTCAAAATGATTAGCAAGATAAAATATTGTTTGGTGCTGCGGGAGCTGTCTGACCCACAGAGAGACTGTACCTCATAATATTTGTCAAGGTATGTACAGCCGCATTGTTTGTAAGGCACGCAGTCAAAACCACTAAGGACGTAGCCAGGGAGACATTCACAGCCTTCGACACAAGGTGATTCGCACTCAGAGGGGCTGGTCAAGTCGCTGCAGGACGCAGGGCATGCAGATATGCATGAACTGTAGTTGCTGTTGGCAGGGCATGATATTCCTTTAAAAATAAGGAGAGTCCAGTTATAGCAGGCTGCTGTGCAGTACTTGCTTACACAATGCCCTTTGAGATCCAGAGGACATTACCATTTTGTAGGAGGCAGTAAGATGAACACACATACACACAGATGTGCCTACATATATAATAGTACTGAAGTTGTAAATGAAACGCTCCAAGTCAGGAAGTGCATCATCAAAGCTATTTGTATGCTGTGCTCACTGATCTCAGAGAACTTCTCACACATTCAGGGCAGCCATCCCTGCAAGTACCAGAGCTGTTTCCCAACTCTGGGAACTGTGTTTCACCGGGAATACAGTCACCTAACCATGGGTAATGCAGGGGAAGTGTGGTTTGATGAATCTCCCAACTTGAAATCAAAATATTAGGGGAAAAAAAAGGGGTGAGATTATTATAAGTTTTATTTCAGCATCTTTTAGTCTGAAGGATTTGAAGTTTTCAGCTGAATCTTTTTTATCTTGAAATTTCACAGGCAAAAAAGAGAATGAGTGTATTTTGTAGATTTAAAAAGAGATTGAAATGAAATGTTTTTCCTTCTGAATTTGTGGCTTGTGATGGTCTCCAAAATTTTAACTTTTTTTCCTAGTTGGGACATTTTTTTCTCTCACAAAACTTCTGATGACAGGGGAGCTGGCATTTCTGCTTTCCTAAGTAGCTTTCTAAGCTGGGTCTAAATGTAGAAGTCAGCATAGGAGAGAGAAGAGAGGCCAGAAGAGCAAGTGTGCATGCTAAACTGTGAACAGTGATTAAAGCATGAATCAACAATCATTCCCTAAGAAGCTTTGATATGTGGTGCGTCTAGGAAAAGCCGCAAATTTCAGATTTTGAGAGTCTTTTAGACAGGAACCATACTTTCTAGTTCTTCCTGTGCTTACCACAAACTGTCTGTTGCCTCCAGCCTTCCATATTGACTCCTTGCTGCTGACAAGCCAGCACGTATTCCTCCAGACTGCGACATAAAATAGCATCCTCATCTCCTCCCACACATATATCAAACAGGCAGCTCCTATGTACAACATGAGAAAGCGTTCATTCCCAATACCTTTGTTATTGTTTATTTTCAGCTGCTTTTCTGCCTGACTCTTAAGTTAGTTCCATTTTCCTGTATCTGGCTGACAGGAAAACAGAGGAATAAAAAACCCCCTCCAAGCATATGACTGGGAAGATCAGGTCATTTGTTGTGCAGCTGCTGCTAACACGTGAGGTATTCATATATGAACAAGGAATAAACAGGTACCCGACTGCTTGTCACAGGAAGTTATTCTTTGCTGTCTGCTTCTGTTTGGGCTAGCGTGGCTGCATCTTGCTCATAGAGCACTTTTTAGCGCTGCTAAGTCTTATAGCTGGCCTACACACTTCTTTCAATACCTGGGTGCCTTTCCCATGTCCATACGCCTTGAACATTGACACAGAATTCTGTTTTTTACCCAGTGTTTGTTTGCTAGTGCTACTTCTCAGCTTTGCTTATCATCTGAATATCCGTGGCCCGATTTTCAGAGGCACTGAGATCTGAGATGAATGGGATCTGCAAGTATGCAGCACCTCAGAAAAATCAGGAAACCCTTAAGAAAGTAGAACAGGCTGCCCAACCAAATTCTACAGTGAGTAGAAAAGTAGAAATGCAGCTTACGTAAAGATCAGGATATATACATTGAAGCCAGTGGTCCGGTTTATTTGGCTTAAGATACCTTCACATTCTTCTCACAGCTAAGAGACACTTTGAAGCTGGGCATTATCAATTTTTAGATGTTAGGTACAACTATATGACTAAAGAAAACTGACAGCTACTTGACAATTTTGTGACTGATGACTGATGAATATGAGGATGAATCAACAGGTTTCATTACAGCTCAAAATTAGGTGTGTAGGAATTTATATGTGGGAGGTGAGAGCAGCCTTGAAACACAGGAAAGGGTATCCTTGAAGATACTGGGTTAAGTTACTCTTCACTAATCTGTTCTTTTGCGCTGCTCCATGGAAGATGCAAGAGTGTCACTGACAGCTTCAGCCTTTGTGGCTATAGCATGAAGGCTAGATTTTATGAAGCTAAAATTATTAAAAGAAAACTAATAGAGCCAGGTACTAAATTCTCACTGAAAGTGAACAAGAACTGTAAGCACACTGGAAATCCCAGCCTACAGGTATAATGCTTAACATTGCTGTTTTATCTGTGTAGGAAAAGAAGAAAGCTACTTTCTACAGCTAAGAGAAAAGTGGAACTCTAAACAAATAGAAAGACAGATCATCACAATTTGTGGATAACTGGCTAGCTGAAGAGGGTCACATAGACATAGTCCAGCTGGCTGGACAAAAATGCACATCGCTCTCAGCTTATCTGAAGTAAAGCAAAAATACACTGTCTTTGGCTGTTCTTGTTACACAATAACAGGAAGATCGCGGTGGGAAAAGAATGTTGCAGGTGGGAACAGGTAACTACAGAAGAGAAACTAGGGGCGGGCTTGATATTTAGGCAACTAACCAATAATGAGCTTAAATTTTGTAATATGTATGAGCTAATTGTAAGAAGGCATAAAAGGTGACTGTAAGAGACAATAAACGAAGTCTGCTGATCACTCATATTGAGTGACTGTGTCTTCCCTCCGTCGCGACAACAATTATGTAAAACTAAATAAGGGGATTTAAATACATCAATAACAGAATCACTGGGCCCAGTTCACCAAAGACACTTACTATCCTTAGTTCCTATTAATACCCTGGTAACTGAAGATGCAAAGTTCTTGTCAGAAACAAGCACAAAAATGACTTTGCAAGTGGGAAGAACGACTGTCTGCAGTAGACACTTACGTGAAATAGAAATCAGGTGAGACTGTGGAATGACACTTCACGAAAGGACCATTCAAGTCAATCAGGATTTGACATCTTGAAGTGCTGTTTTCTTGCCCCAGCTGACTTTCGCTGCAGCCTTGGAAGAGCCCTGGATCTGGTTCCTCCTCAGATTCAGCTTTTGAGTTGACATCTCGTCTGTAAAAGAAGTCATGATGAAACCATCAGTTCTCTGTATATCCAGCATCCATGATACTCCTCTCTAAGTAACACCACAAGAGTACTTCTGTCTTGTGGTGTAACCTTATTTCTCTCTCATGATTTATCCTGAATGGGAAGGAGATAGATGAAGCAAATCAAAGATGTAGTAGAACACTTCCTACTGTCTCAGAGATTTATGGATATTTAAATAAAAAGATATATCTGTAATTATATCTTTGGAAATTCTACATGATGCAGGCTTAATCCAATGCCTTCTTCATCCAATCTATTTAATAAAATCTGAATGTTAGTCAGAATGATGCAGCTGAAATAGGCCACTATTTATTGGACATGTGCTCACTTTTGCTGAATAACTGGCTGCATGCCTGAAGTGCCAAAATTCTCTTGTAGGCATAGCCTCCGGAGCCCCTTTATGCTCAACACTACCTACATACTGCTTTCTCCTATTCTGGCAGACAAGTTTTTGCAGTCAAATGATATCCTGACAGCTAATACAATTCCATTTACTTGCTGAAAACGTTCTGTGTTAGTGGCTAAGCAACCTCCAAAGGTCTTTCAAAGCAAATTGGGAAGGAATGAAAGAAGGAAACTTCTTTCCCTACCTGGTTCAATGTTCTGTATGGACTAATTAGCACAGAATATGCCTGACCACAAATATCATGCTCATTTATAATCGAAAGAAACCCTTATTTTCTGTACTGGCAGAAAACACTAGATAGCCATGAAAGTAAGGAAATCAGATATTTCAAACCTCACCTAGGAGGAACTGTGAACTCACCTTGATGGATTCAAAGCTACCTTCATGTTCCAGAGGGAGGGATGACACTGAACTGGGATTTGCCCTCCCTTTGGCCCATCCAGCACAACATGATGTATTTATCTTTGCTAGGAACCATGAGTCTGGCCAAGATCTTATTCATCCCTGTGCCCTAGCAGTTGTAATGACTGTGACTCCAAAGAGGGATACTGAACTGGAGTAATGCAGTGATAGTTCAGGCCTCTTTTGGCTAGATGGAAGGGCGCTGATAATTCACCCTAGTGATGAGCAGGAAAGGTCCCTACACACAGACCAAGGGAAGAAGAAAGACTAGAAATAAGACAGTGTAGTTATTCCTGTATATTAACTGTGGCTTAATTCACTCCCAGTAGCTGTGCTTGCCATAGATATTAAGTAGAAAGTTAAGTACCTGAGACGAGAGGTTCTTCTTTTTAGAGGAACTTTCCAGCTCTCACCAAATACATTCACATTCTTCACCCAAACACCATCTGGATTTGTGAAGTCATTTCTATGTCTCCCATCAAAGTCACCACACAAGCCTTCCACTCTGTTTCTGTAGGTGTTGGCCAGCTTTATATCTAGGGAAATTCAGAAGACAAAAAAACACCATTACACAGAAATCTTTGCTTCTGAGTGTATGGAAGAGGTGGAAAGCAGTGACAAGAACCACATTTAATGATTCAGGTTGGAGTTAGTAACGTGACACGGGCCTCACACATAGGATTTGAACACAGCCCTGAACATACATACATGTTCATACCCACATTACCGGGACTGTTTCTGTGCTCTGCAATATGGGTGATGAAAAAAATTGTTTCTTGCAGCCAATAAGGTATTATGTAATATGGCATCACCACCTGAGGGCTCGTACTGCTTACTGCTTTGCAACAAACTGAATGTACTGCACACTTTTTGCCCTTCACTTACAATTCACTTGCTCGTTGAGAAACGGAATTCCTATAAAACAGACCTTTTTTTTTTTTTTTCCCCAGTTGGAATTTTAGGGCTTGGAATGACAGCCGTGTGTATAAATGGCCTGGCACTTTCACCATACACTCAGAAATAACATGGCTATATTCTGTTGTAAATCAGGAGTAGCTCTTTTGCTCTCAACTGCTTTGAACAGAGGAGGTAATGTGTGTTCAATTTACATAATGAGTTGCGTATATGTGATATGAGTCCTGCTGAGAAACACTAAAGAATGGGATTATCTGGAATAGCCTTGACAGGAAACATGTAAAAGGATGCACTCTGACTCTACATCTCATTTCTTCTAAGTTCAGGTGGACCCAGATAAAGAAATGAGTTTTATGTGTTTTCTGGTTCTTGGAAAACCCTTTTTGTTTTAGTTTTCTGGAAGTTTGTATCACAAAGGGCCATAGGCTCAAATGGTGAAAGTTTCTAATTTTGCCTTGGGTTTAGACCTCCTTTGGAATAAGAACATTTTTTGAGACAGTGTATAAATATTCCTGCACGTTGTCTTAGTATCACTTACCTGCATTTTGATTGCCATCAAAGCTCAAGTATAAGCCAAAGTCTGTCTCCAGATAAATTCTTGTTGTCCTCTGGTATATACGAATACCTTCATGAGGACGAGCAGGGGGTCTCACCCTCACACCATCCAACTAACAGGGAAAGAATAAGTTAAAATACATAATATATAGGCCAAATTCAGGTCTGGCTTCATTAGTCATCAATGCTACAAATGAACACTCCTCTGGTTTTATGATAAATGTATCAGATAATGTAACCAGGTAAAAACCTCAGTATTTGTTTTTCTAAAGTTAACAAAATCATACATTGAGGAAAGTGATCTGGGCACAATGTTTTGATTCCATCCTAACATATTCTATTGTTGAGCTAAAAATTTATACATGAGCTATGTATACTCTTACGCACCAATAAAGGGGAAGGAAATGCAGTTTTCCTAGCATAATTCACACTTTTTCCTACCACTGATAAAAATTTGTATGTCTTTACTTAAGTCTTGGGATATTTGGTGTTTTATTCCTAAATCTCTATTTATTCATTTATTTGTTTGAAGTAGAATTATATCCTTCACAGCTATAGAGAAAAAAGACTCAACACAGCTGAAAAATCACATTTGTGGTTGCCCCATAGTACTGCTATAATAATACAGTTTGCTTTAATATCTAAATTCTTCAAAACAGACATTTAATACTCAAAGGTGTTATACTGCAAGGGAGGAGCTTTCTCTGTGCTCTGCAGTCAGCAAAAAACTTACCACAAGCTGCTTGTTCTGCCTGAATTGTACTGTGTGATTATAAACATTGACGACAATCTCTTTCAGGTAAGTAATGTGTCGATTTCGACGAAGGGGATAGTTCACGCCTTCAATGCTGAACTGTGTCAGAGTATCAGGTAGGTCACGGGTGGTCTGAGCCAGAATATACGTGTATTTCCCTTGGAAGTGGTGCACCAGGCCATCAAAGGTGATGTAATGTGGGTCGCCCATGATTCGACATCTCCCAAAACCTAAAGAAGAACAGCTTCATTACTTTCCTGCCTGAATGTGCATGCACGTGGAAAAAAGAGGATCATTGCCAAAGGATTCACAGATATACCTGAGTTTTGGGTTTGGTAGATGCAATGCAAATAATATTATTTTTATAAAAAAATATTTAAACTAATCAGGCTGAACTGTCAAATTTCTAGATATGTGTAAATTTTCAAACTCTTGTTCCACTTCCCTCTGCAAATTCTCTGTCTTGTACTGGAACTTTTTATTCTGAGAACCGAGGCCTTTTTGTGTTCGATAATGTGTCGTCAACAGCACTGTCAGAGCTGTCTTCTTTTACCGTGGAAAATAAGTGCCACGGAAAAAAGAACGGACACCCAGATCCTTCCTCGTTCTCCAGCCCTCTTGGAACACCAAGCGAAGATCTGCCTGCACATACCTGTTGGATTGCACTTGTGTTTTCCATTTTTGATCACGCAGGTTTCTTTAGAATCGCAGCTGAAGCTTTTACATTTGATGACACCGTTGTTCTGACACTGGCATCTTTTGGTGCAGTGTGGAGTTATCCAGGTCTCCCCAGCCTGGACACAAGTTGTGTTAATAACATGTTATCAAGGTACTCAGCTTTGCAATGCAATAAAAGTTCAATAGCAAAGGGTATAGGGGCTGGCTAGGTGCAGCCTGTCCAGTTGGGGATTCCACGGCTGCTCAGCGCAGGTGTAGTCTCACCAAGAGCCTGGGAGGGGGGGATCCTAGTCCATTTATCCTATTGTCTTTGACATAATAATTTGAACACAAAACAGCACTAGGACAGGCTGCCTGAACAACTCTGATCAACGGACTAGTTTTAAATATGCCTCAATTGTGGCCTCAGGTGTGAAGTACCAAGCTCCTGCATATCCTAACACCTAAGCCTGCAGCTTTTACTGATCAGATGAAAGGTGTTTAAGAGGTAGACACTGAAGATTTCTCTCTCTCATTCAGATGGACAGAAGACCAACTTTCTACAAGTTTTGCAGCCAGAGATTTGCTCCACAAACTACTTACACTGTAGTAATTGTTGTCGTCATCCCTGCAGCCACAATTGCTCAGAGGTACACACTTGCCATTACTAAGCACGTAATTATCATCACACTCACAGCCCTCTGTGCATTCTTCTGTCTTCTCACAAAGGGAAGAGGCAAAAATGTCATTGCATGTCGATGGGCAGGTGGAGACACAGTCTGTGTAATGGTTGTGGGTTGGACATGGCAATGCTGTGTTGTCAAAAAGCATAGAAGCAGCGTTATTAAATACATTTAGAAAGGGCACTGCAAACACATGTGCCTGCCTGAAAGCTACAACTTGGCCTATAAAACAGTAGTATAGAATTGCCTTTTAATAGCTGGTTTGGATCATTAACAAGTTTTGATTTTTTATATTTTATTTTAAAAAGCAAAAAAAAAAATCCCAACCCAGAGTATGCTCTCTGGAGCTGCTGGTTCTGCTCTATTACAGGTATGCCTGAACTGGTGGTACCTGATGCAAATTCCTTAGGATGTTCAACCCTCCAGTGATGTAAAACAGTTGTGCATCTAGTTTAACCACAGACATAAACACATGCAAGAGCAACAGATAAGCGTTGTCAGACTGAAGATTCATCTAGCTCTATACCCTGTTTCTTCCAATGACTAGAGATGCATAAGAGGACAGCTGAAGAAACAAGGTAGCAGGACAAAGGGTTCGTTTGTCCAGTATTTTCCTCTGCTCATGGCAAGGAGGCAACTAGGAATTTCTGATGGACTTAGTAATCATTAGTTCCCAATGATTTATATTAATAATAATTAATTCTCAATGTAATAGTAAATCATGAAAAAACAACAAAAAGAAACCCACTGTGTAATCTTTACTCATTTTTACATAATTTGTAGCTTTGTTGACCAGGTGGAATGAGGCACATACATTGGAAATTAATCTGAGAACATGGCCCTTTATAAGCAGCTGGCCAAATTGCCAGTTTTCATTCAAAACACAGCCAGTGGCATTGAGCCCTGTGTCTGAACACAGCATCCCGCTTCAGTTTAGTCTTCTGGTTATACTGTTTCTCCATTTTAAGGCTTCTTGCAATATCTCATGTCACTCATTTGGCTACTAAAGCCATTGTAACTTCACATTACTACCCATAACTTGCCTAATCCTGAGATATCACTGAGTTTAGCTCAACCTGAATGCAGTTCAGTGCAACAATGGAGTCATAAAATCATAATACTAAAATTACATTTTGTGACAATTTGGGTTTAATTTTCTTTGACATAACTTGTTTACCTAATACTGCTAATTTTTTTTTCATGCTATCAGTCATTCAAGTTTCATTTTTTCATTTGCTTGTGCACTTACGACAGAATGTGCTGTTCCTCCATTTAATGGTGATTCCGTGATTCCTGCAGGTGTCCACATAGACTTGAACTATGTCACAGAGAGCAGACTTCATGCCATCATACTGGCACATGTCATAGATGCAGATCTGTATGAAGTCTTCAGGCTTGACTAGGTTATGACATGCTTTGAATTTGTCAGATTTTAGGACATTGCACTGGCTTTCAATGACTGGTTTATTCTCAGCAGTGCAAGGAGGACCATAATCTTCTCTTAAGTCTGACAAACACCTGCATGAAAGCACAGACACAGCTATATTTAAGTTTCAAAGGCATATATAAGACAGAGACTGAAAAAACTGAAAGGCTTGTTTCTACTGAAAGGTATTAAACAAACAACTCTAGAGACTACAGTCTTCTATGAGTGAAAGACTAGGCATTAGTCCTGCCTGGAAATCACCCTGCTGTGTCTGACCCTCGTTACTTTCACTGAACTTGACCCTGTCTAGAGGATTGACTTCTCTGCTTGACCTCAGACCTCTCATCACTGCAGACTTGTGTGGTGATCTGGACTCTTGGCTGACCCTGGCTTCCAGCCTTGCGCC
The DNA here is from genome assembly GCF_023634085.1 of Falco cherrug. Taxonomy (NCBI): domain Eukaryota; kingdom Metazoa; phylum Chordata; class Aves; order Falconiformes; family Falconidae; genus Falco; species Falco cherrug. The sequence continues at coordinate 19,973,806 of NC_073707.1, forward strand.
TGCCCTCCTTGCCTTGCTCAGGTAGTGCGGGATGGGCGCTGGCTGGTGAAGCCACTGTTCTCTTGGCTGTGTTACCACACTTGGCTCCTCGTCCCTTAGGGAGCAGCTGGCTGTTATTGTTCCCCAACACCATTGTCCTGCTCCAGGTGTTTTCAGTGTAAAACAAACAAGCTATGTCCGCACTGTGGATGCCCCAAGGCCTAATTCACCAAGTATATATATAGATCAATAGGATGGCTGTGGTTTCCCTCTGGCCTGTGTAATGGTTTCCTGTGGCGTTGGCTTTTTTTGAGCTTCAGATTCAACAAAAGTCTCATATATACTACTTATATGTTACAAAGTAGCAAACAGTCAAAACAATTGAAAGAAGACTGTGTCCTGAGGGAAAATGGAAGGTATGAGAAGTTGCATTTACCCTTCCTCACTGTCTTCCTCCACTTTCCAGCTGTTTCCAAACTGTGTAATACTGACAAGTGTACCATTGAGCAAGGAAAGATCATCTTCAGGGTTATCATTGAAGTTACCACACATGCCATGTACCTGCAAATAAGCAAGAACCACATTCTAAGCGCAATCTGTTCTACATCAGTTTCCCCAATAACTTCTTATTCATTGCCTGTGAAGTCATGTGACCAAATGTGCTGGTTTTGGCTGGGAAAAGTTAATTTTCTTCATAGTAGTGAGTATGGGGTAATGTTGTAGATTTGTGCTGGAAGCAGTGTTGATAATATGGGGATGTTTTCATTACTGCTGAGCAGCGCTTATACAGAGTGAGGGCCTTTTTAGCTTCTCACACCACCCTGCCAGCAAATGGGCTGGGGGTGCTCAAGAACTTGGGAGGGGACACAACTGGGACAGCAGACCACGACTGAACAAAGGGATATTCCATATCATATGTCATCATGCTCAGCATATGAAGTTTGGGGAAGGAGGAGGAAGGGGGGATATTCAGAGTCATGGTGTTTGTCTTCCCAAGTAACCATTACACATGATGGAACCCTGCTTTCCCGGACATGGCTGAACACCTACTCGCCGATGGAAAGTGGTGAAAGAATTCCTTCTTTTGCACAGCTTGCACACACAGCTCTTGCTTTACTTATTAAACTCTCTTTATTTCAACCCATGAGTTTTCTCAGTTCTACCCTTCCAAATTTCTCTCTAATTCTACTGGTGTGGGGGGGGTGGGGGGGGTGGGTGGTCAGCAAGTGGCTGTGTGTGGGGCTTAGTTGCTGGCTGGGGTTAAACCATGACACCAGATCAACACCAACAACCAATCTCATTCTAGCCATTTCAGACACACACACTAGTGTCTGATGGCACCCACAGAGAAATAAAACAGAAACTTCACTAAGCCTGTGGTACCCTAAGGCTTCAAGGCATTTAATTCTGTAAGTTGGATGTATTCCCCTAGCCAGGTCATTTTCTTTAACTACCCCCTCAGAATACAAGGAAATTGTTGTGAAGAGAAAAAAAATAGAAAGGAGAAAAATGATGTGTTATAATACAGCTACAAAGAAAGATGCAAAACACGGGAATAAAAGAAATTAAAAGTAAATGCACAAAGCAGCAGTTTTGAAACAGTGCCAGATTCTTACATACTAAATCTTACCTTTGAGAAATAAGACTGCGGGAGGGTGATTTCCAGATGGTGATTGCCATCATATTTCACTATCACGCCAAAGTCAGTTTCCACTACTATAAATCTGCCAATGTTTCCAATGGACACGCCTCGCAACCGGTTCTCCACTGGAGTGTAGACTCTCTCATTGTTCAGCTGGGTAGACAAGTCATTTGTCAGTATGGACATTCTCCCATGAAAGCTTTTCTGCTCACAATCTATATTCTGTGCAGTGCTGAGGATTTCTCTATGAGAGTTTTAGCTCTTTTACACTTCCAGCATTGCATATTCCAACTATGGGTTGCAGGAATCAGCCTTTTAGCTGAGGAGAGCTGGGAAGGACTTATAGCCTGTGCCTTTAACAGGGAGCTGGAAAGATCCCTGGTAGTGAGTAAGCTCTAACGTACCCATAGGGTGGATTCCCTGCCTCCAGTGCTGCCATGGAACCCTGTGCTGGCCTAGACTAATACAGTATGACTTGCTTTTCCTCTGTTCTTGTTAGCTAGCTATAGGTGACTGGGTTGAAAACAGCTATTAAAGTGGGGAACCCCATTCTTTAGTTCAGGCAACAGTTCTCCAGCCTGGAGGCTCAGGGTTCCATCTCCAAGATATTCCCAACAGAACAGTAAACCCAAACCAGAAGCCTTGGGAGCTAGTGAGATTTCCCTATGATATCCAGTTAATGGAGATGCCTACAAGTATTAAGCATACAGGTACATATTCCTTAGGAAACATGAAGATCCTTTCTCCTATAGCTGCTGTAAGTGAGCTAATTTTAAGATATTTCTTGTCAGAATAAAAAGCACGACCACCTACCAGGATTCCTTGGCTTTTCTGGAGGGTGATTCGTACACCATATACATCTATGTAGACTTCCTTCAGGTATGTGGCTCCTCTTAGTCCTCTGTCTTCATTCTTGCCAAGGATGGTTATAGGAATGACACTGTTTGTGTTGACAACCTTAACCAAGCTGTAGGTGCAGGTACCCACAAAAGTGTACATCATTCCATCAAAAGTGAAATAATGGGGATCTCCTGCCACTTGACACGTCGCTTGGCCTGAAGGTGAAAAAATGATCTAAGAACCTTGGACTGGATTTCACCATGGACTCAGCTGACCAATGATGTTTGCATTAATGCAGCAACCTAATCCTGATCATAATTACGTAAGAAAACCTTAACAGAGGTATCTCAGATTCATGCCAATGACATTTATTTGGAAATAAGAAAATTTCAGAAAGTGTCTCCTAAATATAATTTGCAAATTGTGCACAGACTAGTAACTTGGCAGCAAATGAAGCTCTTTATACTTTTCTATATGTTGTTGTAGCTGTGATTTTCAGTAGTTGAGAGTAATACAGAGCTTTTCTACTTAGGTATATAAAAATACATAATTATATGTATAAATATACATATTTTTATATATAAAATATAATATATATGTATAAATATACATGTATTGAGAGTAATACAGAGCTTTTCTACTTAGGTATATAAAAATACATAATTATATGTATAAATATAGGTGTAAATACAAAACTAAATAAATTTGCTTCTATATACATTGATACTTAATGCACTTGCCGTTACCCAAACTCTCAGAAATGCAGTTCTCAATTATTCCCAAATTTAGAGCTTGCAGCATGGATGATGCGGGACTTGAATTAGTATTATCAGGACAAAAAGAACCCAAGTGACCTTGTGAGGTTTTGGACAGCATCAGTTTTTGCTGATATCCACTACAACAGAAGAGGATCCGTGCTTGCAAGACAGATCGTCGTGTCTTTTCATATCTTAGCACAGGCTAAGTTGGGACTTCCTTGCCATCACATATGAAAACAGATTTATAATAAAGCTAGGAGAAGAAGGATCTAATTATGGAGTTGACATTGAGAACCATTTTCAAGCAGCACTTACCATTAGAATGACAGCCCAGCACACCATCCTGAATACTGCATTCCTCTCGGACTCCACACTGCCAGGATGTGCACACAATGGTGTTATTAGCCTTGCAGGTGCAGCGTTCATTGCAGGGATAACTGGTGAACCAGCTTTCATCCAGCTGAGCAGAAAAAAAGAGTATAAAAGTACATACTGTAAGATAAATTGGAAGGTAATACCATAAGGGACAATCAAACAATTACTATTTGAACATGCATAATATATGATCATTTAGGTAATTGTAGCCATACAGCTTATGGATCAAGAAGGTTGGCAAAGTGAGTCTATTTTGTTATTATTAATTGTATAAATAATTGTGTTACTGTTATTAACATTTTGTTCTCTCATGGTACACCATATAAACCTTTGTAGACTTCTTTCAGGTATGTTTTTTTCTTTTTCTTTAAATGTCTGAGGTAACTTGCCTGGTGATAGTGCTTTTTTTCATCAACACAACCACAGCTGCTTTCTGGCACACATTTGTCTCCACTCAAAACATAGCCTTCCTTACAGAAGCAACCTTCTACTGGTAAGGAACTACAGGAATCAACTGCTGATATGTTCAAACAGGTAGAGGGACACCTAGTACCACAGCTCTTGTAGATGCTGCCTCCAGGACAGGGCATTGCTAGAGAGAAAAAGAAAAAATAAGATCACTCAAAATGGCAAAATCAAGATTAAAGTTTTCTTGATGCTTTCGCTGTGCTCCTGAGAATATACAAAGTTGCTGTTAGAAAGTCTGACACTGGGGAGTGCTGCATACAAAGGATTTTCTTGCTGTGTGAGATGGGTGGCTTTTGGTTGGGGTGGGTAAGACAGGTGGACCACCCTGCACTTCATCTCACAAAGGAAGTCAAACACTGCAGGCTCCCTTTGAGAGTAGGTCTGATGTGGTTATACATGACTAATCGTGCTTGCTTCAGTAAACTTTATTCTGCAGGTTTAAAGACAAAGTCACTCCATTAAGAAAATAGAAGAATTTCTTCACGTGCCAGCTGATACGGCCCCATTACTCTAGTTACTATTTGAACACTTGCCATATACTTAAAAATAGAACTAAAAATCACACTCTCTTTTACAGAGACTCCTTGAGAAAAATATATTATACTGTCACACCCCTCTTCCTCATGGTAGAACTGGGCTTCTATCACTCAAAGCATGATCTCCATGGAAAACATTACATTTTACAGAAATCCTGAAACATTTGTCCATTCTGCCATCTAAAAAACCCTAAAAACTGTTTCTGGCTAGATTGTGTGACACATCGCTACATATGACTTGCATTTACTTCTGTCCCTACAGCAGGATCTCTTAGTTCTGCCAGTCAATTACAGCCAACATCTCCGGTCATGTACCAGAGTGCCCGCCCCTTGTCAGGTTCTTAACTGAGGTTTTGTTTGAATTACTGATGGAGGGAGGACTTGAGAGTCAATCCTCTTAATGTGATTGAGTCTTCTCTGTAACTATAATCAAGCCATAGATATTTAGGTCCTGGACTATGGCCTCAGACTATGAAGTCTGGATGTCCATAGCTTTAATCTGATTTTGAGGGTTAGAAGTTTGTTTCTTGCTCTGTTGTCTTTTTATATATGAGTTCTCTGTTCTCTGCTCTCCCAGGGCTGACTTACTACATGCTTTAAAGCCATTCAAAAGTCACAGTAATTCTTTTTCCAAACTGAGCAGCTGCTAGAATCTCTCAATGTTTTTTTATGGTTTAGTTTCAATGAAGACCTAATTGTTGATCACAGAAAAAAGAAGAAAAAAGAAAAAAAAAAAAGCTGCCAATCTGCTGAAGGTAATACAGTGGTAATAGGTACAATTGAAATTAGTGTAAAAGATGAAAAAACATAGAGAATTATGGATTATTTCAGTGTGGTTGACCTTTAGAGGATTTCTTTTTATCATTACAAGTGTGTACTTTGTGGATATAAAGGTCCTTTAGAAGATGTCTGGCAAGCAGAAAACTGCCCAGTACTGCATAAAAGCACCAATGGAAGCCCTGGAAAACTTTATCTAAGCAATACGAGTTCATTATACAAAATTTCCCATGAAGTAATTCTGAAGAGAATTAATCAGGAGGTAAGTGAGAATACTTGATTTCTTTGCTTTACAGAGAAATACTTGCAAACTTGCTAGAAACAGCTGCTTCTCAAGGTCTCTTATTGATAGTTTTTTAACCAAAAGCCATCTATAAGCATTTGTGTATGGAGGATTACCAGCTCTGCTTACACTGAGGATGGTAGATTTTCAGTGGGGCAAAGCAACAGTTATTTCCCCAGTGCAGAAGCTTATGTAAGATACAGTTGAATGTATTCAAACTTTTCCAAGAAACTAATAGTTTATTATTAAAACTTTAAGGATTAGACCTGCATGTATCCAAATGTTCTGGAAAATTAGTGTTCTGTACAAATACTGTAATGGTACCGAAACTGAATCAGGCTCAAGACATGAGACAGACTATACTCAAAACATTACCAAAAATGAAATAACATGCATCAAAAAGGTAGAGGAGAATGTGCATACTTTTGAAGTTTAAATCCAGAACAGATATTTATAAGTCATAACACTCACGGCAAAGAGTAGCATTCCTCCATTCTATGCATATCCCAGCATTGGTACATGACTCAGCATAGGCCTGCAGTCCATAGCATAAGGATGTTGCCTGTCCACCAGTGAAACACATGTCATAAACACAGCTTTCAAAGAAATTCTCTGGAGACACTTTGGTGTGACAATCCTTGAAGATTCCTGTGTGAACCAAGAAAGATATATAGAAGGGTGGAAAAAAAGTTGGGAATAATAATATCACCACCACTATCTATTTTCTGTCATGGCAAATGTGCTGTGAATGCTCCAGGCTAACCTTGTTCTGTAAGTTAAACCAACACTTGAAATGGAGCACGCACAATGAGACTTGGCCCCCTGGATCAGGCTTTCTTCTTTTTGCATGGCTGATACAACATAGGTTACGTAAATGAAGAACTGCTGGCTAGGCAAGCCACTAATTCTAGACAGCTGCAGGGGCTGTCCAGTGCCGAAAATGTGTATAGAATTTCAGATAAAGTATCTGTAATGCATGCAGTGACAGTGCCCTCTGAACTATTTCTTTTAGCAAACAGAGCACAAGTCACTATAAAACAAAGAGCAGCTGTGGCTCCCACACACATCCTCAGACAACCTTCATGGACGCATTGGCACTGTCTGAACGGTTGACTTATCTTGGGCGAACACCTATGAGTTTTATGTTGGCCATTTACGCTGGAGGCTTTGTACGCTTCCAGTGGGAGCTCAGAACAACAGACTATAGAGAGGAGACAACACAAGCTATAAAGTGTTCCATCACACGGCTCACATACTACCTGTTGGGTCTGTGATCATGCCACATGCTGTGTTCTTCTTTGCTTCACTCTCCAGCACAGGATCACATTGCTCTTCTGTCCCACTGGTGCACCTGGGGAAAGCAAGTAAAATCAAATGTGTGTTCAATTGTTTTACTGTCAGATTTGCAGTGGAAGATTGACACATGACAACTCTGCACGACAGGGTGTATTTTATTACAGTCACGAGACTTTATCCAGCTTCTCTGAAAAGCTGATGTCAGCTCTATCACTGAATGGATTCCCTTTTTGATGCCTTCTGGGCTATTCAAAGGCTTATTCTTAACTGAAAAAAGAGCTATGTGAACTAATGGCTTATGGTTTCCAATCAGAGAACTAGACTGAAGTCCCATCTGTCCTCACACTCAGCAGACAGTTCCTGCTTTGGAAAACAAGACTTAAAGGACGCAAGCCCTCTTCTCATTCCCCGTTTCATGTAAAGGGGCAGCCCCCTACTTCTAATGGGCAGTTGGAAGATGTAAAATGGTACTGGATGACAAAGCCAGTGAGCGGATGGATGTTTGATTAGGAAATGCCATGTGATTAAATGAATATACATACATGGTGTTATTCTCAGGCACAAGCCAGCTTTGTCCAAGGTCAGTGGAACCACTTGCAATGTCACCGTTGGGCTTTATGTTGTCATCATTTGGATTGCCATTATAATTACCTGTGAGGTTAAAAAAAGATTTAGGGGACATGTGAAGTTCACACCTGTAGAGCAAACCTAGGTTTCAGGTTGTAAAATAGACTATAATGAACAAGGGACAGTGTATATGCAACATCAATGTGTGCTGGGAAAAATAAGAAGAGCCCAATCGTTTTAGACCTTGACCGCTGACAAGAGCTGCTGTTCAGAGACTTGTGGACTAGAAACAAGAAGTCTGTAAGTTCTCACATAAGTAGATCACTTTGCATACAAGAAAGAACTGCTTAGTCCAACTCATTTCCTTGGATCCTACCTGTAGAATTCTGGTCTAAAAAATCATATGGTGGTGTTTGCACCATTATATTCTAAAGTAGATTTCCTGAATTGGAGGTGTGAAAATCCCATGGAGAGGTAACTGAACTAGGAAATTTCAGATGATCCAAGTGACAGAATAATCAGAAACTCAAAAGACAAGCTACTCTTGTAACAGCCACATTTCCATGCTGAAGTGTATTTCATATAATCACTTGGATTTCAAAATGTTGTTCTAACTAAGCCTGCTCAGGTTCAGGCATTAGCAATATTGCTGATGGAAAATTACTGGTCACTACTAATTCCAGCAAGCTCCTACTCTCATTAACTACATAAGTCACCTGTGGCTGGCTGATTTTGCTATCCTGTCGCAACAGAATTTCTTACAACACAGTAGAACGTGTCCTTTGTGTCTGGCATTTCTCACAGGACTCTAAAAGGCCTCTATGTTTTGTATCATATATAGCACTGAATATTTGTGGTATTTGAATTTTGGAAATATAGTATGAATTTTGTTTCTTATTCATCAAGTCTGTCAACTCAGGATCATCCATATTGGATCCTTGACATTGCTTTGTTTTAATGTAGACACTGTCTACCTTAGCCGGAATAAAAAGTAGGTAAAAATAAGCTTTAGCAGTCCAATTCTTGTTTTCTTTCTTTTTCTTCTGTTTTTTTTTCTTTTTTTTTTTTTTTTCCTTTGATCATAGAAACATGATCATTCAGGTTGTATAAATACCTCCTAAAACAGCACAGGAAAACAGCAGCAGGAAAACTTGAGGATGCTGACAGTTAGCTATTCTGAAGATTTCTCTCTGCTGTGGAAACAGCCTCAAGATTTTATGATTCACAACATGAAGTAGTATAGCATTCCTCACATCCAACAAAAGAAAAATACATCAGAATGTAAATAACAGAAAAATGTATTTGTAGAATTTTTGAGCAAATGCATGCAAATCATTATTCTTCCTAAATTTAAACTGCAGAACTGAAGTGAGAGTTTTGATTTGGCTAAAAATGTTATTTGTAGTTATACTTCATAACATTCCAAATGGATAGCATGTTACCAAGAATTTTATAAGTAGCACTTTTTAGAAACTAAAAAATTCTAGAAAGTTTTCTTCACTGCTGTAAATTCTAGTCCATTTGTCAAGGACTTGTGTGTAAAGTAAGTATGACATGCTAAGAAAAAGAGTAGAAATAATCACCAGCCTCCGCAACTCACTGAAAAAGTGACTAAGCCTGTGACTTACCACAGAGGCCACAGAGCAGACCACTGTAATCAGAGGGCACAGACACTTCTGCATAGTGATTTCCATCATATCTCACCCACAGTCCAAAGTCAGTTTCCAAAAGAACATATCCACCACTGCTTTGAATACTGATCTTCTTTTCAATAAATACAGGCAGGTTCATTCTGCTGCCATTCACCTGTACAGAAGGTTGTAAAAGTTAGTGTAGGGCTGGTGGGACTCCTACAACTACCAGCAGCTAGAACAGATTAGTGAAAGATAGGATCTTGTGCACAAGGGAACTGGAAATAATTAAATAACACTTCAGCTGAGCAAATTTGTTGGACATCCCACTAAGAGATATATTTAACTAATAAAATGAGAAAGTTTGCTATAAACTATACAGAGAAAATATTTCATTAAGTGCATGACAGTTTAAAGTATTATATATGTATTTTAAACAAGTATTTTCTTACATTCACTTTCTTGTTTTTCAGCAAAGAGATCTGGTTGCCATAGACTTCTACTTGCACTGACTTCACATAAGAGACTTTGGTGTTGGCTCCTCTGTGCTCATTTGTTGTGGACACATCAAAGTATGGAAGCCTCTCAGAGACATTGCATATTTTGGAGAGGGTGTAAGTGCAATTTCCCATGAAATGATGAACTCGGTGGTCAAAAGTATTGTAATGTGGATCCCCAGAGGCACTGCAGGAAGCACGCCCTGGAAAAAAGAAAGACATTCCCTCTGAATCCTATCAGACTTCTGCAGTTGCTTTGTTCCCACTTTGTTTTACTTTGTAATAGCTCAGATGTAACAGTGATGGTATCAGTCAAAGACATTCCAAAGCCCAACCACTCTTTCTGGTTTTGTATCCATAAAAAAATCTGCACTCTTGTGTATCAGAAATCTATGCTAGAAGTCAAGGAAGAAATATAAGCAAAAATCTTTGATATTAATTATATAAAGTGAGTTTTTAGTGTCCATATCTGAAGGGCTATTTCTCACTAAATAGGAAGAATTTACTCAAAAACATTACAGGGTTGGTTAGCTAGAATAGAGGGCTGTGCTACCAGCTGTCTGGGATTCTGTACTCACGTTGGTTGTGTACAGAGTACAGAATGCAGTCCTATTGAACACTGCATACACAAGATGTCCTTTACACACTTAAAAAAATTAATAAAATCAAAGTTACTTAGTACTCCATACTCCTTAGTATGGAGGTACACAGTGTGCATGCATTTGTGTGTGTGAGCTGGGTAAGGATTTTAGTGCTAAGAAGAAATTTCCATTTTCAACAAAAACATCTTCCAATCAAATCTTAGCAGAGTTGAGCTTGCAGGTGATTTATGGTGCTTATCATCAACAACAAAAAATAATTAAAAAATTCATTACCTCTTCTCTGTTTTTCAATGGTGTGTTACAAAAAAAGCTACACTTATGGTTGTGTCTACCTGTCAACCTTAATTGCTTATGCACAAATTATTCAAACTGCAGGAACTGCATACACAGCAATTATAAAACAAAACACAGACCACATTCAATCTGACTAGGTGAGCTAACAACTGTACTGTACTTAGAAGGCTGAATTATAGAAGACTTAGTTCTTAACACTGGAGGAAGGAGTCAGTTAAATCTTATACAAAATGACATATTAGTGTTTTTCCTAAGTTTGAAAATAACAATGACCATCATGACTCAGTCTTTTGCGGGACCATATCATTGGATTATATCTAAAACAAACCTCAAAATTTGGAAGCTAAATTCAGTTCAAGAATGCTACAAATCATAATATCTGTATAACAGATGAAAACATGCCATAAAAAAGGGTGATTTAAATATTTATGGACACAAACATAAAGACTCTGTGAGATATCAGGCATCTGGTGGACTGTTACTATAATCCCCAACACTTTGGCAAGAGAGACACAGGGCAGGACATGGACACTACACAGAAGTCCCAACATTGAAGGACTGTCCCATCAGTGTGATTGAGTGAGCAAGGAAAAACTCTGACCTTTCAACATAAAAAATCTTTCATGTGGTTGTGAGACCCGGATGAAGAAATCTTACAGTTAAAACAGGCAGTGACAGATGGGGATGGGAAATTACAGTACCTGAGCTCGGTGTGGGTCTCGGTGGTGACGACGTGCGTGGAGGCTGCGTTGTAGTGCCTGGCAAGGTGACCGTGGGTTTTGGTGTCGATGGACCTAGCACAAGAGAGAGCTAGAGGAGATCTGTGCCAGCGTGGGAGTTCTGTTCCAGGCAGCTGGCCCACCCTTCCCAAAGACCCCAACACCGTGACCAGAGAGGCCTAGGGCAGGCATCACACAGTTTCTGCTCAGCAATAACAAAAGCACTCAAGAGATCTCCCACCAACATTGCCAGAAGACTGAACAATGCACACAGCCCCTTCACTACAGAAGCCCCTTCATAACACTCCATGCCATGATCACGGGCCTTTGAGGGAGCAACACAAACAGGTTCTACAAGCAGCGGAAGATGGAGATGAAGCAGGAGAGTACCTGAGCTCGGCGTGGGTCTCGGTGGTGACATTGTGCGTGGAGGCTGCGTTGTAGTGCCTGGCAAGGTGACCGTGGGTTTTGGTGTCGATGGACCTAGCACAAGAGAGAGCTAGAGGAGATCTGCATAACCATGGGAGACTCATCACAGGCAGCTGGCCCACGCTTCCCAAAGACCCCAACACCGTGACCAGAGAGGCCTAGGGCAGGCATCACACAGTTCCTGCTCAGCAATAACAACAGCACTCAAGAGATCCCCACCAACATTGCCAGAAGACTGAACAAGGAACACAGCCCCTTCACTACAGAAGCCCCTTCATAACACTCCATCCCATGATCATGGGCCTTTGAGGGAGCAAAATAAACAGTTTCTACAAGCAGTGGAAGATGGAGATGAAGCAGGAGAGTACCTGAGCTCGGCGTGGGTCTCTGTGGTGACGACGTGCGTGGAGGCTGTGTTGTAGTGCCTGGCAAGGTGACCGTGGGTTTTGGTGTCGATGGACCTAGCACAAGAGAGAGCTAGAGGAGATCTGTGCCAGCGTGGGAGTTCTGTTCCAGGCAGCTGGCCCACCCTTCCCAAAGATGCCAGTGCTGTGACCAGAGGGGCCAAGGGCAGGCATCACACAGCTCCTGCTCAACAAACAGCACCTGCACTCAAGGGCTCTGCCACCAGCATTGCTGGAAGATTGAACGAGGCACACAGCCCCTTCACTACAGAAGCCCCTATACTACACTCCACGCCATGAACCTGGGCCTTAGAGGGAGCAACATGAACAGGTTCTACAGGCAGTGGAATCTGGAGATGGAGCAGGAGAGTACCTGAGCTCGGCGTGGGTCTCGGTGGTGACGACGTGCGTGGAGGCTGTGTTGTAGTGCCTGGCAAGGTGACCGTGGGTTTTGGTGTCGATGGACCTAGCACAAGAGAGAGCTAGAGGAGATCTGTGCCAGCGTGGGAGTTCTGTTCCAGGCAGCTGGCCCACCCTTCCCAAAGACCCCGACACCGTGACCAGAGAGGCCCAGGGCAGGCATCGCACAGTTTCTGCTCATAAAAAACACCAGCACTCAAGCGCTCTCCCACCAGCATTGCTGGAAGATGGAATGATGTAACCAGCCCCTTCACTACAGAAGCCCCTTCATAACACTCCATCCCATGATCATGGGCCTTAGAGGGAGCAAAAGAAACAGTTTCTACAAGCAGCGGAAGATGGAGATGGAGCAGGAGAGTACCTGAGCTCGGTGTGGGTCTCGGTGGTGACGACGTGCGTGGAGGCTGCGTTGTAGTGCCTGGCAAGGTGACCGTGGGTTTTGGTGTCGATGGACCTAGCACAAGAGAGAGCTAGAGGAGATCTGTGCCAGCGTGGGAGTTCTGTTCCAGGCAGCTGGCCCACCCTTCCCAAAGACCCCGACACCGTGACCAGAGAGGCCCAGGGCAGGCATCGCACAGTTTCTGCTCATAAAAAACACCAGCACTCAAGCGCTCTCCCACCAGCATTGCTGGAAGATGGAATGATGTAACCAGCCCCTTCACTACAGAAGCCCCTTCATAACACTCCATGCCATAGTCATGGGCCTTTGAGGGAGCAACACAAACAGGTTCTACAAGCAGCGGAAGATGGAGATGAAGCAGGAGAGTACCTGAGCTCGGCGTGGGTCTCGGTGGTGACGACGTGTGTGGAGGCTGTGTTGTAGTGCCTGGCAAGGTGACCGTGGGTTTTGGTGTCGATGGACCTAGCACAAGAGAGAGCTAGAGGAGATCTGTGCCAGCGTGGGAGTTCTGTTCCAGGCAGCTGGCCCACCCTTCCCAAAGACCCCAGTGCCATGAGCAGAGAGGCCCAGGGCAGGGATTGGCAGGGTGTCATCCCAGAAAGAGCCCTGCCCCTCAAGGGCTCTCCCACCAGCATAGTTGGTTTGACAAAAGCAGATTAGGCGCTTCAGTAACTATGCTCAACGTCTTGGCCGTGCCCCTTGTCATACATGAACTAAACAGTGACTGCAAGCAGCGGCAGCACCCCAGCCTCCCAGAGGAAAGCCTGCTTGGGCACAGGCTGCACCGCTGGCTTACAGGGCGCTGCAAAGGCAGCCTGTGCTCCTGCCTCTAGCGCAGCCTGCCACCTAAGTCAGTGGCATCTCTCAAGCTTCCCTTCCGCAAGCCAAGCCTTGTACCTGCACAGGTTCCCTTCTCAATGGACAGATCATCCAATGCTACGTCGCTCCGGGCATCTTCACCCCATTCTCCCTCCAGGACAATCTAAGGGAAGGGACGGTTCCCAGCGTTAGGTCCAGCTGTGTGTGTCAAGTGCCTCTGGAAGGCACCGTTCACCTCCGATGGCACTGAGAGCCTGTGCCCTTACCTGTAAGTTTCCAGTGCTGTGCACCGTGATCTCTCCCAAGTTCCATTGGTCCCCGTGGTTCCCAGCAGCGCTCCAGAGCAGTGCAAGGTCTTCGCCCTTAGTCACGTACACCCGCAGGGCCATTTGCTCAGCCGCTCCATACATGTGATACCAGAAGCGGAAGCAGTGCGGCCCTTCCGAACTGCACACCGGACTGAGCAGATGAGCCGAAAAGCCGGGGAGGGCATTGCTCCCTTGCAGGTAGATGTAGTAGCCGTCTGAAAGACAGCGTGAGCCACACTGTCACACGCCTGTCAGATCTGGACAAAGCAGCCACGGACAACCCCAGCACACTCCTGGGAGCACCCCTGCTGCAGTTCAAGGCAGGCAAAAAGGAAGGCCCTGGCTCTGGGGGAGACTGCCGCCAACGGCTCTGCATCAAGGCCAGGAAAGCTGTGGGCTGTAGCTGCTGTTAGAAGAGGTTTGTTGCCACCTTCCTAGGGACAGCCCGCTGCCTGAACGACTGCTGCGGCCTAAGTGCTGCTCCTACCTCCCGTCGTGTGGTCAGAGGAGGGGCCGGTGTCTTGTGTGGGAGTTGGACCCTTGTTCCTTATCCAGTCAATGCTGTTGTAATCTGCCTGGACCCACTCGCAGAAGTCGTTGTCAAATGTGCAGGCGAAACGGCAGTCGCTTGGGGCAGCTGGAGATGGTGCAGAAGGGAAAGCAGAGATGGCAGAGTGAGGGTGGGGTCGAACTTTCCCCAGTGTTGCACGGGGCACGCCTACGTCCCCGGCATGCTCAGGCCCAGCTGAGGATGGGCAGCCAAGCGGGAGGGCACGAGCTGAGTGCCTAGCACAGCCAGCAGAAACATGGATGGGAGACAAGAGTACCTGTGCTTGTGCCAGGTGCTCGTGATGTTGTTGTATGCGGAGGCCGCGTTGAGGTGTCTGGCAAGGGGGCCGAGGTTGTAGGAGCTGCTGGACGTGCAGTGAAACAGAGGTGGAGAAGATGTGTTTTATAATGGGGATTTGTTCCCGGATGGGGATCTTGCACCCTTCCCAAACACCCCACACCATGGCAGCAAGGGCCTCTTCACCTAAGGGCTGGCCCACCAGAGCGGTTAGGTGACACACGGGAAACCTCCGCCACAGCTGCCCCACTCCTTGAATGTGGGCCACAAAGGAGGCCAAGAGAACACTTACCACAGACAGTGCCATGACTCCAGTCTCCCAGAGCAACACCTGCCTCAGCACAGGCTGCGGCATAGGCTCCCAGGTCATTGCAGAGCTGCTCCGTGCTGCCACCCGTGGCACACTGGTCATAGACACAGCTCTCAAAGTAGGTCTTGGGCGACAGGACTGCATGGCATGGCTGGAACTGGCCACCGAGTTGCGTGAGGATGGCACACTGCTTGATAGCCGCCACCTCCTCCTCGGGGGAGCAGGATGCAGGCGGGCTGATGGCTGGGTCACACCTACAAAGCAGGCGGACAGGCTTGAGCTCACAACAGCCTGTGGACCCCAGCCACACCATGCCCTGACCTCCTTCCCAGCCAAGACCTCAGCCTCTGGAGTCCACATTCCTCCCTAAGTCAGGGCACCCACGGCTGTCGCTTGCAAGGCTGGGCCCACACGTGGCCCACAGCCACCATTCCCTGCCGTGGCATCAGGCAGGCAGAAACAAGGCGCTGAGGCAGCTGTGACCCCAAGAGCACCGTGCCGAGACCCTGGCCCACTCTCTCTGCGGTCAGGAGCAGTGAGGTGCCGCACGTGGAGCGGGGTGGCAGGGCACTGCATGGGGCTCACGGAGGACCCTAGAGCAGAGCGCCTATGGGGAGAGAGCGCCGTGCACCCTGACCGCACGGAGGGGCCTGGGCACTGCCACAAGCAAGCCAGCCTTGAGGGGAAAAGGCAACGGCCGTCCCTGTCCGTCTGGGACCCCGCTGCAGGCAGGACATCCCACTGGTGGGTGGGGCAGAGGCGAGAGACAAGGACAAGGCATCTGCTGCTGTGGAGCCTCTACATGCTCTGGCAGGCAGTCCCAAACCCGCAGGCCTCCTCTCCCTTGACACAGGCCTGACATTACTGACCCTCCCTCCTCGTGCCCCTCACAGCTGCCCCCTCTCGCGCTGTCTTTTGTCTGTCATCTACGTGACGGAACAAGGACTCACAGCCACTCGTCATCGGGCACCATCCAGCTGGCTCCAAAGTCATTGAAGTCGGGCACGACAACCCCATCGGGTCGCATGAAGTCGTCCTGCTGGCTCCCAGTGTATGTCCCGCACAGCCCACACAGCCGGCCCTTGTGCTTCTCGGACACCTTCACTAGGAGCTCGTGGTCCCCATTGAACTGCAGCTGCAGGCCCAGCTTGGTAGAAACGCGCACGTAGGAGCCACTCAGGGCAATGGTGACACCGGGGGCAGGAGAAGCAGGCAGGGAGGCCAGAGCACCATTGATCTGAATAAGGCGGAGCGGGGAGAGAGAGAGAGAGAGAGAGAAAAGCATAAAGAGGTGGCCTCTGCTGAGAGGTCACTCTGCTGTGGTGGTGCCAGGGCCCAGTGAGCTCAGAAGCACCAATGGCATGAGAAACCCTGGCCAGGACTACGAGAACAGCAGCCACTCTACACAGGGCACACTGAAAGCTCAGGAAGACAAGCCAAAAATCCGTTGCTGCACGAGCAGCCATTCGTGCCCCGCTCAGAGCCTCGCTGGGCTCTTCTCTGAGCGCACCAGCAGGCTCAGGGAACGTCAGGCTCTTCCTGGGGACAGAGTGGTACTTCATGGTGCCTAGGGCACCTGTTGTTCACAGGTGTAAAAATGAGGAGCTTACATAGACTGCCTTGTTCTTGCGCAGTGCAATGTGGAGGCCTTCCATGGACAGTGCCACAGAGTCCAGAGCTGTCCAGCTCCGGCTGCCACGATGCCTGTTGCGCGTGGTGACAGTGAAGCCAACAGAGGAGCTGTCACAGCCCGCCACCACCGTGTAGTTGCAGGAGCCCTGGAAGTGGTGAAGCTTCCCGTCGAAGGTGCTGTAATGCGGGTCGCCGTAGATGTGGCAGACAGCAGTGCCGGCTGGGTAACAGCCCCTCTGGCCCTTCTGGATCTTGCAGACCTCGTCCTCACCACAGGACAGTGCAGAGCAAACCATCTGGCCGTTGGCTTCACACCGGCACTGGCGAGTGCAGTTCTCGTTCACAGAGTGCTCGCCTTCCTGCGGGCAGAGGAACACCGATCGTCAGGATATCGGTCAGGGAAGTAGAGGCAAGGGAGCGCCCTGGGAGGGGCGTCAAGCCAGGGCAGGGTTTTCACTCACGCTGTAGTAGTTGCCCTCAAAAAGGCAGCCACAGTGGGCCTCGGGCACGCAGGTGCCTCCGCTGAGGAGGAAGCCAGAGGTACACGCACAGCCCTCCATGCAGGGCTTGGAGCAATTCTGCGGGGCTTGTCGGTCAACACAGGTGGCAGGGCAGCCGGTCATGCAAGGGTCGTAGTAGCTGTTAGCGGGGCACAGCAGGGCTGCAGCGGGAAGGGGACAATTAGGACCGGCAAGCCTTCAAGGAAGGGTGACCCTCTGGGAAGAGGAAGGCCCAAGACAGGGAGCAGCACATTTCCCTTCTGGCAACTGCAGGACAGGTACTCACGGCAGAAGGTGGCATTCCTCCAGGGCAGAAGAGTCACACCGACTGCCTGGCACGCGTCAGCGTAGGCCTCCAGAGTAGCACACAGGACCTCCTGGCCACCCTTCAGGGCACAAAGGTCATAGAAGCAGGTGTCAAAGTAGCCCTGGGGGTTGATCACGGCGTGGCACTTGTCAAAGGAGCCAGGCCTGGCAGTCAGCATGCCACAGAACTGGTCCGATCGGTAGAGCTTCTCCTCTTCCGCGCTGCAGGGTGGGGAGGGGATGGGGACGCCGCAGGACACGTCATCATCTGGGACCTGCCAGCTCTGCCCCAGCACATTGGAGTCTGTGGCTTGCTGCCCGTCGGGCATCATGTAATCGTCCTCTCTCCGGTTGTTGAAGTTCCCGCACATGCCACAGGTCAGGTTGAAGTAGGTGGTGGGCACCTTCACCTCCACCGAGTGGTCAGTGTCGTAGGACACTCTGAGGTTGAAGTCTGTCTCCAGGACAACGTAGCGACCGCTCCTGCTCACCGTGATGGCCCCTCTTGCTGCGCTCACCGGCAAGGTCTGGCGCACATTGTTCACCTAGGGCAGACACACCGCGGTGGGCCCTCGACTTGTCCCTGGCCTCCCTGGGGCCGCAGCTGCCAGGCCAGGCATGGCAAACCGCTGCCCGCAATGGCCTCACACCCAGATGCCCCTGGGGCTTGCAGGGCCGTATCTGTGGTCTGCACTCTGCGGGGCCTCTGTACAACACGGGCCACCTTCCGCCTTTGCCGCTTCCTCCTCCAGCCCCCGCGCAAAGGTAAAACAAAGCAACCCGGAGGTTCTGGGGGAACCCACCCGGGCCTGGGACAACGGAGGTGTCTGGTACCTGCCAAGCCCTGCCAAGAAAAGCCAGCCCTGCCCTGCAGCCGCGCCACGCTCATGCCAGCCCCGCTGCCTACCAGCACTTGGCTCTTCTCCTTCTTGACGATGGCAATGCGCTCTCCGTACACCTCAACCAGCACTTCGCGCACATAGGACACTCTGGTGTTCCCACGATGCTCGTTCTTGGCCTCAACGTTGAAGTAGGGCAGGGAGGTGGTGTTGGAGCACACTTTGGCCAGGGTGTAGGTGCAGTTGCCCATGAAGTTGTGCGTCACCTTGTCAAAGGTGTTGTAGTGAGGGTCACCGTGGACGTGGCAGATGCCGTAGGATTGTTCGAGGCACACAGGTTTCCCATCCTGCACCCCACAGTACTGGCCCACAGGGCATGAGGCGCTGGAACACTGGACTTTGCTTCCCCGCGCGGGACACGTGCACTTTGAGGAGCAGGTGTTGTCCGTCCAGAACTCAGAGCCCACAGGGTAGTGCTGCCCATTGTGCCAGCACCCACACTGCTGGCTGGGCACACATCGGTCATTGTAGAGCAGGTACCCGCTGTCGCACACGCAGCCCTCCACGCACGGCAGGCTGCAGGTAGCAGGAGCCATTGGGTCAACACAGGTGGCAGGGCAGGCTGCAGCACAGGGCTCATAGTGACTGTTGGGCGGACAGGTGACGGCTGCCGAGACAGAAGACGTGGCCATTACCTGGAGAACCTAACACTTCTTTGTGCTGTATTTTCCCCTCTGGAAAACTAAGAAGAGCCTCTATTTTCCCTGTGGTCTGGTTGGATCCATGGGTATCCTAAGTCATACCCAATCAAATGAAACAGAAAATGGTACCTCTGATACTGACACCTACTGTAAATCCCCACGGCACGGAATAAACAGGTTTGTTATTCCCCACCCCACTCTTTCCTTCCTGTTCCGTGTTTTCCTGAGAGTAATAATCTGTGGTACTGCACGTGCACTTACGGCAGAAGGTTGCGTTCCTCCACACAGGTATCTTGACACCAAGGGACTGGCAGGCATCTGCATAGGACTGCAAGCTCTTGCATAGGGCCTCACGGTCCAGCCCCAGCTCACACAGGTCATAAAGGCATGTTTCAAAGTAGCCACTGGGGTTCAGCACAGCGTGGCACATCTGGAACGGGCCGCTGGTGTCAATGAGGAGCCCGCAGAAGTGGCTGCTGGCAATAACTTGCTTGTCCGTCTCATTGCAGGCTGGGGTGGGGAGCGGTCCGGCTGAGCAGCTGTGCAAAGGCAGGAAGAAGGGCCCCTCTGTCACCTGTGGCCTTCTCTCGGGGCCTCCCCCTCCCCTTGCCCGATACATCCCCAGACCTGCTGGGGGGCCACACACACCTGCTGTCATTGGACACCTGCCAGCTGTTGCCCAGGCTGGTGGAGTCTGGCTCCAGCACCCCCTCCGGATTCAGGAAGTCATCTGCTGCCATCCCGTTGTAGTTCCCACACATGCCACAAACCTTCTGCTCAAAGCTGCGGGGAAGCGTCACCTCCACCCGATGGTTCCCATCAAACTTCACTCTCAAGCCAAAGTCTGTCGTGACCACAGTGTAAAACCCACTGAACGAGACCTGCACACCCGCAGATGGGGTGCAGGGCAGGACCTCTGCCACTCCATTGACCTGGAAGGACAGAAACCAGGACAGGGTTGGAGCAACCCACCTGGCACAGCTCTCTCACACAGCCCCACCGCGTCTCCCGCTTGTGCTTACCATCAGCACTCCACCCTTCCCCAGCCTTATCCGCTGGCCAGCCACATCGATGTCCACGTGTCGGACATAGGACACGCGAGTGTTGGCTCCTCTGTGCTCGTTGGCTGCTTCCACGTTGAAGTAGGGCAGCGAGCTGTTGCTCTCGCACAGCTTGGAGAGGGTGTAGGTACAGGTGCCCATGAAGTGGTGTAGCTGCTTGTCAAACGTGTGGTAGTGAGGGTCTCCTTCCACCACACAGGTCCCTGACAGTGGAAAGACCAGAGGAAACGTTTAGCCAAGCACCTCCTGCCGCCCCTGCTCTCCAGCCTACCCTGCACAGAGGACTGTGGCCCCATGACTGGTCTGCTGCTTTAACCAAGAGACAGAGTTGGTGGAGATCTAGTTCAGGACACGATGACTTCTTCTGGGCATCCCGTTAAATCCTGCTCAAACACCTAAATGCCAGCAGCACTGTTGCCACCCCCAAAATCTCAGAAAGGGAATACCACTCGATGTGTGTCCCAATATGGCAGCAGAGTGACACAAAGCAAGCAACAGTCCTCCAGTGCAAATGCACCACGTAGCCACTATGGGTTTTCACGATGACTCAGAATGCTAGCAATAATCGCAGTACCTGAGGTTGTCTCAGGTGGTGTTGGTGTTGGTGGTGTGTGTGGTAGCTGCGTTGTGGTGTCTGGCAAAGGGGCTGATGGTGTCGAAGGAAGTGGACCTATGGAGAGACAGAGGGAGAAGTGGTCATCGTCAGCATGGGAGTTCTGTTCCAGGCAGCTGGCCCACCCTTCCCAAAGATGCCAGTGCTGTGACCAGAGGGGCCAATGGCAGGCATCACACAGCTCCTGCTCAACAAACAGCACCTGCACTCAAGGGCTCTGCCACCAGCATTGCTGGAAGATTGAACGAGGCACACAGCCCCTTCACTACAGAAGCCCCTATACTACACTCCACGCCATGAACCTGGGCCTTAGAGGGAGCAACATGAACAGGTTCTACAGGCAGTGGAATCTGGAGATGGAGCAGGAGAGTACCTGAGCTCGGCGTGGGTCTCGGTGGTGACGACGTGCGTGGAGGCTGCGTTGTAGTGCCTGGCAAGGTGACCGTGGGTTTTGGTGTCGATGGACCTAGCACAAGAGAGAGCTAGAGGAGATCTGTGCCAGCGTGGGAGTTCTGTTCCAGGCAGCTGGCCCACCCTTCCCAAAGACCCCAGTGCCATGAGCAGAGAGGCCCAGGGCAGGGATTGGCAGGGTGTCATCCCAGAAAGAGCCCTGCCCCTCAAGGGCTCTCCCACCAGCATAGTTGGTTTGACAAAAGCAGATTAGGCGCTTCAGTAACTATGCTCAACGTCTTGGCCGTGCCCCTTGTCATACATGAACTAAACAGTGACTGCAAGCAGCGGCAGCACCCCAGCCTCCCAGAGGAAAGCCTGCTTGGGCACAGGCTGCACCGCTGGCTTACAGGGCGCTGCAAAGGCAGCCTGTGCTCCTGCCTCTAGCGCAGCCTGCCACCTAAGTCAGTGGCATCTCTCAAGCTTCCCTTCCGCAAGCCAAGCCTTGTACCTGCACAGGTTCCCTTCTCAATGGACAGATCATCCAATGCTACGTCGCTCCGGGCATCTTCACCCCATTCTCCCTCCAGGACAATCTAAGGGAAGGGACGGTTCCCAGCGTTAGGTCCAGCTGTGTGTGTCAAGTGCCTCTGGAAGGCACCGTTCACCTCCGATGGCACTGAGAGCCTGTGCCCTTACCTGTAAGTTTCCAGTGCTGTGCACCGTGATCTCTCCCAAGTTCCATTGGTCCCCGTGGTTCCCAGCAGCGCTCCAGAGCAGTGCAAGGTCTTCGCCCTTAGTCACGTACACCCGCAGGGCCATTTGCTCAGCCGCTCCATACATGTGATACCAGAAGCGGAAGCAGTGCGGCCCTTCCGAACTGCACACCGGACTGAGCAGATGAGCCGAAAAGCCGGGGAGGGCATTGCTCCCTTGCAGGTAGATGTAGTAGCCGTCTGAAAGACAGCGTGAGCCACACTGTCACACGCCTGTCAGATCTGGACAAAGCAGCCACGGACAACCCCAGCACACTCCTGGGAGCACCCCTGCTGCAGTTCAAGGCAGGCAAAAAGGAAGGCCCTGGCTCTGGGGGAGACTGCCGCCAACGGCTCTGCATCAAGGCCAGGAAAGCTGTGGGCTGTAGCTGCTGTTAGAAGAGGTTTGTTGCCACCTTCCTAGGGACAGCCCGCTGCCTGAACGACTGCTGCGGCCTAAGTGCTGCTCCTACCTCCCGTCGTGTGGTCAGAGGAGGGGCCGGTGTCTTGTGTGGGAGTTGGACCCTTGTTCCTTATCCAGTCAATGCTGTTGTAATCTGCCTGGACCCACTCGCAGAAGTCGTTGTCAAATGTGCAGGCGAAACGGCAGTCGCTTGGGGCAGCTGGAGATGGTGCAGAAGGGAAAGCAGAGATGGCAGAGTGAGGGTGGGGTCGAACTTTCCCCAGTGTTGCACGGGGCACGCCTACGTCCCCGGCATGCTCAGGCCCAGCTGAGGATGGGCAGCCAAGCGGGAGGGCACGAGCTGAGTGCCTAGCACAGCCAGCAGAAACATGGATGGGAGACAAGAGTACCTGTGCTTGTGCCAGGTGCTCGTGATGTTGTTGTATGCGGAGGCCGCGTTGAGGTGTCTGGCAAGGGGGCCGAGGTTGTAGGAGCTGCTGGACGTGCAGTGAAACAGAGGTGGAGAAGATGTGTTTTATAATGGGGATTTGTTCCCGGATGGGGATCTTGCACCCTTCCCAAACACCCCACACCATGGCAGCAAGGGCCTCTTCACCTAAGGGCTGGCCCACCAGAGCGGTTAGGTGACACACGGGAAACCTCCGCCACAGCTGCCCCACTCCTTGAATGTGGGCCACAAAGGAGGCCAAGAGAACACTTACCACAGACAGTGCCATGACTCCAGTCTCCCAGAGCAACACCTGCCTCAGCACAGGCTGCGGCATAGGCTCCCAGGTCATTGCAGAGCTGCTCCGTGCTGCCACCCGTGGCACACTGGTCATAGACACAGCTCTCAAAGTAGGTCTTGGGCGACAGGACTGCATGGCATGGCTGGAACTGGCCACCGAGTTGCGTGAGGATGGCACACTGCTTGATAGCCGCCACCTCCTCCTCGGGGGAGCAGGATGCAGGCGGGCTGATGGCTGGGTCACACCTACAAAGCAGGCGGACAGGCTTGAGCTCACAACAGCCTGTGGACCCCAGCCACACCATGCCCTGACCTCCTTCCCAGCCAAGACCTCAGCCTCTGGAGTCCACATTCCTCCCTAAGTCAGGGCACCCACGGCTGTCGCTTGCAAGGCTGGGCCCACACGTGGCCCACAGCCACCATTCCCTGCCGTGGCATCAGGCAGGCAGAAACAAGGCGCTGAGGCAGCTGTGACCCCAAGAGCACCGTGCCGAGACCCTGGCCCACTCTCTCTGCGGTCAGGAGCAGTGAGGTGCCGCACGTGGAGCGGGGGTGGCAGGGCACTGCATGGGGCTCACGGAGGACCCTAGAGCAGAGCGCCTATGGGGAGAGAGCGCCGTGCACCCTGACCGCACGGAGGGGCCTGGGCACTGCCACAAGCAAGCCAGCCTTGAGGGGAAAAGGCAACGGCCGTCCCTGTCCATCTGGGACCCCGCTGCAGGCAGGACATCCCACTGGTGGGTGGGGCAGAGGCGAGAGACAAGGACAAGGCATCTGCTGCTGTGGAGCCTCTACATGCTCTGGCAGGCAGTCCCAAACCCGCAGGCCTCCTCTCCCTTGACACAGGCCTGACATTACTGACCCTCCCTCCTCGTGCCCCTCACAGCTGCCCCCTCTCGCGCTGTCTTTTGTCTGTCATCTACGTGACGGAACAAGGACTCACAGCCACTCGTCATCGGGCACCATCCAGCTGGCTCCAAAGTCATTGAAGTCGGGCACGACAACCCCATCGGGTCGCATGAAGTCGTCCTGCTGGCTCCCAGTGTATGTCCCGCACAGCCCACACAGCCGGCCCTTGTGCTTCTCGGACACCTTCACTAGGAGCTCGTGGTCCCCATTGAACTGCAGCTGCAGGCCCAGCTTGGTAGAAACGCGCACGTAGGAGCCACTCAGGGCAATGGTGACACCGGGGGCAGGAGAAGCAGGCAGGGAGGCCAGAGCACCATTGATCTGAATAAGGCGGAGCGGGGAGAGAGAGAGAGAGAGAGAGAAAAGCATAAAGAGGTGGCCTCTGCTGAGAGGTCACTCTGCTGTGGTGGTGCCAGGGCCCAGTGAGCTCAGAAGCACCAATGGCATGAGAAACCCTGGCCAGGACTACGAGAACAGCAGCCACTCTACACAGGGCACACTGAAAGCTCAGGAAGACAAGCCAAAAATCCGTTGCTGCACGAGCAGCCATTCGTGCCCCGCTCAGAGCCTCGCTGGGCTCTTCTCTGAGCGCACCAGCAGGCTCAGGGAACGTCAGGCTCTTCCTGGGGACAGAGTGGTACTTCATGGTGCCTAGGGCACCTGTTGTTCACAGGTGTAAAAATGAGGAGCTTACATAGACTGCCTTGTTCTTGCGCAGTGCAATGTGGAGGCCTTCCATGGACAGTGCCACAGAGTCCAGAGCTGTCCAGCTCCGGCTGCCACGATGCCTGTTGCGCGTGGTGACAGTGAAGCCAACAGAGGAGCTGTCACAGCCCGCCACCACCGTGTAGTTGCAGGAGCCCTGGAAGTGGTGAAGCTTCCCGTCGAAGGTGCTGTAATGCGGGTCGCCGTAGATGTGGCAGACAGCAGTGCCGGCTGGGTAACAGCCCCTCTGGCCCTTCTGGATCTTGCAGACCTCGTCCTCACCACAGGACAGTGCAGAGCAAACCATCTGGCCGTTGGCTTCACACCGGCACTGGCGAGTGCAGTTCTCGTTCACAGAGTGCTCGCCTTCCTGCGGGCAGAGGAACACCGATCGTCAGGATATCGGTCAGGGAAGTAGAGGCAAGGGAGCGCCCTGGGAGGGGCGTCAAGCCAGGGCAGGGTTTTCACTCACGCTGTAGTAGTTGCCCTCAAAAAGGCAGCCACAGTGGGCCTCGGGCACGCAGGTGCCTCCGCTGAGGAGGAAGCCAGAGGTACACGCACAGCCCTCCATGCAGGGCTTGGAGCAATTCTGCGGGGCTTGTCGGTCAACACAGGTGGCAGGGCAGCCGGTCATGCAAGGGTCGTAGTAGCTGTTAGCGGGGCACAGCAGGGCTGCAGCGGGAAGGGGACAATTAGGACCGGCAAGCCTTCAAGGAAGGGTGACCCTCTGGGAAGAGGAAGGCCCAAGACAGGGAGCAGCACATTTCCCTTCTGGCAACTGCAGGACAGGTACTCACGGCAGAAGGTGGCATTCCTCCAGGGCAGAAGAGTCACACCGACTGCCTGGCACGCGTCAGCGTAGGCCTCCAGAGTAGCACACAGGACCTCCTGGCCACCCTTCAGGGCACAAAGGTCATAGAAGCAGGTGTCAAAGTAGCCCTGGGGGTTGATCACGGCGTGGCACTTGTCAAAGGAGCCAGGCCTGGCAGTCAGCATGCCACAGAACTGGTCCGATCGGTAGAGCTTCTCCTCTTCCGCGCTGCAGGGTGGGGAGGGGATGGGGACGCCGCAGGACACGTCATCATCTGGGACCTGCCAGCTCTGCCCCAGCACATTGGAGTCTGTGGCTTGCTGCCCGTCGGGCATCATGTAATCGTCCTCTCTCCGGTTGTTGAAGTTCCCGCACATGCCACAGGTCAGGTTGAAGTAGGTGGTGGGCACCTTCACCTCCACCGAGTGGTCAGTGTCGTAGGACACTCTGAGGTTGAAGTCTGTCTCCAGGACAACGTAGCGACCGCTCCTGCTCACCGTGATGGCCCCTCTTGCTGCGCTCACCGGCAAGGTCTGGCGCACATTGTTCACCTAGGGCAGACACACCGCGGTGGGCCCTCGACTTGTCCCTGGCCTCCCTGGGGCCGCAGCTGCCAGGCCAGGCATGGCAAACCGCTGCCCGCAATGGCCTCACACCCAGATGCCCCTGGGGCTTGCAGGGCCGTATCTGTGGTCTGCACTCTGCGGGGCCTCTGTACAACACGGGCCACCTTCCGCCTTTGCCGCTTCCTCCTCCAGCCCCCGCGCAAAGGTAAAACAAAGCAACCCGGAGGTTCTGGGGGAACCCACCCGGGCCTGGGACAACGGAGGTGTCTGGTACCTGCCAAGCCCTGCCAAGAAAAGCCAGCCCTGCCCTGCAGCCGCGCCACGCTCATGCCAGCCCCGCCGCCTACCAGCACTTGGCTCTTCTCCTTCTTGACGATGGCAATGCGCTCTCCGTACACCTCAACCAGCACTTTGCGCACATAGGACACTCTGGTGTTCCCACGATGCTCGTTCTTGGCCTCAACGTTGAAGTAGGGCAGGGAGGTGGTGTTGGAGCACACTTTGGCCAGGGTGTAGGTGCAGTTGCCCATGAAGTTGTGCGTCACCTTGTCAAAGGTGTTGTAGTGAGGGTCACCGTGGATGTGGCAGATGCCGTAGGATTGTTCGAGGCACACAGGTTTCCCATCCTGCACCCCACAGTACTGGCCCACAGGGCATGAGGCGCTGGAACACTGGACTTTGCTTCCCCGCGCGGGACACGTGCACTTTGAGGAGCAGGTGTTGTCCGTCCAGAACTCAGAGCCCACAGGGTAGTGCTGCCCATTGTGCCAGCACCCACACTGCTGGCTGGGCACACATCGGTCATTGTAGAGCAGGTACCCGCTGTCGCACACGCAGCCCTCCACGCACGGCAGGCTGCAGGTAGCAGGAGCCATTGGGTCAACACAGGTGGCAGGGCAGGCTGCAGCACAGGGCTCATAGTGACTGTTGGGCGGACAGGTGACGGCTGCCGAGACAGAAGACGTGGCCATTACCTGGAGAACCTAACACTTCTTTGTGCTGTATTTTCCCCTCTGGAAAACTAAGAAGAGCCTCTATTTTCCCTGTGGTCTGGTTGGATCCATGGGTATCCTAAGTCATACCCAATCAAATGAAACAGAAAATGGTACCTCTGATACTGACACCTACTGTAAATCCCCACGGCACGGAATAAACAGGTTTGTTATTCCCCACCCCACTCTTTCCTTCCTGTTCCGTGTTTTCCTGAGAGTAATAATCTGTGGTACTGCACGTGCACTTACGGCAGAAGGTTGCGTTCCTCCACACAGGTATCTTGACACCAAGGGACTGGCAGGCATCTGCATAGGACTGCAAGCTCTTGCATAGGGCCTCACGGTCCAGCCCCAGCTCACACAGGTCATAAAGGCATGTTTCAAAGTAGCCGCTGGGGTTCAGCACAGCGTGGCACATCTGGAACGGGCCGCTGGTGTCAATGAGGAGCCCGCAGAAGTGGCTGCTGGCAATAACTTGCTTGTCCGTCTCATTGCAGGCTGGGGTGGGGAGCGGTCCGGCTGAGCAGCTGTGCAAAGGCAGGAAGAAGGGCCCCTCTGTCACCTGTGGCCTTCTCTCGGGGCCTCCCCCTCCCCTTGCCCGATACATCCCCAGACCTGCTGGGGGGCCACACACACCTGCTGTCATTGGACACCTGCCAGCTGTTGCCCAGGCTGGTGGAGTCTGGCTCCAGCACCCCCTCCGGATTCAGGAAGTCATCTGCTGCCATCCCGTTGTAGTTCCCACACATGCCACAAACCTTCTGCTCAAAGCTGCGGGGAAGCGTCACCTCCACCCGATGGTTCCCATCAAACTTCACTCTCAAGCCAAAGTCTGTCGTGACCACAGTGTAAAACCCACTGAACGAGACCTGCACACCCGCAGATGGGGTGCAGGGCAGGACCTCTGCCACTCCATTGACCTGGAAGGACAGAAACCAGGACAGGGTTGGAGCAACCCACCTGGCACAGCTCTCTCACACAGCCCCACCACGTCTCCCGCTTGTGCTTACCATCAGCACTCCACCCTTCCCCAGCCTTATCCGCTGGCCAGCCACATCGATGTCCACGTGTCGGACATAGGACACGCGAGTGTTGGCTCCTCTGTGCTCGTTGGCTGCTTCCACGTTGAAGTAGGGCAGCGAGCTGTTGCTCTCGCACAGCTTGGAGAGGGTGTAGGTGCAGGTGCCCATGAAGTGGTGTAGCTGCTTGTCAAACGTGTGGTAGTGAGGGTCTCCTTCCACCACACAGGTCCCTGACAGTGGAAAGACCAGAGGAAACGTTTAGCCAAGCACCTCCTGCCGCCCCTGCTCTCCAGCCTACCCTGCACAGAGGACTGTGGCCCCATGACTGGTCTGCTGCTTTAACCAAGAGACAGAGTTGGTGGAGATCTAGTTCAGGACACGATGACTTCTTCTGGGCATCCCGTTAAATCCTGCTCAAACACCTAAATGCCAGCAGCACTGTTGCCACCCCCAAAATCTCAGAAAGGGAATACCACTCGATGTGTGTCCCAATATGGCAGCAGAGTGACACAAAGCAAGCAACAGTCCTCCAGTGCAAATGCACCACGTAGCCACTATGGGTTTTCACGATGACTCAGAATGCTAGCAATAATCGCAGTACCTGAGGTTGTCTCAGGTGGTGTTGGTGTTGGTGGTGTGTGTGGTAGCTGCGTTGTGGTGTCTGGCAAAGGGGCTGATGGTGTCGAAGGAAGTGGACCTATGGAGAGACAGAGGGAGAAGTGGTCATCGTCAGCATGGGAGTTCTGTTCCAGGCAGCTGGCCCACCCTTCCCAAAGATGCCAGTGCTGTGACCAGAGGGGCCAATGGCAGGCATCACACAGCTCCTGCTCAACAAACAGCACCTGCACTCAAGGGCTCTGCCACCAGCATTGCTGGAAGATTGAACGAGGCACACAGCCCCTTCACTACAGAAGCCCCTATACTACACTCCACGCCATGAACCTGGGCCTTAGAGGGAGCAACATGAACAGGTTCTACAGGCAGTGGAATCTGGAGATGGAGCAGGAGAGTACCTGAGCTCGGCGTGGGTCTCGGTGGTGACGACGTGCGTGGAGGCTGCGTTGTAGTGCCTGGCAAGGTGACCGTGGGTTTTGGTGTCGATGGACCTAGCACAAGAGAGAGCTAGAGGAGATCTGTGCCAGCGTGGGAGTTCTGTTCCAGGCAGCTGGCCCACCCTTCCCAAAGACCCCAGTGCCATGAGCAGAGAGGCCCAGGGCAGGGATTGGCAGGGTGTCATCCCAGAAAGAGCCCTGCCCCTCAAGGGCTCTCCCACCAGCATAGTTGGTTTGACAAAAGCAGATTAGGCGCTTCAGTAACTATGCTCAACGTCTTGGCCGTGCCCCTTGTCATACATGAACTAAACAGTGACTGCAAGCAGCGGCAGCACCCCAGCCTCCCAGAGGAAAGCCTGCTTGGGCACAGGCTGCACCGCTGGCTTACAGGGCGCTGCAAAGGCAGCCTGTGCTCCTGCCTCTAGCGCAGCCTGCCACCTAAGTCAGTGGCATCTCTCAAGCTTCCCTTCCGCAAGCCAAGCCTTGTACCTGCACAGGTTCCCTTCTCAATGGACAGATCATCCAATGCTACGTCGCTCCGGGCATCTTCACCCCATTCTCCCTCCAGGACAATCTAAGGGAAGGGACGGTTCCCAGCGTTAGGTCCAGCTGTGTGTGTCAAGTGCCTCTGGAAGGCACCGTTCACCTCCGATGGCACTGAGAGCCTGTGCCCTTACCTGTAAGTTTCCAGTGCTGTGCACCGTGATCTCTCCCAAGTTCCATTGGTCCCCGTGGTTCCCAGCAGCGCTCCAGAGCAGTGCAAGGTCTTCGCCCTTAGTCACGTACACCCGCAGGGCCATTTGCTCAGCCGCTCCATACATGTGATACCAGAAGCGGAAGCAGTGCGGCCCTTCCGAACTGCACACCGGACTGAGCAGATGAGCCGAAAAGCCGGGGAGGGCATTGCTCCCTTGCAGGTAGATGTAGTAGCCGTCTGAAAGACAGCGTGAGCCACACTGTCACACGCCTGTCAGATCTGGACAAAGCAGCCACGGACAACCCCAGCACACTCCTGGGAGCACCCCTGCTGCAGTTCAAGGCAGGCAAAAAGGAAGGCCCTGGCTCTGGGGGAGACTGCCGCCAACGGCTCTGCATCAAGGCCAGGAAAGCTGTGGGCTGTAGCTGCTGTTAGAAGAGGTTTGTTGCCACCTTCCTAGGGACAGCCCGCTGCCTGAACGACTGCTGCGGCCTAAGTGCTGCTCCTACCTCCCGTCGTGTGGTCAGAGGAGGGGCCGGTGTCTTGTGTGGGAGTTGGACCCTTGTTCCTTATCCAGTCAATGCTGTTGTAATCTGCCTGGACCCACTCGCAGAAGTCGTTGTCAAATGTGCAGGCGAAACGGCAGTCGCTTGGGGCAGCTGGAGATGGTGCAGAAGGGAAAGCAGAGATGGCAGAGTGAGGGTGGGGTCGAACTTTCCCCAGTGTTGCACGGGGCACGCCTACGTCCCCGGCATGCTCAGGCCCAGCTGAGGATGGGCAGCCAAGCGGGAGGGCACGAGCTGAGTGCCTAGCACAGCCAGCAGAAACATGGATGGGAGACAAGAGTACCTGTGCTTGTGCCAGGTGCTCGTGATGTTGTTGTATGCGGAGGCCGCGTTGAGGTGTCTGGCAAGGGGGCCGAGGTTGTAGGAGCTGCTGGACGTGCAGTGAAACAGAGGTGGAGAAGATGTGTTTTATAATGGGGATTTGTTCCCGGATGGGGATCTTGCACCCTTCCCAAACACCCCACACCATGGCAGCAAGGGCCTCTTCACCTAAGGGCTGGCCCACCAGAGCGGTTAGGTGACACACGGGAAACCTCCGCCACAGCTGCCCCACTCCTTGAATGTGGGCCACAAAGGAGGCCAAGAGAACACTTACCACAGACAGTGCCATGACTCCAGTCTCCCAGAGCAACACCTGCCTCAGCACAGGCTGCGGCATAGGCTCCCAGGTCATTGCAGAGCTGCTCCGTGCTGCCACCCGTGGCACACTGGTCATAGACACAGCTCTCAAAGTAGGTCTTGGGCGACAGGACTGCATGGCATGGCTGGAACTGGCCACCGAGTTGCGTGAGGATGGCACACTGCTTGATAGCCGCCACCTCCTCCTCGGGGGAGCAGGATGCAGGCGGGCTGATGGCTGGGTCACACCTACAAAGCAGGCGGACAGGCCTGAGCTCACAACAGCCTGTGGACCCCAGCCACACCATGCCCTGACCTCCTTCCCAGCCAAGACCTCAGCCTCTGGAGTCCACATTCCTCCCTAAGTCAGGGCACCCACGGCTGTCGCTTGCAAGGCTGGGCCCACACGTGGCCCACAGCCACCATTCCCTGCCGTGGCATCAGGCAGGCAGAAACAAGGCGCTGAGGCAGCTGTGACCCCAAGAGCACCGTGCCGAGACCCTGGCCCACTCTCTCTGCGGTCAGGAGCAGTGAGGTGCAGCACGTGGAGCGGGGTGGCAGGGCACTGCATGGGGCTCACGGAGGACCCTAGAGCAGAGCGCCTATGGGGAGAGAGCGCCGTGCACCCTGACCGCACGGAGGGGCCTGGGCACTGCCACAAGCAAGCCAGCCTTGAGGGGAAAAGGCAACGGCCGTCCCTGTCCGTCTGGGACCCCGCTGCAGGCAGGACATCCCACTGGTGGGTGGGGCAGAGGCGAGAGACAAGGACAAGGCATCTGCTGCTGTGGAGCCTCTACATGCTCTGGCAGGCAGTCCCAAACCCGCAGGCCTCCTCTCCCTTGACACAGGCCTGACATTACTGACCCTCCCTCCTCGTGCCCCTCACAGCTGCCCCCTCTCGCGCTGTCTTTTGTCTGTCATCTACGTGACGGAACAAGGACTCACAGCCACTCGTCATCGGGCACCATCCAGCTGGCTCCAAAGTCATTGAAGTCGGGCACGACAACCCCATCGGGTCGCATGAAGTCGTCCTGCTGGCTCCCAGTGTATGTCCCGCACAGCCCACACAGCCGGCCCTTGTGCTTCTCGGACACCTTCACTAGGAGCTCGTGGTCCCCATTGAACTGCAGCTGCAGGCCCAGCTTGGTAGAAACGCGCACGTAGGAGCCACTCAGGGCAATGGTGACACCGGGGGCAGGAGAAGCAGGCAGGGAGGCCAGAGCACCATTGATCTGAATAAGGCGGAGCGGGGAGAGAGAGAGAGAGAGAGAGAAAAGCATAAAGAGGTGGCCTCTGCTGAGAGGTCACTCTGCTGTGGTGGTGCCAGGGCCCAGTGAGCTCAGAAGCACCAATGGCATGAGAAACCCTGGCCAGGACTACGAGAACAGCAGCCACTCTACACAGGGCACACTGAAAGCTCAGGAAGACAAGCCAAAAATCCGTTGCTGCACGAGCAGCCATTCGTGCCCCGCTCAGAGCCTCGCTGGGCTCTTCTCTGAGCGCACCAGCAGGCTCAGGGAACGTCAGGCTCTTCCTGGGGACAGAGTGGTACTTCATGGTGCCTAGGGCACCTGTTGTTCACAGGTGTAAAAATGAGGAGCTTACATAGACTGCCTTGTTCTTGCGCAGTGCAATGTGGAGGCCTTCCATGGACAGTGCCACAGAGTCCAGAGCTGTCCAGCTCCGGCTGCCACGATGCCTGTTGCGCGTGGTGACAGTGAAGCCAACAGAGGAGCTGTCACAGCCCGCCACCACCGTGTAGTTGCAGGAGCCCTGGAAGTGGTGAAGCTTCCCGTCGAAGGTGCTGTAATGCGGGTCGCCGTAGATGTGGCAGACAGCAGTGCCGGCTGGGTAACAGCCCCTCTGGCCCTTCTGGATCTTGCAGACCTCGTCCTCACCACAGGACAGTGCAGAGCAAACCATCTGGCCGTTGGCTTCACACCGGCACTGGCGAGTGCAGTTCTCGTTCACAGAGTGCTCGCCTTCCTGCGGGCAGAGGAACACCGATCGTCAGGATATCGGTCAGGGAAGTAGAGGCAAGGGAGCGCCCTGGGAGGGGCGTCAAGCCAGGGCAGGGTTTTCACTCACGCTGTAGTAGTTGCCCTCAAAAAGGCAGCCACAGTGGGCCTCGGGCACGCAGGTGCCTCCGCTGAGGAGGAAGCCAGAGGTACACGCACAGCCCTCCATGCAGGGCTTGGAGCAATTCTGCGGGGCTTGTCGGTCAACACAGGTGGCAGGGCAGCCGGTCATGCAAGGGTCGTAGTAGCTGTTAGCGGGGCACAGCAGGGCTGCAGCGGGAAGGGGACAATTAGGACCGGCAAGCCTTCAAGGAAGGGTGACCCTCTGGGAAGAGGAAGGCCCAAGACAGGGAGCAGCACATTTCCCTTCTGGCAACTGCAGGACAGGTACTCACGGCAGAAGGTGGCATTCCTCCAGGGCAGAAGAGTCACACCGACTGCCTGGCACGCGTCAGCGTAGGCCTCCAGAGTAGCACACAGGACCTCCTGGCCACCCTTCAGGGCACAAAGGTCATAGAAGCAGGTGTCAAAGTAGCCCTGGGGGTTGATCACGGCGTGGCACTTGTCAAAGGAGCCAGGCCTGGCAGTCAGCATGCCACAGAACTGGTCCGATCGGTAGAGCTTCTCCTCTTCCGCGCTGCAGGGTGGGGAGGGGATGGGGACGCCGCAGGACACGTCATCATCTGGGACCTGCCAGCTCTGCCCCAGCACATTGGAGTCTGTGGCTTGCTGCCCGTCGGGCATCATGTAATCGTCCTCTCTCCGGTTGTTGAAGTTCCCGCACATGCCACAGGTCAGGTTGAAGTAGGTGGTGGGCACCTTCACCTCCACCGAGTGGTCAGTGTCGTAGGACACTCTGAGGTTGAAGTCTGTCTCCAGGACAACGTAGCGACCGCTCCTGCTCACCGTGATGGCCCCTCTTGCTGCGCTCACCGGCAAGGTCTGGCGCACATTGTTCACCTAGGGCAGACACACCGCGGTGGGCCCTCGACTTGTCCCTGGCCTCCCTGGGGCCGCAGCTGCCAGGCCAGGCATGGCAAACCGCTGCCCGCAATGGCCTCACACCCAGATGCCCCTGGGGCTTGCAGGGCCGTATCTGTGGTCTGCACTCTGCGGGGCCTCTGTACAACACGGGCCACCTTCCGCCTTTGCCGCTTCCTCCTCCAGCCCCCGCGCAAAGGTAAAACAAAGCAACCCGGAGGTTCTGGGGGAACCCACCCGGGCCTGGGACAACGGAGGTGTCTGGTACCTGCCAAGCCCTGCCAAGAAAAGCCAGCCCTGCCCTGCAGCCGCGCCACGCTCATGCCAGCCCCGCCGCCTACCAGCACTTGGCTCTTCTCCTTCTTGACGATGGCAATGCGCTCTCCGTACACCTCAACCAGCACTTTGCGCACATAGGACACTCTGGTGTTCCCACGATGCTCGTTCTTGGCCTCAACGTTGAAGTAGGGCAGGGAGGTGGTGTTGGAGCACACTTTGGCCAGGGTGTAGGTGCAGTTGCCCATGAAGTTGTGCGTCACCTTGTCAAAGGTGTTGTAGTGAGGGTCACCGTGGATGTGGCAGATGCCGTAGGATTGTTCGAGGCACACAGGTTTCCCATCCTGCACCCCACAGTACTGGCCCACAGGGCATGAGGCGCTGGAACACTGGACTTTGCTTCCCCGCGCGGGACACGTGCACTTTGAGGAGCAGGTGTTGTCCGTCCAGAACTCAGAGCCCACAGGGTAGTGCTGCCCATTGTGCCAGCACCCACACTGCTGGCTGGGCACACATCGGTCATTGTAGAGCAGGTACCCGCTGTCGCACACGCAGCCCTCCACGCACGGCAGGCTGCAGGTAGCAGGAGCCATTGGGTCAACACAGGTGGCAGGGCAGGCTGCAGCACAGGGCTCATAGTGACTGTTGGCAGAACAGGCTAGTGCTATGTAATAAAAAAAACCAAAATTATTTATTAACCTGGTTTTACTCTACGTATTGAGTATTGTTTAATATCATATTCTGTCTTTTTTTTTAATATTTTGGGACGTTTGAATTTTGAGCCACTTTTATGCATGTCTTTGCTATTTTACCACCCTTTAATTTCTTTTGAGGTTTTGGCTATTTACATTTTTACTCTTGGTGAGAATTTTTTAGGAGACCTCTTATTTCTGAAGATGACTGCTCTTTTTGCTTGCACTGGGCTGAGGATATCAGTGTCATTTTAATTATTTGTCCTGGACATGTGCCATATTTAGATTATAGGCCTGATATTTAATTCTAAACATTTTGTAGCCTCTTATATTCATATTTTTCACTTCACCAAGATGTTTAATGTTATTTAAATAATTTGGATTTATAAGTGCTTTGTTCATTTTTAGATCTTGTTACATACATGACATGTAGACACCCAAGCTAATTAGAGGTTTTAAACAGTGACATTTTCAGGTGAGAAGATACCAGAACTGAACTTTCTTCTATGTGTGATGCAGTTCAGTTTTTAATGACATGTTTTCTCACTTTATTTTTAGCATGCTTTCCTAAGGAGACAGAGATTACACAATTACATTGTATATTTCTCTGTTCATCCTCCCACTTACTAAATTTACCCAGCTGACTTATTGAAAATAAGTTGGTGAGGTTGGTAGAGGACAAAAACATATTCGGGTCCTTTAAATGAACTAAGTACAAGGGAAAGAGGAAAAATCCTGCAAGCCTCAATAGCAGAAATAACAGCTACAGAGAGGGCTCACTCCTGCTTAGAAACCATAGAATCCATGTGAGAGAAAACCTCAGTAATGTCCCCAGCAGAGAAAATGCTCCAGCTAGAGACTGCAGTCAAATGTGGAACAAACGTCAGAAAAAAATTAGGCTACAGTCATTTCAGTGTTTATAGACAAGTCCCTTTCTTTGGTCTCCCCATCTCCTTCAATGCAGAAGGCACGTAGGACACTGAATCACTGTTTCGTGTTCCTTACATTGCTTCTGGTGGGAGCAGATCTGCTCATGACTTTCAGATAGTATTTAAAACCTGTTCTAAAGATAACTTTATTCTTTCTTTTCCATAATATATGTGTGAATGCTTGAGAAATGTTCTTTATTTTATCTTTACCAACACTCACAGAAGAAATGTCATTCTTCTCATTTAACCTCCAATACAGACTTCTATTACTTCAATACTCAACACATTTTGTCTTGTGACTCCATGGGTTTCTGTCTCTTCCCTATCCTCACTTTTTTCTCCACTTCCACTAGTGTGGCTACTCATCTCCATTGCAAAGGCTTCTTACTTCAGTCCTGGCCTTTAATTCCAGGCTGCCTACCTGTGTTCTTCTCTCCCTTCTGAAACTGTGACTCACTGTGCCTGTACAGGACACTCAGACAGTTTTCTCAACATCCCTAGGGATGAATGGCCCTCCTCTTTTATACATATGGGAGTTTGTGCCACTGACAATGTTTCCAAAACTCTCTTTCTCCCTTTATCCCAGATCTCCTGCTCAGCTCATCAGATGTGTTCCTCCTTCATCCTGCTCTCTTTGCACTGATACAAACTGTGACTTTCAGACATTTTCTCTGTTCATTCTCAGGTTTATTTTCCCCATCAGCTCTAATTTCATTATTCCTGCAAAAGCAACAAGCTCCAACCCCTGGACCAGCTACCTAGTCTATGATCCCTTGTCCTTGGCTCTCTGCCTAGAAAATTTCAGCCTGTCCTTCCTCTTGTCTATAGACTTCTAAGCAAATTTCCATTTCCTTTGTAGCTCCTACTTGCTTTCTCTAGATCCAGGCTCTTACACTTAGTCTGTTCATTAGCCTTCTCCAGTTCCTAGTCAAAGGTCCTTTCACACTGTCCCAGACTGCCTGGATTCCTTATTGTCACCTACAGCTCTGTCTTTCATCTGTTCTGGCTCATGTCCTTTCTATGTTCATACAAGGTATCGATGTTGATGCGTTTTTGCTGAGGTTGCTCCAGAAGAAGACACAGCTTCCCTTCTGTTAACTGGGTTCCTGGCCACCCCTGCAGGGTAGGGGGGCTGGGAGCATAAAAGAAGGCAGCTCAAGCTTTCAGCAGGGAGAGTCTTGCATGTGCAAAATGAGATACTTTTTCTCAGACAATTAAGTTTAGAGATAGCTTCTTCAGAAGGTAAAAAATCCTCTAAGTCTAATGTCCCTGACACAATACCCCTGAACAAAAAAATAGGGACACGAGAGGAATTCAGAGGAAAAGCCTCCAATTCTGTTTCAACATGTATTAGTATTTTCTGCTTTCATCTGAAGCAGCTTAACTTTTTTTCACTAGAATCTTCCCAAAAGAATTAAACTGAAGACTATACGCAACCCTGAAATCTTTAGCCTGATTAGTCAAGATCCAGAATGTTATATGAATTCAAAACAGTCTCTTGTAATGTTTTGTTTTCAGGAAGTTCTAATTATATTCTCCTGACAAATGGTAATTTCCACTAATCTTTGATACATACGGCAGAAGGTTGCATTTCTCCATGGTGTTAGCTGGACTCCTGCAGCTTGGCATACATCTGCATAAGCCTGCAGGTTTCGACAGAGGGCTGCATTATTCAGGTGAAGTTCACAGAGATCATACTGGCAGGCTTCAGAATAACTTTGTGGATCAACTACTGAGTGGCAATTCTGGAATGGACCACTGGGATCTGTGATCAGACCACAGTATTCATTGCTTTGGATCATAAGTTTTTCATCAGTAGTGCAATTTGGAGTATGGCCCTCATCTGGCATGCACCTAGTGTGGAAAAAAAAAGATGTAGAAAAATTTACCAATAAACTTTGGATGCACTGGCACCTAAGATGCTTTTCAAATCACATCTAACAAAACCACAGGATTGTCGCCAGGCTAAGCATGACATATTTTAAAGCTCTCCATTTCAAACATTTAGGACAGAAATTCAGATTTTAATGTGATCTCAACCTTATAATCTTTGAGAGGCCTGGAAGAAACCCAAATATTTATTTTGCCTTTCTTTTAAGTCAAGCTTTCTACATGAAAGATACCTAGGAAGGGCAAACAAAAAGTTAAAGCATTCAAAGTTAAACCTCTACTATAATTAAGTAATACACTGTGAAATAAGAAAACAAAGTATCTCAGAAGAGTTCAAACAAGATCTTCAAGCATCAGCATTAATATACTATAACAATAACTGAAATCTTAGTGGACATGTGCTGTGTTTTATTCAAATTTTCTCTTTTTGAAGCACAGGTAAGTTTGCTGTGAAACTTTACCCAGATAGATGAAGTAAGTACACTGACAAGAATATATTTTATCCCACTTGTCTGACATTTTTGGCCCACATACAACAGTCGCTTAAAATACTTGTAATTGTATAACCAACA
Organism: Falco cherrug; assembly: GCF_023634085.1. Taxonomy (NCBI): domain Eukaryota; kingdom Metazoa; phylum Chordata; class Aves; order Falconiformes; family Falconidae; genus Falco; species Falco cherrug. The sequence goes on from NC_073707.1 coordinate 20,012,251, forward strand.
GCTAAGGTCTAAGATCCCAGCTGGAGTCCTACCTGGAGTCATTGTAAACCTGCCAACTGTTGCCAAGGCTAGCTGAGTTTGTTTCCATCTCTCCATCTGGATTAAGAAAGTCATCTGCTTTGTGCCCATTATAATTTCCACATATTCCACAGACTTTAGACATGTAGGTACTGAGAAGAGTGATTTCTGCTCTGTGATTTCCATCAAACTTGACATTCAGCCCAAAGTCAGTAGCAACCACAACATACTGCCCACTGAAGGAAATACTGACACCCTGTGCCAAGGTCAGAGGGAGCACCTGGATGACTCCATCAACCTGCAGACACAGAGAAAGGCAATCATTACAATCACTTTAAAAGAAGTATTTTTAATAGTGACCCTCTTAGATCACATCCCTATATTGAGCATAGGATGTATGCAGTGAGCAGTAAGAATGCACATTGTCTTAAGTATTTTTTAACATGAATGTTGTATATGGGCACATAATCTAGGGCCTTGAGGCCATAGTAATGTAGCTGCGTAGCTTCCAAGTGCGGTCAGAGTGAGCTTGGTGAGCCAGACCCAGCTGGCAAAAGTCCAAGGCTTTGCACGGCCGGTCAGCAGTAACTGCTTACAGAGCTGCCTTTTATTTTGGATCAAATAAGATTTCAAAAATGCAGTTAGAATGGACTCTCAAAAAACTTTCAAGGTTGGTCAGATCTTGAATAAGCTTCTTTTTGTTTCTTCTATTTCTCTTTTAACTTTCACATTTGAAATGCCAGGCAATAGAAAGTAAGTGTCCGAGTAAAATTTTCAATTTATTTAAAATATGCTAAAATTAGTATCTACTTTGAACATTTGTTCTTATTACATATGTAATAAAGTTTGGTTTACTTAGAAACATATATATAATGAAACCAGTAAATACAAGGGAGAAGTATAAAAAAGAAGCAGCTGGACAAATGTGGATATATGAGTTCACTATGTTTCTAAGGTCAGATGGGAAGGATCTCAGTGTACATTTAAACCTTTATCTCCTGCCACATAAATCACTGTACTATTTTCTTATAAGAAGGGTGGTAATGAAGTAAGGTCACCTATTCATTTATTGGGGGTTTGAATCAAACATGTCGGTTGCCTTGGCCCTTTATGGAAAGGAGCCATAAAGAAGCCTTAAAATACAATAGATGGTCAAGTGACACAACTAGTGTCACCAGATTGTCACTCTAGGACTCTCTTATCTGGCCCTGCTTTACGGCAAATGCCAGGTGTTTAAGCGAAGTTAGCAGTGACATAGAATAACTAGAAATCAGGGATGAGCATGCAGCTTTACAGGCTACCATACATGATCAGGAAACAACCACCAGCATGGATTTGTTTAATGCAGAGCTTTTTACTCCCTAATGAAAACCAAGCCTGAGCATAGAGGGCAAGCCAGAAAGGTAGGCTAGCCCACCAGCACCATCTGGAGTGTCAGCTCTAATCTCACCCTTTAGCAACACAGAACAAAATTTTAGCCTATGCTTTCAGTCCTGAAATTCCAGCATTTAAGAACTCCACACTACTCCTACTTCTAAATATCTGACTGCACTTTAAATATTACTGTATCTATGCTGGAAATTTGAAGTCAGTGTACAACAATTTCTTTGTTCCCCACTGTGAGTTACTGATGAGAGATAGTGGGCTCCAACCTTACCTTAACAATTCTGTTTTTACCCAGATTGATCCTGTAGCCATACACATCGATGTCCACGTGTCGGACATAGGACACGCGAGTGTTGGCTCCTCTGTGCTCGTTGGCTGCTTCCACGTTGAAGTAGGGCAGCGAGCTGTTGCTCTCGCACAGCTTGGAGAGGGTGTAGGTGCAGGTGCCCATGAAGTGGTGTAGCTGCTTGTCAAACGTGTGGTAGTGAGGATCCCCATGTATACTGCAAATTGCTTCTGGAGACAAGAAAAGGAATATATTTTCATTAATGTATGGATACATCCAGAAAAACCACCTCACTGTACAGTGGCAAAACAGAATCATCCCCATTTTATGGATTACATATGGAAGAACTGAAACAGAAAAGCCAGATTTATAAGGCATAAGGGAATACCACAGAGAGAAACCCACAGAAATTAACTGAAGCAAATAAGTAGCACTGGTACTGGAAAATTTAGGTGCCCTTCTACGGTCCATTGACTAGCATAAGTGATTAGCTAAAATTACCTGTCACTGGAGGTGGTGTAGAATCTGTTGGTGTAGGTCTTGGTGGTACCAGGGTAGGGACAGCTTCTGTTGGTAGAAAAGACAAGGCAACACAACATTCACCATTACATGGTGAACACTACTTCCACACCAACCTACCTACATGAACTTGCACTTACTTTTCACCAGCATAAATCTAGAATTTTTTCACTGAAGCAAGTAGAACTGCCTATATTTAGAAATGAGGACACGGGAGACTTTTGAGCACTTAGGAAAGCTCATCTGATTGTTAGCTTGGTGATAGTGAATGGGCTTGTGCTGTCATGGTTCTCTGGAGTTGGAAAGGTATTTACAATTGGATATGTGACTCCCTCTGGTGTGCATGTTAAAGCATAAAGGTCATACTGTCTGCAAGTATTGGCAGGTCTGGGAGTGAGTAGCCTGCCAGCAGATGCCATACATTAGAAACAAATAACTCTCAGGGCAATGGTGGTTTCTAATCAGGGAATTCTGTTGTTTCTTCAAAATTATATTTATTTCTTAGGAATGTGATAGCTGTAAGAGCTTTCTACTGACAGACACAACAAACAGTCATGTTGTGAAGTCTTCCCTCCTGCCTGCTTCTGCTTGCTAACAAATATTAGCATCTTCTCCACCTATTCTTTATTCATCACAAAGGTATCATCTAAAAGAAGTGGTCCTCTTGGTGTACTTATATGTGTGAACTAGCAACACCAGGGTGAGTATTCTCTTTATGTCATGTTATCACCTGGTGACGTGCAAATGAGCGATGGATACGAATCTCTGGAAGTACAACAGGCTGCCTAAAACCTTCAGAGTGTGCACACATTCACTCCTGTCCCTCTGCAGACCAAAGAACAACTCTCCTCATTTAGGTACTCTCCTATTGCACCCTTGTGAGCCTTCCACTGTGCACTAAGTGTGCGTTAGCAGTTAGTGTACAACGAGATAACCAAACGATGAACTGATTCATGGAGAACAATGCTTTCCAACCTACTTATAGATGCACTGTAGGTATATAATCATCCAAATAAATCCACATGGGGCAGTTGGTCTTCCGTATTACTGACACTGATGAGATTATTTCTAGGGATTAAATTGTAATATAGAATACAAGTCATATGAGAACAAGTCAGAGATTTTTGAACAATGATGCAGTAACTACATACTATGATGTTGTTGCTTTTGTGCTAAACGTGATTCAAGCCTAGCTGGATGTGGGGTTTTTGTAAGCTACATATAAGTATAGTTTAGAAAAAGACAATAGATTTCACATAACTTGAAGTCTAGTGCATACTGATAAATCTCTGCACAAAATGGTCCCATTCACTTAATGAGCTCTAACTTCAAAGCTGAAGATATTTTGTAATAACCTGCCTACGAAACGGGATCAGCTTCTTTGTATGCACTGGTTTCTTGCACACCTGTTTTCTTATATGTCCATTTCTTCACATCCAGCTCCCCACTCCAGTGTAAATGCAGCTTTTGCGTACCTAACCCATAACTGCTCTTTTTGCTTTTTAACATTGGTGAAAAATTACAGGAATACTGATAATGCCTGTATTCCCGCAATGGATACTTCCCAACGAGCTTTAAGTTAACTTTGTTGTAGGGCTGAGGAAAAAAAAAACCAACCAAAAAACCAAACATCACAAAAAAACCACCAAACCAAACCAGAAGAAAACCTCTTCCTAAGATTATTGTCCTTTGAGATTAAGGTGAAGAAGGTCTGCAAATGACAGTGCGAATATCAAACATCATAACCTAAAGGCTGCTTGCTAAAGTTGCCTTGGAAGCTAACTTTTCATGTTATGAAGGGACATAAATATTTAGTTTTTCATGAGTTTGATTAAAATGTCTATTCAATTTGTAGAAAAAAAAGAGGTTGGGAGGACTTTGACTTTTACCAGACGTAATAATTCACTTGACTTTCATTACATTAGTAGCCATACAGTTGAACAGAAGGAGGACCCTTTACTCGTGTCTCTTGGAGTTACATTAGTGCACCATCCAGTGGCTGAATCATGTGCTAATATGCCTGGATAAATGAAGAACTGGCTTTCCCTAGCCCTCAAACAAACAAACAAACAAAAAACCCCAAACAGGCCCCAGGTATTTTTCACAAAATTTTAAAGAAAAATATATGTTCTGAGGATGTTGACCTGAGTGGAAACCTTTGTCCTGGCTAGCATAAATTTGAAATATTTTATTGTCATTATAGTATTTCACAAACAGTGAGGCCCATTAAGACATAACAACACTTCTATATGGTTTTCAGCAAGTTTCCTGTTTAATTAACATTTTATAATTTTAAATATTGCATGCTTGTCAGTAAAGACAGGATGAAACTGTAATTCCCTTCCAGATCCTAGTCATCCACAGCTTGTGCCAGTCTTGGCTGATTTGTTACAGGGTCAGGGATCAAGCACAAATTGCTGATTCATAGTCCGAGTTGGTAGTGCAGCTCAGCTTTATTGACTCAACGTTACTTCTTTTTATGCCAGTGCTGCGTATTTGCTGAGCTTGTATGAACTGAGATTTGCTGTAAAATGCTGATTAGAGCATTTATTCTGGAATCCAAGACCAATGTGCATAGTCTTGGCTGGGTTTAGAGATACACTTCAGACTTGAAGTGAAGGTGAAGTTTGCTGGACCTTGTGAAAATACATTTGCAGAGAAGGGGATAGCTTATTCTGAATGTTTGAGGTGGTGAGGAAAAATTTAGGTAGAAACAAAACTACTACAAGAAACCAGGTAACATTCAAATGAAGTGATCTGTAAAGTTTTTGCCATTTCTCTTTTGTGGTTCAAAGTTATGAGGAGTTTCTCTACTGTATGTGGAATTGAGTAATGGTCAACAGCTTAAACAGAGATGAGGAAGGAGTATACAATATGGTGCAAATACAGACTTACCACAGGATCCATCCCTCACTCTCACATTGTCTAGTGCCGTATCCCCATATTCTGTCAGTCCTCGGACAGCCTCAAAAATTACCTGGGCAGGAGTTAAAGTGAATCACTGCATCAGAGTTGTTCAGGGAAACATGGGATCATTTTGCTTAGCATGTTTCCAAAACATTCTTTCTGGTCTCTCTCTAAAGGTATCAAGTAAGCTGAGGCTATTACAGTGTTCCTAGCTTCCCTCAGAAGCCTAAAATACATATTCTGTAATGAGGCAAAGGCTTCAAGAAACATTGTCCTCTGTTTTGCTGACTGATAAATGATTTATGAGAATTGGTTGCCTGGATTCTACAGAGGATTCCAATGCAGGCAGCATCCTAAAGTTCAAACCTTAACTCACAGCAGACAAACATGCATTTAATTAAGGCAACTAAAGTTCTCGGCTTTGTGATAAAATGAAGGAGAGTAGGAAGGAAATAAAGAGAAAACTAAATATATTTTATCCCCTAAGTAACGGCACTAGCAAAACTCAGGGTTGCTTATTTCTTCTCTTAGTTCATAGGCACAGAGCATAATAAACCAAGCAAATCTTGGTTATATTTTCTAGCTTACATGACAATCTTTTGCAGCATGCAAGGGGAGAACACATGCTGACACTGTAGAAATAAATTTATTCTGAGAATACATTACCTTTATCTTTCTCTGTGTTGGAAAAGCATGAGTGATGGTGCCATAGTTCCACAAGGAACTCTGGTTGCCCTTCTGACTCCACACCACAGACTCCCCTGTGCTGTCTTGGATAAGCACTCTCAGCTCATTCATGTCTTCTGACCCAAACATATAGTACCAGAAGTCTATGCATATTTTTCCAGAAACTATAGTATCTGGGCTCTCAAGCCTGTTACTGTCAAATGGGATCAGATTACTTGCTTCTTGGTAGATGAAATAGCCTTCTGCAGAGTGAAGAAAATTAAAATACGGTTGAATCTTTGTAACTTGTTAGATGTCATATAAAACTGAAGTACAACCCAACTCTGGAAGAAATTAAGGGCATCATTAGCAGTGCAAAGAAGCAAAGTAGAAGGTGTTTAGAATTCACATTGCAATGGTTAGCACCATGTAGTTATCCAAACTAGAACGTGAGGTGGAGAGCAAAGCAAATATATCCCATCTCACATGAACAATTGTTTTGGGGTCACAAATATAGATGTAGGCCTCTTTCAAGAGATGGCATCTCCAGACAGAGTGCCCCACTGATCCATGTTCAGTTTTCTCTTTCCTCAAAGGAAAATAATGCAATCTGCTATACACCTTCTCTTGCAGGACATATTTTTTTCTAAAGATTTTGGTCTCAAGATGAGCAAATCCCTAGTCACAAGGAAAATTCCAACCCATCAGCAATTGTTTCTGTCTCCAAATGGAAAGGCTAGAAAGCGATTCAGACATTTTCATCAAAATATTTAGGTTTCACATTAGGAAACAGAAGGAAACTTTTTGAAAATCAGAAATTCATAGTATTTCTTTTAGGAATTGAAATGCTTTAATCTGAATTGGTTCAATATGAGAAGACATTTTGCTTTACTAGGGCTGAAGATTTTTGCTTCCCATGGACTAAAATCAAAGCTACATTTCCTCAGTGGAGTTCAAGTCAAGTCTTTTCCATCCATCTGACTATGGAAAGAAATCAAAAAGAATTGGATGACCATTTATATATGGTAAAGTATGGCTGCACACAGCATCTAAATACTCAGTCATATATTTTAGTTGGCAAGAAAACTTAAGTCACATTTAGTGTTATATGGTCTGTGTCAATTCAAAAAGCAAAACAGTATTGTTTGTGTGAATCCAGGTTAAAAATATTTCTGCTTTCAACAGGCAATTTTAATTGTTATTATCAAAATACCAAAAATGCAGAAAATTGTTTAGCAAAAATGCCAGCTGATAGTGTTCTAATCTGCTTACTGAGCCTGACAGTAATTGACCTTTCAGCACTGGGATAATTATACAAAGAAGTATGACTGCAGACGGATCCCCCATAAATGGATCTGCTCGTGCAAGGATAGTGGTTCAAATATATATAGATGGAGACATACTAAGCACTTGTTTGATGATATGACCATGTTAGAACCTAGTTTTTCAATCACATGTGGTTTAGGATAAGCTTTTTAAAGATATTCTTTAATTTCAGACGATCTTGTAATGCTTTGAGAGTGTGAACATTATCTAGTGCCAGTACAATGATCATTACATTTATGGCCATTAACTCATATCAGTGTAATTTGGCCATAAGATCTCTCTTGAATAATGACCTTTTGGATGTCACTGCATTCTCTATGAGTGAGATCTTATGCAAGACATAATTAGTTCCCTTCTACTTTCATGCACTGATAAAGATTTCCAATCCATGATGGGGCAACCCAGTTTAACTGTGTTTCACAACGTCATAACTGACAATGTGAAAAGTCAAAGAGAGGTGTCAGCATGAAATGAAACTGACACATTTCAAACGGCTTCATGAATCTGTTTCCTCTTTCAAAGACAGAAGAATAAAGGTAGTCAAGCTGTCTTCAAAAGGAAATCAACACTGCCACAACTGAGCACTTACTTCCATCAGGATAGTCTCCACTGGGACCCGTTCCATCAGTTGGAGTGTCATGCTTGGTTCGTATCCACATTCCCTGGTTGACGTTGCAAGGCTGGACCCAGTCACAGAATGGTCTGGAGTTGTTGTTAAAATCACACCTGGTGAGGTAAGCTGAAATACAATACATTAAAGTAAGGAAGAGAATCTAGCATGTTCAAAATCTGTCTTGGATGTTAACAGCACTAATGACATGCAGTTACCTGTTTCAGGATCCCATGTTCTCAACTCACCAGTTGGTCTTTGCTTGATCCTGCCAAGAAAAAGAACACAGTGAAACCCTTGTGGAACTAGTGACTCAAGAACTGTTTAAAAAAAATGTTGGGACCTCAACATATGTCTTTGGGTGTTTCACTGAGTAACTGCATAGACCCATGGTTTTCCATGTCTGACACTTTCTCTTCCCATATGTACTCACTCCTTCGTGGTAAAGCTCTGAGAGCAAGTCAAAGGTGGGATGTGTTCGCTTAATGTAGTGTGGAAGGATCCTCTGCTCTGTAACCCATTGAAATGAAAGCAGACCACCTCTCCTAGGTACTGGGAGATACGGAAGGGATGGATAGATGTATGCAGCTCAGCTTGGGCATAACCACCATAATAACATAATAACAAAGACATGCTTAACTTGATCAAGGCATTGTCGTCCCCACTATTGCAAAGCAAAGCGTATAAATGCCAGTAAATTACTGTACCATATAACTCTGTTATTTGTTGGAAGGCTATATATTTCCTTTAAACCCTGCAAATCTCTCATGACATAAAGCTGTAATCTCATTCAGCTCTTCTAATTCACCCTGAAAATGCTGCAGAACAAAAGCAGCTATAAATCCATAGTCCTTGTGGCGCTATGAAGTCCTGCAGAGATGAGTTGACACAAGACCAAAATCCCACCACAGATCACAGCCTAAATGGCTCTGCCCTTTGAGTGTTTTGTATAGGGAAGGGATTTCCAGGACTGCAAGGCTACAGCAGTAGTTCTTGACATCTTCCAACTGCAGTCCACAGTTTCAGGAGGTAGGGTTCAGTTCGAACCTCTGGGGTGCCCCCTCCTTAATTATCTTTATTGTACTTGGCACAGTATAGAGAATCTGTCCTTCAGTGAGTGCATCACAGTGAATCTCCCCACTGACCCTCAAAACCTAAGCAATGACATTCAGAGAAACTAGAGAGATTAGGAGCAAATATCACACAATCAATTCATTGGTTAAATACAGCAAGCAACTGGAAAACAGACTGAGCTAAGGAGGAAAGAGAATATGTGATGACAGGTAAAGTAAGAAAATTCTCTTCACTGTTCCTTCCTGGATTTCTTTTTCCATGAGAAGGGGAAAGCTGTGACAAGTTGCCACTTGGTCGCTATTCAGCACTGTCTTTAAACTGTTACACATCAAGCAAGCCCTAAGGCAAAGGTTAGTGTAGGTATATTCAGTCTCAAAAGTGTTTTATAACTACTGCAGTTATTTTGTCAAGATGTCTCCTTTTCAGATGTGCCGTTAGAAATCCATGTGTTATAGGTTTCTATCACAGACAGGAACCAATGCAGAAGCAAGCAACAACAAAATTAAATTATTTCTTCTTTTTAAAGAAGACACAGTTTAATTGTACAACATTCCACATTAAAAAGTAAAGATAGAATATTTATCATTAATAGCTAAGCTTCCTGAATTAAGCTACATTCAGTTCTGTACTACTTACCCTGTGGTATTCAGCACAGAAACAAATAATAAAATTAAGGTATATTCTAAGTGCCAGAGGGTCCCCATGCTAGAAGACAGAGTTAATTCTTCTGTGTGGTACAGTCTGCATAGTAATCCATCAGCTATACTCAGCAAGGAGGAAATGAGGACAACCTACGTGAAACAGAATATATTGACCAGAGGGTGGAGGCGGTTATAAAATCTGTCCAACCATGTATCAGTTGTGTTCCATGGGTTATCTACCTCAAGCACATATGAACTGAAAGCTCATATTATTCTGCGTCACTTGCTTTGACACCCTTAGTTGTCTGCTGGAGAAACTGATTTTGGCAATTTTTGTTGCTGCTGTTGTACATTAAAAAAAAGTCTGCAATTATAAAGGGATATTTTTCTCACATTGATAGTAAGACAACTTTTCTTCATGTTAAAACTCCTGCCTAGCTTTCACTGCTAGTTTAAGTGAGATTTCTCGTATTGACTGACTTTCCCCCTTTCTGAAACTAGCATTAAGTAGAGCAGGTAACAAGCTTTCAATTTACTTGCAACAGTCATATTGTTGTGGGCCAATTCAGGAACTTGCTGAAATATTACTGCTACCATATTGCCCATGCTTAAAAATAAAAGGATCATCTTCTGGGCTGCAATGGAGTCTCTGTTGGTTGCTGGCACAGAAAAAGCAGGCAGATCATTCCCACTGCCACTTGGGCCTTTGCTGTTCTCTTCTTTGCAGCATTCCTTGCACCGGGGTTTGCAAAGAAATGGCTCAAAAGCAGCCTGATTCCCTACTTAACCTGAATTTCATGAGTGGTGAGAATCAAAGGAGTATCAGGTGAGTTATGAGAATCAAAGGAGTAAAGGAGTATCAGGAAGTGTACAGTGTTTCCTTGCATTGCCTGGAAATCCCAGCTCATGACTCTCTCTCTCTTTTTTTTTTTTTCTTTTTGTGTCTAAAAGGAAGATGTCTACAGGAGTGAGGCTTTCTGCAAAAGTGGCCTTTTAGTTACACTTTCACTTTGTGATTATATTCTGATGATTAAGGTCATAAAGGCTTCGTACTTTAAGTTGGAAATTTCTTCAACTCCCTTTCCCCCTGCTCAGAACAAAATATTTTCACTTGCCCTTAACAAATAACTGAGGAGGCTGCTCACAGAAACAAGATAAATAAGGAAGGATCAAGGGAGGCTAAGCAGAAACTAAATTTCAAATTCGGTGTTAACTGATATGTTGACAATGGGTGTTAGGCTACATTCTGCCACAAGCTCACACCCTACACAAGCCCTTCCAAAGTCAGAGGGTGGATGTCCACTTGACTGGTAATCATCACTCCCCAATAAAAATCCTTTCTTCAGAAAATATGTATTTTTGCCAATCAGTAAACAGCGAAGAGGATTCTATGATTCAGGGACAAAAGAGACTCATTCCATGCACAAAACCATTGACCACACTTTTCCCAGTTCAGCTGAGGTGAGCTCAGTGTGAGTGGGAGAATACAAGTGACTTTCAGATAGAAGTTGCATTGAACACACTGCATTTTCAGCAGGGCTGCTGAGATGCTGGTCCAGCAAGTGGCAATCTGGGCAACAGCTGTCCTTAGCATGGTAATGGGTAGCAAGGGGCCTTCCATGTATGCACGTACTTTCCTCAATAATTTGATGCTGCTCTGTATGATTCTGACGAGAGGATGTGAGTCAATCTTGGAAAGTATGCAACCCTCTGGTAAATCTGTCCATCCAGATGATGCACTGTCTTTGACCCCTCCCCAAGCACAGAGCATAAAAATAGCATGATCAGGTACTCTGTGAAAGGTGGAGTACTGATTAGGGCTTTTCAGTGAGGGAAAGATACTAATAACCTCTGTTACATAGGGAGAGGATGACAAGGAATTCACTTGCCATTTGATTCCAGCTGGATGTGACATGATCCTGCATTCCTGGCAGTCAAACTGATCACCTTGCAGGTCTACTGTTTCTCTTAGGGACATAGTTTAGTGGCAGACTTGGCAGTGCTAGGTTCCAACAGTTGGACTTTAGTATCTTAAAGGTCTTCTCAAACCTAAATGATTCTATGATTCTCCATCTGCATGCTTTGTATCTCTGAAAGGCACCTGGGAGACACTACTTTTTTTACAAAAAAAATGGTCTGAACTGCACAGCAGTCTGAGGAAGAAGGACAATAACAGTTCTTCACTTCTAATACAATGAAGCTAAAATTCTTTCCAAGGAAGGACATTTGCAGACAATCTTATGAACAAGTTATGTTTTACATCTGCCTTAAACCAAGGATGCAAGTGATGCACACCTGACAGCTAATCCCTGTGACTGGCTTCCTAGTGCTCTGTACTGCTGCATTTCTTTTTGAGACCAGACATCAGATTTCACTCCATCTGCAACCAGCATTACAAATTCTCCTCACCTACTACCAGTTGACAAGGCACACTGGGGCTACTCGTGGGAACTAATTGCCTTTAGGTGACACAAACAGATTTCCCAAAAATCTGCAGAAGATGCCAAATAGAAAGGCTTGTCTGCCAACAGTGTGAAATGCAACATCTTCAAAAGGACAGAGATAACACTGCATACAACTTTATTTCTGACTGATGGTCAGAAAGGGGCTCTTAAAGAGACTCTTAATTTTTGCAGGATGAAGTTATGTTTCCCAGGAGACAGAATCAGCCTGGTACTACTGCAAAGGGACAGCACAATGAAGACACAACTAAAAAAATTCCCCCAAGCAAGACATATCAAACAGTAAAAGAAGCAAACTCAGCAGTTCATCCATTCTAGTGAGTGCTGTCCAGTGCAGCTTTTGCTGTGCAGTTCTAGCACATGTAATTGTCCTAAAGTATCTAAATCTGGTTACTCATTTTCTTGAATCAAGTATTCTCTGATGAAAATCAATTGCACTTCACCATGTTGCTAATGGTTAGTCTGTGGTGTTGGAGTGAGTACAAAGCTAGAGAGCCTGGCAAGCTAATAAATGAGGAAAATTATACAAAACCTCTTTCTCCCAACTGACAGGTTTGGAGCTAGTTGAGCCTCATAGTGACACTGCAGAAGACTGCTACACTGCTACTTAGTACAAAGCAGAAAGGTCACTGGCTGCTGTGAAATGCTGTTGTCTTGTTGGGATGCACTTGAAGCACATGTATATCCCAGGGTCTATTCTGGCTGAGGCTATATCTGGAAGAAATTTTAATTGGATTAACTAAATGGCTGTTCTTAGATGGCAGAATTCTGTGCAGGTTCTCTTAATTTGGAATACATCAGGTTCAGTAAATTCACACATTAAACATCTTTATCTGATTTTCAGACAATATGAATTTATCTCATTGAGTTTTGCACAGATTTAGCTGCACTGGGGTTTTGTATCAATTGTAGTTAAATTGATACAATTTGCATGAGTAGAAGGATCCCTCTGTTGTTTCTGTTCAGGTAATAAGTTCTCCCTCTGTCCTAACAAATGACTGAGTCGGGTTTTGCAACATGTAATACCTCTGTCACAGTTTCTGGAACTCCCAGTACCCTCTGCACTCCACTCTGCCTTGACTGACATTGTGTATGAGAAGGCATTGTCAGATCTCTCATTCCTTCAGAAACCTGCCTGTGTTAGACTCTTGCTGGAGCTACCCCCAAGTCACTGCTCTGGTAAACCTTCACTAAGGAGTTACGAAACAAACAATTAGCACCCATAAATCTAAAATCAGGTAAATTTAGCTTATACAGAAGTGCAACTAATCCCACTTTTGCTCTGTTGGGTAATAGGCTTTGATAGGCTGAAAAGGAAGTACAGAAAAAACCCACCTCTGTCGCTAGAAAATAAATTGATGTTTCTTTGATAGCTGAAGTGTACTTGTGTTCTGTTGAGCACAAGCTGAGGTTGTTTTTCTAACTGCTGGCTCTCCAAACTGAAGCTTTGATTTGAAATTCAAGCTGTCTTTTTCCTTGTTTGAGAGCTGCAATGATTTTGAAAACAGAATGTAGCATTCTTATTAGAGTGCAGGTGCCAGATTAAAATTTCATTCTTTTATGCTTTGAACAGTGCAGAGCTAACAGAAATAAAAAGATAGCAGCTTTTCAGTGAGTATTCTCAGTTGCCAAAATTCCTGCGTGGAAACAGAAACCTTATACTGTGACCTAAAATAAATGTATTTTCAAGGTAACATTCAGGACTGTTATGTGGTTACAAGTGTGTACCATATGGATAATGTGTTACTAAAATTGCAACTATTAAGGACTTTTGTATCTTTGAGCTTAAATACATCACAATGTATTTCATTTCCAGCATACCAAGGTAAAGAACATAACATTCCTCCTGATTAATGCAATAAAGAATTTTTGCTGGCATTGCAATGGATATTTAAATAAAGAAAAGACTCATAGATAAAAACAACTTTCTCCCCGATTTTGTGATGCCACACTTGCAATCATGAGATTAGTAAATCAGTTCATAAAAGCCCAGAATTCTTTCTAAGTCTGTCTGTCTATAATAGATGAGATATAAAAGACAACTTCAAATATGTATTTTGAGAGCAGATCTCTGGCAGGAAGAAACTGCTGATATTTATCTCTGTAACTGCCTTATTTATAGGGTTGGGGTTTTTATTCAGTAATAATCTAATCAACTGCTTCTGGCTCACTGGTGTTCAGTAGTTTCTTATCTGCACCTTGATGTATTTTACATTTATTCACTTGGATCTACAATACATAACAAACCTGTGGTGTGCAAAGACCATTTTCTAACACTAGTTCCTCTCAGAGGCGGAGTGGTGCTTTTTATTTCTGTCAATGGGTTTGTAAAACCAAGCTACCTACAGAGATAAAGGATTTAGACTACTGCAAAAGTCTGATTCTGCTCTTGCACTATTTTAGTTCCAATATTCTACTGTAAAAGTTGGTGGTGCTCGTCCTAGTTCATTCTAGTGTAAATGAAAGGGACTGTCTCACTGTCAACAGAACTGGTATTACAGATGTAGCTGTGTCTAAAATTAGATATCTTAGGCCTGGCTTAATGAATGGGGAAGTCAGAATTTTCAGCTCACCATTGCATGCTCTTTGGATGATGATGAAAACTACATTGTCCTTCTCATCTTCAACACCCTGACATTAGCAAGGCTTTCACTTACTTGAACCCTATTTTAAAAAGCTGTTTATGCCTGGTTATCTTTTTCTACAGATCCCAAATGAATTGGTGCAGTTCTTTGCCTTCCAATCTGATTCCTCATGCCCTGAGTAATCCTACAAACTGCTTACCTCTTATTGGTCATTTCAGGAAGGGTAACTTCTCCCATCTGTTATCTCCTGGATAAAGCTGTTTCCTCTCAATGTATATTCCTAAGGTATGGTCATTTCTTACAGTAAGAGAGCCCTCTGGATATCCAATGGCTCCTGCAGTTAAGGTATTAAATCTTGTTATTAGAATTGTTTCTCAAAAATTCCTAGTACAATTTTGGTTTTATGTAAATATATAGAGATGTACAAATATATATTACTTAAAAATGAAGAAACTTGTCAACATCTATTCATAAGGCATTTTCTGATCTAAATCCTACACTTCCCATGTCTAGTGGAGCTATGTACTGCCCTCCATTACCTAGATCACAGACACCTCCCTACCCAGTCTACAGGAAAACCCACTGAGAAGTGACAGAGTTGAACTTAAAAAAAGTCTCATCTGGCAGCTCCTGCTACTTTTACAAGCAGAGACAGGAAAGTTAGCATGTTGCTCAGTCTATGCGCAGATCACAAACTAAATCCACTCCGGACCCTAGCAAAGTATAAAGCTTTTGAAATGTATTGCTATTTGTTCTACAAACTCTACATCCGAAAAGAACTAAACTGAAATGGGGTTGTGTCATTGTGTCATCCACAGGGTCAGAGCGAGTGATCAGCATTCTGCTGTTTGCTTTGGAGCGAACTATATTTATAAAAAGAGTACTTGAGTCTTGAGCTATGCAGGAAAAGCAGGTTTGCCTCAGGAAGTAAGCAGGGTTCCTTATCAGCAAAGCATTTAGGACTGTAGATGACATGTGGGTGTGGTTGCATACTTATATATACATAAATATTTGTGTGAACAAAGTTTAGGAAAAACAGTTGACCGCAGGAGAAGATAGGGTTTTTTATGTATGACTGGGATTTCCTTTTCCAGAAATCAAAGACAGTTGGAAAACATTTTGTGTCAGATTGAGTCCATTCAAAGTGTGACATTCTAGAAATCATAATTGTATTTTGATCAAGCTAAAATGCTTCAGTTTGGGTTCTTCTGGTCAAACCCTCAGACTTTACACATTTCAGACCTTGAAGCTTCCCTGTTTGGTTATCTATCACTTTAAGATTCAGTGGCAAAGTCAAACACCTATAAATGAAAGATGAAGATTACAAACTACCATGCTGCTATAAAGTGAAGTGATAATTAGCAGACAGAACACATGCATATAAATTGTTTTTACCAGCTAAATTAAGAAATTATCTTTTGACCTTGTAATACGACACAACCTCTTGAAGGAAGAGTACCCACAGCAGTGGATATGGACCCAAGAGGAAAGCCTCTGGATATATTATTTTGGAGTTTAGTAGGTAGAAAGGAGGTGGCAATTAGCCTCTCACTGCTGAAAGGAAGTGCCTGAGTAAAGGATGTACCCTGTACACCAAACCTAGGAAGCAAATAGTTTTTGGAAAGAGGGCTGTTAAAGCCATTGCCAGCCAAGTCAGTGATTTGTTAGACATCCAGTTCTTGCTGAGCATCACTAATTTGTGTTATACTGATAAGATTAAGGAGATGAGTGGCTATTAACATGATTCAGAAGGATAAAATATATTGCCGTTATACTGAAATCATATATGAACCCAGAAATCTAGAAGCTTCTACAGAAATAAGCAGTCTTTGCACACTTAACAATGCAGAGCTGGAAGACACTTTCACTAGACCCCTGCAGTGATGTTTCATTGAGAACAGATATATCTCCCACATACAATCTTCCTTCTTCCCTCTTTTCTTGTGCATTGGGAAACTGAAAAATAATACTATAGTTTCCAAAGCAGATCAATAATAACAGAACATTCTACCCTTATTTCAGGATAGTATGCTCTCTTGTGTGATTGTATGGGTAAAACTACCGCAATGTTTTGATTCATGTGGAATTAGCCCACATTCCCCAGCTGGACAGGCCCACAACAATGCATACAAATTGCAGAACCGTACAATAATTGAAGGAGGAAGGGAACTCTGAAAATCACCTGGTTCACACCCTGCTTAAAGCCTAAGTAACTTCAAAATTATATTAAGTTGGTCTGGGCCTTATCCATCACAATGGAAATACCATTACCTCTTCGGGTCCCTCTCCAACTCCTGTGTTTGACCACCTCCACTATGAAGACTTCTGGATATAATTAGTAATATATAACCTTAATGGAATGAGCTTCTTTTCACACCTGCATTCAGGAATGAATGCAGAAGTGCCTGTAAATGTGCTCTAATCAGGAATAACACAGTACAGAGCAGAAAGACCCTGCTTTGATATCTAAACCAGACAAGAGAGAACGTGTAATTTACCTGTATAGTACATAGTGCATCTGTGCCATGAGCAGGACTTGAAACCGTGTAAAAAAATCATGTTAGACTTCGGCTCAATAATCACAAAACTCACATCCCTGCCTTTTCTTCACTGCCCTAAGAGCTCCAAGCTTTCAAGTCACCATCAGGTTACAATCTCAGGTTTTCAAAGAAATAGAATGCTTCTCTCCCTTGTTTGTTTTTAAGCAAAACACCATCTGTGAAACAAAAATATCCACTTAACTCCACAAGCTTAGTTTTATGAAAACAATTTCTAAAGGCTAGTATCAAAATGGGAGAATTAGCAATGACAGAGAAACATCTGAGTAAAGCTAGGAAACAGAATCACAGGCAATTCTCTTTGTGCTGTTAATGTTGTAAGTACAGGGCTTCCAAGAGATACAAACCTGTAAATCTTCCCTGTAGTTTTGAATAAGCCTGTTAGAGATGGAACGTATGACACCCCCGCGTCCTGGCAAATTCTTTTATTCTAGGCCTGCTATACAAGGAGCATAGCAGAGGATAAGCCGTGAGAAAAGCTTCATGAAAAAAAACCTAAATAAAATATACTAATCAGTTAAGATTTTGCTGTGGAAAATAGCTTTCATTTTATCCCACAGTTCTTCTATTGCCTTGTGTTATCTTGTAAATCCAGAAAATGAATAAAATGAAGAAAATAATATATTAATATACTTAGAAAAATCTTTTAAGCAGCCATAGGCTGTAAAGCATTGCTTTAGACTCTCTTCACATGCAGACAGCTTGGAACAGGTTTTCAAACTGCTGTGCTCAAAGGAGCAGGTGCAATACTCCAGTTGCATTCACTCAGTGAAGCCACATGGGTTTCCTCCTTATTTCTGAAAATTTCTCCCTAGGCTCAAGTTTCAGAACTGTGTATTTGTTCCCATTTCCCAGGGTGGAACAGTATGAGATGACAGGTCTTGCCAGAGGTCACAGAGTGAAAAGGGAAGCCAGTCTTTATCTTGTCTGTTCTGCAGAGTGAGCTCTTGTACCTTGATCTCCCACATGAGTCAGGCTGCCTTTAAGGCCCAGCAGCTATTTAATTTTTTCACAGAAAGCAAGCAGGTCCAAAGAAGAAAAAAGTAAGTGAAATTACCTGGTTAGCTCAGGGATTAGAGCACTCACCTCATTTGTAAAACATCAAGGTCTCACCAAAGTGAAGCAGCAGTAGTGATGGAAGCTACAGGTACCCAGCAAGAGGAGCAACTATTAAGACATAGAGGTGGTCAAATTGCATTGTGTCAGCCACCTAGGAAAGAAAAAACATGCATGGGAAAGTGCAGTGAAGCAGGATGCTTCTCCCTAGCAGGCAAGTAGCTGAAACTCTTCTAGGCTTCCCCTGGCTTTTGTAAATGCAAATGTTTTGATGAGATGATGGTAAATAACTTTTGGGAGTGGCCATGGTAAAGTGTGGACCACTGGCCTTGTTAGGGGCCCTCCTCTGCACCTGCAGCAGGCTGAGACGTGCACCAGGGATGCAGGTAACAGGAGCTGCGGGTAAGTAGGGAGTGAAGTTTTGGTACTTAAAATTTGAACTAAAAAGCAAGTGTTACAGCACAACATCAGGGCACTGAGCACACTAAGAGATCTCATGGGCCCTGACCAGCCTCACCTGGGGCCTCCACCCACAACCACTGCCCCATTGTGGCCCACGCTCTGGCCTCGCCGCAGCCCGGCCTGGCTGTAGGCCCCGCAGGCTGGGCTCCTGGCTCAACCCCTGTCCTGGTTTCGGCTGGGATGGAGTTAATTTTCTTCTTAGTAGTGAGTACAGTGCTGCGTTTTGGCTATGATGTAAGGATAATGTCGATAGTGCACTGATGTTTTTAGTTGTTGCTGGGTGATGTTTATACTAAATCAAGGACTTTTTGGTTTCTTGGGCCCTGCCAGTGAGAGGGCTGGAGGGGCATGGGAAACTGGGAGGGGACACAGCCAGGACAGGTGACCCGAACTAGCCAAAGAGGTGTTCCATACCATGGGGTGTCATGCTGAGTATATAAACTGGGGTAAGAAGGAGGAAGGTGGGGACATCTGGTATTATGGCTTTTGTCTTCCTGAGTAACCGTTACATGTGATGGAGCCCTGCTTCCCTGGGGGTGGCCAAACACCTGTCTGCCCGTGGGAAGTAGTGAATTAATTCCTTGGTTTTATTTGTTTGCATGTGTGGCTTTTGCTTTACTTGTTAAATTATTCTTATCTCAACCCTTGAGTTTCACATTCCTTTCTGATTCTCCTCCCCATCCCTCTGGGTGAGGGGGAGTGAGCAAGTGGCTGTGTGGTGCTTGGTTGCTGTCTGGGGTTAAACCACGACACCCCCGGCTCTGCCTCGTCCTGGTTCCCCTCACTGGCCTTACCCTGGTCCCCATGTGTAGGCTCATGCCTCAGGCTGGGGGTCAGAGCTGCCCTGGGCTGGCCAGGGGTGGCTCCAGCTGGCTCAGGAGCTGATGCACGAGGGGCTGCAGCCGGCTGGGGGCTGGCGGTGCAGTGCCCCTGGCAGGGAAGAGGAAGAGGCTGGTATACAGATGGAAGTCATGGCGGGCAGGGTCTCAACATCTCACACCACTTGTCTCCTCACAGGAGAGGATTCTCCAGGTTGAAACTGTTTCACATATTACCCAGTTCCCTACCGGGCTTAGGCAATCAGGGGATGGTGCAATAAAGCCACAGCACTCTTCTGTTTGTGCTGGAGTCACTCTTTAGTTCTTTTTCTGGTAACTGGTCTGATTTTTTGACCTGTGGGGAGGTCAGTTGTTGAGCAAGCACCACAGTGGTGATTTCTTCCTTGAGTTCAAACTCCATCTTCACCACACCTGGTGTTTAAGAGTGAGCTTTGACATGCACCGTGGCAGCATGGACCCGCATGCAGCTGGCTGGGCTCCGGCAGCCGCCTATGTTGGTGGTCCCGCTGAATTAGCTCTTTGCTGCGAGCCTCATCACCTTGACATTTGGGCAAAGTTGTTAACTGCTTTGATACCTGCAGACAAAATGAGCAAAATGAGAAAAGAATTGTTGTTTTGGTTATCCATCTGGATTTTAGTGTTGATGTCAGGTTTGCATAGGCCTGAAAAGCATGGGTAGTTTTCAAAAGTTAAGTGAAACAGCCGGCAATCATCACCTTTGCCTTTTGAGGTTAGATAAGATTGGGTCCAATTTTTTGCCTTTCAGAACAGGTTCAATGAGACATTGAAGAACATTTTTTGGCAGGCCTGTATTTTGCCCTATTGATCTCGGTGATCCTAGCCAAGGCCTCAAGTACTTTCAAGCCTTCTTGGACACTTTGCAGATTCCAGCCCTGGAATGCTATGAAATTGATAATAATACTCCTTAATGCTTGGCAAACGTTTTTATGTCTGTACCTTTGCATAACTTTAGGTACAACACTCTCCTTTTTCCTCCAAACTTTAGGGCTGAATTTCACAAATAACTTTTTCTGGTTATTTCATAGATGGAAACAAAATCCATGGAATCAAATACCCAGGCATCAAAACTGTGGACAGTGAAGGAGGAAAGACAATTTCTCTATTCTACTTGTCTGATGCTATTCCTGCTCATTTTTGTCACCTCTGCTATCTCCGGAGACCACCAGACACTGAGGAGGCTGCCTAAAATGAAACAAGGGTAAGAGCATGGGGAGGGGGCATCCATTAGGGCCAATCTGTACTGATGCCTGGATGATCCCAGAGCTGCAGATGATGGCTACTGTTGAACTGTGCTGTGGTCCTTTAATTAAGACTTGCTTATGTCTCAAGCTGTAGAAGAAATGTCTAAGGATGTTTTCACAGAGATGCCCTCCTTCTGTAGGTCTGACATCTAATATTTCTTTGCATGATCATTCATACACTGTGAATACCTGGATAAACATTGTTAAGTATAGATACTTTTACGTGGTCTCTACCTGGCAGCCAGTAGAGTTTGAAGTAAGTGCAATCCTCTAGCAAAACCATATCCTATGCGGTATGCAAAATGTTTTTCTGAGAGCAAGTTTAAATTCTTGAGGAGATCCTTTTCCAGCCCTATTATTTGCTAAACCCCGGAGGGTAGCTATAAACAAGGGATTATCACAGTCTGGGTATGTAGCTTGGGCAGAGTTCTGGAGGGTATGCCGTTTAATATTCTGAGCAATGATGTGGAAGAAAGCATAAATTCATGACTGATGAGTTGTGCGGGTGACACAGATTAATGGATATATTAAGTGAGGAAGCCTGTAGAACCGTGGTGCAGAGGTCTGTAGCTCTTGGAATATGCATGCACATTTACTTAAGGCAAATATACAGTTGTACTTCTGCTACCATACTTGAAGGAAGGTGACAGGGCAAAAAGAAGTTTTCCAAAAGAGTGGGTGTTCACATTACACAATCAGCAGAACTCAGTATAAACAGAAGGGCTGATCTGATTTGGTGGGGGTGGGCTGGGTAGAATGCCAAGTCAGCGATGGGAGCTGTAGTCAATTAAACATTTTTGCTCATTTGGAGTATATTGTTTTAGTTTGGTGTCAAAAGTTCAAGAAACCTGCTGAAAATATCAAAATGGTAAGGAAAAGAACAGGTAGAAGAAGTTTAGAATATTGAAAAACTTTATATTGTTGGTAACATGCAAAAATGCACTTAAATGTCATAATGCCTACAGAGAAGGTGGCCAAAGTGAAGGAAGTAGAAAAAATGGTTTTAAATTCTGTCATGAAATTACTGAGTCTTGGATTTTATAAATTGTATAAATGTGTGAGGTTTCTTTAGTATGTTGGGGGCTTTTTTAACACAGTTCCGCATGTGGTGGAATAATTTTCATGTGTGTCATAATTTCCTCTCTTGTTAGGGCATGTTAAAGAGAAGTACTTCCTCAGGTTTGTCATGATACCTTAAAGTTACCAGTGACATGGGGGTCATTTGCTTTGCTGCCTCATGGCATTACAGGTAGCTTTTGTTAGTTCCTCATGCTTTGACTGCTTCAGTATTTGCAGATGATCTGTCCACTCTGCCATTGCTTTTGCCGCTGCTTTCCAGGAACAGAGCACAGCACCTGTCTTCCACCTTCTGTGTGCCTAAGCTGTCCTGCCCTTCCTTCCACTCTACCCCAGGCTGCCCCTTCCTGTCATCTTACCAGTTTCAGACTCCCAGATTCTGTCCTCACTACTTGGACTTCTACTTCCACATGCATTTTTCTTGCTCTCTTCACAGGATCTGTCTACTTCACCTGCTTCTGTCTTTGCAGATTCTCCAGCTTGGTTTCCTTTCTGGCTGCTACACTGCAGTCTGTTCCAGTATGCCTTTCACATGGCTCTGTGTCCAGACCTGAACTGGATGCTGTCATTCTCCTACCTGTCTGTGCCCAGTGGTATTGGGACAGCAGCTTGACAGTGAAAAGGAAGCAGGATGCCAGATCTGGTTCCTGATAATTTACCTGTTTAATCCCTTGCAACGCTTTAGTGCTGGGTAAATGAGGCTTTGCTCACATAAAGTTGGTCTGGAGCTTGGCAAAATAGGAAATGCAGTTACAAGGATCTGGCCAAACTGTATCCTGGCCAGAACTCTGATTCTCCCTGAAGTTGAACAGACATAGTGTCAACAAGCACAATTTTGGTAAATGTACTTCCCCTCAAGCAAATTATAAGCTCCTGGTTTTTAAAGGGAGTATTAGTCTCTAATGCAGAAAAGGTCACTAGAATTTTAAGGTACAGACAAAGTAGAATTCTTGTTTTGTTTGTTGGGGGGGGGTATTTATTTTTAAATGACCAGTGTTCTGCTTGGAGTACACCAGGAAAACCAAGACTGAGGCTCATAATACTAGGGAAAATGTTGTCCCAAACTGTTCAGTTTGGCTATATCATTAGTCACTGGAGATAGCAGCAGAGTTCTACTTTTAATTGCTCAAATTCTCAAAAGTAAGTAGTTATTTGGACTGCCTCCATTTCAAGCCATTCAAGTGCTGAGCTTCTGATAGCCTCTGAAAACCAAGTTTCTTCAGTGTAATTTTAAGCTGGGCAGGAGAAGTGAAATGTCCTGATCATCTGACACTTTAAAATGCAAGGCTTTCAATTTCTACGAGGTATCTGTTGGTCTTTTAGGCAGCCTCTGAGTAGAAACTACAGAAGGGTGACTTTTAAGTGTTTGTCCATGCATAAAAGTATTTTAACTCTTCCCAGTTAGCTAACATAATCTCTGGTACTTTGAAGGCACTGAAAGATCCAAGATACTGTAACAGAAATCTTGGCTCTGGAAGCTGTACATAGTCTCATTTTTTGTAATGACTCCTGTGAGTCAGGGCATCTTCCACTATGGGATGAATCAGTTGTAACTGAAAATCTCTGCATTGCACTGCATTGTGTAGATAGGTCCTGAGTCATGTTCTGTAATTGCCTCAGATTGCAGCTATAAAAAGTACAAAGATGAAATAAATCCTCCACCGCAGTATAACTATCTTAAATGGTGCCCTTTGACACCGCGTGACTGAGAGCATAGTGTAAGTGAAAGCTTAGGAGTTGTCCCATCCTCAGGTTAATGGAGCTGAGTAGGGGCTGAACAGGGGTCCTGTAGTTATTCAGATTTGAAGGTGATGGACAGTGCAGTTTAGGCAGCTTAAAAATTTTTCAACATTTCCAGGCATGTCAAGGTAGGGCCCTTAGCATGGGAGGGAGCATCCCAAATCATGAACCCTTCCTGAAACCTGTGGGTAAAAACTAGTCTCAATATGGAAGAGCCATACTCTGAGGTACATATGAATGAAAGATGGTGTGTAAAAGATTCTTTAGGAATATAAAAGGGATCTGTAAAAGACCATCTAGGAAATACCCTCAAATTTCTGAAAGGGTTTTAAACTTTGAGGAAAACAAGCTTTTTCTCTGAGGTGGTTTCTTCATCTCTTGATATCAGGATTCTTTGAGTGACTTACGTGGTATGAGTGATGCTGAACAATGAAATCTATTTATCTAATATTATTGCAGTGACTGATAAAAAAGCATCACAGTTTTATTGCCCAGCTATTGCCAGCAGGAAACTTTAATCTCCCTCAGACTAAACCAAGCTGTCAGTGAAATGATTTCAACTAGGTATTCTCTGTCAACTCTTCAGTTTTGAAAAGAACATGCCCCTTTACTGGAGGCCAACTTGAAAGTTTACCTTCAGTTAGATACTGGACAGAAGACCCGAGGTTAAATCCTGGTTCTTACAGCCTATTCACATAGTGATGGGTAGATGTTCTAGTGTATATCCAGATGTTGACTTGGCCATGTTAACTCTGATGCAATGAAATTCAAAGAAATTGAGTGGGGTGGAGAGCCAGAGCTGTGTAATCACCAATCTCAATTTGGAAGCAATCTAGCCACACTCACAGAGCACAGATCTGGTAAGTCAGGAAGAG
The DNA here is from genome assembly GCF_023634085.1 of Falco cherrug. NCBI lineage: Eukaryota > Metazoa > Chordata > Aves > Falconiformes > Falconidae > Falco > Falco cherrug. The sequence continues at coordinate 20,036,600 of NC_073707.1, forward strand.
AGGTGTGCTAGCTCAAGGCAATGTTGTAGGTGCTGCCCTTGCCTGTCCAAATGGTGATTTTTAGCAACACCAAGCATTATGAGCTGGTTCGGGGCTCTGAGCAGCAGTGTGCAGTTTGGAGGTACGCCTACTCTATTGTCCACCTATAGCATGGAGACAAAAATCCTTTTTTCCTATCACCTTCATCTGTTAGGACTGCAAAGTCTTTTGGGCACTGCCCATCTGTCAAAGTACTTTTGTATTACACCTTTTCTGACATGAAGCCTGATCTCAGCAGTGACACAGCCACAGTGGGTGGCAATAAAGCCTTGTCTGATGAATGCGGTTTTACTGCAGCCTGTCACGACTCAATAAAATGCATTGGTTTCCCGTTTGCTACTCTTTGATTCACTGACTTTGACCTAAGAAACCTTTAGGACCTCACCCGTTCTGCCTTACAGAGCCCCTTCTGCCAATGTGTCATCTCAGCAGAGATCAAGCAATGTCTCCACTAGACCTGCCTATTGAGGAACTAAAAGAATTACTGAAAGCCCTGCCTTTGACCATCAAACTTTCCCTCAGTCCAACGGTACTGTGTAGATCAGCAAGACAATGAACATGAATTATATTTTGGGTGAGGCTTCTGTCTGAGGGTGGGGAAGAGCCCAGGTCGCTGGGTGTCAAGAGCTTATTTTTGTGGCCAAGTATATGTTTATATGTTGGGTTTATCTTGTTCCATGAACATAAAAATGTTCAACCCACAAGATGACTCAATAAATAAAGTTTCGTTGCCTATCAAGAAATTATGCCAACAGGGAAGGGAAGAGGAAATGTCAAAACTCATTGTCTAAAGGTGAGGCAGATACTCAGTGTTTGCAGCTGAAGGTGCTACCAGCTTTCAGATTCCTCTCTGCCCTGGATGTGAGCCAAACCAGAGAGCAGGAATGCACACCAGAAAGAGCAGCTCTTTCCTAAAGGGAGTGGTGCCAGATGAGGTGGGCAGGAGCTGGTCACTACGGTGGGGCAGAGAGCTGCAGCCCTGGTATGGGTACGTTTCCATTCTGACAGCAGCATGTGTGGTGGGGCAGCTCTTGGCCACCTGTCTCTTTGCTGTAAGGATTCCTCATGCTTTTCCTGTGTGGCAACTTCTGAGAGAATTTGCTGTCTATTCAGAAACTGCAAACCTTGCCATATGGCTGCTATATAATAAATCAAGGCACATATCAGTGTTATTTCTGTTGTCTGATGCTCACCACCCCACAACAGTTTTGTTTTTACTTCATCCACAACATCATAAAAAGATCTAAAAGCCTTACATCTTTGGGCTTCATTAAGTTGGTCTCTGTTCAGACAGACTGGACAGAAGATGCATGTTAAACAAATCAGAAGGAATGCCTGAGTGCACCCAACTGAAACAGATTTGTTTTCCAAGTATAAAAGAGGGTTTTTTATCACTCCTGCTGCATATATTTCAAAAGTGTTATACTGCAGGAACTCTTATTCTAAGGCTTCTTCATAGCAGTAGTTGAAGGATTAAGGGCTGCTTGTTAGAATATATTTTTCTCTCAAAGAAAGTTGTAATCATAAGAAAGTGCTGGCTGTATAAGCCTTTGGCAGAGGATACACATGTGTAGTCAGGAAATCTTCTGTCTCTTGGATCCCTAGTGGGAGACATCAGCTCTCTCAAATAGCCTGTTCTACAGCCTTCCAATTAATGACTCTTATGTAACAATGACATAGCAAAAGCAAACCGCTATTTAAATATAGCATGTGACCATCCCAACCTCAGCTGGGCCTGCTGATGCTACAGTGCAGTTGTTTGGTGGTGGATAGCTTCCTCTGTATCACTGTGGAAGATAAAAGGCCAGGAGGATTCAATCCCAGTGGAGAAATGGGGATGCACTGAACTAGTAATCTCCTCTGCATCAGTAGGTGAAGTCTCACAGTAACAATGATGTGGAAGAGATTCATGACCCAGCCCACCTCCAACTAGGCTGTGGTCTCCCCATATCCCCTGACTGGCCCAGTGGGAATGTCTCTTGAAAATGCTGATGGAGGGATGGTAAAAGAAAGGAGTCCAAACTTGCCGGTCTGTAGCAGGCCAGCATGTTTTCCAACAGCTCAAACCTGCATAAATGCTCAGGAACCACTTGTGGGAGACCATTCACCAAATAGATGTAGCCATCATTTCTGTTTGCCTCAGACTGCAGCAAAGCACATTTGTTATCCTGAAAATCCTGTTGCCATTTCTTCTTCTGATTGTAGTTTTAGACAAATAGAAGATTTTTCCTTTCCACTGGAGCTCATTTATCCAAGCTGCTTTTAGAGTTCTAGTGCAGACTTGTTTGCCTCCACTATCTATGACTTTAATGTAAGAAGGACTGGTGAAGTCTTTCCCCCAGGACTTCCAGTAGCAACCAGATCACTGGTTTGGCTGAATCGCACCGGGAGGTGGCAGTGTGTAATCCCCGCTGACGGGCCTGGGACCAGCCGATGGCAATCGGCAGGGGCTATGGGGCTGCCGTGAGCAATAGCCAGCCCTGGAGTTCATGTCCTCTGAAAGGCCACTCTCAGAACAGCAACAACAAAATCACAAACAGTCTTTCTGGATTTTAGCATATCTCCATTCTTTCTGGTCCATAGGATGCAGAAGGCAACAATTTTTTCTCCTCGAGACGGAAGCCTTTGCTGCATCTCTGGATGTTGCTACTTGTATCAGCCATCAGCTCTCTTGTCAGCCAGTGCTCTTGCTAGCAATGATGTTGGTAGTATTTGTTAGGCAGGTTTTGTGGTTGGTGTCAGTCCAGAGTGCTGCATGTTTCCATTCCGGCTAAGACCCCACCTGTAAGGATTACATTTACAGATCTGGAAATGTAATCTATGTGGAAAACTAGTCTGAGCAGTTCTTAGCTCTTCCACATGTTTCCAGATTCATTATTTTTCTTGTCTAATCGGTTCTTGGGACCATAGTCCCATAGTGAAATAATACCTGCTTTGCCTGAGGTGTTAACATTACTATTTCCTGCCACAGTTCAGCATTTATGTTGTAAAAGGGACCCACCTTCGATGTGGCTTGTGATCATTTGGGATCATGTGGAAATGCCAGGGTCAGACCAATGGCTGGAGACTGGCTAAACAGACTCAGCAGAGCAGGCTTTCTGCTTCTTGCCCTCCTTCACCTGCCCTTACCTCTAATGTTTCACAGCTAGCTTGTTATGTTGAGAACTTTCAAGCTTTACAAACTTGTAAATCACAGTTGCATTTTTCTAGAAGCATAGAGTTATTACTAAGCTCCTATATAGCTTCATCTTCATGCCTGCAATACAGAAGAGTGACATTTCTACCAGCTATAAAGTCAGTCTATTCAACCACAGCTAAATTTATATTTAAATAATAAAACATGAAAATGTACAAAAAAATAAGGGCCCCTTATTAGCGCAAAACACATCTGAGCTCAGCCCAGTGATCAAAAGGTATTTTACTGGCTTTTTCTAAATCACAGGCACCAAGGTACAGCTTCCAGTACACCACCCTGGGATGCACACTGACTACTCTGATGCATTCATGAGAAACAAACAGAGCACAGAAAATCTGAATGCAAATCAGACATAGCAGAGCAGCTTGAATGGTGCCTCAGTCAAGGCTTGTGGTTCATGCAAGGTAGAGTATTTGTAGAATGCTGTGAAGAATTCAGGAGTAGGTTTTAGACTCCCACTGCTACAATTTGGGAAGTCTAGGCTCATTTTCCCAAGTCTTATTATTTCTCAGCAACAGAAAAAGGAACACAGACCTGGAGGGAGCCCCAAAGTGACCAAACACAGCCCCTCTGAAACCATGGCCACTAGGCGACCATGGAGATACACAGTCTCTGAGTCCATCTCTGTTAGGAAACAGAGAAGACAAAGAATAACTCTTTCATCAAAGAGAAACCTCACTCAACCAAGTCTTTCTCTTCTGACTTGGGCACCAGCTGGGCTGTTAAGAAGATGCCATAGTACTTTGTTGCTAATCTTTGCCACTGGTACTAACTGGGAGGAGGAGGAAGAAGCAACAGGGGAGAGCTTTTTCTCCCCTGGGGAAGGTAAAAACCTCTACAAGTATCTTCAGTGTGTGGAAGTGCTTATCTTCTGGTGAAAAATATTCCTTTTTTTCATCAAAAGTCTACAAGTGAAGTCCAGCATTCTGTACTTTGGCAATGGTCACAATTTTTCAGAGGAAAGGAAGAAGCTTATTCATGGGAAATTCTGAAAGGAATTTCTGAGGGAAAGTGAATCTTCAGATCTAGGAAATCACAGTAGGTGATTTCCTCCAGCATTGTACAAAACACAGAGAAATTCATACCAGGCCTACAGCAGATTAATGTCTGTCTGTTCCCAGTAGTTTCTACACAGAATCTCCTGTCACAAGGCAAACCATTGTGCAGTATATTTCTATTTCTTCCCAGCAATATCCTACAGGAATTTGAGGTACAATTGGCTAACGATTCTAGTCACTGCTCTGGGAAATAAGTGTGCTCATCCCAGAAGGGCTTATGTTCATTATTTCTTCCTCATCCTGGAATTTGCTAGAGAAGTAGCCTTTACATCTCTTACTTGGCATCTGCTTGACAAACTGGAGGAGACTCTGCTTGTCTTTCTTGTGTTGCTAAGGCAGGAACTGGCACCCTAAGGACTAGGAACAGTCTTGCTGTGCAGAGGAGAGCAGTAGTACCTCCCAAAGCCACTGGTGCAAATGGCACCCAGAAAGGAGCCAGCACAAACTCCTTCGCAGCAGTCCTGGTGCAAACACTGTAGGAAATGGATTGCTGAGCTGCATGGATGGTGAACTGGCTGTTTAATCAGAAGCTATGCTGAGCTTTCAACACTGGTGAGGTAGCCCCAAGCAGTAGAAATCAAAGATTCAAAATACACTTGTCAGCATCAGTATAACTAAATAATTGGGAAGAACAGAGTTCTGCAGGAGATGACTTTGGCATGCTGCCTCTCTCCTTGCTCCAAACCCCTGGCAGCAGGCTGGCTGTGTTACTTGAAGTGGTATTCGATTATGGCCTGCCAGCCAGAGCCTCTGCCGCTCTGCTTGACTGCACAATGTGAGTGTGTTAGGGCAAGTTTGCTGCAAGGGAAACTCCACTGAAGTCAAGAGAGTTGTACTAAGAACAAATCCAGCCCGTCGTTAGGCTTTTTTTGAGGGTGAATTAAGCACTGATGCACACAGGCTCAGGTCCCACTGCAGTTGGCAGCAATCTTCTAAAGAGATTCAGGCCTGCTTATTCTGTGCTGCCTTGCTCTAGGACCAGCCAAACCATTTGGTGCTTCATTCCTCTGCACAGGGAGATATCATTAAGGACAAGTATCACAGGTGCTTATAGCTGTGCAAAAAACTTCCGAAATCTAAGAGGAATATATGTCACTGATAAAATACTATTTTTCTGGTACTGTAAACAATGGGGGAAACTAGTTTTCAGACATCCACATGCAGTTACCACAACTAAGTTACTACTGTTTTGCCACTGATCGTATTACAGAAGCATCCAGCTAATTTACTTATCATCTCAAATTGCCTTCTGTGGCAATCTGGCTAGCACTCATTGCATTCCCTCTGTTCCCACTGTCTCCAGCTAGGACAGCTTCTGCAGCCCCATGCTGAGCTATCAGCATGGAGATCAGAACACATGAAGCTGAATATGTGGGGTAGTGTCTAGTGAAATCCGTTTTAAAATAAATAAATAAATAAAACCAGCATTGACACTTCTCCAAACATTGCATCATTTGTGGGAACCATTTACAGAGGAGAAACTTTCAGTTTTCAAAGATACCTACTACTAAGTTTTCAGGCTGCTGGATGGATTAGACATAGAAATCAGAGGGCCTGGCTGTAAAATAGATGATCAAAGCACTCCATGAGGTTCTCAGCAGTGTCCCAGGTTTTTGAGATTGTCTTCCAGGATTATTTTGTGAGATTTTCCCCCGTTTTTCTTTTCTTTCCAAAACACTGGCTGAGGCCAAACGTTCCGAAGAATGAACCTCTCTGCGGGATCTCTGCCACCTAACGTACACCAGCACAACTGCGCTGCCTTCCCTGAGGGAGCAGAAACCAGCTCCAGGCAAAGTCTGGACAGACGTGGCAGAAATGGATATACCGCTGGAACAGTGTTTTTCCAGACTCCAACAATACATTTGGTACTAGTGTTTTCTGTGGTGGTGGCCATGATATTCTGCTGCAGATTAGTAACGCAAGGGGAGGATTCTGTCTTTTGGTAATAATAAACCTGAAATATGGGTCACAAAACACACACAAAGGCCCTACCTGCTGTACAAAACCCAACAGACTTCTCATGGCTAGAAACTATGCCCATGGGCTGTATTAGCCTCTTGTTTACAGGCAAACTCATCCTTGACAGTAGTGTCTCTGGAATAGAACCTCTGCAGTTGTACGGGGCAGTCAGTGCAGTCACGCTATGCTACAGATTTTAAAGGGCAGAAATATATTTAAGAATTAATTTGTAAACAGCATTGACATATCAGAGATGGGAAAAATCACTGATGCGTGCATGTGAATGGCTGAGATTGTACATGCTGATGTGCAGTCTCTGGCATTTGGGATTTCTGAGAGAATGTTATTAAAAAGGGATCTTATTATTCAAACTAACAGTTCCTTCAGAGAGCAGGTCAGGAGGGGGTGGGAGTGTTCTGTGAAGGCAGGGAAATTCAGATGGTAAGTAACATGTGATGGAGAGACTGCAAGGGGAACCCAGCCAGGTTTTGATTATGCCAGTTCACATCAACACAAAAGAATCAGTGACCTGCTGGATTTATATGGTCAGCTTTAGTGGCCTGATTCTACCTTTTATGTTAAACCCCATCAATGCTTCTTTTACGCCACTTTACAAGCCCTTTGCCTGATTGAGGCCGTAGACAGCAAGCCAAGCACGCACTGTTGCTCAGGAGACACAACAGTGATGTCAGGCAAACTTTCCACTCCACCCAGTGCAGGATTTTGGCCTGGATGTCCACATCTGTATGATAGTCCCGGGAGGTGGAGGTGGCAGATTTCAAAGATGTACTGATTCATGTGTAACCATCTTTCTTACCCATCTGTAGCCCTGGTCAGCTGTTGTGCTAGGAGACATGTGGAGGTAAGCAGCAGAGCAAATAAACAACAGGAATACATTTGCTTATACATGTGAACATACAGCACCCAGCATAGTTGGAGAGCGTGCAGCTTCACCTGTAGAGACTGATAGGACAGGCTTGAGAGACACTAAGAACTGTTCTGCATTGTCACAGACATGTTGTATGACTACAGACAAATTGCTTCAATTTGCTTTTTTATATTTTTACCCACCTGTAAAATGGGATGTCTGTGATCCAGATGTGGGAAATTAGGGCTAGGAGCATGCCCTGAGTCACTAAGTACAACTCCCCAGTAGAGCAGGCAGCCTTAACTTCATACTGACTTTAACTCAACTTCCAGTTCAGATGGGTAAGAAGGCCTTCAGCTTCCAGTAACCTAACCATTGCTCCATGCACTTCCCTTGCCTTGGGCTGTGCATGGATAGGGGATTTGGAGTTTGCATTATACTCTGCCTTCGCTTTTATTTTAACATGTAACTATTTTCCATGCTTGTATACGCGTTGATGTAAGTGAAGAACAAGAGGTCTAGTAGGATAAAATAGTAATTTCAAAAGACTGTGCATTTAAATAAAGACAAGACAGCTGGTCTCAGTGCCAGAGAAACAAGACTGAGTCTCAAGAGGCTTAGGCTGAGTTCCTAATTCTGCTGGGTTCTATACAGAGGCTGTATTTTAACAATTTTCCTGTTACTGTCTGGCCTTCAACAAGACAACATTTCTGAGGCTGCTTTTATAAGCCGAGATAAATGTATAACTCACCTACTTTACTAAATCCAGACTGATTGATTCCCAAGGAGATAAGAGGAGACAAGCTAGGTGTAAGTTGTTTCAGTAGCTAAGAGGGTTAGTGTGACATGAATTTACATGCAGATTTGTACATATGCATAAATACAAACATACACAACTTCTGCTTACAGCACAGAAGGGAAGGATGTGGCATATGTGCATTTCCACAAATTAGAGTGAAGAAATTTTTTCAAGCTTTCCATAAATAAACTACAACTGGGAGCAAAGAAAAAAAGCAGAATTTCATTATAAAAAGGATTCATTTTCTAAATCTCTGAGGAGAGTAAATGTAGTTGTTCTAGGCATGGAAATGACTTTTTTTACTATTGTATTTGCTATATTAAATGTAGTTGGATCAATATGATGGGGTGGCTTGTAAATATACGCAGTTCTTGGCTGTGCTTTTCTACATTCAGTTATTTTGTGCTGTGCGGTGTTTTGAATGCAAATATATGGCCAGATATGTAGTTAATTGTATTTAGTGATTGGTCTAAAAAGCACTAGAAACTCCCCCCTGTATCTGAGTTATGGCTGAGCAGGTAAGAAGGTTCCCCAGCTTATGAATGTCCCCTAAGCCCAGCAGATCTCCTGGCAGCCTTGCTGTTCATGAAATGTCTTTGTCACAAATAGCAAATCTTGGCCTTTGGAATATCACAATCTCATTATGGGATGTCATCCCACAGCACAAATACATTATTCTCAGTGGATTTACAAACAGCATAACCTGTATTGCCACTCGGACATGATAGATGTACTGGGTCCAGATTCACACTGGAACATGATTTACACTTGTCAGGACAGTGGCAAGAACAGGCTGCAGAGACTAGAAATACAGTCGAGAGAGTTTCTCCTTCATGGTTCCTTAGACACCACAATCCCTGTCCCAAAGCATGAGGAGGGAGCAGCTTTTCCTTGCTTTTTCAGTTACGGCTCGATGTAGGGAATAATATTCTGTTTGGTATTTTTGTCTGCAGGGTCTGAGCTGTGCCTTCCACCTGTGGGAGAAAGCGTGTTACCCCCCACCAATAAATAAGCTTTGTAATGTCCTTGTGAGCTCAGTCCATGGTTCCCAGAGATGTATCTTAGAGGGTGAGCAATAATGTCTTTATCTGTCCAAGTTGCTTTGACTTCAGTGCAAACGGAATAAGGATTGAAGATGCACCCGCTGATGGCTCCGCAGCAGCCCTAGAAGCACATTTGTGTTTCCAGTTTTATCTGTCATTCCTTGCATCTGCACACACATCCAGTGAACTTCTATCCAAAGGGCTTAGGCCATGCATGGAGAGCAGGGAGAGAAGGTTGTGCTGGTCAGTGCTGACCGCCTGCCCCTTACGCAGTTCCACCCTCACAAGCACATGCCCTTCTCCGTATTTCGCCACAGGATGCAGTTCCCATTACCCAACTGCTACCAACACCAAAGCATTTCTAGTGCCACGTAGGGAATGCAGACAAAAGGCTAGAAGCTGAGCTCTCCAAAGGAGATACCCTATGAGTTTCTGCTCCTGTGGGGCTATGGGAGGAGTCTGGAAATTCACTAAACTAGTTGCTATGTTGAGTTCTCAAAAAACCAGATTAGGCAGGAGACACAGAGGGGTTTTTTTTCACCCAGGACACCTCAAATTGTTTTGTTGAGTGTGTCTCAGTATCACCCTGCACTCCTAGAGGAACCACCCCCAGCAGCTTTCCAGGTGCTCCTTGCGTGCATGTGGCCCCGCTGCCTGCTCCCTGCTCAAAGGCAGAGCTGTTGGTTTTGCTGATGCTTGAAATCGATCCTCCAGCTCAAGCTCTGTATGAGCCTACAATCCAGACCTGAGCTGCACAGGGAGCTGGCCTCACAGCATGCATGTCTGCACGGTTAGGGTACCCTTTCACTCACTTGTCTTTTTGCTGGTGGAGGCAGGCTATCCAGCATCCCAGTGAATGAGGGAGCAAAATGCTAATAACAACAACAACAACAAAAATACCAGTAAGAACAGCTTGGTTTTATTTAATCCAAGAACAGGCCTCCCTAAGAAAGGGAAGCATAATTGTCTGGGAATGAAGGTAAATCAAACTGAAATGGGGAAATTGGCTCCACCAGAGCCTAAAATAAATGTGAGCAGACCTCCAGGGTTCTGTGAGATGAGACAAATGAGAAAGGAAATGATCCACTTAGAGCTAGAGTCCAGATATCTTATTAACATAGAAGGGACAGCAGGAAAGGCCTTAGGGGATGTCTGCAGAGCTCTGTCACCCACAGAGCCAAGGACTGATGGTACTCAATATCATGGCAGCCTGCGAGGCCAGCAGGGACTCCCTGTTTCTAGGGCACAGGGAGGAAACTTTCACTGTTTCTTAAGGAAGGAGGCAATCAGAACATCCTTTGCACATGCTTGTTGGGCAGGAGTGTGGGGTCCTTCTGGGAAGACAACGTGCTCCACTTTCTGGAGGTAGGAGAAGCAGTGAAGGGTACCCTGAAGGAGTAGGGAAGCAAAGGAAATTGGCTGGGATGTAAGCAGAATTTGGAAAGAGGAGTACGAGTTGTAGAACTCACCCTGCCATCTTGAATGGGACCTGGTCCCCAGAAAGGAATTACCTTTGCCTAACATTTGGACTAGTACACATACTTAAAACTGTACCCTTTCACATGAGCAGCAGGCTGTAGTGAAGTGCTGAAGTGAGCTCTCAATCCAAATTCAAGGCCACCCTGGGTCAATGACCACCTAGCCCAGCAAAATGGAAGCAAAGCAGAACAGAGCTGGCACATCTCCAAACAGAAACTTACAACCTAATTTGCATTTCTCAGCTATGGGCATTTTAAGCCCAAAGCCTGTCTGAGTAAAGTGTCTGTGAAAATCAGGGCTTTTCCAGTCCAGAGAGTTTGTTTATAGCTCAGGTCTGCATGAGCCTAGTGCTTGAATTTCTCATCTGTGAAATTTTAATGGGTGAGCCATAAAAAGGAGAGAGTTTGCGTGGTTTTACAGTAAAATCATGGATTTATATTTTAAATATGAGATACCCACTGTGCAAAATCACAGTCAAGTACAAGGTGAGTAAATGTAAAAGTGAAAAGAAAATGAAAATTAAATGAAAAAAGTACCTGCATGACAGTGTTGACAGATTACGGTTATGTTCCCATGGTCACCAGCGCAACTAGTCTGTCTCCCTAGATAGAAGTTAGTAAACTAGATGATCAATTATGTCTTCATTTCTGCTGGGGATACCTTTTTTTGCAAAGTTCACGCTAGCACTGATTCATTCTAACCTTTAAGTATTAAAAAAAAAAAAAAAAAAAAAAAGTGACTCGATATGCTGAAAAAAAAATTGATACAGATGAGGAATTGATAGTGTTGCCTATGCAATGGCAATGTGTTTTCAATTTAAAAATTCTGTGTATCAGAAACTGCCTCTCCCTAAAACAGGGCAGTTTGAGTTCGGTGTGTAATTACATTGTTTTTCTAATGCAGGGAAATGGCCACCTGGGAAATGAGCGTGTGCAGAAGCAGCACACAGACATTGCTATCTCTCATTAGGTCAGACTTGTGGGGGAAATTCCCAAAATTAAATCTCTACAGCCAGTAGATTTATATGGGTTCTGATCCAGAGAAAAAAGTGGGGCTTCTGTCCAGCCTCTCTTCAATACTCAACTCCTGATTTGCCACCTTCTTAGGCCAGCACCCAAGCTGCTGTACTGGGAGTCTTGCTGCTGTGTGCTTCATCACTGCATCCTGCCACACACCTTTGAAATTTTCTGGACCTGTTTCTCTTGACAGATGAATAAAATTGCTTCTGAATGCAAAGATACACAAGATACAGCTGTGAGTAACAGCTACCCTTGAGCCCAGTATTTAACCTAATTGCCTAATCAGTTGAAAAGAGAAGCAGGAGCCTTCTTGATAGTTAAGGGACTGAAATATCAATGCTTCTGTGCTGAATTCATGCTTCACTATAGCCTGTCTCTGAGCCTAGGCATTTCTGCTCACTGAAGATGTACTGACATTTACCTTCTTCAATCCATTACTCTTTGGCTGTCCATGGGAGCAGCAGTTCTTCAAATTCAGGTGATTTAAGTAGGTATCCAAGTATTAACTTCCCTTGGCTTCATAAAGTAGTTCAGGGTTGCCCAGAGGAAGACACTCGGCTTTTGGGTTACCAGCACTTCCACCTGGCGTGAATCAAGAACAGCTTTTCCACTTTCACTCTGCAATTTACCATCTTGCAGACTGCCTTTCAAAATCTCACTGATTAGTAGTCCTTGAGGTCAAACACTGTATCATTGCCAGAACAAAGGCAAAAACCCAAAGCAGGGAAAGAGTCCTGTGAAATTGTTTGGCCACAAGGCCATAGGAAATGGCCGCTGCATTGCTTAAGGCTGTTGGTTAGGGCCCAGTGTTCATCTCCAAGTAATTCCAGTCTCATCTACATCCTGCCTGCAGTGATTTGCCAGGAGCTCCATGTATCCCCTTTTGTTATGCTCTTTCCATCATAACAACACTCTTACTTCATACTGTGTTCTGCCTCATGTGAACCCATACATGGCAGAGTGCAGTCAATAAATGGATTTACCTTGAGGCCTTCACTGAGTGTTAGATCAGCTCCAAAGTGTACTGGTGGCTCTTCCTAAATAACATGAATCTTAACTTTGCCTGGCAACCTTTCCAAGTGTCTCTGCTTAGTCTTCTACACCCTCGTTTCAGCTTCTGGCTGAAGCATCAGAGCCTTCTGAGAGCTTTAGCTGACTGATATTAGTGACACTCCAGCCGTGTCTCCAAGACATCAAAATAAACATTTTGTTTGGAGCAGGAAAGTGTTGGGCTGAATTTGTTTGCAGCAGGAACAGAATTTTGCTAAGGAGTTTGTTGTCTGTAGTACAAGGAAGGGTTAAATTTTTGTCATGGGTGATAGACCTGTGAATAAGTATGTCATTAGTGCCCATAATCCCAACACTTACTTCTGCTCTACAATAAAAGTGAAGCGTTTCATGACAGTTAGAAATATGGCAAGGCAAATATCTACCTTTTGAGACTCTGCCTAGGTCTCACTGTGTGTATGTGTGCGTTTTCACTGGCTGTGGCCAAAGCCTGGCTCTGTTTCCGTAATTTTCAGTATCTGGCTTTAAGAAAAGATGAAAAAAATGTCTGCAGAGTTACCCAGCTTGTCAAGGGTAATCAGACTCAAAGATGGTGAGACTGCAGGACAATGCCTACCATGTCCCTGATGTCTTGAATCTCACAGCAAAAAGTTTACATAGGTTGAAGGGTCCACTGAAACTATGCCAATTGTCCTGTGACAGATGATATAAATCTGAGATTTCTACAGGCCTTCCACATGAAGGGAGAAAAAGAAAATAAACTTGTGATTTTCACTTCTTTGAAAGTCTTTCCTGTAACACCAAAGGAACGTAATGCTGGACTAATGTGGGTGCAGGGATCTCCATCTGTTATGCTGGCCGACATTGCCTTGCTTCTGTGTTTCTTCACAGACTTACGCTCGTGTGAGAGCTCTCTGAGGTAGAGATCCTCCTTTTTTGGTTTTATGGGGTTTTTTTTGGCACAGCATTTGACACAGCAGGGTTTAACTCCATAACCAGCTTTTGTGTGCTAGCATAAAACATTACTGACTTGATTACTATTTAAGAACAAATCAGACTTTCAAAGCTGCATGTTGTTCTTGCACTAGGCTTCTGTGTATAGGTGAACTCCATCCTTTGAGATCTCATTATAGGGCAGGGTTTCATGCTCTAAAGATGTAGCAAAGGCAACAAATTAGGGAATTCTCATGCCCTACATCTCACTCCACTTACCCACCTGGTTTTATCAGGGCAACCGTTTCCGAGGCCCATGCTAAGAACCAGAATGGAGAACCGATCTGGCTTTATGAAGAGGAAAACGGCTAAAGAATGAAACTGTATATTCACTGCTGGCCCACTAAGCAAAGTCTCAGATCCTTGAACAACCAAGGGAATTCATTGCAGCAAGTGAATGAGAACCAGCAGTAGTACTGGGTTGTGTATGGAAACCAGTATAGCTGCTGAATGCTTGATATGCTGAAATGCAGTCTGGAAGTGATGCTCTGAAGTCTTGTCTTCCTTCCAGTTTCTCCTTCGCCCATTAAAGTAATAAAACCTTCTACCCACTTATTAAGAACCAGCTGTCTCTGCTTTTAAATGAGATGTTGGTTAGGAGAGCATGGGAGCAGTGACTTGGTACTCATTACCTGAATTGGCAGAGGTGCAAACCTGTGTCAACAGGGAGTGTTGGTCAGGCCAGCCAAGAGTGTTGCAACTCTGTTTCAGCGTTACACTTAGCTGCTCTACTTCACAAGCACTGATCTACTTGCTTTTTCTTTCATCTCATGCAGAGCACAGAGTGCAGAGGGACAGGTGCTCTGATTCCTCTGATGAGGTCAAGTTGATGACTCCTAGTTTGCTCATCTGTGCAGCAAAGAAATCAGTCAGTTGAGGTAACACGCTGGCATGAATTTTGCCCCAAAGCCTCTTCAGCTAAAGCTGTGAGAATGGCTTTTGTTCTGCCACAATGGAGAGAGGAATTCTCATGTATATTTTAAACAGCATGCTGAAAGCAAGGACAGATCTTCCTTGCTAAATCAAGAGAAATTCAATGAACTCAGTGAAAATTGCACCTGAAATTTCTCAGAGTGATAATAGGATCAGGTCTTGCAAGCTCTCCCTTATGCCTATAGGGTTAATTGCCATTTGCAAATTAATGTTCATTTGTTTCTGTCTAAATGAGCCATGAGAATCCAGCCATGGTTACAAATAAGCGTACTAACACTGGTAGCATTGTCCTTTCCTGTCTACTGTTTCTCTCCTGTCCTGAGTTGATTTGGACACAAGTGGCATCACTCACTTCCAGAGTGATTGCACCCAGGGTAAGTGGATGTGACAGAGAAAGGAAATAGCAAGAGGACCTGACCCCGCAGAAAAGCAGGGAGACACTTCCATGAATCAGTACAGAAGAGGACTGTGCACATCTGCAAATCTATGGAGGAAAGAATGTGATTTTATGGCATCACTTGAAACGCAAGAGAATGTAAATTCATCTATAATCCAAAGTGGACTAAAAAACTTCAGCAGACTGTTGACAGAGATGTGTCCACTTACCTCATGTTCTTACCTCATGTATAACTACAGAACACCTGATGGCTCCTGAGTATGAATAACATTGGCAGGTGGTCTTGTGTTGTCATTGTCTGCCTCATCATTATAGCTACAGTTCCACCCCATCCTTAATGTTGGTAACTAAGCAGGTACAAATTCTTGTATCTCCAAGGATTTGCACACACGAAGTTGTATTTTAAATTCAGAGGCCTCTTTTCACCCTCTGCTTTCACTGGAGAGTGCATAGTTGCTGACTACATTCTCTTCTAGTGTGTGAGACCCTCGGATAGATAAACAACTTTGAAATTTCTTTACTCTGGCAGGTTCACACAGATCTACTTGAGGAAGCCACACTACAGTGGAATGTCCCAACACAGTGTAGGCTGGCTAGAAAAGGCAAGCTCGTGTAGTTAAACCTACCAGCAAGAAAATGAGATTTAACCTACCCCTGACATCTTCACTGTAGGGGGCTATACGGGGAGAACTGGTGACAGCTACCCAAATTTTAAAGTAAATTGTGCTGGTGTTACAGAGATGGATAGACGACTGTCTGGCTGACCAACTTCTTGGCTTTAATACACAGTCATCAGTGTCAGCTCCCCAACATGCTGCAAGGCGCAGTTTCTATTAGAGCTTTCCTGCTGGAAATTAAGTAAATATACTTAGAACAAAGCAAACTAAAAAGTTACAGTCCATTAATAATAACTGAGCAGAATGGAGAAAGGAAGAACAGGATAGCTCAAAGAGTCAGGAGCTAAATAACTGCAGAGATCATAGAGATGCACAGATCAGACAGGACCATAGTCACTTGCCACTGTGTATTACAGCCAAAATGTTGGTCAGCCAGCCATCTACCCATCTCCGTAACACCTCTGCATTATGGATCTGCACATCTCTGCTTGCCTGTTACACAATGCAGTGGGTGTGAATGATTCAATAACTTTTGCTTATAATATACCTGGGCTGGCCTGGCTGACGGCATAATTTACTGTAGTTTTATCCACAAACTGTTCTTGTGTCTCTATTTTACTCTTCCATAAGCAGCTGTTAGCCTTTCTTCCGCATACTTACAGTCTTCATATTTTTCTCCTCTAGCAGCATGTTGTTTACATGCCCTGATTGGAGTAATCAAAGGAACTTGAGAGATGGCTGGCTCATCCAGTTTGATTTTCTGCATAAAGGTAGGCTCTTTCTTTAAACCTTGGAGTGATGTTACACAGGTTTCCTCAAATCTCCCTTTTTCCCACAAAATGAAGAAGTCAGTTTTACCCAGTGCAAGACACTGTTTCAAGTCAGATTGTAGCTGTCTATATACATCAGTGGAAAACGCAAACATCTGCACTGAATTGCTACCACACTGGGCTCACAGCCACTGTCTAGTTTCATCCACCTACTTCATCTACTTCAGTTCAGAGCTCTGTGGATGAGCAACTCCTTTTATTTTCTGTATAAGTAGGGTCTACCTGCCATACATTAATCTGATAAAAACCATAAACCCAGTAAAATTTACAACTAAGTCACTGAGGTTTCTAAACCTGTTCCAGTGGATTTCCTGATGTTGAAGCTGATGTATAAAAGCATCTCTACAGTATGACAGAGATGGTTCTAATAAGCCTGAGACAATTTCCCTGCCATGCTCTTGTTTCAGGGTACAACCGCTTGAAAAGCACATGGTAGAAGGAAGGAACGTGATGGTGACATCTGGTCACACAACATAATGCCCACATTTAGGACATGTGTGCATGCCATGTGTGCATCTAGTTTCATAATCGAGCTAGGCAAGCAAGCCTATAACGTTTAATCAAACATGCATGCATACTATTGTTTTAGTCACAAGTGGGCCAAGGTGGAAGAATGGGCACCTTCCAAGGTCCTTTGTAAGCAGCAGCATTCCTCCTTGGCAAATAGATTGGGAAGCAGTACAGTAGACATTTTTCCTCATCATTTTCTCTGGTGAAAGGAGGCAATTTCTCAGCTGTGGGATGCCTTCTGGAATATATCAGCTAGCCATTGCTCCTATGCACTTTTGGGACTCCTGTCCCACTTTGGATTGCCTCTAAGCTGCACAAAGTGAAACACTGCAGGAGAATGAATTAATAATGTAGGAAGGTCCCATGGTCCCAAACTGATGAAATTCAGGCTGGTGAGTAGGCTGGGATGCTGACCTGGATCAGGATTGAGATCTTGGCATTTAGCTAAATCTCTAGGAGCTAGCAGCTAGAACTGACAGATTAAAGTATTTGCTGTTTCTCAGGCAAAATCTCTCAGCCTCCCATGTGCATTCTCCTGTACCAAAGAGTTTTGTGATGTTCTATATCCATTTATTTTCTGTCATCTAGTCTGTGTGCAGGATACAGACAGCACAGTGGACCTGTTTCTTGTGGCTTTCTCCTACTCTGACCATGTATGCCAAAACAAGTATTTGGAAATTCCTCCTCCATAGGCATCTCCAGCCCTCCCCATGTGGAGCATAAATACCTACCTGGACTTCTCAGCTCTAGAGCAGGACACAATGGGGGAAAAGGGCACACAGAAGTATTGTTAGACGCCTTGTTCTTACCCACATTTCTGGCCTGAACACCAACTAAAGCAACAGAGAAACAGGAGGGCCAAAATCACACTGGAGAGGAGGCATGAACAACCGTATACAGGCAAGGCACGTGGGCAAGGTATCAGGCTTGGTGTCTTGCATGAATGGGATAGGAAATTTCCTTCTTAGTTTACAATTTCTTTCCTACCCTTACTACTAGCATTGCCTGCTGTGTTACTGTGTTTCACTGATGGACAATTACAAAAACAAGTTACGGTGTTTTCACTGATCCCTTCCCCTCCAAACCACACCGTATGACTTGAGCTGCCACTGAAGGAGAGCAAACATGGGCCAATCCACTGCAGACCTGCATGGGGTCTGTGCCAGCCAGTGGAAGGCTCTCCCGCGCTAATACCCCATGTCGTCAACTGAGGACTTAACCTAATGGGATTCTTTATGTTCTAGTGCCAGGAAGTAGTGTCAAAAAACACAATTAAAACAAATG
Source organism: Falco cherrug (assembly GCF_023634085.1). Classification (NCBI taxonomy): domain Eukaryota; kingdom Metazoa; phylum Chordata; class Aves; order Falconiformes; family Falconidae; genus Falco; species Falco cherrug. Next base: position 20,054,632 of record NC_073707.1, read on the forward strand.
CTTCTCTGAGATCCGTTGTGCAAGTGAACCTGGAGAGGACAACACTGTAATCTTTTTGGTGTTATTGTAACATATTGCCCATAAGGAGTAACAAATACCAACTTCAAATTAACTGTGATACACACACTGAAAGCTAAGTGGAATGAATGAAGAGAGACCAGAGATAAAACAGGCTGCTCTCCAGATATTATTCTGAAAATTAAAGCGAGTGGATGGAAGATATACATCACAAAAATAATCTATTATGCTCAGTGTACTAGAGCAGAACTTTCACCCTTTTAAACTCTCATTAAAATGCAGCCATTTTTGTTTCAAAGGATTAATGTTGGCTCTAAAGAGAGAAGAAAAATGTAATTCATGGTGTGCTTGGAATTAGATATTGTTAATTGAAAATAACCCTAGGCACTTACACTGTGCTTTTCAGCTCAAAATCTTAAAACTAATTTTTTTTTTTTGGTGTGTGGATGAAATTCATTCATGTAAAGGGGCTGCTGAAAGACTTGTGTGCAGCAAAAATCTTACCAAAAAGTACTGTGGGAGCTCTTGTATGCTTACACTATGCACTAAGGCAAATATCACCTTTGGGCAGAAGGCTTTCAAAAATGTGGGAACTCACTGTCACATAGGAACAAAATACCTGTCCAGAAAAATAGCAGGAAGTGTTTCATGATGGTTTGGCTAAAGCTGAATGGGTATTTGTACAGGCAGATAAAATAAGCCCCCTGTAAACTCTGGAAGTGCAGCCTGACTTCTGTCACTCCAAACACAGAAAAATATTCATTGTGAAATGAAGACCTCGTAGCCATGTGCAAACTCCTAATCAAAAAGAACATAGACAAGCAATTACTAGTGGTGGGGTTTCTATTATTATTAGTATTAATATTAGTATTAGTATTAGTATTATTAGTATTATTAGTATTATTATTGCAGTTACCACAGCAGACTTTCTGGTGCTCTGAGTCCTCCAGTTTAGCAGGAGGGTTCTGAGCATCATAAAGTCCACTGTGGTCACCAGCCACAGCAAGGTTCCCCAAAGGACTTCCACAAGACTTCAAAGGCAGACAAGCTATTACAGGACTTGATGAATTAGGGTCAGCGGCACTCAACTCACCTGCATTGCAAACGCTGTTTCTGCTTGGCAAGTGGGGAAAGAGGCACACACAGTGTGGTGGCTTGCCTAAGGTCACAGAACTATTTAGTCTGGAGTGAAATGAAAAACCCTTGAGTCATGTCCTTTTCCCCACCGTCCCAGTGTCAAATGAAGAAGGAGCACCATTCATGAGTTATGATAATTTCATAAAGCATCAACCAAAAGCCATTAAAATTAATAAAAGCTGAAACAGCTAATTCAGCGTGCTCTGTTTCCTTTGGTCTCTGGAGTATTACAGTGACATTCTGTAGTGGTGCTGTGAGGATTTGCAGTTTACTTGCTTGTACAGTACTGGCATTGACGTGTTGGAGTGAAGATTTATCTTTGTAAGCCATTTGTTTCTGAATTCATTGTGACCTACTTTAAGTTTGCTGCTAAGTGGCTGGGATTTAGAGTAGCTGGGACAATGATGTAATCAAAGTCGCACTTTGGTACATGGAGGCAAAATAAGCCATTGATACCGATGCTAGGCCAGGAAATTTTGCAATGCACCACCAGATGAAAAAAATCACTCTAGAATAAGGATGAAGAGGGCACCACACACTTAGAGGAAGGATCTGTTTGAAGCTGGGAAAGCAGGATGTCATTTTTTATGTGGCTAATTGATGCAGTAATTCCAGCAGGAAGTCTTGTTACTGGTGAGTGTATCCAACACCTCCAAAACTCCCCTTGGAAGCAGAGGTGATTAACGTCTTTGATAAGCCATTTTCTGCAGGCTTCTATCCTTCACTAAGACAAGGGATGGTTTCTCACAGCCCTCCTAGCCCCTCATGACCTTCTTGTACCATCAGCTGGGGTCTGTCATTATAGGTCCTGGAAATAGGAATAGCTTCCTTTCACACTGTGTCAGGAAGGCAGGTAATGAGATAGGGAAAGATACAGATACAAGAATCAGTGAGGACAGCTAAATCCAAAGTTCTATATTCTGTACCCAGCTTTGACTTCTCCAAGGAAGAACTAGGTATAAGCTGCATGTGAAAGGCCAGTGATATTAAAAAACTTGGCCCTGAAGAGATCTGGGAATGCAAAATGCCACACAGTAGAAGCCATTACTCTTGACATTTTACTGTGAGCAGTTTGCTGTGAGCCTCAAAGAGTAGTGGAGAAGGGTGGAGTGGGGAAGGCTGGGGGAAAAAACATTAGGATGGTCAGAGAGGGCACTGCCTGGAGTGAGCTTATGATAGGGCTATGGACAAATCTTTCATATCAGAAACCCAGGGAAGTCGGTGAAAAAGCTGCTATTGCTGTCAGCAAGGTCAGGATTTCACAGAGGCCTGACCCTCAGCTTTATGTACTCCAAAGTATAGGTCACAGCCTCACAAGGGGAGCTCCAACAAAGCATGGCACAGGAGTGATTTTTGCCTTTAAGCTCTTTGATATGTCACCATGGCTTTTATGACCCATTCTTCTCTCATATGTGTGACCTCTTCCCAGGGCTCTGCAGTGAGTTCCCTGCTCTAGAGGTCACTAGTGCCTCTCCTGGGGCAGCAAACAGGGAGACAAGGGGCAAAGAAAGATTTGGCTTTCACAGAGTCTCAGCACAACGTTCTAGAAACATCATCTCTGCTCTCTGGACAAGATATAGGTAGGCACAGAGCTGTGTTCGTCTTCAGATGGCTTTCCAAGCACATGATGGGAAAGACACTAGCAGTGCTCCAATTAGCATTCTGCAGCTCTCCAGACAAGCTGCGGTTCTGAGTTCACTGCAGCGCTGAGCCTTCATGTGTTAATGGAGTGGGACCTGCTGCTGTGTGCAATGCCTCTACAAAGCACACATTCCCTGCCAGCCCAGAGGGAAGAAGAGGCAAAATCACTCAAATTGTTTAGCTCTAGCAGAAGGTGGAGTTTGATGTCCTGTTATAAAAATCACAAACAGGGAGCCTAATTCTTGGCCCTCACTGCCTCCTGAAATTAAGTAAATTTCCCACAGAAATGAGAGGAAATTTTATCTGAATAAACCTCCAGAATGTACTGGCTTTACTTTGCTTAAGCAACCAAGGAGAATTTAAACTGATCAATTATTTTCCTGTGGAAAAATCCCATGAACTGTAATAGAGGAGACCCTGAAAGGCTTTTATCTTAATTACTGCAGAAAATTACAGAGAATTAGATCCTTTCTAATGGTTTTCTGAATCATCCTTTGGGATTTGATAGCAGGAATATAATTTGCTATTGAATTGTATAGACTAGTGGAAAAACAATGCCTATAGAAAAGTGTTCACTATCTATTAATGTCTATAGGGCTTCTCTATAAAGGGTTCCTAAAAGCCTTTTATTTACAAATACTTTCAGGGGGTTCTATTATGTTGTACACCTCTGTTTATAATGCACACTCATTAGAGTAAGAAAAGCGAAAATAGACAGCAGAGACCAGTGATCTTGTTTCTGGGAAAAAGGACAGCATGAAAACACAGGAGACCATCCTCATCACCCCATGAAAATGCATCACATAGCCAAGAAAAGCAGAAAAAAGCTAAGGTTTTGATCCTGCATGGAGTTACTGCTGGTAGGCCCTTGTTCCCATCTAAATTCTGCAGCTCTAGGGAGGTTCAAAGAGCTTTACTTTGGATTACAGCTTCATAGACTAACACTGTAAATTGATAATGGTGTTTGATCATACCCTGAAAGCTTGCATGCAAGAAACCATGACTGCAATAACTGATCAATTCCTTGTTTACTTCCTTTAGCTGAGCAGCCTGGTCTTTCAACTGCAATCACAGATCTCTCCTGAGCAGACTGTGCTGTCCACAGCCTGTTTCCTTCTCCCCTAGTGCTTGTCACACTGACAGAATAGGACTCCCCAAACCCTGCTTTTCACCCTCACTCCCACCTCACAAACACCAAGACTGTCACATAACTACAAGGAGAACTGGTCAACAGCCTTTAAGTAATGGGGACACAACATCTGCTTTGGGACTTTCCCTTTTCTGATGGGCATTTCTGTTCCTTTTTCTCTTATGCTAACTGCTTTTGCACTTTTGTTATAGCACCTTGAAGGAAAATACCCTGCTGAGCATAGTTCTGTGCTTCTCAACAGATTTGTTATTCCACCACCTGATGGGGAACATGCTGAACAGTACCTGACACTAGCACTCTCTGCCGGAGTTCCCCAGAGTTTAAGTAGTACAGCTAAGGCTTCCAGATTGAGGTGTTTGCAGAGCTGAGAACAACAGAAGTCATAGCAAATGTCTAGGCATCTATCCTCATTTGCCTCTTGCAAGTTCACAGCAGGGAAAATGGAAGAAAGATGACAGCAGCAATGTCAGGATTTGCCTGTGTCTGCAAAAGAGCTGAGGAAGGAAGAGGAAACACAGTGACTTTATGTGACTTTCTTCCCAGGTGACAACATGCCAGGCTTTCAGAACAGGAGTCACAGAGGGATTTTAGCGTCAAAGGATATTGTGGCTTTTTTTTGAGAAAAATTAAATTAGGAAAATGTTACGAAAGTCCTTCTGTGACAGGTATCCCAGCACTGCATACCCGTGCATTGAAAGCCCACATGACAAAAGGTGTTTGATAATCTCAGACTAAAGGATGTTTTTAATTTCCCAGGGACCCATTTATATTTTGGGTATTTGTATGCCAGCTGCTAGCACAAAACACTGAACAGTAAATACAGATCATTCCAGTAAGCAGAAAACAGCATGCTCAATACTGGAAGTAAAAATTAAATTATTTTAGTTATTAGATTTGTAAATTGAACTAAAGCTAGAAAAAAAATTCATGCATGTTGTATTTCTGGCGAAGTCTGTCTCACTAATATCTTTCTTTAGTGAAAAGCACAATTCCCTTGATTTTCCATAACTCCCTCCGCCCATCTTTTTCATTATTTTTCAGCTGCAATTGTCTGTCTTGGCAGACAGACAAGTCCTGTGTTCAGCATGCAAACTCCTATTTCTTATTGTAGACCACTACAATGTTTTATCTGACACATTTGCAGTCTGTCACAAGCATTACAGGAGACTTTTTTCATTATAGATTGTTGCTGCCTTTTGTTTATCCATCTCAGGTCTTCCCTTCCTCAGATATGAACATATCTACCAGCCAGAGCTGTGCTGAATGCTGCTTCTCAGCAACACAAAAAACAAGCTCTTAAAAATCTGTCTGCAGTGGCCAGATGCAGAAAGGTTTTTAGTGAAGTAGGGCAGTTAAATACAGTACAGAGCTCAGGCCTCCTGGATTTAATTTTACATTGATATATTTTTATAGAAAGACACTCAGAAAGCTCTTAGATCTTCATGCTAATGAAAGGGAAATTGATACAGAAGTCAGTGGTTTGGCAATCAGTTACAGGCTGGGATATTCTAACAGGAAGCACAACATGGGGAAAGGCAGAGGAAAGGGACTATTGGCTTTCCATACGTGGCAAAAGGACTGTTTTCTCTTTGTGTGGATGCTGCCACAGGGAATTCTAATATTTCCTGCAGACCTCCCTTTCCCCACAGCTTTATGACAACTTGTAAGAAGTGTGTTCTCCAGGAACATACGAAAGAGTCTGGCAGCTGGAGCCTTTCTTGTTTTCAAACTTGGAAAAATATCCATCTTTTACAGCTACAACCACTACCCAATGGTCTGGAGAACTGAGTCACCTGTGAACTCAATGTGTGATATTAAATAACAATTGATGCTGGGATTGGTACATTATGGGGCTCCAAAGAAGTAGCAGGTATGTCTAAATCACAAAGACAATTGTTATTTTACAGTTTGCATGAAAAATGCCATGTTGAAGTCTGCTCAAGAGCTGCAGATTTAACCCCTACAATGTGGGGGTTAAATTGATGCTGGTAGCCATATTGTGAGCAGAGGGCTGGCATGGGAGAAATGGTGTAATTTGTTCTTCTCACCCTAGATCACTGCAGGCACAGACCCACTGGTAACTTTTCTAAGCTCCTGGGTAGGAGGAGAGTTGGTGAGAGAGGTCTCTGACCATACAGTGAAACAAAACAGAAGTGCTAATGACCAGTTCTTCATTATGTTTATATCTGGTTTCCAGTACAATAGCATGCTGATTCTAATTTGTGGCTTTTGATATTACTGTAATACAAATAATTAGCTACAAATGAACAACAGCAATGAGTATAGTCAAGCTATACAAAATGCATGTAGATGTGTAAGGGAGCGTGTCTTGCTGTTTGTATTCTCTAATCTGCCCCACCAGAATTTATTTATTATATATGGAACCAAACCCAAATGCCAAAGCTGTATCCTTTCCAAGTAGGAAAGGATCCCTGTACCACAGCATTAGCTCCAGTGCAGCACTACAACACTCAACACTGCTCAGATCTGAATCCAAATTTTATTACTTGAGATAATCCCAATTTAAAAATAAAACTAATGACAGAAAATTGACATAAGCCCAGGAAATGAACAGCAGAAATATTTCCAAACGTTGCTTACATAGGTCCTGAGCCAACCCACTTACAGATTAAGAAGTTTATCAAATCAACTTCAAAGGTGTCTGAGTACAATCTAATTACGCGTAACATAAATGAGATAAACATATCACTACTGTATTTTTGCCAAAATAAAAGGTCACTGTGGAAAGAACAGTAAAATGATCTGGCTGGGGTCTTTCAGCAGTTAGTGTCTGAAGCTGGTTGAGAATCAGCAGTCTGCTGCTTAGAAACTTACTTCAAAAGCCTTGGTGGATATACAAGCTAGATATATTTCTAGCTTGGGATATGCACTAAGCATCTGCTATTCTTTCAGAAAACATTTTAAGCATCCTGAGTATGGGTACTTTGAGGCTGGCTATGACAGATGCAATGCCACTGTTTCAAAAGATTTTAATGAGCACAGCTCCACTGCCATGTGGATAGCTTGATGCTGTGTTCTGCTGACAGGACGTAGGAGATCACAACTTTTCACAGGGGGAGGCATTTTATTATTATTATTTTTTTTAATCTGGAGAAAAAGTTTAAGTCTGTCAAGGAGGCAACACACCCCTTTTTAAAACTGTCTCAGGATTGTGGTGTGTGCTGGGTGCTATTCACCTGTCATAATCCTTTGCATATGGAAATTGTGCCTGTAAATCACCCAGATTTTTACTTACAGACACTAACTTAGACAAAGTCTGTGGTGACTGGAGGAGGGAAAAGGGCAGGAAGAGCTTCTCATGGTCTCTGGGAAATATCTGGGACATACTAGGTGTTTGGAGAGGGACAGAGTTGAATATAATACATGCTGCTTTGGATGGAAAATTTCACAGCTGGTACCACATATGTCCCATGTGGAGACAGCTACAGGTGGTGAAATCAATGGGATCCACGGGCCAGAATGGAACTGGCTTTCCTCTATTAATTGGGGAAGGCAAGGGGAGCCCTGGGTACAGAGCAAGCGCCTAAGTCCTTGCCAGTTCAATATCTCCAGAGTCTGGGAGTGCTCTGGTGGGGGTGTGTGACTTTATGTTCACTGTAGTTCCTTCAAATCTTGCCCCTTTGAAGCATGCAACTTGACTAGCAGTGCCAGGGAGAGAGCATGGGTCCAAACTTCATCTGAAAGACTCTCTTTTCCCTGAGTCTGCACTAGACTTGGCCTTGGCCAATCCCAGCTGTGTGGAGCCTGAAGACTGCTACTTGTAACTGCTATTTTGAAGATATTCTTGGGGTGTGTGAAACACAGGCAAAGTTTCTGGCACCAGGATGAGGGGAACCCCTGGCACAGAGAAGCACAAGGAGTGCTTTAGTGGCATTGTAGCACGATGTGACATTCCAGTCTTGTCTGGGAGTCCAAAAATGCCCCACTCCAGAACCAGACTAGGGACTGCTAGTGGAGGGAAAGATCTGAGGAGCAGTGAAGCAGCTGAAGTACATCAGGAGATCACCAGGGCAGCCTAATCAAAGTGAGGTCCTGATAAATGTGAAACCAGCTTTGGTGCTACTCTAGGCTCCTTCCTCCTGGGAATGTCACAGATCTGGGAATTAAGGCCATACAGAGAAAGGCTGCAGGGAGGAGAACAGGGAGTAGAAGGGAATCTTGGCTGGGGTTCAGCTATCAGTGGGAAGAGCAGGGTTGGGTGCAGAGCCAGTGAGAGGGACGAGGATGGCACAGCAGGATCCTTGGTCTGCTGCTGATCTACTTCCCTCCCTGTGCACAGCTCACTTCCCTGCTCTGTGTCACCCCTCTTATCTGTGCAGACAGGCTGTTCTATAGGCCAGGACCAACTTTCTGCAACACAAGGCACAAAGGACCCTTCAACAGCTTAGAAGGTACCACAATAATATGAAGCAGAAGTTGCAACCACCAGATTGGAAAAATAGAGCTCTTCCAGTCAGTAATTTTGTTCCTGGTGAAGCCCCTTGCCACGTGAAGCTTTGAGCTACAGCTGCTTTGGTGCTAAGTACAGATAAGGATGATGTTTCTTGAGTCTACTTTTAGCCTCAGAAAATCTGGGTACAATTTCTATGAAATGAGGGATCAGTCTAGCTCATTCTGCGTCACACTCTAATTACCAGCTGCAGTGAAATATCCTAAGATGATGTATCTGAGGCTCCGTCTTATTTCTGGATCTTGTTCCAATTAATTCCCTCTACCAGCCTGCAGCACCTAAATGAGATGCTGCTCGCATCAGGCCCTGGGATGCCTAATCTTTCTCCCTTGGTATTCCTGGTCAATTGCTCTTCATAGTTACTGCAGAACTGTTTTGCCAGTCTTAGGATGGTGGTATTAATACCACTTGCTATCCAGCATTTTTTTGAGACAGCCTATTCAAGCGTGAAAAGCATTTTGAGGTCTCAGGTCATTCTACAGAAGTGAGAACAGTTATTTCTTTCCTTTCACTTCATTTCTCTGTGGCCTGTTCTATTTCTAAATGCTGGAAGTGGCGCTGAGCAGAAAAGAGGATATCTGTTCTGCAGGAGAAAGAAGAGGAAGTCTATTTTGCAGGAGAAAAAGAGGAAGATGCTTTGAAGGGAAGAGAAGACATATGGGAGAAAAGATGAGTGCACGTGAGAGGGAAGGCACAGATCCAAGTGCAAGTGAGAAACAGTTTAGCTGTCAGGGTGTTCAATCCCTGTCTCAAATAAGGTGAATGTCCTCACTGGTAAGTCTTGGGACCAGCATGGCAGAGGCCATAGATTCTTTCTGGGCCCTAAATAATGCTCACAGGAGGAGCTTTGGGGATGCTGCAATATTTCCCCAGAAAGTTCCATTTCAGAAAGAAAAAAGATTGGTAGAAAAACTCGTGGCCAACTATACTTGCAATCTCATTCTCATTTATTTGCTCAAGTAATCCCTAGTGCTTGATTTATGTAAGACTTGAATTAACTGTGTATTTATTCAGAGATCTTAAATTGCACTGATGCGATGAGGTAAAATTGCAAGCTGATGCAGTTTCAAGGGTATTAACAAGCATATGATAGCGTGGCAGATCCTACTTGCCACTGGGGGACCCAAGCCCATTCAAAGGCTTCCAGAGAAGGTGGCAAAAAGGCTCCTTCTTTTGCAAGTACAACTGCTTTTCATGAAGGAGAATTTTTCTTAGCACTGAAGAGAGGCAGAGAGGTGTAGTATCTGTCAGAGACTCTTGAAGAAAATTAAAACTGCTTGTTTGACGCTGCTTTTGGTGAACACCGTTGGTCTGAGTTCAGACACTAAATGAAGCACATTCTTTGGTTCTGAGCAATTTCTGAATAATGCATGGTACCAGGAATAAAACAAACTCCAGATGGGCAAGTAGCATGGAGCAGTTAACACCCTGATCTAATGGAAACTTTCTGCAAACATGAAGGTGACTATAACTTCAAGCTGAGGTGCAAAAAGGCAATCAAACTGAAATCTCTATTGCTCCTGGCATCAGCTGTTTCTAAAGCACTTTATGTTTCCAATAGGTGTTTAGTGAATTCAGGCAATCAAAGCGAGCTAGGATGTTGTTACTGAATGAGATTTAAACATTTTAAATGAAGAAGGGGGAAAATGATAATATAAGTCTGTGATTGATGTGGGTGGAGAGTCAGTGCGATCATTTGGAGACCCACTGAAAGACAGAATCTGAGACAAAATGCTCATGAAGAAACTACTGAAAGTCCTAGTACTGAAGTATGATGCAGCAAATAAGATATGGTTAGGAAAGAAGGCTACACAGCTCATGAATCCTGTGGAGAACATCAGCTTGAAAAAGATGAGGCAAGGGGGTTGGGGATGAAAAGCATAGCTGGTATCAAAAGGCTCAGCTACTTCACCAAGTGGTGCCAGTGATGCATAGCTGCTAAAAGTTTGCACCACACAAAAGCGAAACAAGGATACCCATACAACTAGAAATGGTTATGGCAGGCAAGCAGGATGTTCAGAGGACGGACAGGGCAAACCACAAACCAGGTCTTGAAGCAGTTCGGGGTTCAGGAGGTGCTGTGACTTCTGTGGGAGCAGTGTTATCACAAGAGGGAGCTGTCCGCCTGTATGAGATTGTCACCCCCGACAAACACACTGCAGAGAAGCGGCAACAGGGCTATCCAACGCCCGGAGGGGCAGGAGGTCCCGAGAGCTCGGTCGTGCAGTAACCACAGCAGGCTAGCATGGGAGGGCACGGGCTGAGCCAGGTTAGCAGAGCTAATCCTGCGGGGCAGGCCACCCACACTGAGCACTGCCAATTGCTCTTCTGCAAGTCAGATCCTGCATTATGTTAATGCTATCAGTTAATTGTTTTTATTTGTAGGCTTTGCTGGGAAGGCAGATGAAGGAAAGGTGCTTGGTCAATGGTTCATGCGACAATGCAGCTGCTCACCGAGGCTCGCTCAGACAGTGAATGAAGTCGATGTCTTTCAGAGTAGGCTGTGAGCAGTGTCTGAACACAACAGGGCATGTATACACAGCGGAGGGCATGTGCATGCACACGCACACACTCCTACCTTTACCTTTGGGACATAATTTCTTAAATAATGAGCATTTCAGTGCCCTCAAAAGCTGTGTAAGTAGTTACAGGACAAAGCCAGAGGCGTTGGCTGTTCTCCTCTGAATAGGCTGTGGTTTCTGTTACAGGCTCCAAATCTACCCTTGATTTTCATTCTTGTTTCAGATACGGTCCTGCTGGAAGAAGTGCTGAATTCCCATTTCTGATCAAGATTAGTGGTCCAGAGGAACCAAGCCAAAGCCCTGAGCTCAGGTCTAAACACTAGCATCTGTGTTTACTATGCATCAGGGAAACCAGCCTGTAATCTCCTCACACTAAGCTTAGTTTCACCTTCCTGTTTTTTCTCTGAATTGCCTGATTTTGGTAGACACATTTTACCATAGTCTGGGACTGAGCTGAAAGCTTTGTTTCCTGCCAAGAATCTTGAGAGGATAGTACACATCCAAGGAGTTTGCATCGGTGCCACAGCACCTGAAACGCCCTGTAGGAGGCTAACGTGATATATTTGTATGCTCCCTGGGCAGGAAGACAAGACATCTGTTCAATGATGGGACAAGGCACAGAAGATCAGGCTAAAGGGAGAAAACCATTCCGGGCTGAAAAGTTAGAAGGCATTAAAAATACATACAGAAGAAAAGCACATAGTCTTGAAGGTGGGCAAATGGATTGGGCTGCCTGCCACAGGCAGCTTGACCTCAGGCAAAGTCTTCTGAGATCCCATTTCCCCTCCTACCCTTTGTCTATGTAGCTCCCAGGAGCGCTTCTAGGCAGGGTTGGTCTCAAGTGCAGCAGTGAGGATACTTTATCTTGGTCATTGCTTCCAAGACCTACAATAGATATACTTCATATATATAAACCCCCTAATCTTTAGGACGTCTTACGGAGCAATAAAGGAATAAACACATAACATGTGGGAGGAGCAGAGCTCCCAGCCGGTCATTAATCCACTTGCAGGACAAGGCTTTTGCTCAAGTTTAAATTTTAATTTAAAAAGGAAAAAAGGGGAGATTTTATCCTGAGCCAGGGGTCCGGCTCCCGCCGCAGCACCCGCCCGCCGTGACGCCGGCGGAGGAGCGAGCCCCCCCGCGCCCCCCGGCCCCGGCAGCAGGCGGCCCCGGCGCCGCCGGGCTCCGCTCCGGCCCGGCCCCCCGGCGCGGCGGCGGGCGGGCGGCTCCGCGGTGCCCGGGCGGGGGCTCAGCCAGCGCGGCCGCTTGTTGATCGCGGCGGCCGGCGCCGCTCCGCGCCTGCCGGGCCCGCTCCGCCCCGCGCCGCGCAGGCACCCCCGCGCCCCGGCTTTGCGCTGCGCTGCGGCGCCGCTTGCGTTCTACCATTGCAACATTGCAAACCCTCCTTCCCCCCCCCCTCCCCTTTCTTGCCTTTTTTTTTTTTTTTTTTTTTTTTTTTTTTTTTGCATGAAGATGGCGGCGCCTCTCGCCAGCAAGGCAGGGTCCGCTGGCACCACCAGCAAGCCTCCCTTCCCGGAGCTGGATTTCCGATCGGGAGCCAGGGTGGAGGAATTGAATAAACTCATCCAGGAATTCACCAAACACGACCAGAGGGAGTACGACGACCAGCGAGCCCTGGAGATCCACACGGCGAAGGACTTCATCTTCTCCATGCTGGGTAGGGCAGGGACCGCGCGGGGCGGGGGCAGCCGCGATGCCGATGCCGGCCGGGGACCCGGGGCAGGGTTCGGGGCTGCCCGGCGGGGCGGCACCGGCGGACCCTTTCCCGGGCGCGCCGAGCTGGGGGGTCCCCGGCCGCAGGGCGGGTCTCATCCCCAGGAAACTGTTTTTCCCTGTCCTATCCACCTGGCCTTTAGCAGCGCTGTACGGATAAGCCCAGAGGAAAGGCTGGGTCGCAGAGCTGGCCGGTGCCCCAGAGACACGCCGAGCCAGCAGGGCGAGGCGAGCCCCTTTCTTGTTATCCCCCCCGCCCCCAACTCTCAAGGCTTTAGGAAACAGACTTTTCTGGACCGCTTAGTTTGGTTATTAGACGGGCTCATGCTCGTACAGGAGCATCCACTGCGTTTCTTGCTTGGGTTGCAAAACTTGCTGCGAGTGGAGCAAGTGAGATTGTGGCGGGGGAGTCCACATCTGCGTGAAACTTTGAATCGCGGGCAGGGATCCTTAAGCCAGGGTGGAACATGTGTCGGCCCTTGCAGAAATCACCTGGGCTCTGGCATGACTAAGGATTCTTAAGATTAACAGTGGAATGACTAACAGCTCCGATTCTCCAGGTAGTAAGTTCCTGGTAAATATTTACCTTGTTTCGACTAAGAAATCACTCACAGGAATGAGAGCCTTCAGGGTACGAAAGGATGCTCTTTAACATGTAGGTCGGACCTGGAAATCAGTCATCCAAGTTTGAATCAGTATCTCAAACATTTTTGCACGTAAAATACGAACATGGGTAAACAGCAGGTGTGGCCGGTGGATGGCTCTTTGTAGCTCAGAGGTGCACATACACCCTTGAAAGCGTATTTGGCACAAACCTAGTGTATGGTCTACATGTACACTGTGAATAACCTGCATGGCTTTTCTCATTTAGAAGCACAGAGCTATCCTATGGCAATAATAATTATTTTCTGCATTGGGGGTAATCATTGTAATAGACAACCTTTATAGCCATGAACATACCTACACTCACTAAATGAGAATCTACCTGTCCAGCTCATTATCTTGTAAGGTATCTGGATAAGTATAATTGCCTGCTGTAGGATTTGCACAATTTTGTGTGTGTGTTGCTTTTTCACCGACGGCTGGACAGGATATAGCAGACTAAATTTAGCTTGAGAGCAAGGACAACAAGTTGAAAAGTCAGTAGCATGTATATTTATAGTTGCTGTTATAAATATTTTTCCCTTCCTGTTTAAAAAAAAAATGAAGTGATGAAGCCATAGTTGCATCAAAGCCTGTAGGATTTTTGTTATTGAAAACCTGATCCTGTGGAAGTCATCCACTATTATGATCTGATACATTTTTCAATCAGGGCTTTAAATAACTGGCTGAGGAAGCAGGGCTGGATGGGGTGAAGCAAAGAAGAGTGGAGAGAAAACAGCCAGAACAGCAGTTCTGGGTGTGTGGCTAGCAAGCAGAGAAAGCTTTGTATGATCCTGTTTAAGCATTACTAGTCTTTGCAGGGGACAGGGACCACAGCATTTCTTCCTGCCTCCTGTGGGAGAAGGCAATAGAAATACAGAACAGGCTGGAGCATGCCTTGTATTTTTGCAAATGCACCCTAATGCCTTGCTGTTCGTGAAAACAGGCAGCCTTAGGCTGTTTAGAAATAATGTAAATTAAACTGGCTGTCTTTGTTAATATAATGGCTCAGAGATGAGCGTTCTTCAATTTTAAATGTACAGGCTAAAAATGGAATTTAAACAAAAGCTATATTTGTTTTAAGTTACACCTGGCACTTTCCAATGAGACTTGTTTCTGAATAAAAGAAGAGACTTGAGGACCAAGCCCAGGGCTGAAATGGAGGTCTGATTTGTCTGCATTAGACATGGAAGTTGTGTTTGTAGATCCAGACCCTTCTTAGCCAGAAAGGCTCTTAAATCTAAAAGGATTTAACTTATTAATAAATAGCTCTTTCCCCTGTGCCTGATCCCTCCCATACGTACTGCTCTTATCTCATCGGGTGATGATAGGAAAATTAAACGTAGCTTTCCTGATTTAATTACATTGGTGTGTGTAATTGGTGGCTGAATGATAGGAGACTGTGCAGATTCTCAGATGTTTGTACGCTGCACGGCTTGCCCTCTAGGTCAGATCTTTGGTTTCTATTTATATTAATTCTTTCATCTGTGTTTTCTTGCCCTGGCTATTAGCAACTGAACTCTGGAACATCTCAAGTATTGGGCTATGATAAAATTAGGGAGAGGTACTGCTTGTCATGCCTTTGTCAAAATCTTGTGCCCCAAACATTAGAATAGGACTGCAAATGACCTACCTATCTGGTAGGGGAAGTATTTTCTGAATGTAGGCAATTCCTGGGCATCCCATTCATAGTCACCAAGACCATATGTTCTTGCTAGAACCCTACTTTGAAACAACAGGTGTCTTTTGGTGCCTTTGCTGAGTATTTTCTGAGTATTTGCTGAGTACTTTCCTATACTCACACTGAACTGTCCGGATTAATTAGTTGTCTCTTTGACACAGGTATAACAGGGCCTCAAAGGAGGGGAAGGCTGTATTAATCAAGAAAAAATGGAAAGAAGTCTTGTGTTCTGGGCAGTGGGCTGGCTGGGAGTGACTGAGAGACCAAGTCTGCTTGCCAGTTGTGAAAGGAGCTAATTGCTTACTCTCCTTGTTACTTGGGTTTGGGGTATTTTTGTGCTCAAAGAGCGATAAAGGAGTATTTTTATCAAGTGATGATATTATAGTCAATGATATTTTGATTTTTAAAGCACTTGCTGCTGTTGTGATGAGAGGTGCATAGCACTCCTATTAAAAACCTTTTAGGGCTACCTGACCTATGTTGTCTTATACGTATTGTTCCTGCAGTACAGGTACTTCCAGGAAACTTCTTTAATAAGCACTACCTGTCTCTTTCTGTTCAGCACCTAAGTAGAAATGTGTTGTAATGCATAGATGTGCTAGGCTTAAAAAATATATGATGTTAATGGGAACTATAACATTGCATATTAAATAACTCCTTGAAATTTCTAGAGCTATTTTTTCTTCAAGTCAGCTCATGTTGTTAGGTATACTGACTTGTGTTTTACTTCTTAACAAGAGAAGAGAAAAGAGTGGAGGCAGGAATAGATACAGGCTATACAGACCTATTTCCTCCACTCCAGGCACACATTGGTGTTCAGTCCTCTAGAGCAGTTTTCAAGCTCTTCAGGTTGGTATTTTGTTTCCTTTTCTTATCATGAGACTTTTTCTTCTCTGTAGAGTTAGAAGAGGGATTCTGAGGACATTTCATGCTGTTGCCTTTCCTCTCATTCATTGCCCTTGCCCCCCCCACCCCCCCACAAGTCAGGGGAAGGACTGGTTTAGATTGGTGCTAAGGTGGCCTTCTTTTTGTTTTTAAGGCCTCTAGTGTGTCTTTTTGTCAGTTCAGTGGTTGCATCTCACTTCTGTGGGAGCTGCCCACTGGGACAGACCACACTTTGAGGATCTGTAGCCAGCTGCCGCTTTGAGCTGTTGACAAGACCTCTAGAGAGCTTGTATCAGCACCTGATACAGGAGGGGTGGTGAGCTTGTTCTGAGAGCATTTCCCTTCTGTCTGGTGTCTGGTGCTGGCAAGTGTTTGTGATAGAGGTGAGTCTCGTAGCAGAGGCAGAGCTGGCATCGGCAAAAGATTTCTGCTGCCAATACCGGCTTCCCAAATGGAGTGAGTTACCCTGCTGGGCCCCTGCATCTGTAGCAAGGCTTCCAGCTGTTCCTTGGACTGACGGGCTCCTGAAATATGTGCAGTGGAGGTGCAGATTGCTGTGCTGAGAACACAGGTGTCCTGACAAGAGCTTGCTTTTATTAGCATCTTCAACAAGAGAAGCATATTACGTTCATCCCCTGTGCCCAAGGTCTGCTGTAGCAGAGCAGTGTCCATAGTGTGACTCTTCTGTTGGTTTGTGCGGCGTTTTTTTCTCCCTTTCCCTACCTGGCATAACTTGCTGACTTGCTGATGAAACTTCTGTTGTAGATTAGGTGTAAGGCATTGTTAGAAGTGTTACCTGTTTGTCTATGATACATGACGGAAATTCTCTGGTTTCTGTTGTGGTGTTGAGCTGATGAAATAGCAACAGGATTGGAGTGATCTCTCTAGGGTTAAGTCTTTTGTGTGTGTGTGCCTTTTCTCAAGAGAGGCCAATCATGATAGGAGCACACTGTACTCTGAGGCCTATGTTAATAAAAGCTCCCTGCTGGCATTCCCTGTGCTGTTGAATGCATAATGCACAGCTGTTAAAAACAACCTTACTGTATTGCAGATTTCATTTCTGGCTTCTGTTGGGTCTCCTCTCCCTGCAGGCCACATGTTTTTGTATTTGCATTTGGGATTGTGGAGGTTTTGTGTTGTTTTTTTTCTTAAGGGACAAGGGGCTAGGCTGGTAAAGTAACCCTAGCAAGGAATTGGTAGCTTCTGTTTGGTTATAGTTATCATAAGTCAACCGATTCCATCTGACTGGGGATTCTGTCTGTGTAACTAGTTAAAAAGGATCCGTACCCTCCTCTGTCTCTTTGTTCAAAGGGATTACTGCTCCATGTGTGTGCCCGGTGAAAACAGCTTAAAAATCTTTCTCTCAATTTGTTTTAAGATGCTGGTACTTAATTTGCTCAACTAGTGTTTTGAAACATTAGACTGTGATGCAAAGTATTTAGTATAATAGCTAGGAACATGTCCTAAGGGCACAAATTCTCATGGCAGGCTTGTCAGACTGCCCACTGCCTGTTCCTTCAGTCTGTGGAAATATTTGTAAAAGATTTGGGTGAATACTTGCCAAGCCCAATTATGCAATTATGTTTTAAGGGCAATTTTATAATTATAGTGGAGGATGGTAACCAGGATACATGAGTTATTGGGTTTTTGACTTTTCCTTTTTTCTTCCACATGACTTTGCTTGAATGTTAACACATTTGGAGCAATTTAGTCAGAAACCAGTTGTTCAACTTTCTTTTAGGCAGCTGGCTATTTTTATAGATGAAGCTAAATTAAAAACAAATACAGCATTACTCAGGAAGTCTAGAGGACATGTTTTATTATAGCTTTGGTAATTTATAAGACGGATGTGTACTCAGATACCCAGAGCAGCCCATGGGCAGAGTCCAGTCCAGAGGAGACTTGGAATGTGATAGTCCTGCCTGGACTGCTCAAAGGGAATCTTCAAGCTGTGCAAATTTTTTTGAAAGTTGGGATTGTCCTTAATTTTATTTGACAACTGCCAGGTTCCTGATGGCTTTAACCATCTTCTCTACAGCTAAAACTTTTGCATGTTTTCTTGGGCCTTGACACGTACAGTCTTGCCCCTGTTTATGTCCCAGTCCTTTTGCTGCAAAGATGGTTTCCCCAGGCATATCTGAAACCCTTTCCTGTCTGTTTCCCTGTTTCCTTCTCTGTCCAGGTCAGTCCCTATCTGTTTGTACTCTGCAAGATTGGTTAGGTGAGAAAGTGCCAGGAAGAAATGGGTTTAAGGCCAAGAGATTAGCTCTCACCTCCAGTTGAGGAGGCTTCAGTTGTAAGGGCTGCTTCAGCATGACACTGTGAACAGTGATTGAGCTGACAAGTCTACTTCCAGGCATGCCTGTGTGAGACCCTGCGGTGGCAGCTGCGGGTGGAGGCTCTGGTATAGACCTCTCAACTCTCTTTAAGAAAAATGACCCACCATTGAGTCCATTACCTACGGCTGAGTGATGCTAGTATATGAAACTTAACTTGAGAAGCAAGTGCTGTAGCTCATTTCCTATGAAAAGAGAGGGTTAAACTTGAATGTATTATGTAGGGTGACATACCTTCTGAGCTAGGTTTTCCCTTAGCAACTTACAGCTGGGATGGGTTAAGTTCCTTATCCTAGAAGAAAACTGTTAATTCTGCCCATCAGTAGCTTTGCTTGCTGTCCTCTGAACGAGGAGACACAATTCCTTAGAGAGTAACAGTCCATTCTTCTGCACAACACTGTATTACATTTAGACTTTCTTTAATTTTGCCTATCTTTGGGGTTTGAAACAAGTAGTAGTGTAGATGGAGTTCTGGGGAAGCAAAGAAGGGTATCTGGCCTGCTTTTTGCCCTGGAAAAGCAGGGGACCTATCATGGGAGCTAGAACAGAAGGCAGCTTTGGATGTTGTACTCACAGAACATCCCTTATGGAGAAAAGAGGAGTGTGCCTGCATGGGAGCAAGGATAAAAGAGCTGAAAAATGAGCTTGAGGTGGATGTCTCAAGTTATTTGCCCAAGTCTTGTTCTGATCACTATTAGTGTGATGTGAGTTCACGAGACTGAACTGTAGCTTTATCAGAACTTGCAACCATGCTTCACAGGTTCTCCATCCTCATTATGAATTTTATATCCAGTGAAAGTTTATGACTTCTGTTAGCACAAACCTATCTTACTGTCTGACTAACAAAAATAGGAGGGTTGGCTTCTTTTTTCGCTAATACAACTGCTGCATAACTGCTAAGGCAGCTTATGAGACATTCAAAATAAATCTTTCAGCAGCAGCTGATGTTCCAATTGACAGATGTTGCTATGGATTTTGTTCTCTTTAGTGAAGAGAACTACTGTTTGCTTTAATTTCTACCATTCTGTTGCATTCCCTTTTCTTGCAAATAGCAATTGTTGTGGACTGAGTGGAGTAATCTGTGCCTTAGTACTTCAGCCAACCTGACAGGTCCCTGAATCATGTACTTCTGCATTAGATAAACTTTCTGCAGTTCTTTCAAAGCACTGTTTCAGTGACTTTCTGGTTGTAACGGAATCAACATGTCTGTAGCGTTCAGTGTGAGGAAGATAGATTCCCTTCTCCCCAACATATTTGACTTTTGAGCTTTTAATAAACACTTGATGCTAAGGAAGTTACAACAATCCTGTTACTGTATTATATGTCACCTGTCAGACAGTATGATTTTAATCTAATTTAAAGCATTTAATTAGAAGATTGTTAATGCATTTTGTTATGAGCATGCTGATGTCGAAAGTCCGATTTGCATACTACTGAGAGGGGGTGATTAATTACTTTAAGGTTCATAATATTCATGTCTTTGAAACGGCAGTGGTAGCTACTTCCACCCACTCATGTTTAGGGCTGCTGGGCAGAAGTCTGCATAGCACTGGGTGGCTTCAGCTTGTAGAACAGGAGGTGGGTGGCATCCATTTCACCCTAAGAAAATCACTCTGTGGGTAAAACACTGAGTCAGGACATCCTAGATCTATGTTTCATTCTGAGCTGCCCTTAAATTTACACAGACCTGCGCAAGTTTCTGAATGTAACGATACATGGTGGGAGCTCGGTACTACCAGAAGCCATCCTCATCTTCTGTGCTTCATCAGTCTGTGAAAGGTGGGGTGGTACCAGAGTAGTGGAATATCGTGGTGCTGCTGCTCTTCATGGTAGGATGGTTTAACCATGCAACCCTCTGAAACTGAAGCTGGAAAAGGAAGTCTGTTTGTAAGAGTCTAGCCTCAGAAAGTATTTAATCAGTGAGGGCAAATAGCAACTCTGCCAGTGGGTGTTGATCTAGTGCCTTTGAGATCAAGTACAGTTCAGACTCTGAGAGAGAGATTACAACGTGACCTAGTTAGGCAGTTCTAGGAGGTAATCTTATTTTATACTGAAGGGATCCCAAAGCAAAATCAGGAAAAATTAGTGTGAAGAATGCATCCTGGCCACAGTCTGCATGCTGATGTAATTTGGCAGATTCAGGCAGTGCCAAGCAGGAGAAGGCAGCAGTTTGGGACAGAAAGCAAGGGAAAAATACAAGACATGGCTGAAGCTAGAAATCCTGCTGGGATAGCCATAAGGAATTGGCAGAGAATCTTTTTTTTTTTTTTTTGTCCAATGACACCTAAGGTCATGATTTAGATGAAAAATAGAGGTTTATGTGTCAGATGTCATTGGTCTGCTTAGATCTTCTCTACTGTAGCTTGCAGTCAGACCAAGCCAAATTTCTTCCACCCACTGACAGACAAAGTTCATGAATGATTCGGTTCAGAACTGCTGAGCAGCTAGAGGACATTTGCAGTTGCAAGAAATAATGAACAAAGTCGGTTCTTCCTTTACTGCATAATCTGTTAGGCCACGTGCTTCATCTGTTCTAAAATGTTGTATCCCAACTCTCCTGTTCATGTTGCAGGATCTTATGACACTACTCCACACCTCTCAAGGAAGGATGTTTTTATTCAGTGGTGCGTACATGACCTTGTTTAGAAAATCAGGTGCTGCAGTTGTGAGAAAGCATCAAAAATGCTAAGACAAACATTGCAATGAGCTTCTGTGCTTTTCCCTTCAGCACTTCTACTCTTTGCATTTTAATGGATCTCTTGGAGTCACCCAAAGCATCACCAGCTCTTCTCTTGGAAAGGAATCCTGTGCTAATAGCTCTATCTGGGCCTGATCCACAGGCAGATGCTTGGAGATATTTCATGTTTGTTTTGTACCTCACTAATTAATGTGTAACTTAGTGGTAGAACAGCAGGAAAGCTGCGTTTGCTGACACTTCATGATATAATGATTTAATCCTTTGTGACACATTCCTGCTGAGTGTCAAAGCTGATAACTCTAATCTCTGTCCCTAGCTCGGTGCGACAGGAACCTGTTCTAGAGGGCATTTTGCAGGAGCTTGCAAGCTCTTGTAGGTACTTTGAGACCTATTCTTGTAAACTTTTTTGTGCATTGCCACTCTTGAATGTGATTGTACAGGATTGCCTGGTGTATTGAGGAATCTGGAGTTGAGTGCAAACAAAGGAGCTAACTGACTGCATTCAAATTAAATAAGGCTTGTCCTGGGAGGAGGGGGGAAATACCCTAATCTCCTTCTAAATACACTTCTTCCTTTGCCAGCATTCAGAGCGGTGTGGTTATATTGATTCAGAGGTGCCTAAACCCACTGCTCTTTGTTATATATGATTCTGAAGCCTTGGTATGGATGCAGATCTGTACACAGGGATAGCTGTACTCTCCAGTTATTAGTTCTTGCGACACAACCAGCAGAGCTTGCTTCTGTTCCAGCATGGACAGTGAACTGCTGTTTATTTTAAACTTTTGATTGAATGGTGTTCATAAAACAATTTGCAGCTCTGCAAATAGAGGAGGGAATGTCACTGCAACAACACCTCAGGGGCTCTGCTGCTTTCTGTCTCTGAAATTTGCCTTTTGAAAGTTGCATACAGTGTGCTGAATGGCAGAAGAGGTATTGATATTGGCCCCTTGATATTAGGCCCTCAAAGCTCGAGTTCCTGAAATGTCTGTATTTCATAGACAGTAGGGCAACCATGTGCTAAGCAATCAGTAACTTGAGAAAAATAAGAGGAATGCAAGTCTCTGCAAGTGCAGCATGTCTCTGAACAAACTGCACCTTCTGAATTAAATGCCTTTTATTTTCCAACATGTAAGCTGTAATGCACAATATAAGTGCATTACTGAGAAAAACGAGATATTACAATTTGACTGAGCATCTGTCAGAGGCTTGTTTTATATGCTAAGTTGTCTGTAAAAGCTTGACCCTGTACCCCCAATTTTTTCCAATATCCTGTGAATTTTGTGAATGTGCAAAGCATGCAGTTGAGGCAGCAATGTTATACTGAAAATAACTACTTTGACACAGCCTTATAAAATCAATGAATGACTACGTCTGTGCAGTTATTGTAATTATTTTGGGGAGGGATTCGTATGTGCTATGTAAGCACTCAGCAAAACTACTTGCACATTATCAGAGCTGCAGAGTTAATTGACAAGTTAGTCTGGAAAATCAAAGTTTAAAAAAAGTTATTTTTGATCTTCTTAAACCTAAATTCTGATTCCTGAAACACTTCTGGGTTACTTTAAAAACTAGACCATCCCTCTCACGTCTTCACCCAAGCTGCAGACAGGCAGTTTAGAATCATCTTTTTATCTAAGCTGCTTCTTAACAATGCAGGTAAAGAAACTGGTGTCTAAGAATCTGCTCTTATACTGAGACCAGTCTTGTAAGACATCACTTGTGTATATGAATCGCTCTATTGTGCTAGTGTATGTCACTCTGAGTTCTCAGCTTTTTTAAACCAGCCCTTTCTTTACCTTGAAACATTTATGTGCCTTTATTTTATTCTATTTTCTGTCTTACTTTGCACCAAACAAATAATTTAGATGGAAAATATTTGCTGGTCAAGGGCAGTGATGACAGTGCTCTGGAGTGTAGGAGAGTGCTGTTAAGAAGTGGTATAACCTAGGTGTGCAGGTGGATGTCTCATCCCCTCCCCACAGAGCTGTTCCACTGTGACAGGCTTCACTGCTCCATGAGGACGGTAGGAGTACTATGGAAGAGATTTCTGTCTGAGGGAGACGAAGTGGGGGAGACAAATGAACAAAATCCCCAGACCCACAGCATGTTGATAGACCTCCTGTTGTTCTTAATTTGCGTCTGTAAATGGCACTAGTTTCCGCTGTTGTGCACCAAGACAATAATAAATAACAATCCTTAGCATTTATATACCACTTCACAGTTTTCAGAGTGTTCAACACACATTAACCAATTCAGCTGAGATGCAAATACTCTGTGAGTGAAGCTACTCTTCTTGCTGCCCAGGGGAACCTTTCATTACAGCTGGGACAAGGCTTTTCTTTTTCCCCTTAACTGGAGCTGTTGGCAGGAATGTTCTCTACAGGGACAGTGTCGTTCTTCATGACATTTTTAAGCCTTTGTATGTACCCCTGTTTGCACAGGAATTGGACTATTCCCAAATCACATGTGTTACTATTAAGAAAATTATGCAGGAGACTTGCCTGTACGCTCTGTGCTGCAAATATGCAGACCCACAGTTAACAGATTTGTGGTTTCAGAAGCTACTGCATTAGCAAAGGTGTTGATGCATTAAGTGCATCTTCCTGGGCTTGCATAAGGCCTTGGGGGAGCACTATATCCGGTGGACTTCAAGGCTGAGGAGAATAAACATTTGTCAGTTGTGCCTATTGCTGCGTCATCAGACGATACGCTGAAGAGACCCGAGCATGCTTGGTGGATGGCTTCGGTCCGTGTTTCTTGATTCAGCACCTGCTAGAGCACCAATCTGTCTTTTGGGGCAGGAGAAACCACAACACACGTCCTATTGCCATGTAAGAGATGTGTTTTGAAGGTGATTGAAGATGTCATGTCCCATTATTCATAGTCCTGTATCCCAAACATGTAGCATAGTAATACATGCATTGGCATTAATCTAATTTGGCTGGTATTTGACTCACTTTCTGCTTTGGCATTTTGTGTATGTGTGTAGAGCTGGTGAGAGGGAGTTTGATGCATCTCTGTCTGTATCTTTGAGCTGGGCAGGATTGGTTCTACTTTTATTTGCAGGAATAGCATCTCCTTTTACCATTCCATTAGGGTGACTAGAAGGTAAGCATCTTTTTTTTTATCAGATCATATAACCTGGGTTTAATGGTTTACCTTAGAAATAACTGTTTGGTAGACTTTGTAAACTGATGCCTCATGCTGTAGAACTGCTGCATGCTCTGTAGTTATAACCCTCTTTTTAATCTGTGAGGTTTAGTTATAACTAGGTGGTGGCAGTTCTGGATTGCCTCTTTTTTTAACCTTTTGGTAACTTTCTTTTTTAGAAGTGATGTCTGTGGTTTGACCTGAAACTGATTCTGAAAGAACAGTGTAGATTATAATTTTCGTGTAAATTATTGTATGAACAGGAACACCATTAGGGTCTTAGTGACCTAATTACAGAGGGAGGTAGCAGCCCATTTTGAGATAAAAACTCATATCTCACTGCAGCTTTCCTATCAGCTAACAGTGCATGGGAGAAGAACAGCGTGTTTCTTGCAGGTGATGATTTCTCTTTCAGTAGCTTTGATATCCTCATTTTCTGTTTGAAGTTAATGTGTAGATTGCTAGGTGGCGTCACTCAAAGTGACTGACTGAGCCGCTGTTGTATGTGAAGATGTCTCCAAGACAACTAATTTCCTGGTCAAATAGCACATTGGCTTCTGCCACAAGACATTTTAAGGGAGCTGGTCAGCTAAAGGAGCAAGATATTTTAACAGTTTATTATTAGCACTGTAGCTGCCAAATACAGCTCAGAGTCTAAGGCTGAAAATGTTGCTATTAAACACTGCAAATGAATAGCTTAAAAAAAATTAAAAAGGTTGTGTGATTTGACTAGCAAACTGATTTGTCACATAACTTTTACCAAATAATAGGAAATAATCTCTATCTTCAAGTTAATTTTCTCCAATTGCTATATGTGTTCCTATGCTGGAAGCATAGGGAATTTAGGGACCTTCTTTCACTCTTGTATTTTTTTTACGTCCAGACTTCCCTGCTGCCTTTCAACTCTTCTCTTTTAGTATGCCATATTTTTTCTAACATATACCCACAAATCCAATGGTTGTTTCCATTTCTTTTCTGCTTTAAAACTCAGAAAGGTTTAGCGACTCCTTCCTGTTCTGAAGTTAGGATGAAAGAAGCTTGAAGCATTAGATTTTTTCCCCCTGTTTTGTCCCCTCCTTCCAGCCCCATTTGTCTCCAAAGGAGCAGTGTTACTGGACAGTTGTAGAGCACTTAGAAAAAAAAGTATTTTTCTGATGAATTTCCAATTTTTTACTTTCCCTATAAAATACTTCTAACCCCATCCTGTTTCAAGGGACTCAGCTCAAACCAGAATGAAAAATACCCATGTTTTTTCTTGCCTTCCTTGCAAGGCTTGGCTGTACTGCCTAGCTGAACAAACCCCACCTTTGTCTTCGATTTGGAATAAGAAACAAGCAGGCTTGTTGATTCCTGCTGC
The DNA here is from genome assembly GCF_023634085.1 of Falco cherrug. Classification (NCBI taxonomy): domain Eukaryota; kingdom Metazoa; phylum Chordata; class Aves; order Falconiformes; family Falconidae; genus Falco; species Falco cherrug. The sequence goes on from NC_073707.1 coordinate 20,080,057, forward strand.
ATTAACACTATTCTCCTCCCTCACACTGATGCAGCGGTTATCAGGGGGGTAGGGTGGAAGCTGTGTGCTGCTGTTTTACGAGACCTCCCAGGAGGCTGCTGCAGCGTGGATCTCCTGCACTCCAGCCCCAGAGATCTACAGCACTTCCCCGGGCTGTAAGGACTGGAGGAATGCAAGCAAAAACCACTTAGCGCAACAGCTGGTGGAGAGAGGACAGCGAGGGTGCTATGCTGAAAATGCTTGAAGATTTTCGAATGAAAGTCCAAGAGAAATAAGGAGCCATAACCGTGCCCTGACCTCCATCCCATGGCACATGTGAACCTGAACTCTCAGCTAATAACCCCTGAGCCACTAAGCTGCCTTCTCTGAGCATGCCTGGTGCACTGGGGAATTTTAGGAATGTGGACTTCAGCACGGTGTGGGGTTGCTGCTGCTTACACCGTGTTCAACTTTAGAAGCTTTAGAAGGTGCAATGGGGTTGGTTTTGCCACGATAAAGCCCCATTGTGATTGTTTGCAGTATTTTTAACTAAAGATTTGTTTTCCCGGGTAAGATTCCATTAGAACAGCAGGAGCCAACATCAAAGAGCTGGAGAGAGGCCTCTTCTCTTCCCTGGCACAGCACAGCTTCAGCCTCACTCTTCACCATTCCCTCTCCCAATCCCTTTGGTTTTAAGACATTAAAACTTCAGTGACTGGGATATCGAAGAGGCTGTAGTTAGTGTTGTATTGCCCCAAGCTGCAGGGGCAATTGATCTAAGGAGGTTAGAGGAGAAAGTCTGTGGGAAGATGGAACCGGTATCACTGATGCAAACCTCTCTCTTTTGATGTCCCCTCCATGGTGAAGCAGCCACATCTTTAGCCTCCAGCTGCTTGAATTATTCCTGTTGGAGGATGTGGGAGGTCTGCTGTTGACCTATATGGGAGGAAGTTAGGAACTAAGTTGGTCATACAGGCCCCACCGCCTGCTTGGCTTTGTCCACAGCTCTGTGTCCTGTGTGTCTTTGCTATGTGTGTGTCTTGCACAGCAAGGTGGTTTGAGTCTTGGGTTTGCTTTGTAGCAGGTATGGTAACAAGGGGTGAAGGAATGCACTCCCTAGTCCCCATCTCTACTTCTGGTGGATGGTGAAAGGTACTCCTGTTTGCTTTGACAAAGGAAGGCAAAGCAATTTGTGTCCTCGGCATGGCAGAACAACCATGTAACCAGCTTCTCTGGAAGATCCCAACAGTGCATCTTGGAGTTCCATCCTAATTCTCTTAGCAGGGAGTTCCTACAGGTGCAGGTGTTCAGTGCCATGCTTGATAACTAGGCGGTGATTCGAGGTATTTGAGATGTGGAATGCAGTATGAAAAGCAACCTGTACCCAAGTGAGAACCCAGTTTGATTCTGGAGGAAAATGTAGGGTAATTTTTAGAGTTGTTGCTATTCTGTTCTGCACCAAGGAGGATAATGCTCCAGTTTTGTGCTACAGTTCAGCATTGTTCTGCCTTATTCCTCATTTCTTGGTCCTACCTATTTTAACTGGCAAATATTGGTTGCTTGAGTACGTCCTTTTTTGTGTCTTCTCATCTAGGTGCTGGGTAAAGCTGTGGTGTGAGACAATCCAGGGCTTATGTTCTCTACAAAATACACTTGAAATTGTTCCTGGTTGCCTTGCAGCAAATCTATTTCTGCCCTGCTGATGGCCTGGCTCGCAAACTGAAAATGTCTGAATAGGATTTATTATGCTCTGACCATTAAATTTTAAACTACTTTTAATGGTAGATGTTAAATCACTGCTGTCCCAGTTCCAAGCTCCGTGTAAAATTTCTGAGTTCTTAGGAAGGCATTTCTCCTGCCAGCAACCTTAGAAGGACAACAAGAAGTTACAGGGCTGTTCACAGGACAAGGAAGCAGTATTTTGATGAGCGACCTGTGTGCTGGCCAATGTCCAGGCATCTGTCTGGCTCTAGAGAGCAGAGGCAGGCACACCTGGTACGGCTGTGATGTGAATGAGAGATGTTTGCATTGGTGTCTGGGTGCAGACACTCTGCAGGGACACAGTAATTGAGTGGCTCTGCTCTTGGCTTTGTTCTTCCCTGATCGAAGCATCTTTGAAGCAGCAAGAAAACTGAAATTCAGTGGTTCAGCACTGAGCTGCTTACAGCAAGCTATTTTATTTCTGTGCATGCCTAATAAATACTGAACTGTTCAGTGTTGTCACTCAGTGCGGCTTTGTCCCTTGCTGCTGGGAGCCTCTGTATAGATTTCCCTTGAGACTGGCGAAACATAGCCATAAAGCCCTGTGACTCAGTGCACAATGCAGGCTGCTTCCTTGAGTGTGACATAAGATGCGCACTTTTCTAGCTGAGGCTGTTGTCTGTCACCTTTGCCGGGAGAACACTAAAAGCACTAAACCAGAGCCTAATGTTTTTCAAACCACTTAATAGTTTTAAAGCCCTTTTCAGCTACTTGCAAAGACAGCTGTGGCAGGTGGGCAGGAGATGACTTCCTTGCCAAGGGGAGGGAGGTGCCTTCTGTGGCATGTGTCTGCAGGGGAGGCAGAGCCACCCAGGGCTTCCCACTCTCAGGCCTATGCATTTCACACTGCTCCATCTTCCTCACAGTAGCCTAGCACAGGACTTGCCTTTTAATCAATGGGACTACTATTTAGTGTGTTTTGCTTTCTTTATCCCAAAGCTAGACATCATACAAAATAGGCATCCAACACTAGGCTGGTGGGAAACGTTTGAGATCACCATATCAAAAAAGGCTGCAAAATTTTACGGTATGCTGTGGCAGAGTTTTCCCGAGTTTATGCTTGACCCAAGCAAGATAACCCCAGTAGTCAACACTGTGTTTAAAATCACTGTTCATAGCAGTGTTTACAGTGCTGGCAGCTAGAAGCAAAGCTCTGGACAAGAGTAGCCAGAAGCTTAAACCCATCTTTCATTTGATAATTTTCCTCTTCTGGAAGATCTGTGCTCTCTAACTCTGGGGTTATTTCACTTTGCTTACAGTGGGAGAGGCAGGCTATTATCAGTAGAGAGACTGGTGATACTGGACCAGGGGTTTAACAAAGCAAGAATGCTTTCCCCAAGTGGGTCTGCCTGTTGCAAGATAAATGGAGACTGACTTTTTCTCTGCTTATTCTCACACCTGTAAAGTCTGAACAGACCGTTTTAACAGCGCTGCCGTATGGCTTCTTCCCATATTAGAAAGGAAGGTGCTGAATATGGACATCCCAGTGTGCATGCGTCTGTCTGTCTGGACCTGTCCCATCAATTAAACAGGAGCTGACGTCATATTTGAAGGTCAGCTGTTTTATAACCTAATATTACCATTTTTTTTTCCTCTGGGTTTATTATCTCCCTCCAACCTGCAGCTTGGCACCATCTGGTGCAGGCACACAAGGGAGAAAGATTAGAGGAAAGTAAAGCAGCTTTGTTCGCTTCCCCCATTGCTTCCGATGTACAGAAGAGTCGGCTGTTTCTTACAGTATTGAATTTTAAGTGGTGGGAAGGGCTGGGTCCTGTTAGCTGTCTAAGGGAGGGAGAAACAGTCTGTGCTTACCAGTGATCTGTCAGGAGATGTCTCATGATTCCTAAGGGACTTAGTGTAGCCATTGAGTATGCTTTGCTGCATTTTATTTTATATTTAAATAGTCATGGCTTTTTATGACCTGTTTTTCCCACCACCCATATCTTCCTTACCTATAATTGCCAAGAAGCGTTCCTAAAAGAGGTACACAGTGCTAATCCAGACTACAGTCCCCTTGGTAGTGAAGTGCTGTGAACACTAAAGAGCATTTACACCTGACAGAGCCACCAGACTGACATACCACAAGCATGTTGTGCCACAACAGGGCTTCATCTTCCCTGGGGGCATCTGTCTGCACAGACCAAGGCGGTGCATGTTTACTTGTCCAGCATCAGTCTGCGGTGAAAGCACAACAGTTGTTTCCATTTCATAGGCAGGGTTGGGTTTGCACTCAAGCTTCACCCTCTATCCCATCATCTGTCCCTCTTTTTCCCTATCCATCTGGAGGTGTGATCTCACCATGTCCAAACTGCATGATGATTGTTTTCTGTAAAAGCAAAGCTTTTTTCTTTCCAAGAATAAAATTATAATAATTCAGGAATGCTTATCTCCTAGGCCAGCAGGATTACTTGCAAACTAATACCTTGTTTAGCTTCAGTGTTGCAAATGTTGCATTGTGCTATTTTGAAAATATTTGAAATTGTCTTTAGCCATAAACAACTCTTGTATTTAACTATTTGGAAAGGATGGCTAATTGGTGGGCACTGGTTGGATATGAATATACAAGCTGAGTTATGAAAACATTTGACTGTGAATCATGGTATGTACGTGGCGCTGTATCGTAAGACATATGTACATATAGACTATTTGTCCACTTTTTCTTTGCTGCTGTGTAGTATTCTTCTAAACTGTGATTTTGTCAGGTCAAGGATGCTTTGTACAAATTCCTAATTCCTGGAGAAAGGGTAAGTTTGGAGGCTTTGGGGGACGTTTATTTTTATTTTTACTTTTTTAAGAAGAAACAAAATTACTTTCTATCCCCTCCCATTATATAAAGAATCTTGAACTAGCAACAGTAGACATTCAAAAGAGGAAGATTTATTTGGAAACAGGGAGGGAGTTCAGGGGTTTCCAGTGCTTTAGTTTTAATTCCAATTTGTAACAGAAAAGTGTTTGTCTCCTTTCACACATACTCTGTTGCAGTTCTTTCCACTGTAGTCTTTGAGGATGGGATTGGACTTTTTCCTCTTCTAAATGAGTGTAGTGTATAGTGTTTCTTCAATAAGTGATTCAGCTTTTGCTGTCCCCAGCATCTTGATTTATACAAGGTTCTTCCTAAGGAAAATCCGTAGCAAATGGAGCAGTGTTTCCTGCATTTCTTGATGGGTTTGTAGCTTTGTAAAGTGCACTTTTCCGAGTAGTGAGACGAACTGAAGTCTTCTCACACAGCAGTGAAAAGTTGAGAAGCCAGATGCACACAACAGAGGGCCTGACCAAGTCACCAGTCTTCTTAACGTGAAATTTTGCTGCCTTGAGCTGACCTTGAAAATGGTACTATAGATTCTCATTTGCAGCTTAACTCTGAAACCACTTGTGTACGTCCTGTTAATTGCCTAGAAAGGTGTTTGCTCCCCCCTTGCCTTTTGTTTTCAAGACCTTTCTTGAACTAATTTTGATCACTGTCCACAGCAGTTTACAGCACATTTTGTTTCCTGCCCAGACTGGCTCAGTTTTCTGTGTATCTTGGCACTATATATGTAAAAAAAAGCCTTCTTTGTGCTAGTTTGCCATGAGGGAAGACTAGATCTAGGAGGTACTGAAATGGTGGCTGAGGAAGGAGAAGTAAATCATATTAAATATTTGACCCTTTATTGCAAGTTTGCTTAGTTTTTAGCACCCAAGAGAAAAGGAAGGATGATTTTTTATTATTATTATTATGCAGGTCATAATGTGGCCTTTGCAACCTAAAATGCTCCTAGATGTATCACTTCTGTACTTCTAGTGCACTCTTTGAAAAGATCTCTCACTTCCCTTTTCAAGGACAGCATAAGACAGCAATGCTTGGTTTGATCACTGCAAAATCCCCTTATCTGCCTGCTCTCACTTTATTTTTCTTCTAACTCTTGTCTTCATTGGTATTGAAAGCATGCAACCAAGGTTGATGAGGACAAAACTTAAGCTACGGTCAGTCTCTACTTAACTCTGCAGCTTTTCTTAAAGGAGGAGTGAGAGTGAGCAAAGCTATTAAATCACTCTCTTTATTCTTTGTTTTTCTTTCTGTCCCCATGCAGCAAGGAGTTTTAATCTGCTTTTTGAAGAGCTGAGAGCTCAGTCACTCATCTGAAGTGGTGTACTGTTCTTGGTGGTACTGAGCATTGTACAAGGAGCTCGGGTTCCTCCATCCCTTAGTCTTTTCTTCTGGATGTCAGGAGATGTATACACCTTATGATTACCACAGCTGAGGCTGTACATGCCAGATTTCCAAATGTCAGGCTTCAGAAAACAGGCAACATGCTGGCTTTGCTACCCGATATTTCTGCCCTGGAAGAATGTTCTGCTGACAGAAATCTTCATGTAGCTCCTGGTGCTGCAGCCAGGGAGGCACGCACACTATCTGGTGAGGTCTTGGCAGGGAATAAACTGGTAGCACTCTTTCGTCTGATACAAGTCCAGCAAAGCCTTCCCACAAGTGTCAGGTTAATGGTGGGCAGTAATACTTAAACTAGCATTTCATGTTGAAACGGAAGCTTTTGGTATGTGTTGTGGGTACATCTAGGAGTTGTCAACTGGGGACAGAGCCCTATAGTACTCAAGTCTGTGCAAAGATTAATGGAAAACTGGGATCTTTGCTTTGAAGGTGTCTTTAGGATATAAGTAGCAGAGGCATTTTAAGTAGTCCTGTGCCTTCTACTACTTCGTTGACTTGCAATTCCATTGGGTTGGTTTAACCATTGACTGGACTCTTGGCAGTTGCTTGGTTTATGATTGCTCCTCCTTGCATCTCAGCAAAAATCCCTGCTGATAGTCTTACAGAGTTTGTCTTACTTGTTTCTGGAAGTTCCCCTGTTGAGGAGCCTGGCAGGCATTTGCTCACTGTCTCTAGCAATAATTGAGCTGGTTTAGTGGGTTACGGAGAATAAACTTGATTGATTTCCCTTTTGCAGTCTGGACTAGAAACGCTGATTCCCTTGATCTGCTGCGCACTCAAGGCCACAAGCCAAGCTGTTACCAATTTTACCTTCTCCTCCTGTGAAATTGCTAAAGAAAAGATGCTTTCCAGATCATGTGTGTGGAACAGATGTGGCTTATATTACTACATGATTCAGCTAAAACTAGTGCCAAAACATCTTCCAGAACACTCAGCTGGCTGTTGCGTTGAGAAAAGGAATAACTTGATAGAAATGCTTGGCTGGCTTTGCTGTCTGTGTCTGTAACTGCAGCCACATCAGGTACAATTCCCTTTCATTTAGCAAAGGTCTAACAGAGTTATGGGATGGAGGGTCTGCACAGAAATCTTGTGCCATGAGACCAGGGAGGCACTGGAGATGTGTGTCCAGAACTGAGTGCTGCCAGCCTGGGAGCATGAAATACAGAAATATGATTGCAGTAGGCTCAGTTAATATGTGAAGGTGCTTACACCCAGCTGGTGCCCAAATTACACACAGTTTTTCCCACTCCAAGTATTCCTTTATTGTCAAATACCATCAGCTTAGAGATCACTGGGGTCTTCTTGGCCAAATGTATTTCCTTCCGCCTTCTGCTGAGATGGAGGAAATTCTGTTTTCACGAACAGGAATGTGATTAGCTCACCTATTTTTTCCCTTTGCAGTTACACTTGGCAGTCTCCCAGAAAGCTACTGGAATAAGCTTTTCTGAGGCTAGATGTATGCACAGACTCATGCCAGAGATGGGACTGGGCAGCTGCCTGAAAGTCTAGTACTGTAAATGCACATTTGTTTGTTTAAAACTTGCTTATATTTAGGCTGGGAAGTGCAGAGAATAAGCAGAAGTGCTTGATCAAATTCAGTCAGTATGTCTTAACAGCACGGCTCTTTGTACTTTATTGCTGATGTTGTAAATTGGAACACTTTAACCCTAAATCAGGTTAAACTTTTATATATGAATGAAGTCCAAGTGAAGTGTGCTGCTGTCGGTGCCTGGGGAATTCAGCCCAAAGAGCAGAAACTGGCTGTTTTGTAACTCATAACAGGGAAGTATTAATCTCGACTGATGAACAGCTGAACCAGACATGTTTTTTACTGCACAGAGGGCGTTTATGGTGAATACAGAGTAGCAAGTCTTGGCACTGGACAGTGTGGAGTCTACAGTGCTGTATCTATGACTGTCAGAAATCCCATTTGTGCAAAATTATTGCAGGGTATCAGCAGTCTCCAGCTGCCAGAACATGGGGTGCTAGTAGCCTTACTCGTGGATCCATCAAAAGGAAGAAATGTGTATAGGTGGTGGTGAGGGTTGTCTCCCTGCTCTGTTCCCAGAAAAAATTAAGCTCTGTCAGAGTCTTCTGCTGAAATTTATACTACATGATGTCTTAATAGAGGGAACTAACCATAAGAAGAGCTGTGGTTTGTTTCTGCAACTGCTGAGTCAGGAGGGGGTGGAGACGAGAAACGCAGAATTGTCATTCTGTTCCCATGGGAAAGCTGTTCACACCTTGGCACAACAGTTCCTTTCAGTATCTGTCCTCTGGGAGCATTCTCTATGGTTCAGCATTCCTACCTGCCTTCCACTAGAAATCAGGATACCTCCCTGCTGCTGCTTGGCTCTGGATATCCTGTGCCAGTGAGCAGAGGAGCTGAAAAGGGCAGTCTCTGCTCAACGCCCTGGTGCATCTCCTGGTAATTTGGGAGAGGTCAGGTATGGCATGCTTGGGCTACGGCATACTGTCGGATGTAACCTTGGTGTTCCGTGGGAAATGGTGGTCCTCTAAACAGTGGCTGGTGCTCCTCATGCTGCGCACCTGCAGAGTCCAGCTGCTTGGGGAGAGGGCAGTATTTGCACAGTCTGGCTTGCCTCTTTCTGTGTAATTATTAAATAAAGCAGTTGGTGTCTCAGCTGTGCCTCTCTGGTTTCTTTTGTGTTTGATGCTGTGTCTTGTGTTCTTCACTCAGCCAATGAAGATTTTCGTGCAGCTCAATGCGCAGGGACTGGTGCTTTTGAAGCAGGAGGCTTGATGTCCTCTCAGGTTAGTAAAGGCAAGCTCTGTCAGCAAAATCTTGCCAAGATGATTGTAGTTTTTGCCAGGAAGTCTCTTTCCTACCTTTGCCTGTATCTAGGCAAAAGGCAGCACCAAGTGGCAAATAGACTGGGCTCATACCGCAGGGTTTCAGTGGCAACACTGCTAATCATGAATTGCATCTCTTGCACTTTTTGGCAATGCTGACAGAAAAGCCTGCAGCAGAAGCTGAGTTAATAGCGCATTTATGTTGCCACCAAATTCTCTTTTAATGTTAGAGTACTTCGTGGTCCCTTGAATTCCACTCAGAACTGCATGCATTGCTGAGCAATAAAATGCTGCGTATTGCAGACTGAGGTGTGCCTTGGTAGGTTAAGAACCACCCAGTAAACACAAACCCAGGCCCAGGTGGATACAAAGATGAAGTAAAATGTATTCACCAAGGTTTTATTTACTTGTACCACAAAGATTTTGGGTGCTAATTGGCTGAAGAGGCTGTTTTGTGTATTCAAAATGTGGAAGTTTTTTAGTCACTTGCACTCCAAGGAAGTTGTTGCAGTATCAGAAGTTTGCAGTTCCTTCCCTAGCTCTGTGACCATTGAATAGTGTAGAGGATACAGTAGGCTAAAAACATAATTTGGAGGAAATTAATTTCTTTCTGCTCCACCTCTTCCTGTGAGCAAAAGGAGGGGGAAGGCACAATGAAGACATCTGTTCCTTTGAACCCACTCACAGACTTGCTGGGTAATAAAACTGGGGGAGAGGAGGAGAATCTATTGCTGCTGTTCAAGTGGTTGCTAATCGCTGATTGTTGAGTACTGAGGGGGTGAGCTTTTATCATGTTGACCTTCTTAGGCGATATTGAAAAGAAGCTGGCACTGACCTCTGCCAGGATTTAAATCCAGGAGACTCAGAATCCCTTTGTGCCCCTTTCAAAGAGGAGGCAAATCTCCGTGGTATCTCTCCCCTCCGCCTCAGGGTAGGTGCCTCTGCTGTACTGACTCAGATGCTGCACTCTCCTCTCCTGGATGAGCCCTCCACTGTCTATGACCACGATCTGTGCTGCAGCAAACTAAACAGTTCTGCAGAAAAAACCCAAAATTATCTTGTCCGCTGGACTCGAAGCATGCCCTACCTCCCATCTGCATTTTGCTCTTGTGATGTGTAGCGCTTAAAATCTTGTGACCATAAGCACAGGGCTGCTGGGTCCTCCCCATCCCCCTGCTCCTGCGTAATCTCATTGTGCTGCTTAGTCACAGCAAAGACCACTCTAATGGGTTTAAGTGGCCCTGCTCCTGGCTGGGTGTGTTGTGCTTTATGTTCAGCCTGGGATGGTTGATGTAAGTAATAGATCAGGTTGCACACATCTACTGATTCAGAGTCCTCCTGTTGTGTCAGCAGGTGCATGCGTGAAGATTAGGTTTCCCTTTAAGTATCATATCTAAAACCAAAAACTGTGTAGTAACCAGCATGTTAAAAAACACCCAGGGGGTGATACATTCATCTCAAACTAATAAAATGTGGCTGACAACCCTTTTAAGAACTCAACCACCAAATGCAGGGACAGATAGTCCCTAAAGATTTTTCCCAGGCCCTTATGAGTCTCATGAAGCATAAACCACTGGTTGTGGTACCCACTGGCACCAGTAAGGTTGTTGCAGGGCATTCTTTAGCTGTGAATTTCAAGTCTCCTGTGTATTCTTCTATGACATTCTCCCTTAGCTAATGAGGAACTGTCAGAGAAATGGCCACCTGGGGGGTGGTATAAAGTCTATAAACCTGGGATGTTTGTTGAGTGGGAATGGTTCTTAACCAAAAGTAACAAGCAGACAGCTGCTAGAGAGAAGAAAGATGGCTTTGTGCAGTGATGTGGAAATTGTGAGCCAGGAGCAGGCTGGTAGGTATTTGCAGAGCTGACTGGGTTGAACAGGAAAAGTCTCTTAGGGATGTGATGGACACAAGGGAATCTCTGTATTAGTGAATGGGATGGAAACCAAGGCTTCACTGAGCCAGAGGCATTCAAGGTGAGAGGGCACCGAGTGAAACTGCTGGTGTCTTTGTGAATGCTTGCCTAGTGATTACGGCTCTCAGCACAGCTGAGAGCTGCAGATACGAGGTCCCTGAAAAATTCTCATACAGCCTTGTAGAAACAGTCAGAAATCTCTCTGGCCTTTCTTCTTGGGAGCTTCTCTCCCAAGGTGCAAGTTTGATTAACCCACACAGTGGAGGAGAAGTGGGAACTTTGTTATTGTAGGTGGCACTGGAGGGTGATGATATGATTTAAAGTGATGGGATACTCTAATTTGTGGCTATAAACAGTAGGGACAGACATATCATATTATAGAGATGAGAAAGGAGTACAGGGCCCCCCAAACACCTCGCCAAACTGTAATGGGTGACATAATGTGAAGGGAAGAGGCGACACTACAATATAACAATACATATAGTGCAGCCTATGAAGTTGAGCAAGCTAGCAGAGCTAAGCTGCTGCAGTGGCCTGGAAAAAGAATGAGCACTAAACACTGACAGAAGAAAGGCAAGTGAGGCTGGTAAAGCAGTAGGCAAGAGGAGAAGCTAGTACTGAATTAATTGTATGAGCTAAACAGGAGTTTGTTCCAGGATTAACCACTTGAAATATTAAGCAATGGAGACTGCAAAGGTGTTAAACGCAGTATCCCTAGTAGGCACAATTGCCCCACACCTCAGGGACCCTCTAAGTGAATGAATGAAAAAACACACCAGAAAGAACCCTGTCTTTCTCCACCCAGTATTTTTAGCACCGTTCTCTCTCTTACGGCATGGAGCATCTTGAGGTGCTAGGAAGGTCCTTTGGAGACAGATTCACCCTTAGCAAGAGGAATAGGAGGGAAACCCCAGCACTTGTACATCACTAAGCTTCAGAGAAGGCAACAAGTGCCTCTAAACAACAGAAGACTACTTCATGCCAGTACAAAAGGGTGTAATATGTGCAAGAGCTCATCAAGGGAGAGGAGCACAAAGCCGAGGATGTAATTGATAGGAGGCAGTCCTCAAAAATGGCATGTATGTACTAGTTTGTGGGTGAAGTGAGCAGCTGAGTGGGAGAATGATGCTTCAAGGAAACCTCAAGAGTTGAGAGGTCGGGCATGGGGCTGCTCTGTCGTTAAAATATATGATAGTACCACAAGCTGATCTAATTATGCAGATGGCTACTCTAGCAGTATGTTTGCGTAGTTTCAGTGCAAAGCTGTAAGTAGAGACAAGAAGGAAGGAAGGAAATAAAGGTTAAAGTAAGTTTCTTTATAATAGATGCAGTAAGGTGGTTAAAGGGCAGTGGCAGATCTCTCAGTAATAGGTTGCAGCACATTCCCTAAGCTGGGTTGTTTTAGTTTTAACAGAGATAGAAAAAAGAGCAGAGCAAAGAACACAGACTGGGTAAAAAGGGATACTCTGTCTATCCAATGAATAGGAATTCAAGCTGAAAGACTTTAATGGGGTGTCTGGGAAAGGTTTGATCATATGTCCTAATACCAGGAGTTCTCCTTGTCCTTGAAATCCATTGCTTATCTGGAGTAAATGAACATGAAGGTGCAAAACTTAGCCAATGTTACTCATCTCTCGGGGCACTAGATGGAGCAGACCTTAAAACCATATTTAGAGGAGCTTACAGCACTGCCTAGCAGAGGTTAGACTGTCCCATCACCTTCACAGAAAAGAGGTTTTAACACCATGAGGTAGCTTGGATAAATTATTTGATTTCCTTCACTAAATCAGCTTTTCTGGCAACACAAACATGGTGCAACATGATTGTACAGCATACGATAATCTGTCCTAGAGGCAGAGGAAGAACCACCATGGATTTGGTTAGCAGATCACATGGGGGTCTTCTGATCATCTTGAGTGCTGTCATATGGCAGGTACAGGACAAGCAGGTGATCAGGCCTAGTCAGCATGGGGTTATGAAAGGCAGGTCCTGCTTGATGAAACTGATCTTCTGTGACAAGGTGACCCACTTAGTGGATGAGCGAAAGGCTGTGGGTGTTGTCTACCTAGACTTTAGTAAAGCCTTTGACACCATTTCCCACAGCATTCTCCTGGAGAAACTGGTTGCTTGTGGCTTGGAAAGGTGTACTCTTCACTGGGTAAAAAACTGGCAGGATGGCCAGGCCCGAAGAGTGGTGGTGAATGGAGTTACATCCAGTTGGTGGCCAGTCACAAGTGGTTCCCCAGGGCTCAGTGCTGGGGCCAGTCCTGGTTAATATCTTTATCAGTGATCTGGACGAGGGGATCAAGTGCATCCTCAGTAAGTCTGCAGACACCAGGCTGGGCAGGAGTGTTGATCCTGAGGGAGGAAAGCTCTGCAGAGGAGTCTGGACAGGCTGGATCGATAAGCCAAGGCCAGCTGTGTGAGGTTCAACAAGGCTCAGTGCTGGGTCCTGCACTTGGGTCACAACAGCCCCACACAGCGCTATAGGCTGGGGGAACAGTGGCTGGAAAGCTGCCCAGTGGAAAAGGACATGGAGGTGTTGGTTGAAAGCCAGCTGAATATGAGTTGGCAGTGTGCCCAGGTGGCCAAGAAGGCCAATTAGTATCCTGGCTTGTATTAGAAATAGTGTGGCCAGCAGAGCTAGGGACGTGATTATCCCCCTGTACTTGGCACTGGTGAGGCTGCATCTTGAATCCTGTGTTCAGTTCTGGGCCCCTCACTAAAGGAAGGGCATTAAGATGCTGGAGCCTGTCCAGAGAAGGGCAGCAAAGATGGTAAAGGGTCTGGAGAGCAAGTCTTATGAGGAGCGTCTGAGGGAACGGGTTGTTTAGCCTGTAGAATAGGAGGCTCTGGGAGACCTTATTGCTCTCAAGGAGGTTGTGGCAAGGTGGGTGCTGGTCTCCCACATAACAACAGGATAATAGTGATATAGGACAAGAGGAAATGGCCTGCAGTTGCGCCAGGGGAGGTTTAGATTGGATATTAGGAAAAATTTCTTCACTGAAACAGTTGTCAAGCAATGCAACAGGCTGCCCAGGGAAGTGGTTGAGTCATCATCCCTGGTGGTGTTTGAAAGATGTATAGATGTGACACTTAGGGACATGGTTTAGTGGTAGACTTGGCAGTGCTAGGTTAACAGTTGGAGTCGATAATCTTAAAGGTCTTTTCCAACAGAAATGATTCTATGAACATAGGAATGCAGCCTGTACTGAGAGTTTGTCTTGGAACAAGCCAGGCTTGTTCTTTCCTCTATCAGTCCCTAGCCAGTACTAAGTTGGTAGTTAAGATTTGTATGCAGCGCTACTAAGTATGGAGTCCACTGTGTGCTGGGACTTAAGAGGAGGCTTGAAAGGAAAGGCTGGAAAACAGAACCTGTGAAGTATTGTTCTCCTTTGTCCTTTTCTTGAAGTATTAGCCTTGAGCCTGAAATGTCCTGGATGAAAAAACTGCTTCTGATAACCCATGATGCTATTGGCTTAATGAAATCTCTTTGCAACAGTGCTCTGTCTTCACCTTGCCTTTCAAGACACAGTTCGGTGCAGACCCCTGTGATGCTGCTAGAAAGAGCACAGAAATGGTTGCAATTGCCTGGCTCTGCAGTAGTCCAGCAGGCTGAAGGCAGGGTTCTGAAACCATTCCTTAAGGCTCAGTGTGCTCTCCAGTGTGAGTTGTGCTGCTCGTACTAGCCAGGGCATGATGGGCAGAGGGACAGCTCAGCACCCAGGCTGCTATTTGGCTAGCTCTGTGCAGAGGATGGGTTATTTCTAATTTGAGAGTTGCATTGAGTCTAGAGTTGTTTCTGGAATTGCTTCCCTTTGCTTGCCCTGAGCTGCTCAGGGAAAGTGCTACAGCATAGGTAGACTTGGTCAGGAGCCAGGGAAGTGGACCCTGTGAAATCACAGGATCGCAGAATCATGGACCTTAAATCTATGATTCTGCTTCAATAAAGAAGAAAAAGTGCTATGAATATCCTATTAGGGTGCAGATTATTGCCCACTGTTTTCTCTGTATTTGGGAGCAGAGCCCACCCTTGGAAGCTTACACCCAGATTCCCAGTGAGACCCATCTCAGGTGGTTGCTCAGGAACACGAGTAGCTGCTGTCCTCCACAAAGAGTAAGGTCCCAGCCACTGTGTAGGGAACCACAGACCTGTCAGGCCCTGATTCGTTCATGTCAACCTGTCAGGCTGTCTGCGATCCAGGATGAAGGCGAGCTCTGGGGAGTGCCACCCCACAGGCTGCAAGGAATAATCATTTTCTGGTGTCTTTGGGTAGTACAGTTAGAAGAAACCTCTGGGTCTTGCATCCTCTCCTGAAATAACCAGACAGCTGGTTTTACAGGCAGGGTGGTAGACTCGGTAGGCAGTTGCTTCTGCTCTGAGGTGGGAGTAGCTCTAGTTTGACTGATGCATAGGTATCTGCAAGGTGGGATGGACAGAGAAGGTATCTTTTTCTAACAAGTCTGCGTATCTTCCTTTTCATCCTGACAGTATTTTTCTATTACAGCTCTTCTTACTAATCTGCCATATATCAGCTTTAATTTAGCAGTGCACAAACCAGACAGACTAAGTTTGTCAGTTCTTTCCCCTGGAGCAGGATTTATTAGCCAGCAGTGCTAGAAGGGATGCGCGTGCCCTGGTGCCTTCCTCTCATTGCCCTGTTCTCTGTTATGCACTGGAATTTGTCTGGACTGATAATACTGATATCACTTACAGAAGCACTCTGCCCAGACTTGGCCTTGGCTGGTAGAAAAGTTGTTTGTTTGGGTGGTTTTTTTTGATCAGCAGGCCTGGGCCAGAATATAATCGCTTTCTTCCTTCTAAAGCAGCCATAGAGCAGCCCAAACTGTTGAGTTAATGCTCTAGGAGAGCAGGAGCTTGAAATAATGAAATCCTGACCTGTGGCATTTGCTACTGCGTTTTAAGAGAGGAGTCTCCTCTCTGCAAACGTCCTTTTTCCCCTGGTGGGAGTGGAGGTGAGTGGGGTGGAAAGGGTGATTATGATATGAATTCTGGTTGTCTGTTATGCTGCAGAAGAATTACAGGCACCAACGAACTCGGTGGCCATTATGGCCATTGAAATGCAAGCACTTCCCACGACCCATAGTTACAGCATGGAGCTTATGGCCCCATGACACATGAAGGCCAAAATACAAATGGGTTTAAATGGAGTTGTGCAAATTAACGGAGAATTTGTCTGTCAGTGGCTGTTTAGCATATGCAAGTCTGCATGCAGAAATCTTTAAGCCACACATTGCCAAAAGCTGGGGAAGGTGTATCAGAGGAGTTGTTGCTGTAGGCTGCTCTGCCTTTTTACACTTTCCCCTGAAGTCCCTAGTTGTCACTGTCAGTCTGTGGTAGATGAACTGACCCAGGAGTGTTTTTCTACTGTTGTTGAACACTGACTAGTTGCTTTGTCACGATCTGCCTCCCACCCCTGCCATTTTGCCTTTTGCACAGAGACTTGTCACGCAGGCATCCCAATTGGAGCCCGCTTGCATGAGGCATTGTCCTAATAAGCGTTGAAGCTCAGAAGTTCCCTTTTCACACAAGTAGGGCAGCTGCTGTGGTGTGGGTGAGAGAGGAAAGGTAGACGCAAGTATCATGAGCAATGAGGGTGTTTAAAAATAAATGGCACAGCAGTTCAGTTGTGCAGACAGATCAGCTGTTTTGCTTTTTTCACCTGTGTGAGCTTCTCTGATGTGCCTGCCATTGTATTTTGCAGCTTGATACCTTCTCATTCCTCTTTGTTTGCTGAGCCCTTGTCTCTGGCACTTTGACTACAAGGATCTCAAAGTTGTTAAAGAGATAAATGTTAAAGAGATAAATGCCTCAAATTTCTGGCATCTTATACTACCCTCACTCACAGCAATGGAATATAAGGTATATTATCCAACTTCCTTTTCAGCCCATTGTTTTCAAGGGGTCTAGGTATGAAGCTCAGGAGTTTTGCCACTGTGAAGGTGATGTTGCTTAGTGTTTGACTAGTGTCTGGATGGGTGGCTTGTACACCACAGGTCCTTCTCTCGGGGACCAGCCAGGGTTGTACTCTGTAGCAGACTGTGGGGCACAGGCTTTCTTAAGGATTTTCATCCAAAACATGTAATTCACAAAGCCTGTCTTGCTGGAGCAAACGTGAACAGCTCTTAGTTTGTGGGCCTGATTGGTTGTGTGTTTTTCACCTTTCCTTCCTCCATCTGCTATTGTTATCCCCTCTGATAATTGCTTTTCATTGTTTGTCTGATCTTTCTTAGTAGACAGGAATATCATCAGCCATTCATTAGATGCTTTGCATCTCTGTGGTGGGGATTCAGGCTTTGGCGTCCGTCCTGCAAAACTTCAGGGTGGAGAGAGACTTCCCATGTTGGAAATGCAGGTCTGTGGCCTGTTACCTGCTGTTGGATACATTTAGCCTGGACTGCTAGGCGAAAGCATCCTGACCGTGTTCAGTGCTGGCTTTTTTCCTCCTACCAAACTCTTTGCACAGCACACTAATGTTCCTGGGTTTCAATCCCAGATTTATTTCTGATGCATGCACCTCTTTTTTTTCCCAGCCCTTGCTCTGCTCCTGTCACCTTAGCACCCACCATGGGGCTTTTTCAAATGCACACTGTCAGCCTCTTCACCTCCAACAGCAGGTGAGACAGATAGCTGGGTTGATTTTTAAGGCCATATGTATGTGTTAGGTTACCTTACTGTATTTCTGTGACTTTAGGGAGCCTGTGTGCTCTGGGATAATACAGTGCTAGTCTACACGCTACAAAAATTTGCAACTTAAAGCTCTTTCATTAAGAAGAACTGTTGCATTCCTTTAGGACTACTGTATGTTTTATCTAAAGTTCCTTCTCAAAACATCACATTACAATGTGACTCTGTTCTTGAAAGCTGCATGCATAGCTTTTCTGGCGTATGCAAAAGATGTGCTATTGGTTTTACCTTAGCTTTATTCCCTGGCTAGTCATGAGTTCATTTATTCATGTTTATTTATTATTTGCAATGCCCAGCTATGTAACCCCATTGCTTACCCCATTCTGTAATCAGTTCTTCCTGTCTAGGAGGACAAAAAATAAGCAGATACTACAGTTTGCGTTACAAATTACTAGCATGCTTGTGTGCCTCAGCATTGACTGTGTAGCTGTTCTGCACCTTCATGTCTCCTGAAAGCTCACAGAGTAAATGTTTTATATGATCCAATCCAGTTCCCACTTAATGGAAAAAATCTTATTGGTTTCAGTGGTATATGG
The DNA here is from genome assembly GCF_023634085.1 of Falco cherrug. Lineage (NCBI taxonomy): Eukaryota > Metazoa > Chordata > Aves > Falconiformes > Falconidae > Falco > Falco cherrug. The sequence continues at coordinate 20,097,978 of NC_073707.1, forward strand.
ATCAGTCTTCTAATCCTATGAAGGAATGTAACTGTATTCTTCCATGGATTTCACTATGACTGTATGCTGAATGCCATATTGACTGCTGCAATATTAGCTTGCATATTTTCCATCGGGGTGTGAAATCATCTTGATGTTTGGAACTGCTCAGATATTTTTCTAAACCATTGCTTATCTCTGCATGGGAGCACTGTGCTATAATAGCCTTAGGACTGACTGGATATTGCGTGCTACTGGACTGTGAGTTCCCCCTTAATCCAGGGGATTCCTACAGTCTTTTTGAAAACTAGGATAGCGAAAGGGGAGGAGGATGTGAGAAAGATTTTAAAAGGAATTTGTAATGAACCTTTGCAGACAAACAGTTAAGTATTACAGGTCTGTTAGTGTGGTTTTCTGTATAAACTGACTGATGTCTTACTTTGAAGCCATTCTGTAGATTTCCGTCATGTTTTTAATTTTTGTAACATTGTTGGAGCACATCGAAATGCTACCAAGAAGTTTCACTTATAGCTACATGGGGTCTCTGACAATGTTTCAGTATAGTCTTTAAATATTTTTGGCAGGAGTGCTGCATATACACAGAGACTTAGAAAGGAGTTTAAAAATAATTTTGTGTGTTACTAACACCTATACTGAGACAAAGCAGAATCCTATACGGTGGGTTTTCTTTCTTTATGCTGTCGGGTTTAACTTGCTGTACTGGATTCACGCTGAAGAGTTCATCAGAAACTGGCTACATTCGCTGCTTCTGCATTGATCTGTGGCTTTCATGCAGTGCCAAGATAGTGGCTGCAGATACTGTCACATTTGCTGTAAAGAACAGTTTTCTTAATAAAACCAAGACCATGCAACTTCCCCTTCCCTTTCCTCTGGATATAGCTTTTCTTTTTCTGTTTGTAAAAGGTGATTAACTTTTAGCCTTGTTTAGTTTTCCATGGAACTGACAGCTCCCACTACTGATGTGCCATTTCTCCGAAGCAACTTTGCAAATTCATTTCCTTTACATGCAGAATGGATGCATGTCCCTTCAGGGTGGTGGAGGGCACAAGCTATGGTATGATGGCTGCCTTGTTTTGTTGCTGTTTCAGAAGGATTTTTTCTGTAGTGTTGCATTTCTGCAGATGATTTGTCAGCCTTCTTGTATCCTTTTGCATGGCAGTGGGAGAGCCAATTGCCACTGAGTTAGAGGGTTAAACAGATGGTAAAGATCAGCTGCAATGGCTGAATGGGGTAGCTGAAGCCCTTGGCTGAAAATTTGGTACCCTGAAGTCTTGGCGACCTTGTACAGAACTACAACAATTTTTTTGGAAGGGGACCTACCTCTGACTTTTTCCTATAGTGAAACAGCTCCTTTTGCGGGCTCAGCAAAGTATGCTGATAGCATCAGGACAACAGGATGTGTCAATAGTGTCTTCCCAGGCCTTCCTGGCACATGAGAGCAGACTTCTTAAGGAATTCCTGCTTTTTCTGGCTTTTGTTGCTCTGAGAAACCCATCTACCCAGCAATGGCAATGAGCTGTAGAGCCCTGCCATCCGTCGTGTGTGTGGATGTGGAAATAGCAGCTTCCAGGCCACTGATGGTGACAGCTTGGGGAGAATTGTCTTGGCACAAGGAGTACAGAAGTGCTTCACTCACATTTGATGCCAGATGTCTGCTTATTTCTGGCTATTGGAGTAATGCCAGCTCTGGGGTGGGTGTGGAAAAAGGGATTTGGGCAGTTAAAAGCAGGGTGGGGAAGAGAGGTCAAGGCTGGCTGCTCCTCAGTGCCTACAGGATCTTCTTACAGCAGAAGCCTTAGGGGGCTGGGTGTCCTGTGATCTGTCCCCAGACTCGCTGCTAACTACTCTCCATTTTTAACATTCATGTGAAATATGTGGGGGTCTGCCCTCATATATGCTTGGTGTGAACAGAGCCAGAAACATGCTGCTGAGCATGGGAAACATGCTCTTCCTGGGAAGGCTGGCCAGGAGCACAATTGGAGCAAGTCAGATATGGATCACAGGGTCAGGATAACGATTAGTCCTACCCTTCTCCCTAGCTGTAATTAGCTGTGGTGATGTCACCCTCTGTTCTGACTTCTCGCTGGCATTAATTACAGAGCTGCAAATTTCCTGCCTTTCCCTTTTAATCACTCTCTGGGAAACTCAGAGTTTACACCCTCTGTTTAATGTCTGCCAGCAAACTACTTCATCGCATGCTGCAGGCCCTAACCCCGGGCTTGTAGCACTGCCTGGAAATAGGCTTGATTGGGGTACCTGCTCAGGTGCCTTTCTGAATGTGAACACTTGTGGGTTAGAATGCTCCCTCTGCTTCTCTTGAGCTTGTGTCCTTCCATCCCACTTTGTTTTGGATTTAGTCCTGAAGAGCAAGAGATGTTTAAATCCCACAGTGATGTTACCCCTCCCTTTAAGGGAATTCTGTCCCCTCTAGGAAATGCAGTTTCTCCAGCTAAGCTGAGCGATAGCCTTAATACCAGTAACTGAGGAACTGGTGTAGGAACTGCTAGATGAGCCTGTTTCTGTTGGACAGATCCTCTCTGCTGGTGGGCCGGGGTTTGGGAGGCCTGAACTGGAGCAGTTCTGCATTGCTTGACTGGTCTGTGATCTGTCCTAGTCTTGTGAGGACCCGACAGCCCTCTGCTTGGGCTGCAACACCAACGGACTCTGCCTTTGCAGCTTAAACCTTGCTTCAGGGGCTGTGGCTTGAACCCAGCCTGTAGTGGCTTGTAGGACATCTCTGTCACATGGAACCTCATGAGCTCTATGCAGCCTCTAATCATTGGGGTCAAATGGGAAGGGTAAGAGAGTACTGCTGGAGGGATGCAGGGAGGAGATAATGGTGACTGAACCAAGAGTTGTCAGGGGGGAGAAGGACTCAGGCTGTTGAGGGCAAGTAAGATCTTGGGGGCCAGGAATGTCAGCATGAGCTGGATGGATTTATAACCAGTTCAGTGTGGGCACTGGTTACGTGCTGAAGCCCCAGAGCTGGTCACTCAAACCCTGAGCCAGGCTGGTGCTGAGAGAAGGAAAGGAGCCTGTCTCCTCTGTTGGGGTGCTCCTCTTAGCATGTGGGTATGTAGGGTTGCCTGTATCCCCGAGCAGGCAACCCTGTGCTGTACATAGAAGTTGATGCAGGATGCAAGGAACCGAGGATCTGCACTAATACTCCTTCATTTAGAGAAGATCATAAAAATACAGTTCAGAACCTGTTTTGAGGAAGCTAAATCCAGAGCATCTGTAGTGGCATTTGAAGGGTTTATTTTGGCATTGCTGGATGATATTTGACCCTGATCTTCATACTTGTTTTGCAGCCATTTATTTTTCTGGATGACTTTGCAGCCGTGTACATTTTGCTCTGTACAGACCTCAGCAAGGTGGCCTCGTGGCTCCTTCAGTCAAGCATCTCCCAGTCAATCCTCCTTTTGTTTTGGGTGTCTCTCCCCTTTCAAGTGGGGTGCGTCTATCACAATGGATCCGCCAGTAACATGAGGGGGAACATATCCCATAATCAGGAACATTCTGTCTAGAGAGAAGTGTTTATTATACACAACTTGTTAGGGACTGTCAATCAACCAGACTCTCTTTGTTACTCCATAATGCATCATTAATGATGGCTGCTGCTGTGCATTTAATTTCATTGCACACAAGGGCCTTGTCTCTGTCTCTCCATCCCCTTCCCCCTCTTTATAATCACCCGCACAGAAGAAATTAATAAATCGATCCAGGGAAGGAGAGCTACAGGCTTGCTATGGGCTATGTTTGGTGTCCTTACTCTCACTGAGTTGTACCTTACTGTTGGAGAAATCTCTTGGATATCAGTAGAGCTGTTTTGGGATTAGTACTTGCTCCACATCCCGAGGAAGGGGATTGGTATCTGCCTGCATGCATACATGAGCATGGATATTACTGGTCATGTAAAGAAAGGCCAGGAGTATGTCATGAAAGTGATCTGTTCAGTGCCGGGGATGCATATGCTGCATCCTTTTCAGCTTCTCATTTCTGCCCCCACCCTGCTGGATCTTTGAGCCCTGGGAACATGCTGATGCTTTGCTGATTGGCTGATTGTCATTTTGCTTGTTCAGCCCAACTCAATTAACTTAAAAGAAGAAGAATATTCAACTTCTCCAGGGCTTGTGGTAGGTGACTGGGAGAAACAAGCTTACTGGAGGCTGTAAATTCACTAAGAAGGTCGGTGGCTCCCCTGGAATTTTTTAGGAAACCACAAATAATAAAAAAACCCAACCCTGAAAATCCCCAGTTAAGACTGATAAAAGAAAAGACTAGTTATAGTATGTTTTGTTTGTTAAATAAGCCTAACAATGTGGTTTGGGATTGGCCTGTTGGAAGCCCTGAAGCTGATTTTCCCCTACTGTCAAAGTTTGCAGCGTTCATTTGCAGCTGAAATTCAGCATGTCAGTAATGGCTAGGATAATTCTGCCTTCTGGCTGGAGTCTGCTAATTGGTTTTGGTTGGTCTCCCTGTCTCATTTCTTTCTGTTTGAGTATCTCTAGGGCTTTTTTTGACTAGAGAGGGCCAAGCCCCGTTGTGAGCTATGTATACCAAACTCTTCTTTTGTTGCACTTTCCAGGGTTAGAAATTACTTGGTCTGCCTGGGTCCTTTCCTGCTCTGTGGAAGATCCTGTCCTCTTTTGTGGTCCTGAACCAGCTGTCTGGTGTCTGTCAGCACCAAATCTTGCATAAGTTGCTACGTGGTACTGCTTGCTCGCATTGTATGTCACTTGGCTGCACAAGACACTAACATGTTTGTTCATGTTCATGTGGAAACAGTGGTTTGTGTGGTCATTCCAGCATGAAACTGGCTTGCGTTGAGGGTAAGACACCCTCACAAATATTTCTGTTCCATTCTCCTTGTTTTTTCCCAAGGAGGTCCCCTCCTTGTCCTGATACCTGTTTCACAGAAAGACCTGTAGCTACTTCCCATCAGACCTGAGGACACTGCAGGGCAATTGGAGGAGAAGGAAATACGGTCAACTTCAGATGGACTTTAATTCTTTCTCCCCACATCCTTGGCTCCAGGCCATAGTCTTTTGGGATTTCCTCCTGGCAAACCGCTTTGGCAGAGTGCTGCAGGCTGGTTTCCAGCTTGTTCGCTTTTGTTCCATGTGTGTTGGGGCAGCCAAGCCTGACTGTGTGTTTCCAGTATTGCCAGATGAGATCCCACTCTTGTCCATCTGCATGGGCACAACCTCTCCCTTGTATAAAAGCAAGGGAACAGGAAGATACACACGTGTCCGCCACTGGTTTACAAGAGGAAAAAGCTTGCTTCTGTTGCTCATGGCCAACAATTTGGCCTTTCAGTCAAGAGGGCATCCTGCTCTGGAAGGCAAAGGCTGTGAGTGGATCTGTTTTAAACACCTGATAAGCAGAGCTCTTGCAAAAACCTTTGATCATTTTCCATCTGGAGTTAACTCACAAAACTGCTTTACCTCAATTTCCCATTGTAAAGGAAAAATAACAAGATTTGATGTTTCTTTTCTGGAGCACAGCTTTTGAGGTTTTTGAAATGTTTTGCGTATTTTCTGTTTGCTGTTCCTGTATGCAACTATCTGAAATATTTTTAGATTCTTCCTCTTGTGAATAATTTCAAACGTTTTATGTCTGGTGTTTCAACTCAAAAGGATGTAAAATTTCAGAATGTTTAAGTCCCGGTCATAATGGATTTCTGTCTTCTGTAGTGCTCTGAGGATTTGTTTCATATTTAACAAACACAGAATTTAGCACACAGGAGGACAAATTTTACCTTTTGTTTCCAGTTTTTTTCTGAGACCCATCATTTCACTGGAGTAATGTTTCTGGAATTGCTTTCTCCACTCCAAGGTTACTTTCTCCCTCCACTCAGCATTAATTCTGGGGCCTCCAGTGGCCCACTAATGGAGCAAATGGTCTTTTGGTGCTGGCTGTGAAACCATTTTCCTAGGATAAGAACATGCCACTTGGGTTAAGGGAGTCACCATGCATTCACCATGGTGCTGAGGGCATAAGCTGGCTCACAGTGTGATAACTTGTATAGTTTAGACAATTTAGCTGAGATGCCTAGATGCACGTTACTGGGAAGAAAGTGTGAAGATGCAGTGACCAGTCTTTCCTAAAAGAAAAAGAAAATGTTGGCTTGAAATTTTACTGTACTCTTCAGTTTGACCATGTAGGCTGAATTCAGCTCTTGGATTTCAATAAATGTATCTAGTTAAGAAGGATTTACCATTTTACCTACTAATACTTTATTTTCTTTTAGTGGAATATTCTTCAGAAAAGTCCTTGCCATGCAATAAGCTGGTGCTGAATTTCATCTCCAAGACAAACTGCACAAGAAGCTTAACTGTCCAAGTCTTTGTGATGGTAGGAGACTGAGGAAAAAGCTGGTATGAGAACGAAACTCTCAACATTCTGAGTTGTTTGCTGAATTTTGTTCCTTTACATCCAGTGAATTTTCAGGCTTGCTTTATCTTGAGGATGGAGCTATAAATCTTGGTACTTCCCCTGTCATTCATGGCTAGTGTAGAGAAAATAATTAATTATGGAGTCTTAAATCACTGCTTGAAGCCATAACATCATATCATCATTCCTTTTAAATGTCTCTGGCACAGGCTCGCTATCTCTGATTTTCATTTCTCACCAGTTGCTATTTTTACATGTTTTGTATGGAAGAGGCTGCACCAAATAAAGCTATGTGTTGTAGTAAGTGCTTGTGGACTTTAAAATGGCTCCCACTCTGTTGGGTGCCTTATAACCTGAATTCCCAGCTCAGCTTTTTCCCCATGCCAGGAAATGTCTCCTACCTTTGAAATTCCTCTCGAGAGATGAAAGATTAGCTTTATGCTGTCAGGAGCTGTCATTTCAGGCAATTAGAAACAGATCAGCTGACACCTGGTAGTTTTGCAAATATCTTGCTTTCCCGCAACTGCTTCATTTCTGGCTGGTTTTGAAGATTCCATGCAGGGTAACTCTTCCTAATTACCCACATGCACTCTTTGTTTCTGGCTGCTTTTTCACTGCTGATAAATTTTTTGGTAGCTAGTAATGCTGCTGTGAGGTAGCTTTATTTGTAGTGTAAGAGGGGTGAATGTGGCAAATCTCTCCCTTCTAGTTAACCCGGTCTCTGAAGAGGGAAACAGAGAAAATAGAAGCTGTAATTGCTGAGGGCAGAGGCAAATAAAAAAGCAGTTCTTATTGCCCTTGAGATCTGTCCTCTGCTAGGACTGGGAGGAAACATGCAGCAGGAGCCAGAGAATTGCATCTATAGAGTGAAACTCTTTGCATGCCCTTCAGCTACATCTTTCATTAGGAAGCGCCTGCCAGCCCTCTGCTGAGCACAGCTCCCAACCCACCTGTCTGGTCCTGTACTTTCTCCATATAGGTGCTTCTGCTTTCCTCTGTTTCTAGGTTAAATATTGCCACCTGAAACATGCAGTTCCCAGAGGAGACACAGTCAATGTTAGGGAAAAGCTAGGATCTGTTTCTTTGCATTTTAGGTTGAATTTGGATTGTAAAATCAGTGTGGGAGAGTGAGGGAGAAGCTGAGCCACGGCACTAGGAGGAGCACAGCCCTCTTTGGTGACCTCTGCACTGCCTTCAAAGCATCCTGTATGTATGTGAAATTAGGAACTCTGGTGCTTGGTTATGCTGCCAACTCCATTTTGGCTTTCTCCCCTGTCTCTGAGCCTGTATTTCAACTGAAGTAGGGCTAGCGGGCAGTTAACCTGAGTGCTCTACCTTGGAGATGTGCTACTCTCAATAATAACATAGTTTCTACCTAACTGTTGTTTGAAAGACCTCTCCTTGACAACTGAGTTTCTTGGCAGGGATCTGTTATCACTGGATGTAAGCTAAACAGAGAGCCTGGAAGGTAACCAAATGCCAGGAGCTGGCCTGTCTGATATGTCAGACATCTTCAATGGCAAAAGCAGAGGAGGGTCTGCCCGCATCCAGAAATAGCGAGGCAATGAGGCTCTTGGCTCCCTGTGTGCACATAGATGGGGAAGGAAAAACGAGTGGTCTCAAGGAGCATCGTGTTCAAAACTTTGTTTTGTCACAGGCTGTGAGCCCCTGGGGGAGCCTTTATAGGAGCGTCTGAAGGGTGGAAGACTCAGGGCTCTGGGCTGGAGCGACTGTGCCCCCTGATGCATCAGCTGAGCGCTGAAAAAGGCCAGGACTTGGACAGATGGAGTAATGGAGATTGGAGGCGGGGGAGCCTGGCCTGGTGCCAGCCCGTGGGGTGGGGTGGTCAGATCACAGAGAGGAGCTGGAGGGGGGTCAGAGGAGGATAATCCTCAAGCTGTGATGAAGGCTGCAGCTGCTGGTGTTAGAGCATGGCACTGCAGAGGTTTTCTGTTGCTGTGCTGTGGGTATCAGCAGAGGTCTGCCAGCCCCGAGAGCTGGGTGAGGTGGGATGCAGATTCCCCTTCCTTTGGTCCATGTTCCAGGGGATGTTCTGGGACACTCAGCTGAAGGTGGAATAGCCTGGAGGTGTGCAGAGCCCTGGACAGAGTTTTGTCTGGTGTCGAGTGGGGTTGTAAGACCTGTTTCAGTAGCTGGAAGGGAAGGCAGTGTGCTGCTGGACCTGGCAGTTGGATACGCTGCCACGTGTTGCCTTAGAATAACTGCTGAGCTCAACTTGCGTTTTTGTCCCCCTTTGCACCAAGTCACAGCACTCTGCCCTGTCTGGATGCTCCTTCCCAGATGCCCCAGTGGGGCAAGTGGGGCACTCTGGTGGGAATGATCAACTCACGCTGAGCAGGGAAGCAAGTGAGGAGCCCAGCAGTAAAGCTGGTGAGCAAGTGAGGGCTCCCCAGGCCCCGGGAAGCCGTTTGCTACTGTCCCTGGCAGAGGCACCCAGGTTACTCTGCGCTGCCAGACCTGGCCGGCAGGCAGCGGTGCCTGTAATAGAGCCTTTCACTCCTGCTCTCTGTGGCATTTCTAACTCCCCCAGTACAAGTGTACGTTGCTACTGTTTTGCTTCAACTCTGCAGAGAGTTTGGCTGGGTGGAAGATGTGTAAAGGGGTATTAAAAAATCCAGCAGAGTTCTTGGTGTGAAAGTGGGCACCTGGAAGACCACGGTGAAGCAGGGACCATTAGGTGCTGGGAAAAGCCGCACTGCATCCCTGCCCTCCAGAGAAGGGAGCTCTCTGCCCTGGGAAGAAATCTGCCCTGCCCTCGCCATCCCTAGAGCTGCAGGCAGATCCCTTTTTGGACTGTTTTCCCAGGGAACAATACATGGGATCCTTTCATCCCTTTCCTAGCAGTGCCACCTCTCTACCTCCTTGTATGAGGCCCAGTGGGGTTTATTTTGCCAATGTTTTACCTGGTAAATTTGTAGAGAGAACTGATGCCAGCCATGCAAGGGGAACCTCAGAGGGAAAAACAGTGAGCTGGTTTGTTAAACTTGAGGTGCTCAGACGGTATGAGTTGGACTCTAAAATTTAAAACTATTGTTGTATTTTTATTTCTGTTCTGTTTTCTTCAGCTTTTTAAGTCTTTCTGAGCCACATCTCCTTCAGGGTTATGTTCAGGTATTTGCAGCTGTGATGGATAGGAATTGCTCATTTCTTTTCATAAATTTAAGCTGACACTTTTACCCCTCTAGAAACTGGGGTCTTCAGCAAAAAAACCAAAACAGGTGCAGAAGGCAAGAATTGGCAATATGGCTGAATGCTGAGTATCGAATACTTGTCAAGCAATTCCAGCACATCTTTGCTTAGTGTCAGGACCTGAATGCAATACAAACACTTGTCTGTGGCTCAGGATTTAGAGGCTTTGGGAGGCACAGGTCTGTAGGTATCTGTTACGTTAGTACGTGGAGGTGATGGATGAGTATGGATCTTCTTCTGTGCCATAGCCAAAAATGGTTTGTAACAAAACATAACAGTTATTACTGCCCAGCTGGCAGGGGCCATTGGTAGCTACTGTCTCAAAAGTGCAGACAGGTCTCCATTTTCTTCTCTCTGTTCACTGGGAAGTTTGGGATCTGGCTCAAATTCTGCCAGCAATTCTGTGCAAGAGCTGTCTAAGACCAGCCCCAGCCCTGCTTCTTGTTCTGCAACTTGGGATGTGCTGGAGCAGGCACATCAAATAGTTACGAAGGGTGTGAATAAGCCCTGGGAAAGAGCAAGCAGGCGGCTCGTTTTGTGTTTGTTTCCCTGTGTTTGTGTGAGTCACAGAGCTGGCAGTGGTCCTGCTTTCACCTCACAGAGAGCAGAATTAAGTGTGTAAGAGCCCACACTAATTTGCTGAAAATAGCTGAAAGCCAGGCTCTTAAGATAACTCACAAGAGATTGCAACTCCTCTATCTATTGATCCCTTTTCTCCCACTTTCAACTTAACAGCTTCTAAAAGACAGTAAACTGGGGAAAGAGCGTACATGCATACCCCCAGTGTGTGGCTGCCTGCCCCAGCCCTTGCCTGGACAGCGCACGTGGGACCTTGCAGGGTGCACATGAGTGACCACAGGGCAGTTGGTGGGGTGGTGTGCGGAGACAGACATCTAAAGCAAGAGAGAAGAGGTCAAAAATTTTTTCCCCTGTTGCCCTGGAGGCTGCAGGCATGCCATGCTGCTGTCAGGGCAGCAGAGGGGCTGGCTTTCCAGCTCTGCCCTGAGCAGTCAGGGGCCAAGTTGTTTACACCTGAGCTGGTACAAGTCTCTAGCAGTTGTGGCATGCCCCTGCCATTCCGCAGTGCAGGGGGCAAAATATCGGTTGAGTGCCTTGCAATGGTGCCAGCTCATAATTACATTTTTTGTTTCTGTTCTTAATCAAGAGCGATTTTAAATTTTATGTTCTCATCAAAGCTGCAGCTTCTGGAGCCAGTAGATGATGCTGTGAGAATTCCAGCTTTGTTTCTGAGCAGGGGAAGGAAGTTCAAAAAGGCAGTGTGGCAGCTTGTAGCCTGGGGGCAAAGGTAGCAATGAACTCAGTGTTCCTTCCGTGTTTCTGCGGGCCAAGTCCATACAGGAGCTCCTGTTACAGGTTTTGAACGCAAGGGTTGGCAGAGCAGCCTCTGATCTAGCTGGCATGTTGGGAGAAGCAGGAAGAGTGCTTCAACTTGCAAGGGATACAAAGCTTGCATGGTGGCTACGTATTCAGGTCAGCTCAGCTGGCTGAGCAGAAGGGAGAGAGGCTGCTGTCACTTAAGCCATTGGTGGGGGGAATGCAGCTGTGGTTTGGGGGCTCACTGAGCCAGGGCTGTTTACGTGCTGAGCATCTCAAGTAGGCAAGAGAGCCAGCCATCTCCCAGCATTCGTCCTTCATGCAATCAAGCGATTGCTCTTTAGCAACACAGGCTCCCCTGAAGGCCAATTCCTGTATTTCTTCCCTGCCTTAAGCAGTCTTTGCTTCACTTGTTTCCACATTTGTTTCTTCTGTTACACAAACACTGGTCTCAGGCCTCTGAGCTGAAATACTGTGGGCTTTCAAAAGCATGACTGAATTGCAGAGGCTCTGGCTCCTTCCTCTCTGCTGTGTACCCAGCTCATCCTTGTTTGAGTGAGCAACGAAGTCAGGAAGCAAGCGAGTGTTGCTGTTCAATGCTTAAAACTCTTGTGTGTCTTCTGAATTGCCACAAATTTACTTTAAACTCTCCACTGGATCCAACAATTATTCCCTGGGGACTGTGCAAGCTTCGTGGCCATGTGGGGCTCTTGTTTGCCACTTACTTGTTCTTGCTCCCCTGCTGTTTTGCAGGTGTGTGCCTGCCCTCAGGACCTTTACCGTCCTTGCTACCCTGACTTCCCCAAAGGAGAAGATTTCCTCCTGTGGTCTGTAAACTACCTGTTCATCCATCCGCCTTGCAACAAGTGATCTGCCCCTCACACTGCTGGGGCTGGCAGACATGCTCTACATACCACCCCTTTCCTTTTAACTGGGATGGAATGGGAAAATGGATATGGAGATTCAGTTACCCATCCACCTCCCTGTTTTCCAGACTCCTGATTGAGTTGGGGGGGGGGGGGGGGGGGGGCGGGACAGATCGGGACAACACACAAGAACATGACAGGACACCCTGTGTCTGGCTTTGAAGCATCAGTGAACGTATGCCATATGGAGTGCTGTCCAGGGGTTATGCTCCAATACCTGGAAACCAGTTCTGGAGCTTGAAGTGGGCTCACTGGTGGGTTGCTCCTCGATGTTTTTCTTGAGCCAGCACGAGAGGTATCCAGCAGTATCTCCCATAAGAGCCTCCAAACAGGGTTTCCAGGGTAGAGAGTGTTCTGGGGTACGCCTGCTAATGAGAGATATGTGTGTCATCCGTTAAGGTTTCTGCTGGCTTACAGCTAAGGTGTGGGTGTGACAATAGCTATTTAAATGCAGCTTCAGAAGTGTTTGTAGGAGACACCCAGCATCCCCTGAGAGCTGATTGCTGTTGCTTGGCACAGTGTTATAATGTGTGTGGTGGCAGCATTACTAACACATTGCTTGCGGTAGCTAGTTTGCTATTTCTGTAAAGTCAAAGGATATGTGGTTTTGTTCCTTTGATGTTCCCTCAATCCCAGATGTGTTACGCACTGCCAGATGTTCACAACTGTCTGTTAGAGCACACACATCTAAGGCTGCATTAAGTGCATGCACTAACCACTCTGGACTTGTTCCTTTGCTTGCCCATAACTCAGCAGGCACACGGACAGTTTGATGGATCTCAGTACTACCAGTGGAGTCATGCTGTAACCTCCTACCTACAGCATATTGCTCACTGCAGAAGGTCTGTATCTTGAATCTCTGAGGAGTCATGCTGACAAAATAGGAATAAAATTTCTTTGAGTAAGAAGCTAGTTTTGTCTTCCAGATGTCTCTGCTATTTAGGTCCATTTTACATTTATTTAGTCCAGAAATTTTATACACGGGATTAAAACATGCAAATGCCACTTTACAAGAACACCCATTTGGTGTTATTTTTTTTTCTTTTTCTTAATGGTGTCATTCCCTCCCCCATCTCCCAGTAGACTGTCCATTTATTGTCCTGGAACAGCTCCAAAATTCCAGTCCTGCTCTTCAAATACATATTATGGATGTATGTGCATTCCTAGATGTCCCCCTTTGCATTGAATTTTGAATGCTCCTAGACTAATCTTGTTGTATTCACTCTGTTCTGAGAATGAAAATAAATAAGGGAAACTGCTTAGTTGGGTATTGTTTTCACCTTTAGTCCCAGTCACTGGAGGGCTCTGTCCTTAAATTAAAAGTACCTTTGAATATAGGAACTGCTCCTCTGCCTGTGTGCAGGTGTGTGCTTGCTGTGAGTTTGCTTGCTTTTTTGATGAAGAAATAGGAATTCTAAATTTTGAACTGAATTTACCTGCAATGATTCATTCAGAGCACTGCTCTTTTTGTAACTTATTAAAATGCATTAGCAATAAGTTCTTAACAGTGCTTCTATAAACAGCAATTGTTCTGCTTTGAAGCCATGTTGCACACTGTCTGCTCAGTTATGCTGCTGTGTAAAGTGGCATAAATAACCAAAGAGAAATGACACAAAAGGAGCCCTGTACTGATGGCTTGCACAAAATGCTGGCCTTTCCCTTCCGTTGTCACTAACTGGAAATCTGGCATTAAATAGGATTTGTAGACAGGTTTGGTGGCTGTCTTCTGGCTTATCCTCTTTTAAACTTGCATCTCACTCCCACCTCGTACATTGTATACTGCCAGAGGACTTCTGACATACACTGGATGTAAATTACGTACCAAGTCTGGTTTGATAGAAGAGAGCCTGGTACTGGAGGTCTCTTTCTGCTCATAGCAATAATTGTGTCAGAGCTGGCTTCCTCTTCAGTGTAAATCCTCGCAGGTGACGGGGAAAGATGTCTGTACGCCTGTCTGTGGCTTCTTCCCGTGCCCATACTGCAGTGTGAGAACTATCGCCTTTTGTTTTGAACGGTTCTTTCTCTGCTCGAAAACCCCACAGGCCTGCTGAGCTCTGCAGCCCAGGCACGCTGATGCATTCGTGCCATCTGCTGTCAGAAGGGATGATTGCAGGTGTCAGTTTTGCTGAAGTTTTGGGATCTCATAAGCAGGAGGACAAAGAACATGCCTACAGCAAGGGGGGGTGTTTCCTGTCTTCTCGTTAAGGCGGCTGGGTAACTGGCGGTAAAGTTTGAAATAAGATTTCAAGCTCAATATTATGAACTAAAGAACCAGCAGCAAAGTAGAATGCCCTAAGCTTGGGAAAGCAAAGAGAAGTAGCATCGTGATTTCATAAGTCATCTTTCTGTGAAGGGGTAAAATGGTGCTTCTTCCTTAAACCCAATGTTCTGTGGAATATTTCTTGCTTAATTTCTGAGTATTCAGAACAGAATTTGGGTCAGGGGCAATTGTGGTGTAGCAACCAACTCTACAGGGTCCTCCTAGTGGTGCCCCTTCCTATAGGCAGAGAGTGCCAGTGACACATCGGAGCACAAGCAAATGTTGGCTCCTTGGGGGTCAGCATACGCTTGCCCTCCTCTGGGCTGTGTGTGTGTAAGGGCTGGCTGCTGGCTGAGTTCAGCTTGGAAGTGCCCCAAACCCCATTCAGCATGACACCTCCCACCGCTGGTGGGGAAGCAGATCTGAGAGGTCTTTTTCCTGATGGCAACATTCCTCCTGGGGGGTGGTTTTGTGAGCCAGGGGGAGCAGAGCAGCATGTATTTAGGTAGAAGAGCTCACTGGGGCCCCAGTCATCCAAGGCAGGTGTACATAGGCACAAGCAGAACGACCCCAGCCAGAAAGGCAGTGCAGCTCAGTGTACGGCGCGTGCCACGGGACTGACTGGCTTCAGCTACAAATCAGTATTTCTCCATCTCTGCCAGCCCCTTCCCCAAGAGCAGCCAGGAACAAATAAGTAGGATTGTCCTCAGGTGTCTTCTGGGCACAAGCTGTACATCAGCTTTGTCTGACTGCAGGGACGAACATCCTTGTTGAAAGGCCAACTCACACCTTCATATTCCTGCTTCTACCTTGTGCGATTAGTCCTACAGACCGTGTTAACAAATTTAGGAGGTTTGTAATCTTTGTTTGTCTGTTAATCACAGGGTAGGGGGCCAGCTGTCAGTGGGAAACTAGTGAGGACAGTGTTAGTCGTTGCTTTCTGTGTAGCAGGACTGTATTCAATGGTGTTTATTCCTGTTGTGCTGGGAAGTGTTTTCATGCAAGGGATAGCAAGCCCTGCAGGAGCTGAGCATCCACAGGGAAATTTTACAAAGTGTTTTCACAGCAACATCGATAAAATGCAGGTGAGATTTCTAATTACTGAATTCATTTGAAAGGTCTGTATTCTCTATGTACCTCCCTATTCTAAGCCTAACTTCTTTATCAGCACTTGTGAACAAAGCTTTTTAACATTTTTCATTATTGCTACAGATATATTAGGGAATTTGTATAATTAAAATTCAAGATTATGCACTGTGTAAGACAATAAAAAAAGGAGTCAAATTTTTGAGAGAAACTTCAAATACAACAGACCTGCTAGGACAGCATCTACCAGTACACTGTGGTGTTCCATAAGGTGTGTTACTGGAGTACTGTGAGGTTCTCTGTTAAATAAAGCAGAATGTAAAGAGGGCATTTCTAGTTCTCATGTTTTCAGGGGAAAGCTAAGTAAACTAACTAAACTTACTACGTTATTGCGTTGATTTTCAGAGGCAGCTGCCTTTCCTCTGGTCCTCCCTGCGAAAATACCTGGAGAAAATGAAATCTGAGATACTGCTATGATTTCATGGCCTGTCTCTTAGTTCATGGATGTGTGAGTTGGGGCACTGCCTCCTAAAACTTGGGGGGATTGGTGGACAATCCTGCTCCCCTGAGCTTTTCGGAGTTATCAGGGTGAAGCAGCCCTGACAGGAGATGTGATTTGAAGAATAAGCTTTGATTGTCATCAGCTTTCCATTACAAGAGGACTCTGAGATCCTACTCCATGAGGTCTTTTGCATAAGCTTTTGACAGTTCTCTGGACCCAAATCTTGCTTATGTCCATATTCCACTAGGTTTTTTAGATGAGAAAGGACACTGGGACTAGGCTACTGGAGTGAATGGCTTCCTGAAACATACTTTGTGAATTTTCTATTTGATCAGCAACAATTGTGCTTTCTCTTCTCTCCTTCACCTCACAATGTAAGTATCATCCTGATAAGCTGAGAAATCATTAGGCCTGCTCTAAATAAATGTGTGTGTGGCTCTGTTTCATGGCAAGTAAGCACAAGGAGGCTTTGCACAGATGTGGGGCTGGTCTCCTGGAACTTCTGAGTGAGCAGAGCAGGCAAAATGGGATGAGAGTCCTGTGCAAAGGGCCGTGAGTGCTTCATGCCTGAACTGTTACTAGCTTTTCAGCCCTGTTCCTGGTAAGAGAGAACTGCTCCAAAAATACAGCCCTCATCTCACTACAGTTGCTTACAGGGAATCAGCTACATGTGAGCACTGCCAGCGCCTGCCCCCGAGCTCCACCAGGTCCTCCTTACCACCAGGCAATTCACACCTTACATGGGAAGGAGGGCAGCTGCAGTACCTGGATCGCGCAGGGCCACCTGGCTGTACAGCTTCTTACTGTTGCTTTCTTAAGATAATAGTGCCTTTTACCTTCGGAAGCCCTGCAGGGTGGTGCTGGCATTATACTCTGTGCCTTCACACAAGGTGGCCCAGGTTCTACTCTGCGGTAGCAGTGGTTGACTTTCCCTTTCTCTTTTACTGACATCGTTCCAGTTTCTGTGCTTCCTGGCTGCTGCCTGTGCTGCAGGGATAAGAGATCCTTGACAGCTGCTGGGGCCATGGGCTTGGTGCTCGATGGAGAGCAAATCCGCACAGTGCTTCCTGCCATGCGCTTTAGCAGATGACAGTGCTCAGCTGCATGTAAATGACTATAAAATCTGAGAATTTAGGGACTACAGTCCCTGTTGGAAGCTTCCGCTGGCTTTTGTGCAGCGTCAATATGATGTCTGCAAGATGAAGCTGGGGCAGGATGGTAGGAGCAGTGGGACATGGACAGGCAGGTTTGGAGGGCTTAGGTTTTCTTCTGTCTCGTGTGGGCAGGGTGGAGGAATGCTCTTGAGATGTCTGCCCAGTGTTCCCATTCACTTCAGTGGAGCTGCTCTGTTTTCTGCTAGCAGAAAGTCTGGTCTGTAACTTCTGCCCCTGACAATGTGGACGAAGAGGAATTCTGCATGAATGTCAAATCCAATCAGCACTTTTCATACAGCTGATGCTGTACATGGGGCCGTAACAAATGTATTTCATATAAGGTGACTTGACCTGGCTCTGTGTGGCTTTGGCAATGTTTTTGCTAGTGGATGGGAAGGTGGTTAGTATTGCAGGAAAGCTTGCTCTTAGCTTCTTGATCTCAGATGTATTCTTTAAGCCCTTTTGATTTCAGTGCTTTCTGACCAAGAATCTGCATTCCTTGCCTCATTTTGCTAGTCCAATCCATGCTCATCTGCAAAGCCAGAGTAAAGTGGTAGTCTGGTTCTGTCACTGGGTGTCTCAGCGGTATTTGGCCTATCTGGCTTGGACATAGAATCCGTCAAAGGGGCCAGAGCTGTATGGAGTCCAATGAATTATGGGGGCTGGAGAGAGGATTTGCCTCACGTTGTCTTCCCCACCAGATGCCTCAGAAAGGCTTCTGAAGACACTTGCTGTCTTTCTGCACTCACAGAATCATTTTCTCTGTGTCCAGCACTCTCTTGGGGCTTGGCTGGTTTCCTGGAGCCATCCTTCATTCCCCCTTTTTCTGACCGGTCCCATGGTGTAAAGCTACATAGATACAGTCATTGGTAGATGAAGAGAATGAAAGTGATTGAAGGGGATGCCATTCTGATTATGTCATTGACGCTGGGAGCCAAGTTTTACAGATTTTAAGGGAAAATCAAGAACATTAGATTGAATTCAGCTGTGGCTATCCATCAGCCCTTGGATAGGTGTTTGTTGCCATGTATACTCCACATGTAAGTTTTAGCTTTGCTGCACGATATAGTGAAGAATTTTTGAGTCAAGGACAAATCTCCCGCTGCTCTGCAGCGAAGTAGAGCTGTTATTACAGAATGAACAGGCACTGAGGATAGGCAGTGTTGATTCAAGCCCAGTTCATAAAGAAGAGTGCTGTGATTTGCTCTGGCTGTGACTTACCTTTGTAGAAAACAACTGTCCTACGGGAACAGAAAACAACCTGGTAGTTAAGCAGCTAAAGAGAAGAATTTCCAGTGTGTTGGGTAACCGTAAGCAGGAGGCTCAGCAGAACAGCTCAAAGTGCCTTTATGATTGAGGCTCTTGTGTTATTTACAGAATGTGAGGGTGTGGTGGCATTCCTCTGGGCATAGCCCTCTGGCCAGCACCAGAGCATAAAGCGGTGTAGCAACTTAGCCATTTCAGTGCAGGCAAACAGACACCAGATAGTAATAGAGAACAGAAAACCATCCCAGAGGAGCCCAAAGTGCTTTTGCAACCTTGGAGTCAAGTTCTGCCCGATAGGTGCACGTGCCCCTCTGGCTGACTTGGAGCGAGAGGAGAATGTGTTCCCAGGTCTGGAAGGGAACGGCTTTGCTCATCGCTGGAGGGCTGCCATGTGTCTTCTGCAAGAGGCACCTGGTGCTGACTAGTCAGATTGGGATGAGAGCTTGAGGGAGGCTGGGGACTTTTTTTTCCTGTGCAGCCTCCAAAACCTTCCCCTGTCCTACTTCCACAGTTCTTTTCCGTGACATCAACACCCTTTGTAAAGTGGTGGGATTGGT
Source organism: Falco cherrug (assembly GCF_023634085.1). Classification (NCBI taxonomy): domain Eukaryota; kingdom Metazoa; phylum Chordata; class Aves; order Falconiformes; family Falconidae; genus Falco; species Falco cherrug. The sequence continues at coordinate 20,116,670 of NC_073707.1, forward strand.
GTTGTGTTCTTTGGGGGGAATATCCTGAAGGTGATATTAAATTCTAGGGAGAAGGCCATTACATTGAGCAAACCAGCAGTGGAGTGGGGCTAATTTAGCAAGCAGGGCTGCAGAGGTATTTCCCAGAGGACTGTGAAGACATCCATACAGAGGTCACCTTTCCATGTGACATGCAGTGTTGATCACCTTATTTCACATAGAGTGTAGCAATACTAGGGCCCACGCGAGCGCTGAGAAGGACAATTGGGTATATGAAGTTTAAATTGTCCTTTTCAACATGGAAGATGACTGACTAAGCCATATAAAATCTTGAATGATCTGTGGAAGGTGCCGTGGTTAGGTGAGTTTCTTCATTTTCTAGCAAGCCAGCAAAAGGAAATCCTTTTTGACACAACACGTGCTTTGTGCAACACAGTGCTGCAAGGCACTGACTATACAAAGAATATAAATGATTTAGAAAGCAGTGAGAGACATTCCCAGCAGATAAGTCCATTGGTGCTGTTAAAGGCAAAGGTGCAAATACTGCCTCTGGTTTGGGAAATCCCAAAGCCAGAGACTGCTTGAAGATTGGAGAAAGTTATTAAGCTGTACTTGCTCTTACGCTCTTCCCCTGCAAGCAGTCAGCAGCAGCAGTCTGAGACAGGGTGCTAGGGTAGATGAACACGTTATGTACCACACCGAGGTTGTTAGGCTTTTGTAAAGAGCACAGTAACAGTGAAGTGACTAGGAAAACAAGGGCAGAGCAGATTCTTCTGCGAGGAGCTGCTCATTTGCACTCAAGAAGCTCAACCTGGTTTGTACCCACTGTTGTTACCTTGTAAACAGATCCAGGGGAGGAATCCTGGTGAGTCTCCTCCGTCTAACATCTTGCTCGGTACTTAGCAGTGTTCCGTAGGGGTGTGAGCAGAAATGGCCCATCTAGACCTTGTGTAGCCCTTGCCAAATGTGTACTCTCAGTCCCAGAGGGTGGAACTGATAAAGCAATCTGTCCCCTGGCAGATTTTATCTTTGGGATTGCAATTCTAGGGTAAATGGCATCTTGTGCCATTTCTAAAGGGAATCTTATGTGTTAAACACACTCAAAAATACGGACACCGTATGGACAGTGTTAAGCAGGGTGTAACAGCAAGCTGTTCTTGTAAGTATCCTTTCTGTAGCCTCTTCCTCTGTTCTGCTTGGCAGTTGCTCTCAGACCTCATCACCCATATTATTCAGACTCTAAAGCACCTCTTTCACTTCCACTTCATATTCTTTGTAGGCTTTCAGCTTTCAGATACTCTTCTTAGTTGGGCTAATATGACTCTGGACTAAGCCCGTTGGATAAGCAAACAGGCAGGCTGGAAACCCAACTCAACATCAGTTTGGAGGGTGGCTCTTAAACTCTTCGCTATCCAAAGCAGAGATGCACAGTGATGCAGGAGCTCCCTGTGGAAGTGCTGGCTCCATCTCTTGAAGCAGTCTAGCCCTGCTGTGCTGGTCTCTGAGACCCGAGTACTTTATCCAAGCAGGTCACTACAATAACACCGCTGCTGGTTTTGGTGCCGTGGTGGGTTTGGGTGTTTGTGACAGCACACCCTTCGATGTACAGGCACACCCTTTTGAGTCTGGGCCTTTTCCATTTTCATTCTGGTTGGGGTTTTTTTGCTTTTTACCCCTTGCAGCATGAAATGCCCCTCTTCAATGGCATACAGGATTTCAGCTGGCTGGGTGGCTTCTATTGGGGCACATGAGAACTGGAAAAAAACTGGGACACTACTTTTAAGATTGTTTTTGAAGAGGACTTTGGAGGAAGAAGCTGATTTCTTTTACAAGGGGGTGCTGACTCCCTGCAGTGTGTTCTGTCACCGTGTCACAAGATTTCTAAAAGGAGCAGAAGCAGTAGGACACTGGTGTATCAGCCTGCAAAGAGCGTCTTCCTTCGGTCGCCTCCCGTATTTGACTAAACTGGTGTCAGAGGGTTCAGTCTCCCCACTCTGCTCCCACCCCCACCTGCTTCCTCCAAGTCCTCTCAAAATGTGCTTTGTAACTCAAGACTCTCCTAAAGAGCTGACTCTTTCAGTTCTTCTGCATAACAAAAACTTGTACTGCTCATAAATAGATTTACAATTACCAAGGGTAACAGAAGAATCAGTGCAACCCAGCTGCATCAGAGCCGGCCTCCCATCCTGTCTTAAAGAAGCCCCTGAAATTCAACACACGTCACTGAGGCATAGCTGGGAGACCTCTGCAGGGGGATCTTTCCTTTGAACAACATTCCTATTCTGCAGGATCTGCTATTTGCTGCAGAATTGTCAAGGAACCGCAGAGTGCCTGTCTAGTGTCTTTACGAAAAATGAGAAAAGCTTTTTGGTTTTTAACTAGCCTGGGGTTTCATGTGTTTCTTATAGCAGTCAAGGGTAAGAATTGCCCAGCCAAAGTGGAGGATCCTAAGATTTATTGTGAGTTCTCTGCTAATAACGTCTGGTGTGTGGTTAGTGCCATCTGAGCAATTCCAAGCACTTTTCTGAGCATCCAGGAGGTCAAACTTCCTTAGCTTTTGGGGCTTACAGGAGCATAATGATTTTATGCAGAAGAAAAAAAAAAAAAAAGGCATGGCCAAGGTTATGCATTCAAACTGTGTAGACCTGGAAGGAAAAATCAAGAGCTCTGACTATGCTGGGTCCTGCGGAAGGATTAAGCAGCAGAAAGGAGAGAGGCAGTGGTGCATATGGGTGATCCCTAGCCTTCCCTATAGAAGAGATCACCTATATAAGGAAGATCCCTTCTACATGTCTTCTCCCTAGGCTGCCAGGGGGCATGGGGGGGCATACACCTAGCATAGTGGGTTTTGGCCACCCTGGTGAAATGAATGGGCATGACCCCTGCCTTCGACAGCAGCTGTGTCAGCTCCTTCCAAACCCACGTGGGCTCAGCTTGTCTGAGATCCTGGGCTCAGGCTCTGCACTCCCACAAAGTGGTTAGTTTCCCAGTGATGCATTTCTGCATATCCCAGAAAACAGGCCTGGAGCTGGGGCATGCAGTGCCACAGGGCAAGCTTCCCTAAAGGGGCTCTGTGCTGCTTCTTGCTGGAAGTGCTGAAAAAATGAGGGCAAATCACATCTGTTGAATCAAAAGCAATTCCCAGCAGTTCTGATCTCCTCAGAGGTGTGATTCCTTCATGGAACCCCTCCAGAGAGCTTCTCTGTGTGGGAATTCACTTGTCCCTGGGCCTCAGATGAGTCTCAGATGATGGGTAGTTCAAACATACAGCCCTATTGATGTCAGTGGGGACTTTCTGATTTCTCTTATGAGGGGTATGTATCTATGTTTCTTCCCAGGTGCTAGGGGTGCAAAAGCAGCAGCATGATGCTCACTTTCATTCAATATGATTACTAAAAAATGTTGCTGAAGACAATAGTCAAGTCTGTGCAAGAGTGGCTGCGAATAACAGGAGACTTCTGCTAGAGCACAAGCTAATGGTTTGGAGAGGGCAGGGTTTGAATGCAAGGTCGGCTGATGATCAGTGCCAGAACACCACACCATTGCTATTGATCAAGGAAATGAGCATCCAGGCCTCTTGTTATGTGGAGATTAAGTTACCTGCAAAGTAAGAAGGAATAAAGGGAAGAAGATACCAATGAGAAATCCGGCTTGGGTGTTGGGTTTCTCTAGACAAAATCTCAATTTTAATTCTGCAGGCTTTCTCCTGGTACATGAGGGAGAGAGGAGCTGGGAGAAGGACACTTCTAGTTTTGTCGAGCTCTTTCCCTCCCTTCTGTCTATGTGCACGTGTTGAAGTGTGTAAAGAATCAGTGTCCCAGTTCTTCTGATCCTTCACAGAGGGTGCTCTGTCCCTAGGCTGAACCTACAGTGCTTTGGGTCTTTGAGCAGGGCTGGAGAGTACTCTGGCGTCTTCTGAACTCCAGTGTGGGGCTGAAGGGCAGGTACCAGGCGTTTTTATTCTGTGCTGCAGCTATTTTTAACAGCTGATGTTACACAGACTTGTGCTTCTTCTCAAATCAGATTAGATGGCAAAATCAAGAGGTGAGCAGAGAAGCTCGGTAATGAGGAGCAGCAAACATCACCTTTACTTGCCGAGTTGCACTGCACGGCTGCCTGTGGGCTGGAGCCAGTCCCTTGTCATTAACCTGGGGTCTTTTTCTTCTGGAGAGAGGGGGCAAGCTCCTGGCTGTCTACGCTGTGGATAAGCTTGTGTGCATCATTTACACATGTCTGGGGATCATCATGCCCCTAAAGGTCTTTGGCAGCCTGGCCACAGTATCTTCATGGTTTAGTACCCTCTTGCTTACCTCCAGTGCTGGTGATGTAAAGAATACATTTGTGATCTTAAGAAGTTGCAGATGGTCTGTGAGGGACCACATGAGCTTTCTGAGCCAACTTGCAAACCCTTCCTGACATGGGAAGCCTGCAAAGACAAGGATGTTACAGTAACTCATGGTCCCAGCAGCTTACAGGGAGCCTTGCAGGCTGTGCAGGAGGAGTGAGTGATACAGGGGTCAAGGAAAGAAGTCAAGGCAGCGCACTGTGTGGACTGTCTCCTCCCCAGCAGGCTGATGTGGAACATTGGTAAAGCTACTGCAGATGCTGGGGTCTAAGTTGGAGAAGAGGAGCAGTGCAGAGCTAGTGCCTAGATCTGGCTGGGCTCCCAGAAGCACTCCCATGATATGCTTCTGCTGCATGCATGGTTCTGCAAATCCTCTTTCATGGAGCCTTTCTGAGCACCTCTCTGCTCTTTTGACCTCTCTCTAGTTCCCGTGCAGCAAAAAGTCTCTTAATGCAGTGACCGTCTTTGCTTACATTTCCTTTTGATGGCAATGGTTGCGTATCTAAGGGATCAGGAAGGAAGGCTTCAAGAAGGAAGCAAAAATTAGGAAATGCCTGTGTTAGAAATAAGGTTTTGTGTGATTTTTTTTGTTGTGGTCAGTTTTTTCAAAGACAAGTCTGTGTGTTCCTCCTTATTTACACAAAGCTGGTCATGAAATAGGAGCAGATCCCAGCATGCACTGCAGTGGTCATGAAATCAGTTCATCTGAAATTCTGTAATGGATGAAGAGCATCTCTGCATTGCTTTTTTTTAAATGGGAAGAACAATCTCTGCGTCATGTGCATCAGCATCCCACTTCATTCAGGAATGTATCCTAAATGTAGGTGTTACGTAAAAGTAAAATCTCTTTTCTCTGTCTTTATTCTCCTTGTATCACAGTGCTTGGAGTAGAAATAAATCCTATTTTCCTGTCACTGAATGAACAACAATGCAATGAAGTTCTCTCTGTAGAACTCATTTGCTCACCTGTGTTACTCTGAACTAACCAGCAAGCTTGGCCTAGAGGTGCTGCTCCTAATTCTAACATTCCTTGCTTTTCTCATGCTTGTGCACACTTACCTGTTGCAATGCCAGATTGTATAGCTTTGGAAGGCCTTACTGCTTACACAGCTAGGAAAACAGAACTCCTTTAAAGTGCTTTAAGCAAAAGTGGTAACTGAACATCAGTCTCTTTACTTAGCAAAATACCAGCTTGCCAAGCAAACTTTTCAAAACAATGTGTCACACAAGGGACGCCTGCAAATTATGTGTTTTGCCTGGTAGCAGCAAGAGACTTGTTAAAGATCAGTGAACCTTCTTTGATGCTATGAGAGCTGGTCCTTCAGCTAAAATACATTTTTTTGTGTTTGACGCTACAGGTTCTGGGTTTGGTCTTTACTGACAGCTCCACAGGGCTTCTACAAATGTCATAAGGTTATTCGTAACCCCTATTCCCTCCTCCTCCCAGGTGGTCCTTACTGAGACGGAAAGAAGAGAACTCAAATGGCCCACTGGTGCTATTATCTTAAGTACTTGGCTCAAGTACCAGACTTGATTCTCTTTGGGTTTGCACTTACATGTTTGCTGAGCTGGAGTGCCTGCTCCTTCTCTCAGATTGCATTTGGGCTGTTGAAACTTGGGATGAAAGCTTTGTGCCAGAGTAGTGTATGCCGTACGATGTTGGCTAATGGGATTCATTGAAATCCCTTCACATTTCAAATAGTTTTATAAATAAGGGGGGCAGTTGGAACACATTGCAAACCCCTAAAGCCTTAGTGAATGCTGAATTTGGCCATCTCAACTATTTATAGAACACTCTATGCCTATTCTAAATATATTTTCCTCAAGGGGACCTCATCTCAACGCCCTGCTCCACAGCTTAAATTGGATCAGCAATGCTGCTCTCATCTGTTAGCAAAAATACCTTCTCTAGCTCTGTGGCAGATCTGCCGGTGTTGCTGGTCCGGGCCTTTAAGGGGAAATTCTTTGCCAGGCAGAGCTCAAGGGTTTGGATTTAAACTCTTCAGCCAGCCAGGTAGAGAGACAATGATGATCTATTGGATCATTTCCTGTAGCCATTGCCTGATTATTTTTCAATTCTGTGGTGGAGAATCTCTACCTTTTAGAAAAATCGTGTTTTCTTTTCCAGTCAAAAGCTCTGGCTGTACCATAGGATAGAAGTTTTGGTGCGAAGAGCACACTGCACAACTTCACAGGACATTTTTCATCCTTCAAGTTTAAAAATACTTTAAAAAAATACATCCTTTATTGAACTCTGTAGATTAGAACAGTTTCTTCTGTAGGATAGTTACATTCTGTCTGCCTCTCTCAAGAACGTCTGCAGATCTGCATGGCAGATGCTGCAGATCACAGTCCTAAGTGGAAAATTTTGGGTCAATGTAGAAGCAGGATGGGCCATCAGGGCTTTACATACCCTGAATAGCTGTGCTGCCCCACAGTAAGTGTCAGTACTGACTTGTATGCTCAGAAAAGCAACTGCGCCCTGTCCCTATGATGTGATTAACCCAAACTCTACTTCATGGGTCTTGGACTCAGCAACTGGGGTGTAAAACACCGAGGCTGCTTGCACTGGTTCAAGGAGAGGATTTAGAAGCAGTGTGCCAATAGTGTCTCCAAAAGTCCTGTCAATTTAGGTACCCATTAGAAATCTTCTCCTGGGTGCAGTGGGGCAGTGACTGCCACTTACTTGGCCTCAGGGATAGAGAAGCCTGTGCAAGGCTTTGCCACTCCATGGATCAGGGAAATGTAGCTCACTGCGTACCTACACCTCAGAAAATGTTTTTGGGGTCGACAGAAGCTTTTCTTGATTATGCATGTGGCAAGATTACAGAATGTGATTAGCTCAGACTTAGCAGGACAAGTTTCTTAGCACTCCTCTGGAGCAGTTTCCTTCTCTTGCAGCCTCTAGAGCTGCATGAAATGGAAGGGGTTATGTCATTGCCCTGCCTGGCAGGAAAATCATCCCAGCTCAGTGCAGCAAAATGGACTGGGTCCAGTGCTCTTGGAAGCAATGAAACAGGTAAAGTGAATTTAACAAGGAATTTCACATGGGGGATTGCACAGTTACCCTGAATATTGCCCCATGGTGCATTCCCTTTCACATACAGGCCTCTTCCTACAGTCTCCTTGGCTCTCCCAAGGAATCAGAATCAGCATAGGTTTAGATTTTGCTCTAGTCATGGCCTACCTGTGTGTATGCAGAGAGCATTTCCTTGTCCCTGTCCTAGCATGCAGGAAAGGACAGGCGAGTCTCCTCAAAAGCACTGCAACGCCACTCAGCCTAGTGCAGCACTCGGCACCTTGGGGTACTTCTGCTGCACTCTGCCAGGGAGACCCACTCAGCTCAGGCAGTATTCCCCAGGGATGCATTAACTCAGGAAAGGCTCAGCAGTACCTGGGGCTTTGCCAGGATGGGTGCTCAGACTCTAGTGCTGATCATTTGTATTAATGTTTCAGTAAAAAACCACTCCTAATGTGTCTGTCTGTGCTTCCTGGGCTGACAGAGTGATAGGCAGCTTTCTGCCTCACCTCGTCATGCCTCTGGCTAGTTATTCCCACTGATGTCTCTCTTAAATCTGGCTTCAATGTCATGGAAGGTCTTAATTTGACCACTCTTGATATAAGCAAACCAGAGTGAACTATAGTGCTTTTCGAAAGCATGCCAACAAAAAATAGTACGTTTGTGCTTGTAAGAAATAACAGTATATCCCTTTTGCAGTGCTTATAAGAGAATCAGTGTCTCCCTTCAAAGTCACTGGCTTTAGTTCCTTTGTGGCCTAAGTGTGTTTTCTGAACTGGGGCTGGGAAGGAATCAAGAGTGTTTGACCACAGGATTAGCACCAGGAATGAAACAGCGCAGATAGCAGAAGCAAACTATAGAGCAGTCGAAGTGCAGACCTCAATTTTAATCCTAATTTGAACATTGAATGAGGTGCTAATACCTCAGCTACTGCATGGAGTCTCTTCTCAGTCTGCTGTTCGTGTTCTGTGAACAGAGTATGGTGGTATTTATAGAATGCAGTGAAAAACTGGCTTTGCACAACTGGTGTGGGTAGTGCAGGTGAGGGGAAGTGTCTGGTTTCGGTGTTGAAAATAGAAATCTGTCTGCATGTCATGCTTTAGTGGTGGACTTGGCAGTGTTAGGTTTATAGTTGGACTTGATGATCTTAAAGGTCTTTTCCAACCTAAATGATTCTGTATTTCTATGATTCTGTGTGTGTGCTCTGGGGAGCTGATCAGGTATTTTGTGGCATGATACCGTCATTACAGCTTGAGGAACCAATTTCAGAGCTGGCTTCTGTTACTGCCTGATAGAGTCAAATAATCATAGAACAGTTTGGGTTGGAAGGGACCTTTAAAGGTCATCTAGTCCAATCCTCCTGCAATGAGCAGGGATATGATAGTTTAACCTGTCTGCGTTCCACCGTAAGAGAAGGACGTATTGCCTTTGTTCATCAGTAAATCTAAAGCAAATAGCAAAATCGGGCCTGCTTGAACTATCATTTGTAGCTGTTCATTCAGTTACACACAAATCAACCCCCTGATGGTGGCCCAGCTTTTTTCTTACACCAGAGAGAAAATAAGAGTGGTGATTCAAATAATAATCTCATTTCTTTTTGAAGCATTTGGATACCATGGAAATAAGCAACAATATGGTGAAAAACTGGTTTAGAAGGTGTTTAAGAAGTTAAAGTTAGTCCTGAAAGTAGCTTTGCTGTGTTTTACCAGAGGCTTCTGCTTTTTTCCATTGTCCCCAGTATGATGTTTAGGATGGACTTCACCCATTCCCAGGAATGCAGGGAAGGCCCTGCCCTGAGTCAGGTGGGACTAAAGGTTGGCTGGGTGCTGGGTCTGACGTACATCTGTGCTGTGTCACACAAACTGTGATGGATAACTCTGGCCGCTTTTATTCCTGCTGGGTATGGGGTGGGGTTAAATCCTGTATCCCAGATCTGTTTGCCTTCTCTTGAAAGGACTTCTCTTTCTCTCTTTTGCAGGCATGGTTCAGAAGCTTGACCAGAAGCTGCCTGTAGCCAACGAGTACCTGCTGCTTTCAGGCGGTGTGCGGGAAGGTGTGGTGGACATTGATCTTGATGAGCTGAATGTTTATGCACGAGGCACAGACTATGACATGGACTTCACCCTGCTTGTGCCCGCGCTGAAGCTGCATGACCGCAACCAACCAGTCACGCTGGACATGCGCCACTCAGCTTTGTGCCACTCCTGGCTGAGCCTGCGTCTGTTTGACGAAGGAACTATCAGCAAATGGAAGGACTGCTGCACAATCGTGGACCATATCAATGGAGCTACCAATTATTTCTTCTCTCCAACAAAAGTCGCAGACTGGTTCTATGACTCCATTAGCATTGTCCTCTCCGAGATCCAGAAAAAGCCCCAGCGAGGGATGCCAAAGGTGGAGAAGGTAGAAAAGAATGGGACTATCATATCCATCATTTTGGGAGTGGGCAGCAGCCGCATGCTGTATGACATTGTCCCTGTGGTGTCCTTCAAAGGTTGGCCAGCTGTGGCCCAGAGCTGGCTGATGGAGAACCACTTCTGGGATGGGAAGATCACAGAGGAGGAAGTAATAAGTGGGTTTTACTTAGTGCCTGCATGTTCCTACAAGGGGAAGAAGGACAATGAATGGAGGCTGTCATTTGCCAGAAGTGAAGTGCAGCTGAAAAAGTGCATCTCCAGCAGCCTCATGCAAGCCTATCAGGCCTGCAAAGCTATCATTATCAAGTTGCTGTCCCGCCCCAAAGCCATTAGTCCATATCACTTGCGGAGCATGATGCTGTGGGCTTGTGACAGGCTACCAGCCAACTACTTGGCCCAGGAGGATTACGCAGCCCATTTTCTCTTGGGTCTCATTGATGATCTCCAGCACTGCTTGGTCAACAAGATGTGCCCAAACTATTTCATCCCCCAGTGCAATATGCTGGAGCACCTCTCCGAAGAAACCGTCATGCTGCACGCGCGGAAGCTGTCCTCAGTCCGCTCAGACCCTGCCGAACACCTTCGAACTGCCATTGAACATGTCAAAGCAGCCAACCGGCTAACACTCGAGCTCCAGCGGCGGGGCAGCACCACCAGCATCCCCTCCCCGCAGTCAGATGGAGGGGACACCAACCAGCCTGATGACCGATTAGCCAAAAAGTTGCAACAGCTAGTGACTGAGAACCCTGGGAAGTCCATCTCCGTCTTCATTAACCCAGATGATGTCACAAGGCCCCACTTCAGAATTGATGATAAATTTTTCTGAGCTTTCAGCAGTGTTTCTTGGGATTTTTTTCTTTTGTTTCATTTTTAAAAACTCTTTCAGTGTGCAGGTTTTTTTGTTTGGTTTTCCTTGATGACTTAGTCTCTTGTTTTTTACATATCCAGCGTAGATTGGATCTGTTGAGAACAATCTGAATAAATTATAATTCCTGGTTCTGCAGGACAGTGCAGATTTTGAAACAGTATATTACTATTTCATATGCTGCTTTGATTTTTTTTGCCCACCCAGCCCCATTGTCTGTGAGTAGTTTCTAAAGGAGAACATGCACCGATAACACACATGCCACACTGTAATGTAGATTTTTTTCAAGCTTCCATAATTTATGTACATTGTCGGGCCTGGGGAAGGGACAGCTCACCTTCCATTGCTTCAGAAATTCTCTTCTTTTTCCATGAGCTTCCACCACCCTAAAGAAATGAGGAGAGACTCTGGGTTGGAAAGCAGTACCGGTAATTTGATGAGGCCAAATCTACTGGGCTGAAGCCCAGTTCATCTGTTCTTCACACTTCTCACACTAGGGGAGAAAGTTGACTTTAAAGATGATGATGCATCTTTTGGGGGAAAGAGTTGTTTCTGTTTTGATCTACTTTTTGAATGTAATTGTTCATAATTGGACCTTGTGCAGTCCAGAGGGTTGTTTCTGCTGCTTTTCCATGCGGAATAAGGTTATGGAATGTTAGTTTTAGTGTGTGTAATTATTCAAAGCCTTATTTAAATTCTATTAAAGAACATACCATTATAAATGTTAATTGCACTAATGAAATCTCTGCCATTACCTCAGTCCCACTGTTTGTGTTTCTTTCATGAATTAGCATCTGTTATTAGGTCTCAGTATTGCAGATCGCTTGAGGCCCCTCAGGTCTCATGGTTTCGGGTGATTTCTTGATTGTCTTTTGTAAAAGGCTCTTCCTTATTAGCCCTGTTATGTGTGAGAAGTCAGATTTTTGCATTGGCATATTTCTTTGGATGCGTATTGTGTGTTGCAGTGCATATTGCATTAATATGTATTGCATGTTGTTGAAACAGGTTTACCATTAGATAAGGATGTAATGCTAAAGCAGTGGTATGTGCAAAGTGAATCAGCCAGACCTCGAGCCAAGGAGCTACCTTGCTTCTGTAATGCATGTATTAGGCCTGATCCTCTATGGCAGTTACCATTCCCTTGACTCCTGTGGACTTTCTGACTTACCCTGGGACATATGAGATCTTACTTTGGTCTCATGTTTGCAAAAGTTGTGTTTGTATGTAAACTTGTGGTGCAACAGTAGCCTTGAAAAACACATACGCTTTCCTTTTGTGTGTAGGATAAGATGTATGGTAACAAGGGTTAGTCTGAGCCAAAAATAATTCCAAGAGTTCAAGGATAGTGACTTTTTGTGGCTGGCTGGCCAGTGACTGATATTTAGGCCTTAAATCAGCAATTTGGGCTTACTGATTATCCCAGAGAAGCTGTTCCGATCCAAACTTGATGCATGTGTTAAAATGTGATTATTAGAGCAGGTTGAAGTATTTTTTAAATATTTGACAGACAAATGAGGTGCATATCTAGCAAATTCTAACAGATAAAAATTGTGTATGAAAGATGTGTCACTTTTTTTAGCCCAGCCTTTCTGGTAAAAGAAAACCCACAGGCTGGTGGAGCAACACACCAGCAGCTTTGGAAACTGCTTTATTAGATGACAGAGAGGTTTTGATACCTAATCTGGTGCCCAAGTCATGTCTTAAAATGAAACTTTGGCTCCTCCATCTCTTGGGCATATTTGAAAACTTCACCACACTGCTGTAGCCAAGATGTTCATGTTTACCTGTATTTACTGGTACACACTTCCGTGAGCCTGAAGAAGCTCTCAGAAGTTGCTGACTAGACGGAGTGGATGAGGATTTAACTTTAAAGCACAATTGGCTAGTGATCATGAGCCCTGGTGCAGCTGCGGTTACAGTCCGGGGAAGGACATATATTGACTTCAGCAGAAGCAGAACTGGGTCCTACCAGTGTGGCTATTGCCAAAGATGAGTCTCCATTTAAACTCGTGTAACCTGCCGCGGGAGGCAGGAGAACCAACGGGGAAACCTTTCCAGAAGTGCTTGGAAAATGCAGATTCATTGAAATGGTCTTTTCCCCAGTCTCCAGGACTTCTGCCTGTTGGAAAAAGAATTTGGGCTGCAGGATGAAGTTTCTCATCACCACATGAGAGAGATCTGCTCAGCATAAAGCAGCAGTAGCCTGGCAGGCAGAGTACTTTCCTGGGAGTCTCAGTGTCCATGCCGGTGCTCCTGAGTTATGCAGAAACACAGCCTTCCTCATGCCAGTTCAGCGTCCCAATGACCAGCAGTTTGGCTAGCCCATGTCAAGCTGTGGTGTGTGCTCCTTTTTTTGGTTTTAATTAAAAAACATTTTGAAAAGTATCCATCTTGTTCTTCCTGCATTTTCAGGAAACTGTGGGTGTGTTGGTTGGTGGTTTGGGGTATTTTTGTGGGGGAGAGGTGGCTTGGCTTTTTACTGGACTGGAAAGCAATTTCCCAGGTAGGTCTGAGAGAACATTATATCCTCTGCCTGGACCATCTGTCTTTCAAGGAGGCAGAATCTTAATCTCCAGTAGATTTTGAATCTTAGGCTAGTATTTGCTCCTTATCACATACTATGGCTTAACTTAATAAAGCAGGTTGCCAGCCAGAGAGGTGATGTGTGCTTTGCATATTGGAGAACACTGAAGGTTCTATTTTCTTCCTCTCCCATTGTCCCCTCTTGCCTTTGAGTATATACTGGGACAGACTTGCAAAATGCATAGATCTCTGTGTGAGATTTCAAAGTAGTGAGTGGGTTTATACACTTGAAACCTGCAAGTTTCAAGAGGATTGCAGTTCCTTTCCTATTGGGGAGTTCTTTAAAGTCTTCACACAAGACTTTAGATAGAGCACCCAACCCCACGGGGTTAGAGGCTTGGCCAATCTGACTAACACTGGAGTAAGAGGGGATTTGCTTTAAACTAGCAATGTAGTCATCTTCCCTACTGATATCAAGAGGACAAGGCAGCGCTGTAAGCCCATGTCTCAATGGAAGCTGCAGTTCTGCACCCGCTGCTGTGGAGCTAAGATTTTTAAATTTTTATTTTATTTTATTTTATTTTCCTTTTGCCCATTAGCTGCCTTCCTGCTGGCTTCTCCCTGTTGGTGAGTGATGTTGCAAAGGGACTGAGACAATTAGTGAGGGGCTGGCTGCACGTGTAAGAATGTAGGAGGTCTCCTTTATGTAGCATCCTAGGAGCATGTTACTGCCTCCTACACTGTTAAAAGGGAGGGGAGTCCCCACCAAGAGGGTCTGGCCTTGAGGCATCAGAGAGGTGGGGAGGAAGAAAAGTGCCCCTCAGAGGCTCCACTTCCATGTCTCAGTGTGAGCCTCCTTGGGCATCCTGGCTCTGGTCCTGCTCTTGGGACAAGCTTTTGCCTTTACTCTTTCAATAGGGCTTCTGGCCAGTAGCACAAGGGGAGGAGCAACTGATTTGACTGGTTCCAGTTGTCACCTCTTCTGGGAGACCCTGAAGAACCTGTCACTTCAGGGGGATGCCTGAGCTGCTACAGAGCTGACAAAGCCACCAGCCAGTGGGGCGTTACTCTGTGCTGCGTTGGAGGGAGTACTCAAACTACAGCAGAAGGGAACAACAGCCCAAGCGCTCTGTGAAAGCCTGCAGTCTCTGCTCCTTCAAGCATCTTATGTGAAGCCTCAGACGCTTCTGGCTGGCTGTGATAAATCAGTTTCTCCATGTTTTTGAATACCCTAGCCTGGAGAAATGTTGGTGCTCTAACCAGAAAACTATAACTGAGCATCAGAGTCACTCTTTGCAGGAGATAAAGTCCTGCTGGTATTTTGCTTAAACCATCCACTGACCAAAGAGCTGTTTTTTAATGGTCTGTCTTTTCCGTTGTCCTTCTGTCACTGTGAGAAATAACTCTAATTTTGATCTATGGTTGTTCTGAACTTCACAGGGACATCCAAGCTCTCTGCCCTTCCATTTTTTGGTCTTCTCATGGAAGGTATACTATGCTAGGAGACAGGCTTATGTCTGCTACAATTGACAGGTCGGTGACTGAAACAGGCACTGAAAGACAGCAGTTACTCTTGACGTGAGATGTGCCCTCAGCTCAATTTCTGTTGGCCGGTGTTGTGGGCCATATGAGATAATCCCCAAACTCTGTCTGTAGGCACTGTGCTCTAAAACAAGCAGAGTGTGGCTGGCATCACTCAAGATGCTGTCCTGGTGCCAGGCATCCACGAGTAGCTAGAAGTCTCCAATCAATTGCTTAATTTTTTGGGGAATACAGGGAGAAATGACTTCTTAAAAGCCTTAGAAGGCCAGAGATTCCTCAAGGTTGCATTGCTGTACTCTCCAAAGGCTGTGACTTGTGCTTAAACCTGGTTCTACTCAGCTGCAACCTCTGAAAATGTTTCTGTAAAGGTTTACCTAGGTGTCTCGCCATTCTGCTTGCTGTATAGTGATGAATGGCAGCTGGGTGATCAGACCAAAAGCCTCCAGGAGGTGCTAGCTGGGGCCAGAATGTCACAGGACAGGGCTCAAATCACATTAAAGACCGTTGGGACTTGAAAATGTGCTTAAAACAAAGTGTGTGCACTTTGCTGGATCAAGCTGATTGTGATCAGACCAAAAGCAAGCAGTTGTCTGTCATGTTTTATTAACCCATGCATTTTACAGGCAACCATGCATAACGCAAGTGAATGTGGCAGAGGGAGCAGGCAAGGTAGGCCTTGCTAATGATTATTTCTAGAGTTATTTTATTGTAAAGGTGGATGTAGTTGGTGCCTAGAATTGCTTACAAACGTTCATCTGTCCCTTTTTGCAGGTTCAGTGCTGGATACGTTTGCCACTTCATTTTTTTTATTAGAGTGAGTGTTTTCGAAAGGTCACTGGGCAGCTGAGTGCAATAATGTTCAGATTCTCCTGGCATTGCTCAGTGATTAGAAATATTCAGCATGCAAACAGCTTGTTCAACTTCAGCAAGTACATCATCTCCCTCCTGCCAGCCTCGCTTGGGGTGAGCTAATGGACTTTTAACGTTTACAGCTTAGAGAGTGACTGTCTCTAATAGCTCCTGATTAAGCTCTCCAGAAAGGCAAATAACCATCATGGGGAAAAGGCTAAACAAGGGGAGGGGGGCAAAAAAAGCACAAATATTAAAAAGTTGCTGGCCAAGGGACTCTTGCTGACATGTTTTGTGTTTAGAGAAATTCAGCATTATATTTAGCACATTTTGGCTTTTGAGAACTGTCTGTCAAATGGATCCCAATTTATTTCCTCTGAATGCTTTTGGAATAGTGATAAAATAGCCCTCCATCCCTCTTCCTCCCCCTTTGCCCATTTATAATGTATTATTTTAGGACTGCTCTGAGAAATGTATTGTGTTTTCCTATTATCATTGTCCCTGGCTCAGCACTGTGCTTCCAAGCTGAATGTAGGCTTTGGGGGGTTATTTTTATCTTACTGACCTTCTGTGGTGCAGGAACACGCTCTCATTCAGTCTTCAGACAGCCCGATTTGCCAAGCAGAGAGATGTGGGTGCACATCGGGGGCATCAGGCTCTCTTTAAACTCACTCGGCCCTGTCTTTCCCTCCTAGTTTTTGTGTGCTGGGAATATTAAGATGGAAGATGTGACTGAGGTCTTGATTGGCACAGAGAAGACACGATACGTGATTCTGAAGTCAAGGAAGTTCTAGTGCAAAGTGAAAATTGAGCCCAAATAGCCACTTTTCTCCCTGATTCTCAACCCCTCTGAGCCCTTTGTTTAGCTTTCTTTTGGGTAGGTGGATAGGAGAGACATGAACTGCTTTTGTCCACTTCAGTGGGTACTAATCATAGCTTTGGCTTAGAATCAGTGCATAAATGCATTAATGTCTCTGTCTCCAGGGCTCCCTGTTGCCTTACACCTTATCATAACATTGGTGGGATGGGGAGAGGGTTTTATGATCTGTTCAGCCAATTCACAACAGAACTGTGCAAGGAATGGGCTTTTTCATGAACAGCTAGTGACCTCCTGTCCTGCTGCCACCTGTGTGCCAAGGCTCACATACACAGTATGTTATTAGCCACTTCTGAGGGCTTCAGCTGATCAGAGAATAAAGGCCAAGGCACTTCTGTGCAAACTGGCCAGCTCCCCCTTCCAAGCCTTCAGCATCCCTTGCAGGGCAAGTCTGCTTCTATCTGAAGTCAGTGCTCCGAGAGCAGACTTTGGCTGGTTATGTTTGCAGGGTACAGACTGCATCTGCAGATGATGGCAGGCCAGGGGACAGCTTCCGACAACTGCCACACCAAGAGAGAACTCCATTGGCTGATCTGAAACAGCACGGAGGAGAACATTCTTCCTCCAGGGAGGCCACTGCAAAGTCTAACCTTTCCCACCAGCACTATGACTTGTGCAGTGACCAGGAGAAGGCTCCATGACTAGTGCTACTGTAAAGGCACCCTTGGGTCGAAGAGTGTGTGTCATGCAGCAGCCACTATCCATGAGAGATGCTGGGGCTCTTCTGCCTCCTGCCACCATGTGGGACAGAGTCCAGGACTGCCTTAGGACTGCCCCAGCAAGGGCGGCAGAGTGGTAGCTGGAGTGGTTGAGGACACACTCTCCCCTCACTCCGACCCCCAAGCTCTGCACCACCACCACAGCTGCAGCAGCTGGTTGTGGCTTCTATGGCAAGACACTATTTGTGGAGCTCTCAGGAAGCGAGGTCGGATCTTTCCTGGCAAAGCTGGCTCTCGGGGAAAGCCTGCAGCAAGCCCACTGATCCCTGTCCCTCCCTACTCGCTTAGGTAAGTGCTCAGTGCCTGCAAGAGCCTTCCCTGGGCCTTTACACCTTCTTTGCAGCCATGTAAACTAACACAGAAGAACTGGGGCACTGAGGAACAAGGACAAGCAACAGTGTTAGTGCAAAGGATGTGCTTCTCCTCTACCTCCCATGGTGTCCAGTACACATGTGTTCAGCTGTGATTGTCCTGTGAGGATCCTCCAATTCTTCAACTGTTAATTGTTGACGCAGGGCTCAGAGGAGCCACTTCAGTCATGGAGTTCAGCCACCAGTATGGTCAAAAACACCAGCAGTGGTGGTTTTGTCGTTTAGGCTCCAGAGTGTCTAGTCTACCCCCAGCCCCACACTTCTTAACACCCTGTAACAGGCAGAAGGGCTACCGCAAGAAAATACTCAAAGCTGGAACCTTCATTTAGCTTCCCCGAGAGGTTGTCTCTATTTGCTGATGGTTCTGTCTGGGTTGATGTAATATGTTCATTACCTCGTTTTGTTAACCACTGGTGGCAAAACTGGAATTGGCAAGTGTTGCCTTTAGCTCCTGGACTGCTCCAAGTATGTATAGATGTTATCTTGATGAATACTTGAACCGGTTGCACTAACATCATCTCTGCTACTAATTAAAATGAAGGGAACAACAGTAGGAAGTTGTTACAGAAAGCCTCCAGAAAATATGTGAGCCCAACAGTTAAAGGAAAACTCCTGAAACTGAACCCAACAGTCCTGAATCCCACCAGCCCCGTGTGACTAAGGACTGGTAAGTCCACCGAGGCATATGTTACCAGGTCCATAGCACAGAGCTCGTTCCTCACATGTTCTTTCCCCAGGGCATGGTTCTATTCAGCATCAAAACACACTGAAGGCAGAACGTGAAACCCAGCCCACCAGGAGGCATGGAAAGAAGTGCTGCTCAGCTGGTTTCTCTAATCTGTTTCTCTGTTGCACCCAGCCTGCCCCACGCCCCTCTCCAAAGCACCTTTAAGTAAACTCGCCAGAGGTGTCCTGCTACACACTAATGAATTGAGCAGAAATAAAATGCTGCTGAAGAGAGCTGGATAAATGTCTTGTCATATTTTGTTATAATCACCTAGAGCAACCTCATCATCTGTGTCATCTGTCTCTTCTTCTTAATTGTGGAGTGGCAAGCATCATGGTGACTGTGCAAAAAAGCAAAAGAAATGCAAGTTCAAGTGAGTTGGCGTAAATAATTCAGATGCACCGGCTTGTTGTTTTGACAGACAGCACACAGAAATCATGCTCTCCCAAGTTAAAGCAAGCTATGGAGAAAACTGAGCGAATCTTCCTGTTAACTTTCCAGCTCGTTGAGCGGGTGGAAACTCAGCAGTGTGACTGTGTGGAGGACAGGAGAGAGGCTGCAGGGTGTGGGAGCAGTGTAAGCACCAGCAGGCTGGAGGGCTCTAGTGCTGGCACGGCTGTACCTGCACCCGGGTGCCTGCGGCTGCACTACTATACACCACTGTGCAACTGATTGAACACGGTCAGTGCCTGAGTTAGAAAGCCATTTCTGAGTAACAGCTCAAGAATTAAAGGGTCAAAAAAAGAAGACCACCTAAAAACCAGTACATCATGCACAGCCCTTCCACAGTGCGAAGCTGAGTGAAAAGGAACTTCACGTGGTCAGTTTTAATGTCACAGTAGACTTGGATTTCCTGCCCAGCTTCCAACTCCCAAGGAACCTTACTGTATTGTGCTCTGCCTGAGAGGGAATTTGTGCCAGTTATACAGCTCTGGTAACTATGGAAAGATGCGCTCTTGGAGGCAAATGCAAACCCATGTCCCACTGCTCCAGCTCAATACTGAGCATTAGACACAGCGGTGGTTTGTGTGTGGCTGCATACGTCAAATCCTTGAACTTCTAGTCTTCCAGTTGCTTGATATATTAGTGTCTCAGAAGTTCTCCTGAACAGTGAAGACCTCCAGGAGGTGTTTCCCACCTTGAGACTTCTGTCTAAAATTACAAGGAAGACTACAGCTCAACAGCACAAAGACAAGGCGTGTTAAAGAATTCCCATACAATGTGCCAAGGAATCTTCATGGTGTTTTTAGAACAGGGTCCTGCCTACTTTGCCTTTCCCTCCCCTCTGTGCCTTCACACCTGTGCACATGCAGGAGAGGTCTCAGGTGTGGACTGGAGGCCTTGGGGACAGCTGTAGCTCCCCGTCCCTGACTGATCGGCTCTGGGTTCAGCCCAGCAGAGCGGTTGGTAGGTCTGGGAGTTTGTGTCTTTTGGGGGTCTAGGTGTCCCAGCGACCAAGTCCTGTTAACTACTTTCCTTTTATTTCAGGCATGAAGAACTCCAGCTATACAGCTGCATATGCCTTGAAGAACTAAATACACCTCTACACAAAGCTGGGGTGGAGGGATTATGAACTGCTGTGGTTTATGACTGGGGGTGGGGACTTATTTATCACAAAGTGAGTTAATTTGACCATTTGTGCAACTAGATCTGAGGTCTAAGGGACCAGCAAGGCATTTAGACATGAGTCATGCCCCTCCTGTATTGCTGGTGTTTGCTGGCACAGACCTGGTCCCTCAAATGCTTGTTTAATGGCATGATGCCATCATCATACGATAACTCACCCCAGTGGCTGGCTGGGTCCACATGTCACCACATGTACTCCTCTGACCTGACTGCAAAAAGGTCCTTCAGATCCAGATGTCATTCCTCTTTCCAGTTACGACACTCACTGAGCACTTCCCTCAACAAGTGCATCAGGAAGGCACCCTGTGAACCCAAAGAGCTCTGACCAGGAGCCAAGGGCCATCTCCAGCTGTGAGGAGATGGAGTGCATCTTGCTCCCCTTTCCCAACGCCCGGTGCTTGGCTTGGAAATAAGACCTGAGTCTTTTACTGATGACATTCAGGAAGCAGGGCTGATGTAGCTGCATAGCATGGCCCCATGCAGGACCAGCCCAGCTCTGCACACAAGCCAATTTGCTCTTTCCTTCAGTGGCACTAATTAGACCACATGCAGCTCCTCTTTCTGGAAGAGCCAGCTCAGGTATCTCTCAACTGCACGGCATGTGCCACTTTGGAAATACCCACGCTGCTTAGACAGCTAAGTAATGTCTCACAGCAGTATTGGATCTCCCAGTTCTTACTGGAAATAACCTTCTGGCGTCGACTGCCGGTGGCCTTGTCCCTTCACACATATGGCAAGATAAAACATTATTTTGAGGGTCAGGCTGATGATGGGGAAGGTATCTGCTGTTCTCAATTTCACACATAATATTTCAGCAAATGTCCGTGTTTAGCCAGCCTGATTTCAAAAGATGAAGGCAGGGGCACGAGGACAGAATAGCAACACAAATTAATGAATGTGTTTGTAAAATAATCTCTTGTATGCATAACTCACTTCTAGTACCGGATTTTCATTCTAGTCACAGATTATGCTGATTTGCACTTCTGCAGCCACTGAAATTTCTTTGCAGTCAGTTAGAGCCAGGACTTTCTGTTAAATATATATATATATATATTATTTCTCTAGGTTCATTTGAAGAGAGTGATAATGTATCATTGCTCCCAGTGGGGACATAGCTGCCTCCTAGCTTATGTCTGCTGACACGCATTAGAGCTGGGCTTGAATGGTAGCGATCAATAGTGGGAAATGCAGTGGCTGAACTGCTAAGTGCAGCTCTAATGTTCCTTATGCAAATGTTAACGCTCACCTGAGAGCACCACTGCTCAAATGAGCAAAGAAACAAGATTGACTGCTCTGTTTGCTAAATGATTCCCAATATTTCCTGTTATTTTTCGCAGTTTGCTTATGAAAAAAACAGTTGCTGAAACTGCAGAAGGTAATACCAGACAAAATTAATTAAAAAGCACCTCTCTTTTGGGGACAATCATGTATTGCACACACACTGCAGGGCAGGTGGGCTATTTCCAAGCAGGTCAGGTCACAGCTAGCTGGGTTCTGCCCCCCCCACCTGCTTAGTGCCTACTGATTCCTACCCTGATGCAGACCGAAGCAGGCACACTGACTTGGCTCTCAGGCAGAAATACTGCATGGGTGTTACATCCTTCCGCACAGCTCCTGGGCACCCCCGTGCTCCATCCAACATTGTTATCCACTAACCAGCTACTCAGTCTGAAGCTGGACCTGATTGCTCAAGTAGCCGAGCACCTGCTGCTCACACCAGATTAACAGGAGCTGCACGTCCTTAGGATTGCCAGTGGCCAGACCTGGAATTTGCTCATGCTAAAACCCAATTCATTTGCTCTGAACACACAGCTGATACATGGAGGGAGACCACTGTTATGACAGGCAGGCCCTGAGGATCTGGGATCACCTTCTCATTCCATCTGCAATCTAGAGCCATTGCAGTCATGTCTGAGCTTCATAGCAGTACTGACCTCCTTCCCCCTCTGTAATACACAGAAAAGTGGAATAGGAGGAGAAAAAAAACTTAGTTTTCTTATTTCTCTCTGCATGGTAACCCTGACCTTCGCGGCACACCTGGCTGTTACTGTGTCTGGGATGGTTTACACTTACCAGCTGGCCCCAGCACAGCTAATCAACTGCTCAGCAAGGCTGGATACAGCAGCTGCCCAGCTGAGGGTCATATGCCTTAACAGCAATTTGGCAGAGCAAGGTTATAAAGAAGGAAAGGAGGCATTAGAAAGGTTGTGCTTCTGGGTCTCTGTGCCCCAAGGGATGACTGGATGGGGACTTCAGCCAGAGGAAGGTCAGTGATAGACCGAGAGGTGAGTCTTGGTATAGAATTAGTATGAATCTGTGCATAAAGCAAGAAGCAGCTCTGCATCCTGGGTCTGGCTGTCTGAGGAGCTTTGGACAGACCCTGTGGTGAGGAGGGGGCTAGATCCTGAGCTGTGAAATGGTGGAAAAGATGATCCCTCGCTTCAGGGGACGTGTACACTTGCCTTTCTCATTTTTCTATTTCTTCTTATCATCTAGAGATAACAGCAAAGCTGCAAGGAAACTTGTGAGCTGAGTAAGATAAAAGGCCAGGGTTTGCCTGTGTCTGCCAGGAGCTGGGGTGCCTAGGGAGCCAGGGGCAACGTTATGGGCAGTTGAAGCAGTAAGTGTCCTGCTGCACGCCCTTTCCCTGGGAAAGGATTGAGGCAACAAAACAAGGAGAAGTTGTTAATGTGACTGCCTTGCAGATGTGCTGTCTGGAGGAGTCTGGTTTGGGAAAAGCTGAGCAGAAGCGATATGCTTGATCTTGAAGGCAAGGAGCCTTGGAAATGCTGCTGGGCTCAAGTTGTCTGAAGCTGTTGGTTCCTTGTGTGATAACACTGCCTCAGCCAGCAGAGCCTGCGCACATTCATCTGTGGGGAAGTATGTGGTCAGACTGTAAAGAAAGGACGTATCTTGGCACACGGTCAACTTTGTTTGCTATTATCACTAGTAAGCTGGATGCCAGCAGGTATTTATCAGTGGTTGTAAACCCTTGTGAGGTGTCATGGAGAGAAGGCAAAACGTTTCCTTGGCTTATGTGACAAATTGCTCGAAAGGGTGCATTCTTTTACTCTGTGACTTGAGGGAGCATCAGCCTGCTACATCTTGCTGTCCATGTGCTTTGTACCTGTTCTACGGGTGCTCACCTGAACACGGTTTGGGTGCAGGTATGTGTGAAGAGCCCTGGTGCTGCATAATGCTGGGTGTGTTGGGCTGCAGCACTGTTAGCCTTGCAGCGGCACCAGCTGTGAGGCCAGGAATTTGCTCCAGCTGGGGAGCCAGCTGAGCTCTCTTGATCAAGCAAATTCAGTAGCTTAGTTAGATCCTTACTTGAGGAGTGTTGTCTGCACGTTAACTTTGGATTATTCCTGCCTGAAATGCTTGCAGTAGTGACCTAGACAGTACAAGAGTCATCAGCAAAGCACAGGTGTACTTATTGCTAATGCATGTGTCCCAGGCTGTGTTCTCAAAGTCCTTATTGCCTCTGCAAAGGTTTGAGCTTTTTAAAACCAGAAACTGTGCAACAATATGCTCTCCAGTGTACCACCACTAGTGAGTGCTTATCCAGTGCAGCCTGATTTTGGCTTATTGTGTTTCAAAGGTCATAATCCCTTACTGTGCTACACAACTTCATTTCTTTACCTTTCTAAAGCAAGAAATATACCCTGGAAAAGCAATGTGCTCTTCTTGAGGAGAATTGTTTAGACCACAGTTTCTAACCCATAGTTTTGTTGTTACAGCTCTGCTTGCCTATGAGCATAGCTAAGGGATGTGATTACACTGTCTGTCTCTGCTGACCCTAGACATGGACATGAGAGCAGTTGCTGTCTGATTTCTCAGTGAATCCTTCACGTGACCTGTCTTGAGGGTGTGGACCCAAGGGAGAATTTCCTTATGGGTAAATAAAAACTTGTTAAAAATGCAAACAAAACCCCAGAGAAGTAAATTCACAAAGTGCTGGAGAGGCTGGTTCTGTTGGTCCTGACATAAGGATTTCAGGCAGATCTGTAGGCCAGAGGCGGTAGGTGCAGTCGTTGCTCCCTGCATAGCCCGATTAGCACAGCAGTGGATATGGAGAGAAGCTGCAGTTCTCAACTTCAGAGTTCTAATGGTAAGAGTATGAAAAGAAAAGCCATCATCTTCTTTCTTCTATCCCCTCCCTCCTATAAGGCTCTAGCAGCTGCTTCTAGACATCTTTTTGATGCATTTTTAATCTTCCTTACGGGTATTGTTCTTACCTACTGATTCCCATTACAGGTGGTAGAAAGGGAGTTTCTCTTTTCTGAGTTCCAACCTCTGGATGAATCTGAAAATCTAATGGGAAGTGTGTATCTTTATCAGTTCTTGTTTTACCTGCTGTGTATAAATGCATGATGTACAGTCTTGCTATAAATAGGCTCGCTCCTCGGCATCTGACCCTGGCTGGCTGCTGTTCCTGTTTCCCATCCCTGATGCTTAGTGAGTGAGAGCTGTTGATTTCCGTATGGAGCTGGGCTAAACCAGCAGCGATGCTCCAGGCCTTGTGGATTTTTGTAATTGCTGAAGGATTTGGTTATCTTAGGTAACAAGCCCTCATCTCTGGTGGGAGAGAAGATTGTTTCATGCAGCCATTTATGTTCTTGAAATGGTAGTGCCCTTTTACCTTTGAGATTTTTAACGAGGCAGAAAGGTAATATTGCCTGACCTTGCTTTTGGCAGTGAGCATGAACTGATGGCAGCCAGTAATGCTTTCATCTGTTCTCAGCTCAACTTCTTCCTTCCCAGTTCTCTTCTCCCTGCTTGCCCTTGTAATTGGAGATAAGATGGACCCACATAGTTATGCAGCATCAGAAATGTAATCTAGACATCTCTTCTGTGAATCGCGTTTCTAACGTGCCCTTCAAGCAGAAATCAGATGCCTACAAACTGTTTTCCGTGAGCTGCTTGGAAAAAATCTGAGCTGCAACTATTGATAGATACGTGTCTGAGGGACACCTGGAGGTGTCTGATGTTCTCATAAAACCAGCACAATACTTCACTGAAAAGCAGCTTTGCTCAAGGACAGCTTTATCCTCTTCCTAAAAGGAGATCAAACTCTTCATGGGAGGGCAGGCAGGGGCCACTAGGGACTTTGATAAGGTGATGGAAGCCTCTAAGTGATTCATTTTTTGAGCAGAACAGGAGTTCAGACTGTGCGTGCCTGCAAAGGAGATTTTAAAATACTCTCTTATGCTGCCTGGGAACAATGGAGGACTTGGTGAAAGATCAGGTTAATTTTCTGTCTTTGTGCCCTGTCCAGGCCATTTTGTTGCTGAACAAAACCCTGCTTGCTGTGCAGTGGAGCAGCTAGCCAAGGTTCAGATTCCCAAAGCTGGACCCTCTTTTCAGAGCATCACTGAGCTTCTATCTTGTGTTCCAGAATGACAAACTTGTAGAAACATGGGAAGGAAAATCTCAGCTAAGGGGAAGCAAGAGCGGGGGGTGAGCAATGCATGCAGGTGATAGGCAAAGAATTTTGACAAACTTTTTGTCACTATACTGAACTCTTCCAAGTGCAAAATAATCCTTACTTCCAGATCTTGTCCCTGTCCTTGGGGTCTCCCTTGTGGGAGGCCTGATGGCTACCTACAAGCACATATATTGGTAAGGCCAAGGAAACTGAAAGCTTGGAGGAGGGTCAAGGGAGGTATCCAGATGAAAAAGAGCTATTTGGACAATGCCGTTGCTTTGGTACAGATGTACCTGCACCTACCTGCTCCTGACAATATGGGCTGATACCTTGAGGCTTTATTAAAAACGAAGTTGTAGATTCTGGAGCCTCTAAATAAACAATAAAATGTTCAGATAAACGATTGCTCTGAACTCCTGATTCTGCTGGATCTGGGGTGTCTCAGAACCACAGCAGTTAAGCAAGCTACTGCGTTTGACTAAAAATGTATGTTCCTTAACATTCCCCTCTGCACAAGTCTTTTGTGTGTTTGAATCCTTTAAGTGAAGAAATGAGATGTAATGCTCTGGAATGCCCAGAGCAGAGTGGTCAGTGAAATCCTGTGTTGTGGGGCCCAGTAATGCTGGGTTATCCAGATTAGACACTGCATCTGATTATCTTGCTGATAATCCTAGCCTCAGTAATTTAATCAGGATGGGGATTGCAAGGCCAGGATCAGGCAGGAATAATGGGTGATTTCCCGCTTGTGCATCTGTGGTACTTGGAACTCTTTGTGGCAATATCTGTAATACATTTAAACAAATATACACATATGATAGTGCAGTATTGCAACTGGAGTCTCCTGTTGTTTCTCACTGTAGGGGAGAAGTCAGTTATTGAGTGGCTTGGGGCAACACAGATTCCTGCATTTGCTTTCTTCAAATTTTCAAAGTGTGTGTGAGGAAACTGATGTGTGATGCTAATTTAAACAAATTGGGATGGCGAAGAGAATGATCCAGTCCAGTAAGAATAGATGGTGTTAACCTGCCTCTGAGGTAGGCAACGAGTCCTGCCTCTACTTCTATGGGAGAGCTGGGTAAAGTGATCCATGTCCTGATCCAATGTCTGGCAAAGGCTCTCTCGGTGTGAGTTGGGAATAAAGCTGCTTGGGTACATGTTTATAGAAGTGCTTAAAAGGGCAGCTGTGTTCACGACATTTAATTTGGTCCAAATGCAGTGATTTAGACTGCCTGACACTTAAAAGTGCCAGGTCCTACAGAAAAACTGGTAACCAATGTATTCAGCTTCCCCAAACCTGAAATAAATTAAGACCACCTTGTGAGACCCACCTAAATATGTGCACATGGGAATAGGAACTACTAAATGGAATATAAAAAGGCAACTTTTCCCGTGCACTCTATGAACCTGGCCTAGTAGTTAAGTAGCTAGGCAGTGTCTTATTCAAGGGTGATTGGTAGTGCCTTAGGATTTGGGATGCATGCTGCAAGATACAGGCTAGAGGGTAACGGATGCGCTTGGAGCATCTCCATGCATAGCTGAGTGTCACAATTTACGCTGAGCTTTTACCACAGCGCGTACATGTGATCTATTGGAAAGACATTTGAGGAATGCTAATATGCGTAGAGGTATAAAATATGTATCCTGTGCAGACCTGCAGCTTTGCAAGGACTGTTAAAATAAGCCTAGAGCGTAAATACGAGCTTCCAGGAGGTGCTGGTGCTGCGCGCAGCGCAGGGGATGGGGAGGCCAGCCTGGCACTTCGTGTCGCAGCCAGGAGAGGGCAGGGGCTCACGCACGGGTGGCCTCGGGCGGCGGCCGGTGCCGCAGGACGGCTGTGATGGTCCCTGCCGGGGCTGGGCACGCACCGCTGTGGGGGTGCTCGCCCCCCTGGGTCATAACGGTTGGGGGAAGCACGGGGCAGCTGTGAGACAGCGCGACGCTCGGCTGTGTCTGGGGAAGGAGGCTCGTCCTAGCGCAGGAGTGAGAAGAAGCTGAAAGCAGGGGAAGGAGGAACAACAAAAAAAAACCCACCCTCAAAACAAAACAAAACACCCACCAACGGAGAGAATGGTGCTTCGGGAAGGGGAGGAATAGCAGGTGGCAATGGCAAGCCTGGGTGCTGGGCAGGGAGGTGACAGCTTTCCTCCATGTGGCAAATGTGGCTCATGTCTGCGTGCAGATGCCAGGATTGCGATGCTTCGTGCGTGTGGGAGGGCTGCAGCCGGGAGCGGGGGAGATGGCTTCGCTGGAGCTCGCAGGCTGGAGGGCTGCCTGGGGAAGGAGTCTGTGTGCGCCGGCCCAGGGTGTTTCAGTTCAGCATGACTCCTACCTGGTGCTGTCCCCTTAGAGGTGGCACCCTGAGCACCGCATTGAGGATGTGGTTTTGTTGCTTACATATTCATGACAAGGGGAATCTTCAGGATCAGTAAGTGTTTCCAGCAAATGCTTTTATTTTGGAGCTGTTTGCCAGTTGGTGCTTTCTTGGTGCTGGCAGGAAACATCTTCCCACTGGAAAACAACCTCATTGCTTTTCCTACTTGCTGTTGCTACTGGCTTTTTTTTTTTTGCTGCTGCCAGTTGGCTGCATGTCCCATCACTTGGTGTTTCTGCTGCTCTCA
Organism: Falco cherrug; assembly: GCF_023634085.1. NCBI lineage: Eukaryota > Metazoa > Chordata > Aves > Falconiformes > Falconidae > Falco > Falco cherrug. The sequence goes on from NC_073707.1 coordinate 20,144,575, forward strand.
GCCTTGACATTGCACCTTCTTATTTCCTTGCTGTCTGTCCTCTTGATTGCTACAGCTGACACCCTGTCATCCTGAACTTCTTGTCTTCTCATCCCACCGCAATGTGGAGCTTGTTGATTCCCAGTCCTAGTTCACTCTAGCCTTGGCTTCCTCTGCTGCTGTTACTTGGAGGGTTTCAAATCCTATTGCCATGCTGGTGGTGTTAAACTTTTCCAGTTTTGCCACCTTGCTGACTAAATAGTTTTCCTTCTCTAGCTTTCTTCCTGGCAGGGGATTCAGTCACAACTGGCTTCCTGCCACCTTGAGTCAGTCCAAACCCTCCTCCTCTGCCTTCATTTCTTTTTCTGACCAAAATCTCTTCTTCTAAGTTTAAGAAGAAATTCGAGATGATGTGCTCCTCTTTCTTGTCCTTGTCTCTTGGATGTGAGCACAGGCACCTTCTCTCAACTCCCAGACTCCATGGATCTATTCTTATCCATGCTGTTATTCTTCCCCTTCAGTCCACCCTCTCTTCTGGCAGCTCTTCCTTCCAAAACAAACTTTGTATGCAAGCCCCCACGTGTTTCTCTAAATACAGCCTATCTCTGCACCTTGACTTGCAAAGTACCTTCATCAGTCAGCCCTTCTTTCCTCCCCTGTCCTTACTCTTAGCACTTGGGATGTTCTTCCTCTGTTCTTCCCTTGCCTCCCTAGACTGTCTTCCACAGTGTCCCTTGGAGGATGCTGTTCTTCCCTTTTGGCCTTTTCCAGTCTAAATTTGTACAAGTGTCCCATATCACTCTGTCCTTGGGCACTTTCTCTCCTTCCTTTACATCTTGTTTAACTGATCTCATCCAAGCAGTAAATTGCCTTTGTGGTTGCCTTGTCACCTCTTCTCAGCCTGAGAACAGGAGGAGACAGGTCTATCTTGAGGATCTCTGTAAAGATGCAGCTATTTGCTTCAGTCTTAGGGCAGAGCCCTTCTGTGTTCCCTCGCCTCCAGTCCCTTCCTGGTTTTCCAGTGAGAAAAGATGTTGCCATTAGGCCCTCAACCTGCATGTCACTTGCCTCATGTCACTGGATTCTCAGGTCATAGCTATTTTAATGCATACCTTCCTTCTTCCACACCACACAAACCCTCATTACTGACACTGTTTTTCCCCCTTGATGGGAGTGATGTCAGGATCCTCGTGTCTATGCTGAAAGTTGCTTCCAAGGTGGCCCTTTCCCTAGCTTAGGAAAATATCTCTTGGAGTTGTGTTTCTGTACAGCCAACCACTAATGCAGCAAATACTGTAAAAAATGCCCAAGGAGCTATTTTCTTCTTCCCACCATTCATTCTCTGCACAGCTGCTCCTCTGACAAGAGAGGAATATCCTCTTAGCACTGTTTGCTAAAGCTTGCTGCTTAGTTCTGGTATTTTAGTTTGGAAAGATAACCGCTTTGACTAAGAAACATAAATACCCTTTTACCTCATCAGTCACTAAGAAAAGGGTTCTAGAAATGCTGGGGATGAAAGGCTAATTTTATGTGCAGTAGAAAATGTGATCCTGGGGAAGGACAATAGTGATTCTGTTCTGACCCTCCTGAAACACATGGAGATCAGCTGTGGGCACGGCTGGGATGGGTACTGGCAGGACTGTGCTCCTTGACATATCCTCTCAGCTGGCTGTCATGTCCAGTTCTGGTCTGCATGGCAAATTTGTGCAGCACTGACACAGCTAAAAAGCTCTGCTATGCCAGGGCTTCTGGGCCAGAGCAGGGTCTTCAAGGGCAAGGCTGGAATTCAGGCAGAGAAACATGAGTCTTTCTGATCCTGTCTAGGTGGTAAGTTGAGCACTTTCTGGACCTGGCTCTTGAAAAGACCTCAGAAACCCAACCTGGGCAGCTCTCCATGATGGGAAAACAATCTTTTATACTTAATGTGTGGTGGACTCTGTAGACTAAAGGAAGAATCTGCACAGTAGCATGTGGTTCTTCCAACTCAGTGCCATGCTGGCTGTAGTCCATTTGAACATCTAACTGGCAGGAGGTTACCATGCTGCCCATGATCTCAGCCTTGCTTCATCCCTTGCTGTAAGGTCTGCAACAAGAGCAGAAATGGAAAACTGCTGTAGCGTGAACAAGATTTAAATAACTTGCTGGTTACGCTGAGTATAATCCCAGATTCTTCCTTGAATCTCCACTATTTTTCTACATTTATATTTAACTGTCACTTAGAAGATGCCACTGCAATGTTTGGAAAACACTACAGATTGCTATGTTTACTCCACCTATGGCAAGGAGAAGGGTTGTACTGACCAGGTAAAGCTGAGCTCCTTCTAAGCAGTCATGCTCTGCAAGTCCTGTGTTAAAGGTGTGTGGTTTGGTTGTGCAGATGTGTGATGCAGCTGGAACTCCCCTGCACCTCTTGGCCATAGTGTGGCCACAGCTGCCAAGGGGGGAACAAGCAAGAGCCTCCAAATGGTTTTCATCCTTTCAGGGTCAGGCATAGCGATTTTCACACTGCTTGGGTTGGTTGCAGCCCAGGCTTCTGGGATGGATTCAATGAGATCCCACCAATCACGGAAAGCAAGGCTTAAAGAAATTGCTACGTATGTGTATAAGCAAATCAAACAAACCCACCAAGCTTTTCTAGAAGCAAAGCCTCAGCAGATAAGATCAGAGGCAGGCAGTATCTTGGTAGGTTTATTAAAGAATCCATTGAAGTTTGCCTGTGTCTGGCAGACCGGGGAACAGGTGGCAGCTCAAGTCCATTTCTGGATACTGTGCTGGTTGGAAACCACGGTTCCCTGAGCTTTAAATTAGAGTCTTCATGGGTATTCTGGGTCTGACTGGTGCTTTCCTGTCGGTGCCAGACCCCTCTACCTTCAAGGGAAGTGTTGTCCTTGCAGCTCAATCTAGGTTGTCACAAGAGTTCATATACTCACCACATAGTTTATATCCCACTTAAAAAAGACACTGGAGCAGAAAACATCATCATCTTCACATTGCAGAGCTGCTGGAAGCTGGTGTAGGTTGAAATGGCTTTAGGGGTCAGGCTTCACCCAGGCAAGGCAAAACTTAGAATATTCACTTCAGTGGTCAGGTTTCTCCTAGAGGCATGAAGAGGTGTCCCCTTAGCTTGCAGCCTTTCGTGTCAGGGATGAAGGTGCTCTGTGGATTCTGTCTGTTCCTGTGGATTTGATTTTTGAGGGGAGAGCTCAGCCCTTCTCCTTTCTTCACTCCTCTTCCCCTTGTTTTCTATGACATTTCACTTTTATATGAATTTCACTTCTCAATATTTTTTTGTTATATCTGCCAAGTGAAATTCAAGCTCTGAACTGGTCTGGCCAAATGGCTGTCAGTGGTGCTGGTATCAAACAGCACTTATCTGCCTCTTGTATTTGGACAAACTCTGTGTTTCAGCTTGAATTATCACAGAAAGATCTGATTCCCTGAGGCACGAGAAGGCTGTACTACGAATACACTGATGCTAATGGTCTTGGCTCTGCAGGCTTTATTGCATTTGTTATTTTGTAAGGTTCTGGAAAACACAGCATTAAAATGAGCAGGGTAAATGTAGGCAAGTGGAAAAAAATGTTGGAGTCAAATAGGAGATTACTCTGTGCCCAAGGCTCTGCTTGTCCCCTACCTCAGCAACACTGGAAGAGCCTGGCACATGCACAGGATTTTGATGGGTGTCAGTCCCCATTCAATACCTGCCTTGCAGGACTGTGGAGTCTGAGGTGGAGTTTGGTGCTCTAGAAATGGCTCTTCCATGGTAGGAATAAGGCAAAGAAATTGCCTCCAGGGATTTGGGCCTCAGCAGAGGTCAGTCTGCTATGATTTTTTGAAATACCAGGTAAAAAATAAGAATGTTACTCAGCCCTGATGGCTGTAGAGTAGTGATGAGCTAATAGTTTGTTGTTGTAGGAAACGGGCATAGGCAAACAGGATTTTAAGATAAATAGTCTATTCCCTGCAAGCATTTGAGCACCTGGCTCTTTGGAGGGCTGAGCTGCCATCAGGAAGACCCTTCCTGCCTCTGCCCTGTGACGGTTTGGGTATTTTTTCCTTGTAAAGCATTCCAAACATATATAATTACCTTTTTTAATCAAGTCAAAAAGGGGCCAGTGCTTGAGTAGCTCTATCCAGCAGCTTATTGTATTTTTCCTTTTTACATGAAAATCTTCAGCTTTTATAAAGGTATAGCAACCTGACTTCAGACACCTTCCTCCCTGTCCCCACTTGGCAGGGGAGGTGAATTTATTTACCAGACCGAATAACTAGAAGTCTGGGGTGAATCTCAGAGAGTCTGAGAGCTAGCCCTGAAAACACAAATATTTTGCTGCAAGGCCTGAGAACAACCTCCAGCTTCCCTGGACTTGGAGTTCAGGGTGCTCAGTACCTCACAGAAAACTAAAACTGGGAGTTGAGCTTTTTGGATGAGATCCAACTACCATTGAAGCTGTCATCAAGACTCTTGTCAATGTCAATGGGTGTACATGGATGTTGATGAAGAACAGTAGCAGAAGAAAGCTGGTGGTACTCTACTAGGCCAATGCTGGCGCTCGGAAAGACCTTCCTCTGGGTCAATACAAGATGGTTACCTCCATCTGTGACTTTCTTCCTCAATAATTTAAGTTAGTTACAAGTAATTGCAAAACTACTCCCTTGTTTTGGTACTTTTGTGACTTTGGTGCTTTTTTTCCTTTATTAATATAATACTGACTGATGAATCTCAACAACATTTGATCAATAATTTTATGTGATTAAATTGACTGTACTTGCTCAATGGTTGTGGCTTTCTTTAGTCTTTGTTCCGCACCCCAGCTCCTGATGGACTTAAGCTATGCTTCTAGCAACTACTTTGATGATGTAAGGAAGTGACATCAGCTGATGTAGTAATTGTTTCTCTTCATAATCAGAAGCTAAGTATGTCATCCTCAGGGTGTTGGATTACAGCTTGTAGAATGTTCTTTGTATTTTACTCTACCTATATAAAAAAACCTTCTAGTATCTGTTTACTCCTCTCTTCCCCCACTGTGTTCTTTACTTTTTCAGTAGTGTTAGAGGTCCTTCCTGCTGCTGCTGTGTCATGGCCTACTTTCTTGGAACCTGCTGCTTTGGCTTGTGCTTATCTGAGCACAGCTCATGGCACGTGGACATCTTCTAGCATGGTGTGGTACAGAGCTGTTTTGTTTTCTGTCCTAAAGAAATCTGTTCTGCTGGCTAACAATGGCAGTTAGCTAACGATGCCAATTTGGAGAATAGATGCTTTGGAGTCCAAAAAAAGGACTTCCAGAAGCACTTGGCTGAGTCCTGCTCCCCATTGCAGCTGGTTTCAAGCTTAGACCCACACTGAACATCAAGGTTCATAGTTATTTCCTTCCCCTTGGTCAGAACCCAGTGCAACTCCTTTTTGATTGAGCTGTTCATTGTTGTTAAGGAACACCGTCTTTAAGCTCTGGGCAGGACAAGTGCCTGTCTGCTGCCTGCAGTGAGAGCAGCTCTCTCTAGCTGGGAAGTCTGGTCTGGGTGCTGAAGCTCCGAACGGGCTGACACCTTGGTACCTAGATTCACACTCCCTTGAAATCAAAGAACCACCAAAGCTGGCTTGTGGCCAGTTTCGTGCCGAGCTTGGTACAGAAGCCGGGTCCCTTGGCACTTGAGATTGTGCCTCTGTGCCTGATGCCATTTTGGATGGTCACCACCAGAAACCGGGGCTGAGCAGATGAAATACCATCACTGATCTGCTTCCTCCTGGCACATCCAGCCTCACGCAGACATGGCAGTGTGTGTGTGGCTACATGCACGACCTTGCAGGCTGGCTGGTGATTCTGCCCTCATGAATGGAGGTTTCCTCTAGACAAGGAGGCACTGTGCCAGGGTAGCAGATGGGCAGGAGCAGGAGCAGCAGCAGCTGGGAGACCATGTATGAACATCATGTGGGCTTACTGTCTGCAACAATGCCAAAATGGCCACTTGGCTTTTACATGCCTGTGCTTGGGGTTGCTCCTAAGCCAGCCGCTTCCAGAGGTGAGATGCGGGAAGGTGGCAGGCAGCACCGACTGCCACAGGTGCTGGGCTCTGCCCAGCATCCACCATCAATGGGAGAACCAGCAGGTTCCTCAGGGACTGGAGGCCTGGGTAATATTTCTACCTCTGGAGCACCATGTGAGAGCAGCCAGACCGAGCACTTGCTGTTCCCTCTCGTTTGTACAGGCTGAGCTCCTCTCTGCCAAGCAGAGACCTTACCTCCCTGCATGCTATCCCAGTACTGCTGGGGCGAGGGAGCAGCTCTGTAGACCGCTCTTGACCAAAGCGCATTGGTCTGGTGGGGCGGGCAGGTCTCCAGTAGTGTGTGCTGGGCAAAAGTCCTGCTGATCAAACAGTGCAGGTGGCCCTGAAGAAGCTCTGTATTGGCAGCCCCACACAGACAACTCAGGACTAATATCAAGGGTGAATAATTCTGCCTTTCCCAAATAGTAATCCCTGTGCCATGACAGGAGCCAAGGACATACTGAAGCATTATGAAGAGGAGGGTCTGCACAGGGTGGCTTATGCCTGAACTGAGCCACCTTCTTATTTGTACCATGATATCGGCTCACTTTGAGAGCTTGAACATGTGAGGAAAACAGCTGGCAAGCGAGGGAAGCACCCCTGGCAGCCATGTGGTACAGGAGAGTGGTGCTTGAGAAGCTCTCCTTCCACTTTGGCTCAAAATGTGTGGATGGGAAGGAGTCCGGGCTTAGCACATCTGCATCTCTCAAGTGCTGCAATGCTTTGTCTCTCTGTGGTTTTGAGAACAACTTGATGCACTACTGAGATGTCACTAATGTGTGTATCTTCGTTTGATGCTTGTTATTTGCAAAGCCACGGTAGACACAGATCTGACTTTCCTGAGGAGAACCAGTGATTACCTCAAGCTGGTCCAGCTTGTTTGATACTCTAATGCAGGATTCATGGTTGAAATCTAGAGTAAAGCACAGCCCGTATTATATTCCTTTCTACTGAGAAGTAGTTTGAAAGGTGGCCTGTAAATGGCAAGGGAGGGGAAAATACCCACTGGATTTGTTCCCTTGAGTTTGCTTCTTTGTATTGAGGAGAGAAGCCTTGAAGAGGCTTTGTCTGTGTTCTGCATCAGGAGGGCCTTCTCTCTTCAAGCTGCCTTTTTATTTTAAGAACATGTTACCTCAAAGGCTTTGTGATGGTTTCATGACCTGGAATGGAACTTGTGATGTCCCACATGTGACCCAGAAAGACATCTGATAAACTGTGATTGAAAATGAGTGTGTGGATTGGTGGGTTTGGGTGTTTTGCTTGAACTATGCACCTACCTGCTGTTACCTCAAAGGAAGAAATGCTTAAGAGCTCAAAAGCAAACCAAAAATCAACAGAAATGTTTGTTTTGCCTTACTCCCCAAGGGCAACCCTCTGAACTCCTAATTCACGTACTTCTCCATTGAAGAGAATCTGCATAAAGAAAAGCTCTAGAAGAAAGCAGCCTACCTCTGCAAATGGAGAGCATGTTGTGCCTGTCCCTTTCAGGACACTGGAAAAATATATTTCCTATGTTTGGGAAAGTTGGTTTTCACGTATTCCCATGGCAGTGGGGCTCAGCCTGATGCTTGCAGCTAGGAACTGTCTCCCAGATTTTTCTGTGAAGCTGAATTATTGATGGCTTTTAGCTTTGCAGGGAGCACACAGCTTTGAAAGGAGTCTCTTGGTCCCTTGGTCTGATACTACAAATGGTGCTTCAGATTATGTTCTTAGTAACTAGCCTGGACGTACCTTAAAAGCTAGGGTGTTTCTTTGCCCTCGCTTCCTCCTGTTGAAAATTGTTCTTGAACTTGGATGCCAGGAACCTTAACGTCCTCTGGGAGTTTGTCTGGTTTTAACCTGTGGGAGTTGATAACTTGAGTCCTGGAGTTTTAAAAGAACTGGCTGAGGAGTTATTGAGCACTCTGGTGTGTATTCTGATTGCATTTTGGACCATTAGTAAGGACTAATAGACCTTGAAAGAGTTATTGTTCCTTTGCTTTTCCAAAGTAGCACACAGGTTGGCCCTGGAAGCATAGTCTGGTCACTTTGGCATTGATGGTGGATAAAGACATAGCAATGGGGAAATAGGATCCCACCAGTCAATGAAAGAAACTGAAGAAACAATAGAAATTTACTTCAACCTTTGGTCAAGTCATAAAGTCTAAGTCTGCTTTGTCAGTTCTTTTATAGTGCATTTTGAGTCAAAGCTCACCTATAGAACCTGAACGTTCAGTCTGGAAATAAAATGAAAGTAATGTTATTCTTTGTGATAGCATACGATTTATTAACTGGCTCCTACAAGTTTACTGTGTGAACTTTATGTGACGGGTCTTCATCCAGCTGGGCTGTTTCTAGTTCATTTTCAGGGGCATGTTCTTGCACTAAGACACCATCTCTAACTGAAGTACCCTGCCAGCTGGTGGGGTGGTAGCTGAGATGGGAGCAAGTGGTGTTCAGAGCTGCCTGGACAGCGTACGCAGGTGGGATTGTGGACACCATGTTCTCCTCCATAAAGAGTCCAGGGTTCTGCTCTGGGACAGGTAAAGCCTCTAGGCAGTGTCTGCAGGATGGGTTGCAGTGACTGGTTTGCCGGTACTGGGCTGTAGATGAGAAGGAGAATGTAAACACCAGGATGTATAAGGAAACAGCAGGAGAGAGGAATTGCTGCTCCTGTGTTTAGGAACTTATGCAGTGCTGGAGCCATCTCTCCTCTGCGTGTGCAGCTCCCAGCACAGTGGATGCCTTGAGCAGTTTTTTCAGTAACACTAATCATAAAATAAGCACAGAGCTGGGTTTTACCATACCCGTTGCACCAAAGCTGAAAAATCTGGAAAAACTTAAGAGCTACTGGAATAATTCTGGTGTGGAGAAACTTCCTTACCAGGGATGAACTTAAGGAGTCCAATCCATGTTCTCTGAAGAAGCGACTTGATCCCGCACCCGGCTGTGAATGTTTTTTCAACTTCTCACGAGCAGGAGAGTGCTTATCTTATTAAGCCAAGGGAGAAACAAAATCCAGGGGCTGGATGCAAAAGCAGAGAAGCACAAACTAGCCGTGAGGCGGATGTTTTATGAATCAGCATAATTAATCTTGAAAAAACACAGCCAGGGAAGGCCTGAACCTGAGACCGGGCATCTGGGAAGAGAACCTCTCCATGTCTGCAGGTGCTGTGGGCTCAGCGGCACAGGCAGGCTGGGGCGAGCGCGGTGGTCCCCTGACCCCGCCGGTTTGAGGGAAGTGGTCCGGGGGGCTGGCGGCGCACCCACCACCTGGGGCAGCGGCCCCGGTGCCTGCAGCAGCCGTGCCGCACAGATGCCGCCCCCGGGTCGTGCCCGCCTGGGGAAGGGGCGCCCCGGCGGGGCTCCCGCAACGGGCCGGCGGGTGCTGGCGCCCGCGTTGCGTAACGCGACGGGCCGGGCGGCGGGGCGAGGGGCCGGGGCGTGCGGCCGCTCCCCGTGCGCGCCCCGCGGAGCCCGCAGCAGGGGGCCCGGCGGTGCCGCGGTGCGGGCCGCGGAGGCGGGGCGCGGGCGGGGCGCGCATGCGGGCGGTGCCAGGCAGCGCGGCGGGCCGCGGAGCCACTCGCCCCCGCAGCACCGCTCCGCCAGGGACAGCTCCCGCCGGCGCCCAGGTAACGCGCTCCCCCCGCGGCCGCGCTCCGCTCCGCGCCGCTTCCCCCGTGGCGGGGGTGCGGGGGGCCCGGCGGCTCACGCCGTCTCCCCCGCCGCTTGCTTGCTTGCAGCTCCGAGGCTGTGTCGGCGCCGTCCCCACCGCGGAGCAGGCAGCGGCGGCCGGCTCTGCCCGCCGGGCTCTCGGGGCTTTCGGCTGAGGAGGGAGCGCGTCTTCCGGCAACTTCCCGGCGCCCGCAAGGCTCCGCGATGGAAGGGAAAGGTGGGTCGGGGCGCGGGGGGGGGGCGGCGGAAGGACCGCAGTGGCCGGGCCGGGAGCGCGGCACGGGGCCGGGAGCAGCCGTGCCGTGCCGTGCCGCTGTGGTAGGTACATTGCAGCACCGGCAGGGAAGCGGGCTCGGGGAGGCGCTGCCCTTCCCACGCCAGCGGGTGGTATTCGGCCGGTGGCGTAGCGGAGTGTGGCGAAGGGTGGTGGTTTGGGCTGTGTGTTTGTGGTCCCTTTTTTTTTTTTTTTATAATTTATTTATTTCCCTTTAGGGTGAGACAGATGTTAGTTGGTGATTTGTTTTCTTAATGCTAAGGATTTGCATAATAAATATGAGGTCTGTCCCATGTTTTTTTCAGTCAGTCAGCAATGGGGAGGTTTTTAGGAGATGAAAAACATTTCGTGATTAGAATGGTGGGGTTTTTTTTAAAAAAAAAAATCAGTTTTTTTTTCTGAAACGAGAAGAACAGGGCTGTAGAGCTCTGCCCTCATTACGTTGCATATTTAACACATCAGAACATCCTAATAGATTGGGGCAAATGCAACGAGTATTGTGCTATTGAACTGTCCACCCCAGAAAGGCACGCAATATTTAATGATTTTCCCTCTATCTCGTATGTTTGCATACGAAGAGATGTAGAGCTCACCCAAATATATCCCTTCGTGTTGGGCATGTATATTTTGTTTCCATACATAGCTATGTAGTCCTGCCCGCTTATTTACTTATCTACCTCTACCGTTGCATCAGACATCACACATTCAACTGGTACATGAACTCAAAATCTCTGTGTGTTAATTGCCAAGCAAGTATTGATGGTAAGTCAGCCCATGCAGAGGGAAGGCTAGTTGCTGTTGCCATTCCCACCTAACCCTAGCTGCCAGCTCTCCTGTATAACACAAAACTGGTGGCTGTTTAATTGATAGAGATCAAGGCAGTGGGAGAATATGGACTATATTAATTCAAGGAAAATGACGGTGGACTTGTATAACACAATACTACATACCTTCCAGGGAGTTGAGCAAGCTATATTTAAACCTCAGGTTTATTTTTGTAACTGTCTTGTCAATCAGGGCTATAGTTCTCCTGTGTGGGAATATCTGATTATATGCTGATTAAGGAAGGAAGCTATTTCAATCATATGGAGGCAGTATGTCCTATAAAGTACAGATTCTTGTGGGCAGTGATCAATAGCATTAACAGGGTTTGAGGACAGGTAAGTACCTCTTTTAAGAAAGTTCACCTGCAAAGACTTGACTTGGGTGAGAAGCTTACAGCAGTCACGTTAGCATCACTGTTTTTCTTGATTATCCACACTGTTTTCACAGTTAACCTGAGACGGGACACCTTTACTTTTTTGGATGCCCTACTGGTACATGACTTGATGCGAAACAAATAGACTGTGACTTTCGTATAACACGTTATGTGCCTTGTCATGCACTACACAAGCAGGCAAAAAGCTCTGTGGAACTTATGATGGAGCTCGTGTAGCTGGGGTTGGGCAGGGGGCAGAAAGGTAACATCTGCAGTAAAATGAAAGAAAAAGGGTCCAGCTAGCTGGTGGCAGAAGCACCACCTGAGAGTGCATCACCTGATTACTATCTTGTGAAAACAGATAGTGGCTGTTACGGTGCAGTCACTGCCTGAGTTGGCGATGAGCAGCTGAACAAGGCAGCCTTTTGGGCCACTGGTACTTGTGTTCATTAGTTGCGAGATGGGCTGCACAGCAGCCTGTGTTCCCAGGCTCTTGGCTTTGGCAAAAAGGTTATTAGGGGTGAGACAACGCCAAGAGTCACTACACTGTAATCTTTGGGGAAAAGAAAATAATAAAATAAATCTCAGCAGTTTGCTCTTACCAGAGATTTTCCTTGATGAGGTGGAGGTGGGGAACAAATACTCCCTGGGTTTCCTCTACCTGTGCAGAAAAAAGGGATGTTTAGAGCAAACCCAGCAGAAATCAAGGCGCCAGAACGGGACAGCTCCAAAGTAGAGATGACCTTAAAGGCAATAGACAAGCAACTTTGGCATCTCAATGGGAGAACTAGAAGGCAGAAGTCTGCTCACAGCAGGAATCCAGTTGTGTTGGCACTGAAGTAATCCTTGAAACTCGCTTAGTGTTGGAGTAGCTTGAGAAGGCCTATGATGTGCAGATCTAATGGACTGATTCTGTGTACGCATATAGCAAGGCACAATGCAGGATGTCTCCCCAGAGGGCAGGTATGGGCCAGCCTAAGCCCTTCACATCTTCAGCTTTTATGATTAATCCTAGATGGACTTGCAACTGCATTGCCTTACTGAGGACTTGTTTACATTTTATTTTCATTACTAACCAAGCCTCTGCATTGCAAGTCCTGTTTTATGAGACTGCTGCTTGTAGACAGTGTTTCACTGAAGTCATCACTTGCTTTTGAAATGCTTCCTCCTGCAGCCCTTCTCCCACCCCTCCAGTCTTCCTTGGTGCAAATCTTAGAACATTTCAAACTCAGCGTTATGCAGATACTGGGGAAGAGTGTGTGCTATATTAAGCAACATAAAGTCTGTTTAAGAAAACCTACCTTCTGGTCCCTGAATTCAGCTGTTCCTGGTGACTGCTGTGGACTTTTCTGCCTAGGATTTGCCATCCCAGGACGACTTAGTTGTCTGAATGTGGCTGGTGCTGATGCTTTACAAAGCTTACAGTCCTCTGTTAAAAAAATAAAAAAAATAATTGCTGAAGACTTATCTCAAGTGCTGCTCAGAGCAGCCATAGCTGATTGCACTGATTGGACTCATTCATGAGAATGAAAGGACATATCCTAGTTTTTGTGCAGTGGGGTGCAGGACTAAAGACTTTACTCTTGTTAGGACTATTGCAGTAAGAGTGCAAGCACGAGGGTCCTGGTGTGGGCTGAGGAGGAGGCGGTGCCTTCTTCCAACAGTCAAACCTGGCTAGACATGAACATCTTTCTTCCTGACTCCAAGAAGATAAATAATAGTAGCAGCACTTTATGGAGCTGCAATGTTACCAACACATCTTGGTGATCTAAAAGTAACATTTGGCCTCATCTAACTTACAGCTTCTTTGACTGACTTTGCACATTCACTGCCTCCAAACCTTTTGCAGCAGTGAGACGCTTAAAAGTTGTAGCTACTCCCAAAGCCCATTAGGCAATGGAGGAAGGGAGGGCGTTGTGGGTGAGGACTGCTTTGCATCTGCTACCTGATCCCTGTTTTCTGAATCTCACCACTACAGCAGTTCTGTAGGCTGCAGCAGTAAGCGATACCACACCAGGCATCCCAGAAGCTGGGCTTTGCCAAAGCTAACAATAGTTAATGTGGAGGTTAAAGGATACTTGGTCACTTGCCAGATTCTTCAGTTACAGTTAGACGCTTAGCAGGGGATGGAACGTCACACAGTGATGTTCAGACTCGGAGGCTAGGAAAGAAATCAACCAAGCAAGAGGCAAGCTGCACAGTGTGGAATGTATCCCTGGGCTTCTGGATGGAGCGGAGAGGGACTGCAGGTTAGCCTTGCTGCAGGGAGAGCTCCCTTCCTCCGAAGGTGCTATACTCTTTTCTGTAATCCTGAAGACACAGGGAAATCTCTTTTTGGCAGTGAGGAATATTACTACTGTTTTGTCTGAGGTGGAGATTGGGATGTGACTGGATGTGTCAATGTTCCATGGGGGGGCAGGGCCATGCTGCCTACTGGGCTCTTCTGCAAGGGCCCAGCCAGTTCTTGGTGCTCTGCTCTCCCTGGAGGTCAGTGCTGGGCGCTGGTGGCCCTGGTGAGGTTTCATCACCTGGGTGCAGGGCAGGCTCCTGACAGCACAGGATGCGTGCTGTTAGCTCAGAAACACAGCAGGGCTTGTCTACTGGGACAGCGAAGCTAAAGCATGTTGTTGGCTACCCCACTGAGATCTGGAGGTGTTCTTGTCAGTCCTCTGAGCCATGGTCCCGCTCTATTGGATAGCAGTGTCAGGTTGGAAAGACATCTTCTGTGCGGTGGGTCTTCCCTCAGGAACATCATCCTCGTGCTCAGAAGGCTGCGTGGTAGAAGCCTTACAGCTCTTCTGCTGGACAGTCCCAAAGCATCAGTGCTTTGAGGAGATGAATGCAGAGAACATCTCTGCAGAGTGACTGTCCCAGGCAGGTGCTGCCACGGTAGTGCTATCTGAGTCATGTTTTCTTTCCAGTCACAAAGGCTGGGAGCAGGCTTTTTGCTTCTGCAGAAAAGCCATGGTGCTGTCATTCACCGACATGCAATGTTCAGGTCTTTAAATGGGCTCCTGTAAAACAGCAGTAAGATCCAGATTACTTAGGGCACAGGGTTGCCCTTCCTGGGACTAGCAAACGGGTCTGAGCTCTTTGCATTTTACTGTCTTGTGGATATGTGGATGGCCAAGGTGGTTTGATCCATCTCTCCCTGCCAGAGCTGCCCTGAAACTTCCTTGGCCAGACCCAGCACCCTGGGCCAGCTTTCCCTGCGCAGCTGTCTGCGTGCTATGTTTGTAAAGGACAGGATCTTCACCTTGAACCTGTGATCAAAACCCAACAAGAGCTGATGAATGTTAGGATTGTGGACGGGCTTTGTGGACAAGGTGAGAGAAGGTGGCAAGTGAGAACACGCAGTTCTGGAGATTGCTGTGCACTGTCCCACCTTCATGGCTTTCTTCAATGATCAAAGGAAAGATCTTAGTGATCCCAGCTGTATCTTGTGTTCTGAAGCTCTTTGGGATGCTCATGTCAAAACCTTCCTCATCATGCATCTTCCTGACACGTTGTGCATTTTAGAGGTGAGTGCAGCACATATTGTTGAAGATGTGTGTTTAAGTAATGCAGATTGATTTGGAAAAGACTGGGTTGCACAAGTCATCCTGGTTACTTCTTTGTAATGTAAGCCAAGTAGTGGCACGGTTACTTTTCTTATGAAACTGTTCCCTTTTTTTGGGGAATGCTTGCATCTCTCTCAAGGTGGTCAGAGGCTTCTCTGAGCAGCTCACTTTCCATAGAGGAGGTAGCTGCATGCTCTCTGTCTTTCACAGTGATGTGCAGTGTGAGATACAGGACGTGTTACTGAAGCCAGCATTCTCAAACTGGCTGCCTGAAGTTTGACTCAGGGAAGCACATTTGGGGATGTAAATAAATGGCCTGACTTTTCTAGTATCTCCCTCATGCCCTAGGCTATGCATCTCTGTATAGGTACCAGTTTTCTATATAGCAGGGGAACACTTCGGCTGCCTGACCCCTCAGCACCTTATCCCTGAGGCTGGACTGGGGTACTGCGCGGGTTGCTTTGTCCTGTGCCTCAGACACAGCCTCCACTGAAAGATGCAGGAAGGGGAGCGTAAGGCACTAAGCTAGCACTGCATGCATTCTTTAATGTATTTCAGAAAGCAAATGAAAGTCTGTTTCTCTTACATTAGAAATCACATTAAAATTAAAACAAATACGACTGTGTTCTGGGAGGGCTCAAAGATGGTAAGAGTTCAGGTTGCTGTGTGGGACTAGCAAATAAGCAAACCTGTGCTGCCACCAACAAGAGCAGGTAACGGTCTAATACCTTTATTAAAATTAGTTGGTAGCTGCTGAAATACCAGAGGCATCCATCTTCAGGTTCTGGATGGGAGAATGACCCAAGCCTATCTGATGCTGGAGGTTGTAGACACGGTACCCAGGAAAGTGTCTGTGCTCTAATGGACCTCATGATGAGGACGGAAAAGTGGCCGTGCTCATATTCCTTCCTACCTACAAACTTACCACATTACTAAAAAAAGGGGGAAAGAGGACCCTAGTAACAGGCTTGAATGTTATAGAAGTGGGGGGAAGATTTAGTAATCTGGTTATTAACAAAATGCAGCAGACAAATTCCTCCACCCCACATCCACAAGTTACATGGGAGCTGTGGAGGTTGCATTTAATCTGAATAAAATTCTGGAGTAATTTAAGATTATTTAATGCATTTTCTAACATACCATTTATATGTCTAATGGCTGGAAACATAATCTGTGGATACTTTGAGTAATGACCTGCATACAGCTGTTTCATCCTTAGTTTATCAGGGTCCAGAAAATTCAAAAGATGAACTTGATTTTTTCAAAGCATTTTTTTTCAAAAGGCTTAGCTTACTGCAAGATTTTTCTTATCTGCTCTTATCTTTCCTTATCTATTCAGCTGTTCAAATCCTGTCTTAATTGCATTCATTTCTAATGTGCCATATAAAACTTGATATGCAAAAGCTAGTTATTTAAGGAGAATTGCAGAAACTATTTTTGTCTGTGTCTTCTGACCTATAAATGAGATAACATGATTATTTTTTACATGCAAAGCTTTGTGTTTATTAGCATGGTAAAAAGTAATTTGACAATGAAAAATATTCCTGATGGGCATAAATAATGAATGTTTTCACTCGACATATAAAGATTTTAATAACGCTGGTACACTAAAATGATTGAAGAGTTTACTATTTTCCTGTCAGTGATACAAGGACGTTCCCTTTTTCTGTAGCTCCTATATCCCTGCTTTTTTGAAGTGTTCTTTATACTCAATAAGAGTACAAATCATCACGCTAATTCATTGAGTTTCTTCTCCCAGGTCCCAGATTTGGATGAACCTTATGATTTGATGCTTATGCAGGATACACATTGAAAGCTACGGCTTTTTTCTTCAGATTGAATTAAACTGGTTATGGTGTCGTCATGTTTCAGTAGAGATCTTGTGGCTTGAGATGATGACCGCTCAATAGAGTGCGGGAGCAATACTGCAGCGTGCCTTGAGGCTCGTGGCCGAGGGAGGGCTGTGTATGCATCAGCCTGTGAACTTCCAGAAGTAAGGTGCTTTGCTTGCTATTTTTAATAGCAAGCGCACAGCAAGAAATCGGGGAAGTATGAAATAGCATTTCTAACTTGAAAGACACTTTTTTTTGATCTGTGCTCCTTCTGCTTGTGTTTCACCCCTCTTTTGGAAGCTGGTTTGGACTGGCTTTACCTACCGTCAGCCTTTAATAGGTAACGTTAACTTACTGAACTCAGCTGCTTGGAGGGTTTATGATGAAAAGCTGTAAAGTGGTGAATGTTGTGTTGGTATAATGAGGGAAATTGGCTTTGCTTCTCAGTCATTGAGAATGTATTATTAATGCAAAAACACTTTCCTTGAATTAAATGCTATCCTCAAAAGAGGCTGACAAGCAAGAAGACCTCTTGAGGAAGATTGAAGCCTGTCTGGTCGCGAAGTCTCATGCCATACTTATTTCAACATAAAGTGTTATTGCTGATTTTTTAATTTGTATTTTGCTCTCCAAGTACAGCCAGCCAAGGGTTGTTGGTAGGATGGGCATGCTCAAGTGTTGTGATAGTGTCTACTCAAGCAAATGTTGAACTAGAGACCTTGAGGTCTCTTCCAGCTGATGCTGGTGTCTGACATAACCCTGACAAGGAGCTTGAGCTCTAAATCTGGTTCTGAATTCTGTATCCTGCCTCTTCCTCCTCCCACTCACATTACTGGTCTTTACCTCCCTCTCATATCTGACTGTTTATCGTTACTTGAGGCATTGAGGAGGCTGGATCCAGATGTTGTGGCTGCAATTTGGCTGTGATTATTTTTTTTTTTTTTTTGGGGGGTGGGAGAGAATTACAGGTGTCTGTGCAGTATGAAAGATCAAACTTGTATGAAATTCAGAAGTGGAATAAACTTCTGCTTTGAAGGACAGCCCTTGGAGCTTCATCCTTTATTCATGTGCAGTCTGGAATGTCTATTTTGGGGAAAAGCTTTAGTGAGTTTAAAACCTGCCGGTCCTTCAGTTAAGAATATCTTGCAGCCGTGGCTTTAGAATGGTAAGAAACCAAACACAGAACACCAAAATATTCCAGATGTCCAGAATTACTGTTTCATCATAGGTGATATTATTTTGAGATTCAGGTTAGTTTTCTGAAACTTTGCATAGGAAGAGACATACAGTTGGAATTCATTCTTTACTTAAGCACAAGCACACGCTGTGCTTGCTACGATGCAAGAGTATCCATTTCATTGCCACTTCAGAATAACCCCAAATTCAGTCTCTTACAGCATGTTGGAGCCACTAGCATTTAAGTGACAGGGAAACAGCAGTCATGTCCACAAAATGAGCAAAAATGTAGAATCCAGCACGTTCTAGTATATGGAGGCTAAAAATTAATTGTACATAAAGGAAGACTTGGATTTGCTAATTTGACACTAACAAGCCATTGCAGCATAACTGAGTTGACAGCAGAATAAGCTTCCTCAGCAAGACCTGCTTTCTATAATATTTCCAGCTTATTTGATCTCTTTGAAGGCTGAATCTGAGCTTTTCAAATGTTTTCTAGCCTTAAATTCATATTCCCTTTTAGTATTGACCAGCCCTTCTGGTATTCTGAGACTGACTTAACCAGTATCATACATTGTCAAATAATTGCATTGTCGAAGCCAGCTGTTAATATTCAAACTTTTTATTCCTATCGGTTTGTCCTAATGGAGAAATTACATACTGCAAATTGTAGCCATTTTGTTGCCATATGAGAAATGAGGGAGAAATCAGCAGAGAAGTTTAAAAATCACTGTCCCGAGTCGTCTTTTCCAGTCAAGATTTTAAATAAAGTGTGTGGAGCTACTCTGGATTTGCACTTGTGTAGGTAAATGCATCATCTGGTCAGTAGGCAAAGGCCAGGTCTCTAATGCCTTACCTCCCTGAAAACACAATGGAAATAATACTGATTATATGGTGTAAGACCTACTTAAATGCTTCTAGACCTTAATTATTGCTACTTAAAGAAGTAGTAAAGGTTTAAAGAAGTCATTTTATATTGGTTTGAGGGGATTTTAAAATAACAAACAGTTAACAGCTTAATTACCTTTTACTTCTTGCCACTTTGAAAGCAGTTTATTGGTACAAATTACATAGCTTTGAGGCTTTTGTTAGCAACTGTGCTATATAGTATCTTCAGAAGTCAGATTATCCACCCCACCTTAAAAATGACTATTAATTACACTTATAACAGGTGGCTCTGTGCTAAGACATGTTTCTGCCATTACTACTGAACATAGTACCAGATATCTAGAATCACCTGTCAGTTTTATTTGCATAATTCATCTCTCTGTAACCTGCATTTCAGGCTTTGCTTCCTAAACTGTATTTATAGTGCATTCACCTCCCAAAAAAATCAACATCCAGGAACAGTAAGACTTTGTTGTTGTGTTTTAATTTAGTTTGGTTTTTTTTTAAAAAGAAAAAAAGAAGCTAGGGTTGAATTTTCTACCTCCTTTGATTAGAAGGTTCCCAGAAACAGTGAGGACAAGCCTGGCATACTGAAGCAATGCAAGTGTGCAGCCACGGGTAATAAATAGAGACAAAGAACACAATGTGTTTAAAATCTTAACTATTTATAGTAAGAAATAACTGAGTTTGATTATATTGTCCTTTCAGTGGCATCACCCTAAGGTTGACGATGGCAGAACTGAGTGTAGAATTTAGCCCTGTGTTCTGCTGTCTGTGAAACTGAGAACAAGGTATTGAGGCCGATGCTGAGCTTTGCATGCATGGGGATCTTCTGTGCAAGCAATGCTCTGTGCTGCGCAAGTCAGTTGAACGGTAGGAATTTTTGGATTGATGGCCTGTTATAGACACACTGCTGTACATATGAAAACACAGGCAGTTACTTTTTTATTTAAAGGATTTCAGGAACAGTGAGTCCAGAAAAGTCTTGCTGAATCCCAGCACTGATAAAGCGAGCATCACCACCACTTAAATGAGTTTATGCTCATGTGGAGCATGAGTTTGTATTTGGTAATCTCAAAGGCAAGGCTGGTGTACAGCCACCTTACTGTTCTTGTCTTGCTGAAGTCGTCTTTATCACCCAGAAGCTGCACAGCAATTTGGTCATCCAAACCAAACAGTGCGTCCTGAATGCAGGTTTCCATCTCATCTTGAAAGTGGTGGTGGTGGGCTGTTGGCTTGGAGAATATTAGGAAAGACCATGGAGGTGGACATGTCCCACTCCTGGCCCTCCCCTGTACCTTATTATCAATTCTGTAAGTTGGACTTTGGCCTGAAGCCTGGCTGGGGCACCCAGGAGGTGTTTGGTGCTTTGCTGTTCTTTCTGGGTCCTCAGATGTGTAAAGGCTTTGTCTTCTGCAGTTTTCCTGCCTGTGGGCCATCCCTCTTCTTAGTGTCAGGGGCTTCTCTTCAGCCTTAGGGGCAGTCAGCAGCCTAGCAATAGACAATATGTGACACTTCTGGGCTGTCCTCTGCTTGTCAGGAACACAGAAGTAAGAGTCTACCTCTTCTTCCTCCTGTTTGCAAAGGAGCTACCTAAAAATCAGGTCTCCTATGTTGTAGAAAATCCCATTTCCTGAAGTTTCTGTGCTGAATCAGATTGAATCCAATACTTTTCTTACCATTCAGGCCAGTCAAGGGCTTCCTGAACTCTGCAGTTACTGGTGGCTCCTGCCTTGGATCCGTGAGAGTTTATCAATGCCTGCGGTATTATGAACAGTACAACCAAGACTAAAGACTCATGTTTTTCAGCTAAACAATTTTACTGTGTGCTGTTTTTGTAAGGAGGTATCGCTATAGCCAACTCTTACTGATCTCTGAGGGACTGTGGATTTCATGGGATGCTTTTAAGACCTTTGCAGATGCAGGGACATATGGATCGTAAAGCTTTATCATTGTTTTTAGTTCTTGTATTATTTCTCTAATCAACCTTATAGCTCTTCTATCTGTTGAAGTATGGAGCAAAATGATTGTTCCCAGCTTTCCATTTTAACTTCCTCTGTAGAAGAGAAATAGCGCTGTTTGCCAGCAAAGGACAGCCATATAGCCAGGAAAGCCTGTATATTCTTCTTCAAAAATACTGAATTTCAGTCCTACGTAAAATGTTTTAGTTTGAAATTGTTTTTAAATTATTTTCTTTGGGGAAAAAAATTCTAGAACAAATCTAATTTTAAACAGAACAAAAAGTGATGCTTCATTTAAAACTTTATATTTTTCATTGGAATTTCCTGGGGCAGAACTGGTCATGAAATTGTGTGTTACAACTGACTGCTTCAGGTATTTCTATGCAGAAAATGTCAGCTGCAAGTATTCTGCCCACACTTTGCCCATGGTTACTGGCTCAAATGCATTGCAAGGCTGTGTGAAATTTAGTTCCATGAAGATGGCTGATCTGGCCTCACCTGGGTGGAATATCTTGTACCTTTACTAAAAAAGCATCACTCATAGTGTTGTCTTGGTTTGTAAACTATGTGGTTATCACCCCATGTGCCTGAATAGCCCCAGTTGGCACCAGTAACTATGAACTATATATATTTATAGTGATGCTGCAGGGTACCAGAAATAGTGACCAAGGTGGCTATTGGCCAATGGCTGCTGAATGCCCTGAGTCTAATGAATTCAAAAGCTCACATACCCTCCTTGAGGGAAAAATGCAATCAGATTGTCTCTAATTATGATCTCAGGTGATGATAGAGCAATCCAGAAATAGCAAAGCATGGGCAGTCAACTCCCTTGATATAAGACAAACCTGGATGGGTTTGGTATTGGATCCTTCTTTTTCACTGAGAGACCTGTTGGACTGTTGGTCCTGTTCCTGGAGGGGCTAGTTACAGCTACATGAGGCAATAAATCAGCTTTTCCTCTGGAAAAGAAACCCCTTGGCGCTCTGCTCAGGCCCTGCTGGCAAAAATGTGTGGGGATGGAGAGCCAGTTTCACACAGCTGTGCCAAGTTCAAGACACCAGCTTGTAAATCACCTGGGTTCAACCCCTTATCTCAGTACTCTAGGATGGGAGAAGGGCTACAGAAGCCTCTGGTTAATGGAGTTACTGTGCATGGGGAGTGTATGTCAGTATGGCTCTGTACTTTGTTAAATGGGGGTTGGCTGGTGCCTGGACAGTACATGTTTGTGTATGCTCTGGGGCTGGGTGCCTTCATTACCTTATGTAGGAGTTGTATTAGGAACCCAATTAGTTTTAGTGTCTTACCCTGAGACATTGTTTGGGTAGCATTTGCTGTTTGCGATCGGTTGGATCCAGATCTCGGCGTTGTGGTGTTGGCCAGAGAGCCTGGGGGCTTTGGAAGGTCTGGTTGGTGGTAAGGCAGTGCATGATACAGAGCAGCAGGGTTTCAAGGTTAAATCCTGCCTCTGACTTTCCACGTGTTGAAATCGCTTTTAAACCCTGTCTGTGCTGCTGAATGAACGTGTTTTGTTTTACTCCTCCTAATCCAAAAGGTTTTGAGCCATTTCACTGCTAAAGCATCTGTTTACCTGTAGCCTAGTGGGGTGCTGTTAGTGTCCCTCTTCCTTTTTCTGAAGTTCATATCTCAAAGGTGCTCTCTGAAACATCTCAGATGAGTTTGATTGGAGACATTCATCCCATGCCAATTGCCATCATGACTAGCAAAGTCAAAGTTTACCAGTTATTTTTAGTTGATGGATCCTCATAGTTTTTCAGCACTTTGGCAACAAAGCAAGCAGCAGCGTTTAATAATGGAAGGTAAGAGCATAGCGTCAGGTCTGGAGGCACGCATTCATGCTGCAGCACCCTAAATGATGGACAAAGATTATGGAAGGATGAGAGAACATCTGATCTGTTTGGCAGGATGGACAAGGGCATTAGGTTCTGTTCTGTTTCATCTTGGGTGTTTTGTTTTGTTTTTTTCTTCCAGGTGACCACTGTTGTACCATGTTGCTTTGTTCTGTGTTTTTTCCTCTTGGGTGCTGTCAGGCCTGTGTGTTTAGGCAGTAGTCTGGTATGGTAGCGTCCCTCCTGTGTGTCAAAGGCCCTACCCTTGTCCTTAGTAAAGATGATGATGCAGAAAGCCCTGGAAGAACTAGAGGTCTGAGAACTATTTCTGTACACGTTCCGTATCCTATAGACTGATCTGTGTGCTGTATTCCAGAGGGACATCCTTACAAAGACAAAGATGAAGGGACTGAAGTAGAAGACTACATAACTGTCACTGTTTTGTTACAATTGCCAATCTGATGCTGCATGACATCTTCGTCTCATCCTGTGCTGTCAGCTCCGGACCTGCTTTACAATCTCATGTTTGTTGGGATGGCAGAAGATTGGGAGCCCATAACTGCTTTATAGCTGGTTTGCTGTGAGGCTCAGCAGATGGAAACTACCTTGAATGGTAAATGAAGTCACAAGTGCATGTGATCGAATGCCAGTGTGCATCGCTGCCCTCTTTACGTTTTGTACTGCATATGCAGCATTTCTATTAGCTGTAACTGAAGGACTTGTTCATCTGTTTGCACCACTTTGGGGATACACAGGACTTCTATTTCCTGATATTTTTTTCTACTGATAAGGCCCGATCAATACACACTTTCTGGTGGCATCTAAATCCTTCAGCATAAGAGACATTTAACTTAAATGAAACATCTTGTACTTTCAAATATCAGAGAATCTTTATAGAGCTATGAAAAAGTTATGAACCTCACATGTAATCTCTTAATTTTAAAATCTACAGGTGTTCTATAAAGTTATTTAGTAACCTTATTTTAAGGTTAAAATAGTGTAGCTGGTTTGGGCTAATAATCTGTAAAGTTTCCATGCACAGTAAATCTCATTTTCCATGCAGAAAAAGATCTTCCAAGACAAATATTTGTGGTAATATAGAAAAGAACATGGAGAAAATTTTCTTTGTGTAATTGTTTCCTTTCTTTTCCTTATGGATCTTGGCTGGAGGAAGTTACCCAGGGCTGTGTGTGGATGTGTGGACCTCTAACAGGTGGCTAGTTTAATCACCTTTCTACAAGGCGGGGATTGGGAATTTTGAATTATAGGGATTATGAGAATTGTGCTGCTTTTAATGTTTGAAGTCTCTCAGGTAGTAGTTGGCTTGGTTTTGTGGGTGGTGGATGCATTTAGGACTGTTCCAGAGAGACCGATGTGTCCGTCTCGCCAAACCCTACCAGGGCCACAGGACTGGTTAGAGATACTTGTGTAGAAGTGTGCATCCATCGTTGAGGAGCCAGGGAGCAAAGTCAATAAGCGTCGGTATCAGTGGGTACTTCTCCTGTATTTGCTTTGTCACGTTCTCTTTGACTTCTGCTCTCATACCTGTTCTGGTACACCTCCCTCTGCCACTCAGTAGAACTGGCGTATCTCAGGTCAACATCTCAGGCTCTTATGCATCTGTATTTATGCTGCTGGTGCCTAAGCAAAGATGCCTGTAACGTTCTATACTTGACACTGTCTGAATAATGTAGCCAGTTCACCAGTACAGGGTAGAGCCCCAGGAAATCAAAATATTTTTCTGAAAATGTTCCATTTTATTCTTCTGCAAAGCCCAGCCAGGAACAAGCAGTGTCAGCTTCAACAGTAATGTTAGAGCACTTCTGGGGCAGTGTGGCTCACCATGCGTATTCAGCAACTGTTCCAGCAGTCAATTAGAAATAGTGGCAAAGACAAAGCCTTCCAGGCTTTTTGGAAGACCCATCTCCTGGAAAGTTCAAGTGTTTCAATATTAGCTTTTGCCCAGACTAAGAAAAAAAGGAATAGGTAATTTGTAGGACATGGAAGAAGTCAGTTCAGCAGTGTTGGACTGCATTGTTCTGATACTTCTGTTCAAAACCAACTCAACATCTCAAGGATGTTCAGGTGACACGTGTTCATATAACATTTAATGTTTTGTCAAAAGAGCCCAAAAGCTTTGTTCTCATTGACTTCAGTATTTTCTCCTAATGACACATGGCTTCTGGAGCAGAGTCTGGCAGCTGGACTCCACTCTTTCCTCCCCTTAGATCAGTCTGCATGATGAAACTCCAGCCTTTGTAACGTATGACACTACTTTGTATACCTCTTTGTATTCATTGTTATCAGTGCTACAAAAAGGAAGCCAATAGATTTATTGGTGTTACAAAAGAAAATGAGGCACAGAGCAGAAACGAGTTGTTCAAGGTCACCCTCTAAAGTGCAGGAAGAACTGTCATTCTAGCACAGTTAACAATAAAACACCTTTTCCATGATACTGTGAGCTAGAACATCAGAAAATTCATATCCTTAATGAAAGACAGGAAGACTTCTTATAATGTGGAAGATACAGTTCTCCAGAGACTTCCCATCAATAAGAGAATGGGGGTATGTCAACAAATTTGAAGCAATGTGTTAGTAGGGAGAGGTAGCTGGGTTTATTAAAACTGTTGTTCAACTCTTTTTGGTTAGTTGAACATGGCAGAACATTCTTATTTAACCCTATATGATACTTCAGTGTAGTTACCCTGATGAGACTGTCTCAGTGTTGGAAAATGTTAGTTTTTTTCTTGCAGTGTGTGTGAAATCTAAAAGACAGTTCTCAATGGTGGTAATGAAGGAAGCATGGGGGCATGTTGAGAAAGCATCTGTGGACCTGATTCATAAGCAGATGATTACTCTCTGAGTGAGGATGATATTGTTGCCCTCCTTTGGCACAAAGAAATGGTAGGAAGCTCAGCTTAGAACAGTAAGTCAGCACTTAAGTATTTATGCCCACTTCTAGCACTCTACGATTCCTCAGGTCTAGCAGCTTTGAGGAAATGCGATGTTTCCTGCTATTGACTCAGATATTTAAATATCCCTGTGTATACATATAGAGTTTAGAGGATGCAGTTCTTAATCTTAAATGAAGGTTTGTGTGGAGTTAAGAGAAAGCTGGGTCTCTAAGGTGTTTGCTTCCTTCCTCCACCTGCCAGCATCCTGACTATCCTCACAGGAGTACCGTGGCCCTTATAAACCACACAAACCCAGTGCCCTACCTGCAAAGCTTCTGAGTGCCTCCAAGCATCAGTCTCCCTGAAGGAATAACACTGACACAGAAGAGCAGTGTGCTGACGACAGAGCGATGCCTTTGTTTGGGGTGGTGAGGGTGGGGTTGTGCTCTTGGAGGCATAACCCAGCCTTTGTATTGCAACTTCAAAAACAAGTTACCTGCTGGAAAATCAGGGAGTCCAGGGTACAGTTACATAATGCAGACTTAAATGTGTATTTTTCCCAGAGATGGGTGTGAGCGGCTCAGTGATCTAGAGGTGAGTGTATGTTCTTTAGGATGTGTCTTTCAGTAGGTAGGACCTGGGGTCTCGAGAAATTAATAGAAATGGAAGCATACCAAAGTATCTATATGTAGGTGACAATGCTGTCTGCTATGGTAAAGGATAGATCAAAATATAGCATTTATTTCTGTAGCCTACGTGTATAAGGATATACTTTGTGAAAAGGGAATACAGCTTTTCTGGTCCCCCAGGTTTTTTTGAAGTGTAGCAATTTAGTAATTTGTTAGAAAGCCTAGACCTCCTCCATGCAGAAAATAACAGATACAGCTGGGTGGTTTTGGTTTTTGCTTTTACTCTAAATTCAAACTTCACTCTTAGTGGTTCAGTGTCTCATGGTTGATTGCTCTGTGTGGAAGATGAATATTTCTCAAAGACCTATGCACTGCTGTCTAATCTTTGCTCGGATACTATTGGAAAACAACAAACAAATTGGAAGACACTTCTCAGCACTTAAAGAAAAAGGCTTGAGATAAGTACTGTTTTATAGTGTGTGCCTTCCTCAAAAAACTATGTATGCCAGAAGAAATGATTTGTTAAGCTTGTGTAAATCTGTCCTGCTGGCTGGTCATCTTCAGGCATTGCACTCAGCTGTCTGGCTGTTTCTTGTTTAAGTCCAGAAAACCTGGTTGAGTGTTAAACTTCACCTGGAAACTAGTCAGAAGCTCAGGGTGGAAATGAGTATTTTTTTTAGTTCCCTGCACGAACTGTTGCTTGGTAGGTTGGCAGGACCGTAGAGTATTGGTTTAAGCCCTGGATGCTTTCTTTGTAGCAGTAGCTTAAAACCAAAGAGTAGCAACTCTGAGTGTGGGTGGTGGTCCTTGCTTCACAGGGGTGGGTGAAAACAAGCAGGTTTCTCCTGGGCTACAAACTGAGCTGCCTGAGTCAGTGCAGAGCTCCAGAGTGCTCCTGCTGCTGCAGAACTAGTCATACATATTACATGGTCTCAAAGCTGGTGCCATGTCATTTTTTTTTTTTTTTTTTTTTTTTTTCCCAGGCCTGTGTCTGCCTTTTTGCAGCCCAGAGTCTTGTGGAACAGTGGTCTGTAGTCAGCTGCTGTGGAGGTGTATTGTGCTGTGGCAGCACTCTGTTGCTCCTGGGAGCACCTGGTTGGGAGCCTCCTCCAGCAAAGGCTGGAGTGTGCAGATGGAGATGGGGTGCTGGCTGGGTTTTGGGGTTGTTTGGCTCTTGGTTTTGGTTGGGTGAGAGCTGGATCTAGGCCCATGCTGTGGAGGGCTTGCCTCCTCCCAGGTCTGCAGTCCTGGTGGGACAAACTGTGGCAGCTGTGTAGAGCAGTGGGAGAAAAGCTACCACAATTGTCGGTGCTGTGACGTGTGTGGTGCTACAGTGGAGTCCTGCATCCATTGCTGTTTTGCTCTGTGCCAGCACTACTTCCAGAAAGCTATTTAACCATCTAGGGGCTGCCTTAATCTCCTGCCCCATGTGAACCACAGAAAAGAGGGTGCCAGCACTTCCAGCTGCTGAGCACCAGCATTACAGATTAGCTTGCCTTTGCATTTCATCCTTGTGCTTATTTTTGAGTATGAAACACTACATATAGCTATTTATAGATTTGCCAAGTCTTTTCTGAAGTTCAACCAATGAGACATTGATAGACATTTCTGTCGTCAAGAAATCCCTTCCTCTGTTGGTTACTAAGGTTTATTAATTTATTTTGGACCACTGCTTATAAGCGTATTCCATGGAAGGATTATATTGAGAAGTATCTGATAGATCTGGAGGTTCTCTACTTTCAGTCTTTGCATAGTCATTTGGGGAAACTAGTATGACAACCCCAAACTTCACTCATTTGTAGGCCATCCTGCTCGTGGCATGCCAGGCAGTCGCAGGGATGCCCAGTGGGATGGGGACATGGACATTTGATATCCCTATCTGTCCAGTCCAAGACAGTTTCTTTCCAACTTGGGCTTTGTCAAAGTGCAGGAACACCTTGGCTTGTTTGGGGAGAGCCAGAGCCTTTTGGATGTGCAGAGGGACCTGGAAGTTACTGACTGAAACCAAGCTGAGTTGAGGGTTGTAAGCAGTAGGAGAAGAGACGTTTCCTTTTAGTGAGAACCTGCAGCCCCTTGCAGAGCAGCAGGGCTCACAAGGTCTCTGTGCTCCTGGCTTTCCTTCTCTACCTCTGCCTAAGGGAAGAAAAGAAACTCCAGCAGATGCATCTGAGTGTCCTGAGGCGTTTCCAGTGATCTGTTGTTAAAATGTACTTGGGTTTGAATGTGCAGAGGAGAGGAGTCAAGGTTTGGTTGCAAGGGGCAGGAATTGCTGCACTTTTTTTTTTTCAGTTGCAGGGATTTGAGGGCGAGAAGGTCAAGCAGATGAGACTTAATGGTACACAAGTCATTGCAGTTATTGGTAGGCTGGACAAATTAAAAAAACCCCACCCATGTGTTTGACGCCGTGCAGCTTGAGCAGCTCATGAGTTCCTCTCAGATGTGTTTGGCCAGCAGAGTTTTAGCCATGACTTTTTATTAATAATGAGGTACTAGAGAAAGAACAGGGTCAGATCCCTACCCTGGTTTGGTATTGCCCAAGTCCTGTGTGCATACATCTCAAATCCTTCTCAGGTGCCTTAGACGAGCTAAATAAATAATGTATAGCCTTGAGGAAGTAGTGCTAATTGTTTAGGAATAATCCTTGCTAAGGCAAATATATTTTAAGTAGAGTCTCAAATGTCTGCCTCAGCAAGCAACTTGCCTAAGACACCTTGATGGGCAGGTGCTGAGCTCCACTAATTCTTTTGTGTATGTATGATGAGACTGCTTAGGTCTGCAATATATGGTAGGGTGTGGCTAAAGAAGTTACAAAATCGTTGTTTGTCTTACAGAATATGGATCTGTGAAAGCCTGTTTTCCAGCTGTGCATTTTGGAGAAGTTTTAATGTGGATCTGAACACTGTCTTGGTATTGTACGTGTGTACTCT
This sequence comes from Falco cherrug, assembly GCF_023634085.1. Classification (NCBI taxonomy): domain Eukaryota; kingdom Metazoa; phylum Chordata; class Aves; order Falconiformes; family Falconidae; genus Falco; species Falco cherrug. Next base: position 20,173,439 of record NC_073707.1, read on the forward strand.
TTTGTACTACTACAGATTCTCATTTGCCAAATAAATTTGTGTCCCATGGGTGATTCTGTGGAAAGACAAGTTATCCCTGAGTGGTCAAAACCAGGTAAGGGTGTACTGAAATAGGAGAAATCTGTCATCCTTTCTTGGATGTTTCTGAGTCTCTTCCCCTCAAACCTCATTTTGTGCTCTTCTAGAAAGTCCCAGGGACTAGGGTACAGTATTATTGATGGTGACAGCTTGGCTCTTTTCAGAAGAAAGGAAAATAATATTTTAATTGATCTGTTAATTGCAGATTGGCGTCAGACACTGTCTGTGGAGAAAGTAATTGGCTTATCTCTATCTGATTCCATATTGAACAAGTGTCTTTGCTCCAGCATTCGTTAGCTGCGGGTACCCCCGTGCTATTGCAATGAGGCGGTGGCCTTGGGGAAGGAAACGAGCTGGGAGGGGCGTGTGGCAGCACCCATTGCTGATGGAGTACGGGGTACCTGTCCTGGCAAGGGGGGGTGGGCTTCAGTCGTGACTAGCTGCTGCTTGGACAGGCTGGGCCAGCACAGGATTCACACATTCCCAAGGTGTTTAGAGGAGCTTGATTACCCAGGATAGGTGTTGCTAAGCCTGTGCAGCTCAGGTTTGAACAGCTGATGTCAGGACAGGCGGTCACTGTGCAGCTGTAGAAAGGGGAATATAGGAGAGGGATGGGGAAAGGTGATCAACTTATTCCCTGGTTTGAACTCCCAAAATAACCCTGAAATCTATTATATTTTGTTCTGAAAGGATATTCTCCTTGCCTGGGAATTAACACGGCTGTGATGCTATTCCAGCACCTTAAGTGGGATTGAGGCTGTGAAGTTCTGTGCCCTGGAGAGTCGCTGCCTCAGAAATCTGCTGGGGCTCTGCAGTTGTCGCTTCCACATTGTATTGGCATCCTTGGCCTTCGTCAGTATTTCAGATTAAAGCAGCATGGGCTTTGATCATAAACCATTTTACTTTCAGGATGGCATGAAGGAAAGTGCATTATGCTTTGCTTGGAGGAGCAGAGGGAGAGAACCGTGGCCTTGTGTGTATTTTTGCAGCACGCTGAGCCCAAGCCTTCTAACTTAATGGGACAGATTTTCAAATTCACACCTGCAAATTCCACTTTCCCAGGGTTTTTGTGCGCAAGCTCTTTATTTATGCCCCAGAGAGCCGCCTGCACCTGCTTCATCTTGTCTCAGACAGACAGCTCAGATCAATTGGCACTGTGCTTTCTCTGGTGATACACGCCTCATCCTGCAGCACTGATCCCCTTTAGGGGAGTGGGGCTCGACCAGGTGAGCAAGGGTCAGCCACACAGCCCTGACAATTTGTACTGCAAATACTGTCACATCACAAGTGCAATAGAACATGTATAAAGCACTGCTTGTGTCTAAGTCCACAGATCTCCAAGCTGTCAAGACAATTATTTTTTTTTTTGCTAGTGCCTGCATGTATAACATCAAGGAGCTGTAGTACACAGCTGCCCATAAGCCTGGCCTTGTTTCTGCTTCTTTCTAACAGTGGTTCATGCGTTGCATTTTTCACAAGATGGGAAGATCAGGCTCCCATAACCATGGAAACCTGGTTTGTCTTCCCTAATAGCTTCAGCTGTACTCAACATCTGTCTTCCTGGGAAAAGGAAGGCTGGAAACTACAGGTTAGTTTTCTGCACCTCTTGGGATGTTAAAACCCTCGAGCACCTCCAGCAGGCTCCTGGCCCACCAGAATGAAGCAGCAATGGTGAGAAAATGCCTGAGGGGCTTATAAAAGAGATGCTAGGTAGGAGGGGAAAGTAGGGAGTGAAGGAAGGCTTTCCTGAGGCAGGAAGGTGTTATGAAGCTGAATAAGAAAATGCTGCATTTTGGTTGTCTTGCTCTGTGTGTGCTGATTTGACGTGCTGGGTGTGTGGAGCTTTCCGTTATGATTTTAATGCTTTAAAAAAAACCCAACCAACCATTTTCCATTTTAAGTTAGCAACCCTTTAAACAGCTTGTAGCAGAGAAGGAAATCTGGGTATAAGTTGGTGAGCATAAAATAAGCTTTGAGATGTGGTAAGTGCCTCTCTTTGGTAACTGCATGTCTCCAGCCCCTCTGTTATCGGAAGAGTGATTGCTGATAAGTGTCTCTCATGGCTCTAATTTGGTGCTAGCACTGTTGCTAGACTGGTTAACATGGGGGAAAAAAGTGGGGAGAAGTGTTTTAGAAAGAGGCTTAAAAAATAATTAAAGAGGGTTCTTTCTGCTGTATTTCTGCATAGGCATGCTTGCATCTCCTACAGCCTGCAATTTAAACTTTCCTCTTTGGCTTTTAAAGCTAAATGTGTGAAATTAAATCTAAGCAGTTACAGATCTGGACTCCAGGCTTCCAGGAGAAGCTCTGCAGACTTCCAGCCTCTCTGAAAGGCATAGCAGGAGCTGGCAAAGCTGTGCTCCTTTCCTGATGTGCTGTGCAGAGTTGTGTGTCTGTTAAATGTGTGAGCAGGCCTGGTGCAAGGTTTTGGACACGTGTGGAGAAGTGCGCTCCTGCGCCAGGGAGGTGTTTGGTGCAGTGACCTGTGCCAGGGCGCTCTGTAAACTAGACGCAGAAGCAGAAAGAGAAGCAACCTTGTCCACTAGCAAATCACAAACTCAGTGTGTCCATCTGTGAAATGGAGGTGACAATATTTCGCTGTGGATGCTTTGAAGCTTAGTTGGTGTTTATGAAATGTTCTGAATTTTTGGATGGTACCTGCTGTAGAAGGCACTGATAATAGTCCCCAAATGTCTTTGACACAGCAGGCACATGAAAACACTGGCATCTTCCTAGGGTACAGTATACAGAGATGCTGAAATTGCTCACAAGTTAAAATCGGATGTTTCTAAAACAAGCCTATAATATTAACCTGACAGCTATCACCTGGAGGTGTTGCAAGGATGAAGAAAAGGAAAATAGCAGCAGGTAAAATCTGGTAAAATCCAGGGCTGACGTTGGTGCCTGAACAATCGGAGCTGTTTGGGAAATGCTTTGGTACCCCTGCTTAACATAGTTGTTGATCTACATCTGAGCACAGAGCCACTGGTCTGTGTGATGGGTCCACAGTCCTTCATGGACATGACAAGCATAAATCTCTGCTTCCTCCATAGCAGTCTGGTAGGAGGGTTTTCTTGCCAGCTGCTGCAGTGTTAGAAGATTGGACCAAATTGAGGAGCCTGTACTCCAAACTCGCCCTCTCAGTAGGGACTCTGGCCAGCACAGCCATACAAGATGTAGCCTTATAATAACAATATGCTTCACAGAAGCAGTTTTTAGTTTTCTGGCTGCTTGAGTGTTTGAGCAGAGAAACAAATGCCTGTCTTGTCTGCAAAATCCAAGTAAAGATCTTGGGAATTGATCCTGCCTGTGTGCATCCACATGTACAACAACTGCTGTAGGTTGTTTTACTGGCAGTTAGAAATTAATATGGTTTTCCCCGCAGCTTTTAATAATTTATATACCAAGTATTATAAAACCTTTCCCACTCCTTGTTTACATAGAGTGAAGTGATCTCTGATCAGGATACCCAGATCCTCATCTGTTCAGAGTACTAGTCTCTATTTCCAACCTGGACCCGAGGAACCTTTTTCCTCCAGTAAATTTAATCAAGACTTCTAATTAAGCTTCAATTAAAGGGCATTTATGACCAAAAAAACCTTTTTTTTTTTTTTTTAAGCAAGGGCCAGCCGGGAGCATTTTTCCCTGTAGGAGCTCCTGGGAGCCAGCAATTCCAGCTGTTGGCTGTGCCAGATGTCAGAGGTGCACCAGAAGTACACTGAGCTGTTTCAGCACTTGACACTGTTGTCGGAAGGTACCTTGAATTGCTCCAGGTCTGTACTTAGTTTGTCCTCTTGCAATAGTGATTTCTTTGGTAGTATCAAACAGCAGTTCTGTTTGTCCACTGACTATGGACTAGAACACACATACGCTGTGCATTTTTTGTATGTGTGTGTATGTATATACACACCCATATTAAAAAAGTGCATGCTTATTAATTTTGCTACAACAGTAATCACCACACAGTCTATGCAACCAATGGGATTTAGTGATGGCAAATGTTATCTTAACTATATCTCTGGTAGAAAATTAGCTTTATTCGAGCAATATTGCAAATAGTGCTATCTTTTGGTCTAAGTTGACTATGGTGTTTATAAGTAACACAAGTAAGTTCAAAGCTAACCTCTCTGTATCAACACTTGAGAGTTTAGATTGCAGCTCTAACAATATTCAGTTGATCTAGCATAGACGTTGGAGTGCTGTGAGAAATAACCCCACCTGGAAGTAAACACAAAGTTGGACCTTCTCTGAGTTGGGCTAGAAAATATCTATTCTTCTGTCTGTACTTAAGATTCGTTAAGTGGCTTTGAGTTAGGTCTAAATGATGGAGATGGGGTAATGAGTGGAAGTGTGCTCATGGTGAACATGTCAGCATCAGGGACTGGGCAGGTGGTTCTTGTAGATCCATTAATTTGAAATTGCCAGGGGTGACTTTGGGGCAGCGATATGTGCAGGTTCTGTCTGCTGAATTGCATTTTCCTGTGACCTGTTTCTTGCCAACCCAAGTCTATTTATGGATCACATGGTGAATGAGTGACTACTGTTTGGGCTACGTTTGTGGAGGCGAGGACCATAAATGAATGTGAATACAGAAGTGGCAAACATCCTGGAGCTGTTGAAGAGAATATTTGATGATGACTGCAGCTGTGGTGCAGGCTCCACTTACTGTTGAAATTTTTTGCATTGGTAAGATAGGTCTGCAAAGAAGTTATAGTTAAGGGTTATGTTTGGCATGTTGACAACTGAGCAGGGAAGGAAAACAAGCTGCTGAGGTGGTTTCGGGACACCCTGGTAATAATCTTGCCTCTCCGCTTATTTGGTCTGTGACCTTAATCGTGTCCCTCTACTATGCTTTTGATGTTCAGTCAGGTGTAGGGTTTTTTATTTATTTACCTGTTGAGACTGTAAGTGCTTGCCAGGCACTATCCATTTTTGTGTCTGTGTATCATATTTAGTGCTTTCAGTCCAGATTCCAATCATTCCCTCAAGGCATTACTGAGCTGGAAATGATCTAGTAGCAGTTATGTTCTATAAAGGAGCTGGATGTGACCATCTAGGGAAAGTATCTCCTCCCCTTTGGGGGGCATGTCTTTGGAGAGTCTGTTAATGGTTTACATGTTTCTGTAATGTCTGGTAACAAGCCCTCTAAAGCAGAGGGAAATCTGAAGGCTGTGGGATGATCTTACTAATGCATGAAAGAAGGGAGCGTAGAAAACAATGAGGAACTGGGCAAGGCTGGACACCTTTACCTTCCAGAACTGGTGCAAGGCTGGTGGCTGTGGCTCATTCAAAGCATCTCTAAGCAGTAGCAGTTTGTAAAGCTCTGCATGTTGCTCAGAATCTCCTTGCAGATGTGCTGCCTTCCTTCAGTGTCTTTGGAGCTGCAGCACGCAATTATGCTGTCGCAGCCTGAACTCGCTGGTCAAATATTATTGTCTATCTTGAATTACTGCCTCTTGAATAATGCTAAGAAATTATGGTGTAGTTGCAGGTGTGTCTCATCTGAGCCTAAAGCATGCAGATGGAGCCACGTGCAAAAGGGTGTAAACCCAATGTTGTCCACATTAGAGAGGGAGGGCTGCAGATAGCTATGCAGGTACGTAGCTATACTTGTGCAAAAGTTAGTGCTGATCTCAGGCAATGGGATCAAAACACAGTTTTTCTTAATGCATATGATCTGAAGATGCTGCGTTATGCTCTGTAGTGCAGGTTAAACCAGATTATGGAGTGGCTTCTTTTGGAGACTCAAGCTAAGAGGTGACTATGGGTTGGGTCTTGGCATGCCATAGGCTTTCCTGCTAGAGGAAGATGTGTGCAGGTACTTACTATGTCAATGTGCTTTGTTAAAGGAGCATCCTTGAGTTTCCAGGAGACCTTTAGCTGGATTCATGATCTGGCTTTTTAAATGATAATCCAGTCTTGATTTCAAAAGATCCAGTGACAGACAGTTTAGCTTGTAGAACACATGAGGCAAGGGGAAAGAAAGGTGAGAGCTTCTCTACTCTTGCTCTTGGCTGTCAGTTCCTGCAGGGTTTGGAGCTTAGCTGGGTCTGAAGCTGTACCTCTCCCAGGAGTGAGATGCCACCATGGGGTGGGCTGCTTGCCGCTGGCAGGGGTGCAGGGCTGCTGGCTCCTGCAGCATGGAAGGTGGCACGTGCCATGGGGCCTGTGCTGAGCAGGTAGGAAAAGCTACTTCTCTGAACAGAGGAAGCCAAGGAGTGAATCAAATGGATCAGAGTTGTAGTGCCAAACTTTTGGATGTTCTGAGGTTTGAATTTTGGGTTTGGTTCCAAATGTAGAGGTGCATTTTTAAGAAGCAAGCCTGAGCTACCCAGTTTTTAAAGCTATGGTGCATGCCTGAGTTAGTTCTGTCATTGATGCCCGTGTGGTGTGCGTTTGAAAATGTGCAATGAAAAGGTGGCAAGGTATGGGCAGAAAATTTCTGGTGGCTGGGGGGACTGCAATGCCTCTTTTTAGAAATTAATTTGAAGAAGCTTTGGATGGTAACACATTTGATAAATGATTGCACTCTTTTAAATGCAATTATAAGCTGCATAGCCTCAGTTCAAGGCATCCTCAACCACCAGTCGCTTCTGGAAAGCAAATAATATTTCATCTCATCAGCAGTGCAGACAGAGCTAGAGCTATATGACTGAGTCAGGAAAAGGACCTGATAAAAATCTCTGTATTGCTTCCTCCCCAAATCCAAAAAAGCCAGAAAAATGTCTCTGAAAGATTCCTCAGCTAGCTGGTTACTTGTGTGCTCCTTAAAATAAGATTCTTTCTGCCTCTTCCTCTGACAGATCTCTCACTTACATGCTGTTTGTACCTCCCTTGCTTTACTCTAAAATGCTTAATATTGGAAAACCAAATCTGTGTTTTCCTGTTTGAGAAAGCTCCTACAGCAGCTGAATTTAATAAAAGTGATGAGGATGTAAACCTGAGCCCATAGAGCTTCCACAGCTGGATAAAAGCTTAGGGCCTGTCAATCTGTAAGTGTACTTTGTTTATGTGTTCTGAGCTTTTACTAGTTGTGTTGCACAAAGCAAAACGGACCCTGAGAACCCTGGATTTCTGTGGTTGGTGTGGAGGCTGCTGCTCAGACCAGCACCTAGAGGTAGCAAGCATCCCTTGAAGGAAGATGTTTCATGTTCTGTCCAGCCCTGTGGGATGTGGTAAGGTGTTGCAGACCTGTATGGCTCTGAGTCGGAGGGTAGCGTGGGCTTCAGGCTGCAGCCCTGCTGATTCAGATCCCCTTGTGTTTAGAGTAATTTCTTCAGGCCAGCTTGGGACTAAGAGTTCCAAAATAGAGGGAAAAGGGTCAGCTCCAGCTGATCCAGCATAGCCTTCCTCTTCCATGAAGAGCTGCGGGTTGTGCTGTTTCGGATGACTAACAGGCTCACATGGACTGATTGCAGAAGCCGAAGCTCACGTGAGCATCCAGTGAGGATGCTCCAGTTTTGTTTCTAGTTATTTATGTCTGCTGGTGCTTTGGAAACATCTTTGTGGGTCTCGGCTACTACAGAGTCTTATCAAGGAGACAGATTTAAGTCTAAAAATTCAAGTGCTCTGGAGACTGAAGTCAACCTCTAAGGGAAATGGTTTTCCTCAGCTTAAAATAACTTTATTTATAACGTCCTTTACTGGCCAAGGTCCCTTTCAAGGCTTTGCCTGGGTTGCAGTTTGACTTGTGCAGAGCAAAGCTCCTGTGAGGAAGGAGGGCCAGGAAATACAGGGAAGGCGGTTTGGGGCAGGCAGGGGAGGGGAAGGGAAGGGGGAAGTGCTGGTAAGGTGACGAACAGTTTCACCTTCAGGAGTGATGAACTGTGGGAGAGTTGGCTGCATTGAGGGTCTGGCACAGCTTCAACATGCGCACGTGGGGATGGATCAGCTGAGAGAAATGACTGCATTTATTCAATGAATTTACATGAGGTGCCTGCTTTGCCAGAAAGGGATGGGCTCCCTCCCCCTCCAAAACATCAGTGGCTCCGTGCAGGAATGGCAGGAGCGTAGCAGCAGGCTCAGCAGAGGGACAGGGCTGGGAATCTGTCAGCAGAGCCTTTCCTGTGAAGACTGCTGCATGAGGCACCCACATGCAGAGCGGGGTTCAACGCCCCCGGCTGTTCCTGGGCTCTGGCTCTTACAAACCAAATTAATAAATGGTTACACATAGCTGGCTTGCTGCTGGCTGCTCTATAGGCTGCCTCTGCCTCTAGCCAAACTCTCTCTTCCCTTCTGCCCTAGACCCTGTTTCTAGAAGTCCGCCAGCAGCGTCTTGCACATCTGATTTGAGGTATCAGCTTCTGCTTTGTAGTTGTTCCCCTTAAAACCGGTGCCTATATGCAGGGTGTAGGGCAGGAAACATTTATTTGCAATAAATGTAATGGACAGAATAAGAGGAATAGGTCCGTACTGAAAGGCTGGAGCCACAAATGCTTACATAGCGTGGGGTGAGAGAACTGGGGTTTGAGGTGGAGAGTCCCAAGGCACCATTACGCACTCTTTGGCTCTACTTGTTTCTGTGTTCCGATTCCTGGCCCCGAAGGAAATGTCCTGCCACAAACCTATGGCACACAGAAGTCAAAGAGCTTGTTAAGAAAACATAACAAAGAGGTTAAATTACTTACCCCTTAATCCTGTTTGGTTGTTAAAAAGGTGACTTAAATAGACTGCCCAGTCCTGTGGTTGGAGTGCATGTATCCTAAAGGCCCCCCTTCTCCCAGGGCTGTTCTCAGCACAACCTATTGAACTGGGAACAACTGGTCCATATTGGGAACCAGTGGGGATCCGGCAGCTGATGCCCTGCTCCCTCGGCTTCCAGAGCCAAAGAGCATTTGAAGGAAAGTAATCTCCCTTAGTCCTTCTAAAAAAATTAAATAATGGGCATGAACAATGAACATTTAATCTTAATGGGATTTCTTTAAATAAGGATTGGATTTTTCACTTTATGCCTGGTTATAGCTGTTGCCTTGCTGTGTGGTCCGGGGTCCTGCAGGTTGTGAGCTGAGCTGAAGGTCCATGGGGTTTGGGCTCCATGTGAATGTGCACATTCTACCCACAATAGTTGCGTTACGTGGGAGATGCTGGGGGGTTAGGTACTGTGATGAACACCAGCTTGGCAGGGAAATGCTGGCCAGCCCATGGTACAGCAGGGATGCTTCAGCCTTAAACTTTCATTCCTGAGAGCTGCTGGAGTGACAGAGCCTGTCTCCAGCAGCATGCCACAGTCCCCCACCCTGGAGCAATGCTCCTGCTCTAGGGGCCTCATGGGACACACACAGGGCTGCTTGTGCAAAGTCTGTGCTATGAAAAGAATTCCCTGGCTGCTCTGAGTTAATTCTTTTTTTAGCTAGGAAGTTGCATCTGAGGGGGGGGGGGAATCATCCCATTGTGTTTTTAATGTGTGATGGTGAATTCATGACAGCTTTAACTGTCCTGCATTCACTCGTGCTGACAGGTATCAGTACAGGTTATTCTGTGAATATTCACATTAACTGATAGTTAGCTGTCATAAATATGTATTGTTTGGGGCCTGAGTTTGTCTGGTTTTGTATTGCTTTGTTAGACTGGATTTGCTAAAGGACAGAGTTCTTTGAATTTCTGCTCCTTACGTAGGTACTTGCAAACTGTGATCAGATTGTCCTATTAACCTTCTCCCTTCGTTAAGGAGAACAGATGGTCCTTCTGGAGCCTTTCTCTAAGCTGGGCTTTTGGTCTCTTAATCATCCTCTTGGTTCGTTGCACAGGATCCAGTTTTTCAATATCCTTCTTGAATTGCAAGCATTAAAACAATGTAACTTTGACAGTATTAATGTCATATGTCGTGCACTGATTTTTTTTTTATTATTTTTTGAGTATTCCCCATCCAAAGCCTTTCTGAGCTCTCTTGACCACAGGACCATTCAAACACAGTGTGCTCAGCTGCTATTTTTCATGTTGACCAGAAAGTTCCTGCCAAAATCAATGGTTTCACAGGATGCTGTTCCCATCACTTGTGTTGCCATGTGGGTGTGTGGCAGTACTGAAGTCTATACTGTGTTCTTGGGTGCAGCTTATTTAGCCATGCAGATCTGTTGGTCTCTTCTCAGTTATTTAGCAGTCCCACACTTCGTCATGTTCAGGCTTGAGAAGTAATGATTCTAGGCTCTCTTCTACTCTTTAACATGTATATTTACACCACAGGGCTGAAGGCCAGCCTCTGCCAAGTCCTCAGTAGGAACATACATGTACCACTGCATGAGATGATTTTTCCACCATTAATAAGTGTTATATTATTTTGTCATCTTAATCAAATCATCATGTAGGATGGAGCTAAATTCTGTATGAAAAATCCAACAATGTCATTTCAATGGGTAAAATCATGTTAAGTAAAAGTTTGTTATTTTATACTTTAAAAAATAATCAATAATACTAGATATTGCCTGTGCTGGAGATTTTCCAGGTTATACAGATTAATTTTACCACAGTCTTAATTTGCTGGAGTTCATTGTTAGGAAATTCTATTTACTTCTTAAAATACTTGACACATCATCAGTTTTTGTTCCAGCCACTGCAACTTTCATGCACTGAAGATATGTTTAAAATTGATATCAGATACAGAGTGTTTCAGGTTGTTCTTTTAGAACTGTGGTGCAAGTCATCCAAACCTGCTGAATTTAGGTTCTGCTTAATTAGCTGCACTTTAAGGTTCTGCTTAGTTGGTAGTAGAATAAGGAGTGCGGAACTGATGTAACATACACTACCTAACTACTGTCCCCATGCACTGAGAAGGGTTAAAAATATTGTGTAATTTTTGACCCCTACCATGTGGAACTGATTGAAATAGCATTGGAGTAATCTTTAATTGCCTCAAAACCCATCTATATGGTTCTTAATTTTGCTACCTACATTCATCCTATGCCTGCCTTTATTTATAAACTTACAGTTCCTAGCTTTTGGCTCCTTGTCATCACCTTTCCCTTTCTCCAGGGTGATATGTGTTTAATCCTGTGCTTCTAAGTGGCTTAGCGTTGGACACAGCACTTTTGAATTAGTACGTTGTCATCTGGATGGTGGTGTTAGTTTGGAGGGCATTTCAGTAACAGCCATGTGGGACCTCCAGTTTTTTCCATTCTGAAATCTACTGCAATAGGTCAGGTCTTATTATCCATTCTTGATGATGGTTAAAGAACAAGAGTAAAATCTCAACTTTATCTTCTTCTGAGCTATCATTGACTCAAGGATGGGAAATACTGAGAGTTGTTCCATTTCTTCTGTATTTACTGTTCCCAGCCAGGTTAAAACCACCGGTTTCTCAGTGTTCCTGTTGTGTGACTGCCTGCCAGGATGCAGCACTGTTGAGTAGTGGAGTTTTCAGAAATGAGCAATCCTGGCTCTTCTGATGTGTTGTAGTCCTACTTCTGCTGTATAGACAAATAAAACAAATTAGTCTAATAGGAGACATGCAGAGAGGAAACAAATCATGAGGTTTATTTGCTGTTGTTTTTTTCTCTCTCGGGTATTAATGTTTTGCTGTTGGTTTCTCACTTGTGTGGCCAAACCCAGAAGAAAAGATCTTTCTTTTCCAAAGACATACATCCTACTTTTAACACTTGGTGGAACATTATCGCACCAAACCAGTATCTTCTGTGCCCTGCTGGGTTCCCCGGTTGAGCACTTGTGAGCTGAGAAAGGTACTTTTGAAGAAGAGCAAGGAGTTCTCTTCCAGTGAATTGCTCAGACATGGCTGTATGTGGTGAAACACTGCTATTAGTCCTGTGAGATACTTGTCAGCCAACTTCAGAAGCCCTGAAATTTGCATCTTGTCTTGGATCTGGGAGGAAAGCAGGCCATCCTGTTGTTCTCTTGCCTCCTTGAAGAACACTTTCCATCCAAGGTTCAAAACCTGTCAGCATTAGAGGACTTGTGGGGATCCAAATCCCTCCTGAATGCATGCATTATGAATACATAATTCATAGTTTATAGCTAAACCCAGAATTTTTAACACTTTCCTGTGGACAGAATAGTGTAACTTATGCATGCATGTGAGATCAAGCTACGCATTTTGGGAAGAATAATGTGGTGCATGGTGCAAAATCCACAGCAACTACCGAGTGCACAGCCTTTGGGGGCAGAGGAGCAAATGTGAAGCAACTTGGGCACGCTCAGCTTTCTCTCACTGCAAGCTGAACCAATTCAAGTTGTCTTGTATTGGGCTTGAGCTTAGGGTTTGCTCGGCTTGGTTTAAAGAGGGTTTCTTGATTATCTTGCTGCCTTCTTGTGCCTTATTTGTCTCAGTCTTATTCTTTGAGAAAAGAAGAAATTCTTTGATGGTCTGTGTGGCACTCAGTTAATGGGATTTTTATAACTAAAATCTGCTGATTTGTAGAAACCAATAGAGAAAATATTTTTAAAAGGTTTCCTTTGAGAAAACAGTGTCTAAGTGTTATGAATGACCTTGATATCAAAACAAGAGATACATCACACAGCTAAGTCAGCCTTTCTGAAATCTCATCCATACTCTGCATTTGAAGCGGTTCTTTTCAGGATTATCTCCTCCACCCTCGGCTTCTCCCCTTCATAATTGAAAGTTTATACAGCAGCCATGTGATTTCAATATGGGCAGTTGGCGAATGACATCTTTAATTTTCTCACTATGCCACGATGCCACGGGAATGAAGATGTGTGCTGTTACAGCAGACATCTGTGCAAATACTCTTCATGTGGGACAGTGTGTTGTCAGATGAAACGAGTATTCAAAGTTGCATGGGTTTTTTTCCCCCTATCATTTTGACCCTCCCACCTTAATTGGGTAGAACTGAGATTAGCTCAGTAATTAGACCTATCTCCTTTTAAGCTGCTTGATGTTGGAGAAGGTTGGCTGTAAGTCTGAATGTCCCAGGCTTGGAAGTTTAAGCACTTGCATGCGACAACTGGCAGGTCTCTGTGGGGTGGTTAGTTCTGTATTATTGCTATGTATGCTTTCAACCTGCACTCTGCTGTAATGTAGCTGTTAATCAGTAAACGTATATGGAGTGAAATATGGCCCTTGTCAGTGCTGCTACTAAGGTGCACTCCAGTCAGAACCCTTGAGAGTAACTGCAGGTGTTGCCAAGCACATGCTGTACCTGCGAAAGGGAAGATGTCCTCTGGAAAACACAATCTCAGATTATGGGTGGTTAGAAACTTAGGATGCTTTAAATGGTAGTCTAGTGCAGACGGGAGTCACCAACAGCGTTTTTCTCTCCTTTTGCTTTTTCCTGTTTTTTTGTGTGCTGTAAAGTCTGCTTCATCTGAAAGTGCCCTAAACCTCCAAAGCAGTAGCAGAGAGGCTAGCTACAACTATTCTGTCTCCTAGCCTTGGATGGAGGTGCTGAGTCTCTATTAATGACAGCAGTATGGCAGGATCTCTTCTTTCCCTGAGTAGTGGCATGCACAGTAGTATGCTATTGGAATCTTTTCTTGTGCCAGAGACATAGCTACAAGCTTTAAACTTCATGTAGGAAACCCAAGACTTCAAAGATTCCTTGGAGGTATCATTTGTTACTGAGGATGCTGCCTCTAGCGTATGATGACTTCTGAGAGATGGCTACAGTCTGCTTTGGAGGCAGTGCCCTGTGTCCATGGGCAAGTCTGACGCTTTGTTAGCAGCGGGGTGTGAATTCATTGCAGAGTAGATGTTATCTGAGTTGTCTCAGAAATTACATATGGTAAACTAACTTGACTCAAGATCGCCTTCAAGAACTGTATTTTGCCATGCTTAATGCTTTGTTTGAGATCAGGCTTTTAGGGCGTTCCCTGATGGAGCCGAGCCCGGCCCTTGTGAGCAGGGTGGAGGCGGGGATGGTACAGGACATGCCCTGGGGTACAGTCAGTCCCAGCTGGCACGGGTGGCTGCCTGCCTTCAGCAGGGAGCAGGAACGTTGGATCCTGGGGTTCTGTCTCAAAGCTGCTGTGCGCTTGGTCTCACAAAGCCACCCAGCAGCAAGGTTCAGAGGACTCTGTCACCAGAGCAGCTATGGAGTCTGCTCTGTCGGCAGAGCAGCTGACTGGGGGGGCAATGCAGGTTTGTAATCCCCTGGATAGAGTGGGTGTCTCTGAGCCATCACCAGGGCTCTTCCTGCAAGCTGGCTGTGCCAGGGAACTTCACTGCTGTGCCCCCCATCTCTGATGTGCTTCTAAATCATTGCTACTACAGGGTGATGCTGGAGCAGGGGTCCTGCTCAGAGATTGTTCTGGGAAGTGGCTTGGAGAGGAAATACAGGCGCACCCCTGAGCTCCCACAGAGGGATGTGGGCTTCCCTGTGGGAGCTGTTGTGGTGGTGGCTGCATCTGTCCCAGGGCAGCTGCACTTTTCAGGGGACCTGTGGATGGGGTTAATAAACATTAAATTGTCTGAGTTGTTAAATGGAAATCACCTGTTTAGGGACCCCTGAAAAGTGGAAAATGATCAGCGAATATGAGACTACTAGAGGCAGGTAGCTTATATTTATGGTGTGTACCTAGGTACCTTTCCCTGGCTTTCTGCTAATAACCTGTAGGGGATGGGATACTGCTCTATGCAGCCCATCTTTATGTTGAGAATGGAGAAATATAAAAACTCTGCAATTGTTTGTGACAGTTCACCCTTTCTGTTAAACTTCATGTTCCTCACATGGTAACGATTAAATGAAATACCATGATGCCAGCTCTGTATCTTTAAGTACACCAACATCTCAGTTCCTTCTTAGCACCCCTCCTCTTTTGTTCAGAAAGACGGTTCTTGGCGTAAAAGATAAAATGTATTTGTTCTCATTGTTAATAAACATCCAGTTATGTTCAATGACAGGACAATGAATCAGTGCAGCAACATGCTGAGTATGCTGAGGCCACTTCTCAGATACGTGATGCTGCAGTTCACTGTGGACGAAGCACGAGTTCCTCGTGGGTGTATTGTGTTCTGCTGTCCAGCTCAGTGAAAATTAATTACAGAAGAGGATAAAGGAAACTCTTTTGCAAGCTATACATGCTGTACGCAGAGATGAATGGAAAAATGATCTTGAAAATACCTGAGTCCTCATTTTGGAAAAGGTGGAAAAATGATGTTGGCTAATTCATCCCTGGTGGGATTCTGCTGCTACAGTTAATCACAAGGCAGATTTGTCCTTTAACATGATATTTCTGTAACAGCACAAACTTGCTTATTTGGTGGATAGAAAAGGTTTTATGGCTTAGCTATTAAAGAGGTGAGAACCACCTTGGCTGCACTATGAAAGAGATGTGCTAATGTGATTTCAGTGTGAAATGGTCCCAGACATTATCCTCCATGAAAATATTTTAATGTTTTGAAGAAGTTTCTAACTTTAAGATTTGAGAGGGAAAGCTGACATTTTTTCACCTAGGTTCCCCTTACTTTCTTTTTTTTGCTTTTCGCTTGAACGAGACTTCAGAATAAATTAAACTGCTTTGCCTTAATTGACAAAGAGGCAAATCTCTCTTCCATTTTTAACAGATGTTCTAATGTTGTTTGGAGTCACTACATTAATTTATTTTTGTCTCTGGGCTAAGAATATTCTCCTTCCCTCATTGCTGTAGGTGAACATAGGTCCTGGAGTCTGTCTCTGTTTTTCAGCTTTTTCCCTTTGGGTAGACTTTAGCATCAATAGGGCTTTCTTCTGCTGTGCTACTTTGATCCACACAAAGGTAATGATATCCAGGGCTCACTTAGAAACTGGAGCTTCTCTCTTCACAGAGAAGAATCCAAAGAATTACTTGTAATAGGGAAATAGATGCAGAGTTTCATGTTTTGATTTCTCTTTAGCTGTGCAAATTGTTACCCTAGCCAAACTGAAGTTAATATAATTTGTCCTTAAAAATAATTACTTTAATTATTTTTTGCTATGCTGCACTCTGATGGCATATGTGGCCCGTGGGACTTATTTAAAATATGTATGCTCTTAATAGCAACTCAAAAAGAAAGCTATCCCAGCTGGAAAAATTAATCTAATCTAAAAAAATTAATTATTTTTTCCATCTGACCTTGTCTCTATTTAGTTTTCTCTGATTTTGATGTTGAAATTTACAGATTAATAATTGTAGCTACTTGAGCAAAGTCAGGGCAGAGAACAACCACCAACTGCAAACAAATCCCTCTTCTGCTTTGCATTTCCCTTGGTCAGAGTGCAGTGTCTACAGCACTGTTCTAACTGTACACACAATTTCTCACTTTCCTAATAACTCGGGGAAAACTAATCACTTTTCCAGGGCTGTTTGCTGTCAAAGGAGGGTTTTCAGTTATCTGGCATAGCTGAGGTCTGCAAGGTATGTTTGCACCGCATCATCGTGATGTCAGGCCCCAGGTTATTTTATCAGAGCTGTCTCTGGTGGCGGGGGCAGCCCAGCCCAAGCAGCGCAGAGGTCTGGTTAGGGGTACACAGGTTTTTCAGCTGGTTATGCAGTCTGTGCTAAGTCTTGCTCAGTCCTTGCTAGCCTGCTATCCGCCCTTAGCTCAGTGCTTTAAAACTAGCTTGTCTCACTCCGGTACATCAGTCAGGCTTTCAGCGCTGTCTGAGCACACATCCCTGCTGTGGCTGTGTGATGCAGCATGCTGCCATGATACCAGTGGCACCAAGCCTGCATCATCCTCAGAGGTGTGTGCTTTGTTGTCACTGAGCTTTCAACTCATCCCTCCCCAGGTTAAGGTTGGCAAATACTCTTGTATCTGCTCGATTCAGGAGCACTTACTATAAGATGGTCCAGTTCGCATGAGTAGGAGCCCCCGTTGCCGGTGCTGGCATACAGTGGCTGAGCTGTGCTTAGAGTACTGCACAGCTTGTCTGGAGATGTCGCAGTTACTGAGGCTGTGTCAGAGCTATAAAGGGTCAAGTTCATCAGATGCTGCTTGCATGTGACTGTAGTTGTGACTTCTTGAAGGTGCTGTGGCAGACAGACCTTGCAGGGTGCAGCGTCTTTCCTGAGTACGTGCTGTTCTTTGGAAGCTGGAGCTGAAACTGGCTTTGCCTTTAGAGCTTTGTAGTGGAGCAGCCTGCCACGGTGTAACTACCTGAATTTTGGACTTGGAAAGGCTCTTAATCATCTCATAAATCTCAGTGCTTTAACTGTTAGAAGACTCAAGATTCAGTTTGGAGCTGAAACCAAGTGTTCTTGGAGATCTAAATCTGTTGGAGAAAGGTGGATTCTTGAGCTAAAGGGTGATAGAGAAGAGACATCTGCCCTCACTACTGCTGACAGAAATTGGAGATCTGTTCCCTATGCTAAGATGTTTTTATTTTGCGTCTGTAGGTTTAAGGATGCTTTTAGCCCAGAGTACTGCTCCCCAGATGAAAAGCATGATTAATTATTGCCTTATTAGATACATGGACCTGCTGTACAGAGCCTCCCTCCCCTGCTCCCAAAGTTGTTTCTAAAGCTGAAACCTTTAAATGTAGGGGCATTCTGGCTACTTAAGGCATTCTTTGAATTATATATATATATATTTTTTTAGAATTAAAGACCAGCTGATTTGCTTGTACAATTTGCAGCCCAGCTGTCTGTTCAAGGCTAGTGGAATTTGAGAGCTTAGTGCTCTATCCAAGCAGGAGTGAAACCTTCTCTGAATACAGGGAGTTCTCCCGAGTCTTTCATGCCTCACTTCATCTCTCCCTGGATTTCCATGACTCTGAAATGACTGATAAATTGTGGAGCTGTGAAGGTGTAGGTGCAAATAACTGCAGTGCTCTTTGAGAACATCTCCTGTGAAGTGGTAGTGAAAAGCTGCTATGGCTATTGCTCCTTTTGTGCTTTGTGTGCACCGGCTACAATTACAGCTACACCACAGATAACTACAGTGCTTCTGTAATTAGTTGATGATATGGTGAGTGCTGGTGAAATAAACTTTCCTTGGGAATACACCAGCTACTTACCCAAACATATATTGCCTTTTTAAAAAGACATCATAAAAGGGGCTTCCTCAGTCACAACTAGCACTATTTTACGTGTTCTGTACATGAAAGGATTTCCATTTTCGAATCTAGTGATATAGCCAACCAACCACCTCACTAATAGAGCAGAAGGGAGTTTAAAGCAATGAATTTAAAATATCCTTTAAAATTATTTTTGTCTGACAAGTCATTCCAGGAGCTGGATTTTGCCATATGTCCATGTTCCTGTTCCTACCATCAGCCTATTGGATCTCACATAATGTGCTTTTGCATCACATCATATCCCGTCACAACATATGACCCTTCTTTCTATCCAGTCCCATTATTGACTTCAATGTTGCATATTCTTCATACAAGCTCAATGGCTCAGCATGGAGGAAGTCTTGGAGATGAGGACAAAGCCTGAACAGAAGGATGTCCCCTCTCCTCAGCCACTGCTAGCCAAGCCGTTAGAGGAGATAGAACCATTTTTCTTTGCCCCTCTATTTGCTCTGTTTGCCCACATTATTTCAGCGCAGCTGATTCCAGTGCTGAGCACTCAGACCTGTCCTGCCTGCACCCTGCCTCATGCTGTTGGCTGTGCAGGGTTTTGGGGCTGTGAAAATGACTGAGCTTTGACGCTGGAGGGAGGCATGGGTGATGGCATGGGGACTGTGCAGCGCTTGTGAAAGGCTGATGATTCAGGAGGACAGAAAGGTAATGTCAGCCCTGAATATCACAGGGCTGTGCTCCCCAGGGCCTGGGAGGATTCCCCATAGTCCTGCGCTGCCCACCTTGTTTATCTGAAATGGGCCTTGGGCACAGGCAGCAGGAGCTCTGCCTGCCCCGTGGCTGGGATTGAGGGCAGAAGTGAGCTTAGGTGTGAGATTTAGGTGGGAACTCCCAGAAGTGCTCACAGACAGGGCAGTTAGCGTGGCTAACAGCATCTGAAAAATACTTGGAATCCGCTTTGATCTGCTTCAAAGGGTGTTTCTTATTGAAGAGCTGAACATGTGAAACATCGCTGTTCTGGTCAGAGGTCCCTTATAGTATGCAGTCAGGAGAGAACACTACACATGGGGATTGAATCCCATCTCTGTCAGGAGCTGCTCTGTTCTCAATTCTGTATTACACCTGCCCTGTTTCTGTACCTTCTGCAAGCCCCAGTGGAGGCAGGGACTGCTGGGTGCAGAGGTGCTTGTGCTGGCAGGCTGGTAAGACACTTGAGTAAACACTTGCTCCTTTGTATGGTCCAGGAAAATCTCTAATTCAAATGCTGGTGGCTGCAGAAAAGATGCTAATGAAGCGAACCTAGCAGCCTCATTTACCCATATGAAACCATTACCAGTGGATAATTCATTCTCCTGGAAAATACAATAATAATAACGTAATATACCAAACACAATACTAGCCTCTAATAAGTCTGACAGGCAGATTGCAGTGTCTATTTAGACTGTATTAGCTAGCCAGCAATTTCATATGCTTTTATGTGCAGACCCTTTTGTTGCTGAACTCCTGCTCTTTGTTGGTTGAGCTAAACTAATTAAAGAAAAATGTACTATAACTGAGAAGTCAAAAAAAAACCAAACCTAAACCCAGCCCTTTAAAACAAAATAACCATCTCAAGTGAACAGCTTTCTGTTGTTTTTGCAGAAATGAAAGTCACTTTTTTTTTTTCTTCAGGAATGGACAGGGCAATTAAGGGCTTAATAATTTTGTTCAAGATCTTGAATTCATAAATGTGGACTTTTACTGCAGACTACAAGCACTCAAAAAGACTTGTATTACCTGGCTATTTTGCTCTTACAACATGAGGTGACAGTTCTGTGGAGACAAATGGCGCTAACAATTTAGTACATGATAGATGGACTGTAGCCTCCGAGCACCAGCACTTCTGATATGTGTTTAAAGCTCATGTGGCTGAGGGCTGCCTCGATAGACTTTTTCAGAGCATGTAACCTATGGAGGACTCTCCTGCTTCTCCTTTGATGTACGTGCAAAACCCCCTTTGCTTGGGCTGATGCAAGCTGCCAGGCAGAGGAAAGCTGTGTCCTTGATGGCCGTGGTGGAAATATCTCTTTTTTTCAGGTGCTGGAGTGCTGCTCAGCATCTGCTTTGCTCCGGGCCAGCAAACATGTAAGGGGCTTTTGCGAAAAGTGTGTTGCCAGCAGAAGTAGCACTAGTTGCTGGAGAGGTGTATTTACAGGCTGCCAGTCGGTTTGATGGCCTTACAACTACGGGAGATAGCAGTAAGCTGCAGCCCCTGAGGAGTCCTCTCCTCAGGACCAGATACAGGCAAGGAACATGACTGGGGGTGGGGTCTGTGCACTGAATTTTTTCAGCAGAAGCACCATCCTGAGCAACCTATTTGTGAAAGATTGTGATGGTCTCACAGGTGCACCTACACATACCTAGAGGAGTCCTTTCTGTATCCTGTGCCATCCCATGGGTTGGAAGAGAACCCAAAAACCCTAGTCTCATATATTGATATGAAGATTGCTTGTTTCTTTTTTTGGTATCTTCACCTGAGGAGTGGTTTATCTTTCTGAAGCAGTGAACTTGGGCTTTGGTCTCTCCAGATTGCAAACAATGCATGTAGCTGGGACTGTCCTGGTGCCTTCACTGTTCATCTGTGTTAAACCATCACAGAGAGACTTGGGCTTCCTCTTTGTTTGAATTTCATTCAAGTAGCCTGTTTGATCATCTCGATGGTGAAAATCAGTCCAGAGTGGGAAAATTTTGTGCATGTAATGTAAATAACTGGTCACTATCTTAAGCAGTGCTTGAAGTTGGAATCTGGAAGCTGCACCATTTGGCCTGTTCACTCTACAACCTGAGTTTGAAAGATGTATGCCTGTTTGACGTTCGAAGAAATATTGGCACAATGTGCTGTGGAACGCTGGCCCACTTCAATTACTGATGGAAAGATAAAACACATTTTGATCTTGGCTGGCTTCCTTACTTGCTAATGCTAATAACATCCCGAGCTCAGCATTTCAGGGGTCATCTTGAAAGAAGCAGAGACCTGAACCCCCCTGGTCCTGCCTTCCTGCTGCTTTTGCCACTGCAGGGGAAACATTGCTGGGTCAGAGACCAGAGTCTGCGCTTCAGCAAAGCGAGTGGCAGGTGACTGCAAGGGCTACTGCGCAATGGGAGCTGTGATTCAGAGCAGGGTGGTGGTTCTCCTTCTGACTGGCAGGCTTCTCCATGCACATCTCTCTTATTTTGCACTTGCTCTAAGGTCAGTCTGAAAACCTGCAGGACTGTAGCTTTGACAGCCACCTTTGTAGGATACAAGGCTGAGGAATACCTGGTCATGTGTGTGTTGTATACATCTTTCTCGTCCTCTAGGAAGTTTTGTAGTCTTTTCATCATTTTGTAACACACCAGGGAGCTTCTCTGTCTCTGCCAATTAATTTACTGTGGTTATTTCAATTTTTTTTCACAACCTGCTTGACAAAAACTGTTTAAAGCTAGACTCTTCACATTGGGGGGGGGGGGGGGATGGGACATGAAGCTGGTCTGGATCACAAGTAACAGTAGGAGACATAATGCTTAGCCATAAAAACTGCATACGTGCCTATAAGCTGATGCATGAAAAATGCAAGTGCTTCCTCAGCTGCCTGCCACTATGAATGATAAAGATGATAGAAATAAACTTTAACTTGTTCATTAGTGTGAAAATCAAACAACTGCAAAGCCAGCTTTTACCATACCTTGCTCATAGAGAGTGGTTTTGCTACAGCTACCCAATGCCAGTTATTTATTTGCATGTTGTTGTCCCACATGAAAATGATGGTTTTCTTCTGGTCCGATAGTGGGAACTTGTACTTATTTTGGCACCTGATGATGGAGACTTTGGTTTTGCCTGGACACCCAAGAAAGACAGAAGAGAAGGGGCAACATGTGGTGTCACCAGTGGGAAGAGTTTCTTCCTGCTGAAGTATGGTGACAATTCTGTAAACATTTCATTGTGAAATGAACACAAAGTGATGTCTAAGTGTTCGACTAGATGCGTCCACTGTCTCACTGCTCTCCCTGAAAGAGGGATACTGAATAAAGAATTGCTTAGGAATTCAGTGTGTATGCCACTTCTAGCTGCTTTTTGGCAAAATGCACGAGCCTGCAGGTAGCAGAGAGCTGGGGGGAGAGCTGCTGCGCAGTGCTCTGGCTTACCTCGGGGAGGCTGCTTCGTCTTTCCCTGCTCATACTGTCAGGCAGGCTTTGACTCATGGTTGTTAATTAACCCAAAATTGTTTTTCAGCCTCCACTGTGGAATTTTTCTTTCTCAGCACTTAGAATTTTGCATGGAGTTGGTTTATTTATCCCACATCCCCCCAGAGTGGAGAATTTAAATTCTGTAAGCACCAAATGTCTTTTTTTTTTTTTTCCCCTACGTACAGCCTTTTATTAGCCTGCTGCTGTAGATCGGTAATTAGCTACACAAGTCATGCTTGCAATCGTATTTTCTACCTGAAGAGGTTGTGGTAGACACAGGATGGCAGCAATTCAGCCAGTTCCCATATACAAACATCGTATCACGAGCTCTGCTCCTTCTAATGCTCTGTCTCCTGATGACTTTCTCTAAGGGTGCTGCATAATTGCTCTGCTGGAAACATTTTCATTAATAATGGAATTTAACTTCTTAACGTCCTATTAACTAGATTTCCTTCTTTTAGGTTGACATTAGCTGTGGTGGTTCGTGAGCCTTTTCATGTGCATGCAAATGTAATCGCGTGCAGAACTTGGTCTTGTCGCTTGGGGGATGATTCCCAGGGCCTTCGGTGAACTTTGCCAGCTGATCGGAGATGAGGCACTTGGATCCTGCAAATCTGATTTCTGCAAAAAGGCTTCGCATTGTTGAACTTAAGCATTAAAAAAGGCTGCTCTGGGAAAGGGAGGATGTCTCAGTTTCCTCTAGCACTTTTAGTCCAGCTGATAAAATAACCTCAGTCATCTGGAAGTTCTGATGCTTCCAGCTAGTGGTAGTGATTTAAAATTATATCATCTCTGTTGAGGATTTGCTACCATACCCAGATCAGCAAGCTCATCTCCCACCGAGAAAAAGCTAACTTGATAAAGCTTTCCTTTGCAGACCTGAGGAATGGTGAGGAAGACCTGTGAATCCAAGGAGACCTTGTTGTCCCTTCCTGGGAGAGCAGCAGTAGGGGCCTGTCCATGTCCCATTCCAACTGCTTGGCTCAGTTCAAGGGAGTCAGTGTTTCTTAGAGACCTGAAAGCCATGTCAGCTATGCTTACCATAAAAGGGATTTTGACAGGTTTTCAGTTCCTTGTATTTATTAAAATTTGTTTACCTTCTCCTGGTCGTAAATTAAGGCAGTGCTTTCAAGACTCTTTAATTTGGACGGTAACAAGGCTCATCATCTGGCAGTGATGAATAAAGGGTTTGACTGGAGCATATGTTAATGCCCAGAAAACAATGACACTTAAAATAATTGCCCCCAAAGTGCCATATTTGGCAGTGGCTGTAGGAGATACACAGTAAATGGTGCAGAGCTGCTGCTGCTGGGCTTATGAGGGACAACAGCAGCTTCTGGCTAGTTCAAGGATTCTGCTGAGCTCTGGCAGTCGTGTGGGCAGTGACCTGCAATGAGGCTTTTGCAGCCAGGTTTTCAAAAGTAGCCACTGATTTGAGCTGTGTTTATTGCTGAGGTTTACTGCAAATCCCCCTGCAAAAGTCTGTGAATGCAAGGCACCTCCAGCACCAGACGCAGAGACTTGAGGCTCAGTGGGTTTGAAACCTGGGCTGGAATTTGATTATTTCAAAGGTTTCCAGGCTGAATGTAGTCAAGGTGCTGAGTGTCTGTAGCTGGGATATGGATCTCCTCTCTGTCTTTGCTACAAGATACCAGCTCCCAAAAGGTGTCCCTGCATATTTATTTGCATGTGTGCTGTGTAGCTTGGATCATTTGGATGGAAGAAGAGCAAAGCACCATTTGCACCAAGACACAGCTTTTGCAGTAGCCTGGTGTTTGTATCATAAGCAGAGCTATTTAAGCAGAACAAATTACACTTTCTTTGCAAGATTGCTCTTTTTCCTCACTTTTGTTTTTATGTTTTCTGCCTTAATGTGTAACCAAAACAAAAAACTTACTTGTTGCTTACAAGGGTTCTGGTAGTAGTAGCATGATGTCCCTGGAAAGGCACACATGTAGTAAAAGCTTGGGGGGCTGTATGTTTTTTGATTAGTAAAAAGACTAATTTCTTACCCGTGGGCACAAAAGTTGTGCTACACATCGGCTTGTTAATCAGCTTAAAGCAGAAAAAGTTTGCTGGCAAGCGTGGTGCCGTTTTGAAATGAAACGAGGTTGAGGGGTGCACAGACAATTTATCATGTAGAAGGCAGCCTGTAAACTTCACCAGAAGGCTTGTACCTCTGAGTGCTGCTTTCATTTTAGGGGCCGGGGTGGGGGGTGGGGAAACAACAATGCAGCCTTGAAAGCACAGGTCAAGTCTGTAACCTCGCGTTTCCAGAAAGGGGTTAATGCAGAGGATGGAGCAGCACAAGTTAGAGTAGGAGGGGTCACCTTCTGCTTGGAGGGGCTGCAGCCAGGTTGGCCTTGCAGGCTTCCTGGCTAGTGCAGCTGGGGAAACACATCTGGGCACCAGAGCTGCAGGGCTGGAAGCTGAGCAGGGTGAGGGAAAAGGGAAGGGGCTGCACTGGATGTGCCGGGGTGGGTGGGTGGGGGGTGTCAGTGCTACACAGTGTCTCCGTTGGGGCCGGTTTTGCCATTGTATAATTGTGCATTTGCACTTTCAGTGTGGCTGAGGCACGTGTTGGGCTGGACATGGGCATGCAGCTCTGCCGTGCTGTTGGAGCAGCTCCAGCGCACCCGTGGGAGATGGCATATGGGACAGCATGTTGTTGGATGCTCTCACACAGGGTGCTGTGGCTGGGCTGGGGTCCCATCCTCCCAGGGAAATAAACATTGCAAACTGTGTTGCGGCTTAAACTCAGCCTGCTCAGAGCCTGCGTTTGCTGTTATAGTCAAGCTTTTATCCAGACTGTGCAGGGGCATGTGTGACGATGCTGAAAGCCAGCCACGTTTTTCAAGCAAGTGTATTCATGCCCTGTGGCAGGAGCAAAAAGTGTGGCAATATTTTTTCATTCTGACAAAGCAGGGTTGCTGCAGATACCACAAAGATCATCAGTGTTAAACAGCTTGCAGCAACACCCTTGCCACAGCTACAAGCAGGCTGTGGAAAGCTGGGTGGGAGAAATATCTGCGTGCCGGTGTTGGGGAGCTCTTTTACTTCAGGGAGTCAGGTGAAATTTTAACCTCAAATGGCTACAGGTATAAACTTAACACCATTATGGCAAAAATTTGTATCATTGCCCTAAAGAACTGCTGTGCCATGGTTGAGGGTAATGGGACTTTAGGATACTGTGAATAATAGGGAGGGAAAAATCCCTGTAAACAACCTGGCTGGTAGAGGGATTGCTGTTTCCAAACCTGTCGTGTGTCTGTGTCATGCACTTTATCTCTTGTTGCTCCGTGTTCTGGGAGGACTTATAAAACCTGCACAGTGCTGTGGGAGGTCTGGCAGATGGGTCAGATCTTCCTGGACCTGTTCACTTGGGCCAAAAGTCATGGCAGTTGTGACAAACCCTGCCAGACTTGAACCAGCCTCCCAGGAGGAACTGGAGGTGCTGGTGCTGTTGATTTGCAGCCTGGGGAGCCTGCCCGTGGCAGGGCTTGGGTTTTTCTAGCATAGCTGTGCAAATACCAGGGAGACACAGGCACTGTCACTTAAGATGCTCTAGAAAAAGACTTTTTTCCTCTTCTCTGAAAACAGATCTTCCCTAAACAAGCTCAGGACTTTAAAGAACACCTGACAACCATCCTGGCTTTGACAGCCCGCTGGGATTTAATGCTGAGTGAAGGCTTGGTTCACTTTCAGTATTTGTTTACCCATTAGAATTGTCCTAGGGAAATACACTGCCAGTTCAGTAGGGAGACAAGTTAGACTAATCCTTTGGGAATTTTCCCATTTTTACTCCAAGATGTTGCTTTATTAATGAAACAGAGGAGAATGGGGCATTTCAGTGTTTCTTTTACAAAAACATTGATAAAATGAGCTTGTAACAAATTTTACTTTGAATGGACAACTGATTATGAATTAACCAAAATACTTGCTCAATAGTCTTGATTTTTTATCTGTGTGGGAAAGGTGACTAATACGGACCTATCTCAAGACTAGAAACCTGAGCTGGAAGATCACTTTAAGACAAGACCGATTCGTCCCCCAAGTTACAGCTTCCAACGCACTAAGGCTAATTAATAGCAGAAACATGAATATATGTTTGTATCTTGCCCCCTCAGTTGCCTCTCATCTATAGATATGATTGCTGCTGCCGTACAGTCGCTGCAAGCTAAAATCTCTGGTTTTCCTCATACTGTTTCTAGCGTGAAGCTCTAAGCTGGCTTCATTGGTGACTTGCATGTTTAAAAGCTTTTGCTGTAACGTATCTTCGGTTGAATTAATTGACAAAGTTCTTTGATTCTTGCTAGTGTTTCACTGAGCATGGGCTGCATAGGAAGGAAATAAATGTCACTGCCTTCTCTAGGACAGCAGGACTTTGAGCTTGCAGTTGAACTGAGACATCCCTTGGGATTGCCCTACAGGCAGAAAAAGTCCTACAGACTGCATATTAAACTTCCTATTTTTAACTTTGTCAGGTTTAGAGAGCATAGCAAGACAAGCAGATTTTCCCCTGAGGATTCAAGTAGAAATATCAGTCTGTCATTTCAGTTTACTATTTGGGGATAATTAATTACCACTGAGGACAATTAATAATTTTAAAGAATTTGTTTCTTGAGAGGGACAGGGAAAAATAAAAGATGAAAGTCTCTGGCTGACCCCTACATCAGGCCAAGCCAAGGCGCTGTGATATGTTAAGTATAATAGTTGCTTGCTGCCCTGAGCTTGGTGATTCAGTGGCTTTGGTGGTGTTTGGGTTCCTTGGTCCTGTCCTTAATGGGTAACTCAGTTGGGATGGATGGTTTCTGACCAGTTTGTTCAGTAGTGGTTCCTTACCCAAGGGTGATGTAAAACCAAATATTTTTTTCTCATTGCATATGTATTGTCTCAGGCTTATTTGTTCCTGGAGTTCAAGAGCTATGGTATATACACAGGAAAATGGGGAAAAGCAAAGGGTCAGTGAAGCCAATAGTATAAAGGCTTGTTTTGTAAAAGTAATATTATAATTTATATAATCTTTAGACTGCTGGCCCATCTGAGCACCAGTCTGATCTAGTAGTGTATCTACAGCATTTCAGTGCATGGCCCAGCCCATTGCTCCCAGCCATCCGTGTTGTGAGCTCATCCCAGGTCTCCTACTGAGGAAAAACGTCATGTACCTCAAGTGGGAGAAACCAAATGCTGGTAGTACTCACCCAACAGGCTCGTCAAGCCTGTAGTTTCTTCTCTTTCCCTCCTTAAGCCATGGTGCAGGTGTTAACATAAACCTACAAACGTCTCAATGGAGCATAATAGAATTTCCATAGACATGTACAGGGCAATTATTATATGTATTGATTTCCAATAAACAGACGTTTCAGAGTGAAACGGAACATATTTTGGAAGCATGGCAGATCAAGTATGCTTTATAAATAAATCATAGCTGTGATATGTGGTATGAGGCAATCTTATGAATAAGTTAGACTGCCTGGGGTCAAGCACGCTTTCTTTAGGTCATCATAAATGTGATAGAGAAGTCAGTTTTCTGTCTGTACTTGTCTGGGAAAGTGGGGCAGACTTTACAGAGGGAACGAGCACCAGCGAGTTGCTAGTTGTAAAGAGAGTAGTTGGATCATGTTGCCCCTGGCATTTTTTTCAGAGAAATTTCTTTCTGGATGTAATAGGTAATGCTTTAGTTTCTCAGCGCAAGTCCCACAGGCTACGTCAGTGGTCAAATAAATTTCTTTCTCAGTTCACTCTGTCCCCAGTTAACCTGGTTTTGTCCCAATCTGGCTTCTCTTACGGAGAATCGTGATGGAGCTGCGTGATGGTTTAAATGTTCTCCACAAGTGCAGCCTGCTGTGCAGTGAGATCAATTGCAGTGGATATTTGGGATTTTGAGATCCAGGTGTTCAGAATTGTTTCCTGAGGAGGCACAGGGAATAAACGTAGTGCGAAAGCATGTCTTGAAGTGGAAGATCCCTTATCTCACAAGCACTTAAGTAGAAAATATGACTGCTTGCATGCTCAGACATCTGTCACGTACTGTACAGCTGGTGTCCTCTCTCTTGGGGAGTTCTTGGTAGACTGAAGTGGTGCTTTAACATCTGACCTGAGCGAGAGGTGAAGTGGTCCATGGGCAAGGACAGTGTCATAGCTGAGTCTTTGCTTCCATTCCTGCAGCAGAAGGCTGGTTCGCCTCTTCTTGCTGCAGACTATTTCCTTAACCGTGGTTGCTTTGCTGCTGGCTGCCTGAATGTTGCCCAGAGCCTACAAATACTGCTAACTGATGCAGTGGCGTTCTTTTTTTTTTTTTTTTTTTTTTTTTTTTTTTTTTTTTTTTTTTCCCCTGCACAGGATTGAGGACAGCTGAGCTTTTACATAAGTAAAGTTTACTCCTACGTGTATGCGTGCAAGCCCTAGCGCTGGCTTTTACTTGAAGCTGGCAGGTTTTGGCTCTAGCTCTCTGTTAATCAAATTCCTGAGTTCCTGGTTTGTTCTTTTTCCTGTCAAACCTTTGCTGAGCTGAGTGGGCATTTAGCAAGAGTAAATCTGTAAGAAACCCTAATAGGGACCAGCAGTTATTATCTCAAGAGAAACATTGATGTGAATTTCCATCAAGGTACTTTGTGTTCCAAAACAGGGAGGAAGTGTTTAGACAGCAGCTGGCCCATAGTTAGGAAACTGAAGCATATTTGGAGAGAAGTGACTGATTAAAATCCCCCTCTGCCTTTAACAGCCTGCTTTATACTAAAGAAGGAGAGGCAAAGACCTCCCTGGCCAGCTGGCCTGGCTTCCTCCCATTGCTGAAAACCATGTTGTACACCACGTTAATGAACTTCAAGTGCCCTCTTAAAAGCTGTTTTTCTGCTGGGAAACTGCTTCAAAGCCTCCCTGTACTGATCAAACCTTTCCAATTTCTAGGTTATGTGTATTCTTGGCCATATTTATCTGCACTGGGCTCCAATGCTGTCCTATAAATACCTCAGGGGTGATCATATTCCCTCTTGCATTTGGTTTTGCTAGGTTTAAATGGGCCAAGCTGCTTCAGTCTTTGTCGTGCACAGCTCCGTTCACCGGCCGATCCTGCTGACCCTGCTCTGTACCTGTTCCAGATGGACTTCATCTCACTCGAACGCTCTAACGCAAGCAAGCCACTTTCTTTAAATATAAAAGACTTTCAGGTTGACAAGCTTAAAGATCAACATCTTGTCTGGCATAAGGCTGGAGTCTGCAAATTCAGCATTTGGACTTAAATAGTTTTTCATTTTTCACACATTTTTAAAAAAATGCAGTATACACACTAAACAGATGATGCTCAGCAGGGCACTGTATAAGCTGCTTTCTGTTGTGTATTGCTCTCAGTAATGGATGAAATTAGGCTTCAAAAGTCACTGGCAACCTTTCTTCTGGATGTTGTATATCCAGGTCTATGGCAGGAGACTTTTTTTGGTGATTTCACTTTCAACTCTTGTGCCAGCACTTCTTAAAGTGCCTGTTTAGCTCTGCCAGCCTCCAGAGAGATAGAAGAATGTAGAAACATTTGGATCCAAATACCCTGAAAGGTTTGTGAAGTTCAGATCCAGCTATGAACCTGGCAAATGCCAACTAGTGGAAGCTATCACGCTAGCTGAGATTTATGGTTGGTTTTGTCCATTATCTGTCTGACTGTGTTCAAGGGCCAGCGCTTCACAGGGACCTCGCAAAGCAGCAGCAGATCAGTGCTTCTGTAGGAAAAGTGTCTTCCCAACCTCCAATATTTGGCTTATTCCCTGAAGTAGGAGTGTTATGTGCCACATAAAATGTGTCAGCCAGTACCTGTGGATGTTTGTCTCTTATAAATAGATGATCTTTTGTGGTTTTGTGCCAGTCTCTTTCGATATAAGGCACCATTACAGTGAGTTTCAAAGGTCATTACAGCTGAACTGTGCAAGGAGAAAATAGCGTGAATTTTGGAAGTGCTGGGATATAGTTACAAGTCAGGCTTCTTTGCATCTGTGAATTGCATGGGAAACATAGCACTGTGCAACACATTCAGTGAAGGCTGGGACTTGTATTGCAAGTTTTTTCTCTGGTCTTTTAGTAGACGGTAGAAATTGGATGAATTTATCAGGGCTTGCGTTAATATCCTTATCTCCACTTTGTTACTGAACCATAAATTAAGCTCAAATAATTGGTAGAATAAAAGATTACCAAGGATAACATGGCAGTTAAATGATTTCTGATACTTTTTTGGAAGGAGTGTAGATGTAAATGAAGCAGCAGAGCAGCAGTTTTGAGGTGACTGGTTCCTGAAGCTGGTGTAAGCATGCTGTTAATTAACATTTTTGCAGTGCTTTGAAAATGTGAATTGCTCCAGGAATGTTAAGTATCATTATTATAGCAGTCTTGAAAAGTAATAACTTAATTTATGAAAGGATTGAGTCCATTCTTCAGAATTACAAGCGGGACCATGATGTGGCTGCTGGAGTAGCAAACTGCAGTTCGGGACACTGGGTTCAGCTCTTGGGGCTTTTTAGTGGGGTTTGTCTGAGGTCAGCTCATAACTGTTCACTGCTCGATGATAAGTGACCTGGAAGAAGGGTAAGGAAGCTGAGGACATATCATTCATGGAGAGCCATCAAGTTGCTTGGTGAATTAGCACAAGCAAATGGTATGTAAAGTGTTACTTGTAAAAGCAGGCATTTGGGTACAGAGAACTGGGAGGGTGGCCTATTTCTGAGAAGCAGCAAGTCTAAAAAGGTGCAGGGCCATTGACTAGTCAGCTGAACTGGAGCTGTTAGGACTCAATCTGAGCA
This sequence comes from Falco cherrug, assembly GCF_023634085.1. Taxonomy (NCBI): domain Eukaryota; kingdom Metazoa; phylum Chordata; class Aves; order Falconiformes; family Falconidae; genus Falco; species Falco cherrug. The sequence goes on from NC_073707.1 coordinate 20,204,394, forward strand.
CTCCCTGTTCCCATCCATCGTGCCCGTGCTTACAGGTGCAATAGGGGTGTGACTGCTTCCCCAGCAGCGAAGACTCAGCCAGGGGAGCTCCTTGCTGGTAGCTAAACACAAGCAAATGCTGCCCATGGAAGGGCAGACGCAGAAAGCTGGAGTAGTAGGAAGGTGATTATGTTTTCTCTGAAATTAGGACTGGTGCAATCTCTTGTAAAATACCTGAGGCAGTTTTTGATACCTGTAATAATTTTTATTTTTTTTTGGGGGGGGGGGGGGGGCGGGGGGAACAACATATTGGAGATAAGTCAGAGAATAACTTGTAAATGACCAGAAAACATGACTTATAATGACAGGCTCCAGGAATTTGATTAATCAACAGTGAATTGATGCATCTGGTATCTAGATGGAGAACAGCTATTTAATGTACAGCAAGATCCAGTGGCTGGAAATGAAAGGTGGGCACATTCTGACCAGAAATAAATTGAAGTTTAACTGTGAAGCTAATTAGCCATGGAAACAGTATCTGATACTGAGGATTATGGTGAACTCTTCATCACTAGAAATGTTAAAATCAAGATTGAAGGTTTTTCTGCTCCAGCTTTGGCAGAAATTGGTTCAGGACTATGTCTTGGTCTGCATTATGTAGAGTACCCCAACAGATAACAATAGTGGCCTTATTCATTTACTGTGTGGCTTTGGCAGGTTTAATGGGGACATTGCAATTCTAAGTACTACCAATGCAGTCCCAGCTCTAGGGGTGTTCAAAGGCAAAAATTACAACTGAGTTTTCCAGGGTCAAGGGTTCCCCCTGTGCTGACTTTTGTTGGATGCTCCAAAGCCTATTCATTTCAACTGGAGTTTGCTCAGCAGCTGGGAAAATACAGCAGTCAGCTGGGAAAACATCTCCAGAACTGGGGGACAAGAAAAGCTATGCCTTCAAAATTTGCCTTATCCTTGCTGTGAGGATGAGGTTTGTTTCCTGTGAAACAGGAGTTAGTATTGACCATTATCTTCCAAGGGTGTGTATGTGACCTTATGGGCATTTAGAACAAGTCTCACAGAAAGGTGTGTGCAGTTAAACCTGTCTCATCATCTTGTCTCCCCCTGGTGCTGCTGGGCATCTGATGCTCACTATGTTGCCTGATGCAGAGCAGCTGAGCTGACCTACTGCCCAGACAGAAAACACGAGGTTTGTCTTGTTAAAAAAAAAACACAAAACAAACAAAACCCCCACAAACCAACAATCAAAACAAAAGAACAAAAACAAAAAACCAGAAAATTCCCCCCAAAACCAGCCAGCAGACACGTCAAGATTTAGTACGTGTTGTCTGTATCTGAAACTTTGCAAACTCTTTTGTAAAACCCCCCTGAGAGGCTGTGCAGGTGATGCATCCAAGTGCTGCTCCAAGGACTGTGAACAGGCAGTCCTGCAGAAGGGAACCTGAGCATCCCCTCTCCCTGGGTTTTATTTTTTATGGGTTTTTATTGTTGTTTGGGGTTGTTGAGGCGTGGGTGGGTGCGTTTAAACTACAAGCTTCATTTTTAACAGCATTTCCACTGAAACAGTTCAGTTTGAATGAGGTGGTGTTTTCCAGCAGTGACATTTTTTCTAAGCAGCTCCTGGTAACAGCAGAATGGTCCCTGGCCGAGGAGGACCCTTTGAGGCATGGTGCCTCTCACAGGGCTGGAGATGGTTTGGCGTGGGTCAGCTGGGCAGAAATAGAAAGGTTGTTCCTTGCATTGGTGTGCATGTTCCTCGGTGCATAGTGAGAGGATAAAGGGGATTTGTGTTCTTGAGGTTTCCTTGGTTTACCTGAAGTTATCTCTGTCATTAGGGTATCTGCTAAGTGAGGGACACTGCTGTTACTGCTCTGTGGTGGGGTGCGGCTGACAAAGAACTAATTGTCACCAGAAGATGACAGTATCAGAATGTGACACACACACTCTGCACAAAATGCTTATATTTGCATACAAAGTGCCTAACCCATTATTAATGGATACATCCTGCATATATGGGGAACTTAAGCACAGCCAGTCACTCCAAATGAACAGGCATCAAAATCTGACCTATCCAAAGTCACATGTTGAAGCAGGAAGCAACAGCCAAGAATAGACTCAGGGTCCTGAACTTCCCCAACCTCTAGAACGGGAGCCAAATTTCATCTCTCTCTTGTAATTATGGTCAAAGCCTGGGCTGCAAATGAGAAGCACTGACTTCTGTTTTCTGCTATGCAGTAGATTTACTGTATGACCTTGGAGGAAAATGTGTCCTCTGTGTCTCAGTTTACCTCCCCACTAATGGAGATAATTGTACTGGTATGCAGTAAGCTTTAATGGATTTTGTTCCTGCACCTACTGAAATTAATGGCTCTTCTTGCAATGGGAAGACGACCAGATGCACCATTTTCAGAGTGTCTGGATGAAAGGATTTTGCAGAAGTGAGACAGATACTCTTTGTTTTAACGTATGGGCCCAATAATACCCACATATGCTAGAGAGTCGTTTGTTCACATGGATGATAAGGGATAACAATTCAGTCTTGAGAACAACAGCTGGATCGACCCTCCTTGCACTGCTGCTGTGTGCACATGTGGTTTCACCTGGCTTAGGTGCTGCTGGAGCAATGAGAGGCTCAGGGGGGGGACTTGTAAGAAATCCAAGACCCAAATCTGTCAATAATTCAGTGAGCCAGGCGAGTGCTGCATCTTGGTGCTAACGCATGGTTGTCGTGAACAGATGCAAAGCATGGAGAGTTTCTGGCTTGAGTAGGACTCTCTGCCTTGTGCCTTATTTTCCTCATTAGGAAAACCAGCCCATGCATTCCTCCAAGCTAGTTGTTTTTCAAGTATGCAGAAACAGGACAACTACTTGCAAAGATAAAGCAGACACTGACTCATAATGCTGAGCTAGAAAAGTTAGCAGGCCTAGCACCATGGAAATGAGTGCAGCATCTCTTGCTCTGCATTCCCTCCTGTGCATTGCAGTGCTCTGGATAGCTCTTACACTTGCAACACTAGCTTAGTTTTTTTGGATCTGATGTGTTTCCTGGTAGCTGATGTCGCCAAGCGGAATACTTCTGGCAAGTGGAACAACATCTCTCTGTTCTGTTAGTAGATTAAGTCTAAACACTACTATCAGTTTATACCTTTTGTGCTGATTCTTTGTTTCCCAGACCAAGGAGAAATAAATCACCATTTGGTCTGCTGACCAACCAAAAGTCTGTTCAAGTAAATTATCCCAGAAAGACTCTTTCTGTGCTTTTTATTTTCAAGTTTTTCAGTACTCAATTAAGAAGTGCCTATTTAGAAATATCTAGGTTGGTCATGTTTCAGTGTGTTATTTCCTCAGTACTAGTGCTGGGTATCCCTGGAGTGATCACTTATTGATGGATGCTTGTTTTCCATGCACAGCATGGGATTGTGGTTACCTGATGGAGGCATGCAGCTACATCCAAACCTGTGTTATCGCTCTAGTTTGTAACTGCAGTAGGTTCCTTTGAGATTTTACCAGGTGAACAATTGCGTGCGAAGGACAGCCTCCATCCCAAAAAGCCTAACCTGGAGAAGACAAAGGGAGATTTAAGCCTCCAGAGTTCCTGTGTCGGGTTGCAGTCACAAGGCTCTCCATTCCTTCTATCCAGGAGAAAGGACAAGATCATGTGCTTGCCATTAGGGAGCTTTACACATTCGCATACACCCTCACCACCACTTTTTTTGATCCTAAAATGATTTTCTCATAAAATTGCCCTTGATCTCCAGCTTGAGACTCTGATGCATATTTATAACCCTTCCTCTGCACTTTCTTGTCATTTGACTTACCAAATCCCAGTCCTTGTCTGGGTTGACGATACAAAACGCAAGCTGCAGCCCAAGTGGGGATGAGGGATGGAAGGACTCTCTTGCTCTGCATTTATTCTGTTCTACTTCGAGCTCTAGATGTTTAAGGGGGCATCCTTTTGCTGTCTGCTAATGAAGACATCCAGTGGGATGTAATCTGTGCTTATGATGACACCTGCTTGATTTCCACTGCACAGCTAGCTGAGGTCCTCGGTGGGCAAGCAATAAGTGGCAAAATCCCCCAACAGCATCCTCCTGTCCCCAGATCCTTTCCAGAACCACATCCCTATGACACTGCAAAGTAGAGGCCAACTCTTAGCCAGTGTTAATTGTCACAGCTTCATTACCTGGTCCGCTTTGCCCTCACAAAGGATTTGTGCCTCACTGTTCAGCAACAGCCAAGAGAAATGGGGATTTGTCAGACAGCTCCCAATCTCCGGAGCCACGCTGGGGAACTGAGGCATCAGAAATCTTGCAGCTCAGCCCAAGCAGCGTACGAAGCCTGTGTGCAGCCTCTCAGGCTCAGGCCATAGCAGTGAGTGTGCTGACAGCCTCACAGCTCGTTTCCTCAGACAGGGTCCCTCTTTTCCTTGAGAAGCAGAGCACAAAGCAGGATGGCATCACATAGCCAAGCCCTGGGGCTTATAATTTGGCAATTTGGTGCACCACACACAGAGATCCAAGAGATTATTAAGACAGTGCGGCAAGCTGGGGGAGAGGTTCTTGGGAAGACCTGTAAAACGGCAGCATGTTTTACACCCTCTCCTTGCATGTGAGTCATGGAGATCTCCGTATGCTGAGGGTAATGAGCATTTGTATTCAGATGATTTCCCAAGCTCTCTTGTTGAATGCTGGGGAAGAAAAAGCATTTACTGTCATTTTTCCAGGCAAGGACAAAGTGCAGGGTGGTATGTTGAGCTGCTTTCAGAAAGCTGCTCTTAGAGATGTGTTTATTGGGTTCTTCTGCTTGTTCTCTGCTTGCACACAGACAGACAGAGCTCTTCGTGCTCTCTTCCACCTGCTGTTAGTGTGACACAAAACAGGATTCTCTGCACAGGTCTCAGCAAAAGGCCTAGTTATGGTTGGATAAGTGGATGCTGGCTTTTATAACTTAGATACTTCCGGTGTCTGCTCAACATGAAGCATGTTCAGGCAAAAAGAAACACTACCTGCCTTCAAGAGTGTTTGTATTTTGTTTTTTTGTTGCCTTTTTTTTTTTTTTTTTTTTTAACTGCAAAAAAAGGTTTTGCTATGACTTGGACAGGGGCATGATTTGTCCTTCACTATCTGACCTGTCAGTATTAGGGTCCTGGCATCTTATCTTCTGAGGATGAAAGAAAAATGTCCCTTATGAGCTGTGTTGTGAAGCTGTCAGCCAGGAGTCACTGCATGGGTGTCTTCTCCTCTGCTTCTGTGCATTGCACTGTGATGGTGTCTCGGCAAGAACTTCTCTTCCTGGTAAGCCTTTTCAAGAGGTGCTGAAAGAGCAGGGAGATCTCCAAAGGCATGGAGGACCTTTGGTGTCATAAGCTTTATCCATTGACACAACACATCTTTTGATGATGCAGTGGCAGTTCAGGTCTGGTGCTGAAGCTGGTGCTATGGGCCAGCTGTTGGCCACTGGCTGAGAGCACAGCTAAGGCCAGCCCGCCAAATTCACCACCTGTGCCAGTTAAATGATGACTGCGTGCTTCGTCAGAAGCCACTGCTTTCTGAAAGCTATAGAAGCTATCATCTCCACAGGGACGACTATTTCTGAGCTGTTTCTGTAGAGCAGGTGTGAATTTTAAAGAAGTGGGGTCATCTTTAGTTAAGTGCCCTCAGCATCAACCAGTTACCAATATTTCAGCTCCCTTCCCTGGTGTCTTTGGAGACATCCGACATCCATCAAATAAAGCAGCCTCCAGATGGCCCCAACATATGGTCCATGTCTCGGAATAGCTGAAATCTAAATGCTTGCCTCCTTGGGAAGCTGCGGCCCCTTGCTGAGTCTCGACATCCAAGGGAGGTGCCTGCTGCTTTAATCAATGTGTGTCTGTTTTTTTCTGCTTTGTCATAGTCATAATAATAAGCAAGTCTCAATTTGGCATCCCTAGCTGTAAGAAGCTTTCTGTGCTTGAAATACTAAGTGCCTGTCAGTCCCTTTCTTTCCTCTTGTCTTTTCCCTCATCACCAGGACCCTACTGATCTTCTCAATCCTGACAGTGCTAATTATCCTTCTCTTTCTTCCTGTTATTGCTGCCTTTCCTTCCTCCTTCTAATTTCTTATTTGTATAAATCACCAAGGGTGAAGGAAGGCTAAATATCAATAAAGCAATTCAAGCTGCTTGTGATGTTTCTAAGGGCTGCCCAAGCCCCTACCTGGGAAATGGCAATTAGTGGTGGCAGTTATTGGTCTGTCCCACTTTGCACCAAAGTGTGTCTCGGTCTGTCATCTCTCCATGTCTTTGTCCTCACTCTGCATAGTGTTGTGAAATGGCAAGGCAATTTCTGAGCCTCCTGGGATACACCTCAGAACTTGTGCTCCTTTAAATCTTCTATCTGCTGTTAATGCTGTAGTCCTACTGTGTCTAGGAGTGATGTGGCTTAAGTGCTAGGAGCTGGGCAGTACTCATGGAAAAGTAGTCTTGCAGCCTTTAGTCACCATTTTCCTTGACTCTGAAACCCGTTTGGAGGGAAAGTCTCCAGAGGATGATGAGCTTCTGTAATGCCTGCTCCCTGTCTAAGTAGAAAGTAATTTTAAAATAATTTTAAAAAATAAGTTAAATTGTTGGAGCTGGGTGGAAAAAAATGCCTGCACAAAAACTTCAGATGGAAACCTTCCACCAATTCTGTAAATATATTTATAAGACAAGAATACAGCGTTCCTTTGAAAGTGGCACATGTGACTAAGCATGTGATGGTGTTGCCACATTTAGGATATGTACGTAGTTATGACTTGTACCTATTTGCTTTGTGTGGAGAAGTATGTGGCTTACCTATATCAAAATTTCAGCTAAAATTCCCATTGATGAAAATACTCATCTCTGCAAATACAAAAACTGAGGAGAAGTTGTTACTGCAGTGGTAGATCTCTGTCATTCTGCAAGGTTCATAAATTTTACAAAGTTTACCTTGTGAGCAATGTAACTGTGTGTTGCAGATGTCGGAGGCTGAACCACATGCCAGGGACTCCACTGTCCAGGTTCCTAATGGCCTTGACCTGCTGAGTCCTGCACAGGATCATTATTGCAGAGCTGTATTTGTGCGCCCTCCAAGACTCTGAGATTGCCATTCAGATGGTGAAATCTACTGGTATAAAATCTACCCTTGTGTGCTCAGCTGTGTAATCTGCAGCTCAATTAACTTAGCCTGTGGCATCCACTCAGAAGGCCATTGCTTTTTTTGTAGCTTGGTGGCAGTTCTCTGCCCTATGTTTGAAAATCAAGGCAGATACTCGCCAGACTGTGGCTTTGATTTTTAGGTTTTGGAAGTGGAGATGCGAATGTGATTCTGCAATGCAGGAAGAAGTTACAGGTATCATGGTTTCCCTTTCACTTGCTGTAAACCTTCATGCTTTGTGGAGCCCAAAATTCAAAGAACAGTCATTCGTTCTCCAGTCTAGGCTAGCATGGGCTAGAAAGAGATGTAGATTGATGGTCCTGGGGCTTTGTGTCCTACTGCTGTGACACTGGACTGACAACAGGTGATGTGCAGCCTGCGCCTGAGCTATCTCTTGGGATGAGACCTTTCTTGAACCTGCCTGTTTGCTGACGCTTGTCCTCTCTGCTGTGCCTGCCAGCAGGGATTCCTGTTAGCACCCACTGCTTTGGTAGATTGAATCAGATATACATCAAGTTTCCGTTACCTCAGTTATCAGACAGCAACAGCTTCCCAGTGTGACCTTACAGCTGCCCCTACCTCAGCCTTTCCCTTCCCCAGAGGTAGCAACACATCATGTGTGCTGTAGAGCGAGTGTTTCCTTTGCCAGTGGGAGCACATTCATGTCTCTTACTATTTATGAGTCTTGACAATTATCTTCAGGAGGTATAAGGCCTTGTATTGTGCCAGTATTGGGATTACATTAATGGATTTAAGCTTGAAGTTAGCAATGAGTTTGTGATGAGGAAAAGGACAACATTCTGGAACAGCTTTCCATAGTAGTAACCTGCTTAGGTTTTTTTCTGAAGGTTTTTAAGCATTTATGGTGAGCCTAATCCATGCTTGTGGGTATGTGGGACAGAGCACTTGATATTTTGGGGCCATAGCAGTTGTCTGTGGGCCTCACTCATCATCATATTTGTAATGGCTTTGCTTACTTTCTCTTTCTGAAATTTCATTTCAGAAATCTGGATTATCTGTGATCACTTTATCCAGTTTGCAGGGTAACTGTGCCTCAGGTGCAGTCACTGGGGTGGCTGTGTGCAGGGCAGCAGTGATAAAGCTTGGCATGGTGCTGCGCAGACATGGCCATTTGGCTTTGGACGTGCTTTTGTACCTAGAAGCATCCCAGTGACATTTGTGTGAGCATCAGTCACTACGCTCTGTGGGTCTGCACCAATGGTTACCTTTGCGCTTGTAGACACCCAGGCAGGTTTGGCTTCAAGGAACCTCTCCTTGGCTGTGCTGGGCAGGCAGGGTGGCTGCTGAAGCAAGCCAGGAAAGCGTATGGGGTGTCTCTGCATCCCTAATCCCATATTTTCCCTGTACCTAAATCCCCTCTCACTTTTCCCCTGCTGCTCCCAAATGCTCCATCCCTTCCTTTCCCCCTCTTTCTCTTGCAGCTCAGTCACACCTCTCTACCCTGCACCTCACTGCCAGCAGCAGAGTTGTGTCAGTAGCTCCTTTAAAATGTGCTGGTGCTCTCTCATCAGTGAGTAGTGGGAACTGCAGTAAGCACAGGCAGCCTAGCACCTTATCATACTGGTTCCAGTTCTCTGTCATTGAAGGCAGATGCCTTTTATAATTGATGCTGATAATGGTCGTAAGACACACTGTTTACAAGATGTGAGGTGTTAGCTAGCAGGAGAGAAAAATCTTTCGAACCATATGGTTGTATCAGCACTAGCCTGATGCCAAGGTTGGCTCTTGGCTAAATTGGGATCCCACTTTGCATGCTTACGTCTGCTGGAGGAAAAAAAAAAAAAGTTTGAGTTGGGGCCATAAAATCGTTAACTTTTTTTGGTGTTGTTTCTATGCTCTCTTTCTGTATGCAAAGCATACAGCATAAAAAAAACATTTCTAGGTGTAATGTTTAGGACTGACTGTGGTACTACACTAGGACAAGTCAATTCATTCTGTCTCCACTGAGAAGCAGAAAGAAAATCTCCATGGCTGTCATGCTCCATCAGCTTTCCCTAATCACTTTGAACATCTGTTTCTGAAGATGCCATCCCCATTGTCTCACATGCCAAATAATTTATGCTGTGTTTTGAAGACCACTGATGGTATAAGGGAGTGTGCTACATCTCCAGAAGGCACTCAGGAAGGTTTCAAGAGTGGCAAGCTCTTTATTCCTGTGGTTATTCTCTGTGTGTGTGTTGGTAGGTTGATGGGTATGAATAAAAGCTTGTGGTTTTTCATTGAGACCTTGTTGGGTCTGTTCATGAAGATGATGCATTATGAAAGAGGAGCCCTTGCTCTTTGAAGTTCAGCCTTGAATAGGAAAATATAAGAAAGTTGTTGCTTGTACAAGCAGATACTGGAAAAGATAATGTTCTGGAAAACCTTGTAAAACTGGGACCTGGGGAAGAGGGATAGTGGGAGGTGTGGAGGGACTTTTCACACAGTTTATTCATGTAGGTGTGGGGTCTGGGACTGACTTCCCTGTGAACGCAGTGCAACCAGGAGGTGCTTTTCCATGGGTGCTCTGGGTCAGTATTATGCCCATCACGTGGTGTGCCAGACTGGCACAGTATTCCTGGGCAGTCAGAGGCTAAACTGTAACTCATGTTTTAAGTGTTGCAGAGCCTTTTGCCTGTGTTTGAGACTGTGTTAAGCTGTATGGATGTAGCCAGTGTGTTTTATCCTCAAATGTTGGATTTGGGTCTTTTTCTGCCCCACTTTCTCTTAAAAATCTTCATTTACAACATTTCATATCACAGTTTTTATCAGTTGGAAAGCTATATCAAAATCAGCTAGAAAAAGAAGAGACCGAACTCTCAGTACATGAGGTGGGATCAATTTAAGACAAAAAGATTTTAATGCATTAGAAGAACTCTTTGAGTGTGATCCATCTCAGCCTGTGGCTTCTCCACTGCATGATGTGAATGCACTGAGGGCTGGTGTTCAGGGCATGCTCACAGCACAGGGTTATGGTGGAACCTGGAGTCATTGCACACTAAACTCGGTACATAGATAGAATTGCAAAAGGGAATTTTTTTTCCTTATGATGTTCCATATCTTCATTAAAAATACATACATACCTAATATCCCCAAATGGCAAATGTGTGAATCAGAAGCTTATAGATACCACATTTTGAGAATACTCCATTTCTTATGCAGCAGTTAATCTGAAATAGTATAGGAAAACCTGTATTATCTCCTGAGAATTTGCAAGTAGGGCTTTGGACAAAAATGGAGTTTTAGTGGAGGCAAGTATCAGTTGTCCAGGTAATCTGACAGCCCTTTCCTGTTATGCCACGTGCTCTGCAAATGCTCTTTTCCCAGACAGTTTTTCTTAGTGGGAAACGTGAACTTTTTCCCTCAGTCAGCCAAACTACTTCAAAATTGGGGAAAAAAGTGAAAATCAGGCCCAATGGCATTTTTCTTAAAAAATGTCACAATGAAACAAGTTGTATGCAGAGGAAAAAATTATTCAACCTGCACTTGCTCACAGGTATGGCAGAGTGCAGACTAGGCACACGTCCTTATTCATCAGCTTGTGTGTCCCCAGACAGGCATCCCAGAGCTCCAGCCTGAGACATGGGCTGTGTTCTTCTCTATGTGTATACCAGTTAAACCACGTCAGAAATGCTGGACTGTTAATGATTATGGAAAGGAGATTCCTCTCTGAGAAACTGTATTTCAGGCATTCCAACATCTCTTATGTATGGCTACTTGAGAGAGAACTATAGTGTTTTGGGGCAAGCGCTGAGTCTCAAGTAGAACCTGGCAGTTGTTATTCCACATCGTCTCATCTGGCACGTCTCTGGCTCCTTTCAGGGAAGGTGTTGGAATGGATGGGGCAGAGAATGGATGGTAGATTTCTGAGGTGATGCTCTTAAAGATGTTTGGGGCTGGGCTAAGAACTGATAGAGCAGTTTGCTGTTCAGCCTGACACAAAGCCTTTAGCAGGACCAGAAGCATTTGCTGACAATGCTGACAAAGCCACTTAAGTTGCATGTTGTCTGATATAAGGTGAAAACAGGCCTGTCCAGAGAGACTTTGTGGGTGAGGTTCAGTTGCCAAGCACTGGAGTCTAGTGCCATTTCAGTCTCCCCGAGAAGCCCAAGGTATCCACGTTAGTGCAGGCAGATACAGCACCAGGTCAGGCAGAGCTAGTACAGCCTAGAGGCCAGGCAGGACAGCCTGTGGCTCCTTAAGTGGCACTGGATGCATGTGTTAGGTGATGGAGGTGATTGACTCCCCTTCTGTGTGCACACTGCTGTGCGAGGGTGCATCTGAATTTGCTTCCTAATGTGGTCTGCCCTGGGGTTGGGGGAATAACTTCTGATGCCTGACAAGGCGCTCAGCCACAAGAGGAAACAGAGCTGAGCAGCTGAATGAATGCAGCAAAAATCTCCAAGCTCTGGGTAGACAAAAGCACGTTTTTTGTGACTGTGGAAGCCCACTAGCAACATCTACACAGATATGATAGGAGCCAGAGGGACCAAACTTGAGTGGAGAAACTAAAGTGTTGGTGGAGGTTGTTCAGCTGTGGTGGAATGGCAGGAGCAAATGGGTAAAACCCCACCAAGCCATGTAAACACAGCGCTTTGTGCTTATGTACCAACCTCTCCCCCAACAGGTCTGTAAGCCACGTATGGCACTCACTAGTTCTCCTGATGCACTCATAAGGTTACCTTGCATGGTTCCCAAAGCTGGTGTGTGGGGTGGGTGGGTGGGTGGGTGTCCCCCTGAACACTAGCAATGGAAGATACCTCTCAGGAGAAGAGTGCACTTGCCCAGCCTCAACTCCCAGCTAATCTCTGCACCACAACTGGTTGGTAGGTGAGAAACAAACCCTGTCTTCCCTGGATAACTCTCTGGGGCTGAATATCCAATGAACTAAAGACTCATTGAAACCACATGGCTTTGTTTTGTTTTGCCTTGAACCATAACTGAATCTGAACCACTGTTTCAGACTCTGTTGAACTCGGTCTGCAACATGGGTCAAAACTGAGTCCAGAACTCTACCAAGATATGAAGTTGATGGTAAGAGTTTTACTTGAAGAATCTTTATTGCTACAGAGATGCAAAGGTGCAAAGACCAAAAGAATTGAAGAGGCTGTCTTCTTGCTGTGTATTTTGGGATTTTTCTGTTAGGATAACTTCCATTACGATGGGATCTCAGAAGTTTTACAGGAGAGGACTCATATCTTCCTAAAGAGCTTGCAGCATCAAGCTTCAGCCCTCAGGACTTGTCCATACCTGCTAGCCCACGTGGGCTGAGCTGCTTCATTGCAGGCTTTTAGCTCTGTGTGTCACTGTTCCAGGATGGTGTCTAAGGGCTGTATGGGGAAGGTACAAGGCGTTGTAGAGGTGGTCTGGTGTGTTTTATCACAGTCATCTTTTCTATACTAAGGCTTCTTCTAAATCCTCTTTGTCTAAAATATTGCAGTCTGAGCCACCCAGGCAGGCTCCATGTGAACATGTGTGACCTAACACTGTTTGCAAGCTTTTGCTTTTATTAGCCTTTGGTCCAGATTTCTCATAGTTCTTACTTATTCAGGTATGAAAATGAATGCCTTTGTCTTCCCACAGCATTTACGTGTGTCTTGTGTCTGTGTAAAGTTGGGTTTAACTTCTCTCTGTCAATATGATCATCTTTCCCTGCACTGCCTTATCTGTATTTGCATACTATTGATTTTTCACTTTGACTCTGCAAGAACTGAAAGGAGTTTAGGAAAAAAATGGGCTCCTAGAGCAGGTATTTCTTGAGTCTTTAGTTAGCCACAGCTAACTGTGTTTATTAAGACATTGTGAATATTCCAGGCAAGTGGTAGTCTTATCTCTCTGTGCCCCTAGAAAGCCAGTATGTCTATGCTTGAGCTATAAAATTGCCAGTCAGTTGTGCAACGGCACGCCCTTGATCCTCTATAGAAAGGGAGTGTTTTGCCAAGAGAGGGCATCTGCTGGGCAAGAAGGACTTGCTAATGTACAGGCACCTTCTGGCCTCTGTCCCTGCCTTCAGGGCTTGACGCAATGTCCTGCAGAAGTCAGCAGCAGCAAGGCTGGAAAAGGGCTCTGGGCCTCATGGGTAGGTTTCTTCTTCCCTGAGCTAAATGTCTGTCAGGCTCCTTTCCATCACTGTTATAATTCTGTGTTTGTGCAGACATGTCAGTGTGGGGAAGGACGTTACCTTAATTGCTTTCAATCATTACATAAAAGACTGTCAATGAGGAGCTGTAACTACTCAGAAGTTTTAATTATGGCCTGATGTGATGTTATTGTCCTGGCCTTGCACACCTCTGTGGGTGTATTTCTGAAGGAGGTGGCTTTTGTTGCTCCAAGCTGATGAATCCTCCTGAGAAGTTGTTCTCTCCATCAAGGTGACATTCAGGAATGACAGTGTGACACGTCACTGAGGAGGAGAAGTGCTTGACAGGGAACTGTGACTTCGATATGATGTTTGCCCATATTGCCACAGTCTTTTCCAAAGGGGATATTATTTCCTGTAGCATCGTTCCCAACAATAATCCTCTTGATTGTGAAGAGAAGTTGTATCCTCCTGAAGCCACTCTGTGAGCAGCCATAAAAATTGATGATGCGCAACTTCCTTGTTGCAGGTATGTTACCAAGCTAGGGCTCCCAGAGTCCAGGGAAACTAAACTGCATCAATAAATGCCTGAACTGCAAGGAGGATGAACAAGGGGCTGAGAAAGGCATGTGGAGACTCATGCTTTGGTTAGCTGGTAGCAGCTCTCTGTGTTCTCTCTTCCATCACCAGAGACCCAAATCGCATCTACTGGAGGTGCAAAGTAGTATTTGCCATTCCCCTATCTTGAACCGCCTGGTCTCTCAGGTCTTGTAAGTTGGTACATTCTTCCCAGAAGCTGCATAGAGCTGCTGTCTGCACTCACATAATAAATTTAATGGGTCTCCCCATAGCTGGGAAAGTAGACACTTAAGACATGGGTTGAACCCCTCAAGTTAAGACATACTGGCAGGAGTACTACAGATGGTGCTCTAACAAGACGGTAGCCAGGAAAGGATGAAGGGCTGCCCGTCATATCCTTTGCACATCTTTCAGAAATTTTTTGTTTGTGCCTTTTGCAGGATAGAGAAGGGAGAGAGTTACATTGTGTAGGTGTACTTAGTTTAGTGTAGCAAAAATTAAAGAGGTTGTAGCTTCCCACTGAAGGGGCCAGTGCCTGTGACAAGAATGCTGGCAGCGAAAGCAATGCAGTGTGACTGTCATGCAAATGTATAGCAATGCAATACAGCCCTCTTTTTTTTTTTTTTTTTTTTTTTTTTTTTTAAACAGGTTCAGCAGCCTGTTTTGCCAAGTATTTGTTACGTTTTGGACTGTCAACAGCTTTCTTGTGTGTTACGAAGCACACAAAGATTGTTGGGGCAAAAATGAAAAAAAGGCGTGATTTTGTAGTTGGAACCGTGCACACTGAGCATGACTGAGGAAGGGGTCTGCTTTAGCTCACTGTCTTGTTCCAGAATGTCTCAGACTGAAGGTCGAGGAGAACTTGGTTGAGTGATTTGTAATAACAGATTTGTTTATATTAAGCATCCAGACACATTGGACAGGCAATGGGGAATCTCAAACTGAGATGCCCATTCTCTGGCTATCCTATCAGGGATGCTCAGTGCTTCCAAAATACATTGTCACCTTGAGGTGTCCTGAACTCGGCTACAAGAAAATAAAAATGACCTTATGTATTGGATACTTTCTTTAAAAAGGTCTATAAATGGGTCTTGCCTAGAGTATGCTCTTGCACTGAGTGTGTGCTGCTTCGCGTTGGTAATCCATGCAGATGGAGGAGTGAGCTGCTGGACTGGGTTTAGATGATGCTAGAGGTTTTTCATAGGACCAAAAGAAGGTGGTGCTTCTGATGTATTTCGCTTTGGTGTCTGCTTCAGGGAGCCTGTGAGCAAATGTGTCTCTACTATTGATGGGGCAAGACTGGTGATCAAGTTCTCTGCAGGGGCAGAAACCTTTCCCTAGAACTGGAGGCCTGCAGGAGCCTTTCCTTTACCTCCCATTGCTTCCTGACAGTGTGGCAAAGGGCTGATCCTCAGGTGTGGCAGCACCTGGGCAGAGCAAATGGGATACTCTAATTTGGGGTATGGTTTGTGGAAAATATATGTAATGGCTTCCATCCATCTGTAATAGTCACTGAAGGCAGCTGCACTGAATAGATAAAACTTGACAATCAGTGCAAAGTGTCGGCTCCACTACAGTGTTAACCCGCTGGGTGAGGCATACCTGTATTAAATAAACAGGATAGAAAAGGGGATGTTAGTTTTTCTTATTTTGTAAGCAATGGGCACATATGGAAGAATTTCTGATCTAGGGGCTTGAGGGTTTCTATGAACTAAGCTCTAAGTGAATGGAAATTTTCAACTCTGAAAGTGCAGCTGGATGAATAATTTGTAGTGAATAATATATCTGATGGCTTTCACCGCATTTGGGGTTGACAGCAAACACATCACAATTTTAATTATTGGGAATGATTTGCTGAAATATTCAGGAACTATTTTTGGTTCCTGCAGACTGTGCACGAAAAAGGAAAAGTTAGCTATTTAAAAGCCAGCTCATTTTTTTTTTTTCTCCCCCTCCACTTGCCCCGAGTTCATGGTTAATCTCCCTGCTCCATACAAGCTTCTTCAAACAGGGCAACAGGACTCCTTACATCTTGGATTTGAGAATTTAACATACAGGAATCTTAAAATAAAATAATTAATTAGAAAAGGTTATTGTGATTCTTCCTACCCTAACACTCAGCAGAAAGCATGCAGGAGGGATCAGGATGGGGTTGGTTCATTGGCTTCTCGAGGTGCTTGCAAAGCTGAGGGCTTTGCATGTAATGGGTAGGAATCTGCAAAGTGGAGGATGGAGAGTTTCGGGAAGGTGAGGAAGGCATAACAAAAATGTTGTCTCTCTCCCTCTTCTGTAGTTTTCACAGCTTTGAGAAAGCCAAAACCTCAGGACTGGCCATCAACAATTCAGGCTGGGTGTTGTATAAGCAAGACTGTCAGGGTAACCCTGACTCCTAATATAGGGAATTACTGACGTGGCCGGTTTCCCCAAACCACTGGAAACAGCTATTTGCCCTCCTGACCTTCTTCCTCGGCTTGCATCGTACCACATCGTGTGGTACCACACCGCTGTAGCATCGTTCCATCCGGGTGAGATACTGCAGGCTGCCCACTGCTGCAGGGGAGAGCTGGCCTGGGGGGTGAGGCAGGTGCTACAAAGAAAATTAGGGAGAAACAGAATTCTTCCAAAGGAGCAGAGCACGAATAACGTGAAGAAATGTAAGTTTTCCTTCTCATCTGCAAAGATATCAAGGCAGCATTTTGAAAAAGGATCAGATAGGGATGAATAAAAATGTGACTTCCCTGAAGAACTGAAACAGCAACCAGAAAGTGAGGGGAGAGATGCAGGCAGAGATCGCACTGGTTAGCCTGGCCGCCTGCTAGCTGCTCTCTAAAATGTTTTGCTACCCTCTGGTGGCTTCCTGAGGACTTGTGCAGTCTAGTTTTCATTCCTGTACAACCCTCTGCCAACTTTTCAGAAGCGTTGAGAAACCTAGATCTGCCGATGGAGGATTTAATTTTCTCTGATTCCAGTGCAGCAGTACGATAATAATGGAAAGGCAGCTTTGGAGGTTTGTTTTCTTTATCCTTTTTTTTTTCTGTTTCCTTTTATTCATATGAAGTCTCTTTTAGCCTAGAGTTTCAATCACAAAGGCAGCTTGGTTGTGAGGTTAAAATGAAAGAATTATAACTTTGTACCCAGGCTGGCTGTGTGGTAGGACTGCTCAGTGTTTGGGAATGACACAGGCTTCACAACCCTGCAGAATGCAAACCCATGTCCTCTAATTATCCGCAGAGGACACAAAGTGAGTACCAGTGAAGTCAATAATAGCAAAACTCCCATGATCTCCAGGAGCCCAGAATAGGTCCTATTCAGCCTGGTGCAGGGGCAGTGCTCAAACCTCCGTCATCCTTTCACTGTGCCCTGGTCTCTGTTACTTGGTAACTTCTTAGTTTTTCCCTTTTCCATCTTCCCTGCTCTTTAATTGATTTTACATTGTGGCTTCATAGCAGAGAAGATGTAGGTAGGGATTTAAAGGGCAGTGGTTTGACAGATTTTGCAAGAAACTCCTCCCAGGCATTAATTCCTGGGTTATGGGGTCAGAGAGGCTCTTGTGATTTTCCCAGTCTGACCTGCGGAGAGCGAGTCACAGGGCTGCCCTCAATTGACTCCTGCTTGAAATGCAGCATTGACTATAGAAAACATCCCCTCTTGGTTTAAAATTTTCCAGTGATGGAAGATTCACCTTGTTAAATTGTTACAGTGCTTTATCACCTTCAACATTAAATACTTCCACATTTTTTAGTTTCAACTTCCAGCCTTGGGTTTTCTTGTTACTTTATGAGTTTGTAAAGCCCTGCATTGCTGAAACTGTGTCCTGTGTAGGGGCTCACGGGCTTGACTGAGTTGCCATCCAGGTGGAGCTCTGAGAGGCACTTTGGTTGTAGGAGATGAAAAGTTGGTGGTGATACTGACTGAGAAGCAGTGGGGTGTGATATGAAATCACAAACTCATTGCACAGAAGGAAAAAAAAAAAGAAATACAAGAGCACTGCTGGAGGGTGTGTGCACTTTTCCCTAGTGTGTGTCTGCACTAGGTATTTCTAGTGTTCACATACTTCAAACATACAGTTAGTGAGGGAGGTTTTGTGCAGGTTTTCAAATGAGATCTAATTGTGCAAGTCCTGCAGAGGTTGAGTTTCACAAGAGATTACCTGAAATATAAAAACAGTTGTTGTTTTGAGTGCATATTTTCAGAAATCAGCTGTGCTGAGGTCCTTTGGGATGTAAGCTGCTACATTCAGAAGAATGATTATTGTTAGCCTCTTAGGCTGTTCCAATTCATGATAAATTTTAAAACCAGCTCCATCTATCTCAGAACCTGGCGGAGGTTTGGAGAGGAGAGCAGCCAGTGCCTTTCATGCTGGGCTAGCCTACAAAAGCCCTGAGAAGAGAGTAAGACTGCAAGCCTGGTGGGGCGGTAAGCACAACTAGAAGGCCACCTTAAAGGAAAAAAACAGGTTTTTGTGGTTCAGGCAGGGGAAATGGATGCAGTAGGGTTACCTCAACCACAGAATATGCTGTGACAGCAGATGACCCAACTTTTCCTGTGGTTTGACCTCCACCAGGACAAATTTGCTGTTTTTAAAGCCACTCGAAACCCCACAGGAGGTGATGGAAATGCAGTCAGCGTGGAGGTGTGGCACATGCTTTTAGGTTTTGAAGTCTTGTCTCTTCTTGGTGCAGGGTGTCTGAGCCCAGCACACAGGACCAGCAGTCCTGAGTGCGACGCCTTGTGGGCTGCTTGCATGGGGCTCTGGGAGCTGCTTCTTTCAGTCCTGCTGCAGTATCCCTGTTTGTGAAGAGGGGGCAGAAATGCCAACCTCAGGGTCTCTGCCAAGGCATGCTGTAAGGATCTGTTAACGTACACAGCTGTTGTGGGAACAGTTCTGCTGGTGGTGTTCAGCATCCCCAATCTATCTTCTGGCACTGATGTTTTCTAAACTAAAGAATTGTTTTGAGTTGATGCCAGTAGTCATGGGTATGTTGTACGATCTTTTGCAGCCAGATGCAAACTTGTTTGGGCTGTGTTTTGGGCTGGCTGGACTTGGTCTGGTTCAAGACTGCAGGCAGTGTAATTGCCTGGGTGTCTGAGCTGATAAATCCAGTCTCCCAGCAGATCTAAATAGCTAAGTGTAGTGCTTTGCTGACATGGTTACAAAGCTTTGGGACTGGAGATAGTTTACATCCATTTCCCTCAGGGAAACTTCTCACCTCCCAACAAAAGAGAATGTAGATCTTTCTGAAAAGAGAGCACATGCACCAGCCTTTGAAATCCCTGTACCTTCTTCCAGGATTCCGTGACCAAGTGGAT
The DNA here is from genome assembly GCF_023634085.1 of Falco cherrug. Classification (NCBI taxonomy): domain Eukaryota; kingdom Metazoa; phylum Chordata; class Aves; order Falconiformes; family Falconidae; genus Falco; species Falco cherrug. The sequence continues at coordinate 20,223,513 of NC_073707.1, forward strand.
GGCAGAGAGTATGAAACTGAGAAGGCTTCAACTGAGGCATTTTACACTTTAAAGTCAATTTTTTCTCCAACCTCCACCTCAATCCTGTAAGACCACAGCTAGTTCTGGAGGAAGACAAGATGCAGACTGACATCCTCAAAGCAAGGCAGTAAGGGAGATGCCAGGGACGTGTGTGAGCACCTCTGCTGCGGAGACCACAGTGTGCTGCACTCCCCCTTACAGAACCTGTTTGTGTAATAACAGGAGAAGATTTTCCTGCAGGAAAACAGGAGGATTTCAGGAAATTAGGATTGCTGCAGGATCAGCAGGAAAGCACTTTGCCAACTGGGGATGAGGGTTGATCTGTGATCACTGAGAGCTCCTGGAAGCCATTACATTGTTGTGCACAGAGACCCTTTTTGTGCAAAGTAACCTCTTTCCCAACTGCCTATATAAGAGGGCATAAAAAATGGAGGTGTGAAAAAGCAGAAAAAGAAGGTTACATCACTTACTCCTCCAAAAGGAGAGGGAAGGAGTCAAAGAAAGGGAAAGGAGGGCTGTATGTCCTTAAAAATCAGTCTTTCCCACTAGTTTTGGAAAGAAACCTGACAATGGTTAGGAAAGAACAATCCCATCAAAAAGCTTTACCAGTGGGGTTTGGCTGCTCAGTACTGAAGGGGAAAAGGTACTCTTGAAGCTATTGCTTCTCCCCATTTTTCAGGGCACTGCACCCTCCATCTGCAAGTGCATCAGACAACTTCCCCAAATAGGCACTTTGGGGACATAGCCTAAATCTCTGGAAGGAACTGGATGGGGAGCGTGTCCCTACTAATGAAAGCTGTAGTCAGAAATAAGAGTTCTGGAGGTTGAAAACTAGGTTAAAAGCAGCCAGCAATGGAAAGCAGCTGAAGATGGAGTGGGTTAAAGAGCTGTAGAGCATTAGGTGGTGGATGGTTTTGCTTCACTCCCTGCTCCTGGGTAGTGCAGTCCTGGCAGACAGACAGGGCTTCTGGGGTGAGTTGTCACAAGATGCTTCAACTTCTTGGGTTTTCTTCCCTTCAGTTTTTATTTTTAGTTGAATTCTCCCACTTAACATACACTACAGTGACCCCTCCTGCTGCCAGCCGTCAAGGGCCCATCTCAGTTGTTCTGGTTTCAGCTGGGATAGAGTTAATTTTCTTAGTAGCTGGTGCAGTGCTGTGTTTTGGATTTGGTGTGAGAGCAATGTCGATAGGGCGCTCATGTTTTTAGTTGTTGCTGGGTGATGTTTATACCAAATCAAGGACTTTTCAGTTTCTTGGGCCCTGCCAGTGAGAGGGCTGGAGGGGCATGGGAAACTGGGAGGGGACACAGCCAGGACAGGTGACCCGAACTAGCCAAAGAGGTGTTCCATACCATGGGGTGTCATGCTGAGTATATAAACTGGGGGACATTTGGCATTATGGCATTTGTCTTCCTGAGTAACTGTTACATGTGATAGACCCCTGGTTTCCTGGGGATGGCTGAGCATCTGCCTGCCCATGGGAAGCAGTGAATTAATCCCTTGCTTTGCTTTGCTTGCATGTGCGGCTTTTGCTTTACCTATTAAATTGTTCTTACCTCAACCCTTGAGTTTCACATTCCTTTCTGATTCTCCTCCCCATCCCTCTGGGTGAGAGGGAGCGAGCAAGTGGCTGTGTGGTGCTTGGTGGCTGTCTGGGGTTAAACCACAACATCAGTGTTGTTATTAAACTATAAGAAAGTATTGCCTGTAGTCTTATAAACAGGTATTATCTTCTGTAACACTTAACTGTGCAGAAAGTCTGCTGTTCAACCATATACCACCAAAGGGGAAAACTTCTGTAAACCCTTGCGATGCTTAAACTGTGGTCATAGTGTTTGTGTAAAGAATAAGAATCAGCCAAATCCTTCACAATAAATCTTTTCTCCATTTTCCAAGTAAGACACTGTAGAACTGCTCTACTGCACCACTTGCAGAAACAGCATCCTTGTGGCTCCTGCTTGGTCCCAGCCCCCAGGGCCGTCTCCCATTTTTCAAAAGCAGTTGTAGGATGGGAAGATCCTGGCAGCAGTACTATAGCATGAAAGGTCATTCAGGGCTACTGCCCTTGTGAGAGTGGACGGCAGCTGCTCTACCTTCTGTAACTTCTTGTGATGTGTTGAGAGAACAGCCTTATACTGGTCTACACATAGCATTTTGTGTCTGTGTTAACAACTCTGACCCTGGGCTGAACCATCACCAGCTTATCTAATCCCACTCTTTTCAGCATGATTTTTCTGGTGGGTGAATGAGTTCTTAATAGGGATATGGAATTACAAAAAGATTATGAAGGAATATGAAGCGTGCAAGGTGGACTAAAAGGAAGTTAGAAAAATTGGGACATCAAATGTAAATAGCAGGGTCTCGGTGAAGTGCAGCGCAAACACAGCTGCTGTGCGACAGGCTGGCTATGCCACCACGTGCCTATCTCCATCAATCCTAGTTGGTGTAAACACCTCTAAGAGAAATGGTAACTGGCCTCTGCAGTCATCCTGCATTAAACATCCCTTGGTGAGAATGGCACTAAGGAAGAAACCATGGGACGTGACCCAACAGTTTCTACAAGATGAGGACCTAACTGGGAGAGCAAGCTGGGGAAAAACAGAAGGAAGAAACTTTAAAATGAGATTATCCAGGCACTGCTGCATCCCTGGCAGACCAGTGCAGGCTTTTCCCTATGACTTTTTCCCCAGGAATTGCTCTGTTCTAGTTTTAGCTGCTCAGAAACCATCCCACAGGCTGGAGCAGACGTCAGCTCAAAGATTGTTCCTGATTATTAATTTACTCTGTCTTAATGTAGGCCCATTACCAGATGCTTCCCCTGATGGCGCGCAAGTGAAGCTGGTATCTGTTCTGCCTCTCATCAAAGGCATCTGCATGTTTTACCTGGAGACTGAGGGCTGTCACACTTTTTGTGCTCGCTGGGATATGTTCCCACTTCTTTTGGTCTGGATAAACGGGCAAAGAGGGAGCTCTGGTGCCCTCCTGCCCAAGCCCGGGGGTGCTCTGCCAAGGGGCAGGGTGGCAAGCGTGGAGGGGCCTGAGCACCAGAGCCATCCCTGGGTTTCCTCACAAGTGATGCTTGCTCCACTGCATGGACAGCCTGACTCATGGCCACGCTGTGTCCAGTGTACATCTATGGACGCTGGCAGCAAACACCCTTCTCCCCTGCTGCCCAAGTCGGTGATGGCTTGAGCCTGGGGAAAGGCAGACAAATTACTGCAGCTGGGTGGAGGCCCAAGTCCCACTCACATTCTGAAAAAGCGCATATCTTGGGCAATCTGTCCCCTGACAGCATCATCCTGAGAATGATTCTTCTGCTTTCACCTGCTTTCCTTCATGTAGGTTGCTGTTGGTATTAATCATCTTGGATAGTTGTGGTCTTACCTGACAGCTCTTGCTGTAACCGGAAGGGTGACTGAGGGAGCAGGGTGAGGAGCAAGGCTGTTTTCTGCTATGCCTCGCTCTTGCTTGCCATTGCTGTGGTTCAGGGAGTGTTAACAAACAAAAATGGAGACTCGAGTTCTTGATATAAGACTCTTTTTTTTTTTTTTTTTTTACTGCAACACTGCACACTACACAATCCAACTCTGCAGAGCAACCAGAATGCTTTTGTACACTGCTGAGGATGCTGGATTCCTTACGGTTTCATTGTGGCTTGACACTGACCACACGGGAATGAAAAATAGGTGATGTGGCCATGACACTTGCTGTAACTCAGCAGGGGAAAAGGGAAGACATGCCCCTGGGAACATGCCTTTCCATTCCTCACATCCTCAGATGTCACATACTGCCTCATAGTGTGCCTGACACTGCCCTCAGGAGCTTGTGGCTCTGCCATCATGAAAATCAAATAGCTAAACTTGTGTTTTAACATCATGCTGCTCCCATGAGGCTTAAGCAAGGATGAACTGAGACTCCAACAGAGGGGAAGCAGCACAAGCTTGCTGCTATGGGTCTGTTTTTCCTCACAAAGCAACTATTGCTTCCCTCTCCCTGGCACAGCAGCCCCAATCCAGACCCATGAGGACCTTCTGGAGATAGGCAGAGATTGTTCTATAACAGGAGGACCTTGAGATGGCATTCCCTAGGTCTGAGTCATCTTGACAAGTCTGTGCTTGGCAGCTGAGAGAGAAGGGGACTGGGGGATGGAGAATCCCCTGTGGGACCAGGGTAACACCAAAGCGGTGGAGAAAGTGTAAGTCAAGCCTCTGAGTGCTGGAATTTGGATGCAGGGATGGCCTTCCAAGTAACTAGGTAAAGCAAAGGGAGGCCTCATTGCTCCTTTCACTGCTCCTGGGAGGGATGTAACATCTAAGGAGGGTTTATGTGAACCCCAGTACCAGATAGTTGAGATCATCTCTGCCTTGGAGGTTTAAGTAAATGCCAGCTAGAAGGAAAGAATTTTGGCAGTGGTCTGGGGACAGATACGTGACATGTGATAGCTTGCTCAGAACAGTTTTGCTTTAACTGTACATTTTTCTCATCATAACTACTGTTTTACTGTTGAATTGTAAGACACAGCTCTCTGGGAATGGGAAATGCTGTTTTTCCACTTGCTCATGAGCTCAGTATACCTGGTGGGACCATTTGTGCAGGGATAGAAATGGTGCGTGGGGCTAGGCGGCACTGAGGACTCGGATGACTCAGGTCTGCACTCATGTTTTTTGATTCTGCAGGGGCTTTCTTGTCTGAGGGTTGTTAAAGCACTGGAAAGATTTCCTAAAACTTAGTGCTGTCATTGCGTGGTACTTGTTTGGGCAATGACTGTGGCTGTCCCAGTGTAAACAGGCAGAAGGCCAATGCAGGACTGGCTGGAGGTCAGACATGTCCTGCAGCAGAGTTGATGCAGTGGCTCTGCCAACAGCCTCAGCAGATAACATGCTGTGGTGACTTTTCTCCAGTAGCTGGAGAAGGTGTATTGGCCACGTGCCATTTACAAGCTAAGGTGAGAATTAAAGAGGTGTGTTTTAGTGACTCATAAATAGCTTAGCACATGCTGTTAGGTCAGCAGCTCAGCTTTATCATTCCATCTTTGAATCCCTGAAGTGCCTGTTAAAAAAACTTAACGAACAAATCAGTGCCTGAAACGTATGGGCTATGTGGAGCAGTATCAGTTCATACCAGGTCTGAATCCAGTCCCAGTTCCCTAACATTGTTAGTAAATCCTCTGCAGCCACCTCTCTATCTTCTAACCCTTCTTCTTTCTGTTCTGCTGCTGCAGTTACAGCTTTAGCTTGTGCCAAGCTGCATTTTGTGCTGTGCCAGATCCATCACATGTGCCTTCTGTATGGTTCAGGTTTTGAACTTTGCTTGCAGGAAGCAGACAGTCACTGCAGTGATCGACCTTCAGGGCCTTTGGTAACATTCCCCTGCTGACAAAGTAGTGTCTTGCTGATTTATCTGCTCACACACAGAAGTATTTTCCTCCTGTGTTTTATTTCCCCCTTCAAATTCCACCCATTGGTCGTTCTTCTTTTGTGTTTTCTTCTTCCTTGCCATGCTCCGCAGCAGTCTTCATAGAATGGTGCTTCATCTTTCATTGAAACGCTTTTTGTTTCTCCCCAGTTTTGCCAGGTTATACATGTTTTACAAGGAGAGTCGCTGGAACTTTGTTTTGGCATAAGTGAAAAGTCTTCGGCTGCTGAGGAAAGAAGGATTTTCACCTTCTCGTAGGGAAGCAGAGCTTTCCAGGGCCTGATAATCAGTCCAAGCCGCATCTGGGCTGGCACCGTTCTGTTTGCAGCAGCAGAGGAAGGCCATTACCAAGAATGTCACAAGTCAACAAGGATTCCTGTCTCTGGGAGCCAGCCACGTTACCTGCCACTGGTGTGATTATTGCTGACTGGTGTTGCTAACTTGTAGAAAACTTGGGGCCTGTCTTAAAACCCCAAGCCATTGCATAAGAATGACAACCGTGTATTTAGATAGTTTCTGTTTCTAACAGCTGCAGAGAAAAGCTAACAACAGAAACCTTAAAAGACCCTAAACCATGAGTCAAACGCACGGAAGAACCCTGAATGTGTTACTTACATTTGCTTTTGCTCTCATAGTAGAGGGTGGAGGGTCTGCCTTGCAGCTGGCAGTGTCTGAGCCTGGTAGTATCAACTGCCTGCACCATTTGTCCTGAAACAGAACAGCAGAAAATCTTCTCTGTCCTGTGAAGCCCGTCTGTGACACACATGTATCGCTGCGCATGGGGCTGGGGCTGCAGCAGCTGTGTGGAAGTTGCGGCTTAATGGGGTGGGAGTTAAGGTCTTCCCTGTTCACACCAGTGTCGGCCAAACACTCCTGGCATTCCTCAATTATCAAATTTTGTTTGAGAAACTTACGGAAATGTTTCATTTTGGTAAGGTCAAAACCTTTTCTTGCAGCTTTTTTTTCATAGTACTGTCAAAATATATCAACAAAGTTGAAATACTTTAGAAAATGTCATTTTAAGGAAAAATGATGTGTGTGTATTTTTTTGCTGCTTTGGAGCATCTGCCAAAAAGCAACAGTGATCCCTGAAAAAGAAAATCTGAGTGTCTTTTTCTTTCTTAGCTCTCTTGCATTCTGGTAAGGACTACACTGCATGAGACAGTCTCAAACAAGGAAGTCTTCCAGATAAAAAGTCCTCATAACTAAGTTCATCTGGAAAAAATGTATCCAGTAGGAAGTCCTATCCTAAGAAGCCAGGATTTCAAGGTTGGATCATAAAGGTCTCGTAAACTTAGCCTTCAATTCTCTTGAAATATGTGTTTCCTTTACATGTATAGCCACATTAAAACTAGTCTGTAGCATTATTATTTATTATCTGGGTTTTGTCACTTGTTTTGCCTTCAGAACTAGCAGGGACAAAGCTGTGTGTGGGTCTGGTAAAGACCCGGCTGCCTTAGCGATGCTACAGTGGAGGATCTGAGAGTGACATGTTCCAGAACAGCAGTCTTGCCAGTGTAATCTGTGGTTCAATTGTGTCTTCACTTGGTCTTCAGCTGCGCTGGCCTGTTAATGAGTGAGGGTCTGAACCACAGTGGCCCAGCAGTAGCTTTACTGTGATGGGAGAAGCAGCTGTGAATTAGAGCAGAAAGTGTTTCTTGTACCATCGTTCCCAAGGCAGGCAGGCAAGTCCTTGCTTGTCTCAATGAGACTGTGCCGCACATGTTGTATTAGCACGCCAGAATAAATACTCTTCAGATCTGGATGACAGTAAATGGCTCTGTAAATGTCACTGGAAGTAGGCAGATGGGGAGCTTCATACTTCCATGGATGCTGCTCCCGACCTCAGATGCACTCCTGAAGGTTAGGAGTGAGCTTGCTAGCGGGGGGAAGCCAGCCTCTGCTGGCTTCTTGCAGGGGTGATCTATTGTACTTGCCCTCAGAAAATCTTGTTTATTAGGCTTCCCTACTTTTTGCTTTGAGATGGATGGATTAATTGCACTCTTAGATGAGGAAAGCGGCCTGCCAAGTGTTAATATTTCATGCCATGAATCAGGGGGAAAGCCAGGAGCACACCCTGGTTGAAGGTGCACCTGTTCCAGCACTGGCTTTGCCTTGGTGGCTGCCTGCTGAAAACACAGGAGCCAAGGGGCCAGCCGGTGGGCAGAGCCCCGCAGCTCGGCTGGCCAGCAAGCTCACTTGCCTGCCCCTCCAAACCTGGCACAACCGTGAGCTGTCGCTCTCTGAACTTGGGTCGTGCCTCAGGCAAAGCCACCATTGCCAACCTCAGCTGCTGGGGCTCTGGGGGTCAGATCTTCCCCACGCCGGCTGCGTTACAGCCCTTTTAATCTGCTTTCGTCTCTCATAACCTCAGCCTGGAGGGATCAGCAGATGGGCGAGATCTTCTGCCTTCCTGCGTGTTTTCCCTTGCGAGGGGCTGCAGAGACTGATGGGACGTGGAACAGCAAGCAGAGCTGGCAGGGGAATTGTACCCAGCAAGGAGGTGCCTCTAGAAGGTGCTTCTGCTACTCCCGGGTGCAAAGGACAAATGTGGCGACATCTGGGGGTTTGCCCTGAAATTCAGCTATCTGCAAAAAATGGGAGCCCTCCACCCTGCGGGGTCCTGGCAGCCAGGTTTGATCATCTGGGGAAGGGACCGCACGGCTTTTGCCAGGGGGAATGTGCCCCCCAAATCTCTTGGCATTCCCCGAACATCTAGGTAAAGGTGACGCAGAAGTCATCATGCACTTGGATTTCTAAAATGCCTCCCTCGCTGGGTGTTTCCTTTAAATAAAAGTGGGCAGGTCTCATCAGCTGGGAAATTGCCAGTGGAGAGGGACAGGACTGCGCAGTCCAACGCGCTCCTAAGTGATCTTGAGGAGTGAAGGGGTGGAGAGAAGACAAACAAAATCATTTGAAGTAAGCAAAACAGGAGTGGGCAGGAAAGAGTTGCAGAAGGATCTCCTGATATAGTGTCTGGTGAACTAACAGCAGTATAAACTGAGGGGTGCAGGGTAATGTACCCATGGATAAAACCCCCCAAAATATCTATTTGTGGTCACTCATGGTCAGGATTGCTATTGGGGCCATGTTCTCTCTGGAAAATGGCCTCAGAGAGAGTGTAGGTCTCTCTGAATGTGCTAGCTCAGCAGATGCAAGGTAAGGAGAGCAACGAGGAGCTATCACCCTGCCGTGCTAGAAATCCCTGGTGCACTCACACCTTGACTACTGTGTGCAGCTCTAGTTATCCTGTCTCAGAAGAGACGCAATAGAGCAAGAAAGGCACAGGAAACAGTGACAAGGTCAGTGGAGCGTGCAGAATAGCTGCTGCCCGGGGAGCAATGGAACAGATCAGGCATTTGCAGGTGTCTTCAGAAATGAAACAATTGAGCAGAGAAATACGACAGAGATGTATAAAACCATGACTGTCATGGAGAATATAAAATTACCATTTCACAATATAACTGCTAAAGTGAGCATTAAACAGAACTACTGAGAAGCAGTTTTAAACTAATAAAAGCTTTTTCTTGGCACATGATTAACCTGTAGAACTTCTCGTTAAAAGATAGCGAGGAGACCAACAGTATTACTGACTTCAAAGACCAATTATAAAAATTTGTTGTGGAGAAATCCATCAAGGGTTCTTAATCACGTTGTGAGACATCCTGTGGATGAGGAAATTGCAAAGCTGCCAGGCTCTGGAAGCGGGTGGAAGGAGCAATGCACGGCTGCCCCTTTTTCCAGAGCATCTGTTCTGAGCTGCTGGTACTACTATCAAAATACATTTAGAGAAGTCCTAGAAGTTCCAGCTTCTGAGGAAATGTCACTGTGCTGAAAAATACCCAGAACCACCACTTCTCACTAATTCAGTATGGAGACATTTGATACACAAAGCCTTCTTTACACGTAATATTAGATTTTTTGTTAATGTCTGGAAGTACAAGTACTAAGTATTATTATTACCTTTTTGTGTGTCTGAGGATAAACCTGTTAAATGATCAAGGCTATGGGACATCTTTTTCTCCCGTATCTGCTTTGATGAGCTGAGACGAGGCTGAGATTTTACCAAGTCTGTCTTGCCACCAGGAACTTAAGTGGTTTCTGTTCGCTCTTGTTCATATGATAGCACTGCTTTTTGACCACAGAAAAGCAGCCAAGAAACTAGTCTTTCTCATCTGATGTACAAAATCAAGCTATGTCTTTTTTTTTTTTGTCTCATCTTCTATTTGCTGTCAGAAAGTGCGTGGTATACCTTTTCTGTGGTAGAGTTTCTAGCAGAATCTTTGCCTTATGACGAGTGCAATTTTATACTGATCAGGAAGAGGCTAATCCTCTCATTAAATCACCAGAATGAGGGCTGACAGATGATTCCCTACTTTTTTGTTGTGTGACCTTCAGCAAACCCCTGAACTTTGCACTGCAGCTCCCACTGGCTCTGGCATGAGCGCCCTGTGCTTTGGTGGAGCTCGATGCAGTAAAGCTGTACATGGTTAGGTATCTCTGAAGCAGATCCTGCCATCCTGCCTTGCCAGCAGTGCTCTGCTTCATGGAGAAGGGGTAAAGGGTAAACAGAAATACTCAGAGAGCACAGGGGTGACGGTGGGGTAAGTACTTGTTTGCACTGGAAAGGGTTATATTTTTTGGCCTATTCAGGGCCAAATGGCTTCTGCAAAGAAAGATGCTGAGAAGTGGTTATCTGCCATCACTGATCGCAAATAGCTCCATGGAACAACTGTCAGGAAATGAGCACCGAGTGCTCCCATAGGAGCGTTGTAAATTTGCGGAGAGGGACAAGGTCTGAGATTGCACTGGCACCAGCTTGGAAAAAGCTGTTGAGGTTAATGGGCCATTTCTCACTGTATCCACCTGTGTTGGCCAGAAAACATAAGGGCAAAGTGTTGCAAAAAAAAAAACCCAAACGCAAAACCTGCCCCCCCCCGCCCCACTCCCCAACATCAACATCCCCCCAACCCCACCTGCCCAGGCTGCTTTTCTTGTACCGGTCACAATGTTCAAAGAACTACAGGTAGTCAATATGGGTGAAAACAGGAACTGCATGGACCCAAAACCTTGAAAGATTATTACCTGCTTTTGTATGAACACAAGGAAATTACCTTTCCTGACTAGTCTCTTCTTTGAACTGTGTAGATTTTCTTTCTTTTTTGGCTTTTTAACTGATGTACTCATGCACATTATGCTATTTTAATACCTAGCAAAGAGCCTTGTCTGCTAAATCACCTTATTTTTCTCTGATCAGAGCACAGTGCATTCCTCTTTTTAGTAGAAGGTATTAATTTAAAATCCATAATCCCAAACATATTCTCGTTTCTGTTCTGTGCTTCAGAAGGCCAATGGCATTTTAATTTAATAAGGGAGAAACACACATGACACTGTGTTCCCTGTAACTGTCTTCTGACCTCAATGAGTCTTTCACAGCTTCCTTTGTGTTCCAGCAGACACAACCTCTGCTTTTATTCAAGAACACTATCATTTCTAATACCCATGTTCTACCAATGGGCAAAACCTTAAATATCTGTAACATTTTCACAGTAACTTTTGAGATGTTATTTGCATTATTATTCAGTAGTGCAAGCTCATCGATGGGGTCATAGCAAGATTTACACGTCACTTACATCCCACTGAAATATTGTTTGGGTACATGCTGTCCCTTTACAGAGAAATACATTTTATTTTGGTTTACCTTGTTTTTGGATTAAAATGAGTTAACTCATCTAGCAACATCTCGATTTATCTCAGCTCCATTTGTCTTTCTGAGTTCTATAAGCTTTGTTCACTGGGTTAAGATTTACCTAATTGGGTACATGGTATTACTGAGCATTTTGTGGCATGTAAACACTTGAGTCATATGCATCACAGTTCCTAAAGAATCATCCTTTGCCATTATTATGCTTTTATTTCGCTGTTTAAAGTTACTTAAACCTACTCAGTTTGAAAGAAGGTGTGCTTGTTGCAGCCCTCATGACCCCTCTTTGGAAATGTCAAGTAATGCTCATTCATTCTTTTCACTGATTTGATTCTGCCCTCCTTTGCTGTGATGTGAATCAGGAACTGACCCCTTGGAGCCTGTCCCACAAAGGCAGAAGTCCTGGTGGGTTAAGCCTGGATCATCAGCCTCACTGCAAGGTGATGGAAACGCCCCAAAGAAACAGGGATTATTGTATTAGTGGTTTTGTGGGTTATTCTGAGTCAATTTTCCAAGAACAGCTATGTTAGTTTAATGAACAGAGGTCTCAAAATTCAGCTACCTGTTGCATTCTCTCTTTCTTTTTTTTTTTATTTCTTACAAACATCTGTATTGTGCCCGATATGCTTGTCCTTGCATGCCCAGGTGATAATGCCTGTCTGTTCCCACGCTACTTTAATATCTATAATATCTAGATGCACTTCTGCTCTGGTACCTGGTGCTGCACTTCAGTACTGGGATCTCTAAATCAGAGCCCCCTCATTTACAGCTCCATGTTGGCTGCTTAGCAAGGAGGGCACCTTGATCTCAGATCTCACGGTACTGTCCTTGATCTGCCAGATCTAGAATCGTTCTCATCTCAAACATGCTGCTGATGCGTTTGCAGAAAGAGGATTATTATTTTATTGTGCTATTACAGAAGTACTCAAGAATAACTGGTTGGTTTTAGGGTTTCACTGTGCGAACTACTTCTGGCCTTGTTCCAGAGGGGCTACAGGCTTGCTCGCTGGTCCGGTCTAGTAGAGAACCGAAGGACAACTATGGGTGAAAGGGAGAAGTAACAGCCTTAGTCTCAGTTTGGTGTCTGCCCTGGCATGGCACAGTGGTCTTCTGTGATTGTTGTAGAGCAAGTATTGCTAAGGAGTGTCGCTGGAACAATGATCCTGGGTAAGTGGAGACATGTACAGAGGAGGGAGAAGGGCAGTTTAATTTAGCTTTTTGCTGTGGCTTGGTGCATGTGCCAGGTCCTGCATAAAATAGCTTATGAATTATAAGACATACAGAGTGATGATTTTAAGCACAAGTCACAGAAAACAACAAAAACTGAGTTTAGCATGGATCCCAGGGGTTAGTTATTAATACCTTGCATCCTTTTAACAGTCCTGAACTGTATGCTAGTGGCTTTGCTTCTAGCTAAGTGCTGTTTTTAGTGTATGAAGTAGGGCTGACTGGAAAATAAGAGCTTCCATTTCATGAAACATTTAGCATTTTAACTGGGTTTTTTTTCCCCTGTTTTAGAGGAAAACTGAAACTGTAGGGTGTTTACTGAGGGCTTGAAAGACTTCAGGTGCTCTTACAAGTAATAGTTTTGCCACAGATCCTCAACAGACTCTCACACTAGGACAGTGTTTCTTTTGCTATGCCTGGTTTATGTGCCTTGGTACTCTGATCTCCATGTATTTTATAGCTTTCACTGTTTCATCCTAACGGGATTCCCAGTGAGCAAACCAGTGTTGCATCCCGTATCATACTGCCTGTGCCTCATTCTTTTTGTTTGAGACATCCTAGCAAGTGTTAACAACCAAGTCTGTATCCCTGCTCTCGAATCCCTGTGGAGTGTTGGCCCATAAAAACTTCCACCCCGTGCACTGGCCAGGAGCATGGCCACTTCTGCCAGGTGCCAGGGGAAACAAAAGCAGCGGTGGCTTTGGAAGGTGGGGCATGAGGAGGTAACCCAGGCAGAAACTGCACCCTGGTGCAAAGTTCAGCTTTGTCCCAGAGGCAGCTGCTTTTCAGTAGAGTATCCAGGTCTACTCAGGCGGAAGAGTTCATTTGAGAGGTTTTTGCATACACCGACACTGTTTCCTCTGAGGAGGGAGCTTTTTGTGCTTTCCAGCCTCATGCTGTGGGTTTTGCACTGTGTGATTTCATGAATCAAAGACGGCTCTGAGGAGCTTTCCCCAACCTTCCTCACATAGGAAATACAGGCCCTGCCCTTCCTCGTGCAGGGTGAACCCTGAGCTGGGCTTATGTCTGCCACGCTGTAACCGCGACGGTCTAAAAATGGGTAGAAAAGCGTGAACCGTCGGTCCCAGCGGAGCGGCCTCTGCAAGAGGCTGGATGGAGCCTTGGGATGCGCCAGCGTGAACCAGGAGCCTCGGCTCGTTTAAGGCGTGCGCTGGCGGGAGCACCCCTGCTCCTGGGCACGGCTCCTACTGGTGATTCGAGACAAGAGGTGTGTCTTCTTCCCGGCCACGTTGCAGGTCCCGTGGTCGGTGCCGGGCGGGCAGCCCCGGGAAGGCCGCCCCCGGTGCCCCCTGCACGTGGTGCCGGCTCCCGCTGGGAGCGGCCGCGGTGCACCGGGCCGACCCCGGCAGCATCCCCGGGAGGGAGGGGGGGCGGGGGGGGGGGGGGGGGGGCATCGCGCCGCCTCCCGCCCCGCCGGCACTCGGGCAACTTCAGCGCGGCGGCGGGGGCAGACGGCGAGAGACCCCGCCCGCCTCCCCGCCAGCGGAGCGGCGCGGCCGAGCCTGCCGGCGGCTGGGGGAGTCCCGGCGGCGGCTCCCCGCCCCGGCGGGGGCTGCGCCGACAGGGGGCAGGGCTGGGAGCCGGCCGCTCGTGTTTCTAGGGCTTGACGTCCTTCCAGCCAGCCCGCCCCGCTTCCCGGCGAAGCCTGCCCTCCCCCAGCGGCGAAGTCCCGAGAAGTGGCGGCGGGGCCCCCCATCCTCCCCCGGGCGCGGCGGGGCCGCGGCGATGGGCCGGCAAGTTCGACGGCGAGGGGGGCCGGCGCCCCGCCGCTGAGAGCCGGCCGCTCCGTGGCCGGTCCCTTTTCCGAGGAGCGGGAGGGAGCCACAAAGTGAAATCCATGAGGATTCTCGGGCTTCTCCTGGAGAAAGGCTCGCATATGCTGCAGTGTCTCTGTGGAAGGCGCCTGAGATCCAGCCACAGCCCAGGTGGGGAGCGCGCGTCCTTGTCCCCGCCGCCCTCGCCTCCCCGCCCGGGCGCCGCTGGCCCGGGCTGGCCCCGTTTCCTCGCCCTCCCCCCGCCGCTCCGTCGCCGGCGCCGCGCACAGGTGGCCGGACGGGCCGGGCGCTGTCCGCGGTGCTGACCCCACCGGGCACCCCCGACCCCGGCTCCCTCCTGCCCCCCGGCTCCCGGCACGGACCCCATCCACCCGCGGCCTCCACCCCATGTGTCCCGCAGGCTTAAGCAGGTTCCATACCCCATCTGCAGCCCCCCACCCAAAATGGAACCCCCCTGGGGGTCCCTTTCCCCCACATGGATCCCCACCTCTGATGTGACCCTCACTAGTGTCCCTCATCCCGCCTGCAGCCCACACCCACGCAGGTCCCTTTTCTCCATATGGGACCCCTGTATCTCTCCTCCCATCTCAGGCTCCCAACCATGGGCTCCGTTACCACCTCCTCAGGATAATGGTAACCTTCCCTGGAGCATCTATGGCTCCATGCAGTTCTGGGGTTGGGCCCGCAGTAAGAGCTCCCTGTGCCTCATGTTTGTAGTAGCAATGTTGCAACTTGATTCTGGTAGAGGGTGTTGAATGCACCTGTGAGTGGGGAATGCCCCTAGAAGCAAAGGGAAGTCCCTAGCTGTTCCTGATGGGGGGCTGGGAGACTTCAGCACCTCTCTCAGCACCCAGCCTGCTGGGCAGGGAATATTGCACCAGGATGGGGAGTGCAGTGGGGTGACGGGCTGAAGGCTATTCTGGATCTTGAGCTGTACCTGAGCACTTTTTGAAGAGGGGAGTAAGTGCACAAGTGCCATGGTTTGGTGGGGCACTGCCCCTGATTTTTAGAGTAATCTTGTTGAAGCTTTTTAAATGGTGTCTTTGCAAATTCTTTTGTGCTACCTGTGTTTCATGACTGTGACTTTCCCTTTCTTCAACACTGGGTAAGATTCTATGGAAAGAAACCCAATCCTACTAAGATCTGCAGAAGTTATAGCAATAACTCTATGGCTGTGAGCTTAACTGTGTTTCCCTTCCTACTTGGCTTTTGAATAGATCTGCTTATTGAACCCTGATGCTTACAAGGACGCCTTTTAAAATATTGCTTGCTAACACTGGTGCAGTTCCCTTATGTGAGATCTTGCTCTTAGAAGAGAAAAATTTCCACGCCTCCTGTTTAAATGCTTGGTGTTGTCTGTTGAAGAGGAAGGCTGCGCTTGGGGAAATACTGTTGCTGAGGTAGCCTGGATTCCCTTCTGGCCTTGCTAAGGAAAAAATGTAAATGGTTATAGCCACCTGTTCATGCCTCAGTATCCCCTTCCCTCCCACGAGGATTGTCTGTGTTGTCTGTGACTGGCTTATGGCAATAGGGGATGTGCTGGAAAACTTTTGAGGGAGTAGTCTTGACTCCTTGAAAATATCCTGCTTAGAGGAACAATATGATAAATAAATAGAACAAATTGTGGCTGTGCTTGGAGGTATTGCACATGTTGTTCTCTTTTCAGCAGAAAACTGTACTGGAGTTTTCTTCGTGGTGTTGTGTGTGAATGTTTGTTTTGTGTCATTTGGAAACCTGGGGCAATAGAGAGTACAATAACCTACTGGTAAAAACAGGGTGGTGCTAAGGCCATAGGCCACGCTAGGCTGTAACTTAAGCGAACTAGAAGTTGATGATAGTGTTCTAATAGTTGCTTTGCTGAGCTGGCTTGGCTTTACTGGTGGATCCTATGCTGAAGTGTGCTTGATGTATATGTGGTGACTGAATCTTCCCTTATTTCTCCCGCTCTGATCAAACGATACTGAACATTGTGTAGTCTTTGTATTTCATGATGTTGTGCTACAAGGAGGCAGTCTATGGGAACGATCTCTCATTGTTATTTCCAACTGACCATGCCACCAAGAGCCTGAGCACTCCAGGTATGGTCTATTGCTTTGAATCAGGCTCCTAAAATACTGTCCCTCTTCTTGGCTGCATTTGTTCCTTTTCCATTAAGGTTGGGCTTTATGTTCTTGAAAAATGTGCAATAAAAATTAAAGCTTCCTCTTATAAAAAGGTCACTGTGGGCTGGGCCTGGTGGAGGAGAGTTCTCCTTGCTATTCTTCAAAAGGGTAAGCGTGCCTTAGGAGTTGTATACTCCTACAAGAGCCCTGAAGGTGTGGTGCTGGCTCCAGCATGGCACCGTGGGGGCTATGCCCATCAGAGATGTGAACCATCAAGAGGATTATAAATTACGGAAGAGGAAGGACCATGGAAACGTGGACTACAGCAGCAGTAGCCTAGAGTGCTGTGAGCTACTTACATGCCCTTGATCATCTGATCTGAAGAGTTTTCCTAATAGTAAGTGATTTATACCAAACTATTTGGCACTTTGTGCGCTTAAGTTGAATGGCAGATTGACCAAGTCCTTTGCCCTTCTCCTGTCTATGTTCACTTTAATGCAAACAAGTCATAAGGATGTAAGCACATGTTTAGTAGCAGATTCATACTCGTGTGTTGTGCTGACTCAGAGCCTTAGACCACTCCTGATTCTGACAGAAACTAATGCATGATACTTCAAAGAAACACAGTGAAATATTGAAGATAGTTGTAGAGTACTGTGCTGCTCTGTTGTGATGCTAGCAAAAATATTAGCAAGATATTTGTTATTGTTATGCTTAGGCCTCCCACCTTTTAGTCTTAGCTAATACTAGCCTTTGTTTTCTTATACTCCTGAGGTCTGCAGACACTCGTCTTAGTCTGTGCAGGGACAGGCTTCTTTGGCAGTTTGAGCTGCACCTTGCAAAATGGGGCTTAATGGGTCTCCAAGGCACCACAAAAGTGCAAGTAATTCATAGCAATACAGAGCAAGAGATTTATTCCTAGTCCTCTGTGTATTTCTCTGCAAGTATTTTAGCACAGCAGTGTCCTGTGCCATCTTCCAGGTACTTCACTTGTTATCTTAATTTCCATATTTGTAAGCTGACTGATGGTATTGCATATGCAGAGATATGTCCCTTCTTGGTGGTGCCATCATAGTTAATTTTGCTAAGTATTTTTTTCATTAAATTATTTTCTTTGCTAACACCTTTTCCCCCTTTGTTTGTGAGGTGTGGTTTGCCAGTCCAGAATTTTTTTGGCTTTTGGCTTCCTAGTCGACATTATGAAATAGATAGCTACTACACTGTTTAGTTCAAGGTAAACATCAGGTAATGATCATTGTTAATATAACTGTGAATGGAGTTGTGAAAAAAACATTCAGGTAACCTGTATCTGGTTTGCAGCCATTTTGATGCAAAAGGCTTTGTACCCGTAGACTACGTTAACAGCAGCATGGAGATTTCTGCTAGTGCGTGTCTCAGTCTTCCTCCATAAGGACTTCTTATTTGGCTGTATGTGTGGTTCTCTTACGCCTGTTCTGCCCTTGGCTCCTGTACAGACTCTCCTGTGGGATGCTTCATTGCTAAAACTACAGATATTTCTCACATCATCTCATCAACTAGCAACAACATTCAGCAGCAATGCATTTTCAGCTTTCTTTTAAGTAGTAGAGGTCTTGCTGTATCCAGAGACTGATCTGTTCCCAAATATTCATATAAGAGTACTTCTCAGTTTAAATCTCTATTGTGCAATTTGGTGCCTTCAGTAGAAATTGAGCTCGTATTGAAAGTAAACCCTGAACTTGGCTTCCCTGGGACTCTCACACTGGTAAAATTTGGAGATACTCCTGGAAATATGCTGATTGATACTGGCTTTATGGCAAATTAAAATAATGTCTGGCATGGTAGGTCTTCATATTTCTCAGGGTATCACAATACTAAGTTTGGTATTTGGGGCAATAGGAGCAAGCATTCTGTCAAGGTAGGCAGGGTCAGATTGTGGCTCTACTATTAGCCTGTCTGTTACTGCCAGTACACATCTTTGCATTTGTCCTGAGATTTGGGGCACTGTCATAACATGTCTGCAGTGTCTGCACATGCAAGACTTCTCATCTGCAGATGCAAATGGAATCACACACATAAGAGGTACAACTGCATATTCAAGATTAGCATTCGGCTTATGAGCAGAACAGGCATTCCTTTTGCTTGTGCAGGGATCTAGGCATTCGTGTACACTTCACTTACATACACTAGTTCTAGAGAATTTTCTCGCTGCTGTTTACTCAAGTAGACAGCAGGTTACAGTGTATAGCAAATACTGTACAGTCAGCTTCAAATTAATGGAAGCAGTAGCTCTGTGCACATAAGCGACAGGTAGTAAAGCCTGCAATTCTTGCTGAGTTCAGGGAGCCCTAAAAGCCCTTCTGGTCCGTGGCAGTTCAGGCTGTGGTATGTGCGTTGCTGATGGGAGATGGGAAAGGTGGCTTAATGCCACTGAATAGGAGGTGGGAGTGGGTTGCAAGGCTGAGAAGCAGTGGTGTGGCATGAGGGTCATCAGCACTTTTTCCTTCCTGCACCAGATCCCTTGCCTGCCATTCTCTGCTACTGTTCAGTGTGTGTCAGTATTCCTGTGTGCATTTTGCTCAGGATCCCTTTTTCTGTTGTGTGTTTTTGGAAAAGTAACACTTTCTGACCATGGAAATTAAGTACCTGTGCTGTTCCAGGATAATGCCTATTGATGACACTTAGTGGAAAGAATACCGTTATCTGATTTAGTTTAATTCACCTGGGAAATGAATTAAGCAAAACTCTGAAAAATCTTTTTTATTGTAATAGGAGCACTCCTCTAGGGTATTATTCAAGAATAGCGATAGCATTTTAAATCCACACTTTCCTTTATTCAGAAGTAACCTTCTCATGCAGACATATGCTAAGCATCCCTCGTGGAAGCCTATAGAGCTTGTGAATCTGGTGAAAAAGATCTATTCTGGCTCAGCTAGAAATAACGGGTTTGATAAATTTTTTATATGGTTAATTGCTTGGTTCCTATCATACAGAAGTTCAGAGGTGTAATGAATGTGAAGTTATATGCATATAACTTTAAGTGCTCGCAGCCAGTTCTGTGTAGTTATGCAATGGAAAGTCTTCAATATTATGCAGGATTTTATTATTCAGTTTGCAATAAAGTACATCATAAATCTTCAAAAGCAAATGCAGGTCCAGGGACTCCCTGGGTGTAAGCTGGTTTAGCAATTCATAGTTGTCAGCCAGATGTGTGGGCTTACAGAGCTGGGCATCTGGAACTGCCGGATCTTCACCCAGTCTTCTGAGTCTTGAAACTTGTCTGGGTCTTACCAAAGCGTCACTGATAGTGAATCATGTTTGTGAAATGCTTTACTTCCAGTGAATGAGCAAATTCAGGCAAAATATGCTTCGTTTAAGTTTTCTTAAGTAGCTGTAATCAGGAAAATAAATAGTACTCTGAAGCAAAAGTTGGCTGGTTTATGGCACTTCTCAACTTGAGGTTTACGTGGTTTTACAAAGGAATAAAGTTTCACTTCCTTGACTTCCCAAACTAAACCAAAGAAAGAGGAAGAGTGTCTCAGTTCAAACACCATGTACAATTGTGGCACATTATAAAATGTAAGTCTGAGTGGGAAATGTTAACCAAGAATTCAATGGAAGATTTTTTCCAGCTTAGGTTCCTGAATAACTGTATACATAAAATACTGTCTTCTGTGTTACTGTTTTTCCAATTGAAAAGTAACAAAAGAATTCCGGTTCATAAGCAGATACTTAAAAGCTGATGACTTTCAGAGCAAATGCTTTCAACTGAAGAGCTGTGTGAAGATCGTTAGGTCACGTCCACTCAAAGACCAAGGAGTATCTCCGGAGGTAGGTCTCAGTTCAGCGAACCGTCTAAATGCACATTTAACTCTACGCATGCACCTAGTCCCATTTTAAGCTGATCATGTGCTTCAATACTTGCCAGAAACATTGTTTTAGATGAGTGGCTTTGAACCTTTTTTGACATGTATCATCCCTAAATTCTACCTGTTTCCCCTGTCCAACAGACCACTGACAGTGGGTTTGTTTTCTGTTTCCAACAGACCCTTCTGAAGGTATTCACAGCCATCAATTCCCAACCGAAAAGCTCTGTTCATTAAAGAAACTCAAAACCTGCTGCTTTTTTGTGAGAATGATCTACTTCTGGCTTAC
This sequence comes from Falco cherrug, assembly GCF_023634085.1. Taxonomy (NCBI): domain Eukaryota; kingdom Metazoa; phylum Chordata; class Aves; order Falconiformes; family Falconidae; genus Falco; species Falco cherrug. The sequence continues at coordinate 20,243,913 of NC_073707.1, forward strand.
TGAACTTTGTCCCCAAACCAGTCCACTTCTTTTCCCATAGCCCTTTCTGCTGCTTTCCAGAAGTAATCTGTTTCTTCTTTTTACCAAATTGATGCTAGTTGTAAACATTTTAAGCCAGCTGGTACCAATATCATTAAAAGTTCAGCAGGCTCTGAAAGGTAGACAAGGTTGCTTATAGAATCATAGAATTGTTTAGGTTGGAAAAGACCTTCAAGATCATTGACTCCCACCATTAACTAGCACTGCCAGGTCCACCACTAAACCATGTCCCAAAGCACCACATTTACACATCTTTTAAGTACCTCCAGGGATGGTGACTTAACCACTTCCCTGGGCAGCCTGTTGCATTGCTTGACAACACTTTTGGTGGAGAAATTTTTCCTAATATCCAATCTAAACCTCCCCTGGAACAACTTGAAGCCATTTCCTCTTGTTTTATGGCTATTATCCTTATCCTATTGTTACTTGGGAGAAGAGACTGAACCCCACCTTGCTACAACCTCCCTTCAGGTGGCTGTAGAGAGCAGTAAGGTCCCCCCGGAGCCTCCTCTTCTCCACGCTAAACACCCCCAGTTCCCTTGGCTGCTGCTCATAAGACTTTCTCTCTAGACCCTTCACCTGCTTCATTGCCCTTCGCTGGACACACTCCAGCATCTCAATGTCTTTCCTGTTGTGAGGCCCCCCAAAACTGAACGTGGTATTGGAGGTGCAGCCTCACCAGTGCGGAGTACAAGGGGATGGCCACTTCCCTGAATGTGATGGTAGTACACAAAGCTTTCAGTGGTATGAATAGATGTTTGCTTGGGAGGCCTTTGAATAGACTCTTCCCCTTGGAGGAAAAGAGGTATGTAACAATAATAAAAATAGCATTCCTTCCCATAGCCTGAAATGGCATGGAAGGAGGTAATCATGTTTTGTATGGCAAAGCATTTTTCTAAATGGCATGTTTATGCCTTTCTAGCATGGTGGCTGCGATTGGCTGCTGGGCCTATTTGCATGTGCTAAATTGCAGTCCTGGGGATCTGTGAAAACAACCCAGCAAAGCCAATCTCAGCTGCGAGCATGGAAGCTGCTGCTAATTTTGTGATGAGCCACCCACAGACCCAGCGTGAGTCATTATCATTGTTTTGTTTTCCAGAAGTTGGCACTGTATGTTTCCAGGATCCGAAGTGTGGATTATCTCTGGAATTGTATTTATTCCCTTATAGCTTTGTTTGTTCTGGATGAGCGGAAAGAATAGGAAAAAATCTGTTCTAAAAAACATGAAATAATTAATTGTTTCCCTATTAGTGTTCTCTTTAATGTGCATTCACAGCCGTTTGTTCACTTAAAGACTTATTGTGCGTAGCCCAGCAGTCGCGCTGCTCTGTCTCGATCAGCGGGCTCTGTGTGACTGAGGGGTGGGTGGGCAGCGGTGAGCACAGCGAGGTGAAGCGGCTCGCCTGAAGTCATTGCTCGCCTTGGGCAGGGCTGAGGTGAGGAGGGAGTCTCTGCTTTCTGTTCCTGCATGTGTCCCGCTAGTTCCTTAGGGAGTCTTCATGAAGCCACAGCTGTGCATGGGACCAGCTGGGGCATCCATTTGCTGTAGGTCAGGAGTCTTTCATCTAAGAAGTGCACTGGCCTTATCACCAGGGTCATAGGCCTGATACCCGCTTGCTGAGGTTGCTGGTCCTCCTGGAGATAGGGCAAGAGGTTCCGAGAACAAGCAAATCCGTGGCCCTGTACTGGGATTGTGACAAATGTAGTCAATTTGGTCCCAGTTTTTAGCCCTTCTTCCAGGGTGTCTTGTCAAACAGACTTTGGTGTGCCACTGACCGTGCAAGGGTACCTGCAGGGACCACGGGCAGAATGCAGAGGAAATGCTGGGTCCTTCAGGAGAAAGGTCCAGGAGTAGGAAAATGCATGCGTGTGGGCATACAGAAACACAGGGAAGTGTTTTAAATGCAAAACTTGGACACACAGTGGGTAGAAATTTATGGACAGTGTGGGAGGGCTACATGAGCATGGGAGTGAAATAAGGAGCTGAGAGTACTGAGGAAGTAGAATGGAGAAGGGGGGACTTAGAATGAAACTGGCTTAGAAATGGTAGCTAGGCATGCTGTGCTTTCTTTGTGGGTAAAAGTGCCCAATACTGCGCTCCCTGCTCTGCCTTAGTCTAGTGATTTTTCGTGCTCAGGAGTCTGCTAGGAGGACTTGAAGTATGCTAGGAGGGAGGGACGGGCCACAGCAGTCTTCCCTGTGGGGCTTGGGGTAAAGCTGGACATACTTAAACACAACATTCAGACTGGAAAAGCACAAGGATTGAAAGTGTCCGTGACATTCCCACAGTGATAATACTCAAGCATCTCTGTGATGTTGGTGTGTCTACAAATGACCGCTGGAAAGGTACTGCCAAATGCTCCGTGCTGCAAATTCATTCTTGAGTTCTGGATTGCCTCTTCTGTTGCAATGTGAAATGCAAACCAAACCAAACCAGATAACGACGACTATAGTGCTGGTGGGATCGGGCAGCCAGTGTGCTGCCACTGCTTTCCTGAATTCCTGTGACTTACTGTTGCCATTACTTCCTCTCCTGTGATTGCTTTTTGCTGGTGGAGACAGCAGCTTTTCGTTTTATGTGTGGATAGTCCTGACACAACGGGCTCTGGTTCCATGTAGGAGTGTGCATACCATGGGCTTTGATGAACAACATCAAGTAGCAGTCAGAGCACCTTTAAATGCATCTGACCCTATGTGGGATCACAGCAGTGAAATCCAAACACAGCCCCTGACAGCCTGGGGACACCTTCCTATGTGCTGATGCACGCTGCTTCTCTTGCCCTCAGCTCTGTGTGCCCAGGCCCTTTACTTACACATGCTTCTTGGGTTTAGAAATAGCTTAGGGGTATTCTAGGTGATGTGTTGGTGAGGCTGGAGGGACTCTTAGGTGTTGCTTTTGAAAGGCTGATTTCTCCAGGTATTTATATTCTGTGCAAGCAGGGTATAATCTTTGTAAATAATCGGTTGGTTGATCAGACAAATATGTATATAAATATTCATGTATGGCTTAATGTCCTATGGCTGTGCTCGGGTGTTCCTCTCAGATAGCTGGGATTTACTTTTATGGGTAAGATGAAGAAACTGGGTTTGCTTTTTCCTCTGTTTCTGCATTTGCTGGAGTTTCTGTGATGGGTCCTTCACTGTTCTCACCCTTAACCTGAAGAGACAGTTCTGGGGATATAATTCATGTCTCCCAGCTGCTTGCAAGCTGCTCAGCAAGTGAAATGCACCTTCCCTGCCCCCACCTTGACTGCTAAATGGCTGACACACATCTTGCAACATCTTGCTGGAGTTCTGTTACTGCCCTGCAGCCTTTGTTTTATGGAGTTGGTTTGAGGCTTGCTTTTGAGGTTAGAAAAGGTGAATTATTAAGTTATTAATATTATTAAGAACATGTATAATATATATAACATATATATAGAACATATATAAGAATATATATATTATTAAGAACAAATAAGTTTCTTCAGTTGGTACGTGAAACATGAGTAAGAAGCACAGTTAAGGGGGAAACACTTTAGTGAATGAATTTTGCACTTGTTTGGCATCCCTGGCAAGTGGTGGGTCTTGCTGAGAGCGTTCCCATGACAGCTTCTCTCCTGCCCATCCTCAGCCCATGAACTTGGATCGATACTTCTGTCTAACACTCTGACTGGCAAGGCAAGTTGTCCCCTCAGCAAGGAATGCTCTGACCTCCCAGACAAGGTCAGGAAGCACAGTTTCTATATGATAGTCTGATAAATTTAAAAATGCTCAAAAATAGAGGGTTTTCTTTGTTAGTAGTGGAACACACACACACTCCACCTCCACCCCCACCCAAAACTGGAAGTAAGATCCAGACAGGCACATTGCTTTGTGGAATAGCCAAGGGTGCCTCTTGGGGACTGTGCTAGGGGCTGTACCCGCACAACGTGGCCCCTGCGCCATGGGGAGAGCTCATTGCCTATGTATATGTCCACTGAGGAAAAAGGGTTTTAATAAGAAAACCCCGTTTTGACAAAGACCTAGCAGGGTGCAGAGATAAAAATGCAGAGCCCTGAAGTGTGCTGGAAAGGCAGGTGTGGGTCTGACTCCCATCCAGAGCAGGAAGGACTGGGTGCATCCCCCTTGCTCAGCCTGGAGGCGTCACTTCTCTTTCTCTCCTGTGTCCCTGTTCGCTTGGGTGAGCTCCAAACTCAGTGCAAGTCTCAAACTCACCAGCCTTTCCTCGCTGCATTGTTGCTCCCACAGTGCTGGGGTGGAGAGAAAGGCATCACATCTGTATTCTTCATGGGAATGTTCATTTGGCTGGTAAAACACTGCTGGGATTAAACGCTTGAGAGGAAAGATGTGGGCACACGTTGCCCCACTGCCAAGGGACAGTCTTCTGTTTTAGCGTTTTTATAATCTCTCTTTAAGCCTTGAGACAAGGAGCTAAGTGTATCTTACTCCCCATTTCAGTTTCACTTTATCCACAGCACTGTTGCGTTATAGAGACAGATCTTCACTGGGTTTAATAGACTGCAGAGCATTATTTAGCAAAAGGGAAGTCTCTCTGAAAAGTCACAAAAAAAAAAAAAAAAGACAAACTGAAGCAGCAAAAATTAACAGAAAAAATATGAGGGCAATTAAACTGGGCCAAAATAAAGTGGCCAGCTAGCCCAGTAGTCTTTCTCCATCCACAGTAAACAGAAAAAAGTAAGAAAACGGCAACATCACAGAATGACAGAGTGGGTGGGGTTGGAAGAAACCTCTGGAGATCATCTAGTCCAACCCCCTGCTAGAGCAGGTTCACCTAGAGCAGGCTGCACAGAATTGCATCCAGGCAGGTTTTGAATATCTCCAGGGAAGGAGATTCCATAACCTCTCTGGGCAGCCTGTTCCAGTGCTCTGTCACCCTCAGAGCAAAGAAGCTTTTCCTCATATTCAGATGGAACTTACTGTGCTGCAGTATGCCCTTTACCCTGTCACTGAGCACCACTGACAAGAGCCTGGCCCCATCCTCTTCACACTCACCCTTAAGATGTTTGTATGCACTGATAAGATCCCCTCTCAGTCTTCTCTTCTCCAGGCTGCACATGCCCAGCTCTCTCAGCCTTTCCTCATAAGGGACATGCTCCAGTCCCCTCATCATCTCTGTAGCCCTTCACTGGACCCTCTCCAGTAGTTCCTTGTCTTGAACTGGGGAGCCCAGAACTGGACACAGGAAAATATTATGTGTCTCCCAAATGTTTTCCCAGCTGCTACCTATTTTGAGCTTAGAGAATTTTCTCAGACATGGTTCAATGTGCTTCGAAATTCTCAGTGGATTTCTATTTTATGTACTTGACCAGAGTCAAATGAACTTTGTCCCCTTAAGTTCATGTACATTTTTAGCATCGTAATGCCTTGCAGAAAGGATTTCCCCAGACCTGTTGCATGAAGAAGCCCCTCCTTTCCTTTGTTTTGAACTTGGTTCCTGCTACCTTGAGTTGATGCGCTCCTGAGACTGAACGAGCTAGTGAACAACAATCCTCTCGTGCCACTTGTGATTTCACGGATCTCAAGCATACCCCTGCTAAGCTTTCTCTCTTACAGTCTTTAAGAGTTTTTGATCATCTTTATTGCCTTTCTCTAAATCTTTCCTGATTCTAGTAAGTGCTTGTTGCAATTAGTGGAGCACAACAGCACACACAAGTTACAGCTTGACTATTGCAGGGCTAAATGGGAAAAATAAATTGAAACCTCCTCTTATGCTTCTTTCTAATTTTTTTTTTCCCTTAAATGATTTTCTGATTCTTGTGCATGGAAAGGAAATACTCCTGGGTTTACTGGTGGCTCAGGTTTGCTGTTCACGTTCTTCCCTGTGACCTCTCCCCTCTGGGGTTGTTAGCTGCACGCCCAGCTCTCCAACAGAGGATGAACTAGAGCTGAAGGGGAAAGAGGCTTCACTGTCAAACAGCCCATCTCTGAATTACAATTCCATCAAAAAGCTTAAGTAGACATCTCCCACCTCACAGCAACCAGTTTGCCATAGAGGAGAAATGAATCCTAGATAAATCTGAGTCCCTGTTGTTGCCTAAGTTCAGTGTGTCCTCCAGAACAAGAAGTCTCTTTTCAAAGAGCAGGAGGACCTGAGCCAGACTGGCCTTCATGGCATGCCATGTGCAGTGGCACTCCCCATCCTTACTGGGCAGTGCCTGCTGACAAATGCAGCTCTTCCATTTGTTTCCTGGGGCCATAGTCAGGCATCTCACTCCTCCATTCCTCCTCTTGCCTCCAGCACCAAGAAAAAGAAGGCAAGGCATTTATTTGCTTTGGTTTCACTTACAATGGGCTGGATGGGACCCTGCTCCCATCCCCAGGGGCTCACGGACAGTGAGGTCAGTTCAGCTGGAGAGATGGTAGTTGTCATGTGGGGTACAGAAAGGAGAGCAGGCTGGTGAACAAGCTGTTATGGGCTAATGAGGAGTTTCTGTAGCTGTCAGTCTTTACAAGTTTGTGATTAAACTGGTACCTCAAGCTGCATGTGGACACAGCCTCAGTCAGCCGTTGAGCCACGTCAGGAGATGAGGATGGCCGTGCTGAAAGCTCTGTGTGTGACGAAGCGTGGGGGATCACCTTGAAACATGGTTTTATCTTTTGGATGCTTTGAACTCCATTCTGCCTGATGAGCTGTGGTGGCGGTTGGCTGCCCGTGGACCAGAGCAAGAGCGGGGGAGCCGGTCCCACGCTGATGCAAGATGGTGAGGCAAGAGGCGAGATGCTGCCCCTCCTGTGCAGATCTCTGCAACTGATTGGGGCTTGCCCTGCAGCCAGAGGAGAGGAACCAGAATGTCTGGGGTACTACTGAGCTCCTTTGTAGTACGCATCTCCTGCATGGTGAGATGAGCTGCAGCTTAAACCCCATTGATTGTATTGACAAGATTTCTAACGAGTGTAGGGGAAGCCAGGGAGAGTTGCTCAGTCTGACATTTAGGCTGCGGGTATCTGCATGTAGTGCCACACTGGGTGCCACCACACCTGCTTCTGCCTTGTTGCCCTTTCTGTACGATGGAGACTGTACCGCCGCCTTCACGAGGTAGCTGTGGGACTAACCCAGGATCTGTATGGACCATGGAGAACTGTAAGTTTCAAAGTAGTTTAATATTACTCTGTCTGGACACTGGAACTGGGGGAACGGGTTAGGATTTTAGGTATTTAGCAGAAGATGTGCCGTGAGAATTTTAGTGTACAATTGAAATTCCTCATTTGTGCTTAAAGAGGCATTTGAGACTCCCAGCCATTCAGTAAGCTCCCATTAAAAGCCCATGCATTATAAATTTCTCATGGAAAAGTATTTAAGGTTCAGTAGGAGTGCGGCTTACCATGGCGAATGTGTTGGCTGCCTGTTAAGAGAAACAGATGAAGGTAATTGCTTTCTAAGGGTTAAGTGTGACCTGTAAGCCAAGGCCTGCAGGGTTAGCAAGTGGCCAGCCAGCAGCTGGGATAACACAGTGATGGATGTAGGGATAACACATGCCCTGTCCTTCCATCCCTCCAAAGAGAGCCTTGCTCAGACAGTGAAGGTTTCTAACACTGAATCAGGAACAGCACTGATTTTAAAGTGCTCAGTAACAGCTTCTGCCCACTAAATGTTAATGGAGGTGTCTCAGGAGGTAGATTTCAGAGAAAACAAGGTTTTCTCTGTTGTTTAGGGCTTGCTTGTCCCCCCAACATCACCTGCAGCAGTGCCCTAACGCACAGGCAAAGTGGGCTGTGACCTCAATCAGCTAGTTAATTTTAAGCCCGTGCTTAAGTGATTTGCTAAAACTGTGCTTATTCAGAGAAGGAAAGAAGACCGTATTTTCATTGCTCAAGCTAGGTGAATTATAACATGTAAGTGATTTTCATGATGAAAGGGTAAATTACACTTTGAAACAATTATTTGAATTTCCATAAAGAATATTAGTAGCAGTCAAGATGTCAGACGGTAGGTAGCCATGTTTATACTTCCATAATAAGCCTTTTTATGACTTGCGTCAATAGAAGATGTTTTTTTTAAAATGTTTGGAAGGAATTGGTTACAGAAGCATCGGAAAGATAGGGAAGAGATTGTTTTCCTTCCGTGTTCGGTATATTCTTCGTACTTCTGCTTTTTTGATGACTAAACTGTTCTGTATTTGCAATTGAAAACTGTTGATTAGAAACTCTTGTGAGAGTAACACAAATGGGGCTTGATTTTGAAAAAAGCATTCGTGATTGTTTGCCTGATTTGTGTGTGCAATTAGCGTGATTGCCACTGGCAATGGCCATTTGAGAACAGACTTTTGGAGATTTCTCTCTTTTTGTGATCTGTTTTCTCTCTTAAGGTGCTAGCTTCCATGATGTCTAAATATTATCCATGGAGGTTTAATTTGGTAATATGTTTATTGATCTCCTTTAATCTTTTACCTCTTCACTTTCAGATGTTTGTTAAAAGGCTGAGGATGATTATTCCCTTCTGCTTCCTTGGCTCTTTCATCTACGTGGTTGATCTTGCAATTCAGAGAGTCAAATCCCACTGAAGTCTCTACAGATCCTTAAATGGCCATAGTAATATTTCAGCAGTTTCCAGCCGTGCTAAAGGATTATGGCTTTCATCTGTTAAGTCTCTTACTCCCTCCTGAGGAGACCTGTGCATGCAGGGGATGTTTGTTGGTGACAAGGTGGGACTTTTTTGTTTTCTTTTAAGTATGTGATGAATGAAAAGGGTAAAATAGATGAGTCTCGAGAGTATTCTTTTCAGGGAGGCTGAGAAACCTGGTTCAGGTTAGGGATTTGCAGGGCACATTCAGTCTTTGAGCCGACTTGGAGGTTGTTCTTGCGAGGCTGCAGTTCCTCAGTAGCTTCACTGCTGCGTAAGAGAGGGGGATGACACTGCTCCCATCATCTGTGGACACATACACTTATTCTCTCCCTGTGCTGATCTAGTTCTGGGGGTAAGCCAGAGCAGGAAACTAACTTCTTTTTAATATTATTTTTTTAAGGTTAATTTTCAATCAAATCAGCCTTACCTGAATCGTTACGTGGCCACACAAGTGCTGCTGCTTTTGGGAGAGAAGCAGCAGGAAAGGCGTAGTGGGAGGCAGGGAGAGGAATGGGTGAAATTGCCCCTGGTAGCAGCTACCCACCCTCATCTGGGTTTGAAGCTATGAGGTACTGTCCCCCTCCTGGTGACATCTGCATTGCGTTCATTGCTTCTTACATTTTCTCCATCCTGAGATAAAACTAAATGAAATCTAAAGGTCAGGTGTCCCTCTGATTTTGGGACCTGACTCAAACCGATACTTGCAGAGGTGGGAGAGCCATGGCAGTGCTGCAGAAGACAGATTTTCCCATGATCATTAATCATGGGATGGAGAGCACAGTGGCTGATTGCTTATTGGCTGTGGTCTTTCATTAAGAGTAAACTCAATTTTCCCAGTATCGACAGCTGCCTGATGGAGGGGCCAGGCTATGTGGCAGGCACTGAACTGAGAGCAAACACCCAGATGTAGTTGTATGTCATGAATGATACCAGCAGTTATTTTCTTCTTTTCTTCTGTGCTCTGTCTTCTTTTTGAGAAGAAACAACTTCTAGGGATGAGACATTAAATGTGCCAATTCTGGTGTGTCTGCTAGCCAGGAAACGCTGGGATGTTAATGTACTTTAAGTAGGGAAGCTGGTTCTTGTTTGTCCTTGCTCATTGCTGGCCTGGTTGGGACTGATTTAATTACAGAAATGTAGTACTATTGCCAAAAAGTCCCCCAAGCCAAACAAAACCTTTGTTTTCTTCCTGTCCAATCCTTCTGATCCTTCCCAAAGCACAAATGCTTATTGTGCTTTGAGGAAGAACTTTGGAAAGAAACAAGCAGAGCGTGTTTTGCCAGGGAGCATCAGTTTCTGCTGGCCCCAGCACTGCTCTTCCCTCTGCCTTGTCCAATCAAGGGCTTTCTCCAACAACACAACTCACTTGAGCATCTTCCCTCCTCGTTCTAAGAGCTACTCCAGCCCGTTCCAAATGTGTAATTATAGACATGAAAAAATAAACTTCTTCTTCAGCACCTGATAAAACGGTGACTCAGGCATTTTCATTTTGGCTTGGAAATGCAAGTTCTCGTGCATTCAGAGGGCTCGCCAGCACGACGTCTGAATCTTAAAAGGAGTTGTGTCTGCCCACTGGAAGGGCAAGATGGTTACAAATGCTAAAGGCCATGTGGAGGCTTTCATAAGTAACTTTGTTTGGTCACCTGATGAAGTAAACCAAGGTCACTTACCTGTGTCTGTACTTCATCCTTACAAGTTATCCCAGCAAGACCCCGACCTGCACCTAGCAGTGGCCTGTGGAGATTTTATCTTCATATGAGTATCTTATCAGATATGCCTATGATATCAGACAGCCTGCAGTGGGTTTTGCCAGGCAGACCCCTGCTAAGGGAATCTATATACTGCCAGCTATGTGGGAGAGCAAAGCAACTTGGCATGTGTGGGTAAACACAGCAAAAGTTGATACTCTCAGCCCCTTGCTGCACCCACTAGACAGCACACGTGCAGTACCATTTCTTGGCAGGAGGGAGCACAGCTTGAGGCATGGGAGGTCTGAAGAGCATCTACGCCTCTGGGTGATCTTCTGAGCAGTGGGACTCCTAACACTGCAACATCATACTTCAAAGAACGATGCCATGTAAAGCAGAAAAGGTGGGAAGAAGTCTTGGAGAAGGTAGTTTCTGGCTTGTCCCTGCAGATAGCTTCATCCAGGCTTCTGAAGGATTTACTTGAGCCAAACTTGTACACAGCCTGTAGGACTTCATATAGGAGTGCCCACGTGCAGCTCTGTGGTGATGCATTGGCGATCAGCTCAAACACACAGCAACAAAAGAGAGGATTTAACCAACATGGCAACTAGGAGCTCTCTGGCCACTGGGGCTGCAGGTTCAGCCTGGCATTTGAGACAAATAGTGGAGCAAAGACACCTGATCAGGTTTAGGATGGCCTTTGTGAACAGGGTGATGACACTCTGTTCCTAAAATAAAGATGTTCTTGTGCTGTGTCAGGAGATCACTGGTATGCAGGCTGGAAGCAAGGTACTTGCTGAAAGGCATAAATCTTTCTAACCAGCTTCAGTTGAATTATTTTTAAGCTCATGGCAGGCAGCACTATGAATCCCATCCCATTAGGGCTGGAGGAGTGTCAGACAGCAAGAATGACTCTCTGGAGTCCCTTCTTCCTTTTGCCCACGTGCCCTATGGCATGCAAAGTCCCTGGGCTGTGAGAAGACCAAAAGGATAAATAGGGGCAGCAGCTGAAGCAACCGTGCCCTGTCTCCACCAGGCTTTGTGAGGAGGGCTTGAAAGTTCTCCTGGTAGGCTGAATAGGTACAGCATGTTGTTTGATTTTCGTTTAGAATTAATTCATTAAATGGTATTTTATCATATGCCTCTGGAGCAGCCAGAGTTGTAGAATAAATATTTATATAGAACAGGTGCTGAGTTAAGAAAAGATGTGACAGATGTACAAACACATGGCTTTGCCCTTGCTTCTACCTGAAGGTCCCAGAGGACTTGACTTGATCATCCTTATAGGTCCCTTCTGACTCAAAATAGTCTATGATTCTATGACCTTGCTGGAATCAATTATTTCTTATGGCCCTTCTGGATATGAAGCTTTTTTACGTTTTCATTTAATTCAGGAAACAAATGCATCCGTGAGGCAAAAAAGAAGTCCATACCTGCTTCTCCTCCGTCTTGTGCCCAGCCTGTGCCCAAACCCAGCACATCTTGGCAGCTTTTCACAGGAATATACTGAACTGAATCCAAATTAGTGGCTAGTCCCTCTTTCTCCAAGCATTTACACTTGCATCAAATGCTGATGTAACTGAGTAAACAGGACCCCTCATGGGAAGGACTGTAACATCTCTGAACATCAGCCAAAATCCTTTAATCATAAAGAGATAATCCACTAAGTAATTTGAGCCCAGCGGTCTGCAGGGCATGGGGGATGCTTTCTGGCTTTGCTCCCAAAGATTCAAAAAGTTCTCTAGAAATTGCTGCCCTGGAGAAGGAAACAGAGGGGAAAGCCAGTAGAAAACAACATTTGGATTTGAGGTTTTGTTTTGTCCCATGACAACAGAACTTGCTAAGTAAAAAAAAAATAAAATAATCTTGCTTTGTTCTTTTTCTCCCCCAGTCTGTTGGGGGAAAGTTGACATTTCTTGTAGAAAGAAGAATCTTTCCACAGGATATTTCCTACATCTAATTCTCCTTTGACAAAATGTGGGTGCATTTTTTTTTTTTTTGTGATGAAAAAGTCCTTCCCTAAACGTTCAAGGATGTAGAAGCAACATGTTTGTATTTGTTCTCGTGTTCCCACTGCCTGCAGTGCCTGGGGTGAGCTCTCACCGGCTGTCTCACAAGCCCAGGGGCATCAGCAGCGATTCCTCCCCAGCATGGCCAGGGGGGCTATGTTTTGGAAGGGCAGGAGCCCTGGGTATCCGTTGTGCAGTCCAGTGCAGGTTAATGGCATGCAGGTGATTGTCACCATGGCTCACGTGATATGGAGCAAAGCAACTCTGTTGCATTGGCTCTGGTGATCAAACGACAGTGTCCTCCTTGTTTCTGGGAAGTCAGATGGGGCTCACAGTGTGTGATTCAGCTGCCGGTAGGAAGTCCCCGCTCTCTCTAAAGACATCTCAGGTGGTCACACAGGCCTGTCCTCCACAGCAGTTCAAAGGTTTCTGCCTTTTGCAGGGACTAGAAGGAAATTTTCAGGCAGCCTTGCAGGAAAGCTGCACTGCAGCAGGACAGCCGTGTCCTTTGAACGGTGTGCAGGGTGGAGGCAAAGTTTGTCAGTGGCCCAGCAGCAGGATGCTTGTCAGTCCTACAGGTCCTGGCAACTGCCTGGAGTTCCTTAAACCAGGCTGGCAGCAGGAGAAGGGATAGAGGTGTGAGATGGTGCTGTAGTGGGGCAGGGCCCCCCTTTGACCCTGAGTATCGCTGTGGTCCCGTTCGGAGAGCAAGGCACATTTGTCAGCAGGGACCTAAGGGCTACCCGGGAGTAATCATGCCTCTTGGTGACAAGACAGTCCTTGCTGTTCCCTCCCCTCTGGCAGAGGGGTGGAGGCAGTTGTGGTGGTCATACCTCTCTCTTTTGAAGGCTTTTTGTGTGATATCAGGTCAGCAGTGACGGCCTCCTTGGATGCTCTCTCCCTGAGACATAAGCAGCCCCTCATGGTGCAGAGCTGGGACCTACAGCCCAGGACTCTGTGTCACCTCTGCCCCTGCCTTGGGGGAGTCAACTTTGTCAGTAATGTCTCATGATGATGCTGTCTCCTGCAGTGTCCAGTAGCAGTCACTGGACTTGTTCCTCTCCTCATCTTTCTTGTAGTAGTAGTTGTAGCCTGCTCCCCCCCCGCCCCCTTAGGATGTTTGCACTGAATTTGGGGACATGCAGAGCAGAGATTTGCATAATTTGCTTTAATCTAGCTAGGTCCAGCAGTAATAGCAATGTTGATGTGTTCCTCACATAAGCTCATACCCAGAGAAGCCAGTATGCTGGTAAATTATGCTGCAGCTCAAAGATTTTATTTTTTTCTGCTATTTTTGTTATGCAGAATAAATAAATCATAGTTAGATGTGCCTACCAACAGCTCAGATACACCTTCAGTTCAGGCCAGTAACTCCACCTCTGACCCATCCTCCATGGGACTTTCCAGTTAAACTTTTATCCCATAAGAAGCACCAGGATTACTCTTGTCTTGGAGCACAGTTAGTATTCTTCCAGTTAATGTGATCATCCCCAGAATAGAAAAATCTTGAGCAACCAGCTATTTTCAGCCAAGCCCCTGACGTGCCCAGCCTCTACCACTTGAAGGGAATGTCAGATATTTTCACTTCTTTGACAGAAAAGTGTGGCCAAATTATTTTCTAAAAAATATTCTTAACTATGTAGCTACTGCTTCTTCTGTACCAGATTTCAATTTGTACTTATTCTTGAAACTAGCAAGAGATACGTATCCAAATCTGCTAGATAGTTTTTCAAACTATAACCTAGTTTAGAGGTACATATGTGTCTTTTATTTAAATGACAACCCTCAGCAAGCTGGAAAACTAGTGGTATGGATAGCTGTTCCTGGAGGCATCCATAACTGTAAAATATCAGTCCATGTTTCTGTCTTCTATTAACTTTTTTTTTTTTGTCTGTACTGTAATATTCATAGAGTGAAGCAAACTAAGGAACCAAAAAGAGCATTTTTATGTAATTTGTGATATCTGTTAAAAGTGCGTTGCGTGTTTATCTGAATGAATCACTTGTGAAAAATTCTTTGCTGTTTCTGCTTTTTCTGTCACTGTGCAAGTATCTACGTAATTGGTGTAAGGAACCCAAGTACAGTATGGGGAGCAGAGATGCAGATGGGGAATATCTGCTGTCAATTCCTGTGACGGCCAGGAAAGAGGAGCCCATCAAGCCGGTTTTGAAGAATGTCCTGTCAGAGCCGGACTGAACTTGAATGTGTCCTGGTACATTTCCATAACACAGCAAAAAATCCTGCAGCGAGGCAGGCTGATCGAACCCTGCCGGCTCGCTCAGCCCACGCAGGAGCGGCCTCCGCGCCTCGCGTCTGCAAACTGGGTCTGATCAGGGTGGGAGCAGCCACAGCTTTAAAATGTTCCTTGGCATATGTTATAGTGCTACTTGTGCTCGCCAGCCTAACCTGCAGCTGTGCATGACACAAACAAAATCAGAGTCCAAAAGATGCGTGTCGGGCAGAACACAGCATCCTTTTCTGTCTGCTCTCCAAAACACTTGCCATGCTTTTTGCCTTTGTAGTTTCTAGTTTTTCATCACCCAAAAGTCAGTGGTGTTTTCTGAAGGCTGGAGAGAAAAAAACCCAACAACAACAAAACAACCCCCAAAAAGACCCAACCACCTTCTGATTGCTGTCTGTGCTGCGGCTGCTGGCAGCAGGCAGGCCTCCTGCGGGCATTGAGGCCAATGTCACCCGCACTGTTACTCAGCCGGGAGGCAGCTGCTGGCGGGGCGAGCTGCTTTCTGTGGAAGCAGGGAAGAGCTAAGGCTTCTCGGTGCACAGATGCTTTCCATGAAGACATGCTTAATTCAGAGGCAAACTCGCTGCCTGCTGTGCAGCACAGGTATCCAGGCTCCTTTCAGACAGGTATTTATTTTGTTGGGAGCTTATGCTTTTTAAGGGGTCTGGAAGTGCTGGTGGTTGTGTTTGTGCAGCTGTGCTTCAAACCCCACGCATCAGGTGCTGTCAGCCTGCAAAGCTGCCAGCTTCATTAAGGTAATTGTGCTCAAGGCCTTTCCTTCCTTCTCCTGGTTTAATGAGGAGCCTTGATGCTCAGCCCCATGGCTGCAGGGAGCTGCAGGGGGGTGGCAGCTGGGGCAGGTTTGCCCTGTGCCTCTGCAGTCGCTGGGGCGGGTGCTGCTGCCATCACCTACAAAGCCCTACACTGGGAAGGTGAGCTCCTAAAAGCTCATTTTGCTGCTTCAAGTATCTTGGCTTCTAAGAATGCAAAGAAATTTATTGCTGCCTGTTGAACACTCACCCCTATTAGAAAGCAGCGCAGGTTTGGAACCCCTTGTCACCCCTTCCCTAAGCCTGTCTCTCAATCAGCGGCCAAATCCCCGGCAGAGCTGGCAGCGCTGCGGCAGCCCAGGCAGGGATAAATGGGCCATGCACTCTGTAGCGTGTTGGTGGCAGGGACAGATTAACCCCCTTTGCAGAACCGGTGCAGCGATGGCAGCTGGCGGGTGGCTGAGAGCCCCCTCTCCCTGGGGGGGGACAGCCTGAAAATGGGCATGTGGCTCTGGGAGCTCCAAATACCCGTGCTTAAACAGAAGTCACTTAACGTATCTGCCAAGCCCGGCCTGTTTTCTTTCTCTCCACTGTTCTCTCTGCACCTGTCACAGGAGTGCCTTTTCCATAGGGAAATGCATTTTCTGTGCCCAGTTTGTGATGCATTGACATCTTTAGTGAAGACGAACATTTCTCCTGCAGCGTTTTCAGGTCTCTGGGTCCCAAGAGGAGATAGCGAATGGGGATTTCAACCCGCAGTCCCAGGATCTCTCCCTAGGGAGTTCAGGGAACACCTGCAGAAATGCACATCTGTGCCCCGATCACGAAGCCATGTTCTTTTGCCCAGCAGGTTTCCAGCCTTTTCATTCATTAAAGATGATCCAGGATGAGGACAATTAATTATTCACTAACAGTCGTTTTGAATTTTCACTGGCTGCAAGAAGGCGCCTGCGGGACCACAGGAAAATAAGCATGGCAGTGACACAGGCTTGCTCCATGCTGGCACACTGGGTCAGAGCCCCCCGAGAACCTGCCAGAACGGCAGCTCCTGCCAGGCCAGTACCCCACTGTCCAGGGGGCAGGCAGGCAGTGGAGGGGCAGAGGCACTGTGCCAGCCTGCCATGAGCTCACAGAGGCAATGACAGCAGAGCATAAACCCTCCAGGGACCCCAGGAACTTACTTGGGTTGCTGTGTTGTGTTGCAAAAGGCAAAGCTGTCCCTGACCCACGTTTTTCCAGCTTTTCCTCTGTGCAGACACGCAAAGGAACCAGGGGCTTATTGCACTGCAGGACACATTTTCCCCTGCTGTGAGACAGAAACCAGCGCAGGTTCTGTAAGGTAAGAGGAGGAAAGGGAAGCCCGGAGCCAGCTTCTATGAATGGATGTGATAAAGCCTGAATGAGTTTTAGGCAAGCGGGTTTGTGTACTGTCTGCAGTCCAGCTGCTGAGGGTGCTACCAGCCCGCGAGGCTGCGCTGAGCTGCAGGCTGTGTGCCGGGGTTGTTGTGGGCACCCACCGAGCGCGCAGGAGCTCGCAGCACTGTGTCTGCCTGCACCAGGTGCAGCAACGTGAGAAATGTGAGCGGGGCTCGGCTCGCGCCTGGTAGCCTCTCTGTAAGTCCAGGGTGACTCCCCATATTTCAGTGTAAGTAGGAGCAACATTTGTGCCTCCTTCGCTTTTGGTGGGGCATTACATACCTGAACCGGGGTCCTGCTCGAGCAAAACCCGCTGTGCTTCTTGCTGTTCACATCCATGTAACAGGCATTGCCTGGGAAGTCTTTGTAGTTACTGAGCATCAAGAAAACTGGAAGAATCTTATAAAATGAAACAATCTCATAGAAACCCTAATTACTTTCCCTAGCATAAACCTAGCCAGGTAGAGCACTAGGGGTGCTCTTTTTTTTTTTTTTTTTTTTTTATTCATTTTATTCCAAATGAAGTTAAGCTTATACCTGTGCTATGCCCAGGGCTGTGCTGCAGGTACACAGGAGGCTGTTCTGGCTGTTCTAACACCTTGTTCAAAACAAAATCTACTGGAAAATTTGCTAAGAGGAGAGCTCAGTGTTGGCCCACTGAGACTTTGCAGCATCCTGCATGTACTTATTACTTGCCATGATCAATGACACTGCAAAGGCTGTGTCCCAGGGTAGGAAATGCCTAATTGTATAAACAGGCTATACTGGGAAGGAAAATAGCACCCAGGAGAGAAAGCAGTGATGCATTAGAAATAATGGGCTCTATCAGTGTGATTTTGTTGGGCAAGGTAACCTCAAAGATTTATTTAAATAGGCCAGAGATGTGAGTGACTGCTACATTCTCACTTCGTAATATGTTTGGCAGTCAGAGAGCAGCCAGCAGAAAAGCCACTGCTTTTTACTGCGTAAGTTCATTTAAACCATGGCTCTGCAGTACTTGTTCTGCGGCTAGCTAAAGCAGTACTCAACACATTTCTCTGTGTAGGAGAGATGGGTATTCAGACAGGAATAGCTGCATTTGTGAGTTTTTTCTGTTCATTTTCTGCAAATTTTGGTCTCCTGAAGAACAAATATTGAACAGATCTGTTTCCTGAGAAAAAAACTTACAAGATTCACCCCTGTGATCTATTCTCAGTTCTTGCTGTGGCGTCAGGATGTGGGGCCAAGAGGACCATGGAAATTTCCTTTTCCTAGGCAAGCAACTAGCCAGTACAGCACAAATCCATTTTATTCCGTTAAAATGGAATATAGTGCTTGACATTAATGCTGCTGTGGAAAGCTGTATGCAGCCTCTTTCCTACATTAATTTCCTATTTTATAGGACAAATTATAAATGTTGGGCTTGCATGACTGGCAGAGCAAGAACTGCTCTAGGCAACATAAACAAATAGCTACGAATAACAGAGCGAGCGGGGACTTTCACAACTTGCAGACAAATGAGCAAGGCCAAGCTAGTTAGCTAATGTTTTTCTTTGTAATGTGTACACCTACATCACCCTGCAGGTTGTAATATCCAGAGCTGGTGTGGTAGTACATCTGTGTGAGCGGTGTTCCTTATTGCTTGGTGGTATACCCGAGAGGCACTCGCCAGATTTTGCTGGACGTATATTCAGACAGGTGAAGTGCAGAATCTAAGCTTCCCAGCTCTCACCATTTGTATAGGATGGTTATGCCAAAACAGATGGTAAAGGAGCAAAACCTGCCTCCCTTGTAAATTTTGTGTATGAGACGACAGCAGGTCCAGATCTGGGCAGCTGCCTCTTGCTTCTGAGTCCTGGCTTGCAGCAACCAGGACCAGGCAGGAGGGATGGAGTATGTACAAAACTGTTGCGTTCTCCTTATGGGGTAGAAAAAAAGCACTGAAATCCATATGGTCTCTCTGATTAGTTGTAAAACAAGGCCAGGGTGTTTAATGATGCCTGCTCCAAGGCTTTGGTCAGCTTCTGACTTGGCTGCCTATGTCTTGCTTGAAAATACCCCCATTTCCTTCACTGTGCCGTCCCCGGCCAGTCTAGCAGGGCTGTTGCAGGGTGTTGCTCTGCACTGTCAAAGGGTGATTTGTTCCACCCTCTTGCTGGTTGCATTTTCAGCTGGGATTGAAGGTGACTTTGGTGCGTACTCAGTTTTTTGGAATCTGTAAAGCAGAGCAAAGATCTGTGGAGGCGAGTAGGCATTTCCACTGTCAGTTATAGACGTTTGCATTTAGCAGCAAGTAATTCTAGCTCAGAATTTGCACTCAGATTTGCTAGGTACGGAGCACGAGGGCTGTGGGCTGCAAAGGGGAGAGGCAGTTTAACTCATTGCTGGGAGAACAACGGATCAGGGGCGTTGTGCACTGCCAAAAAGTTTAGAGGGAAAGAATGAGATTTGAAACACTTGGTCTAAAACTCCCAACAGGAAGAAACACACTGTGTTTCTAACTTGTTAACAACACATGGAATAAAGCACCCTGAATAAAAGAATAGGGAAGCGTTTGACTTGCAGAGAAAAACATTTTCCCTCCTTTCAGTTCTTCGATGTTTTTTTTAAAAACGTCACGTTTTTAAACGTAAAAACGTTTTTTAAAAACTAGCACTGTAAAATGATGCAAATTCACTAAATACTCTTTTTTTAAAAAAAAAAAATCCAAAAACAAAACAAACAAAAAACCCCCAATAAAAACAACGTGGAGATGATGAGACACGTCATTTCATTGCCCTGTCACCTGCAGCATGGGGCACCTGCTCCTCTGTCACAAAGCTGCCAAGAGCACCAAGGCTGCAGAGCCGCCCGGCACATGAACGGCAGAGCCCCGCAAAGCTCCGACGCTTGAGCAGGAGCGAGCGGTGGCCCCGGACGCGGAAGAGCCGCGGTGCTGCGGGAGCAGCTCTCGCCTTCGCAAACGGCCTGGGGCCCGGCTGGGCCGAGCGGCGCCGCGGGTGCGTGTCCCGGCGGGCACCAGGTGGCAGTGCTGCCGCAGGGCCGCGGCGCGGTGCCCGGTGCCCGCACGCTGGGGCGCGGGGAGCGCCCGGCCCCCCTCGGAGGTGCCCGGCATCCCTCTCCCCCATCGCTCATTTCCGAGGCACGCGTGTTTTTTCCAAGGCTGAGCCGAAAGGCTTTATCTGAAGTTTCCGTTCAGCGGGGAGTTTGCTTGCGGGGTTTGCTGCGGCGTGTCCGTCTGGGATGCGGCGGAGGCGCTGCTGTGCCGCACGCAGCGGAGCTGGGTGCGGGCTGCCCCGGCTCTGCCCTGGCCAGCCCTGGGGGGCTGCCGCGGATCCCCCGTTGCCCTCCTTCCTCTTGAATGCGGGTGTTCAGGGGAGCGTTTCCGAGCTGCCAGCAGCCCCATTCCCCTCCAGCAAGTCCGGGCCCTGGGGAAACGCGCTGGCAGCTCTGCCGCCGGCGTGCGCCCCGCTGGGTGCTGCGGAGCGGGGTGCCGGGCCCGGCGGCTGCGCGGGGACGTTGCTCAAAAGGTGAACGCCAGCACGCCCCCAGTGTGGCTTATAGGGGTGCTGGTGTGCAGAAGTCCCTGTTTAAACTAATAAAAGGTCTTTCAGATTGTAAAAAACCTTCCTCTGCATTTATACTATAGGGTTTTTCCTCCCTCCGAACCTCCCCCTTTTTGTTTCTTTTTTCCTCTTTCCTCCCTCTTTTCCTTCCTTCTTTACGTTTCCCCCTCTTTTCTCTCTTTCTCTTCTTTTTACTCTTTCCCTCTCCCTTTCCCCTTGAGCCGGGATGCTCCTCTGGGGCCCGCGGTGCGTGCGCGGCTGCGGAGCGGCTGCGGCTGATCTGCCACTGGGCGGCAGTGCCGCTCCGCAGCCGCCCGCCCCCCGGCCCGGGCCTGGGCAGCTTTCCGGTCCTGTTCGTGTATGCTGTTTGATAACTGGCGAAGCTTTTGCAAGCACTGGCAGGTGTTTAAAATGATGGAACTAAAGAAAGGATGGGAGAGGGATGCTTCGGAAGGGGCGCAGTTTAAGATCAAAATGATTAGTGGTGTCCTTCCCATGTAAATTCCGGAGTGCACACACGTATCTTGGCTGATGTAAATAGCTAGTGGGTTTTATCCCAATTTAGTTAAATCCACGTGGGCTTGATTGTGGACCCTCAATATCTCTTGCAGCACAAGGAGTGCACACTGCGCAGGGCAGGGGACCGGGCTGCTGCCAGAGGCAGGCTTTTCGTGTCTCTTGGTGCAGCGGAGGTACGTGGTACACGGTCAGCCCTGGGGGGACAGCCTTGTAGCTTGGTGAAAAGGAACTCAAACTTGTTTTTTCACCATTTCATTGGTGATTCTTCTGGTTTTGCACAGTTTCAGCAGCAGCGCTGTTGTGGTCGGCTCACCTTGTAGGGAAGGGTCTCTCCCCTCCCAGCTCCCTTAACTGGCTGCTGTCCCCCTCTGTTGCATGTCAGTCTGTGGATCTGCATGTCCTGGGATTGTCCACCTTCGTGATAAAAGGGATTAACTGAGCCTCTTCCAATCTCCATTATAAATATTTGATCTGAACTATTCCATATGGAGAAAGGAAAAGGTACAGGTTTGTTCTAAACCACTGACCATTGGAAACAAAACTGGGAAAGCTTTGGCTTAGATGCAGTGGTGACCAGGATGCCCCCAAACAAAATCTGAGGTTGGATTTAGAGGCAAAATGAGAGCTTTTCCCAATACAAAAAATCATAACCGGGAGGGGGGGGGGGGGGCTTTACTTTTTCAATGAGAGACAAAGTCCAAGATATCTTGTAATACTCCACACCTCCCACCCCTCACCCCCACCCCCAAAAAAAGAGAAAAAAAAGACATTGGAAAGTTTAAAAGGGTTTGTATTTTCCTCAAAATTAACTTTTTAATAGTTAAATTATGTGGAAAAGAAACAAGAATAATTTCAAGCAGAATAAAATTGTTCTGTGAGCCCAACATTGTTTTCCAGTTTTTTTAATTCATTGTAGGATAAGAACACAACTCAGTACAACACTGTATTTTTCTTTTCACTCTCCTTGCATGCACAGAAAAATCTCTGAAAAATTTCTGAAATTGCATATGCTGAGAGCTGTGTTCCTAGCCCTGTGGGGCACCATTACTCTCACCTGTAGCTGGATTCTCCAGTTGTTGATGCAGCATGGAAAAGGATCTTTCTGAGTGGGAAACATCTCTGTGAAGCCCCGGTGCTTCCCTGGGGCTGGATGGAGGCTGCAGGACCGGTTCCTGTTCAGCATGCTGGAAGGACAGGGCTTCCCCAACACCCAAGAGCAGTGTCTCTTACTAGTCAAAACGACTTTGTTGGTGCAACCCCCGAGGCCTGCAGGGGTTTGGGTGGGATTAGCAGGTCCCTGCTGCTTGCCTGGTGGCCGTTGGGACACAGTGTGCCCCAGGTTAGCTTGGCACCTTGACTTTCTTCCCTGCTTCTCGGCTGTTGAGCTCACGTATGATGGTACTGGGTGTAGAGGGACTGCAGGTCTAAAAAATGAAGTCCTGGTGAAACAAGGTGGTAACCTTGTCATTTAGAGCAGTGCCACAGAAGTCCTGTGAGCTGTAAATATGTTGAAGGAGCTGGCAAGGGCGGAGAGCATGCCCGGTGGGGCCAAGGCTCCTCTGCAGCAGTGGTACCCAGCTCTCTCCTTACGGCCTCATGGGAGGTAAGGCATGACAGGGTGTCAGCTCGTGGTGGAGGGGAGCTGAGCTGGATGCCAAGGGGGACACTATGAAAGGTGTTGGCTGAAGAGTGTGTCAGTCCTTTCAGAGAGGGGGGGCCCTTCCTGACAGCTCCATCTGTGTGAGCATGGGGAAAGTGGGAGCTCTTCTATTGGCACCCTTTGTCTCCATTGCTTGAAAAATCTCACCCTGAAATCCTCCAGGAAAGTATCTTTGCAAGCTTTCCGATGGTGAAGGCTCACGAAAGCAGTATCATCACCCTCATTTTACGGATGGGAGGAACTAGAAGTGTGGGGAGGTGGGTGCCCATCTGTGGTCACTCTGTGGGTAGGTGGGGGCCGTGGGAGTTGAAGTGATGCCTGTCAACTCCATGCCCTGCTCCTGGCATTAAGGGTGATCTGCAATGTTTGTGTCTCAAATGCTTAAGTGCTGTGCTTGTGAATCAGGCAGAAAGACTGCTTTAAAAACAGGCAGTCTAGTTTTAAAGCTGGCATAATCATAATTCCTACGCCACTAGGAGCAAGAGGGGAGGAGCAGATAAAAATCAGAAAATTAGAATTTATTACGATAAAAGCCAAAGTGCTAGAAGCCAAAACTGTCATTGTAATGTGAGGTCTATTTTGATAGTGTCCTATTACATCGTATAAGAGGTTGAACACGCATAAGAATATCTTGGTTGGTAATTATCTGATTTGTGATATGTAGCTAATGTGTATTTGTTGTTCTGCCATACATTATGCAGCAGCAATTCATTTTTAAACAACATTAACTGGCAATATAGCAGTTCAGTGCAGAAATTACAGGCATAAACGTAAGTTTTACTCAGGCTGAATAGTAGCTAAGTTGAGAGACCAGCAATCCTGGTCAGGGGAGATCTTCTGGAGTGAAGAGCTGAGGGTATGTCCCTCCTTAACTCCTCACCCTGCCAGCAGAAATACCTGCTGCTGCTGATACTGGGTACCCCCAAAGCATCCAGCAAGCAGAAAAGGCACGTGCAGACAGATGTGGGTACCAACTGGCCAGGGACCCCACATGTGGGAGCTGACAGCCAGCTTTCCTATTCTGGAATGATTTTGTGAAAAGTGTCTCTGCAGACTGCACTGATCAGTAGCAAGGATCTGCAGGAGTGGCTTTCAAATTAGATAAACTTTGGAGCTGATGTCTGAATGATAGTAACAATGTAAACACTTGACTGAACGCCCTCCTGTCATTGCATCCCTAACAACGCTTACGTAAAACCATTTGTATTTTATGGGATCTTATTTTGTTTCACTTTATTTAATGACACTACTAAATAAAAACCTTCAACAATTGCTATTGCTAACTTCATCAATTTAAGTGAGTAAGACTTAGGATAGATATATTTCAAGATGGAACAATTAGCAAAGGTTAAAGGGACATTAAAAAACCCTACTGAGTGCGCATCAAATGTCTCCCCATTCTTAGTACATTAAAAGGGATTTTTCTGAAGACCAGAAGTATTGGTGCTATAGATGAGAGAAAGGGTCCCTTGGCTCACATTATTGCAGGCTGTGTCACACCACCTTTTCATAAATGCATGCAAAAATCCGCCTTGGAAAGGAGGGAGCAGGATGAAAGCAGAGGTGTGCCCACTGGTCCTTTTGGAAGTGTCTTACTCCTCTGATCGCTAGAAACCATGTCTAATTTCTAGTCTAAATTTATTCTTGGCCAGTGTCTACCCATTTGCTCTTGTGCCAGCATTGTCCTTCAGCTTATCTGTCCTCTGGCTGCTGTAATTTATGCCCTGTTTACATTTCTTCCTGCCTGGGCAATGAAGATCTATGAAACATGTCCATTCTGCTTTAGTTTGTAGCCAGTTTCACTTTCTTAATTGCTTTAGTGCCAAGGTTTCAAGCAACACAAGGGAGCATCCTTTGTTTTAAAAAGAAAAGCTTTCATTCAAGCTGTACAATATTGTGGGTGTATTTTCTGTTTGATTGAAGGTTTATGAATGCTCCAGTTACTTTTTTTTTCCTACAAAATTGAGAAGCCAGGCCAAATTAAAGCTGACAGAGTCCAATTGAAATGGTTAAATAAATCACAACAGAAAGAATACTTTTGAGACCCCACATTGTGCCAGAGGTCAAGAAAGAAAAGTAAGGGGATTGCATTAATTGCTGGAGCCATCCAAGTGCAGATAATAAGGCTGGGAGTAACATGTAGCCTTTTCTAGAACAAATGCCTGGTGTCTGCCTCCTTAGGTCAACTATTTTTTTTGGAAGGGAAACTTTGCAGGAGTCAGTCTGGCATGTTTAATTGGGGTGAGAGCTGGTGTGTGCTGCACAGGGATCTCTTGCACACCCCGTGTTCAGCACAGAGCATTGGTAGTGCAAGGGGATGAGGCTGGAGCTTGCAGGGGGGATCCCTGGAGCATCAGTGAGATCTGGAAGTCTGGTTCATTTATGTTCATTTTGATGATCCCAACCCACGTTTTTTGGCTCACGACAGTTAAGACTTACTGATGAATAAGCAAGGACCTGCAAGTTGTTGAAGGTAATGAAGTGCCTGTGAAATATGCTTCTTCACAAGGACATGTTTGTGTTGCGTACACTCCTCTTACTGCTACTGTCTTCAAACTTCTTTACCTGCATCTTTAATGAGGAAGCAGACACTGCCCTGGTAGCTATATGTTTTCACAATTTCCTAAGTGCCTGAGTAGTTCTATTTCTCAGCCACTTCATTGTCAAATCAAGCTTTTCATGTGAGGGTACCTTCTTTGCACCCCACGTTTTACAGCATTTGAGGTGGGCTGTAGTGTCTATTAGAGGCACGGGTTTCTGGAAGTATCTGCTATAATGGACTGAACAAATAATGTATTTGCCTCTAAATGCTGAGAAAGGAGCATGTATTAGTGGCATTCTTTAACAAACAGAAAGATCCCCAAAGCCAATTACATGGGAGACAAAGTTTGCATGACAAGGGAGACAAAGCTTATGGAAACAAGTCAGGGAAGAGAGAGAGAGCATCCTTGTAGCCAGGTCACAATGAATCTGCCCATGCCACTCACAAGACGCATAAGCCAACCGTCCACCAGGCTGGAACTGTCTGGCACATTATGCTTTGCTTCTTTTGGGTGGGAAGGTTTTCCAGGAATTCAGGGATTTGGGGACTGCTGAAGACAGAGGTACCAGCACGACCCACTTCTGCTGAGGAACAGGGACCTAGAGAGCTAGGTGGCTTCATAAAAACAATTTTGTGCATCCTTTTCTCTGATGCAGAGGATCTGAGACTTTGCGAATACAAGGATTTCAGCCCTCCCTGTTGCCCTGGCTCTCTTTCAGCTCTGAAGGATGCTCTTTGGGCAGAAAATCCCAACATCCCTCTGCAGCTAATGGATAGTGGGTCATCTCTTTGTGGAGCACTGATGATCTCTGCTGCCATATTGCCACCTGTACCCAGCACAAAGCTATGTTCTCCTTAATTACTGACAAAAATGTCTCTTCAGAAGCCTCCCAATAATTGCTCAAGTACCCACTTAAGTGGCTTTTAATTCAGGCTCCCCACCCTCACACTCGTACATTTTCTAATTGCTAAGTACAGCTACTCTTATGTATAAAGGTTCTGCAAAAGAGAATGCAAATAACTTGCCCCCTGGATTATACTACCTTGCATGAACTTCAGCGAGCCCATCGCATCTCAGAAGATGGTATTTCCAACAGGCTAGAGCAAGCCCCTTCAATCATAATGAAAGATGAAAGCTCTTATTGTGAGTTTCCCTACATCCGACGCCACTTGGCAAAGGTACAGCACCTTTTGCTGGAGTGCCACTGGCTGCTTTGTCAGCTCGTCTTTGTTACCGGAGGCTGTCCCTTGCCCCTGCACTGGGACAGGAGTGTCACACAGCAGACAGCTGCCCCAGGAGTGCCCATGGGCTCCTGTAAATGCCGTGGAGCAGGTGGCAAGGATAAGCCATGGCCATCGTGCTGGGTGCCACAGGAGGGGTAGCTGACACTGTCCCTGGGCTGGGGGACAGCATTCCCAGCTTTGTAGCTGCCTTTGTGGGGGTAGAAAGGGAAACCCAGGGGATCCTGTCCTCTCATCCTGAAGGACCCAGCTGCGTTCAAAAAGGAAGGCTTTAGGACATGACTTTGATGGGTAAGCAGGGCCTGTTGCCTGTGCACCCACACCTGAAAGAAGGCATAACTCTCTGATTATTTTTGCTATTTTACTGGAGTAGTCTCTGGTCATCTACTCTGGTCAATCAATGACTTGTTTGTAGGAGGCTCCAACAGCCCTTTAACTGAATCATGTTTTTTGTGTTACGTGATAGAATAGACCAAAGAGACACTAACTCTTTCCCTGGAGCAGGAAGAGAAACATGTACGTGAAGGGGGCGAACAGGCAAGCATGGCCAGAGACGAGGAAAGAAATCACACTGTACAGGAGTTCCTTGTCCAAGACAGGAGCTGTAGAGAGGTCATGAATAAAGGATGCAAGGAAACATGGCTGTGTCCAAAAGCTATTCTTGGAAAGCCCCAGAAGAGCCCTACAAAGTGGCTAGAGCACTGTTGCAGCTTCTGCTTTAACCACCTCTGGAGTTCAGCGGTCTGAGGGCAGAAAAGGCCAAAACTGTAATTTGTGTCAGAGACACATGTGAGTGATACAGTTTGGGAGGCTGTGATGGATGCCTACAGAAGGAGCAGCTAAACAATTGGTAGTGGAGCTTTTTTTCCCTTTAAAAATGCCACTTTATCAAAACTGTGGAAGGGAGAAAGGAAATAGTCATCACAGAAAAGCCTGCTGCCCATGGATTTAAAGATCCATTTTCATGCCACTACTCCACCTGGTGCAAAAGCAGACCCTTGAAGTCTTGGTCTTTAAAGCAGTGAGACCACCAGTTCTGCCATAGTAGTATGCTTTCTTGCTCCTCTGGCATTTCATTGTGGGCTCCAAAAGGTCTCATTTTCATTCCTCGTGGGGAAGAAACATAACTTTGAACGCAAGATTTTCTGCAAAGTGGATTTCTGCTTATATTTGCTCTAATGCTGACTGATGCTGGGTGAGTCGCAGAAGTCAAGCAGAAGGGGCTGTTATGATTGCGCGGTCTGATCTCCTGCTTCACTTGAGTCAGGACTGCACAGAGTAAGCCCAGTAAGTCCTCTGTGGCAGGTGTATCAGTAAAGCAAGAAATTTTTAGATAAGTGAGATTTGGACTAGATGTTAGGAGGAGCCTTTCTCAGCTGAGGGTGGTGCAGAGCCACATTCCCAAGGGAGCTGTGGGATTTCCACTGCTGCAGGTCCCTAAGCAGGGACTGGAGCAACCTTGTCAGCGATGATGAAGGTACTGCTGGCACAGTACAGGGGTGACCTCTCCAGGGTCCTTTGTACCCTGTGCGCTATGATATCAACTCATCTGTTTTTGAAAGAGGTTGGTTCCTAGAGTGAAATGATAGAGAATCCATCACAACTTTTGCCATGTCGTTCTCTTGATGAATTACCTTTGCTATTAACAACAAACATGCGCCTTGCCTTGACTCATAGCCTCCAGATCTCTTTCTGACTTTGCTGGATTGAAAGAGTCCATCCTTTCAAAAACGTTCTTACTGAGAGGTGAGAGATTTATCAGTCAGGCCAAGTCTTCCCTGTCATTCTCTTGGATACAGAGGATTTCAACCATTTTTCTTCTGTGGCCAGATTTTCAGCAACAGCAAACTATCAGTGGCCACAGTATTAACAGGATAAATACAGCCGAGTACCAAGAGCATTTCTACAGGGTGGCCCCATGTGAATCCCCTGTAGATGTCCTTATTACTGCAACAAAGAGACTGAACTGCTCAAGTCTCTCACTAAACCCCAATCTTTGTAGGCCTCAGACCCTCTTGGAGCTATATCCTGATCCCTGCCACCTGAAGTGTGGCAACCAAACTTTGTGACTTTTGTGATACCGGTGTTTGCTGCACTGCGTACAAATGTGACAGAGTGAAATGCTTCTGCTCCCCATTGCTCCACGCATGCACCCTTGGGCTTGGGCTCTCCCAGCTGCAGTTCTGTGGAGAAAGCTTCTGTTCAGCTGTATCTCTCTCATGGTTCCCAATTCTCAGAGTCATTACTTTCTGGTGGAAAAAAAAGTGCCCAGTCTTGAAGAAATGCAGACTGCATCATTTATTCCCAGAGGTTTGATCTGGCTGCATTAAACTGAACCTTGTTTCTATGAACTTGGTTTCCACATCAGTTCAGTTTAGTCTCTTCACCAGACCTGCTGCAATCACTAATTACTAGTGCATTAGTCTCGGTATCCTTGGCAAACTTGGATTTGCTTCCCAGCCACTGGTATCTTTATCAGTGCCTGGATTGCAGTAGCTGTGAAAGTCTGGGGAGAGAGGACATGGGATTTCATTTTACTGGGGAGATAAAAAAAGTTGATTTATGGCTGGGGAGGGAAATAAATTACAATGCAAATAGCAAGAGGTGTGTTTGGAGTCCAAGGGTATGTGGGGGAAGCGATGTATTCACCCAGATCCTTTTTACCCAGCACTTTAGGTCAGCGGGGGATGAAGGAGTCCTCAGACCTTGTCCTAGCTGTATGACAGCTGTAATCTCCTATTTCCATTTAGTGTTCAGCATGCCCTTGCAGTATGCAGGAGAAATAAGCAGGTTTGGTTAAATAAGATGTAGTCTGGATGCATGTAACTTCAGAGGCATCCTGAGGGCAGGATTAATGTCCTGGCACTCCTGTTTTGCAGAGCTTGATGGCAGTGGGAGTACCAGTTTTTGTCAGGGTCACTGCATTTCCTGCGAGCTCTCTGAACTGCACCGGGCTGCCCCTCTGAAGCACTGCTTTTCTGACCCAGCAGGATTTGAGCTTCGACCTGGCTCAGGCTGTGAATGCTGGGCTTCTTATGGGTTTGGAAGCTGGATGAAGGGACAAGAGAATTTGGGGTCTGGGAAATTTCCAAGGCCTCCTTAGGTCTGGCAGAATCCATCATGTGCAGCTGGAGAGATTTATGGGTCTGGAGAGAGTTTGTTGTTTCTCCTTGACAGCATCTCTCCCTTCCCCCCCTCCTGGTCTACGACAGTGCAACACACATGCATGAAGGAGGCTGACGTCTCCAGTCTCCAAACCCTGACTTGCTGGGGAGCAGAGGCTCCCACTCTGCTGCTGAAGGAACGTGATAGGGGTTTCATTCTCTGTCCCTTCTTTTTATCGTTCTCAATCACCTAATCGGGCTGGTTTGCCTCAGACAAGATCTAATCAGGAAGGATCTGTTTGACTTTCAGCAAAGTCAGCTTGATGGAAACTTTAAATTGAAAGGTTTTTCCTGACACTCTTGAAAATGGTTTTGGTTGGAATCAATGTCTGGCTGCACGGTTACAACATGTAGAGGTTTCACAGCTTGAGCAGCTTTCCTTCCTCCCAGGGAGGGGGGAAAAGCATGGGCACCCCTTTAGACCTCCGAAGCCCAGGCGTGTGGAAGCCCTGGGCCTGGAACTGCACTATAGGGTCACACTTCCCTCTCCACCCAGAACACATCACCTGCAAGCAGGTGAGATGTAAAGCCAGACACAACCAGGTTCCATGTCTGTGGAACCGGACACGTCTTGCATTTTTGAAACCGTAGGCCAGAACGGGCTACAGGCTGTCATCAAACAGGATTCAAAGGAAACGATGGGAACAGCTGACCTCTTCCTAGAGACTGGAAGGCTGTAGGAGTTGTCTCGTTCATGGAAGTGCTGCTACCCTGAAGTCTGAGGACTGGGTCTCTGCTTCAGACAGGGAAGGGCATGCTGTATGTGTTTTCAGGCTCACAACTGGGGTTGTTCTGTGGTGGCTATTTCACCTAGTTCAGCCTCCAGCTCCTGCTCTGCATTAAAAGCACAAGGCATGTGCTCTTTTCCTGTCAGGCATAAGAACTGAGATGAAATCTCAAGCCCATGACCTCCCTCCCCATCCAGTTCCTGTGGCTTAGGGCTATTAGAGGGGTGACCACGGGTGAAAAAGTCCCTAAGGGGCAGGTGGAGGGAGTTGCTAGATGTCAGGAGAAGCCCAGTGAGGGACAGGAGGAGAAGGAAGGGGGGCAGCTGTCTGTCCCGTCTCTTAAATTCAGTAGCTATAGTACAAGCAAGAAGATACTTGAGTTTTCTTTCCATATGCTTAGGTGGGTGCTTCTAAGCCTGGAGCAGCTGGTTGGCTGTGCATCCCTTGCTCAGGAAGAGAGGGCTCTCAGCGTTGCCTTGCATGCAGTTATCTGCAAGTAGAGCACCCATCCTTTCATTGCTCCTCCACTGGAGACCCTTCCGTGAGGCTTCCTCCCTGCATCACCTGAATGACTGAAGTGCTGTGTGGGACCGGTCGCTGGGCAGGTGTTTGCAGGCCCTTTCTCTTGGACTCTTGCCACCAGTGAAGCCGCAGCTGAAGCATGTCCTGCAAGGACAGCAGGTTTTCATGCCCCAGTCCCACTGGGGGAGGCAATGGCAGAACGGCTGATGAACAGCACCATTGGGGTAACAGCAGCTTTGAGACTAGTCATCTCGAACAAGCCCCAGGTCTTGCATGCAGGTCAGGCACTGACCTGTCTTTCTTCTTCTGGGCTCCAGCTGGTTGTATTGTGTTGGTGCTGCTTGTGTGGCCTGTTTTTTTCAGCAATGGTTTTATTCTGCAATCTGCGTAACTGCTTACCTGCCACTTGCTTTAAGGCACAGATAAGCCCAGCTTCTCCCCAGGCTGGAGCTGTTTTTAAAGACACCAGGTAGGCTAATGAATACTCCTCATGATGAGTTGCAAATTTTGTTTTAATTGAATCTTTGAAGCCAAGAAAGGGGGTGAGGGGCCCATTAAAGAAATTATTTTAATATAGCAATCAGATGATGCAGTCTCTTCTGTGTTTATTAAAAGGCCTAGTCAGCTCAGAGCTCGGCTGTGCAAGAAAAGCCCAGAAAGCCAGCTAGTTTTTGTACTCCACTGCTGTTTAGGGCCAGATCTCTCTTCCCAAACAGCATATTTTTAAGTGGCCATGGGAATTGTTATATAGATATAAACCTATGCATTGTAAACAGAATTACCCTGCACATAAAATAAGCAAAATACTGTAAGGTCTTGTCATTTCTTTATCAGGTTACCCAGGCACGGTGGTTTTTTTTTAAGTCCACCCACGCAGAGAAACTGGGGAATGCCTAGGCTGCGTGATTTTTAATTATGCTAGACATGCAATAAGGGGCTACCTTGTAAAGAATAAAGTTAATAAAACATGGATATGGGCTTAATTCTGCTTAATAAGCAGCCCTGGCAATGCACATTTTAGATGTAATTTACACAGCATGAAAATTGGGTACAATTCTTAAGAGGTGTCTGCATGCAGACTTTCAAACTCAACAGTGTCTTCCTATTGGAAGAGATTTGTTGCTATGCTGCTGGAAAATGGTGAATTAGGCCATTCACAATTATTGGACAAAGATAGGTGTCTTTCTTTTTCCCATTCAACTACAGCAATATGTATATACGTTTTAAAGGGGTATTAAATTTAAATCTCTTCCTTAACTTTCATGCATGCACTGTCGGTAGCTATGCAGATAAAACAGCAAAAAAACCTGCATAACACTTCTGTCATTTGTAGTTAGCTCTGTGTGTACAGAATTAGTAAAGCAGAGACATGCCTAATGACTGAATCTACAGAACACAGCCCATGGCTTTTGAAGGCACTATGAAAAATAAACAGGATATTCTGTTAGCAACCCTGCGGGAATTATTGCACTTCACTAAGGAAAGATGCCAATAACCTCCGTTTTGACCTAGATAGATTGTTCTGTTTAGGAAGGTAAGGGAATGCAATTCTAGATCTCTTCTCTGTTCAAGCCACCAAAGCCCTGAAATTCAGCCAGGCCTTCATTTTAAACCTCAGCACTGAGGACAGAAGAGTGGGTTTATCAAGGGAGCAAAACCTCGGAAATGAGGGTGTTTTGAAATGTTTATATTGGCCTCCTTCCATAGAGAGTGCCTAATGCATAGGCTCCTGTAGCTTAGGGTGGGGATGTTTAAAGTGTGTTTTGAGTCGGATTCTCCAACAGCCATGGGGAGTCTGACCCTCTGTCTGCTCCTGTGTGCAGGATGGGGCCTTTCTCCATGAACTGCAGGAGGAGCATTGGCATATTTCTCCAACATGATCAAAACATCATCTTGCTTGTTCATTTTATAAATCAGTACTATTCTGTCTTTCCTTCTTCACCATGTGCGTTGTACAGCTTTCCAGAGCAGGTCGGGAGGGGGGGAGCCCAGGGGAGAACAATCACCTTAATAATTCTATATTACAGATATAATAATAATATATTAAATAGAAATATGTTTACAAGAATTATGCACCTTAAGGAAAAATGCTATACTGACCCAGTTTGGTAAAACAATTCAGCTTCTGCTGGTGGCAATGAGGAATGCAGCCCCTGGATTCAGCAGGGGCTAGCTCGTATGGAGCAGTATAAGTGGCACTACACTCTGAGGAGCAGCTATAACAGCTGAAAATGGGAGATGTTTTGAGCTCTGTTTACCCAAATGGAAGTTGAAGGAGAGAACTTCCACTGGTAAAGACCAAAGTATGTGGAGGCTTTTCCGTTTCACTTGGCCGACCACCAAAGGTAACGTTTCACCTGCAAGAATGACAGTGAAGCAACACGATGAGGTTGGCCTTTAATTTTCCAGCTCAAGACCACTCTGGGCTTGCTTGGCATTTATAAAAGCATGGGCTCTTCAGAAATTTTTGTGAAGCTGGGGCATGATCCAGAGTGGTGCAGAGCAGATGAGCATGCCAGTAATGTCACCAGGAGTTCGTGGCGCTGTGCCCGGTGCCAGAACCAAATCCTGTGTACTCCTTGGACATATAATATATGGCCTGTATAAATATAAATATATAATTGTACAGCCTGTATAAATACAGACCTATGTGCTAGCAAATGCAACATTATATTCAGTTTCACAACCTCTGCTTTAATTTAATTCCATCACTGCAGAAGCAGAGAGACCTGGGAGAAGCATTTTTTCTTGGAGTCACAGCACTGTCTTTTCAGATCCACAAATCACCAGAAAAAAATAATACTGTAACCAACTTTATCACTGATGAGGATCATTTTTAAGTGCAGAGCTGCTGCTCCTAGTTTACAGCTGTACAAGAAAACAAATTAGTCGCATGTCGAAATAACTGAAACTTATCTGATGGGGGGTGGTGGGGATAAAACAGCATTCTTCCACCAGAGATTTGAAGACTACAGGCAAAAAAGTATATATCAATGGCAAACCTCTTTCTTGTGAAGATATCAGATTTGCTCACATCCTTTGAAGATGAAGCTTTGGATAATTCACTGGTAGTTTAGACAGTGATTCTCTGATTGCAAACAGCTTTCTTTAGGCCATGCCTGTACCTTGTACTGCAACATTCTTTGATGTCAAGTGAAATAATCCGGCAGAAAAAATTAAAATATGAAGCATTTTAGCTACAGGAAAGGGAAGAAAAATCTTTATTGATTGGGACAGTGAAATCTGCTCAGAAAGGTTGGCAGCAGTTAAAAAGAGATCAACAGCCAAATGTTTATATCTCCCAAATGGTTTTGAGTATCTTCCTCCTCTGTTCTCTCCTGGAGAACCTGATTCCACCTCATTTTGGCATGCATAGGGATTAAGAGTGAACTTAGTTAATCTTTATGGACATGGTGGGTGGTTGTTTCAGTTGCATTTCCCTCAACCCCCCCCCCCCCCCCCCACCCCCCCAATACATCAAAATAGTTCAGCACTGAAGTTCTTGCAATGAAGTAGTTACAAAGATGATTTTGCTGAAGTTGATAATTCCCAGGGGGTCTCACCAACTGGTCTGAAGTGTCCTCTTCAGCTAGGTACATGCTTCACCCCTACACCTCCAGGACTGGATTAGTCTCATCCTGCCACTGGTACCCACCTATACCCAGCTATGCTAGGGCAGGTGTCTCCTTCCCAGCAGAGATCCCCTCTCCCCCAGCTCTGGCCACTTTACGCTCCCTGGGGTATCTTGCTCATCACCTCTTGCCCACACACTCGTTAGCTGTTGCTTGAACCTGAAATCCGGTAAGCCCCATGCTTAGGGCAGCAACACCAGCTACAGATCCGGATAACCAGAGCTGTACGTCTGCACCTGAAACGTTGCTCGCTGCAGTTCTGTGTCTGGGGGTACAAGGGAGCCCGCCCGGCTCCTGCGGGCTGCCCCGAGCACAGCACCCGCTGATAAACCGGAGGGCTGCCTCGGGGCCGCGCTACCAGCCCGGTGGGCTGCAGGCGGCTGACACGCTGCCCAGACGGGGCACCGACCGCCCCCCCCCAGAGCAGCCCCGGGGGCGCGGGGGCTGCCGCCCTGCCTCTGCTTGCACGGAGGAGCCGGGCAAGCCGTGGAGGCTGAGGCTGGGTGCTCGGGCACCCGGCGCGATGCCCGAGGAGGTGCCCGGGGTGGCTGCGGCGGGGGCGGGCGGGGCTGCGGCGCCGGGGAAGCCCGGTTCCCCGCGGGGGCGGCGGGCGGCCCGGGGGCTGCCCGGGCGGAGGGGCAGAGCCGCCGCGGAGCTGCAGTTGCCTCGCTGTGCCTGCGCGATTTTTCTCATCCAAACCTCGATCACGTAGGATTGCGTAGAGGAGGGCGAGCGGGAGCAGCTGCAATTCGCCCGGAGCCCGGCTCCCGGCCGGTACCGACCCGACCCGCCCGGCCGCTGCGGGGCTCCCCGTCGCCCTGGCAGCAGCCCCGCGCGGCGTGGGCGTCCGGGGGGGGCTTCCCCGGCCCCTCCTCCCCTCGCCTTCCCCCCGCCTCGCCTCGCCCCCCCGCCGGCTGCCGGGCCGGGCCGGAGGATGCGGGCGGGCAGCGGGCGCGGCTCGGCTCCTCCTCGCCCCGCAGCCGTCGGGCGGCACCGCGGAGCATCCTGAGCTCCGCACGGAGCAGCAGCAGCAGCCACCGCCGCACCCCCCCGCCCTCTTCCTCCTCCTCCACCACCCCCTCCCCACCTCGCATCGCTCCTCCCGCCGCCGTTCCCGCCGCGGCAGCCGGGCCCGGGGCTGCCCCGGTGCCGAGCGCTCCGCGGCCTCCCGCCGGGCCGGACGATGTGGGTTGCTGCCGTCGGGGAGAGCCGCTGCCGGGGCAGAGGCGGCGAGCAGGGCTGGGGGAGCTGCGCCAGCCATGGCGCTGTGAGCCCGGGGCGCCGAGCTGCGGCGATGTGAGCCCGCACCCGCGGCCGAGGCGCCTCTTTTTTTTTTTTTTTTTTTTTAAATTTAATTTTATGGTATCGCCTCTTTTTTGTTCGTTTGCTGGCCTGCTGCTTTTTCCCGTGGCTGCTTTTTCCTTCCCCTCCCGCCCTCTCTGAGAGCGGAGTGGGGAGGGGGGGGGAAGAGGAAGAGGAGGAGTGCAAACAGAAATGCAGCGCGGCTCGCCCTGAGCCCGGCCGCGGGAGCGGAGCGGAGCTGCGTCCATGTGCGCGCACTGCCGCGCCGCGCCTCGGAGCAACCGCGCTGGGGCCGGGGCCGGCCGCGGGCCGGGGGGGCTCTGACTCATCCCACGGCCCCTCACCGGAGGGCGGCCGGCGGGAGGAAGCGCCGCCGCCTGCGCCCGAGCGGAGCGGCACCGCGCCGCAGGGACTCGCGGATCCTCCGCGCTCCCCCCCGCCCCCCCCCGGACACAGCTGCTGCCAGCGGACCTTTGCGAGCGGGGCAGCCGCCTCCCGGATTTACAAGGCGCGGGGGCACCGCCAGCCCGGCCGGGGGGTCTCGCCGACGGCCGCCCGCGCCGGGATTTGCGCTCCCCGGGGACAGACCCATGGGCGACGGGGTCCGGCGGCCAGCCATGGTTGTTAGCCCGGGCGCCCTGCTCCGCCTGGCCGGCTGAGCCCTCCCCGGCGCCGGGACTCGGGGCTGCAGCGCGTTCAGCGGGGCGTCCCCGTCCCCCGTCCCCGCGGGGCGCGGCGGCGGCTCGGCCCCAGCGCGCCCGGGCGGCGCCCCCCGGAGCGGAGCGGCGCGGGGGGGCCCATGAGCGGCGATGGCAGCGGCTATCGCCAGCTCGTTGATCCGGCAGAAGCGGCAGGCGAGGGAGTCCAACAGCGACCGGGTGTCCGCCTCCAAGCGCCGCTCCAGCCCCAGCAAGGACGGGCGCTCCCTCTGCGAGAGGCACGTTCTGGGGGTCTTCAGCAAAGTGCGTTTCTGCAGCGGCAGGAAAAGGCCGGTGAGGAGGAGACCGGGTGAGTACGGCGGGCCGGGGCCGTGGGGACCCGCTGGGCGCCGTGGGGCAGCCCCGCACCCGCCGGCGGGCTGCCCGGGGGGTACCGACGGGGACAGGCTTGCGCCGTGATCAACTTTCTGCTGGGTCCTGGCGGGTCTCCATCTCGGGCTGGTGGGCTGGGTGGGCACCGAGCTGCCACCGGCATCCCTCCACAGCTGTCCGAGGCGTGAGCAAAGCGGGGTCCTCCGGGAGAAGAGACCCACCCGCTTCATCAGTGCTAGCTTAACCCAGAATTGTATTTTTCCACCTCCCTATAGATACGCTTTTTAAGCAGTCTCCTCTTACTTTCTGCATAGTGACAAGGAAATCGATAAAGTGAGGATCAATCAGAATTGTGGCCATATGATAACTAGATCCATCAAGTGCTTGCTACTTCACGAACAGAGTTGTACTGGGCATTTCATTAGCTGGGAAAGCTTTCTAGATGACAGCTGCGCGACTGTTACACCTGATGTTGAGCTTGCAAGGACCTAGAAATGGTTTTTAGGGTAGTCTTTTCTTTCCCCTTTCTTTATCTTTTTGTGTGTGTGTGTGCTCAGTCTTGGTTCATTGTGGAAAACTTCAGCCTTAGTGTACGTGTTGCTCACATTTCCACGATGAAGTCCCACCACCCACGGTTTCAGTTCTGAGCTGTGCTTTGTGCTCTCAGCCATCCTTGGTAGGTGTGAGAACTTGGTACATGGCAAGAGTAGGCCCTCAGTTGAAATGTTCTTTACTTCTTCCTTTATTTTTTTCCTTGCTATAAATCACTACTAAGGTAGGAAAACAGATTGGTTTGAGAAGATGCTGTGAATGTGTACTTTTCTCAGATGTCCCTTAAAGTATCATGGTTAAAAAACAGCGATACTTGTTTACTCAGCTCCTTGGGATGTGCCATCAACCTGTGTAATCCTCTCATGTTTTCCATATACCTTAGTATTTTTTTTGTTGATTAGCCTCTTCATGAAGCTCCTTCTGCACATCTAAATTCTGTTAGTCATGACTCTTCCAGCAAGGTGTCAGAGCTAGCTGAGGGCTCCTCTTTTGGTCTGTAGATTGAGGTCCGTGACCTGTGTTTAAGCGAGGAACACAAAGAAACAGGGGGGAAAGCCTCATGCTATAGAGGGCCACTTACTGTTGTCAACAAAACAGAAAGAATAATTTCTCTGGATTGCTGTTAGCACCCCTGATCCACAGGCTGTGGGGCAAGGGCTACATTTAGCTAGCAAAATGCTTCAAGACTTGCAATGCATAGCTTAGGCTGTGAAAACTAGACTCCTTAACGGTCTGTTTTAAAGCAGTAACCAAAAGAGGATGCAAAATATCTGAAATTATAGCATGGCTTGAAATATTCAAAGGGAAAAGTTGCCTTTTTTTTCCTTTTTTTATTCTCAAGGCATGATGAGTGGTAGCTTGCTGGACCATCCCATAAGTTAACCTGTGAGCCCAGATGAAAAGATGGCTCTTGCCCCAGAAGTGTGGTCACTTTGTCTCAGGAAACACTCTTTGCAGTATCACGAGTGGGACCTGGGAGTCTCACTGATGAAATCTTTTCCCATTCCTCTTTTT
Organism: Falco cherrug; assembly: GCF_023634085.1. NCBI lineage: Eukaryota > Metazoa > Chordata > Aves > Falconiformes > Falconidae > Falco > Falco cherrug. The sequence continues at coordinate 20,282,096 of NC_073707.1, forward strand.
CTCATCTCCATCTGCTATTGAATGACGTCCCTCAAGGACTAAAAGGGCTAGAGAGTCTAGACCTGTTACCTAGATTTCAAGATGTTTTGTCTCATTAAAGTTTGAGTGACTTTTACAGCAGGGTGGGGTTGGTGAGGCTTTTTGTTGGTCCTGCCACAGCGCTCCCAGCTGCACAGGTCCAATTCTGCTTCCTTGGGTCTCACTGAATACCTGTGAAGAATTGATGAATGCTAAGAATTCCCTCAACTTGCATGGACTTTCCATGCTGAGGAAGGTGTTCGATGACTACCAGAATCACCAGAGTGATTCAGGGAAGGCTTTTTATTGACTTAGAAGAAGGATCAATGCTACTCAGTGCTGTAAAAATAGAGCTGTTCAGTCTTTAGAGCTGTCAGTCAATCACTTGTAACTAGTACTGTATTCATTTTATAAAATGAAAGAAGTAGAGGAATTAAGTTGCTTTGAGAAAAAAATCAAGTGACTTCCCAGAGTATGGACTGTGTCTGCTTCAGTGCCCTAAATCCATCTCTTAAATAGAGATTTCTTTCAGTGGTACATCTTCCTGGGCTCAGGTATGCTGCTCAGAAGGCAGCATGCCACTGGGTTTGCTGCTGCTGAGTTTGTTTATTCAGGGAGTGTATTGTGCCCAGATAACTTACTCATGGTAGTCACTCTTCTGCATAGGGAATGACAGGCAAATGAATTGAAACTGGTTTAAAGAAACATGCATACATTGTGCAGTGACCCACACCCCCAGTGATTATGTGTACTTAATGATATGCTGGCTCAGTAGTTTGCGAGTCAGTGAAAGGAACGTGAGAAACATCCATGTTCAAAAGGGATACAATCCCATTTGGAAATGGTACAGTGCTAGGAGAGCTATCTTTACCTTTTTAAACATGACCTTGTTTTATGGCTATGGGGAGTAACTGTCAAAATACTTCACATTTACAGAGCGATTTTCATCTGTAGTACTCAACAAGCTCTACCAAATGGAGAGGATTCTTCCCATTTTACAGAAGGCGAGACCAAGGCATGGAGCAGTTACGTGACACAGAGATGTAATTCCTGATGCTCATTCCAGCACGCTGCGCTTTGGGTCCCCCGCTGCCAGTGAGCTTACGATGCGGCAACGGTGGAGCTGTAGCAACTCGCACCATTACAGAACTATAACTCTGGTGGTGGTTCATGTTCCCTTCACTCTTTGCTTTTGTAAAAGTAACTGCGTGAACTTAGGTCAATTAAGTGTTTTTAATATGTGACTTAGTGCTGTAACTAAAATATTCATCAAGATGTGCGTGAGTGGAGTTGCTTTGCACTGGTTGGCACCTTGTGCTCCGCTCCGCAGCCTGTGAAGGGAGAGTGAAATACTCCTGCTTTCCTATGGGAAGGGAGAATTCGCACCCAGTAGCAGTTCAGGCTCACTCGGCGGTGGGCATGAGTAGTCGCAGGTTGTGGCAGGCTATGGGGAACCAGGTCCGTGCAGGGACATCTTGTGTAATCAAAGCTGTCAGCTCCTAGGGAAAACAGACTGCCGAAACATCTCATTTGTGGTTGCAATAAGCACCATGTTGTAAAATGAGCAGTTGTTTCATCTGCCTTTCCAATGGACAAAGGCAGCGCGCTCTCATGCACGCTCTATGTTCTTTTATATCTCTTGCATGTGTTTGGCTCTAAGATGACGTATCAGTTTAAGACAGGCCAAATAAGGATGCTGAGTGCTGTGGACTAAGCTGAAAATTTGGACACATGGGCTTAATCCCATTATTGTGAATCAGTACAGGTCGTTGACTGCAATTGTGCAGATAACAAGCAGAATATGTGTATGTTGAACAGTACCTGTATGGTTGTAAGTATAAGGTACAGCTAGAAAAGATTAAATTATGTATTTTGGTCTGACCAGAGTAACTTGATAGAGGATTCAAAAGAAATTGCTGTATGGTATGGCTTTTTGGTGCAGTTTCAAGAGATGGATCCTTCATCAGAGAATGATAGATCCAGGAGTTGAATGCGGAAGACTAGACAAAGCAGCTCTCTCTACATGACTTCTCTGCCAACAAATGGTTGAACCAAGTAGTTTCATCCCCTCTGTGACTGAATTAAAGCATCCAGGCATGTCCCTTCTTCAGCTGTTCTGTGACAGGCTGGCAACCCTAGGCTGGTGGGTCCAGCTTGTCAGTGAAAGCTGTGGCCGTTGCTTCATCAACCATCTTCTCAGGCAGAGCTCACTCTGGAGAGCTGGGGTGCAGGTGGCCTTCCATCGTGCCATAGCCCCTGAAGCTATGGTGTTTGGGGGCTTTGCATGAAGGGAAACAGGCTGGAGCATCAGGCACAGTATCTGTGGGGGTTGGTGGAGATTTTATCTGAGTGAAGCTCACTGACAGGGTGGTGTTACTTGGGGAAACCATGTTTGAATTCAAGAAGCTTTGGGTCAGGCAGTGCCAGGCACTCGGTAGCATCGCCTCCATCCCTTCAGGCATTGCTTCTGTAGATGAGTTTCCAGCTCAGAATGCAAAGCTCAGTCTCAAACAGGTTTTTTTTACCCCAGGAAAAAGAAAAAAATCCTGTGTTGTCTTTTTCATCCCCCCCACCCCATCTGATATGTATTTTGTGCTCCTCCAGGGAAAGGATGCTTTTCCTTAAAGAGATCTAACGGCTTCTTCCCAAGTGAAGAAAACGGCTCACACACAGAAAAACCGCAGTAAATTAAAACATGTTTTCCCTTTGTGGTGTTTCTCATTTTGAATAATAAATGGAGATTTGGAATTTAAAATGTACGTATGTAGATATTTATGCAGCAGTATAAGTAAAATACAAGAGCAAGTTTAGTTGAAGGACACAGAAGGTCTTTGTTCATTTCGAAATTCATTTAAAATATTTGAGAAGTCTGTCATCTCTGCAAGCTGTTAAATTCCCCGAGTTAAATCCTGAAGTCCTTTCTGATTTCATGCAGGGTGAAAATGATATTTGAAGCTCAGGGTAAAAACCACCTTTTTAGCTCCCTGTTAAATTTGTCTGAGTCCTTGCCTGTTTGTATGGAGTAGTTCGTCTCAGAACAGCTGTAATATCTGCCTAACCTGTGGAATTTGGCCCCTCTGTTGCTACAGTGTCCTAATGCCGGCTGCATTATCTCAGCAAGCACATAGCTGCATGTCTGCAGTAGGATTCAAGCAGGTTCCCAGCACTTCTCCATAATGTTTGTATGAGTATCTGGATGTGTGCCCAGCCAAGGGGGGGTCCATCCCATTCTTCTGCCTGCTCCTCTGCAGGATTTGGTGCTGTGCCCCACCTCTAAGGAATGGCTGGAGGAAATGGAAATGGCTGGAAATCTTGGCATTGTCTGGCCAGCAAGAGCTCTTAAAAGTGTTAGCTGAGATGAGGGTGTGCATGCCAAGTGGGCAGCCAAACATGAGCCTCATGTCAAGGGGAAGGGGCACAGCCCTGAGGGTGTGCATCCTCCTTGTCTGGGGCAGTCTGTCATCGGTGAGGTCTGCCATAGCTCTGTAAGGTCCTTCTGCGCCCGCCGGTGCTAGTGAATGCCAAAACAGCCAGGAGCGGGGAAAATGCTCCCTCCTGCTCATGACAGCTCAGCAGAGGGGGTTCATTTTATCAAATTGATCCCCGGGGGTGGTATCACACACGTTCGTGACTTGCAGATGTGGTGACTGTCACGGTGTGTGCCTGTGCTCAGTTACTGGGAGGTGGTCGGGTAGCAACCCTGAGCTCTCTGGCTGTAAAATCTGGGGAAGAACTGCAGAGTCCCAGCTCACTCCTGAGCATGGAAAACTCAGCTGCCAGCCCGCTTTGCAACACAGCTTGTGGGTGAGCATGTCAGTCAGTAAGCCACTTTGGACTAGTTCTGGACTGGATATGGTTGTTGCCAAGAAAATCCGTGGAAGTCATCCAAGCTCCTAGAGCGATGGATATCTTCTCTCCCCATGGCCTCAGGGGTAGCTGTGCTTGTGGGAGCAGTGAAACTTGTTAGCCAGCAGAGGAGGTTCACCATTAGAGCAGTACAAATGATTGATTCCTTCTTCACCAGCCAAATAAAAAAGTCAGGGCAAAAAGAGGTTCATAAGTGATTATTTTCCCTCCCCACAAAATAAAAGATCCATATAAATCAGTTTATCATTGACTGATATAACTTTTTTTTGGGGGGGGGAAAGAAAAGGTGCAATTTCATTTGGAGGGTTTTTATATGTGTATTTTTCCTTAACTTTCAGGTATACTTCTAAATGAAATGTTGCTTTGAAATAAAAAATAAAAAATTTGAGTTCCAAAAATACCAAAATGAAGACAAGATTTTCTTTCTTCCTTCCTTTCTTCCTTGCATTTCTGAATTCAGCATGAATTTAGAATAATTTCAGTAGACCAGATACCGCATATTTTAACATATACCTATTACAAAAAAAATCAACAGCTTGACTCGGTCAGTGCGGAGAGCAGGGCTGCCACAGGAGCTGAAGAGACTGTAAGAATCTCACTCCTGTGAGAGAAGACGTGATTGTGAGTCTCACTATGTTGTGCAGACTGGCTTGGGCTTGTCTTTCCTTCTTTCTTCTCCCCAAATGAGCACACCATGAACTGCCAAACAGCATGGTGGCCAGGTAGGCGTTTGTTCCATACCTCTGGCATTCGTTCCGTTTGATCCATCCCTCTGAACAGTCATGTGCACGTTATTTCTAGGAGTTTCCTACTCCCGCACAGCTGAAGCCAAGCTGTGATTTATTATTATTAAAATTAAAGAAAGAATTTTAACAAGCAAAACGTGTAAGAGATTCGCATCCCTTTCATATTTGCAAGCTCTATGGCTTGGCAGAAGGTGACCGAGAGTACAGAAGACAGCAGGTCAGGAATGCAGCTCCAAAGAACGAACCTTTAAATACACATAAATTTCCATATGCTCTGTGTGCTGTTGTAGCATCTTTGCCGTGGCTGCATTATTGTTGTGCCTTAATCTTGGAAGTCTCTTGTGAAGTGACCTGTACCAAAATTGTCTACTCTGTACCTGGGCTGCACATACTGCAGTCTTATCAGGGAATGGCCCCTTTATACTCTTTCTCCTGCTTCATGCATGGTTCATCTTTATTCCCTAGCTAACACAATATTCTTCATATTAATAGATAATCCTTTTTAATCATAAAGCAACCTTCCATATCTATTGTTTTACCTTTGCCCTGTTCTGACATATAGCAGAATCCTGAAATAACTCGGTGTTTCCAGGGGTTGATTTTACTTTGCATCTCTATTACAAGCTGCAGTAGGGCCATGGACACACTTCATGCCCCTCACCCAGCAAACACCACTATCAGGGGCTCCTGTAATAATTTTTCAAGGGGGATCTGTGCTTTGAGAAGAGACAATGTGGACACTGAATTTGTGCAGTGTGGTATCAGGGTGGTAGGGATACAGCTTCCTGACAGCACTGTCTCTGAAAATAGCAGCTACGACACATTTTTAAAATGGTAAACCAGAAGGCAGCTTTCTAGAGAGCTGTGGAACACGACTGTTCAGGCAGACCACTCTGGCTTTTCCAGCCCCCACGCTGCAGCATAGACAAATAACTGCGTGCTTGTACCAAGCACTGAATTGGGGCACTCTGAAACCCTGCTGGAGCTTACATGGCTGCTGAGAAAATTCAGCTGGATGTGCCCTGACACCTGTCAGACACCTCTGCTGTCCTATGCTCATTTCAGAATGTCCTGGCTAAAGGTGACAGAGGGACATAGCCACAGGCTTGGAGGCAAGGTGGTGGCTTGAGCCCTGAGCCCTTCCTGACTTGAGGGATGTGCTGATGGCTGGTTGCTGGCATGATGGGGAAGACCGGTTCCATGCAGCAGGTCCAGGCATTAATGCTCTCTGCCCTTTCCCCATGGAGTGGGCTGGGCTGTGAGGTGAGGGTTAATGCTCGAAACAGCAGCAGCACTGAATGGGGTTTCACAGCTCTGCTTCTGCATCTGCTCTGTGGCTTTTGGGTTGTCCCTTTCCCACAGTGTCATGGGGAGATGACTGCGCTGCTGTGCCTGGGGTCCTGCTAAGGAGGTGCTGTGTGTGGTTGTGCTGCTCTTGACAGAGCTTTAAGCTGGGAGGAGTATTGAGCTCTTGTGCAGACCCTGGCTCTGGTCAGGGCAAGGAGGGAGGCAGCAGTAGTGGCTCCTCTCTCTTCTCGGTATCATGTGCATCTGTTGTGCCTGAAGTTGTGTGTGGGAGGAAGGGGGGATTCTGTCCAAGGGACACCTCCTTCAGAGTCTGACTTGCATCAGTGCCCCCTTCTTCAGCCTTACTAAGTACAAGGGTGAACTAATTCTGTTTTGGATGGTCCTTGACACAGTCATGTTCCCAAAGAGAAACCCTCAGCTGGTGACCTGTGGCGCTTCTCTGTTCAGAGGGTAGGCAGCCGTGGTTGAAGGAGGTGAGCAGTTACGCTGCTGCCTGCCTGTGCTCCCCGTCTTTCATTCTGAGGCCTTTTCAGTGCAATAGTTCATGTTTGGAGTGCTTGACTCCATCAATAGATGTCTGAAAAGGGGAGATGTGAAATGGCTGGTTGTTTCCAAGGGTGCGGGCTGGATTTCAGGAGGAAGCTCCAGGGCTAGATACAGCCGCTACAGTGATGGAGAGCACAGAGCTTCTCCCCCATCCCACAGCAGCATCCACAGAGCACGTTGTGCAGAGCTCTTTTCCTGTGGCATTCCTGTCTCACCTTCCCTCCAGCAGCGTGCTCTGTTAAGGGGGTGTGTTACATCCAGTGAACAGCTACATGCTGTGAACTGGCAAAATATCCACAGAGAGGCAATATAATTCTGTTGCTTCTTCCTCTTTCCCAGCTGAAGGCTGATTGCGCTCATGATAAAGATAAAAAAACCCTGTAACGTTCCTTACTTGAAATATTTAAGCATTTTGGATTGAAATGAAGGAAGAAAAGAGTCAGGTCTTGAGGTTAATAGAACATGCTCAATTAATTGGTATTTATCTAGAACAGGATAGTTTGCAGTCCCCTCCTCTTGCTGTCTGCACAGATAGTTTCTTTGCTTAGCAGTTGCCACCCGTATTGCCTGAACTGCCAAAGAAATACACTTCCTTCATTCCCCAAAGTAAAACTAATTGTAAAAGGTCAAGCAGTATGGGACTGCTGCAAGTGAAGCCAGGCTGCAAAAAGCCAGTACACGTCTTCCAGAAAATCCAAAAGCAGTAGAAATTAGCAAAAAGACACAGTGATTTTGGCTTCCAGGGACCAGCTCAGAGTTTGGAAGCACACAGCAGTTGCTGAAGGATGCTCCCTGGGGATCTTGGAGCCACCGGGCTGCAGGAGATGTAGGGATCAGACATTGGCAGGTGAGGGGCTTGGACCATCCACCCACTCCCACTCCTGTAAGTGGATCTGGATCTGAATTGCTGGCTGCTTGCACCCTCTGCCTCAGCTATCGATCTGCAGCCGTCCATGCGGGCATCCTCTGGTGACCAACCTCATGCTCTTGTGGGGATTTTCTGTGACAGTGGCTAAAAGGGCTGGCAGAGCATGCAAAATAACCACCAGTTCTCTGCTGACTTTTTATACTTCGGTTTTATGCTCTTCAGCACGGAGTCTACCTGCTGGCTAACTCATAGCATCATTATTTTTATATTTATAAACATTTGTTTTGGCTTTTATTTCATTTCCTTCTATACCACTTCTACCTTGTCCGCTTCTGTAAATATTTCTATTTTTCTTTCTGTTTCTTCACAAACACAGCTCTAATTTCCATTGAATATATTTTAGGGTTTAGAGCTAGGGCCTGATAGCAGCTCCTGAATGATTAGAAATCACCAGGTGAAGTTTGAGAGCTCCTGAACTCCAAGCTCTCAGGCAGCGAGGGCTGGGCAGGCTCCTGGGCAGCTGGAGGAGCAGGAGCTGTGTTCGGAGACCTGTTTGAGAGGCAGATTTTCTGTTTTCACTCCATCTGCACTGTGTCGTCCTGAGCACACGCATCCCTGGGGAGGGAGCTCGCTGTTTACAGCTTTCTCCTGAGATGGCAGTGGGGTGGCTGGTGAGCCTGCCTGTCTCACTGGAGTCCTCAGGGCCGTCTGACATCAGGAATGAGATGTTTGTAGTGAGATAGGAACCAGGAAACACCGTCCTTATTTAGAACAGAGTTTTACGTGGAATGAGGCAGATGATAGCTTTCTCACATCACGAGTGTTTTATTAAGGTTGAAGGAAATCTCTGGCTCAGGTGGAAAATTAAAATCATTCTGCAGGTAAAAAAAGGTGTATTTTCACAAAGCAAAAGGAAAGAAGAGAACTTTGAGTCACATGGTGGGTTTTGGCCATTTTTAGCATGATTTTGCTCTTTGAAGTATAGTATTTCAAACCAGAGTGGCACAAGCAGCACATTTTCTTTATACATTTGGGTATTGTGTAAGATTTGTTGAAATTTAGTAACATTATAATTTTGGGTCAAAAAATGCTTGCAAATGGCTACAGGAATGCTTAAGCTGCTTTAGTGCAGTAAGCAAAAAGAATCTTATAATACAACCTGATTGATTCAAGCTTTTAATTTTTCCACATCGCAGGCTCATTACCTATTAAATAAAGAAGTCTCACACCTCTTACCCCTTTGGAAAATGCTGCGGGAGTGCATGAGGGATACTGAAGCAAAAGGGGGTATTATTGCCTGGTGTTATTAAACGCTTGCAGAGTGACACTGGGACCCAAATTTTACCCTGCATTGCCATCCAGTGATGATCCAGAGCTGTTCTGTGAGCTGGTGTTGGTAGGACCAAGTACTGTCCCCCAAGACCAGCGTCATCTTTGATTAATTTCTGCTCAGTGCTTGTTGATAGCATGTTCCATCCATTTTCTATTTTAATGAATTTACTTTTCTAGACATGCGGAGTGGAGTGGAAGATTGATGTAGTTGTTTCTGTAGTGCGTTTTGTTTGTGTGAGGGACTTCTCGGCATTTCTGCAGTATTTCAGGCCTGTTGGATTGATGGGGAAAGCGGAGAGATTTAGCGTCTGAGAATAGTACAAATTACAGTGCCATGGCAGGCGTGAACAGCAGGGATGGCATCTGCTCATGTGAGGGCTATTAGTGATCTGGTGCCTTGCGTGGCGCATTTCAAGGTGAGGGGAGCTGGGGACTCTGTCGTAGAGCCCTTCAAAAACTCGGGGTGCAGAAGTGTGAGAATGTCACCGAGTTGTGGTCACCTAGCAGCAAGGCTGAAGGGACCCCCAAGGCTGACTAGTTCAACCACAGCCCTGAGCTAATAATCGACGTACATTCCCCAGACAAATGTTTTTTAACCTGTTCTTTACATCCTCCCATGGATCAAGTACTAGGTAGAAAGAGTCTCCTAATATTCAAACCAAATCTTTCTAGGAAACCAGGGAGAAATTTGCTTAATTGACAGTGAAGTAGTTTTATGTTGCACATTGGAGTCAACAAAACAGAACACAGCCTTTCTAACTGCTCAAGTGGCAAAGTGCTGCCACAAGACTGCCCAGGATTTCTGACCCATCAGACAAGTCCCTAGGATGTGTCTGGGCGAAGCGTGGCCCTGTAGGAAACCCTCTCCTCCTCCATCCCTGTTTGGAGGGCGAGGGGTGCTGCAAGCATGGGGAGGGGGCAGTTATTTTTCTACTTCTCCCTCCTGCCAGCTCCAGGCAGCACAGCACAGCAAGCAGCAGCTCCAGGCATCATCCTCCCAGCCTGCCTTTCCACCTCACTTGGACGTAGTGTAGCTGTGGCCACTTCTTTGCTGGTATGAGCTTTTGGCTCCATCATCCCTCAACCCATAAGTTCTTCAGGGTGGGGGTCCACATTTGCTAAATTTTCATGCGGCATTTGAGCTCTCATTGCTGGTATGGGGAAGGGCTAGATTTTACTCCCCATGTTTCCCCTTTGCAGCTGCCTTTGCCCAGGAGCTGCCACAGCTTGTGGGGGCCAGAAGGATGCCCCCATAAAGGAGTACATGCTCAGTTGCTTCATGGAGCCACATCTGCACCCAAAAGAAATGCACCGTGTGACTGTGGGCTCACACATAATATTTATGCTATCCTCTGTTTCACTCTGGGTGAATATGCTGTAATTTTGGCTAATTACACAATATGTCAGGAATAATTGCAGGGTGTTCCTCAAAATAAATAATATATCTTGTGTGCTCTGCTATTTATACTTACAAGCATGCTTTCACCTTCAGTAGCCAAGGCATTGACTGTGCCGGAAAATGACAGGTTAGGAGCTGTAGCTACAACTTCTTTTCCATTAAACTTCTAATATTTTTTTTAATTCCCTTACTTGAAAAAGCTCACCCTGCATAAATTCTGGAACAGCCCTGCATATCTCCTTAATGCTTTGTGTTCTTGTCAGGCTTTGTTTTTTTCCTCATTGGAGCTCAAGTCAATACAGGTGTAGAAGATTGCTCTTTAAAAAGGAAATGTTTTGAAATTTTGACTGCTGGTAAAACACACTGGATCAACAGAGCAACACAAACAGTGTCCTGGGGAGGCAAACAGAAACCCAGGAGTGTAGCTGTATGAAGAATTGATTTTTTAGTTCTCTGGCTAAATTAAAGAAGTTATGGGGAGGAGGGGGTTCAGATTCAATGCAATATTCCATTCTGCTTGAAATGAAACTTTGGCTTTCATCTCCAGCTCTTTTAACATATTTTGGTTGGTTTTTTTTTCATTATATTCTACCAAACAAAATGTCTAGTAAGAAAAAATCAGAACTTATACTCTTTTCAGATCTTCCCCCTGCGCACCCCCACCCACCCCCCACCCCCTTAATGAGATGGAGTTTGTGTATAGCTTCAGCTGCTCTTACTCTGACTTTTTTAGCAAAATATTCAGCTAGACAGTTTCACCCAGAGGTCAGCAATGCTGTGCCAAAATATCTGGTGGCAGTTAGGCCATCAGTCCTTGCCATCCCATTGCTTTCACCTGTGGTGGTCTTTGGGGACCTCTTTTGGCCCTGCAGTGCCAGAGATGGCCTGCTTGTCCTTAGTTTGTGTGCAGAGTGGCTAGCTCATGCATCACATACATCAGTTAGGTATTTGCTTTCTAGGCAAGACTCATCCAAGACTTTGGACCTCTTTATCCTTGAGCCTTGGACCTTAGGTGGCTGTCATATGGGATCCAGAGCTTGGAAAGCGAGTAAGCTGCAGGGTGACTTCTATAAGTCCTAACATACATAGGCTCCTAGAAAAAGGGTGGCCTGGGAGATATATTTAGCAGTGGTTGCATGTTGCACCCCCCATTTTCAGTGCTTTATGTGACTCCTTTCTCTGCCCCTTACCTCAGACTTGTATTAACATCTGCATAAAGCTGATTCCCTTATTATTATGGGAGGGCCTGCATAAATGCCAGTGCTGTGCAGCGACATCCTTTCCACCTACTCTACAAGTGCGAAATAAAGACTTCCTTGGAGGGACTCATCTTTGTAAGAGCAAAGCGGGTGCAGAGCTTTGCATATGCCTGCTCCTCGGTAGAGGGGTGCAGGCAGCTAGCTGTGCTCTGTGCTGGAGGGCTAATTACTATTCCTCCTTGCAGGCATCAGGACAGGAAAGGAAATCACTTCTCGGGATGCTCTTTTTGCCTACAAGGTGCCACTCTGCTCTAGTGAATCACTGACAGTGACAGGAGGCGATTGCTTTGATGGATGCTGTCATCAGCTTGAGCCCATCATCCCTCTGAGTTAGGGAAATGTCATTTTTGGAAGCTTGTCCTTCAAACGCAGAGGCCATCCCTGTCAGCACAGCCTGTTATTTCATGTAATGTGTCCTGGAAACATCAATTGTCTCTCTGTAGTTATTAGCCCTGGGTGGAGATTCACACTTGAGATGAGTAAATACACAAGTGTGCCATGCAGCCCTATTGTCTCAGAGTAATTTTCTTCTCAAAATAAATTCCCTGTAATTGGAGGGTGCCACTAACCCTGTAATCACGTTCAACTGGAGCTGGGCATGGCCTTCATTCTGCATCATCAGGAAAGGAGCTGGGATCAACTGTTCAGTATCCCTGGAGTCACAGACCTCAGGAATAAATCTTAGCATCAGTCAGTCAGCCTGTTTACATCTCTCCATCCTACTCACAGGCTGGGTGATGTGCCTGTGTGTTACGCTGAATGGCTGTATCTAAATTGAAGGGGTTTGTGGCAGCTTTGCAAGGTGGGGTTCAATGCCTGGCTTTGCTGCGGAGCCCTTCCTAATGCTTGGGCAGCTGCTGTTCCCCACGGTGATGTGACCTCTGCACAGGCAGCCTGAGGAGGCATCCAAATGCAAATGCCCACCCACCCACACTGCTCACCTCCCTCTGCAGTTCATTTGCCCTCTCCCTGCCTGTTACTCAGGATGCTACAGGCTTTGTTGCCCAGTCCATCCAGGCTACCTGCTTGTGGGCTTCCTCGAGGCAGAGCATGTCCTTCTGCTCTGAACAGTGTTGCTGAGTTTAGCCACAGAAGCCGTGGAACACGTTTTGTGGGGCTGGGAAACATCCTTCTTGCCTCTATGTGCTTTTCTGCATGCAGTGAGTCCCGTGGGAGCTGAAAATGCTCAGCACTTTGCAGCAGGACTTCCTGCCTTTGCACCCAGTTGGAGTGTCCCCCAGGGTCACCACATGTGGCTCAGGAGGCTTCAGCCTGCTTCATGCAGAGTCCCTGCAGGTGCAGTCACAGACACCCATGCGCAGTGTCTGCTGACGGCTCATGCTCTGCCATAGCCACAGCTTGGAAGAGTTGGGCAGGGTGTTTGGTTGGGGGAAACACACCCCTGGTCTTCAAGGGCAGCACATCTTGGTGCAGCTACAAGTGCTGTTACTCCTGATCTTCCCAGTCTGGGTGGATTCAGTGAATTATTGTAGTGAATTGAGCTATTAAACTTATGCCGACAACAATGCACTTAACTGGGGACAGCCACTTGCTTCATCTTAACTCCAGACACCCTGGAGAACTTAGCAGGTCCTGGCTGAGAAAAAAAGCCAACATTTTTCTCCCTCAGCTTTTCATCTTCTCTTTCTCCCTGAGTTCTGTGTTGATGCCTGTCACCATAGTAATCTTCACGGAGGTCACCAATGCATTTTTGTGCTGAGTTAATACAAGCCTTCATTAATACTGTACTTCTGAAGGAGGGATTTTAGTGCCTTTGTCTGCATGTGTTTGCAGTATTTAGCTTATTGAGTATTCTGGAACCCATCCTTTTCAGGGGAGAGGAACTGTAGTTTCTGCAGTGGCACTTTAAACATGGAGTTAATCTAAGTAAATTAGGAGCAGTTTATGCTCTGACTTGAATGCTGGTTTTGGTGCGTTAAGGATTTGAGTGCTGGTTGGGTGAGTCATAAATCAACCTCCCATTATGACAGCTGCAGCCTGAATGGGGGAAAATAAGAATAATGAAATGTGTAAATTCCAGGCTAAAATGTTTAATTGCAATAAACAAATGTTTAAAGAACGTTTAGGTGAAATATGCTCCTGGGATGTATTACAGTTCCCATGTCTGCAGTCACATCCTCACCAAAACCGTTGCACAGGCCCAGAGGAGAGTCAGCAGTATGCCCAGCCATGGTTCACGTCAGGGCTGGAGACACACTCTCCCTTTGCAGACCAGTGTCCTTAGCAGGTACCAGAGGGAATGTTTTGGGAGCCTGCCACTGGCATCCCTGGCAGCCTTGCTAAGACTGGGCAGAGGCATTGAGTCACAGTGTGTCCTGCTGCAGAAGAAGAGAACAACCAAACAGGCAAGTCTCCTGTTGAAATCATGCAGTAGGAACATTCCTTCTACCTTGTTGCAGGTTGCTGAATATAAAATGGCCACTTGCTGTCAACGCCAAAAGCCTCAAGAGTTTAATGCCACAGCCAGCACAGTGCACTGCTGGCACCCAGCACAGTAACTTCTTGAGTGGATTTAAAAGCAGTTCTGCACCAGCAACCTCAAGCAGAGGGCTGCCTCCCAACCAGAGCATCACTATGAGTTGTAAGAATCCTTGGAGCCAGTGGCTCAAACCCCTGGAAGATCACTAAGCCCTTCCTCTTTTCAAGAGGTTGTTGAAAAGCAGCTTCTCTGAGATCCCTACTGTTAACTCAAAGTTCAGATTAAGGCGACTGCTGTCGGTAGGGTCTTGTTGAGTCTCTTTAGATTTTCTGGCCCCAGGAGAAGTGGGGTTTGGCTTGCTGCAGCCTCAGGTATTGCTGTAACAAGAGGTGTTCTGTGAACTGCAAGAAATGAGGCCATGGCAGACTGCCTTCCACAATGGAGTCTCAACTGGAAATCAGCGTTGTGCCCTATTCCTTGGCTCTCCAGAGCTCAGGCTGGATTCAATTGAGCTGCCCTACAGTGCTTCATAGCATGTAAGGTTCCTTTACCCAGGTCTTTATGCTGCTGCTTTGGTGATGGGAATAAGCAAGAATTAGCATCCTCAGTGGGGCTTTGCTAAATGCAGGGCTGGTATATAACCTCATAGTTCCTCTCTGCCTTAAGGGGAATTATTCTGCTTGTGTGTTCTCCATTTTCCAGTTAATGGGGTGAGTTCTGTATTTACCTTAAATAGTAGAACTAAAAGAAAAGGTCAATAAAGAGCTAGCGCTATTTCTGGTAAGAGGCATTTCTGCCAGCATCCCTATCAGAGCTGTTGCTCTTTTCCCCACAGCACACAGCAAATACCTTCAGCAGTGCCTGTGGTTTGAGGGTGAGGAATGTTGAATCTGCAGAGTAGCTGATTGGGACATGATCCCCCAGCCTTCTGTAAGCACACCCCTGGAGATCAAACAATGTGTGAGCACCCTGCAACCGTCATGTCCTTGGCAAGCCCCCGGAGAGTGAAAATCACTGTATAGCTGTACAATAAGGCAGGAAGCAAAGCAGCTGATGGTGAACTGAGATGACTTAAGGCTCAGCAGCAGAACAGCTGAAATGAATAATGGCAGCATCACATTACCATTTAAGTAGAGACAAGGAGATTAACAGTCAGATCATGCTTTAGTTAGCCTCAGCTGTGTTAAAGGGCTCAGAAAGTTAAAAGCAGGGCAAGCAGAGTTGGTGAGTTTGGCCTGTGCAAAAGGGAGCAGGCAGGATGCCCTTCAGGGGACGTGCAGTGAGTTGGTCACTGGATGGCCATTCTAAGAAGGATTATTGCCTGAGAACAATGTCTTCACCCTAGGGAAAACCCCTAGTCTGGTAGATGCTGCAGGCCAGGAACGGAGCTATGGGTTAGCTCTTGCTCCCTGTTACCCTTATTGGTCTGTTCTGCGCTGTGGCTGTGCCCATTTGGGATGTTTCCTGGGCATGACCTTCTTATGCATCTTCTGGAAGCACCATGTTTGAAGAATTTGAACTCACTGTGTTTGAATAAGCAGAGGGTCTGCTGGGCTTTCTCCAGCACCCCTCAGCCCTGAACCGCTGTGTATGAGCAACTAGAACAGGATCTGTAAGTATTCTAAAGTATAACAGTATAACTTATAAAATAAGGGTAAAAATATTCCTTTGCATATTGCGTGGGAATCCTAATAGTATGCGGTCTGCACTGGGATTACATGCTGTGTGGAAATCTCTTGTGTTTAGTCGGCACTTTGGGATCAAGGCGATCAAACTTCTTTCTTAAATCTATTCTGAAGTACTTTGTGTGTTGTGGGAGATGCTAAGCTGGTGCTGAAGTTTTGTCCACATCGGTTCTATTTCTGCAGGGAAGACTGCTCCTACAGCAAAATAGAAGAGTGTACAGGGGAGCCTGAGTGGGAGGAACAGGTTTATCTCAAGTGTGTTTTGCAGTATTGCTCCTTTAAAAGCAAGAGAATCCAAGTCCCCCTTGTTACACAAGGATGAGGTTAAAGAGTTAGGTTTGACTTTGATTCCTGGTAAATTCTGTGAATTATAGAAAGAAAATGTTTGTGGCAGGGTTTGTGCTTATTTGTGCTGCATTTTTTCCTTTTGTTTTATGATTTGCTTCTTTCTCTTATTGATTGTGTCCTGGAGCAGTATCATTAAGGGAATTTTAGACAAATAAAAGTATGAATGTTGTGAGGTTTTTTATTCACCCCCCTGCTCCAGTAAGCAATGGCAATATCGCTTACTGGGAAGAGTTGTGTTCTCTCTCTTTTTTTTTTTTAACTGCAAAACTGAAAAGTTCTTAGTCTATTTTATTGTCTTTCTGCCTTTTGTTCTGACTTATGGGTGGTGGGACACCCGGATTTGACAAGGAGACCTACTGGTTTTGAGATTTTTCTACAGACAAGTTTTTAGCATGATTGCTGCCACGTAAGGGATAGCAATGCTGGAAGACTGTGATAAAATTGCTCTGTAGATGGAAAGAAGTGATGTTAAAATATATGATATGACAAAAGTAGGGAGTCTCTTAAAAGTAATGTGCAGTTTTGCCCCAGGGCTAGCAGGAACAATCCTGTGCTGTGATTATAAGGTTCCCTCTTCAGGTAATAGTAACTCTGTCGTGAGCTTTGGGGAGAAAGATGGGTAAATCCTTGTTAAAAGCTGCCTTGACCTAAAATGTTGTCTGTAGGCCTCCAAGACACGCTGATTGCTGTATGAATGACAAATCCCAATATCCCACTTTATGCCCAGACCTGAGACCAGAGGTTCCCTGGTTGGAAGCAGCTACTCCACCGGCTGTTGCCTCCAGCATAGCTGTTTGTGTTTGAGCTGGTACCTCTGCAGTCAGTGGAGAGATGCAGGTGGTTTCAGGACCCTGTGGACCTGGCCAGACTTGCCTGTTGATTTTTAGGATGCAGAGGGAGCCCAGATCGGGTGTAGAGATAGCTGTACTAGGTGAGGCAAGTCACCCATTGCCCAGGCAGCTCGCTAACCCTCCTGGGCTGTGCTCTGTTTAAAGAGAAGTCGGTGCTGCTTGGGCCTGTCTCTGTGCTGCTTTAGTATTTAGTTCAGGTAGGTGCCCAAAGGTGCAGCTGCCCACTGGTGCTTCTCTTCTGTAGAAAGAGACCCAAGGAAATGCAGGAACTGGGGGAGGAGAGATCTGTATGTCTTCAAAGTGCTTTCCGACCCTTTGTTGTCTGGAGAAGACATTGTTTGTTGCTGCTGCAGGGCATCCTGAATGAGTTTGGGCAGCAGGGATGCTCCTGCAGAAGAGGATCTGTGCAGGGAGGAGAGAGAGAAGCCCTGCTGCTGTCAAACTCTGTTAGAGCCGGGAGGAACGTTGGTGGGTTTGTGTACGGCTGAGAGCTCTCTGCTTCACTCCCTTGGAGTTTTACTTTGACTTTGGGCATGAGCCTCAAACTTCAGCAAAACCAGGTCAGGTCAGGAAAAAAAAGCCAATGTAAGATAAGATTTCTCCTCCAACCTGTCCCTAGGCGGGTATTGACTCAGAAAAGCCTGGGATTATGAAAAGGGCAGTTGTTAAAGCTTCAAGCAGACCTGACCATGTGTCTGTCAAATCAGTAACAGAAAGGGACCCTGGGGCTTTACCCTGTGTTTTTACTACAGTGACACTTAGACTTCTGATGCAACAGTGTGTTCATCTATAGCGAAGATGCAGGGGGACCTCAGGGGATCTTTAAAAATGACCAGAAGCTCCTAACGAGGAGCAGATTTGCTCTCTGTTTTACTTGGTAGGCTATTTACTAAAAGAGGGAGAGGTTTTCATGTTGTTCCAAAAAGATTTGCATGACTGAAATATAGTTTGCACCCCAAAGGAGGAGGAAGGGGCCCTCTATCCTGTAACTAGATCATCTGCCCAATAAGATGGGAACAAGGTCAGGGTTGTTTTGTATCTCCACTCCTTTTATTCTTGAGGGGCTTGAAGAAGATGATCTCTCCCCTTCCCCAGCACACAGAAAGCCTCAGGCTGCAGAAGCATCTTCTAAATCTTTCCTGCTGGGAGCTCTTCCATTTTGTGTAAAGTACTTAAACATTAAAATTTAACCAGAGAGTAAAAATGAGGCTAAGACTCATTCAGGGACTCAGAGGTGTCTCATATCGGAGAGTGCCTATTAGTGCCTTTACTATTGTGGTATTGGATAAAAGGAAGGAAGGGGACAGGCTTGAGGAGGGCAGTGCAGTCATCTGTGTGTGAGAATACAGCTTTTCATTTCTTCAAGCTTTGATGTGCTTGTTAGAACAGCAAGTTAAATCAAGCTTCTGCATTCAACAAAATAGGCGCTTCATTTTGGCGAGAAGAAAGCAACACTTAGCTCAATCTACGTCTCAATTTGACATATATTGGCTTTGACCGGTGTTAGCTCTTAGTAGATGGCCAGTACAAATGTACTTATTTACTGTCCCAGAGTTGAGTCTTGCTGGGAGAAAGCCTGCCTGCACTCTACAATGCTCTTGTTGCTATGAAATCACTTTTTTAAGGCAGCATAGAAACCAGCTGATACGGATTTATTCAGTGGCTTTGTAGCTGTGAAATAGTACCTGACTCTGCCACAGCTGGTGGAGGGATTGCTAAAGCTGAAATCCTTTGCACCTGCAGCCTGTCTGCATCCAAGGTCCCTGGCTGCTGGGGGGGGCGGGGGTTGCCTGTGCAGAAGTGCAGGCTGTGAGAGTGCCATCCTCAGAGGGGAGTTGTACAGCATGATGCAAAATTGTTAAGAGATGGGGCTTCTAATGGAAGCACTTAACACACAACGTGACTGGAGTTATATAATGACTATGGCTTATTAAACAGCCTCACTAGAAGCATGAAAGATGGGAGGCTGACAAGATTTTGGTATGCTACACTGGATTTTTTCCTGTCTACTGAGCCAGCAATAACTAGGTCTTATTTACTTTTGGTGGGTGGTCACATAAAACTACAAACTTCTGTCACACAGGGAAGATCTCTGCTATCCAGCTAGTGTGTCTGTTCATGTGTAGCCAGCTAGCTTGCTTTCCAGAAGCAATGCCTGTGACAAATTGTAAGACTCGCATGATTAAAATTGAATTTATCATTGACCACTTAATTTGTGTATGATCGGTTGGATGACAGAGACAGGTGGTAATGCTGCAGATCTGTCATGTGAAGTTCAAATTGTTTCTCCCTTTTTTTTTTTCATTTTCTTCTTCAGCGCAGGTATAAAATGTTGCTGAGGCAATAGGGAAGCCTGTAGCCAGTCCATGGCTGGTGCATAATGTGCAGGGGAAAGGACCCTGCTAGAGGCAAGGAGTGATTCTCATCTACTGGAGTATATGGCATGTGTTTTGGGAAGAAGGAACATGCAGGATTTTAAAAGAGGCGTTTTAAGGTGCCCATAAATGCTTCAGAGGTCGGTTTTGGAGGTGTCTTGCATCTGTTCCTTTCAGGATTTTGCTCAGTCCCACACAGTTGGACTCATGCAGCCTGATTCAGCACTTGGTTACTTTGGTTTTACACCACTATAATACCAGTGATTTAAATAGATTTTCATTGGCATAAAACTGGAACTGCACAATAGTGAATCAACCATACAGAAAGCAAGGTAGTTGGCTTCACAGGCAGAATGAGAAACAATAAGCAAATTCTTTGCAACACTGCTAGCAAATACTCTTCTGAACAAGTGGCATATTCAGAATACACAAGCTGTTTAAAGACTTTTATTTGGTAGTAACTTTCAGTGAAGTTCCATAAATCTGTTTCTGCTGCACCAACTATGCATTGCATTTTACCTGCTCATCTGATCTCCATTTTATTTCCCTGTATGTCTATGTATATATGAATATTTTACAACCACGCTTGAAAGGAATCACAGAAGGCTGTCTTATCTGCCAAGCACTTCTACATTTACTCAGGGCTTAATGGGGGCCGAGCAAATTGGGTCTCTTGCTACTTGGTATATCTAATAATTATTATTATTTTTTGCAGAACCCCAGCTGAAAGGAATTGTGACAAGGTTATTCAGCCAGCAGGAATACTTCCTGCAGATGCACCCAGATGGTACAATTGATGGGACCAAGGATGAAAACAGCGACTACAGTAAGAAAAATTAGCCTGTTTTGTAACCCAATTACAGTCAAATGCATCACCTAGTGGGTCTCACTTGTGCAGCTTTTTTTGAAAAGATCAAATTAGGAAGAAGCCAGCTGTTTTCTGCACATTTTTTCTATCCATCTTTCCCCTTTAATTCTTGCCTGTATAACTTCATATGTTTCCTCTCTGGTCTTCTTCCCTCCTGCCCCGATTCTGTAACTGCCATCTGGGTGGGGTGGAGAATAAAACCCATGATTTGAATTGCTGCCAGAAGAGAAAGGAGATTATATTTATACACATGCCACGTGGGTAAAGGATATGGGGAATTCTCTCTCCAAGGAGAAGAGGAGAAAATTGTTTTCAATATTTTATCCTGAAAAATTCAGCAAGCATCAGGAATTTCCAGACTGGAGAAAACCAGCTGGTTTGCCAAAGTCTGGTGCTCTGAGGCTATTCTAAAGGTTGAGGGTATTGAGTGACCTTTCCAAAGGAGGTCATCTTTCAAAACCCTGTTCAAAGGGATTGGGTTCATGCTGTCCAGCAAAGTGCAGCAAAGCCATGCAGGTTTAAAAATGATGTTCATGTGCAGGAGTCATACTGGTTTAAACAAATGCAAAACAGTGGCCAGCCTTCCTTTTGCAAAAGAAGTAGTTCTGTCAATACCAAAGCTCATAAAAACGTTTAAAACGGTGCAGGATATTTTCTACAGCATCTCTTCATTTCATAGGTGTCAGATTGATGCTTCTGAGCGAGCAGTAATAATCTCAGCTTCTTGGTGCTACAGACTGCATGAACTGAGTAAGACTTGACTTGTCATCCTGTGTTGGCTTGAAGCTCTGCATGCCACTGCTGAAGGGGCTTCATATCTAGTCCAGCATGGAAGGTGCCTTCCCAGTCATTCATAGAGATGAACAGCAGTTCATTTGTGTAGTAGGATTGATGGAAGCAAACTTGGTGTACTTTGTGATAAGAGGAACCTAGTTAATTTGGGGACAAATCTTACTCTAATTCAAAGAAGCTTGTGGCTGGATCAGAGGCATCTTTCCTTCAGGAAGGCAGAGCCTGGTCTGTAGGTGAGGGATGCCTGTAGTGGTGCAGCACATGTAGCAGGACACTGATGCTGTCCTGTGAAGGTGCACTGGGACAAGGGTTCAGGATGGCTGCAGCCCCACATCCATGGTGTTTGTCCCATCCCCAAGAAGCTGGCAGAGTGCTGTGGCAGGAGTTTTGTGTGTGGTGGGGCTGCTCTGCTGCAGCCAGCTTGGGGCTGGGGTCCACACATGAGAGAGGAGCGTTGGGAAGATGGCAACTGAAACTGCAGGAGGCTGGCAAAGCCCTTGTGAAATGACCTGAGAGGCTGCATTCATGAGAAACTTGGCCTGTAGCAGATGTGAGCATCAAGTTTCAGTCCCCTTTTTCATATGCTGGTGTTGAACAAATTAAATATCACAAATTGCAATGACATAGTTTCTAATTTACATTGGAGCAGGAGAATCTTTGGACCTACACACATACACATTTATACTCTGAAAGGCTGAGTAGATCTCTCCTACAAGAGGAGTCTGGCCTTGTGATTTTCTTGGGCAGACAGCAACACATGGGATGAGTTCAGTGCTGGGTTGTATTAGCTGCTTTTGTTTAAAGAAAAAAGACATAGGGTGTTCTCAATCTACAAAAAATCCCATTGGAGGCCTATTTGTTTTGGGACTTGGGAAGAGCTGCTAGAGATGACAGAGATTCATTACCCTCAGTGAGGACTGAACAACAAAGTAATGGGCTTAAATGGAAGCAGAGATGAATTTAGGTAAACAGAAGAGGAGAATAAAATGTAAGAGCCGTTCAGCAGTATTTCAGGCTGGCAGGGGAGGTGGGCGAAGCTGCCACTGACTGCACCTCAGTGGGTGCAGGGGAACCTCCTGAGTTCCTGTGTCTGTGGTTGGGCCTCAGCTGCCCAAACAGCTCCCACTTATATATCCCTTAGAAATGTTAGAGAGCAGTTTGGCAAAGTGCTGAGTATTCATGAGCCACTTCCACCCAGTCGTCTTAATTGGAAATAGATGGGCTGAAGGACATTTCTAGAGTGTGAATTTATCTGGTGAGATGGCAGCCATGCCTTGGCAGCTTGGTGGGACAGGAGGCATCTAGCTGAAGTCTGCCAAGCCACTTGTTCAAAGTCGGGGCTAAATTGAAAAGTTTAGTGAATTTTTTTTGAAGAAGATTGAAGCCAATGAGTTCCCCATCCCCTGATCTCAGGATATATCAAAAGAGGAAAAAATCCAACCTGATAATATTTGGCTCATGAAAATTAAATGAGGAATGAGCTTTATTCAGTTTTGTTTAACTTCTTGCCACATGCTCTCCTTTATAAATCCTCAGTCTGAGTGAGTCAACATTTTGTATTATATGAAGCTTCCTGTTACAGCTTCAAAACAAAGTCACATTTTTCACTTTGGAAATGCCAATATAAAGCATACTGACCATTTTTCCCCCCTTTTCTTTTCCTCCATACATCTCAAATTTTGACCACAAAAAAGTCAAAATTCACTTGTCTAAGTGAAGATTCAAGTGAAGGCTTGAAGATTTACTTTACTGATATTTTCTATTTTAAAATATTTCTCCAGAAGATTTCTAACTAGCCACTTGGAAGTCTGTGTAGTATTTCTGTGCAAGGGCAAAACTCAAAGACTAGATAAATATTTCTTGTCCGTGGAGGCAGGTTGCTTAACTCGCATCCACTGGCAGACAAGGGTTATCTTGATGGCCATGGCAGGATCCTTCACGCCCTGGATGACAATTTATTTTCCATGCAGAAGCCATCTTAGCACAGCTAAATACTCAGTGAACACCGTGTTCCATACATTGCTCTGTTCTGTAGCCATACACTGATTATTCAAATTACTGTTATGAAAGGAAGCTTAATTTTCATGGAATATATTAGGTTGGCTTACTTTGGCAAAATAAACATTCAAAATGAGACACTACATGTCCCTCAGATATGTCTAATGCAATTAAAAGTTCTAATAAAAGTCCAGTTATTTATATAATAGGAACTGCTAATATTTAAGCAATTTTTAAATTAATTATTTGGTGCCCATTTTGTGTGTGTGTTCTTGAGAGGCTGGTGACATTTATTTTCCACCTCCTGTCACTTAAAGAAAAAGGGGGAAAAAAAAACCCCAAAACCAAAAAACAAACCCAGAAGCCAAGTTCTAATGGCATTTGAATAGGCAGCCAGCCAGCTCCCCGCGAAACAGTGTTTGGGACATCTGTTCCTTATACCATGCAGTTAAAGGCACGCCATCTTAATGTAAGCAAGAAGAAAGATTCTCTGCCTATTTGCATTGGGATACATGAAGAATTTTTTTTAATTGAAGTGTAGCTTCATGGTATGTGAGGTCCTTGTTTGTGTTCTTAGTAATGTTATACATGAACCTGAATTTGGGGCAGTATCTTTTTCTTCTGACCTCACTGATCTGAAATGGTCTTTCTGTTGTCAGTGCTTGCATCATTATTTCCTGGGCTAAGCAGGGAAACATGCCTTCTTTGTGAGAGGATCTGGACTTCTTTGCCAGCATAGTCCTGCTGAACATCTAAAAAGCCTCAGCAAAAGGACAGTACATAAAGGATAGGTCAACTGTGCCGAGCAGGTGTAAACAGCCCAGCATATCTAGGATATGGTTTGGGGCTTTTCAGCCAGAAAGAAAAAGATTGAGTGAGGAAACCTCTGGAGGTTTCCAGCCCAACATCCTACTTGGATCTGGGTTATCTTCAGCTGCACAGAGCCTTGTCTAGTTGTTTCAGACTCCTCTAGGAATGAGCTATTCCATAGCTTCGTAACCTCTCTGATTCCTGTGCTGCACTATTCCCATTGTAGAGAATTTTCTTTATATCCAGTCATAATTTCTTTCTGAGGCTTTTGTCTAATGCCTCTTGTCCTTTTACTGTGTTCCTTTGAGAAAGGTCTGTCCCTGGCTCTCCATTCTTTGAGCTAAGAAAACCCAGTTCTCTCAGTTTCTTCTCTCATACGTGTTGTACCACAGCCTCTCAATCATCTTAGCAGCCTTCCTCACTCCTCTCAGGATCGTAAACCTCCCCATCTCGTGGTGCACAGAGACTGCTGTCACCTATTGCATCCTCCATTAGCTTGTCTTATGGCACAAACGTCTTGCTCCAGAACAAATCACTTGGTATAAATTAGTTTAGCTCCTCTGACTTACTGCTTAAATCAGCTGAGCATATGGACCATGTTATATATGGCCTGTCTTGCCTTACTCTTCCATTTATGTAAATAAGTTAGCCCAGACCCATAGCTAAGTATGCATTCACATTTTAAAAACATCTTATGCAGCTGATAAACTCAGATAATATAACTCACTGATATAACAGTGAACAACATACTCATGGCCAAAGGGTTTAGGACTGGAGTGTGCTAGAAATAGTATCATCAGTAAGCAGGGTCAGACATACATCTACTGATAGTTGAGAATGGTAAAATGTAATGAAGGAAAATAGACAGAAATATTAAATATCTTAATGTTTTCATTTCTGCCCATGAAGTAAAAGAGCCTGTCCGTTACATGCAGTTGCAGATGGCACAGAAAATGTACCATTTGCATTAGAGTTTTAAAAGCATTTGTTAAATTTTTTTTCATATCAGCGTGCTCTACTTCCAGTTCTATTCTACCACAGCTAGTCCTCTTCCCTGTCACTAAATCTGCTGTTTCATGTTAACCAGATTATTTTTTTCCTGACAAAAAGAGACATCTTGCTTTTATGGTTGGTCAAGGGTTTTTCCCCTCACATGTTTACATTTTTACAGTAAAGCTTAAAGCTTTTAAATCTGTTCTAAAACAGGATTAAATAATTATTTAGAAGCATGGTAACAAACTTCAACTCCTTCAAAGGTATTTTAAGATTTAAGTGTAGAAACAACGCTGATAATTTACCAAGTTTTGATTGATCCAAACCCCTTTTTTAATAGGGGAAGGCATTTGCTTCCTAAAACTTCTTTGGCTGTCAGTTACCAATGTCAGATGCATGTCCTTCTGTTTGCCTGCCACTTGCTCCCCTGTTCTGCAGTATGTTGTGGGAGATGCTCTGCCCTGCCTAAAAGCCACGATTGTGGGTATTGCTACCATGGTCTGCAGCAGTGTCCCAGGGAGCTTAAGAACCAGCCCTGGTCTTGCTGCTGTAACTCCGAGCAAGACAGGATTGTTCCTGTGATCTGTTAGCATGTATAGGTGGAAAGAGAGAAATCTGGAGATATATGAGTGCTTCCAAGTGGAGCTTCTCATCTACTAATTCTGGGTATTATCACCTCACTGCCTAATGAATGCTTTGGATGGTCTGTCACGGGTTTTCTACGCAAGACAAATTGGCTGTAGGGAATGAATGATGATGCCCATTTTGTTTCATTATTAGCAGCAGTATGCTTCATTCTTCAGTGGGGTAAAAATTAGGGAAGGGCAATTGCTTATAAATAGCCTTGTTAATTGCAGAGGGTTTTAGACCTTCATGGTAGTGAGAAAGTGATGGAAATATAAGCTTGCTTTGGTTAGTGAGCTTTTTAATGGTAGAACTGTGCTATAATGCAGCTTTTTAATGCTGAGTAGCTACCCTGTGGTGTGTTTGTCTCGTCTGGGGACAGTGTCCGAGCAGCACTGTTCTAGACTCTAGTTGGTCACAGACCAATACCCAGGCTGGACTTCATTTGTCATATATATCTGTTGACATTCTCCTATGAAATCACAAATATAGGCACTGGCTTTGGTAAGACACAAGTCTTACAAAAGCATATGGTTTGATACGTTACTGAATATTGTGCCAAAAGCATGAGAAGGGGCTGAGAGTAGGTTTCTTTTCACCAGACTCAAGGTGCCTCCCGTTTAGGCAGCTCACCAAGGGGAGTCATCCAGTCGTCCTTGGGAACTGAGTGAGGAAAAAGAGCATTCATGTGAAACTGGGACTGATTAATCCCTTTTTGGAGACAACCCCAAAACCAGCTCAGCCAAGGCACCTGTTAAATATCTTGAGCAAAGTGGCTTCCTATCTCCCGTGCTTTTTCCAGATTTTACTTATGAGAAGCTATCCACCTCTGACCTTTAACCAAATCCACCAGAGTTCAGGTTGAATATAACCCATTTCCCGTTAAGTTTCATGCACCCTTTGGGCTCTGCTGCTTTCTTTAGAAATTGTGCAAATACTGGGAATTTGGTTCAGATTTTGTAGTCTGAACCCCTGGCTGCATGGAAAGAATCAAGCCACAGTTTCAGTTCTTCCCCCCTGCCCTTCTTTCCATATTGGCTATAAATATTTTTTTTTAATTTGGAAAGGAATCCAAACACACTTCTGTCTTCTTCCCTCTGCTAATTCACAGGCTGCATGAGGGAGGTTCTTGGGAAGCATCTTGTGGTGGAGTTAAATCCATGCATTACCTGGCACATGCACATCTAACCAGTTTCTTCAGGGCAGGAGGCTGATGTTGAGCTAGACTAGATTCTCTCCAGTTATACAAGGATTAACATTAACTTGGCCTGAGGAGCTTTAGAGTTTTGAATGGGCCACTTCAGCAAAAGCTGCTTTATCCTTCAAGGCTGACGTTAAATCAGCAGTGGTCCATCTTCTAGGGAAAGAGACACTGGGAGATGGCACAGAGAAGGAAGACACTTTCTCCTACAACCATTATGTGAAGACCCCTTTATGCTGTGCTTGCTCCAGTGTGATGTCAAGCATAAAACTTCATAAATCATCTATAAATAAGTCAGCTAGAGGATGATGTCATCAACAGTCAGCTGGAAAATAGGAATGCTCCACTGTGTGCTGTGTCACTCAGTCTTTCCCCTGCACTCTGCCCAGTCACAGGTCTCCCCTGAGTCAACTGGAACATCCCAAAACTCTTGAAGTTTCAAGCAGGCTTTTGAAAATAAGTGAGTGTGTTAAACCAGTAAGAAATGCTTCATGAATGTGGAAGGGGCAATCTGACCTCATGACTAGGGAACCGGAAAAAGTACTCGTTTCAGAGCAGTTGTGCGGGAAGAGACCTAGAGTCAAGTATTCCCATTGTGTTTGTGCTCACGTTTCTGCTTGACCCTGCTTGACCATATCCTGAGCTCCTTGGGACCAGGTCTATTAGCTTTTTGTAAGTGGAAGCACAAGGAGCCCTACAACACCTGGATACTCTCGTCCTATAAATCTCAGTGGAAACAAAGCCATGGTTGACTATCAATGCTGACAGTCCTCTCCCCTTTGAGCCTGTTCTTTTAGAAATGCAGTAATAGCCTTGACAGTACATTAATGTATATGCTCATGGGAAAGGTATATGAGATACAGGGTCTACTTAGAATCAAGCAATAAAATAATTAATTGGGAGGAAGTGGTTGCAATGCTTTAATCAATAAGACTGCAGTAAAATTGTGTATTGAAAGGTCTTGCCCTCTTCCATCCTATATAGTGCTGCTTCTGAATGAGGAGCAGCGCTCAGGTCCTGGAGTGGAGTGCTATCTTTTTCTGACTCTTTCTTCATTCCTTTGACAGCAAGAGATCACATGGTCAGACACACAGTTAAGAAAATTTGCATTCTTCTGGCTGTTTGCTGTCTGTATGCTCTTTTTGTACATGGCGAATGCAAGAAAGTGTGACTAGGTTTAAATCTGTTTCAGGGTGAACTAAACTTAAGTTGTGTTGTTCTTTGCCATGGGCAAAGACATGTACATGCGCAGTCACCACAGATCAACTGGCCCACAGAAAGCCATTGAGATGCACTAGCTTGAGTGCACACACGAGCCCTTGGCATTGCAAAGGCAGTGATCAGACTGATGGGTGTGTTAAGGCTTCTGGGAGGCAGCCAAATTCAGTACTTTTAACCATTTTCTTTTAACATTGGCCCCACAGCTGCAGACCTTTCCTGTAGCTGGAAGCAGGACTTTTGATTCTAGCTTAATATCTTTGGTTAAAGTTCAGGAGTGGGGTGGGCTGACCCTGGGGCAAAAAGCAGCAGTGGTCACACAGGGTGATGTTTCCATAACCTTTGCTTTTCTTTCTGCAGCCCTTTTCAATCTAATTCCTGTGGGTCTTCGTGTGGTGGCAATCCAAGGGGTGAAGGCAGGTCTGTACGTTGCCATGAACGCTGAGGGATATCTCTACAGCTCAGTAAGTACTTTGCACTGTGGGGTCTTGGAGTGGTTTGGTTTTGAGGGAGGAGACTGCATTGGGATTTGAAGCTTTTTCTGAAGATGGTCATGTATTGGCAAACCTTTAAAAGCAGGAATGGGGGGAGCTGCTGCAAGGGCATGCAGTATTCACTTTAAAGTGTCTCCATGGAGATTCATGGCAATATCTCCTGACCTGTGAAGACAGACACTGTGTGCCTTTGAGTAGTTACTTAATGTAGGTCACGTTGTAGAGGAGATTGTGTGGTTGGCTGGTTATATTCTGGTTTCACATTTGTGAAATGGCATGGACTGAATGGAATTGCTTCTGAATTGTGCCTAGATAACTGATCCTAGGTGGTGCCCCAATGGTTCATACTCTGCTTCTGACTGCAAAGTAAATCCTCGGCAATATCCTGACTTTATTCAAATGGTTCTGGACTATTCTGTTGGCAGAATTTCCTTGTATTTGTGTGGTCTTTTTAATGCACATGAAAGTGAGGCATTTTTTACTGACTAATTCCCCTATAACTTTCTTGGATGGCATGAAAGGGCATGAGGTTATTCATAAGATTCTCATTTGAAGTAAGTAATTGATTTTCACAGTGAATAATTGATTCAGTGATTTATTAAATATGGCAGGCCTTTGCCAGAATTTTTTATGCTTCAAATAACTTTGCTCTAGTTCTGCATAGTAAAATGTGATAGTTAATAATACACTTCTCATTTCTGTAGTTATATCTTTAAAGTGTACAGCTGAGATTCTAATCTCATCAGCCTTTGTGTAAATTTACACAGTGCAGTGATTCTGCTCATCTAGACATTTACTTTGCTTTACAAGCATACATGAGAATGGAGGTAGGACCACTGAAAGGACAACAGTTTGAGTTGCTTGTGTGTGCAATTTTTCTGAACTCTTACAGTCTATCTTTGTCTTGCTCACATGGTTGGGATTTCCCCCGTTCCCTTGGGAGGTAACAAAGGTCTGTCTCCCCAGCGGCAGGGTGGAAAACAGCAAGTGGGTATGTTAGTATGCCTGGCGAGATAGGTCTCAAAACTGGCTGCTTGTCAAGAAAAGACAGAGAGATCAATCTGGATCTCTGTGGATGCCAGACACTTCCTGTTCTTTCATAGCCCAGTAAACATAAATGACTGCTTCTAAATAAATTACATTGGTTTACTAACAATGAAAACTTCCTCTTTTTGTAAAGCTATCAGAGTCCTAAAGGTAATAGCAAGTGTGGTGTGGTACTGCATTACTGTGCATGCTTCCCTCTAGGCACATAGTCGGGGGTCAGGACTGATGTTTTGCCCTGTCTGTGCAGTGCAGGGCATAAAGTGTCCGAGTCTGGTGCTGAGGCTCCTTGTAGCACTGGTGCCCCATGAAATGAGGACTGCAGAAGAGCAGTGTGTCACAGCCACGTCCTGTCCAGAGGGGTTTTTTGAGCAATGAGAGGTCAGCATTTTCTGAGCAAGTAGTGCAAGGGGAGGGAAAGGTGTGGGGGTCAGGCAAGAGAAGAACTGGAGAGTTGGGAATGTGATGTTTGACAGCTGAGAAATTAGAGACAAGGCAGAGAAGAAAATTATCTCTTGCTAGCAGTTGTGAGATGATACAAAGGGTGGGAGGGACATACCAAGAGATGGTGGGCAGCAGGACCGTGTGTCCAGGAAATTTATTAGCTAGTCATACAAAGTGCCCTAAAAGGCACCAGATCATACATGTATTTGAATGAGGATGGTTTACTGGGGCCTACTTATTCCCAGCAAGTGTAAATGTCTTAAGCAGGAAGGTTAATCACGGAAAGCTAAAGATACACCATGGTGGCTGGTGGCTAATGAAGTGGACCTCATTACGTGCTGCGGTTTGATGGCATTCAGCTCTCTGTGAACTAATAAGAGTTAAAGTGTTAATTTCATCAATGTGATCCAAGGTTTCTGCTTGCAGTAAGTGGATGCTACTGGAACATCTCTACCCCAGGGAGATGGAACTAGCTGGACGCTACTTCCTTCTTGTATTGACTGCTGGCTCTGTCTTACAACAGTAAATCAATGAATTCACTGTGCTTTGGAGCAGACCCCAAGGCAAGAAACAAGAACATTTGTGGATAAAGCCTACTAGGAGCAGGCAGTATGGGCCAAGCCACACATAGCTTCAAAGACAAGGGATGAGACCAGGCTCCTGTAAAAGAACTGGGTATGGCTGAGAAGAGCTCAGCCTGTTCAAGCAGTCTCTTTTGGATGCTGCAACTTTCCTTGTGGGGCCAGGATCCCACTCCAAGGCAACATTTGGTACAGCTGTGTCAGTCTTGAAGACAGTGCTGGGGAATTGCTTTGGCAAGACTTGATAGTCTGTTCCTCTCTGGGGCGAGCAGGGCCCTCGGCCATGCTGCCTGGGCTTGATTGCTGCCCACACCAAAGGACACATTGTCCCTGTTCCTTTGCTTAGCAGAGCCGAAACTACAGCTTTGCTCTGTCTCAAGCCAATCTCCATTGGTGCTGTGCATGTACCTATTTTTTTCATTAGCTTTTTCTGAGGGATTTCTGAAAAAAATGGGTCAATAATCCTCATAGGTATTGTTCACTCATGCAGATTAATTGATAAATGAACTTTCTCTGCTGCTTGGCTGCCTGCAGTCTGTCCCAGGCCTAGACTTGCTAGCACTTTATGACACCCTCAAGCCCAGGACTGCTTTCACATAACATGCAACTGTCCAGGGAAATGTGTGTGGTCTTTTTTCCTCCTGAGTGCAGATTGTGGCTGTAACTAAACACGTTGTCGCTGTGGGTTTGCTTTGGTTTTGTTTGGTAAAGGTTTTTTTGATGATATTTAATCTGTGTGTGTCAGCTGAGACCTTGGCTGACATCCTCTGCCCTGGATCAAACCAGAGGCTATTATCAGCCTGGTCTGAGATGGTTTGTGCCAGCTCCTTCTGAGTTTGGGCCAACAAGCTCTTGAATTAATAGGTTTCGAATAACCAGCCCTTTGAAGAAGGCCTCCTAGTGTTCATCAGCACAAAAGCAGGGCTGAGTGGGGTCCTCTGAAGCTGAAATTAGTGGTAAGGATGTTTGCAGACATGTGCAAGGCCCTGCTGTCTGCTTGGCCACATTCATAACTTGAGCAATGAGTTTCCTCATCTCTTCTCTTCAGTTAGGGATGGGCAGGAACAGTGTGGAGTTAGGTTGCTGGATTTAAGCCAACTACAGATCCCCAGCCAGCCTGAGAGGCCTAAATGCATTAGATACCAAAGCCTCTTTGCTTGCGAAGCAGCTGTTGTGACTTTTGGGCATTGTTTACTTACACCAGATGCCTGATTTATTTTTTTTTTCCAGACTAGCTTATTGCTGCCTCTGTGGTCTGCTGGGGAATTACGTGCTTAGTAGGCAAGAAAATCAGGTCTTGGTCTGAGGCACCTGGCTTTGTGGACAGTAGGATGCAAAACACTGTCTTCATAGCAAGCTTGCAGAGTCATTGGTGTGTTCCCACCCGATTACTTGTAGAGCATCTGTAAATTCCCTGATGGTGCATGAAGGTTTTTATCGGCACCTGTTCTGGGGAGTGACGTGATTCTCCCAAGGATCCACTATTAGTATTTTATGTCAAAGTAAAAATACACAGAATGAATGAAGGGCAGTGGGTATTAACTTGTGCTGTCTTAGCGCTTGAGAAGCTTAGACCAAAGGCTGGTTTTTGCAGAGGAAAGGGAAACAGAATAAGGAAGGTACGTCCTGGTCCAGTGAGTTTACAGCCTAATAATAAGGGGAGAAGACACAGAACATGCTCTCCTGTCTCTGTCTGGAGTTAACATTTCCACCACCAAATTAATTCTTATTCCCATTAACCCTTCTCTGTGAAGTTTCTCTCCTCTGTGCCCAGCTTTCTCTCCATTACCCTGGCTGCAATGGCTCACAGAGGCATGAGGAAGGGAGTGCCTGTGACGTGTTTTGCCTGAGAGGCAAACCCAGTTCTCCTGGAACAGATGCTCCTTGTGGTGCTGTACAACCTCCACAGGCCCACCCAGTCACTCAGAGTATAGTGGAAATGCAGTTCACAGTATGATGATATGTATAATTCAGTGGCATTATAGCTGGGGTTGGTTTTGCCCCAAATGCATAACGCTTCTAAAATGTACTGCTTTCAGATATTCCTTGTTGTTTAACTCGGAGTTCTAATTATTTTTGAAATGGCAAATCATGATACATAATTTATTGGAAAGACTAAGAAAACCCTAGCAGAGATACAGAATACAGAGGAAAAAAAAGTTGCTTATGAGAGCTCAGTATAGTTTTACAGTGTAAACCTGAGAGTTTGAAATGCTGTTGAAATGCTGAAATTAGAGCTTGAATCACTTCAAAGATTTCTGCTAGTAAGGGAATGATTATGCACAATAAAGAAAACTAAACAGCATTGAAAAAAACCCAAGTCACGTTAAGACTTCTGTGTGTCTTGGCATTTTCTTTTTCTCTGTTTTTTTTCTCCTCTATCATTTTGCATAATAAACAAGCATCTGGGGAAGTATGTATACAAACTGTATTTTTTAATCTGCTTGCAATGCTATAACTATTTTGCTACAACTCCTCTAGAGTTGCTGCACTTCTGTTTACATCATTTCAAGGTCAGGGACTGGAATCAATAATGCTGCGTTCTCTCCCCTAATAGGCTTGGTGTTAAACCTGCTCCTGCCAATGCTGTTTCTTTAATTTTCTATTTGACCTCCAGTGGTGCTAGTTGATTTGGTCAGAAGTATAGCTAGGCCAGGCAGATATCTTGGACATCTACCTTTCCACAGCAAGAGCCCAATGTAACTTGCTTTTAATTTTCCTCCAGAGTATCTACTCTTCCTTGCTGGCTGTTTAAAGGGGCTCACTGAATGAAGGCATTAACTGGGAGATGTAAAACTCTTCGTGTCCCCTGGCTTATTCATGAATATGGAGGGAACAAAATGGATGCTCGGGGAATTGGCTGTGCTGAGGCAACCCAGCCCCTGGGAGCAGATTCCTGCCTTGCATCGAATGTTCCTAAAATACTGTTCCTGGCAGGCACCCTCGCATGCCAGTCTTTGTAGCACGGGAACTTGTAAACACTGCTATCAATAGCAAAGTGGTCCCTTCTCCCCTTGGTGAGGTGCTGTTGCTCATATTGCTATGCCTGCCTCTCAGGAGCTCTTTGATGGTCCAGCTTTCCTTTCAGCCCAGCAGAGCGAGCTCCCCTGTCCTGTGTGTGACTGGTGCAAGTTGGGCAGGATTGGAGCTGGCCTACACCAGAGCTCAGGGGTTATTCAGGATTCTGTAAGAGCTAGAAATGGCTATGACCTCACTTGGCAGGACCGCCTGGACTGCTTGTCAGAGAAGGAGATCTGAGACTGTGCAATACTGTGGCTTTTTTTTTGAGGCAGATTTACTATCTGACATCCTGTTGAGGGACCTTTATTCCCTGAACTTTCTTAGCATAGCACCATGGCAGAGCTCCAGTGGGGAGGGTGCTGCTCTGTACGTTGTATCAACATCTGGAATGTTAGGTAAGACTTAGCTTTTGCCTGTTGAATCAAGAGACTGTTCAGAGGACAAAATCAGTTAATAGCAGGACCTATTCCTGTTTTCCTTGCTAGCTGTTCCATGTCTTATACGATAGTAGTGCAAATTATAAAGAATAAGTGTGCTTCAGCAAGTGCCTTCTCTTAGCCTTGGTTGTGCAGGATTTTTAGGAATGTCCTAGGTTCCACCACCATGCCAGCTGCAGGAACAGCGATGGGACATTCTTCTTTGTGAGCGGTAGTCTGAGAGTGTTGGGATGCGTTATGATCTTTTGCTGAAATTTCATTTTGGAAGTAAATCGGGGAGAAAATGCTCCAGTGGTTCAGACTTGTTTAATTTGACACTTCCTCGAAGAAATGTTACATAATCCCATTTTGAAAGAGATTCAGAGTGTTTTGTGTTGCTTTACTGATCCCAATAAAATCAGAACAAAATGTTTAGATTTTGGTTGAGATTTTTGATCCCACATGACTTTGTTGGAGTGTGGAAGGGGAGAGGAGAGTAAAATGCCAGTGGGGAGGGGTTGCTCTAGATCATAAGGCAGGCAAGAGTAGAAATCACAGAGACTAACTGGTCTTGGCTGCCGTCTTCTGCATAGCATTTCTTCTGCTGACTTCCTTGAGGCCAAATGTACATGCCTAACCTTAAAAAAGCAGGTAAGTGAAGTCTTTGAAGCAGGTGCTAATCAGCAGTAATGTTGCATAGAGCTTGCCCATTTTTCTCCTGTGCGTTGTTTGTGTTCAATTAATCACTGTAGGGGAAATGATGGGGTTAAATCAGAACGGTCAAGGGCAATATAATGTTTGAGTTGAGTTTTGGAAGGCAACTCTAGAAAAAGTCTAAGGATGGGACATAGTATGCAGTGA
This sequence comes from Falco cherrug, assembly GCF_023634085.1. Lineage (NCBI taxonomy): Eukaryota > Metazoa > Chordata > Aves > Falconiformes > Falconidae > Falco > Falco cherrug. The sequence goes on from NC_073707.1 coordinate 20,316,503, forward strand.
AGCCCTTAGTTTGCAAAAATGATGTGTGTGTGGAGCACTCGTCCCAGCAAACAAGAGCCAAATGCTGACTGTCACCATACCGCTCCGGAGAAGCAGTCACAGCAGAAGTCCCTTTCATTGCTTTCCCTTTGCGTCCTGCTGGCTAGGGCATGCTGGAGCAGCCAGTAACTGAGCTCCTCTTCTCTCCTTGGGCTGTTCCTCAGACTCTCCAGCCTGCTTTGCTTGGTTTTAATGCCATTTAACCAGTGTATGTTCTGTCTGTAAATAGTGCCATTGTTAGTTTTCCACAAGTGAAACCTAGACAAGACTCCAGGATGTCATAAGTGACAATGGGGCTATTATTAATATTTTGTTTTGGAGTAGTAGGAGGCCAAATACTGTCTTTCTTGGGTCCAGGACGCTGATATGAAAAGAAACAAAAATTTTGAGCAAGGACATGTTTGACAGAGGTCAGGTGTGTGTTAATGAAGTAATTCAGATCTTCTTTCTGATAACACCAAACTCAAATATAGAACAGCTCAAACTAGTGAATGGTGTGCCTTTGCCAAACAGTGACTAATGGGTCTGGAGTTGAATGCAGGAGATGCGACAGTCATAGGCTAAGAAACCCAAGGAAAAAACTTCACTGACAGTGTGCGTGTAATTATAACTGGGAGCCAAGTGATAGAGAACTTTTAAAATGAGGAACATTGTTGAATTGTAATGTGATTTTCCAGGGGAAAGGAAGAGAGATTCGAAGTACCTGGGCTATTTCAAGCCAGACTGGTTGCATCAGTGGGGAACGTAGTGTACTGTAGCAGAGAGGCCTGGATGCGGGCCTGCTTTGCTGTGAAAATGTACTGTCCTGACTAAGCATTTGCAAAGCAAAAATAGTTTTTCTTAACTCCCCAAATGACAGGAACTGAGTTCAGGTCCCATAGCTCTTTGTTACCATGAATCCCAAGATACAGCGCTGGCTTCTGGCACCTATAGTTACATGGCACAGTGCCTCACAGGAGTCTCCTGAAATTGGTGGAGTAAATGCACTCAGTGGGAGTTATGAACCTGGCCCGAAATATGCTTGTACAAGATCTGGTTCAGCAGAGCGCTGAAATTGCACCTTGATGCTTTGCTGAATCTGTGCTCCCCGGCCTGCCCTGCTGCAGGGATGCAGGCCCTGGGGATTGAGCCACTTGCAGTTGCCTCTTCTGGCATCTTTTCTGAAAGAGCCACTCCTTACGGCAAGGAAAACTCCAAATCTACTCAACTTCTCTCGCAACGAATTAATTTGTGAAACGGAGCGCGGGGTAGAAGGGATCTGTTTGTACTACTGGCAGCCCGTCACTGCTGTGATGTGTTGCATGCTGACAGCGTGCTCAGCTTTGCAGAGCGCGTAGGATGGCCAGCATGCTTGTGCCAAGGAGCCTGCAATCTGTGCGCGAGTGGGGAGGAGCGGAGGGGCACCTTGCCAGCAGCATTGCCCAAAGGCATCCTGGCAGCAGAGCAGGCAGGCAGGACATGGCTTTGGACCCACTCCAGGGCTTCTTGAACCATACTTGGTCCTTGCATTATGGTATACTAGGCGCACCGAGGCCTGGCAAGGTCTGTCTTCGGTGCATGCTGGCCGAGATTGTGCCTAGTTCTGGCCTCGTGACAACGGGTTAGAGGGTGGCTGAAAAGCAGTGTGCATCTAAGGCAGAGCCTGTCCTTCTCCACCCACTGCGTCTATTGACACAGGGACTGACTGTTTAAAAATAATGCCTGGCCCTCTTGGAAGGCTGAAAATGTGGGCCCTGAAGGGGAATGGCTGAGTGTTTTGGATCTGCTGGTTGTTTTTTCCTGGGGTATTTAACTATATTGTTCAAGTTGTAAATTTTGAACGAATATCTTCTGTGAGAACTTTTTTCTTTTCTTTTTTTTTTTTTTCCTGTGGAACAGTAAGTACAGCAGGCCCTAGGATGAGACCCTGAGAGTTTTAAGATGCTGCCACCCAATACCAAAGGGACAGGCAGATTCTTTACAGATCCCCAGCAGAACCTGACAATGCTTTATTTTACCTTGGACCCTCTGCAGGGCGGGTCACTTCAAGCAACATCCCAGACTCTGCTGAGCAGGTTGTTTTACAATATAGCCGTCATCTGAGCTCAAGCGCGCACACAAGGCTCCCCGGGGGCTTGCCGGGCCGCGGCGGGGACGCCTGCCTCACAGCGGAGGACGACGCGGCCGCGCGGGGTTAGTAGTTGGGCGCCAAATGTGCTTCTGCGTCCCGCCTCGCGGCGTCGGCGCTTCTGATTGGCCCGTGCGCTCGGGATCCCTTTAAAAGAGCGGTGGGTACGTGACTGCGGTGGCCGCGTGTAATGGCCGCCTGCCTCACAACATGGAGCCGCGGGGGTGGGAGCAGAGGGGTCAGGCACAGATGCAGGATTGTGGAAAAAATGGGACATTTTGAGAATTCCAGTAGTAATGTCATGGCCCCTTCTGTGTCATGAAAAGGAGGAAGAAATTCTTGCTTTCCTGGGGGTGCTGAGCCTGGATGGGGTGGCCTAGAGCAGAGTTTGGTCTCATGGCCTGGCCCGTATTTTTCAAGCTGAGGTGAAACTTATATCTGCTGCACCAGCAATTGGTTGTAGACTTCTCATAGGACTAGAAAACCAAGTACTCATGGTTGGGGTGGTACCATTAGTCCGCTTATAGTGTATCATCACTTTACTGCCTGCAATTAGGTTACGCACTTGATCTTTTGTGACTAATAAACTTGCTTGCAGTTTCCAACACCTTCTGCTACTTGTCTTGTTGCTGTCATGCTTCTTCCTTTTCCTTAACCTCATACTGGTGTGTTTCAGACAACATACCCAGATCAAAAGATTCATCTTGGTGGGTGGATGATATGTAGATTTAGGCCTGTGGCTTCCCGAACAGCTTTTGCTTGATTAAAAAGGGGACCTTCTTCCCTGCTGATGAACTATGGATTTCATCCTTTGTTGTGTGGAGATGGCTGTGCTTCTATGGAAGAGCCTGACAAGGCCTGAAATTTTTAAATGACATTAAATTAATTGTCCTTCTCTGAGATTGATACTGTGCATGTGCGCCTGCACGAGTCAAAGGTTAATTTGGTGGTTTGACATTTCAGCCATGAAGAACACAGTAGAGTCTGAGGGACACCTGCCACCTCTAACATACCAGTGGCATCTGTGGTGCAGAGGAGCAATGCATTGGGAGGAATGGTGGCCTTTTGTGCAGCTCTTTTCTGTATGTTAGTTGAAACCCAGGAAGTTAAAAGTATTTTGATATTCACAACGTGCTCTCTAATTCCCCAAATACATACCTAGGCACCAGCCCCACACTTAAAAGCTTTCTGAAATGTGAACACCCTTTTGACATAAATAAGACGTGGCATGACGACGGTAAGTCTTCCTATCTCCTCAACGCTTTCCTCCTGAGAAGACCAAAAGGATTTGCTTCTCTTTATAAGAAGCTTCCTTGGTCAGCTCCTCTGAAGGCTGTGCATCAGATGCATTATTGATAACAGCGCTTGGGAGTTGTATGCACACATTAGTGTCCCAGATGCTGTCTGGAGCACTGCAGAGGAATTGCTGCAACTGGACAAAGATTGTCTGTTTCTCTCTAAAGCCTCTGAGATAGAAATCAGCCTGAGTATCCTGCATAGCCTTTTTTTACCACCAAGTCATTGTAAGCATGAAATAGAAGACAGATAGAACCTCAGGGATTTTGAACAATGCTGTTAGGTGAGGAAGTGCCGAGGAAGACCATGTCCAACTTTCTAGGCACGTGCAAAGTGAGATGAGGAGCAAGGTTTAGCCTAATTCTGGTATTCCCACAGGCACAGCGGCCATGCTGGGCTATTGCTTCCCCCAGCAGGGATCTCTCCAAAGCAAGCAGTGCTTGAGAAGGACAGTTCTTGACATTCCTGCTGCAGTGTTCAGAGCCTGTGTGCTTGTGCCAGACATTGTGTGCCTTTTAAGATTACTTGTTTCCCACTCCTGGTACATTGAGGAGTCACCAAATCATCCCGTATTGCTCTTAAGTTAATTAATTTGCACTGCAAAGAGGTTTCCCCCTTCCTCCTGACACTGGGTAGCTACAGTCAGTGGAGCTGGGGCAGCTGATGACTTTTGACTTTTGGACAAGTGAGACTTGGCAGTGCTCACTGCCAAGGAGGACCATCACTACCTGCAGTTGGGGAATACTATCCTGTAGCCCACTCTTTTCTGTACTGTGCCTGTTCCTGTGTCAGGTAGATGGCTGCAAAGAGGCCGTTGCTTTCCAGTAGGGCAGAGCGGACTCTGGCTGGAGAAAGGACCTTTGTTGAGGATCCAGCCAGCTCAGGAGAATAATGCTGTGCAGGTGTGCAACCAGCCAACTCCAGTTAGGATGCATAATGTTGGTTGTTGCCTTCCTAGTTCTTAAGAGTAAAAATGCTCACAGCTGTTACGCTGGCTTGTCCAAAGCAACTTCCATCTTCTTGCACCCCTTACTGCTGCCGGAGGCATTTTGGCTGGGCAAAACCCTTCCTTTTCCTCCTTGCCTCTCCTGGCATGCTCTGGAAGCTGTAGCCAAACATCACTGGCTGTTCTGTGTTGAGTGATGCCCTGTGTCTTTCTTGGCTCCTGCCTGCCTGTGTGTATCTGCACAGAGGCTTAGCAGGATCTTGTCCGCAGGGTATGGCTATGGATGTCCTGTAGGCACCTGGTATGACAGGAAGGCATCTAAAATGCCACAGCCGCCCAATGCTTCAAGTTTTAGACCTGTCTGGGAACTGGCATGCCCTTTTTCTGGCTTGGTGTGGAAGAAACTTGGGAGACATTGTGTGGGGACTTACTTTCTTCCTCCTATTCCCAGTCCACAAGTGCAATGCAGTGCTCTGCCGTACCAAGTAGTCTGGAGGTATTAAACCCAAAGGCAGGCATGGTGTCTCCAGCTGCAGAAAGTGGAGGATTACTGCAGGAGCCACATCTATGAGCTTTTGTTTAAAGGGAAAAAACAGAAAACATCTCTAAGAGCAAACTGTAGCTTGGCCAACCTTATGGTGCTCATGGTCCTGTTGTACTGAAGGTTGTCTCAAGTTTAAACCTTGTCACCCAGTTTATGATTTACACTTAACTGCCTATAGCAGAATTTCCCTGTGGATGCTCGTGAATTCCACCACACACCATGGTGAGCAGGAAGGGAATGGAGCAAAGGGAAGGACTGTAGAAGTACTTAAGGTGAAATCAGAAGCAGGGTAGTCTGGTGATAACTGCCGGTGGAGGAGTGAGAGTTTACATGGAACAGGAGCTTTTGATGAGAGGCCACGCTGCAGAGGTGCTGTGTCACTGGGATCTCTGGTGGGAGCACCACATAGATACTGCTCTCAGTGTCTGGTAGATGGCCATTAAAATGCAGTTGTTTTGTCTAAAACTACATCCCATAATTGGCCTTCAGAGTGGTGCTAGTCTGAGGATGTCTGGGTCATCTGATCATTGGCAGTGGGAGGAATTAATTTAGCTGGGGTGGCAGAGGCCAGTGGTGTGGGCACCGAAAGTAATCTGTTATCACTTACCTGTGAGTTGCTCCTGGACTCTCCCACGCTTTCCAATAATTTTCCATTCACACTGGGAAGCTTCATCACATAGCTAAGGAAACAGCATAGAGGAGTGATGTGACACGCCCAAGGTCACAAGTGCAGACTGGATTAGGCCTTCTGTTCTTCCTCATCCTAATTCTTTGCCTTAATTGCAAGCTTTGTTTTATATCGCTGCGATTATTCAGGGAGCTGTTACATAAGCAGCAGCACAACTTGTTTGTGTAGTATCTTGTGTCTGAGCAAATCCGTTTGCTTTGAAAGCTGTATGCTGTGTAGTAGGCAGGGCTTGCTTCTCTCTTTCGGTTTTCCCATTTCACTTCATTTCTGGCTCCTCAGCATTTATGACCCTAGCAATCTTCATTGAGGATAATGGGAGCAGGCAAAAGAACCACAGGAGAGTCATACTCTGCCAGCCATTTTCCCTTGCACATCTTAATACCGTATGTCAAGTGCAGTTGCTCAGAGCACTACAGATATCTCTTTTTCAGCCACCCATGAAGCTGGGGCTGTTTACAACGTTGGCTTCACAAGATGGCAGGTGGAGAATTGGAAACAGCTCCTGAGAAGCTCAGGATTGCAGCAGTGCTCTGGAAACAAGCACTTGTAATGCGCTGATGCCTGTGGGAGCTGAACAGCCAAGTCTTGCAAGAAAACTATTTGCAGTAACAAAACCAGGCACAGGTTTTCAGACAATTTAAAGCTCTACTTTCAAAGGTATTGGGTACTCAGTAGATCCCCTTGCTCTTGCTGAAATGAATGTAGGGGTGGCCCCTATGGGTCCATTTAAGTCAGTGTCCAGCTCCAGTATGTGCCACTTATAGTGACAGCTAGGAGAAACCAATAACAGGGACAGTAGCCTAGCAAGCTGACCACTGTGAAAACATCTTCTTGAGCTGTGCAGAAATACCTGTTTTTTTCAGAGCTAGGTTGGTACCAGAAACCATCTGGGTGGATTGCTGGGCAGTCTGTCCAGCATTCATGGTCAGTAGTGCTTTACAGCCCTGGTGTGGTGCCATGCACTGTGTCTTCCTCTCTCCAGGGCATCTTGTGCCACCCAGGCGTGACCAAGGACTTAATGAGAGCTGTGGGCTAAACTCTGCTGGTGGTTTTGCTTGGAGGGTGGACTGGGTGGGACTCGCCAGAAAACATTGTTCTTAAGTTTTTTCAGTGGTGTAAGTAAGCATGGCTGTAAAGCATCACATGGCAAGGATGGAAGGACCAGTACAATTTCTGTGGTATTGAGGGATATTTCCATTTCTGATGTCTCCGCCACTGGCTTACATCTAGAGCAAACCCACTGGTCAGAAAAGTGAGATGAGAGTATTTACTTTAGCACACCTGAGAAACTGGTCTGCTCAGTCATTTGGGGAATGTCCAGTATATGTGTGCATGCTCAATACTACTACATATATATGAAACCTATTCCTTTCTGAGGCATCAGAATATAAAATTTCAATTAATTTATTATAAGTGTTCTATAATTTTGGTGAATGAATGGTAATCTTAGAAATAGTGCCTGTTTTGGAAATCAAAAATCATCACGTCCTTCTGTAAAGTCATAGCAAGACCTGCTTTTCTACCAGAAAGCTCAAAGTGAGTTCCAGAAAAAGGAGAGTATTATCCACTTTCCTACACAAGAAAACAGAAGTGTAGAAAGGGGAAAGATGCCTGTTGGTTACAATTCTCTTTGGTTTGTAACTAATTAGTTGCAAGAGCAGTCAAAGTACCTGGATTCCCATAGCCTTAGTTTCCTACATGAGACTAGGTAATTTCAAGTGTTTTCTCATATTTTTCATGGGGCACGGAAAGTGCTGGCCACTGGATTCCAAGCGTAAATGTCTCAAACCTCTTACTCTGCAACAACCTCTATTTTTGTAAGGGGCTCCAAGAGATGATTTATTAAAGTATTTTAATTACAGTTTCTTGTGAAGAAGTTCTTTGTGAAAGTTTATTATTCAAATTTGAAGGGATGGAAAGGAAATCAATTTCCTCCTTCAAAATATCTTTTTCACCTGCTCTATTCGCTTATCACTCTCTGCTTTGCCAGGATTATTCTAATCAGATTTCATATATAAAAAATAACATAAAAATAGTTCTCCTGTTTCAAGTATTTGGGAGGCTTAAGTAAATTATGACATTGATTAGATTCAGCTCACTGTTGTAGCTCTAATACAATGGAGGGTACCTGTTGTGGCTGGAGAAAGAATTGTCCGATGTTTTTTATCTTTGGAGAGAGGCCAGAAGGGAGGATTGAAACCAGCCTTGCCCTCAGGTGTTGTCTGGTTAAACCTTTGTTTCTGGGTAGCAGCTGGGCTGTAGACCTGCAAGGGTATGGACGCAGGCAAACCAACGGGGGAAATGGCAGAGAAGAGATGCTTGCGTGGCTGCAGGTTGCACTGCAGGAAGCTGCTCTAGCAACCAGACCTGCCAGGCTGGTGCTTCACCACCACCTCTTTCACTGAGCTGTTTCAAAGGGGAACCAAATGTCCGAATTGCTCGAGTGGTTTTGCAAATCTGTCCTCAGCCTAATGCACCAAAATAACAGCCTGCAGCAAGCCAGCACAGCTTCTCTGCGTACAGCTTATTTCTGAGTTGGCAGCTGTTTGAGAGCCTTATTTGCTGTACATGTCAAGACTGATGGCGCTCCTATGGGGGCTATGACCTTGACCATCCTTTCATTCTTCCTCCATAAGCTCATTACGAGCTCCTGAATTGTCATCAGGGTTTTGCCATGAGCTAAAGTGAAAGTGTCTTTCTGTAAATACTGCCACAAGGAGGTAGATTGCACCTTTCAGCATGAGGTCTAGGCATGTAGACATCGTAGAGGAAAGCCACTCTGATACTGGTTCTGGCTTCTTGTATTACAATCTAAGTGTTTTTACTAAGTTTGACAGAAAATAACTCTGTGTTCCATAGGTGGTATCTTCTTGAGAGTGGCTGAAAGATGATATGGATGTGTATTCATATTCGGCTAGGAAAAGGGCAATACATGGGCTCCTGACAGCAGCAGTTATTTTGGAGGTGCCAGGCACATGAAACTTGGCCTTAGTAATAAAACAGTCCTGCAGTCAAAATAAAAAATAATAATAATAAAAAAGGCTGTGTTCCTCTTGTATTTCACTTTGTTCACAAGAAAGCAATTCTTGTATTTAGGGTGCTGGCAGGGTAGTTCATAGGGTTCAGCTCCCTGCTCTGCCACAAATGCCATGCCTTGACTGCAGGATTCAGAGCAGTTGCCTAAACCTAGACATTCATCTCCCACTGCAATGTGCCAGCATACCCTGCCTGGCCTCCAGAAGACCATGGATCTCCCTTAGGTCCATTGTCCCACCGGCCAGCGCTGTGCATGTCTTGCATGCCCCAGGACATCTTAGACGGCACTAGAAACTTATATTTAGGTAACTAGATCAAGCCCTTAATTTCTCTGCTTCAGCTGATCATCTATATGGTGGAGATAAGATTTTTTTCCGACTCCCAGAGAGACAGTGTGGAGATAAGTGCACTGGTGATTGACAGGTGCTCAGATGTTCTGTTGAGGGCACTGTGTAAGAGCTTGACTAGATAAGAGAATGACTACATGACAGCATGAGGGTTTTTTGCTTTGTTTTTTACCTCAAAAGATTTTCTCCTTCACATGTCCTTTTCTATCAGGTTGTTAGTGTTGTGAAAGAGAGATGAGCTCACATGAGCCTCTCACACCTGAAGCCTTCCTAGGTTGACATTGCTCCAGATCTAGCTGCATTTCTGTATGAGTCCAGCCATCCTGGCCTTGTTTGACTTATTTGCCTCACGTTACTCAACCAAAGAAGCGTGTGTATACCTCGGCAGCATTTGGAGGCAGCTTCCATTTGGGATATCTCTATTATTCATTAAAAAAAGAAAAAGGAAGTTTTTCAGGTCTGCCAAGTTGGAATGGTGCAGGGATGTAGGGAAATTGCTGTTTGACTTCAAAATGGAATAAATTGACCTGGCGCCACCAAAGAGAATAAACGCAGAACGTAGCTATCTTATTTTTCAGTTAAATCACTGTTCTGGCACCTAGTTACTTCATTGCCAGTGGTGCTGTAAATACTTGCAGCTCCCTGTGGTTTCGGTGGGATTTCAAAGTAATCGCCATCCCTGCTGTTCTTGCCCCTTTTATTTACAGACTTCAAAAGCTCAGTTTTATGCTCATCATTTAGGACTCTGTTTCCTGACATGCATTTGGAGATTGCAAGAAATTTTCTATAGCCAAGAGATCTTTTCAAAGTTTCCTCTGGGGGAACCAAATACTGGAAGTCTCTGGGACATGAGACCAAGCTAGCATAGGTGCTTTAGATAGTCACAGCCATAGACCCCACTGAAATCTAGGGCAGGGTATTGGGTCATCTGTTTCCTCAGGTCTCCCCTGAAAAAATCAAACCATTATTCTTTGCCATGTGCAGTGGGAGAGGCGGGTGCATTGAGGACAGCAAGAGGAAGCTGTGAAGACCTCCGTGCTCTGCACCACAAGCTTTAGCTATACAACTCTCAGAGAAGAAACTGAGTAACTGGACATTTTTCCAAAGACCCTGTGAGAGAGCCTGCAGCATGTCCTTTCACAGCATCCCCTTTCTTTGTGCCTGTAGTCATCAATAATATGTTTAAATACCTGGGTATAATGTGCTCTCAGTAGTGTCACTTCAAACTGTGAAATTCTTTACAGTTAAGTTTCTCTATTTCTCTGAGTAATACATTGATGTAATTAACAGTATACTGCTCCTGCAACTCTTGAATCTCGAGTCATTGAAACCTCCAGAAAGTGAGCAAAAGCCAACAGAGGCTTTCTGAGTGTATTTGTAAGTCACTGGCATTGCATGGATTCTCCATTCACTTTCATTCTTTGGGATTTTACTGAAAACACGCTTAAGAGAAGGTTGCAATGGCCATTGCTGCAATTCGTTCCATATACTGCTAGCACTTGAAATTGGGAGCCCTTCATGTCCACCTAGTTCTTGCTGGGTATTTTTCTGGGCTGGTGCAGTGGCCTTATACAGTAACTAAGTCATGAGGGGCATGAGCATATCCTTAATTCAACAGAAAATCTCTTGTCCCCAGTTACTCCTCTGGTCAGGTATTTGGATGAAGTGAGGAATTATTTTCCTCCAGAAGATCCAGGAGGACTAGCTTTTGATCTAGACCTCAGGGTACCTCTTGTGTGCTGCAAAACTTGGCAGCATCCATCTGGTGAAAATATCCCTCCCTGCTTCTTTTTAACTCATCTCTCTGTGGGAGCCATCTGTCTGTCTAATCTTCCCAAGCAGTAACGGATGGCTGTGCTTAAAGAGTTTGACCATCCAAATAGAGTCTTCTAATGATGAAGCCAATGATGCAATGATTGCTAGTGCATGGTGAGCTCTGTGCAGCCTTCCTACAGCTGCTTCCTTGCTTGCTTTCACCACTCAAATCTGCAGTGTAATTTTTAAAATTAGCATCCCAGTTGCTGCTAATCTTGTGATTATAATGCAAATATTGACCACTTTTCCTTTGAAAAATTTGTGGAGGGATGATGGAGGAATGCTTCAGTGGAACTACATTGTCAGCTATACAAAGCTAAATCCACATTCACTAGGACAAAGATGAATTTGCATACTTAGAATGGGTAATTGCATAGTGAAGAACACAGTGTGCATGCTAGGTAGGTAAATTATAATACTCTGAGGCTGTCGTAACGACGTTGTTGAGGGGACAAACCAGATTTACATATTTGAAAAAGTAGGCTTACATACGATTTTTGTTCATTTAGATAAACCGACTAATGGATTAGCTTAATACATGGAGACAATAGTCTGACTCCTCAAATGTATATATTCAGAGAAAAATGAAGATTTAGAAACAATTCTTTCAGTAAATAGAGGGATTATCGACAAATCCAATAAAAATCTGCAGTTTTTATTTCCCCTGTTGCAATATTTTCTGGCTTGAAAGCATTTGAAATGATGTTATTTCCTGATTAGATACCTTTTTAGAATTCCCTGTCAGCCATTTTATTTTTATTTTTTTGAGCCTTTTCCGGTTTCTAGGTAATAAAACCGTTGAATAGTTCTTCAGTGTGTGAGTGTGGATTCAGCAGAAAATAACTGTCCAGACTGCAAAGGAGAACTTACTTAACCTGGTCTTTAGATTATGGTGAATAAATGAGAAGTAGAAATGTGTTCCTGGATGTTTTCAGCCTTCAACGATTCAATAACCATGCCCTTTTCAACCTCAACTGACTGAAATACACACTCCTAAGGAAGTTCTGCCATTCAGTTGTTTCAGTGTTTGGGGTTTGTTTTTTTAGAAGATCTTCATTGCTGAGATCAATAATGCCATCTCAGTAACTTCGTCAGTGTGTCCTTTTTCAGCTTAGGGCATCCCCTCACCATTGGTGTGGGCATGCCTGCAGATTTTGTTGAGAAAGCAGTTGTGAAATATAAAGTATGGTTGAACCAGCCAGTTTGGCTTTCTATGGAAAGCAAGCTGTGAGGCCTCTGTCAAACTTGGTTGAATCATTTTTACCTGGTGCAATATTTTAAGAAAGTGACTGGACCAGGACTGGAGGGTTTTCATCCATCCTTTAAGGAGGGTAGTGTATGCTGAGTAACTGCTTGTACTCTCAACAGCAGTTTGGAAGGTACCTGAAAAGTTTTATGTGATATGGCAGATCAGAGCAAATAGGAGACTTAATTAGATGTAGGCACACAGTGGTGGGGCAAACCAGGTTCTAGAGTCAGTCAAAGTATCCTAGATGTTTGTGTGCAGGAAAGAGAAAGAGAAGGGGAAAGGTTCAGTCCTAAAGGTGAGTCCGTGAAAAAAACAGCCCTGCTGAGAGTTTCAGAGAAGGGTGAGCCTCATTCTCTGAGCATCCCTGCCATCATTTTCCTGGAGAACATTAGCAAGTTTAAAACAGAGAAAAAATATTATTCACATAATATGTGATGGCTTCACGTAATATGTGAAGGCAAGGATACCACAGGCTGCTGGAGAGATTCAGAGCTGTAGGCTGTGTTTCCTGCACTCTTCACCAGTACATCCAGTACTGATCCCTGCCAGCAAAAGAATACTCGCTTAGATGGACCTCTGGCAGAAGGGAACCTGTGTTCAAGAGGGTCCAGGAGAAAAGGGATAGAAAATGGTTCCTTGAATGAACCTTTACCTTCTGTAACTTCCAAATATACACTCTAAAACATTGACGAGGTATCAGCAAATCTGTCTCTGACAAAAAGGAGCACAGGAACAGATTGCCCACAAAGGTTATGGAGTTTCCCTCCTTGGAGGGGTTACCTTTGTCTTTGATTTCTGGCTTCCCCAGTATGTTTTAGTGGTCTTTCCAGATGGCACAGGAGACTGTTTGTAGGATTCAGCTTCAGTGGCTTCCTGGCAGAAGCTAACCAAGGACCACGGAGTAGAATAAAGCTATGGTATGTCTTTAGATGGCTTTTAAGTGTAAATGCAAATATATTGCCAAGATTAGACCCAGTGAAACAAGTACAGCAGCAGAGCAACCTGCTGCAATAAGCTAGAGCATAAATATCCCAGCAGAAAGGTTCAGAGCCACCATCTGCAAAGACCACTAAAACTTACTGGGGAAGCCAGAAATCAGAGAGAGAGGTAATCATCAGTCTTCAGCGTCTTCAGAAGCATACGGGCCTTTTTCTGCATTGTGCTACATGAATGCCTTTTGTATTGCAGTATCAGCCTTTAGGTGATAAAAAGAAGAGAAAGGCACAGCAGTTTTAATAGAGCACTCCAGTATAGACTGAAGCTATTAACTTGCTGAAAGTCCTGGTTGTTTTGAAGGAACAATCTGGTTATCATTAAAAAAGCAACAACCAAAAATCTCCCTCCTCAAAAAATGTTGCGTGTTTGCATTTGTGTTAATAGTTTCCTTTTTTTTGTTCCATAACATGACTTTTCCCCAAGAAGTAAGAAAAAAGTGACAGAAAGGACACTTTGACAGGAATGATAGCGAAGACTTGGGTAAGGGGAGGTGGGTGGTGGAAGAAATTTGTTATGCGATGCAAAACCTGCCACCTCTGCATCTGGATTCCTGTTTGTCCAACTCAATAGCACCCTAATAAATCTCCACCTCTTGGCTAATGTCCACCTCCAGGCATATCATTAGTCACTGGTGACAATTACTGTTAGTCATTATTGCCAGTAAAGAAATTCAGTCTGAACAGACTGGCAGGGATGGGAAAGAAAGCAGTCTCTCCGTCTGTGCTAAGAAATGTTTGCTGCCAGCGATGTGTGGTCTAGGAGTTGGTACAGCTGACTGTTGCCCAACGCTATCAGTGCAGCATTTCCATTTCTTGGACAATACTTGCTGTTCTTGCGTTACTAAGTTCTGATGAATAATGTGTTTGTATGTGTGTGGCTTCCCTTGGTGTGCACCAGCCCCCCTCCCAGACACTCCAGAAGCTCTGAGGTGATCCTGTAATTATCAGTAATAAAGATGTTGCCACTTAATTTGCACTTGCATTTCTGAACGAGGAGATAACGTTCCCGATGATCTGCCTTTAAAGGAAGCTGATTTGTTGCTGTTACTCAGCGAGAATCCAAGGAGATTATCTTGTTTGGTTTGGAAACTGCAGTGTTAATTAAAAGGTCTCCAGAAACCATCTGTGAGTTTTTATTACAATTTGAGATTTGCTCCTACTGATTCCTGTAGTGGGGAGAGAGCATGAGTTATGCACTGATGGCTTGTAATTGCTTCCACATTTGTGTATTGATCACTGTGGGCACGTTCACAGCAGTTGTTAAGGTCAGCAGTGTTGCTGATTTCGCTCTGTGGCATTTTCCCCTAGTCACCCAGGTTCTCCCTGTAAGGATGTTTCCTGCCATTATGTATCTGATACTTCTGCGACTATGAGTTTATTCAGCAAAATTCCTCCAGACATGCTGTCGTAGATTGTTCCAAGTCACAATCCAACAGGACAGAAGGTGCCTGAGTTAACTTCAGCAGTGAAATTATACAGCAGAAGGCATTATTAAAAGTGGATCTTTAGTCCAATAAATCCTCCTTTATGACTCAGAGATTGGAAAGAGTTCAGGGAACGGCAACAGAAACAGTTATGGGGCTGAGAGGTTAGAGGCAATGTGTTAAGATGGAAAGGTATCAGCATTTGGTAAGGGAGAAAATTGAGCATATGAAGTGCTGTACTAAGAACAGGGGTGTTTTCAGGAAACCAGTGATGACCATAAAACATTGCAAGAGTTACATAGGAGGTTTCATCCTGGTGGTGGAAGTGCACTAGTGATTTTAGCTCTGCAAGATGGTGGTTTCCAAGTATGTAGTGAATATAGATCCAGATCTTGTACTGCTAGGGATGTGTCCTTTGACTTGTCCCATAACCAAGGGTAGGAAGGATAGGGGTTACTGGTACCCTACCTTTTGATACCTGTGTGCAAGGGATATTTTGTTCCAACAGAAGAAAAATGCCTCTCATTTGCAAAAGATAACAAGTACTTTGGGAGCTGGATAAAAGCTTTTCTTTTCCAATGAGTGTGTGTTAATTAACACCCCATCTCACAAATGAACTATTAGTAGAAGGTGCTTAAGTAAAATGCCCCGGAGCTGCCACTTTGCTTCTTAGTCATCTTCTCTGGAATAAGATGTTGGGATCTGCTGTGAGGCCCAGTCACAGAACTGGGGAGAGCCTGCAGCAATTCTCCTGCAAGAAGGATACTGGCAGCATTTCCATCTTAGCTCTGTTACACCTCTTGGCAGCTTTTCATGTCAGTGATGACAGTATTCTTTTAACTCACCTTTTATACCTGTTGGGTTTTCCTGGAAGCACCTTTGCTGGTTTGTGCTGCATATATTCTAGGCTACTGGATTCTGGATTCATTGTGCATGCCTAATATAGGTGCATCTGATCTTAGAAACTTCTGAAGGAGTTTCTAGACTTCTGGCTCTGAGATGATGCTGATGTTTTCCCAGCTCATTCGCAGAACAGCATGTGCATTATCCTGACTTTTGACTATTAGACTCCAGTGTGGTAGGCAGGGGAAGGTAGCTGTTTTCCTTTTGGCTCTGTTTGTGGCTGAAGGTCATGAACATTTCCTTGTACCTGCTCTGGGTGCTGGCTCTGTGGCTTCCATTTTTGACTTCGCATTAGGATTTTTTACTCTTCTCCATTACTGCCTGCTGTTTAGCTCCTCTGTTAGTTCTTCTCTTGTGAAAGCGTTGTGGTGACTGAGGCAGTGGGGACCGCTCTGTAATCACCCCCTTTGGGGGGGTCAGGGCTTCTCTGTTTAGGGCACATGGGAACCTGAAAATGCAGCAGATGTGGGCAGGGATTTGTTCCAGCTTGTCAGTTACCCATCAGAACAGATGTTAGCAGTGTGTTTCAGTCAATGCCTGGGCACCTCCTTCCTTCGTCTCCCTGGGAAGGCAGAAAGGACAACCCCAGCTCTATTTTCACCAGGGGAAGGTGAGAATTACTCACCGCAGCAGTGTGCGAGTCGGTCTGGTTATAAATCAGCATGACTGAAGTGAGCTCACAATAACAGTGGGGGAGAGGGGGAGTCCGAATTTCTTTGCTTCCAGCGTAGGGTGGCTGTGCCATGGAGCAGGCATCCTTGCAGTGAGCCTCAGAGCAGTTTTCCAGCAGCAGCAGGAGCAGACAGGGATTTCTGGCACAGGGTGGGTCCATCATCCTCTGTTCTTAGTGGGACTGTTTCATTCCCAGTGTTAGCAGCCAAAGACACCAATAATACTACTGCATACAGAACTTCGCTAGAGCACAATAGCTTTCACAATATAATATTTTAATTGGAATTAACAGAGAAAATAATTCCCTTTTTCAGCTGGAATAAGAAGGATATGAACTGTCAGAATTTTTTCAAATGAGCTCTGCTGAAGGTAGAGGTGCAGAGATACGTAGTCAGTCTGCTTTAATGAGATTTTGCTGTAATTTTGTGAAGAAATTATTCTAGGTTAAACTCAATCACACACACAAAAAAGTGTTTCATTGTATTAAGGCATATTCGAGACTCAAAAATCTCATTCATATTATTGGTGAGATAAAAACTATCAGAAATTATGTCATTTTGAGAGATTTTAATTCTCCAAATAGAATTTGGAGAACAAATACTGCTCCTAATGCTGGGCCCAGATATACCAGGATGTGATAATTCATGGATTTCTTTTCCAAACAGTAATTAAACTAAGAAAAAGCAATGCAGATTTGCAAAATACTGAGATTTGAGATACAGAAGGACTTAGACACAGAAAGCGACCTTCAGCTGACATATCATGAGTTGTTCAAATTTAAATTAAATGGAAGGCTAAACATTCAACTGTAACCAAGATTTATTCTTTCATAAAAGTGAAGGAAACTAGTTATAGAGGCAAACTAGGTTGTTAGAGCTCTGGACTTGAATGCAAAAGTGGCTTGGATTTTATTTTTTATTTTTTATTTTCCTCTGTGAGAGAGGAAAAAAACTGTAGAATTAATATACCGGACAAAGGAAAAATCTGGTAGGAAAGACACATAGTCTTAACAGACTGGGGAAGAAAAAAAAACAACCCAAAACAAAACAAAAAACCCAAGAAAAATAAAAAAGGGATATTTGATGCACGCAGAAAGTCCACAAAAAAGCAAAATGTGATTCAGCAAAGAAAGCTATTGCTGTCTGGTCAGAAAGCATAGGAGAGAAATAAGAATTACAAATAGAAAGAAGAGGTAGACCTCACCAAAAAAAAAAAAAAAAAAAAAGGAAGAAGGTATTGGGGGAGAAATAGTACAATGCTGTTTAACCATTAAATGCAAAGCAACAGAGAAAAAGTAGGCCTGGTTTGTGCTGAGGAGCCAGCAGAGATTGAAGGTGAAGGGATCCCCAAACACGCGAACAGAAGGAATAGTGCTCTTCATTGCTTAGCAGGGAGGGTGTTGCTAGAGAGGATAGAGAAAGCAAGTGTCTAGGAAGAAGGATGAAGCAACTGCATCTAAGGAGGAAAGACTGCCCCAGACTGCTGAAGGACCTGACCTACCAAATTGTGATTCTGTTGACATACAGTTTTACCAAGGTTTTGTGGAAATGTAATTCATACTGGGGAGTGCAGGAATTTTATTTAAAAATCAGCATAAATAAGCATTACGGGCATATGCAGGCTCATCCTTTTAACTTCAGTGTTACCCAGAAAGGGAAGAGTTGTTTAAAACTATGTAGATAAACTCAGGTTACATTTTATCTCCTTAATAGAGGTAGATTGTGCATGTTACTCTGTTACTGGTCTTTGTATAGTAACTGAGTTTCGGGAGGATGCAGTAAACCTGATTTACCTGGATTTCAGTAGACAGTTTGCTATAATGTCACATGTGTTACTAGCCCAGTTTGGAGGGGAAAGATTATCAGAAGAGAGGATTGTGAAGGGAATGTGGATCCCTGCAGTGGAGATGACAACAGGGTGTGCTGCAAGGCTGTCTGACCTGGCTGCAAAGCTGCTGAAGTTTGGGTGAGGGAGGCGTGTGGTGAAGCCAGCTCTGGGAGATGCTGTCACTTGCAATGGGCAGCTGGAATATCACATAAGAACAGGGTGATTTGGGGCACTGGTGTTACTGAAACGCTACTTACACAAAAAGTTTTTGTATTAGGTGGATGTTAGAGAATTTGGCCTAATAATAAGAATTTATGCTCTGAGTTAAGTTTGCTGGAAACAACAATTTAAACCTGTTTTCTTCACAACATGTAACTGTTGTAACAGTTTTTTACAACAGGTAACTGCTGTATTATTTACAACAGGCAGCTGTGAACCATTAGTGAAATGCAACTCAGAAAATGCCAAATGACAATGCAAGGTGTGATAGGTACAGATTGCCCATAGAGAGCTAAAGGCACACTGAAGTGCTGAAGAAATCATCATGGAGACCCAATCTAACTTGTGCATGGATTTCTGATTAATTGTATTTTAAAAGATTGAGCAGAGCAAGTTCAGAGAAGGTTTCATATGGTCTGTGTTCAACTGATTTGTTTTGTCCCCAGCAAAATGGAAGATGAAAAAAGATGAAAATGCATTATAATTACTGTATAAATGAGCACCAGGAGGGTAAATACCAGCATTGTTTATTCTGAAGGCCAGACCTGGCACTAGAACAACTGGATACTGCCTGGCAGTGAATCCAACCCAATAACTCATTTAAAAGTGAAATTTGATGGACTTATGAGAGGGATTATGATATATCGCCAGGGACTGGACAGTGCGAACCAGGAGGGTACTTTCTCTCTGGTAATTTTCTTCTGTCTTGGAACAGACTTTTTTTGGTAGCTAAAAGTCCAATTATGGTGAGATTTTTTTTCTTAAATGGAAGTAATTTGTAAGTGACATTGAGGAGCAAATTATAAAGGGCGGAAAAGTATTCCCTTGGAAAGTTGCAAAGGTGCATATAAATGCACCTTTGTAGCATGCTACCTGTGAATTGGAACATGCAAAAGGAAGGAAATTATAAAACAGGGGTTGCAGTGCTACCAAAGGATGTTGCAATATAAGCCTGTGTAAATGGTTGAAGTTGCTTTCCTTATGTTAAACATATGTACCACTGGGACTTTTCCCAGCCATGCCCCAGCTGTCTCCTGTGTGCAGGACACACCTGGGTGCCTAGGAAGTGCCTGCTGTGCCCACAGCAGAGCCTTTGCCAAGAGCAGTGGCCAGCAGTCTCGATCCATCAGCTGTGTCCACAGCTATGGGAAAGGGTTTGTAAAATCCTTCCTCAGCCTGCCTTGTGGGAGAGCTGCCACCTTGTTAGGTGAAGGGAGAGTGGAGTCCCGTAGCCTGCCGGGCTGCTCTCTGGTGCTTGAGCCCAACCGATTTGTTAGAGCTCCTCAGCAAGAAACCTGCAGGACCTCATATGTGTGCCAGACCTTTATTCATACAGCATCAGGGTGTTACAAGGGGAGATGTTCTCAGCTGGGAGCTGTGGTGGCAGTTCCACCTGAACACTGCTTTGGAAAGCTGTTAATTTTTCCCATAGCTAAATGAAGTTAATCACCTGCTCAACTCTTTGCATCTTCCATGCTTCCCTTGAACTTTGCTGAGAGATACGGATGTTTATGATGTTTTCATCTCACTTGTGGCTTGGTGATTAACATTCTGCAAGTTGCTGAGCTTATGGATACCAGCGATTTCCTGCTCTACTTAATGTACTTAAGTCAGCCTGCTTTGTTTTTCTTCCTCTTGCTAATATCCACCTGGTGAGTTAATTGTGTAGGAAAGCAGCCAGTGAAGACAGAATATGCAGAAAACATGACATCAAGCTCAGCTGGGAGTATTCTGTGGTTCAGACCTATGTGCCTTAGAGAGGGGAGTGTGTAAGAGGCTGGATGGCAAAGATTGCTGTGCCAGAGGAAGCTGTTTCTGGTGATGTTCCCTTGGTAGGTTCTCAGTTGTGTTGGGCTCTGTCTTGAGCTTCCCTGATTTGACTGCAGGGAAGGGCAAGCCATGTGTGGATCATGATCTTTCTTTCCAGAAGTTTATATAAGGAATGGGTGTTATTCCTGAAGGTGAATAGATGCTAAGTTAAAAAAATTGTCCTTCTCTTCCTCAAAATATATTGCCATTCTGTGAATTGATGGGAATTCAGGCAGTGTTCCTTGGCTTAACTGACATGGAAAAAGATTTTACAAGACTAGATTAAAACCAAAATGCTGGAGGAGAAGCATGTGGTAGTATTCACTTCTTGTTGGGTTTATTCATTATCAGGGTAAGGTAGACCCTCCAAGCAGCTCATGTGGAAAAGCAGCAGTTGGAAGTGCTGGGCCAAGTACTTTAGTTGCACACTTCCAGTTTGTGTAAATAAATGTCTGGTGGATCAGGGTTTTGAACAAAGGCCCCAGGACTTGTAGCAGAGTGGTGTATTGAGGCTGGGCTGTTTTGGTGGCTCTTGGGGGGAAGTGTTCCAGTTCATAGAAGGCTGGGTGGACTGAGAGACAGTGGTCTTTCCTTCCAACCCAGCCCTGCTTTCTTCATGGTCTGTTTTCTTTCGTCCTAGCAGTCTCTGCTAATTCTTCCTTTATTTTACCCTCTGAAATCGGATATTCTTGGTAGCTCCTTTTATTGATCCCTCCCCAGTCAGTCCTAGTTTACCTCTTGCCTTCCTCCTTTTCCCACATTTCACTTTCTGGTTGCTGGTCCAGCTTGCTCTCATTTGTATTCAAATTGGCCAACTCCTCCATTTTGTCAGCATCCAGCAGAGAAGATAGATGAAAAGAAATCTCTCTGCTGTCAGTTCAGAGCAGTCTTGGCACAGCCTGTAACCATCCAGAGTTGAAATTGCCAGGAATTTGTTCACTGGAATGCATTCAGTTTGGACAGAATCAGTACAAAGTAACAGCACTTGAACTATAGCACGTCTCCCCTGTACTCATGTGTGAACTGCTCATTTTCACAGATCATCAACTTAACTAAAGCTTGGGTGAATATTCTTTACTCCAAAGGATGAGGATGAGGGATGTTTCTGCAAGAAAACCTCACCAGAATTAACATGCTACTACGTCCACCACCACCACCACCACCACCCCCCCGGAAATGTATGAGCTTTCATGGCTGAAAGTTTCCAGGTGAATTCATCTTGAAATAGTTTAAATTATCAGTCAAACAGTTAAAACTTGGCCAAGTTATGAGCCTCTGAAAACAGGGTGTTATCATGGGATTTGTCAGACAACCTTAATAATAGTTTCACCTGCAACAGCAAGATTCAGTAATGCAATGTAATTCTGAGGCATCAGCACTGCATGGATGAACAGTATTAGATAAATGGGACCTGTGAGGGCGCAAAACACTAGTACCTTGGCACTTAAGGCTATGGTTCTACTTTTGTATTTGTAAGGGTTATATGAGCATAATAACAAAGTGGAAAACAGCTTGCTCCTAAGATGCAAGCATAGCAAAGCCCATGCTGCAGGCAGTCCCCAGCACTGTGTCACACCTTAGCCTCATCGCCTGTCCCTTGTTTCCACCTCGTGGCTCAGATTCGAGTGAGATTTGTGGCAGTGCCAAACTGATGGATTGCCATCTCATTTTCTAAAGTGCCCTTCCTGACAGCATGGGCTGTGCCAACAAATCGTAACTGAGAAAGTCCAGGATAGCAACTCCAGACCATTTATCAATTCAGTTTGAGGCCTGCAAGGTAGATTTTCTAACTTCTGCCAGTGTCGGTACCAGGAGTACAAGATACCCATCCCTGGCAGGTTTCTTCCTTGTGTACCTCTCTCCTCTGCTCAAGTGTAATGAACAGAGCCCATGTGTCAGTTCAGCAGTAGATGGAAGAGAAAAAACGTGGGACAAATGGACTATACGCCTCCTAGTCATGCTTACCCACTCTTGCTTCATTTCTTGACAGTTTATTTTGTTGCCCTTGCTCTGCCCCGTTACAGATAACATGATTTAATGTGGGTTTGGTTTGTGCGTTCCAACAGGATGCATCTAAAAACGTGAAAGTAGAAAAGTGGGGATAACTGGCAAAGAAAAGGGACTTTCTGAGTTTTGTGCAGCTGAGGAGCTGCTGGGGGCTGTAGGGAGAATGTTTGAGACTCTTCTGCAGATTTGTGAAGTCCATTTTCTGCTTATGAGCTGAACTAAGACAGACCTGTGGACTACTCTGTGATATTTAGCAAGATACTATGAAAGTGCTTTGAGCTTTATGGCATTCTCTAACTGCTAGAGATCAGGATGAGACCAAATACAGGGTACTTCCCTTTCCAGTTACTGTCAGAGGCCTTGGACCTGGCTAGCTCCCATATTTTCCAAAATGTTCTGCAAGGAGGAGATTCCATGAGTCATCCTGGCCATGGTGATAAGCTGAGCTGAGCCCGCACGAAAGCGTTGCGTTTGCTGTGACATTAGCTTATGACTTTCTTCTTGCCGCAGGGAACCAGCGTTGCAGTGTGATAACATTAGTGGGAAACGCAGAGTAGTTTCCACTTGCTGTCCTCATTAAATGGGCTGAATTGTGCAGCATGGTTTGGGGAGTTCAGCCCAGGCTCTCCTTCAGCCAGTCTCCTCTTCAGAAACATTGCTGCCTAGACAACCAGACAGCTTCTGCATATGTCTTGGTAGTTTGGGCAGGCAGGCAGTTGTCATGGTTATGGATGCTGCATAAGAACGAAAATAGATGTATAGAAAGACGGTGGTAGAAGTTGGCGCAGGTTCTGTCTTTTCTGTACATGAGCTGACAGGATGTAGCACAGAGGAACCACCTGTGTCCTGGCTCCCTCCTGCTCCCCTCAGAGACAGGACTAGCCATGTGTTTGGCCTTGGCTGCTGCAGACGGCAAAAGAAGCCGAGCTGTCTGTAAAAGGGGAAGTCATCTCAGTGAAAATTTTGGGGGAGAAAATAGACAAGTAAAGATGTTAATTTGTTACTAAAAAAAAAAAAAATCATATTTCTTGAATTTTAGATAGAAGGGAATGAAAAATATCAGTGTCTGAGTGTCAAACTTTCTCTTCCCTTCAATTACTTCTCTTCTCCCTCTTGGAGGGACATACAAAGACATAATGCTGCCTTTCCTCGTTTTTAGCACTTTTTTACTGTTTCTCATTATCGCAAAACACTTCCTTGGGCTTTTCTATACGCATCAAAACTCAGAAGCATGGGGAGTTCCCCTGCAGACACAGTGAGCTGCTCCTCAGTGGATGGCTGCTTCAGGCAGCTGGCTGAGTGCGGAGGGGAAGCAGAGCACCTCCTTGGCTCCTGCTTTCAAAGGTCCGTCAAGCCCCTGGAGAAACCAGTCTAGCCTGTGCAACTGCACTACTTTATGAATTGTGTGTAAACCACTGCTGGCCATGATTCTCAGTCATAAGCCCCTGAGAACCACTGGTCAGAGTGGTTCGTTGTTGCAGTAGGCAGCTGAGAGGCTGCATAAGTTCATCATCTCCTCTGGGTTTGCAATTGCATCTGGAGAGCGAGGGAAGGCAGAAGACAGAAAGCAAAGGCACTGGGAGGAAGCGGTGGAGAGGTTTAGTCAAAGGCGGCACAGGGTTTTGGTTCAGCTTTGGTTGAACTCTGCACACAAGTCCTCACAGGTTCCCAAACAACAAGAGTTCTGGTTGAATTCAGGCTGCCAGCATCAGATCTTGCACTGTCGTGCCTTACTCTAGTACTTTTCCTCTGTCCTCTTCCTGCTACTACCTGGCCATTTGTTTTTAATGCCATGGGATAAAGGCTGAAAGCAGAGGGGTTATTCTGAATGCTTTTCTCCCTTTTCAAAAGCTCTTACAGTAGGATTTAAAATTGGTTTAGGGACAGAGCCTGAACGTGATAAGATGTTAGTTAACATGATGGGATAATCAAGTCACTTTGATTTCTCCCCAGGCGAGCCTCTCTGCAGTCTATTAAAATGAAATATGATGCCACTGCCATTTCCCTCAGCTGTAGTCAAGGAGATACTTGTTTTAATTCGCACAAGATTGCCCCACAGGCTCCGATTTCTACTATCCATATTGACGTTTGTAATTTATTGTTCTTTTACAATACACACTAAAAGGATGTTGTATTTGCCAGGCTGGCTTTTGAGAACTCCATCTCCGAATCAGTCTGTATAGGATACACTGAAATTGTTCTCTGTCTGTTGTTAATGTACTGTGTCATGCAATATTAACACAGCACAGGCTCGTTTTTCAGACAGCCTTGGCTTTAGTAAGGGACACAAATAGAATATAGCATATTCACAGAATATAGTCATGTTATCCTGGGTGTGATTAAAACAGAGGGGCCCTCTTGTCTCAGCTTGTATAAATGTTCAACATGTTTTTGATTAGCTGGCACTTTGTCTTCAAATATAAATGACCTGTGAAGGTACAAGGAAGCAGACCATAGATGATAGTATGTGTTACTTTCATGTTTCATCCAGCAGGGATATATTCCATTAAAAAGTGTATAATTTATGAGGCATGTTGGGATGACAGATGCTGCAAAAATGCAAACCCTTCTTTTAAACTCCATCTTAAGCAAGCCCATGAGAACTAGAACTATAGGAAGGTTACAGGCACTGATGCCATGTGAAGCCGTGCTCAGTGTAATCCACAGGTCAGCATGGGTGATGCAGGCAGCTACTTCCAGTCTTTCATCTAATAATTTTCTAGTTGGCAAATCTGAGTTTCATAGAACTAGACTTTTTCAAAGGGAGAATGACAAATTGACGGGATGCTATAATTTTCAATTAGGTGAATTGAAACAAAAAATTCATTTTGGCATTGATAGGTCATAACATTATGATGTGATTGAAAATGTCCTTTCTGCTGTGACTGATTTCACTTTCATTTCTTCCTTTCCTGATATTTTATTATTATTATTTTTTTTCCCCCTGACTGGTTAATGCATCAATATCTGGTCTTGCTTTGAACCAACAATACTGTAGACACACCTAGAAAAAGAAGAGGCTGGTGGTTCATTCCCACTGTCATACATGCTGTTGTTCGGCCTGAGATGTGAGGCCCCGTAATCCCATGCTGTGTTATGTTCTGGTGGTTACACATCTCATTTTTTTTTTCTTTTGGAGAGCAAAACAGTGACAAAATTTGGCCCCGCCGCATCCTTGGAACCAGCATTGTATTGTGACTATATCTGGTGCAGCATTTTATATTTCTTAAAGCTAAAGAGTGAAGTGAAAGAAAGGTAAAAGCAGATTTGCTGGATGGAAAAAGAGCTGTTAAACTAATTCAGATCAGATTCCTTTGAGATGCAGCCAAGGATTTATAGTTGGATCTCACCATCTGAGTTTGAGATGCTTTAGTGAAGCATCGAGGAGATGGATAAAACCCCTTCACCTTTCTTTGCATCTCCTCTTATTCTTGCCCATCTCAAAGGTTTGGTTTACTAGAAAAAAACAATGAAAGACTAATTACAAGGAATGAGAGGGCTTAATGACTTCATTTACATGTAGAGAATTAGTCTAAAGTCAATATTAGGCTGGCAGAAAGGAGAATTAGCTGAGTGTTTTTTCTGGGTTTTCAAGTCAAGGAAATGTAAGTTTAAGCAATGCAGTTTGGAATACTCTTTGGGATTACTTTCCTCTTCCTTCCCTAGCAGCTCATCCTCATTCATTTCAAGACTCTTCCCCACCACCTCCGGGAAATTCAAGTATAAAGGGAACTTCTAATGTTTTCTTTGTACTTGTGGCAAAAAGCTGGCAAGTTTCATCTGCAGACCCAGTTGTCAGATTGTGTCAGAAAGGGATAGTGCTTGTGTGCTAAAGTCGGGCTCCCTCCAGGGTAAAACCACATGGCAGAGTCAAGTGCTGTCCCAGCTGCAGGACACTTGCCGTTTCCTGATGTGGTGGGCTGCCATGCCTTTAGCATGCAGCAGCTGTTGGTGAGGGTCTGCACCACCCCATCGGTCCGTACTGCAGAGCCTGGAGGGCAGCCAGCTCCCCTTCCTGTGCTGGTGCAGGATAAGCTATAGTTCAGGTCCTGTGTGTCTCTGTACCGTGTATAAAATGCCGTATACATGCTAGTCACTGCCTAAACAATAAATTCCTGTAATTTTCATAAAAGTCTCAGGAGGCTTTTTACTGCTTCTAGAAGGGACTGCTGAAGCCCTCATACTTCATGCCAGTGATTATGCCTCTGGGATGCGACATGTGTTTGGCTCCCTGCTTTGCCATCTTACCAGCATGTCTAGTTGCTCCATTGCTTCTCATCCACCACTAGCTGAGAATCCCAGTTCTCCGTTACAGCTTTCATATTTAAAATACAAGATTAAAAGGAAGTCATGAAAAGCCTAGAACTCCCACTTGGTCAGATGCAGTGAAAACGGGGGTTATTTTAGGTCAAACATTAACGTGAATGGACAAAATGGAAGGGAAAAAAAACCTTGGTGGCTTCAAGTGAGTGAAAGAAGTCACTTTGGATGATCAGTGATTTGATTTTCTGCCTGAGGCTTGATACAGCCACTGGATTTAGAGTCTCCTTGTTTGAGGAGACATTCAGAGCACAAGGAATGGATCAAACAGTTACAGACCTTTCAATAAAAAGGTTCAAGGAGCTTGTTTTAGTTTAGGTGATACATGGAACAAATCTTACCAAGTACCCCAAATGGGCTCACTAGGGACCCATGGTAGGTTATATCCTCCTGCTATCTCAGCTCCATGCTGGAACTGACTCCACTTGCCCCTTACACCATCTTTGTCCCCCGGTGTGGTGATGTGGGGGCCACACCATGGATTACTGTGCCTTTGGCACAGTGCTCCGGATGGGAAGAGCCTTCCCACTTCTCCCTGTGGGTGAGCTTCACCTGCACTTCTGAGAGATGGGAATTCATGTGTCATTGGGCCGCCCTTCAGCACCTTACAGAACTCAAGCAGCTGGCTGCCATGCATCCATTTGTACTCGGTTCGTGTTCCTGGATTGGAAGTACATGGGGGGACAGGAGTGGAACCTGAGATTTTGGAAAAATCAAAGGTCATTTGAAGAGTTGCCATTCCAATTATAGTGATATTGATCTAGGCTAAACTGAGAGAGGTGTTGTGGTTCTGGAGAGCTGTTGCTATACAGAGCTTGTATAGCCCTCATTTGTAGAGTGTGAACATGGACCCAGATGCTGAACCTCCAGATTTCTGCAGCACCTTGGCCCAGCTGTCCAGCATCTGTTTTTGCAGGCAGCCACCAGTGAAATGTTGTCGATTTGAGATGGACAATGTTGATTTAGGTTCATTGTGCATTTGAGGAATATTTTCCAATCATGATACACTTTGGGTTAGTTCTAAATTATCTGTGCTTAAAGACATAATGAAAAGAAGAAGGGTCTTAAATCCAAAGATATTTATTTAGTTCTACATCAAGAAGAATAGTTTTTCATCCTGCATTTTCTTCCGATACATATATAATAAAGCTCAACAAAGCAAAACAGTACCTCTTTTTCATGTGTGCTAAGGCTGATTCATCACCGACATGAACATTGTTCCCATTCCTGCCAAGGGAGGAGATAGCTCAGTCTTTGATCTTCAGAGTGACTGGGGATGGAAAAGCCCTTCAAAGTCCATAATCTCTCTTCTTTTTTTAGCCTTATGTGCTATGACAGAAGGGTCCTGCAGGTTTTTCTATATCCAACTGCCTGTTAAGCTTGGTTGAAAGTTCTGATTTCTGTCCCCCTTCCTGCTCTGTGGTGGATCTACATGTACCCACACGCAGGTGTTGGTGTTCCATGTCAGGATGAAAATTGGCATATGAAAGTCTTCAAGAATGATAACCACAAATCTAAGAAGGGTCAGTTGGTTTCCCTTGTGATCTCCTGACCTGGCCTACAACTCTGATAGCTGATGGAGGCTATGGATTACCCGCTAATCACCACAGCAGTTTAGCCAGGCAGAAATGAGTAAGATATCTAGAAACAGGAACGTGACTTACCTCAGAGTTGGGAATAGAGACATAAGGTGCTTCAGTATTACCTCTGACGAGGCATCGAAGTGTATAGAGCGTGTTCCTCATGTCTGCTCTTCTACCATTGCAAGTAACTATGTCACTGACTTCTATTAGATAGAGATTCACAGAATATCCACCCTGAGAAGATGAAAGTTAAAGGTTGTAATAGGAAATGCCAAAGGCCACAATAACTGTTAATTTTATGACTACAGCAGATAGAAATGAGACATCACATTCAAACTTTGCATGAAGAAACAGTATTCTTCTATAAATGCAAACCGAAGTGCAGAACATTTTGACTGAATGTTATTGAATGGCTCTTATTCTCCCCCAAATAGATGTTCCAAACACAGACAGATCCTTTATCTAGAATATATCCATCAGGGAACCACTTGCCCACCTCTTCTGTTCATAAAATATATAATTCCTCAGTCATCAAACACATGTACTAGTCCATTGATTTTCGCATCTGTAGTTGATGAAAATGGTTCCATTCAGGCTAAAATTGAAAGGAGAAACAAGGACAGGCATGTGCGAAGGAACAGAGCTGAGCTCATATATAGTGAGCCATAAAGCATGCTAATGTCCAGAATTTTCAAGCAATGCAGCTGAACTATGTATATGTGGATCAAAATGAGCTAATAGTTCAGTTAAATAAACATTGCCAGCCTCCTGTTGTTATAATATGTCTTAATCCCTAAAACTAAAACAACTGAATGTATCCAGACACTACAAACAACTTTATGAATTGTGAATTAATTAACTCTCAATCCACCTTATATAATTAGAGGGAAATTATGTTCTAAGTCCTGGTCCTCTGCACTGTCAGTGGACAGGACACCATGCATTACTTGTTGCTGACAGGTTTATGAATAGAACATGAAACCATGAGTAAAACTGGTACGTTTTTTACTGGGAAAACTTCTTAATAAGTATTCCTAGCAGCTGTTTGCTAAGTGGAAAAAAGAATAAAGAAAAGTAACCAAAAGTGTCATCTTAACTAATAGGCTGTGTTGTAGAGGAGCAGTGTGATACACAGGGAGAATCCTTTGGGACTAACTGATGTCCAGTGGTTACTCTCATGTCAGGATTCTTTTAATCTTTTTTTCTTGCCTCATCTTCCAGGCAGTAGGGTCAGATCAGGTCTTTGCCTAGAGCATCTCTATTATCCTAAATCTTCTCCCTGTGTGGGCTCCTCCTGCCTGTCATCAAGCTGCTTTCCAGACTTCAGTGAGCAAACTGATAAGGGGCGGCTGGAAAATCATTCTGTTCCACAGAGCTCGTGATGCCACACAAGCATGAGAGCTTGGGAACAGTTTGAGGAGAGCGGATGAGATTGGGATGCCCGCTCTCTGCTGGAGCACCCAAACCTGGGGAGGTTACAGAGGCATAGAGCCACTCCTCAGACCTTCTACTGGAACTCTTTGCAAAGCACAAATATTTTGATTTTCATGAAGCACTTTTCAATGAAAAAAAGTTTCTTTTAAGCTTTGCGGGTTTTTTTTAGGCAGTGCTGTGCTTTGCTTCTTTGTCATCCAGTAGCTTCACCAAACAAGGACCTGAGAAAATGAGATGTGTATGTACTCTGGAGGCCCCAAAGTCAGCCATACAACCCCCTTTCTCAGGCAGGCATGTCTGGCTGTAGCCGTGATGGGAATGGGGATGGCAGGGTAGGTGCACGGGCATGGAACATGCACTGCAGGGTCTTGCTCTGTGCGACCTCCCTCTTTGCCAAGTTCATCCAGCCCTGCTGTCTCCAGCCTGGAGAGCACATCTGGAGCGCTGCCCCTCGGTCTGTCCTTATCAGCAGATGGAAGACTCAAAAGGGATGGAGGATCTTCCTTGCAAAGCCCCAGTGCGACTCTGGAAGGCCTAGAGGAGAGGGTTTAAGGCACTCGGAATGAATAAGGTGTCCTGTCATCACGTGTGGGTGTTCTCCGGGGAGGATTTGGGAAGATTTTCCATGGGTGACAGGCAGCCACCTGTGCAGGCTGCGGTTCTGAAACCCTTCCTGTCAGTCCTCAGATGGGAGAGATCACAAGCCAGTTCATTTGATGTTTGAATCAAATGAGGCTACATTTAATAAAGCAAATGCAAGGAGTGTCACAGGCCCCCTTCTGCTGCTGCTGTTGCCTGTGGGTTTGTTGTCAAGGTTGTTTAACAACCTTGACAAATGTTCTTAATAAGTGACAGGCTGCTTTGGCAGGGTTTCCATGCACATCAAACGTGCTGCTCGAGGTTAATCCAGCCGTCCCGCTCCTGCTCAGGAGGGATGGGAGAAACTCCTCAGGCAGAGCCTCATGTTTTGCAGGATTGGGGCCACCCTGCAGTGGGGATGTCCACATGGAGCTAAAGAAGTCATGGTCTTGTGGGCACAAATAACAGGGTCTGATGGGCTGGTAAAATTTCTTCGCTTTTTTTTGTTTTAAACCTTGCAGCTGCGTCATGTCAGGGCAGACCTGCCAGTATCATTTTCCGTCCTTGGTCAGTGTGTGACATTTTTTATGATGGCCCTTTATAGGCCACATTATCTCCCATTCTATTACTTTAAAATCTATTACCTTTTTATGCATCAGTTCAATCTCCTTTTCTGCAATGAAGTGCTTTGTGGTAGGACATGGAGGTTCAAAAATGCTGTGGCTGTGGATTTGGCTTCCCCAGGAGCTGAACTGATGCAATGACTTTTTATTTAAGCCAACCTTTAAATTTTGAGGCTACAGAGAAAATTTTCCTTGAGGCAAGTTATGCCATTCCTGCCATGGTGGGAGCAGTTGCATGCTCTTTGAAGCAGCTTATGCTGCTCAGAGAGGGGATGTTTTGTTGGACACCCCCCAGGTCATATCTGATGTGGCAACTCCTACGTATAGTAGGAGAACTTGAATGCAAAAAATAAAATCTGTGGCTGGACTTGTCTGCATCCAATACAGGTATTAACTGGAACTCATTGATGGCAACTAAAAAGGGGGAAATACAGTCTGAAAAAGTCCTTGATGGTTTTGACAGTTTATGCCCTTTTAGACATGAAAAAGATTTTCTAGTCTTTCAGGATCAATATTGAGCTGAGCTCTGCACAACTGGTCACACCATCATTCATTAGCACAGCGGCCAGAGGCAGTGATTTGAAATTATCATGTCACTAGACTTTTGCAAATATTTTTTTTCCTTCCTCCCCTGCCCTCGCTTCAGTAATCAATGTCCCCTTGGTCTCAGCAGAGCCAAATTGTAGTTGCAGATAATGGTAAAAATCATCAAAAGCTCAAAGGGCGTGCTTTTCCCGTTGTTCTGCCCTGACATTCGGTGTCTGGCATTAGGCATTGTTGTCCCAGCTGAAGGCTGAGACTGCTGGAGGATGAGGAACAGGATCCCTGCTCTCCTCTCTGATCGCAGGCCCCTCAGATTGCAGCTCTGCAGTCTTACGTTTAGTAGTATAATTTATCTCCTGTTTAAGCTTGCAAGACTTATGCTGAACAGAGACATTGTAGTATGTATTTGCTTGTGCAAATACACATTTTCATGCAGTTAAAGGAAAAATTTTAAGTGGTTGAAGCTGGTTTAATCGTTTCATTGGATTTACAGCCCTCATGACTAGTAGATGACTGTCACTGTTTAAGTGCCTGTGTAGCACATGTGTATCCATATATATGTTTCCCTGGCTTGCACGGAGCTTGTCCACTTGTGTGCCAGTGATAGTTCCTATTTCAATCTCAAGGATTTAGCAGCCGTGGCAGAGCAGCAAGTGAGGATTCCTGTTACTAAGAATTAAATTACTTTTCAGGATAAGCTGCGGTGGAACAGTCCCCAGCACCCTGTGAAGCAGTGGCATGCATAATTAAAAACCAAACTACTCGTGTCAAGTAAATGAACAGAGCATGTCTTGTCAGCTTCCTCTTTTGCCTTTTTATTTTTTGTTATTTTATGTCAACCCTTGCTTTGGGTTTGCAACTTAGTCATTTGTGGTGCCTCTCGCACCATCAGTATGGCAAACACAGCACGCATCAGCTTTCTTGTGATAATAAAAAACCAAAGCACCGCAACTGCCTGACTAGGTCAGAGCTATATTCCCATCTCATCCTGTATCTTGCCCATTCAGAGTAGACAAAAAATTATTCTCCAGCAGATAGGACTGAGATGATCTGCCAAGCCCAGTTGCATGCTGTCAGGTAATTTAGCGCTCTTTTGAGCTCCCTGGCCCAGTTTCCCCATTTACTGGCACTGAATGGATGGCACCTTGCTCCCAAGCTCTGTTTTGGAGTGAATAGCCTGGTTCCGCTGGGGCCATCGGGGTGGTGACCATTCCCCAGGAGGCAGTACAGAGCAGAGAGCAGGACAGGTGTGGTTTCTTCCAATCCTTGTGCAGTCCTCCAAAGTTGTCCTGGTAGGTCTTGTATCCTCTTACATCCCCACAAGCTGTAAACCAGGGCAGGCAACGTCTGGTCTCATGCTCTAAAAACATTACCGCTGGGCTTCATCATGACCCTGTCATTATAGTTCAAGGATTTTGGCCTGAAGATACTTTGGCAGCAAATAATGATGGTGTGGCAGAGCCACAGAAGCACCTTGTACAGCCCAAACTTGCGGAGCAGGGGCTGTGCAGATGCAGCAGTGTGCCTTTGCAGGGGGTTGCCACAGTAATTTGGACACAAGCCCATCTGTACAGATCTGGATGGACTGGGTACGTGTAGCATCCTGCCTGTTGCCTGGGCTTGCTCACCCAGCTTTCTCTAACACAACTCTCAAGAACATGCATGTCTCTCCAGCCTCCAGTCCTCCTTGCCACAAGTGTGTCTTCAGCCCTGGAAAAAGGTGAAATTTGAGGCCAGACAAGAGAAAAATGCAAATGGGGGATTATTAGGTGCTGGGCAGGGGAGAAACCAAACATGATCAGCAGTCCAGCATGTCCCCTGAAATTGCTCAGAATCTCACAGAAATTTCTCTTATCCTGAAAATCAATAAAAGCCAATTAAGTAGAGGTTAGAAAGGGTCCTTGCTGATAAGCCAAGCAGAGACTTGGCTTCTTCCATTCATCTGCCAGGCTCATTAACAAAATCTGAACCAGTTCCAGGGACTGGCTTGCTGCTTCCCCTCGGGGCTTGCCCTTCCTCCCAGCTCTTGCAGCCCACCTCTGTCAAATGGGCAAATCACTTAGCTAGGCAGCTTTCAAACCCTCCCTCAAAGGAGATCTGGGTTTGGAAGCTTTAACTGAAGACGGGTTAGAAAAAAAGAAGAGAAAGCAAGGACACAGAGGGGCTGTTCCAAGGGGAGATTGTTATTAAGCAGGTGGAAAATACAGCAAAGAAAGCTCTGTATAAAGAATTAGCTGTGTGAAAGTCCATCCACTTTTTATAGACTTACCTTGATTTTTCACACTCCAGCACCATTATTAACTGACCGAACCCATATTTCTGTGCAGAAAAGATTTATGTGTCTAAAAAGCACGTAAATTTGAAAAACCCAGGCCTTACTCTGCTCTCAGTCCCATTGCATCTATGCAGTGACTGCAGTCAGGTTGCAGGGTGACAGGCTCTGCTTCTTCCAGGGCTGTGGTCTTGCGTTAGTATAAAGCACCTGAGATGCTACAGCAGATCATTTCAAACCAATGCAACTGCCGCCTTCGTCAGAACAGCTAACTGACCTGACAGATGAAAGGGAAGGAATGGGGATGAGATGGATATTAGTAAGCCTTTTGAGAACTCTCCACTGTCTGGGCAAAAGGGGACTGGATTAAGTTAACGTAAGGTGGGAGGACACATACTTTAAAAAAATCACCCTTTGCATAGCAATGTGTTGCAGTTAAATGGGGAACAGTCTCAGGAGTCTTGAGCAGTTTGTGCTGGGTCTGGTTCAAGCCAGTGTTTTCATTAACAGTGCATATAATAGTAGAACATACCCTAGAAAAACGTGTGGATTGTGCCAGGTTGGGATTCGCTTTGAAGGATATAGCCAGAACTCAAGTATTACCCTGATACATTGGAGAAGCAGTCCAAAATCAATAGACTTCAGTAAAGATTAGTTTCTCATGAGTTACAATCTAGAAAGAAAACTTCAGTGCACAGACAGAGAATGGAAAATATTGAAGGCAGTAACGCTGCAGGAAAGAAGCAGGAATTTGCAGCGTAACAGAAATGGAACATGAGTCGAGATTGCATGCAAAGTTTATAAGAAAGGCACATTTCATTCTGGCTGTGAATGGATGCCATTGGGGAGGAAGGGTGGTTGTTCTGCTCCTCAGGTGGAGGACCGGAGCCAGTTCTGGGCACCATGCTTAAGAAAACTATGGGAAAACTGGAAAAAAAGAAGGCAAGGAGAAAGAAGAGAGGTCCAGAGGAAAACAGTAAGGTTTAGAGGGGAAAATATGAAATATTGGGAGGATGGAGTGCATTTATTTTGGTTTTTTTCTTAGAAGAGAGAGTTAATTATGGCACTGAGGCATGAAGCATGTCAGACAGGCGCGAGAGCAGCATTCGGAGACACAGAAATTGTTCTTAGGATGGTTGTGTCCAATTGTTCTGTGCGAGCTTTGTCGGAATGACAAAAAACAACAGGTTTAACTCTGAGCAACAAAGGAAGGAAGAGCTTCACTAGCTAGGGGAGCACGAGTCAGGGATATTGTGCATGTTAAAAGACACGTTAGGCAAATATCTGTAAGGACTGGTTTTGGTATATTTGCTCCTACCTCAGGGCAGATAGACAGATTTGAGGTGTCTAGACATAATTCCTGGCCCTGGAGTCAGTGATTTATATGAGAGAAGTATTTTCACATCAAAATGATGCTTGACTGCTTGAGTGTCTTCTAAGCAAAGACATTTGGAATCGTATTCTGTCCTCATCTGTACATCTGCAGTCACTGAGTTTATTTCTGTATATGCATAGCAGGCTGTAGGTACGGGCACGTCACTGACTTGGCATGGCAGGCTGTAGACAGTCTGTGTATTTAAATTCTATTCAATTCCTCTTCTTCCGCTTCTTGAGACCTGTTTGATTACCAATGGCATTACAAGTCATTGAGCACTGTTAATAACCCCAGTTAATCACAGAAGCACATTTCCCCTTGAAAGAGTTCAAACGGTGAAAGTGAGCACAGCCAAGTTTAATGTCTCCACTGCAGAGATGATGTGCTTCCAGCCCTGGCTGCCAGGCTTAGCTGCTGGGCCATCAGGACCAAGCGAAAAAGAGCTGCAAAATGCTTAGCGCCTCTGCAGGTTGATTGTCCAGTAGTCTGTTTGGTTGCTCAGATGAGGCTGAAGATTTTTGTATGGTTTTGGACCAGAATAATAATTATTATCCAGTTTTGCACACAGAAATTTATGGGTTTTGTTGCGTTAGAATTCAAGTCTTGTCCCACATACTGTTATTGTTAATGAGCCCTGTGTATATAACATATCATAGCTGCTTACAAGTCTGCAATAGCACTAACAGATTACTTATAGATCTTTATGCATCTTCTACTTCATCTATATTGCAACACAGATTTCCTGTAGTATTTGGATGTGGAAAGATGCTGACAGAAGCTTTGTGGGTTTTACAGACATGTTTAAATGACTTAGGTGCCTAACTCCCTTTGACGCTCAGTGGGAGCTATGTGCCAAAGCTGTTTCGTAGCCTTAGTAAGTAAATGAACTACATGTCAAAACTGCTAAATATCTGCCTTGAGAGGCGGGTATCCAAGCGTGTACTGTACTCTGGTACAGTCTGTCTATGACGGTAATTGAAGTACAAAAGATGGATGCTTTTAGGTCTAAAAATCCGGGGCCAGATTTCCACTTGTGGCCATCCACTGTGATGTTACATATACAGATCTGAAACCATCAAACCTGGGGCTTTTACTGAACTGATGACAAAAGTCAAGGAACCACTCAAATTAATTTTAATACCAAGGGCCTCTGACCCTCAAACCTGAAACCACATCTGGCGCAGAAAGTGGCATGGATTGATTCCAGGCCAAACTTAGGAAGGTATGAGCTGCTCTGTAATGTGGCCGTGAAGCAAAGGAAAGGAAAATGTTATGTAAAAAATGAGATGATTAATATTCATGCAGGTGCTAAGGAGTGACATTTTGATTCCCTAACATCAGTATTAGCATTTTGCTTTTTGTCAGCAAACCTGAATTGATTTTTGGCTCAGTATTGCCCTTTGAGGTAAATTCATGGTAATAAAGTTGTACTTTCACAGCTTACTGAGTGTGCATGCATGCGTTAGAAAAAGGTGGCTGTTTCAATGTAAAATAAGAGGCTGTATAAAAAGTAATGTAGCAAGAAGCCTTTTAGTAATAGACGTTTCTGTTAGCCACTGGCTTGTATTTTAATGGTAGCTGGATAGCCTGGGGCCAGGAACATGCAGGATAATGAAAAGTTCATCTTCCCAAATTCGGATGGGAACTCAAACCCTGGAAAGCAGCTGGAAGGGCCAGAGAGATGCTCGGACAGGCAGCACTGGGCTCCGCTACAGCTCCATCCCACAGGAAGAGCCAGCTGCAGGGGCTGTGCCTGGAGTGGGGCTGCACAGCGATCCCCGGAGTGTTTACTTGGGAGCCACAGTTTTGAGAGGTTATTTGCCCTGCTGTTGTGGTTATTTGTCTCAGTTTAAAGACCTGCACAGTGAAAATACCATTATTGGCAAAAGATCTTAGAAGAGCAAGTATCTTGCAGTGCAGTTGAGCATTCACTGCCTGCTGATCAGCTGCAGGACCTTTACGCTCTGATTAGAAGCTGAGTGTGACACTTTTTGTTTTCAGAAATTCCCAATTTAAATTAATCAAGCACAGGAGCACACTCTGGCTGGCAGGACACTCAGGAAATCAGCTGGGAGCCAGTGTGATATCTCCAGCTCTCATCTTGTTTCACTCTTATTGCCATTGCTTGGTGACTCTTGATTTGAAAAATATTGGCTTAGCAGAAATGGACTTGTCACCTGTCCAAATAGCCAATCTCCAGTATTTTGAATGTCTGAAGGATTTTCGCTAGGTGTAACTGAAGGATTCATCAATAATATAGAAACAACATTTAAAACACAGAGGAAAGTTTTGTCAAGGGATCTTCAAGGTCAGGGGAGGTCAGAAAAGTTTTACCCATCTGTGGGTAGTGTATTTTTCTTTGAAGGCATAGAAAATTGCAATTGATACTATACCTGTATTGAGAGAACAGCAGGGAAATCATGTCAGCCATAGCTAGCCACAACCGATCTCCTCCCTGGCAGAAGTAGAAACCTTCCAAGAACAACCTGTGGTGTCTTCACTTAACACCGAAGTGGTTGTAATTTTGCATAGGCACCGTCAGTCTAAGATGAACGTTCAGAATCTGGTGAAAGT
The DNA here is from genome assembly GCF_023634085.1 of Falco cherrug. NCBI lineage: Eukaryota > Metazoa > Chordata > Aves > Falconiformes > Falconidae > Falco > Falco cherrug. The sequence continues at coordinate 20,353,729 of NC_073707.1, forward strand.
CCTTGATGCTTCCTTCCAAGATGGAGATAATGCGTGCCAGTGTTTTTTCCAGTCTCCACATCAATAAAGTATCCAGACTTTGGGAATCATTGCCCTAAATACTCCCATACTTACAGGAGGGATGACTCTGACTGACTTCATAAATTCCCTGGAGAGTCTGGTCCCTGGTTTCTGTGCCTGAAATGAGGAGGAGACTTACACCCTGCAATGAAATCCTCACAGACCAAGCTGAAACACCACTTTATTTCTCTCTACGAATATATGAATTTGGACAAAATCAATCCTAAAAAGCACAAACTGCGAACCCGCTGGCACCAAACTTGCTGTCTGTGCAGAGAGCTTCTATTAAAAGTGTGCCTTCCTCCTGAAGCTGTCAGGTCCCCTGCTCAGTCCCAGATCTGCCCTGGTGTGACAGGACATGGAGGCTGTGCCCCTGCCAGCCACAGTCCTTCCTGTTGTCAGCTTTTCCGTCCATATCAGGCACTGTTCAGATTATTTTTTAAGTGGTTGGTTGGTTGTGAGTTTTTTTGTACATGGCTGTATCAGTTCTGATAAAGGGAGGACAGATGGGAAGCAAGGGTCTGGTTGCATCTGCTGGACCTTGAGCTGGATTAGGAGTTTGCTTCCTCTTGCTTTCTGTCAGCAGTGATGATGCTGCCTTTGCTGAGTCTACTCTCAGTGTGGTTGTCCTAGAAGACTGTTGTTTGGATAAGATGGGAATCGATGAGCAAGAGTTCATTGTGAAATTCTCTCTGGTGACCCGCTTTTAAATTCGCGGATAAACAGAAGAGAGGAGATGCCTCTGTCTGCTTGCAGTGGTCCAAGCACATTTTGCATATCTGTTGTATTTCCAGGCTAAAGACGTGGTGAACCCAGCAGCTGGGGGGGATGATTATACGACAGCAATTTTCTACTAACAGAAAAAAATGCTTTTGCTACTCCACATGCCCAGGTGCTTGAGGTAGTGGGTATAAGTCCACACTGCCAAACCGGTGGGATTATCTTTTGGGGAAGGGAAGGTTGCGGCTGCTTTATGTTTCAATTTCTGATGGTCTTTTCCATGTGAGCATGGGGCTGCCCATGGTGCTCTCCCAGCTCTTGGAATGCCATTAGTGTGTGCTGCACAGGAGAGCAGAGCTCACCTGCTCTTTCCTTTTCTCCTAAGCGTGGTGACAGCCTCTTTGCACTGGGGCCATTCTGTGCAAACCCTGTTGAGTCCCAGCGATACACTCAGACTCTGAATTTCTGAGTTGCTCCTGACCATTGATTGTTGCACACTGCTTCTAACTCTTTCCTTCCTTGGAAACAGCTTTTTCATGGAAATTAACCTGTTTGGCCAAAGATTTGTGCTGCTGCTGTTTGGATTATTTTCAAGAGAGTGAGCTGACAGCAATAGCAATAAACTCTTACATGTTTGGGCAGGAGCCATGTCTCTGCACCACTTAGCAGCTCTTGCAAGGGTTGCATGTGGTGTGGAGGAGTTAGGGGGTAGACCTGGGGGTTCCGGGCTGCAGAAGCACCACAGCAGGACAGGACACTCCTTTTTCACACCAAAATTTCCCCCAGGCAGAAGCAGAGAGATTTGGCCGTTGCTGAGGCCACACAAGAAGCCACTGTACATGTGTGGGCAGCATAATATATACGAGTCAGCCTGGTGTATCTAAAATGCAGCATGTGTTGAACTCGTCCAGCCTCTTTGTGCAGAACCTGTATAGTACTGATGCTAGGACACACCGAATATGTATGTCTGCTGCGTGTGTTTCTGTTTCCCGTAGGGGAGTGATGGGAGCGGATAAGCCTTAGCACGGTGCAGGGAGCACTCCCACATTGCACGGGGCAGTCAGGGGGTTGTAGCTGCTGGCCTGTGGGTGGGTCAGGGCTGGGGAGGATCCCCCAGCAGGATCCCTGCTGGCTGTCAGGGTGGTTTGAGAAGTGCAGAGCCTGAATACCTGCTTCTGCAGAGGTTCTTTCCTACGTTCCTACCGTTAGCACTAAGTGGAGGTGATGAGAGTAAGGGGGGATGGAAACCCGCAGTGCCATCCCCTGGTGGGCACAAGGTGCCCTCTTAGCCCAGGCTGGACCAGTTCACAGCTCCTAGCTCCAGTGTTGTCCTGTGTGGTTAGGCTGCCAGCCAAGGGGCTGTGTCTGTCCCTGCAGTGTGCCATGAAGCAGGACTGTGGCAGAGAGGGTAACAGATGTGCTGAGATAGGTTGCATGAAACTTCCTTCGCTTGTGTGGCGCTTGGAGATTTCTTGCTGACTGCCAGGGCTGAGGATCTCTGTTTTGAGATGAGATGTTGACAGTGACCTTGGTCCTGTTACTTGCTTACTCTGTCATGGCAGCAAAGTTTCCCATGGGAGAACTATATGTCCCTTTCTCATTACACTTTAAAAGCCCTTTTCCTGTCTCACGTTTCTGTATAATGGAAGTTGCCAAAGTTGCTTCTTACAGTCAATTGAAGTTGAAATGGAGGGGACTTGTATCTAAATGTTTATAGACTATGACATAACGTGTGTGACCTGTGCCTGAAGGACCCGTCAGAGCACCTAGATAAATTTCTGGGTCATCTCATTTGTCTAAAACTGTGGGTCAGGAACAGAAGCTTCCTGTGGTGAAATAAAGTGCCAGGGAATAAAGAAAGAGGAATGAGAAGTGGGGAAAAAGATAATGTTATGAATTGAAGGAAGAGGAAGAAGTTGGTATGATGTGGCATTGCTCATATTGTGAGACTGAAAAGACAGCTTGTTTGGGGATTTTAGGGCAAACTGGTATCCTGGAAAGCATGGGAGGGAGCACATCCCTTTCCCAGTCCAAACAGCCCTAAGAAGAAACACTCTGCGGGGTCATCCCTGAAAGAGCTGTTGTCAGTATGATGAAGATGAAATCACTGTGCTTCCCTGCTGTTCCCAGCACATTTCTCGTGAAAGTGCAGTCCGTGCAGTTGTTCTGCATGACCTGTGAATGCCGACACATCTCCCCGGTGCCCTATCCCTGAGCGTATACCTTCAGCTTTCAAACAGCTGCTGGAGCTGTGGGATCCCCTGCCGCACCTCAGGTATCCCCCCCGGCTGCTGTCTGGTCATCAGATATTCATAAATTGTCTGGTTTCAGCAATTCCCCTTATAAACACTCCTGAGTATCCGGCAACAAATTTTCCTGCTAGTCGCTGTCTGTACAGATCTGTTTGTCCCTGCATAGGGGTGTGCAGCAGCTAATGAGGGGGGAATTTGCCTTATGAATGATTCATGCTGGGATGACCCTCATCCCATTCAGTTCAAAATGAACAGCAGGAAACAGCACAATTACAAGTGGGACAAGAAGAGGCCCTTAAAGCACTGTGGCCATCCCACATTGCCTGTCATTGCTTTCTGTGGTTTGTGTTTTCAAATGGAGCCAAGGAATGTCACAGCTCCTCATCTCAGGGCGTTTTGAGGAGCCACAGCTTAGAGGGATCGTTCTGGGGAAGCTGTGAGCTGCATCCAGCTCTGTTTTGGCTTTTGATCACTGGGAGAGGCATGTGTCAAAGTGCAGCAGCAAGAATGACAGTGCGCTTCATTCTTTTGCCTACAGGGACAACAGCCCACTGCTTGAAGCACATGGTGTTCAGGAGCTTGCCACATTGATTAAGGGAAGGGATATCAGGCTTTGACAAGTTACACTGGAGGCTGAACATTGTCAGCTGTAGAGTACATGCTAGCACATATACTGCATGCATAAAAAGCTATTTATCTTTGTGAAGGGAGAAGCTGTGGCTGACTATAGGGAATTAATTTCCACAGATCTTTTGGGGCTTCTTGATGTGCATGTGGTTGGCATTGCTGCTGAATGCCTTTATGTTTCTCAGACATTGATGCTACTACTGCTGGAGTCAGAAAAAGAGATAGGCCACAGCGATGTTGTGCCTCATAGCTGGGGCTCTTGGGCTCAGAAGGTGACGTAGAGAGTTTTCCTGCAGATGGGGTGTAAAGGGCAGCATTTTGTGGCTGCACTGGGTCCTGCTCTGTCTGGCACACCAGTGCCTTCCCATACTGGACTGAATGGGGCAGAGAAAGGCATTTAAACTGGAAGTATTGAGCTAGAATTCAGAAAATCCAGATTCTGACACAGCCTTTCCAAGGATCTTACGCAAGTGACCTGGTTTCTCTGTGTCCTTTACCTCCTCACCATGGTGGGACTTTCTTGATCCCTTGTAGGACCCTTGTGTGAGGTAAATGAAAATACTGAGTTGCTGTGCTGGTGGGCACCATTTGTTTCCCTAAAGGGACAAACCTCCACTCTTACTTGTGGCATTATGGGGTTGATGCTGCTTCTGTCTCACCAAGCTGCCTGCGTAAGTTTGAGTAGCACAACACAGACAAGTATTGTGATGGTCAGAATTGTTTTTGGCAACTTCTTTTCTCCCAAAGATATCACATTTTCTTTTGCCGTTTCCTCCCACCTACCTCAAAATCTTGATGCAGGCAAATTCTCCAGAGGGCAAGACCTGGCGGGGATACAGACTTCCCTGAGCTGGGCAGTGAAGTGCAGTGACCTCCCTCAGGAATCCTCCCTCCTGTAAACATTTCCCTGAAGCCTCTCCTGGCTCAGACCCTTGCCTGTCCTTGGGGAGCTGTGTCAGCTCCAGCACCCTGCTCTGGACACAAAACTGCCACGCTGGTGCACTCCCACAGGAAGCTGAATGCTGTCCCTAAGCATCAGGACACTGTTACTGGATCATCTGAGCACAAGCTCACTGCCATTGGGAGCAAGGAGGAGCTTTCCCTACACGTTTGCCCTGGTTTTACACCTTTCCCTCGGTGCTGCTTCTGGCCGCTGCTGGACTGCTGGTCTGGCTCAGCACAGTTGTTCTTAAGTCAGTTTTAATAAGTGTGTTTGAAACAGAGATGGCTTGCTGGAGAAGTTGGTATCCTCAGGAATGCCGCCCTGTTGCACAGCATGCCTGTCGTGAGCATATGTCTGGCGTTGGGATGAAACCCACAGCACTGGCTGTGAGGCTGTGGTGTGGAGAAGGTTGCCAGCTGCCTGCAAAAAGCAGCTGATGGATCAGTGTTGCCAGTGGACATTGTCCCCTGTGTCATGGCCAGGAATTGGTACATAAGCTTGTGCTGTCCTTTTATAATAATCGCTTCTTTTATCTCCCTCTTCAAAGGTGGCTTTGCATACAAGACCAAGAGCAAAACCATAGCTCATTACTTGATTGCATAATTACATTTTGCTACAGGGTAACTTGGTTATGGAGGTAGTTGATGGATCAAGGTCAGCAGTGGGGCTCAGGTCACAAATGGGCGGAAAAAAGGCTGGGAACTTTTTAGTGCAGAATACCACCTTGTTGGCATCTTTTGCAGCTCAGGTTAGGTTTTTGTGGCCCTGCTGCTTGTGGCCTGTGGCCTCACAGGCAAGATGTGGTACTTTTCACATGGTCGTGAGGTGGCCAGCAGCAGCACCATGGCTGGATGGCTGGTGGAGTGCAGGCAGTCGGTTCGTTTGAAGAGCCCGCTTGCCTGCCTTGCAGAGCCTTTCCGCAGGAGTCCCTCAAGACCTCTGAACCTGATGTGTGTGTCACGGGGGGCTTTGGGCTACATTTTGGTTGGAAAGCAGATCTGTAGCTCTTGGAGCAGCTGGTTTCTGGAAGAACTTTGTGGTATGAGTTGAGGGGAGAAGAAGTTGGAGGGTTATAAATGGAGCTTGGTTGAGAACTGGCGGTGTGCTGTAGCAAGGACTGATCAAGTAATTCAGGGAACCTCTTCGACACTGCATGCTCTCTGTCCTGCTGCACTGGAGCATGGACCATGCTGTACCATGGCAGCTGGTTCCTAGATGTGGTCATTACTGGGTGCACAAACTGGTTTTTCCCCCAATCAAAAAATAGGGGAAAGAAGGAACAAAAGGCTTTAGTGTACATCAAGACTTGTAAAAATGAATGTGCGTCCCTCAGAACAGTAACTGAAAGTAAATCATGCAACAAAGTTTATGGAAGTTGAGGCCTTCACAACAACCTAGTCTTTCTACAGACTTCCAGAGCCTGATATGAATAAATAATTTAATGCCTGTGAATGTGAATGCTGCTGGTTTTGAATCTCGGGTCTTACCATATTAAACCCTACAACCAGCTCTGCCCTCAAGGAACATTCTTTCTGCAAGGGCTTTGTATCCATTCAAACGTTATCTGCATCCTCTGAAGAGGCAAGAGCTAAAAAAATGGCTTTTGAAAATGTGTAGCGCCAGGATTATCACGTCTCTTTTTTATCAAATTTACACTAACGAAAAAAACAAAAGAACAAAACCCAAGACTTTTCAATATCAAAGTTAAATTTAGAAAGTGGACTTTTTAACATATCCTTGTCAGTTGAAAGCTTATTTTTTTAATGACCAGCTTAAAAAGCAAAATCTCACAGCTTTCTATTGTATTTTTTTTTTGTGCCTCAGATGCCTCATATTTTTTTACTGCCCTCTTCTAAGTAAAATGATCCCCATGGTGCTCTTTACTTTCTTGTGTGTTCCTCTAAGTTCATGGGCTTGTTGCATGTGTTCTGTGTGGGTGTTAGCAGTTTGCTAATATGCTTTGGTTAGGTCAGTAGAGGTGCAGTAGTGTAAAACCAGTAAATGAAGTCCAATGATTTTATAAGTGTTCTGCCGCTTGCCCGATTGAATTTCTGCTTCACAGGTTTTCACCTTCCATATGCTCTCCTGTTGTGAAATGTGCTGACAGTCATTCATGACTACGCTGTTCATTGCCCTGTGTGACGCATTTGGAGAGGGTGGGACACTGTGTGCCTGTTGCTGACACCAACACCATGACTATAGGGGCAGAAGTGATTGTTTGGGTCCATTAGTATGAATGCATCCTCAGATAACAGAGTTTTGCTAAATCATCCTGCTTGCATGAAGTCCCTGCCTTTGGCTGATTGACTTAAATCAGACACTTGGGGACAGGTTATCTTTGGGTCTTTTTCTCCTAGCACCAAGAAGTTATGTTCCCACAGGGATTCTAATCTTCTCCTTAGTTTCCCTTGTTATGAAAGTGATCATATCCATTTTAATTGAAACATTCATGAAGCAGTGTTTATTCCTTGAACGGAATGTGTAGTCTACCTTTAATGACTCTTAGACGATCCAATTCTGCTCTTGTTGCTGCACTAATGATTCAAGACTTAGCACTGATGAAACCATAAGAAAACCATGAAATATTGTGGATAGTAAGAAAGGGCAGTTATGCCCATGAGAAAATGGTTTCTCTTTTGTGGTATTTTGGGGTTCTTTTGTGGTGTTTTTTTTTTCCTCCCCCTGTTCTGGAGTAGCACAGAAGAAAGCACTAACAACACGTTCCTTCTTCAGTGATGTCGTTAGGACAGCCCTGAGGTTTCCTTTCCCCTCTCAACATGTTTGCTAGAACAGATTAACAAGATTTCTTTAAAGTTTATTGTGCTAAGAAAAATATTTTTGAACCTCTGAAGGATCCAGCTGTGACAGGTAGTAAACTCCAGGCTTTCTCCAAGCAAGGTACCAAGATTCAAATAGGCAGGCTTAACAACTGACCTTTTTTGTTGTTTTGGCTAATGTAGGTGTTTCTCTTTGTGAATGTTGGTGCTAAGTGCTTTTCAGAAGGCTTCTTGTTCCTATATCCATTGAGGCAGCGAGGCATTTCAGATCATAAAGGAGCAATTTGAAGTGCAAACTCTGCATGGTAGGAAAAGAGGACTTTGTGTGCAGGGCCCTCAGCTCCTTTTAAGGATCACCAATGTGCGGTAGGCTGCTGATATTTCACATCTATCACATACCTACTTTATTATACGCTGTTGCAGTAAGCCAACTACCCCAGCCAATCCTGGGATTAGTGTTTTCATTCAGACCAGGACTGCACTTTTGGTGTAGTCCCTCTAAGTCACCCTTACATACAGCTCTTTGATTTGCACCACAAAGCAGTTTTAGGCTTAGAAAACTAGATTCCTTTTGGATTACTAAACTGGAGGGTGCCCTTTGGGAGTGCACCTAAAGTGCCAGATACTGAGACCATGGGACCAGGTGGCAGCTAGGCCAGACAGAACCCATCCTGAAATGTGTACAGTGCAAGTGTCCGGCCCTTGCCACCAACAGTTTCACTCTACACATTCGGTCCGGCATTGTAAACATAGCCTCTGTAAAATACAATCAAATGTCTACAGATTTGATTGTAAACCCTGGATCTCACTGAGACTGCATGCTGCAATAAGTAGCTACAAATAGGAAATAATATTTTTTAACTCTGGATTGCTTTGTTGATGTATTTTGGGTCATATAATTTAAAGACAGTTGCACAGTCTTCTGTATACTGGTAACACAATAAAATGGTCTCCTGCTTTCCTGTGCATTGTGCCAAATAGAGTTAGTGTATTATATTACTCTCTCTAGAGTGACTATATTGTCTTAGATTGGAAGTTGCAGTCATTAGTTGGCTTCTGAACAGGATCAGATGCCAAAGCTAATCTGAGTTCTCTAGCAAAGTGTGCAACAGAGTGAAAAATTTCACTACAGCCACTACTGCAAAATCCCTGATGGTATACTTCCATCTGTCTGATTCTTGGGAAGCAAAGCATCCGCTACAATGGGTCACTTGGCTGTGTATGCTGGAACAGTCGGATCTAAGCTGAGGCATAGTTTGGGTCCATTCAAAATGTGTGTGCATTGTCCATGGGTTATTTCACATCAAAAGAAATCTAACAGAAAAAGAACAAGTCAAGTTGTCAGCACATATGTATTGTGAAAATGCATTCAGGGTAAATAAGCCCAGTCTTCTCTGTGACTTTGTTTTGGGCAGTGAGATTTATCAGCTCGTTCAGGCTTTGCAGAGATACTGTGGCCAATATGTGGATGGGACTTCTTTTCACAGCAGAGCTGGCTGATTTTCTAAATTCCCAGAAAATAAATGAACGATGGGCACTGCACTTTAAGCCAAACACTTTATTTCTTCCCTTTCTCTTGCAAAAATGTTCTGAGAAGCTAGAGGCTCACTCATTCCTCAGGCTGAATATCCCTCTGTTGTGTACAACCAAAGACAGGCTCTTCATGCATAATGAGCAATTTAAGGAATGTTAGATGAGATGCTAGCTCAGATCATCTGGCTCAAGGACATGGAGCCAGGAGGAGTCAGGTCCAGTGGAGGAGCCTGCTCTCAGGAATTAAAATCCAATGTCTCAGTTAAATGACAGGTGCTCACCAGCAAGCTCTCCCCACTGGCAGTCAGTAATGCTCAGGACCAACAGAAATGGGCCTGCAACCCCTCTTCACAGTCTTCCTTTATAGCACATACCCACATTTGCTGGTGGTTGGGCTGGTGAGAAGAGGGGTTTGGAGTCTTGGGCATGTGGTTTGCTTGGGTGTGGTAAAGCAGCCCCCAGCAGAGATAGGACAAGCACCTCAGGGTCACCCTGGCAGATTTTAATGAAGCACCATTGACCTTTTTTGCTGGCTTTGTCAGCAGAAACATTGCTGGGAATCCAGGCTCTGAGGCACAGATCTCGGTGGGTTCCCTTTGGCTCTCCCGGTGGGCAGCAGAGCTGGCCTCCACCCAAGAATATGCCATGAACCTTTCCTTTCTTCTGTGTAGGCGCTGCAGCAGCTGGTGCAAGGGGGAGGGAAAAGCCACATAAATTGTCACACTTCATAACGTTTTGTCTTGGTTGTAAGATCCTGCCTGTCGAACACCAGATCGCCCCAGCCTCAGCTGATGCTTTAGACCACAGGGCTTGCTCTTCAATGGCCAGTTGTAGCCGACCTGTCAGTAAGCTGTCAAAATATTAATAATTTAGCACCACTCATTTTCAGAATGGAAGTTTTAGCAGCAAAAAAATTGAATTTCCAGCCCTGGTCGTGACAGCTCTGAAATTGGTTTAATGCAGGAGAGATCTTTCCAGCATTAGGAAAGATAGGGAGAGTGTTGGAGATTGTGTGTTTCCACCAAGTCTCGTGGTTTGAATTTAAGAGTCAAAGCAAAGAGGCTATCTCAGTACATCAGCAGCTTATGGTTGTAATAGGCCTGGTGAGCTCCTTGGCGCGTCCTCTTATCTTCTGCCCACGTGACGTGTTACTTCAGAAAATGAACTACACAGAAAATTGGGCGAAGGCCATTTTCTTTCTCTGGACCTACACCCCGTGCAGGGCTGTACGGTCCGGTAAGGACAAGCACTTTTTTGTCTGCGTGCTAGAACATCGTCCCACCGAGATTCTGCCTTGTGAGGACTGGGACTGGCTCTCAGTCCCCTTCTCCCTGACATTGTTATAACGCATTATTTCATTTATGTCAGAAAGGGAGGGAGTTTGCCTAAGAAACTGAACTGGAACCCAGGGGAAATAAGTTTCTCTACTAGCTCTGACACCTCTTGTTTTATGGAACACTCAGCAAGCTGACTGGTCTGTCAGTGCTCAGGATCTCAGCACAAAAATGTAGAAGAGACCTTCCCTGTACTGCTGTCGTGGTGAGGGCATTTTCACTCAAGACCCAAAGCATTTGCACTCTGGTTTGAGCCTTTGAGGATAACTTTAATATAAATAATAGAATGATAAATTTAATATTGACTGCTAATTTTCCACTATGGGGTTTCTTTTGACTATCAGAAGAAAACAGTGTCATGTTTATAAATGCATAATCATTATTTTAGTTTATACATTGATATTGTGATCAACCCTAATAAAAATAGCCATATCACAAAAGTAACCAATGGCCACAAATAAATTTATTGTGCCCTGTGCTCAGGCTCAAATTGATGCCAAGAAACTCTCTTTGGCCCCATAGAGAGATCACAGGTTTAAAGCATCCCATCTGGCCGTGTTTCTAGGGTTCTGACATTATTATTTTTCTTCATAGTTATTTCAGGCTTTAGCAGATGAGGCAATATGATGCTAATTTAGGAAATCTGTTTTTCTTGTATGCAACTAAGATATCTTCATCTTGGCCCATCTTGTCTCATGATCATTATCTCTGAATGCAGAGATATATTTCTGGATACCATCTTGGAGTAAGCAGAGTTGATAACATTGCTACCGATTTCAGGCACATTGTCAGAAAAACAGAATGTAGAGAAGACAATGGATGAGTTGGGATTCCCAGGTTAGAAATTATCCTGGGGTTTCACCGGATCCCCAGGCTGCCAGGAATGCGATACCAAGGCCAATGCTGTCAGAACCTTCCCCCGCTACCCTTCATAGGAAGCAGTTGCTTTCCTAGAAGAGTGATGCTGAACTGGATGGGCCAAGTGCCATATGCTGAGATCACTACTCTAGTTCATAATAGCTCCACATTTTAAAAGACTTTAAAATTCCAGCTTGCAGTGAGATCCAAAATAAAAAAAAAAAAAAAAAATCAGTCAAAATCCAAATATACCTTATATTTTAAAAAGAAAGGATTAAAATTTTCTCCTGTCCAATCATGGATTTGAATTTGGGGTCCGTCATTAAGAAAAAGTAAAGAAAAGGACAAAATATGACTTGCTCTGTGTGCCGCATCAGTGAGCTGCTCGAAGTGCAGGCTTCCCTGGATAACGCTGTACACAGAGCTGTGCAGTCATTGGTACCCAAATCTTACTCCCGGATCGTGTTCTCTCCCTCAGCCTACCCAGGCTCTCTAGGGAGGTGTGGAAGTGAGCAGCCTGGCTTGAAGAGTCATCCCAAGTTATGTTCCTGTCAGCACTCGTTAAGCTGAAAGCTGCGTTCCTATCAGGATTGCATGAGCAGCTCACCAAAGGCCCATGCAGTGCATTTGGGCATTTTTATCTTTATGAAATACTCCATAAAAATGCACCTGCACGGTGGACAGGCCAAGAGCTGAAAGCAGAACACAGTACTGAGGTATGGTGGGATGGACAGGTCCGAATTTGGATCCCCAAAATTCATTAGATTCATCTTCTTTGTAGCCAAATGTGAGACTGTAGCTTGCGTGGATCTATACGAGCTCATTTTGGTCTAGGTAACCAGTTAGTTGGGGCAGGATGGAGCTCAGCATCTCTTGCAGAACCTGCCACGGGTTTGGGTCAACACTGTGCTGTGTGCCCGGGCAGATGTCCTTGCTGCTGCAGGGTTACCTTGGGCACATCCATGCTGCAGTCATACCTTTGTCTCCAGCATTCACAAACTTCCTCTGTGGTGATGCGAATAATTTAATTAGCCCTTGAACATGAAAGGTGCTTTAGGACAGCTTGTGTCCACATATAAAGATCTGAAGCTGAATTACAGAGGCTTGTCCAGCACTTGATTTTTTTGCCTGTCTAGGAATACTGGGTCAGCTCTCAAGACTTAGCAGACCTGCACTCCACCTCTAGCTTGGGTGTTTTAAAGTGAAGCTGACAAATACATACCTTGAGTACAGAGAGTTCCCACAAAAGTGAGGGCAGATAGCCTTCTAGTTATATTTTTCAGAGGCAGTAAGTTAGATTAGCTTGCTAATGCTGCTTCTCAGCTTGCAGAGCTGGGGACCAGACCTGCATGGGTGGTGATTTTTTTTGAAAATGTGCTCCCTCCAGCCCACAGATGGTTCTGGCCGAGTCTGAATACTTGCAGATACCATATTGTCTCATCAAGTGAATTTCTGCTCTGCAGCGGGGCTGTACACTCCCATGTAGCAGCTTGTTATTTTAAAACATATCTGCTCTCTCCTGTTTCTAAAAGGCCACTGAAAAGACTTGTCACCAATCTCTTATGAAGCTAGAAGGGGGAGGAAAAGTGGAGTGTGAACAGTAGAATATCACCTGCCATCTGGACAAAGATGCGATGAAATTTAAAGTTTGGATGCACATTTGCGGGTTTTGATCACATGCCAAGAGAGAGCACAGCTACAATTATTTTAAAGCGTTTCCAGACAGGCACAACCCTAGGTCATGGAAGAAGCTACAGTGAAGCAGGAGGACACTGAACTCCGTCAGGCTGTACACAAGGCGTCATTGCCTGCGGGAGTGCTGCTGTGGTCTGCCTAGGGCTCGCCCTGTGAACAGCACCTACATGGTTAAAGACCTGTCCTGGGAATAAGAGCATTCCAGGATCCGGTGCTGTGGTATGAGGTTTGTGGTCACAAATGCTCAGATACTCCAAGTCATGTTTAGTTTCTGAACTTCCACAGGTTTAAACGGGAGTTGGGCATTTGCATTTCATCTAGGAGCCCAGATGTCTTTGAGAATCTGGTGCCTTTGTTTATCCACGCAGGTCTACGTGCCTTGATACTGGTGCTGAACTCGGTGCTGTTGGCATCAGAGGGGTGTTGATTAAACCCTGCCCTGGCTGAGGTCAGTGAGGAATGTAGAAGGGGCTTTACTGGGTAAAGAGCACCATAAAGCAGATGCTCTTCTGCAATGCCGTCCTTTCCCCTGGGATGGAGCAGCGCTTCTGCAGACGTAATGAACACGATCCAGTCGCTCCATGGTCTGCCTCCGCAACCACAATGAAATGTCGTTGCTGATATTTATGATTCCTGCTTAATATCTTTTAAATGACTGGATGAGCTCTAAGTATTAACACTAACATCAGTAAGTATCCCGAGCCAGATTCTGTGGGAGGGAAGCCTTGCCGTGCCATAGACTTTGGGGCAGCTTAGTGCTTTTATCCCTCTCAGTAATTGTGCAGAGCATAAAAGAGAAACCCGTAAGTGCTGTAAACAAAGGAAAATGGTTACTCTGGGAGTGTGTTAGTTAGATGTTTCAACACTCATAATTAACATCCCTTTCCTAAACTGTGGTACAAAGTACCTGCAGAATGGGCTTTTTGTTTTATTGTGCTAGTTTCAGTGACTAAATTTATTAAGTCATTAGGTTTGCATGTGAATGTGTATATTTGCTATTCTCCTTTGGGTTATAATAAAAGAGGATCTTTACATGTACAAAAAAAAAAAAAAAAGCTATCTTTATTTATCTGACAATTTTGAGAATGTTTGTATTGCTTACCATTTCCCTACAAACAAGTGGCCCAGTCCGGGGCGATGCGAGGATCAGCTGAGTTTGAATACAACAAACGGTGACAGTCATCTTCAAGCTTCCTGGCTGCCCCTGAGTGTTGCATGTGGAAACCTGTCACCAATTCTGCCATGGTCTGAGGACATTAGGGGCTTCTGTGCCAGCCAGAGGTTGGACTAAATGAACAAGGAAGCAGATCACTCACCTTCTGTGATCAGAACCCAGGAGCACCATGCTGTTGCTTACAGGGCACCCTTTCTTTGCATCTGCTGGCTGAGGGTGCTCAGGGTGCCGGTGGTGCTTCCAGCCTGGCATGGGCAGGGGCTGGCACTGCTCTCGTTTGCTCGGAGCACCACCAGGGCTATCCGCTGCCCTGGCAGCGCTGTGACTGCACCGAGGCAGTGACACCATTGGACTGGCATTTTTTGAAGGAGCCAAGACATCTGAAGGTGGCAGTGCATTCCCCGAATACCCTGCAGCCTCCCTTCACAGGTCTGGCAGGGATGCTTCCCCACTGTCTGTGGAGCTTCTCCAGCTTTACAGAAGTGCAAAGGAGAGTCCAGTCAAACTTACTGTGTTCAAGGCCAAGAGGCTGGGTTAGATTTACCTGACCAGGGCAGGGGAAAGCTAAGGTAGGTTAGAAGAAAAATACCTGTCCTCTCCCGGATCGCCCCCAGCCTATGCTGGGGCACAGTCTTTATGTAACTATTTATAAATATAAATTTTTATATATATATATAAAAAATTATATTAACATAAAATTCTAAAAAATTATTTATAAATATAAAAAAATTAAAGACTGTTCTGGAGGGGCAGATAGGGCCAGATATTCCCAACACCTCCCTGAAGGACTGGACTGGCCCAAGTGATACAGAGATTAACTTGTGCCTGGCAGTCCCATCCACATTTCCATCTACAGATGGCAGGAGACTTTACTGGGATCAAGGATAAGTGAAGCATCTTGTTTTTCTGAACCAGAAATGGTTTTTGGGGCCATTTGTGGTACCTTGTACCCTCTGTGAGCAGGTCTGACATGCTGAATCCCCAAATGGCAGTTACATCGATACAACTGCCTTTGATTCAGTGTCATTGAATGTGGTCTCCCTAATTTTCTGTGTGGTAGTTACCATTTTTTTTCTAGACTGTGCAATTTCCAATAGAACTAGACTTAGCATAAACAAGACCTATGTTTGTTTTTCAAAGCAAATCTAATTACTCATCTTACTGGAATTGCCTTTTGTTTAAGGGATTGGATTGAGATACAGAAAATAAGTTGCAGGCAGATGCTAATCAGTTTGCATGTAAATTACTAACATTTCATGCACGTTTTTAGTTTAACAATTAGAAAAAATTGCCTTTTCAAACTTCTTTCAGTAATATCTATAGACATTGGACAAAATACCTCAGGCTCTAAATCTCCAAATAGTAAACAAATAAATGTACTTATTTACTTTGTATGCAAAAATAATTTAGTCAGAGGCACATATTTCACATGAAGATAAAACCAGGCAGATTTCCTTTTTTTTTTGCTCCAGATCACAAGCCTACTCTTTAATGAGGAGAACTGGTGGGTTTTCTGAGTGAGCTGAGTTCATGACGGTGTTGACAGGGAACCAAGAGCGCTGTGGAGTTTGCAGAAAATTTCTTTCTTTGTTTAAAGACTTAAAAAAGACTGGTGATTAAAAGATGGAGCCGTCTGTCCTCTCACTGTCTTGTATCTGGTCATGCTATTTCTGTCAAGGAGAGGGCTGGGAAAATAATTGAGTGGGGTTCATTATAAGCCAGTTTCAAAAGGTCCCTGCACCAGCTGAGAGAGTGAAGATGCTCCTGACTCCAGGGCTTAACCACGCCGTTACCTCTGGAGGAGCATGTCCTTATGTCCTGTCAGAAGCATATGGCAGGGACAGCCTGAGGATCCCTTTGCTGGTTTTACTGACTCTGTGTCTATGGGGTGAAGAGAAAGTATTGGACCCCAGGGCTGCCATCTAGCATATTTCATCAACACTGAATTAATCTTAAAACCAAAATCAAACAAAACCAAAAAGCTTGCATGCCCCGGAGGTCTGGCCAATAGATCAGTAATTTTCCAAAAGTACCTTCAGTTATTTCAGATTTCAATGTGTGCAGCAGTGGCTGCTATGAGCTGCTTTATTACTGAGAAGCCTGTTACGCTCATCTGCACTTCCCTTTCTTCCCAGCTCTTCTCAACCCAAGAGAACTGAAACAGCAGTTCCCACCTGGTTCAAAATAATTGCCACAATTAACTTTGACAGTTAAAGCATGTAGAGAGGTTCTACCATTAATATCCCAATAGCCTTTTGTTATTGGTAGCCTTGAAGCATTCAGCAAAAGGCACGTGCAGAAACTAAGTGACAAGATGTAGCTGAAGGCTTGGTGTTGACCACCAAGAAGATATCAACGGAGAAGAACATAAGGGTTTGCATGTTAAACAGATTCAGAGGACACTCCAAATATCCCCAGGCAGTGCTGGGGAGCGTGGCCTGTGGCTTCTTTGTCTGTCCCATCTCCTTTCTGGTCAGCTGGTTTTTCCTTCTCCATCCTCTTGCTCATTGTGTCACATCTGCACATAGTAGTGCCCGTACCAAAGATTTCTGGTGCTCAAAACCGTGAAGACCCTGCGGTGTGTCGGTTTGGTGGTAGGATGAATGGCTTCCCAGCGTGTGTTTGTCCCTACGTGGTACAGTGGGTCACTAGCTGATGCTGTGATATACAGAAGAAAAAGGTTGATAATAATGATTAAAATGGTATTATTTAATCAGAACTTAGCTGTCGAATCCGTGGGGTTTCTAATCTGCCGAATGGACAGAGCTGGGCTGTGTCTTGGTGGCGTTGCCATGGTTGGTGTCCTGAAATGCTATTTCAACTGAATTGTGGGGGATGAGGGGGAATCAACCAGCCAACTCAAAAGAACAATGGGACAGTTTTGTTTGCTTGGAAATCACTATTTTTTTCTTTCTTTTTTAAAAAAATCTTCATTAGGTTGATGTCTTTAAATACATTTGCTTTAAAATAATGTACTCATTTTGCTGCTTTATTGGTACAAGTAGATATACAATACGGCATCTGCTTTTATGAACAACTACTGCATGTTGTAAAATTGTATACTGCCGTAATTTTAAGATAGCTGTTTCTCTGAAAACTTGATTTTCAATAACGTTTAAATAAAATCTGGATATTTTTTTTCTTTCTGAAACAACATTTTCAAAATGCGTTAGTTTTTGTATTTCTTCTTTATTGAAAATAAAAAAATAGTCTTTGTTCTGTGCTGAAATTACAGCAGACATTGAATATCCAGATTTCTCACACATGGTAGATTCCACGCTTTGGTCAAGTTGGTAGCAATCCTTCACAGCCTACCAACTTCTCAGTCCCCTAAAGGGAATTTTCTTGATAAGTTTTTATTGATGGGATAACAAGGGCATGGGATGGGGGATTGAGTTACCCAGTTTGGGTTCAGAGATGCTCTCCATCATGGGGCCTGGCGCCAAGGAGAGCCCCTGAGCCAGCGGGTCGCAGGCAGCCGCGGCAAAGCGCCTGGCTCCTGGTGACTGCCTCTGCTGAGGCAGGACAAAGCCTGGAGGTAAAGAGCAGATTTAAGGAGTGCTTAAACACTGATCTTTTGGGAAGCTACTTCAAACACTGTTCTATAGTGCTCTAAGTCATCTAAATCTCTCTTAACTTGTTTCACTCTCTTCTTAAAATATTTATTTCTCTGGCAAGGAAGACTCCCTCAGATAGGGCAAAATAACCTGTTGGGCTGAGGGTGGTTTTATCTGTGCACTAATGATTGATGCAAACTTCACATGCGCAGCACTGCTTCACACTTTCTGCTGTGCTTTATCTTCTGTGGCTTCAAGCCTGCCTGGCTCTGTAGGTCTGTTGCACGCTGGATTTATTGTCAGACCAGCACCACTTTATATAACCCCCAGAGCACTTGGGAACACACACCTGAGTGTTGCTGAATGTTCAAAACATTCACTCATAAATGAAGTCTGCAGGAAATATGTGGCATTGCTTCGGATGCTTTGCTGAGCTGTTGGTCATGGGTTTTCCATTAGCAAGGTTGGAGAACCTTGGAGAAGTCCCAAAGACTTCCGAGTGGCAAGGGCTTGGGAGAGAGCATTGCTTGCTTGTAATGGCACCTGCCTTCACTCGCAGCACTCTGAGATACCTTCTCTGAGTCCTACAAGAAGGGATTTTGTTGTTAAAACAGTTTTTCTTCAGAAAAGAGTTTTAAAGAACCCAGTGGGAGCATTTGTTTGGCCAAGATGAATTTTTGCTGAAAATCAAAGTCTGGGGAAAAAAACCAACACAACAACCACCATGTCTTTCTCAGTGAAGGTTTGGGAGCCTACTGCCACAGAGTCCCCTGGCCAGCCAGCTCTTTAAAATAGGTTTAATCTTTACCTGTTGTTAAAATCTTGAAAAGTACTGGGACGTTAGAAGTCTGTAGGGAGTGTAGTTTCCCCCCTGAGACTTCATGCAAAGCCAGCGCAAGTGGCAAAGGCACAGCCACCCCCACAGCCGGCACAGGCTCAGGGGATGTCTTGGACAGACCCATGTGTCCTCCATTCCTGAGCAGCTGTGGAATCAGTTCTCGGTATCTGAAGAAATGCTTGTGTCAGAAATCTTTAAAATTACTTCTTTCTCTTTATTGAAAGATTTCCAGGCTTTGTGCCAGCATTTCCTGTGGTCGCTTTTCAATACAAATAGTTTACTTGCTTTGGTACTCCCTTTTCTCTGAATCCATTTGAATGCCCCTGACAAACTGCCTTTTACCTGTAAGAATTTGAAGCCTCCTCAATATTTTAGACAACAACTATTGCACATTTCTTGCCCATCACAGGGGAGGTAAGAGCAAAACCAGGAGAAGGCGTTGGGAGCAGCAGATGAGCAGCAAGGCTGTGTCTGCTTCTCATCTCTCTTGGTTTTTTATTTTGCTTAGTGTTTCAGTCTAAATCCTGGCAAATTCCTGACTTTTCCTGCACATTTTTCAAGCCCGTTCACTGTAGGCTGTTATGCAAACCACAGCTCTGCCGGGGAAGGAGAGCCTTCCCTTTCAGTGGGGAGTTCTCTAGATGTCTGTTGTCGCTGGGAGCTGGTATTGCTGATGCCTGTTGTTTTCTATTGTTAAACTAACCGCAGTGTGTGACCGTCGTGTATCGCTCAGTGGTGCCTGATTTACGAGATCAGTGATTAATTCCTTCCATTGCTTTTTCTTCTTTCTCTGTCACTGCAGGATGTTTTCACACCAGAGTGCAAATTTAAGGAGTCTGTCTTTGAAAACTACTACGTTATTTATTCTTCCACGCTGTATCGGCAGCAAGAATCCGGACGAGCGTGGTTCCTGGGACTCAATAAAGAAGGTCAAATTATGAAGGGAAACCGAGTGAAAAAAACCAAACCCTCATCACATTTTGTACCCAAGCCCATTGAAGGTATGGAATCTGCATGCTCCTTCCGACAGTGGGGTATGGGGAGGGGGAGTTTGCGTCTTCTGTTTTGGGGCTTCTGAGCCGCACGACCAGAAAGCAAGGACAGTATTTGTAACATTTCAGCAAGGTGCTGGGCTGCACTGTTAGCATTTCATCTGCTTTCCTTCCTATATAATAAGCTTTGAGCATCATCCCGAAGGGGTTTGTCAGCTTTGGTGTGCTAAAGGATGAATTTAAAAGCCCAGCAACATGAGGAGTTGCTGGGAAAGGAAAGCAGCCCTCGAGCGGCCAGCAGATCAAAAGGCGTCTGATCCCGCAGTGACCGTAATGTTGTGTTCTCTGTGACTCTTTTCCCAGCATCATTCAGTGTGTTTCCAGTCCTATGTAGAGCCAGTAGAGGTAGGATTGATCTCACCCAATTTTAGACTTTGACACTCTTGTTTATGGTACCAGAAGAGAAATCAGTCCGACCAGCACAGCTGTGGATGTACTTCATATGTTTACCCTAAGATGACTTAAATCTGTTTTTTCTCATATGTAAAGACATCCTAGTTAGTCACTGGGGGGTAGAGAAACCTTATCATAAGTGTCCAAAGTTAGATGAGATGCTGTCATGCCATATGTCTTCATCACAGCATGAGGCTTCAGTGGAAGTCACAGAGTTGAAGTTTTTCCCTCCGGCTGTTGACAGCACGCTACTGAAGTGTGCACAGGCTTGTGCCAGGGCATTTTGCTTTTTATGGGCTGGCCCCTGATAAATGGAGAGATGTAGTGTGGTGAGCCTAGTACTTAACGGGTACTAACTTGATTTGGGAAACAAGGAGACCACTGCTTTTCAATCCCCAAACTAGGCACACCTTTTTGACCCCACCTTGGACCTGCCAGTAGCCGCCTCAGGGACCACAGCATCCTAGGGTTGGCCGCAGCTGCGTGGCTCTGTGCCCCTCTCACTACCCTCGTGTTGTCTATGGGGACAGGGTTGGGTGTGTGGAGAGAAGGAATGAACTGGTGCTTTCCTGACAGGTACCACTCGCAAGTGGTGAATGCCACAGCTAAGTCCATGCACTAACAGCTGCTCTAACCGCTTCCCCACTAAGGTGCAGGGGCAGACAAGTGTGGGTGTGGGTGAGAAAGGCCAGTTGAGGAAGGCAGGCTGAAATCACCTGTTGGACCACTGAAGCAAAGTGCAATGAGGGAAATTCAACGCAGCGTTCCCAGGGTATCTGTGGCCTTTGCACAGGAGATGGAGATGGTGGAAAAGCAGAGAATGGCCTGGAGCTGCTTGTCCTGTGCTTGTTTTCAACAGCTTTTCTGCAGCCAGAAGCCTTTTCTAGTTTATCTGAGACATTAGTGGGATTGGTGCCCTAAGCCCTCATTGAGTTTTGCTAAGGGCAAGGCATGGCGTCAGTCACCAGCTTCTCTTCTGTCTCCTCCTCTCCTGCCTTGGCTGGGAAGAGAGTCTTTTGAAGGTGCTAGCTTTTACAGCTGGGTTTCCAGCTCCTTCTGGTATTTCTTTGCTGCCTGGCTGGGTGTTGGCACTCATCAGTGGGGTTCCTTTGAATCCAGGCTTCTTCTTTGATGTGTTGTGTGTGTCGTTTGCTGAATGGCTCCGTAATAGTCTTCTGCATGCATTAAACTAGCCATTCCTGTGGCTTTCCTTGTGGAAAGACATGCCTTAATAGGGGTGCCTGACCCACAGTGGAGTTCTCATTGCAGCAAATGCCACTCTGGGTTTCATTTTGAAACACCCAGCCCAGCCCGAGAGCTTCCCTTTCCTGCAGTTGCATCCTCCCACACTTGCTTCAATCACAGCTGTCACATAACCTCCCGAGCGAGTGAGCGCTTTGGAAGTTGGCAGCCAAATTAAGGGCTCCTCCACTCCTTCCCTCCTCCACATGCTTTGCAGTCAGCCTCTGTGAGTGCTGCTGCATCAAAGAGCTGGCAGTCTCCCAAGCCAAGGCACGTGTCAGCTTCCCAAAGCATTCAGCTGTCTGGGACTGTGACTCCAGATGGAGGACTCTGTTCCCAAGCCTAAGATTCATTGTAGGTAGCAGAGGCTGGTGGGGAGGGCTGGAGTAAAACGCGCTCAGCTCCACGTGACTTCTCTGTGCTGCAGCCATCAAAGTCTCCGCAAGCAGAGATGTTACAGAAAAGGGGCAATTCCCACCCTGTTTTAACAGCTTCTTTCTCTTTGTCATGTCTCTAAGGAAGTATTGAAAGCGCTCCCCCGCTATATTTCCATGCCCCTTCTGCTGAATGGTGTGGCATGCCACAGCATGTAGGCTTTGCTGCTTATTCGGGCCAATATTTTACAGCTTCTGTCTGTGGTAACGCACTCAGGTTTCATTTTGCTCCAGCACCACCACCAGCATTAGCCCTGATGGCTGACACAGTAATGTATGCAAGGAGGATCTGATCCCCTGGGAAGGGGAGGTGTTACATACATTGCTAGGAATCACTTCACCCACCACTTCAATGGCAATTATCTCTGAGATGAAACTTCCCAGTTGTTTGCCATGTGCAGAAAAATTATGCAGCAGCTTAGTGAAGAGAACGTTCGCAGGGAAGGGAAACACAAAAAAGCCCAGACTGCTGCCAGAGTTTATTTGGCTCCCACTGCTTCGTACTGTTTTCTGAATTCAGAAGTCCTCTCCTCAAAGTTGCAAATGGGCAGTAAGCTAATAAATAAATATAAAATACTTTTCCAGATAATTTCCAATGACTACATATGCGTTCATGTGCATCTATATACCCAGTGGTATCTGTGCATGTATGTGTGTTATTTATGGCTTTTAGCAGCTACAGCTTTATGCTGTGCTAATCCCGCAGAGTGTTTGGCTCCTGTAGGTTGTCAGGATGCTGGAGGTGTTCTGTGCAGAAGTCGCTAGATACCAACTGGAAATGTTTTGGGTTTGGGTTGGTAGGAGGGGTTTTTTTGATGTAGTATAGGTAGGATTTGTTTGGTTTTAGAAATAGCATTAAGCTTAATCAATATGAAAGCACAAAGAACTTATAAAGTAATAACAGAGGAAACGTTAAGTTCCTCTCCCGTCTGTGCGCAAGCAAAGCCAAGGCAAACAGCCTGGCAGGCAGCAGTTGATGTACTGTGTGGTGCCAGCTTTGGTTAAAAACACACATACGCAACACATTTCTTTTGATATTTTTATTTCTTTTCACTGATCGTTCAAGCTAAATGAGCCCTTAAAGTGCAGACATATAGATTGAACCAGACTGCATAAGAAATTAGCTTCAGTATAATCGTCACTTGGAGACCAGACAATCTTTTAAAGCAATTTCAGGCTCTTTAAGTATCTGTAGTGATTAGTGCTGGACAAACACTACCATCCATAGTGCCTCTTGTTCTTTCAAACATATCTCAAACAATGGGAGACTTTTCCAGTCCCTTAAGTGAGAATTCTATCAGATGCTTATTGTGCTCTGTTATTTATATTTCCTTCTCCTTGAAGACATCATTTCCAGATTGCTCTCCCAAAAGAGCTACATTTCATCTCTCACCTGGCCCAAGCCAGAATGCTTTTGGGGTGACAAACCTGGCCACAAAAAGCAGAAGACAATTCTTCCTCCATCTGAGTCAGCAGAGCTGCCCCTAACTTCAAACTCATGGGGCTTCAGCCCCCATGACGTGAATATGTCTCAGATATGAAGGTGACCTGATAATGACTAATCTGATCCATTTATTACAAACGATTAATACGTGTGTGCAAGGACAGCAGCCAGATCTTTCCCAGTGTTTTTTCCCAGGGATGCAACATCCCAGTTCTGTTAAAGCTGAGTCCTCAGATGCTGCAAAGAAGTACAAGACACAAGGAAGATGCGGTAGGCCTAGTGAAAATACTTCAAAGGTACCAAATCCTAAAAAGTGTTCTTTAAAAAAAAACAGCAAAACTCCACACTCTTTATCAGTCTTCGTTTACACAGCTCCTCTTTTAGGTTTGTCTTGCAAGTGGGCAGGCTTTGCTATGTTTTCTATCCCACACTAACTCGCTTGTTCTTCTATCAAACTCCTAATGATCTTATTAGATGGCAAATGCAATGTATTTTAACCATGCTTTTGCTTGGTTCTTTGTCATCCTGTCCTGCGTTTCTTACCTGAGCAAAATCTGATTCCCTCTGGCAGCATCCTGCACATTTAGCCAGCAGACAGACAAGAGCTCGAATGCCTCTGAAATGCATCAGCTGGGACCGGGTTTAGAACACAGTAATTAGAGGCAGAAAATGAGGGTGCATAATCACTTGCTCCCTCCTGCCCCTAGCTGCTGCTCAGACAATTAATTCTCTCCACTGAAGCATTAGCTAATGCAGCCACTACTGCAGATACTGACACCTGGAGCTGTGGCATCTGTCAAGGGAAAGAGCCCGTCTCCCAGGCTGCCTGCTAGAGGGTGAGTGCCGCGACACTGGTCCGGGCTGTGCTGCGGTCCAGCAGGGCTAACGGCCTGCCTGCCTGCGGAGCGGCAGCTTGGGAAAAACTGGGCTCCTCCTGACTCGCTAGGGTCCGGGGCAGGGAAAGCCAGGACTGAAGCTGGGTGGCCAGGATATATCTAAGGTCTTTTAATAAGCTTTTCCCCATGTTCTAGGGAAAGGAAATGGAGTTACTGCATCCCCTGAACCTCCTCAACTTGCAGTGATGCCAAGTGAGAAATACTGGGATCAGGACACAAAACGCCGCGTGCTTCTCAAACTCGGGCAGTCCCTGACGCCCAGGCAAGCAGCACAGGGTGATTTCGGTTTCACCGTGTGGGTGGTGTGCCAGTACCATGCCTGGGAAGCAGAAGCGAGGCTGGGATCCTGTGCCAGCACTTAGGCGAGAGATTGAGCTGTTCCTGGTGACAGGCAGCCCCCTCCAAGCCTTCGCCTTCAGGAAGGATGCTCCCCACCACCCCCTTCCCTGTGCTTGTACCCCTAGGCTCCTTCCTGCTTAATTTGCTAGTTGTTCCTCTCTGCAAAATTGTTTCCTTGTGTGTGCGAGGGCAAGCCCTGCTAGTTAGCAGGGAATCAAAAGCCGCCAAGAAGCAGACATGGGCACAGCTCCACTGTCGCTCACCCTCTTCCATTTATGCCTGTGGCTCTTCAGCAGATCAAGCTAGCGGCACTTTCCAATTAAAGCATGAATATGGATGTGTTGATTAGAATCTGGGACATAGGAGCTGATTATCTGATTGAAGCTCCAAAGCATTAGCTTGGTTTCCAGACATTAAGGGCTGTATTTGGCTTGGTGTGTGGGTGAGTGGGATAAGTAAGGCAAGGCAGGGAGGGGACTCTTCTTCTAGCCAAGTTGCTCATCCTTCCAAAGCTGCCTTGTGCTGTGTGCACACAGCAGACCTCCCAAGCATCTAGGCCTGCCAACTGTCACACTGCTGCTAGTTTACCTTGATGCAGGTGACGGGCAGTGTGTCTTCACACACACATACATGCTCAGGGACCCCAAACAGGCATGTCAGTGAGTGCTGCTAGTCCTGAACCTTTAAAGTTTTGGGAAGATCTGGGCGCTCACAACAATCCATTTGCAAATATCCCCCAGTCCGTGACTAATGTCTTCACATGTGAGTCACACTCAAACTTCCTCAGTACAAGCAGTAACAAACTGCAGTCCGAGAGCCTGTGTTGTACAACATGTCACACTGTTCTTAAAGCCCAGTGTATGTGGCTGTGTGCATCCACACCCCTGTGTCTGTGTGCACACCCCTGTGTCGCAGTGCGCACAGGTTTGCAGCTGCCTCTGGGTGATGGCCATGGCTCAGCACACGTGCAAAAGCCTCTTGCAAAGGAGAATATCCAGGCACTACCTTGTGTACGATGCCATATAAATACTGCATGCACTGATACTGTAGGTGTATGTAAATACTGAAAATATGCTTGTCCTATGCTGCTACAGATTTTCTGGCATGCTCTGTTGGCACAGCCTGTTTGGTACAGAGGCTTTGACAGCTCTGTCTGAAAAGCACAATGCGAGCAGCCTCTAGCCATGCTCCATGTCAGTACTTGCATCGTGCACTAGGCTGGAAGAGAAACTTCTAATTCATGCCCTATTTGCTTGCTAGGTACAGGGTTTCCTTAATTTCTAGTTGCAAATTGTTGTTTACTTCTGTAGCCTGATTTATATTCATTACTCTGTGGGCCTTGTTAGCAGCTCAATGTTTTTGCCCAAAGGCCATGGTAAGAGGCAGGGAGCTGAGGAAAGGCAACATGGCATGGTGCTGCTGCTGAGGGCTTTGCTCAGGCTGAGCCCTGGTGGTTAAGTGTCTAGCCCAGCCTGATGGGGTACTGGGGATGGACGTGTGTGAGATGGGCTTAGTACTGGCAGCTGCGTGGGGGAAGAGCTCATGGAGGTCCTACCAGCTCCAGCTTGTAGGACCAGAGAAGTCAGGGTGAAGACAACGCTGAACTTGAAGCAGAACTTTGCGTATGGAATGTCGGGGTACTGGGGCAACGCTGGCACAAATTCCCAACTCGTCCAGGCAAACACATCTGAGAATAAGGTCGGTCATAGAAGTGGTGTGTATCCTCGGTGTCATCAAAAGGCTCTGCGGCCGGGCTAAGAAATCACAAGGGTGCAAGTTTTCCTCGGTTGTTAACCTTTTCATACTTTTGTTTAAGATTTTACGAGGTACTTTGCCACAACAGGCAAATTCACCTTCACCGGCTTATTGAGTGAGACTTGCCAAGGTATGAGGGCAGCTCACAGCTGAAAGGGGACAGGAGAGCCCTTTTCCTTCTGTTGCTGCTGTGCTACGCACTCCCCTTGCAGCATGCAGACAGCAGTGATACTCTGGGCAGCTGATGGGCAGTCCTGGCATTGCTCATCCTGGCCTAGACCCATGGGACAAGTCATTCATTTTCTCTTTTTTTCTCATTTTCATCAACAATATCCAGTAGCAGTAACTACAGGTTTGCAGAGCAGCGCCTGCCTTGTAGCCACGCTGGGAGGCCCAGCTAGTGTGTGTGTTGAAACTGCTTTGAAAGCCTTGCATGAAAAATGTATGGGAAAAGTAATATTTTTTCACTGCTCATATATTCAGTGCAATATTCCTCCTATTAATACACAGCTGACTGCACTTTATCTCTGTCGTGTGTTGTTGCACACTGTTATAACTGTTTATCTAGCTATGAGTAAAATGCAGAGCAATAACATCACTTGCAGCCTGCCTCTAATTGCCAGGATTTATTTGCAAATCAGGGGAGGTTATAAATATAAGTGCTTAAATCGCCTTTTCATACATAGGGTATTTTTTTGATTTCTTTAGATAATTTTTGAAATTTTGTTCCTGTTGATCACCTGGAATCAAAACCTGGTGGGCTCTGTCCCCTGTGTTTGAGCTCTGTGCCATTGTGACGTGACAGCTTTGCAAAATGAAGCGGTACACGATCATTCCTTTCTATCCTAATTTTTGCAAAGATCCGAGCGTGACATTTGCAGTCTGGACCTACCTGAAGTTCTCAACTCCAATGTGTCTGCCCTTGAGATGCCTCGCTATTTCAATCACATCTACACCCCACATCCATGATGAGCTCATCGGAGATGCTCCCTTTGGTGTGAGCTGCTGAGCCTCTCAGCATGTACCCCTGCTCTGGCACACCTCACATGGAACAAGGACAGCTTTGAGGACTTAGTCCACATGGCAGGTTGGATAAATACTTTATGCCTCGCAGGACATGGGGATGGGCAGACATTGCCTGCTCAGGCTGTCTAAGCTCCAGCAGGTACATTTTTATAGGACACACATTGCTTAGCTAGGGTCTGGGGAGAAGGTGCCCTCTATCCACCCTGTTCTCAGGCGCTGCCAGGTGACCATGCAGAGCTGGGCTGGCTCCTGGCTTGCTGTCACTGAACTCATTCCCACGTGTCAGCTCGTGGCCTTGGCTGGCTGTCTTGATTTACAGGGGGAAAAAAAAAGGAAGTGCTGAGAGCAAACCTCAGCTCCTAGCAGAAGGAGCCAAATGGGCTTGAGTCACCACTTCCAGATCCACAGCTTAACACCCAGAAGGCTTGGATGGCTCAGATGCAAGTGTAGTTTTGATTCAAGAGTCTCAAGGGCTTCTTGTTGGAGGTTAAGGGCTAGGAACTGGTAAATTCTTGGACCTGTTATTAGATGATAATCGGCATCTTGAGAAAATACATGGTGCTGTGAACTGGAATGTTTATTTTACATAAATAGGAATATATTATGGAAAAAACAGTAAAGCACAGAAAACCTAGAAAGACTTATCTGTGAGAAATCCCCTGTTTCTATCTGTACCTTTGGAAGAATCCAGAGGCAGAAGAAGGATCTGACTGGCAGTGAGGGCAGGTAACAGATCCTACTTGGAAACGGGATCTACTGCTGGGTCACTGAGTTTTTTTGTGTGTGTGTGTGTGTTTATTTTGGTGCTGAAATTTCAGCCTCATATACAAAGAAATAATTCATTATGGTCACTAATGTCTGTGTCTTCAGGCCTGTTAATGGGTGTCTTTTCTGTTTGCAGTGTGCATGTACAGAGAGCCATCGCTGCATGAAATTGGAGAAAAACAAGGACGCTCAAGAAAAAGTTCAGGGACACCAACCATGAATGGAGGCAAAGTTGTTAACCAAGACTCGACATAGCTGACAAATACACTCCCTTCTTCCAACTCCTCCCCTCCCACCCACCTACCCACCCCACCTGGCGAAACCACACTGAGAAGATGACAACTGAGCAAGGCAGGACCTACCGGTAGTGGCTGCGAGTCTGAACTCCAGAATCTTTCTTTGTGTAGGATGAGGAAATCGAAAACCAGATCCTGCCTGTTGCAACGTTTTAAAAAACAAAAACAACAAAAAAAGTGAAGAAAAAATGTTTTAAATCAGGACTCCATTAACATTTTCAAAAGCAAACTGTTTGCTCTGTGATCAAAGGGGGAAAAAATCTCATCTCTGCATAATAATAATAATAATAATAACAACTAATAAATATAATAATAATAATAATAAAGATGTTACCTTTAAAAATAAAACAGAGCTTTTGGAAAATTGAACTTAGCATATGATGTGCGAGAAACACGTGGGAAATGCAGCTTGGGACTGTGCTGTCTTATACTTTCACGTCACGTTCACACCACTGCTTTTTCCATCCCTGCTTCCCTGGGGATGGATGGGATTTTTCACAAAGCAGGAAAGGTAGGGATGGATTATGACTGTTTGCTCTGCTATCAATAAAATATGGCCTGTCCAAATTAGGAGTCTGACAGTTATGGGCAACAAACTAGCTGCTCTGTATTCAGCTTTTTCCATCTACATTCAAACACTGTGTAGTTGCAAGTATCACTGTGTGAGTATGTTTGACCCAAGTCTGGCATTTTGTGCCTTTTTATCATAATTATTTATATTTATAGGCTTGTTTTACTGTATTAGTTGCCAGGGGAATTTCAGAAATGGGTTTTCTGGTCTCACAAGATGAAGTGATCATATTTATTAGGGGAGAGTTAGAAAATAAAGGGAAGGAGGGATGGCTACTTTCCTTAAAATATAAAACAGAGCAGGAAATGCTACTGAAATCGTCGCTGTCAGCTGGAAACAATGAGGCATGTGCTATGTGAGAGGGTGGGAGGGATTTCAGTGAGAAGAGGGGTGTGGGGAGGGAGTAGGTGGGGTGTGCAGGGCAGGGGGCACTACAGGGGAACATGACTGGCTGTGCCTGTCCAGCTGTGCTAGGGTGAGGAGGTGCCGCCGTTGCCTTCTAGCAGCTGGACTCGCCCTAAGCGTTAAGGTTCCACACACATCTCGTTTTACACATACTCAAAGCCGAGGCTACACACCCCTCTAACCCAAAGCCTTACCCCTGCCAAGCCTGTTGTGGGATGAGACCTCCTGAGATGCTGCAGCAACCTGGGTATGGGTCTGTGTCTCGCTGGCGCTGGGGCTGCAGAAGAAGCACTTCAGAGGTAACACATTCACAAACAGGGAAAGATGAGGAAGAGGGCAATGGGGTGAGGGATGCTCAGTGCTGAGCCCGCTTGCAGCAGCTAGGGCATTAGTGGGATTTGCAAGTCTCGCCCTGTCTGGCACTTTCCTTGTAGTCTGGTGGTGAGCAGTGAATCACACACCCTTGCTCCCATGGGTGGTACCAAAACAGGGCGGTATGGACAGATGCGCTTACCCTGCCTACATACATTAGCTGCAGTCTCTGACCTCTTTCGGCACCCAGGGTCTGCAGGCAGGAGCAGCACATCGTAGAGGCGATGCAGTTGCCGTTACAAAGACAGGCACTGCCCTGGCCGAGGTGCCTAGGGAGGTTTTGCCGCTAAGGCCAGGGTTGTAACACCTGTGAGAAGTAAAAAGCAAAATGAATAAGCAAATATTCAAGGGCTTGGAGAGGGTTAACGGGTGAGAACAGCCTAGAACCTTGCTGTTACAAGCCAGGCAGGAGTGTTTGTTTCATTCACAAATTATGGGCGGACATCAAATACCACCTTAATTGTTGAGGCTTCTTTGCTATCTTGGCCAATGCCTCAGCTGGCTGGTGGCCACATACTGCAAAGCTGCTGTGGCTGTGGGAGACGCTGCGATGCTCCCTGTGGAGCGGCTGCTGGCCTGGCTGCCCTCCACCCCATGGCACGCGTCACCGGTGCAGCAGGGCTCGGTGAGTGGCTCTGTACAGGTGCAGAACAAGTGAGGAGAGCTAAGGAGAGCACTAGATTTCAAGGTTATGGAAGACTCCGAGGGTCAGCATGAAGGAATGAATTTCAAGCCTGTCCTTTTGTGTTTTGAAAAGCTGAAACCTTGAAATAAAGAGCCTCTTAGAATGGCTCTGCTGCCTAATGCTGCACCTACGGGCAGCCCCTCCGTACTATAGGGACACAGAGGGCACCCGGTGCCTGCACGCCAGCAGCAGGCACCAACAAAGTTTACCTGGGGCCGCCAGTCGCGTCAGAGTGACTTACTCCTGCCCTCCTCAGAGCCTCCAGTCCCACAACACTGGGGCACGGTCACCAGTACATGCTAAGCTCAGGAATACGCCCCCAGCCCCCTCTGATGCAATCCATTGCCTGCATTTCAGCTCCCTCACAAACTAGAGAGCACCCCAAATTAAGCGGTGGGGCCCTGCTTACTCACTGGAGACATACATTCAAAGAAACAGAGCCTCAAGACCAACATGCTGAGCTAGCAGGTCCCCGAACTAACCAAGCCACCAAACACCCAGGCCATGGTTTGGGCACTGACCACAGCCTTTCTCAGCTGCCCTCCTGGAGGGAAAGCCCAGTACCTGCCACAGAACAGAAGAACTACAGCATACCTTGGCACCACAAGCCTCTTCTGGCCCCAGCCAAGCAACGTGCCAAGGTCATTGGTGTCATCTAGAGCAGATCCAGCATGAGAGACCAAAAGGTGCTATGACCTTGCTGTGACCTTGTGTGACCCTAAGGCCCCAGAAAGCCATGGGCAATCACAGATCCAGTCCTACATGTGTCTCACTTATCACTTCCCACACTGGCCTTTTGCCTTGATAATTTTATTTGGCCAAATCATTGCAAGAACCCCTGGAAATGCTACATTCAGGCCTAAATGTCAAAACGATCTGCTCCTTTGGTCCACTGTTTGAGCTAATCACCTTCACGCTATGCTCACTGAGCTGGCCCGTAGTGAGAGCTAATTAATCCTGCTCACACTCAGGGTCTGCACCACCTTGGAGCAGGTCTTCTGCTGTGTGTTCTAAGCGCTGGCTTTCCTCGCTGCCTACTTAGCCCTGGCAAACTGTGAGCCACACGTGGTGGCACAAACCACAATAAAACCCTCCCACATACCTTAGGAAACAGCATGCGCTTCTTGACCTCTAAGGAAGTTGCAAAAATCAGCTCTGTGGTGTAATGCAAGGACTCCTGACATGAAGACAGCCCAAAAAACAGTAGGGCTACACAGCTCAGCTCCACAGTGTCTCCCTGCACCAGCTCCTAACGGGGAGCTGCTCAAGTTCGGGTCCCCAATGCCCTCCAGATGCCCAGGGACTTACCCGGCTTGCAGGTACCACGTAGGGCTTCAGGCATATTTTTTTTTCTTACTCAGATACCTTGGCAAGCTTTCTCCCCAGGCTGTATCTCAAGGAGGTGCTGTGGGTTTTGTTAATTACCCATCTGCCAGTTCCCAGTCTGCAGGGAAAGGGGGAATCCACAGAGATTCTTTTTCCTGCTTTGAAGTTCCTACAGTCTCTTCATTGCTTCTCACTGTCATTGCTCAGTGTCTAAGTCCTGGTGAGTGATGTTTCTTTTGTTTCTTTCTTTAGCCACACATGCCACAACCATTTAGGGAGCTTTTTGACTCTGTTGAACATTACAGTGACTACACCCCTTGTCTAGCCTTTATGTGATACTAGTAGGACAAATTCCCTTAGCTATGTTGGCATGGCATTGGGCAAACATCCAGCACAGAAAAAGGCCAAGAAAAGTAAACGATAAAAAAGAAGGATGTTTTCGTCTCACCTGGTCAATAATAACTTAGGTCTGCAACAAACCTTTGCCCTCTGAATAACAGATGCTGCTATAGAAGAACCTGAACGTGAAAAGTCCAGCAATAGAAAACACTTCACAGCACAGAAATATGGGTACATTTAAAGTATTCATTTTGCCTCACCCTGGTTTGGTTTTTCATTGTGATGTTGGCACTGTTCTGGCAATCCATGCTATGTAACAGAGCTCCTCTCACCTACGCATCGAAGGCAAAACCTGATAACATGACTCCAGTTTGGACCATCAGGGATTTGCTAGGAAAAAAATGCAGGAAAAGATACTAGCACAACAAGCAAGCCATACTGCACCAGCAAATCATGCCACAAGTGTCAGCACTGGCATGTGACAAGGTGCTATAAAGCAAAGTTGACACTTAACAAAGCAATTTATGAAAGTTGTCTGTCAGCAACATTTTTGTGTTTGCACTCAGATAGGGTCTGGCTGATAGAGCCCCACACAGCCCTTCAGGCTGTCACAGGCCTCACTTTACACCTTTACATCTTAAACTGCATTGACTGGGCACCACGAGCGTTACTGCCCCAGAAGGGTTGTACATCATTGCCACACTCTCTGAGCAAAGCTGGAGCAAGTGGAGGTGTAAGCTCCCCGGGCTGATCGGAGGTAGCAGGAAACAAAATGTGCCATCCTTCCTGGTTCCACGCCAGCAAGGCTGCAGCATAGATGTATGGTAGACATGAAAGAACTGTCTTTTTGAGGACTACAGTTCCCAAAAAAAGGTGATGCAGAGTTACAGCAAACAAAACCAACCATTGCTGATGGCTATACACTACTTTTAACATGGGGGGAGTGTTGGCATGGGGGGAGTGTTGGCCCCAAAACATGTCCAGCACTAGACCTCTATTAACTGTGGCATAGCTTAGCCCTGGTCCAGGGTGGTAGGGCTCAGTAAACATCACTTTGCATCAGGGAAGGAGAGGGTGGGTGGCAGGGAAGGAACAAGAAAAAACACAAGTGCCTTCAGACACAGATTCCGCTCCCAAAACTAGAACAAAACCTCTAGTTGCTGCTATGGGATGACCCACTGCACACACCTAGGAGTAAAATCAAAAACACCACGGTGCTTCCTCAGTGAAGCAGAGAGGTTTCCATGGCATTCACGTCTTCCCTCTCCCACCGCCAATGCTTCAGCCTTCAGGGTGATTGAAGGCTGTTTCCATGGAGTAAAAAGCAACAAGAATTACATCCTCCTCACCAGCATAGAGTAAAGCTTGACTGCTTTGCTTCAGCTGCTGAGCAACAATCCTGGCATCAACCAATTTCCCCATGGTCTTCTTGGACACCTTGATTAAGGACAAAATAATTAAAAAAAACCCATAGCCAGACTGACACATTTTCAACATCTCAAAACTGCTCAAACCTTTGTGGCCACAAAGTTAAAGCTATGTAACTACCATTTCAGGACAGAATATTTATTTTCATGATACTTGCATAAATAACTGTTGAACGCACAGGAAGCTGGACATCTTCCTAACCTGCATCCCTCTTGGACTTCAGGCACCTTCTCTTTGGCAAAGGAGGTCTAGGTCAGCTTGGCTCAAGGGCTTGTCTCACCAGTGCAAACACTAGGGAGCATTGTGATGGTGGAAGGAGCTTGCACAGGCTCCAGAGCATTCCCACCTGAGGAAACTGGAGAATGGGTGCACAAAAATTTGATCTTTTGTGGCCTTTTGGAAAGGATAGGATCTCTGGTCAAACAACTGCTTGAAAAGAAAGAAGGGCGTTTGTTTTATTCAAACAATATTCTGGTGTGGGCATGGGGGATGATTAATCTTTGGGAAATGCCATTAATGCTTACTGAGCAATACAAATGGATCTGGGCTCTCAGGAAAAAAAAAAGTCATTACCAACTATTAAAAAAAAGTGTCTGGGTATGGGAACTGAGGAGAAGCAGAGGATAACCCTCCCAAGAGTCTATTAAGAACGGGTTATATATCGTTCCATTTTCCATGCTCATTACAATCACTGCCCCAATAATAGCTGCATGCTGTGCCTTTTTCTATTCTAGTACAATTTTCCCCATGGGAACTAAATATCTCAGTTTAAATACTGAGCAGTGCTGGGAAGCGGTATGCTTCTGCTCTGCTAATCTTGTGTGTATTCTGCATCTTAGGTAGCTGGTTACTACTCTTATTTCTCATTTCTTGATAAAAAAAAAAAAAAGAAGAAGGGGCAGCACAGGGGAGGAGGAAAATGTTGGTCCGACAGTCAGACTAAATGACATTGTGAAGATCAAAGTATGTCAGACAATGTCTTTCAGAAATTAAGGCTTTTGGTGAATTTTAATTCCTTGAGCTCTGAGAAAAACTGCAGGGAGAAAAGCAATCAGTGGCTCCATCTTAGTGCCAGTCCCTGAAGTAGACTTTGGTGACATTTAAGACTCTATATCCAGCTCCTGGCTTGGCTCCTGCATGCAGTGACGCTTTCCTTTCCCAGGGGTCTGAGTTTCCCTGGGAGATCATCCTTGCAGAGTCCTTGGGGCATCCCAGACCAAACAAGACAGAGCAGTTTCTGCTTGGACAGCAGTGGGATCGCAAGCCAAGGCATCCCAAAGCCAGGCTTTCAGCTGGTGGGCTGAGCCAGAGGGACCTTACAGAGCCCTTACAGGGCACCGCACACCTCCTCCAGGCATGCCAGGGAGGACAAGAAAACAAGGCTCAACAGCCTGGGTGATTCTGCTTCCAAGGACCCTGATTTGTGCAGAACCCATAGTGAGAACCCCAAAATCGGAAACACAGAGGTGTCAGCCCTCCTGCTACGCTGCTCCTAGCCTGTGCTCATGCTGCCAGAAGCCTCCGTCTGCCCTGCTGGAGGGGTGCTGTGAGGATCACAACGTTCTGGCTTATAAAATGGTCTGATCATATGATAACAGGACCCTGCAAAGGCAAAGAGCTTCTGATTCAACTGGGCCTCAGAAGCATCACACGTGCTGTGACTCTGACACTGCCACTTATTAATTTTTTTTTCCAACTTGCTGCACAAGCTGGCAAGTGAAATAGTTTCACTCAATTCACCGTTAAAGAGGCAAGCCAGTGCATAGAGCACAAGCTTTGCTTGACATTAACTCAATTTGAAGATCAAAAAGAGGCGCGTCTAACTTTGCATTATCTTCATTTCTAATTTGCACTATTTTCTGTGCTTCCTGCTATCAGACAGAATGAAAAGCAGAACTAATAGGGAAAACACTGACTTCTGGTGTGGAAGCAGGAAACATTATCTCATAAACAGATGGATACTCTGACAATTCCCAGCCCAGTCACACATCTACAAAAGTTCTTCTGCCCTTCAGATGAGTAGTTTTCACGTGAGTTTGTAATGAACTTTCAGAAAGTCACATTTAGGGCACTGCAAGGTTTTCCCTTCACCAGCAAGTTCAAGTGACTCTCCTAGCAAGGACAACGGGCTGCCATGTAGGACTTAAATCTGAATTCAAACTGTGCAGTCAGTGTGTGGAGCCAGAGCTTCCCAGGAAAAGCTCCCCATGGGGACTCAGAGACCTAAATTTTTGTCATGGAAGAGGGTCTAGTTCATCTTTGGATTCCCCTTCCATATTTTCCCCTATAAAACAAAATCCAACTTCTAATTCCTATGCTCACCCCTGGGTTTTTTTGTCCAGATACAAACACTGGACTATTCAGAATTTTATTCTATCTGTAGGATTGAATAGGCCTTTTACAGAGCGGTAGCATTTCAAACAAGGCAAAAGTTAAGTAACAGATACATCTGATTGATTGGCAAGGAGCATGATAACCTAGCTCTAGCCATGCCCAAACCTTGGAGTCCACCTGTACATGTAGTAATTTATATTACATGTACATACACCACGTGTAGTAATTTAACTTTGACTGTTGCAGCTTAAGCCCATCTATTATTAATTCAGTAAAACCATTTTTTTGTTCAGAAATACATTTCTTGGGAGAAGCTTCTGCAAACACATCAGCAGGTCATGGTTTCAGAGAGACACCAAATGGATGCACTCCCGAGAGTCAAAGCTGGGTGTACTTACAGGAAAAGCAGCTCG
Organism: Falco cherrug; assembly: GCF_023634085.1. NCBI lineage: Eukaryota > Metazoa > Chordata > Aves > Falconiformes > Falconidae > Falco > Falco cherrug. The sequence goes on from NC_073707.1 coordinate 20,389,612, forward strand.
TCAATGAAATGAAATCTTTCTAAAGGCAGCATGAGCTAGTTCCAGGGGAAGGTTTTGCCTTTTCTTTCTAAAACAGTCACCTGCTCCTACAGATCTGTGGGAATAAATTTTACATTATGGTAGCTTGTACTAAAACAACTGGGGAAAAAAAAACCAAAAAAAACAAAAAAGCCCCATCAGTAAAAAGTCTCATCAGTTCCATACTGCCGCCTACCTGGATTTTGCTTGTTTTGGAAACTTTAAGGAGTCAAGAATCAAACTCACCCTCAGGGCAACTCCAATGAAATCAATGTGCAACCCTGGGAATTAATCTGGCCCAAGCCTCATTTTCTCTTTAACTACAGGAACCAAGGTCATTTTCCCATCTGGATTTTGCAGCTGCTTCTGAACATACTGATGAGTTATACCTTTTATCAAACCTTGACCGTCATTTTCAGGGCTAGAAAATGATTGCATTGTGCCAGAGGATTGCAGGAAATAACATGAAGACTCTTGGTGTTAAAATCCAGACTTTACGTTTGCTATGTCCCACTTTTTCTTGTGTACCCCAAAGCCATGTACAACATCTTTCCACAGGGCAGTGCAGGACTTAGTCCTCCTTTGTCTCAAAATCTCTCCCTTAATGCTGGATGGCACCGCTCATCCTCTATCTTAACCTAAGGGAAGCTCCTCTTTTCCACATCTGTAGGATTTATCTAACAGTGTGACCAGTGTTTTTCTGCTGGTTGAAGGACTGAGAAGGGCAAACTGTAGGCATAACTTTCTCTTTTTGGAGGGAGAGTGTGTCTGTCTATCTATGCCTATAGCCTTTTGCCCCTCTTATCTCCTGTGTAATACCCCCCGTACCAGTAGTACATGTGATACCTGGATGGATCTGACCCTGCAGGAACCTCGGATGACAACAGAGCATCTTGCAGTCAGGCTGCCTTAGACTTTGACTTGGTCAGCACCTTGAAAACTGCTTTTGAGTAGTTGAGGGCAAAGACCTAGTGGAAACATGCAATTAGGGCAATTATACCAAGGTCCAAAAAAGTAGATGGGTCAAAAAATGCAGCCAAGATTGGCTGCAGACACCCACTCTGGCACAAAGTGGCCTGTGTCAGCCATGCTGGCTCTACCTGATACATCCAGCCTCATCATGGTGAGGAAGACGTGGTATTCAAACCTGGTGACTGTAAGTCAATATATTGGAGAGAAAGGCTCTGCAAAAGCAATTCCTGCCTGGAAGCAGACTGCACAAGGCTATGTGTGCATCCCCTTTTGCTCTAGCCTTAATGCGAGCATGTCACCTCCTCAGACTGTAGACTGGAGCACTAGAATACAAATGCCAGCTACAAAATAGTAACACCGGGAAATTTGTGGTTTGTGATATTTAAATATCCTAAACAGAGGAATATTTGCTGTTTGGTGTGCTTTAAAATGTTCTGTGCAATTGATAGCTTTACTTCTCCTGGACAGAATAACAAAAACCTGGCTGTTAAAATAAAAGAGATCCTTTGGATCATCTCAGGGGCATCTTGGCAGTCTTGGAGACATGGTGACTTGTGGAAAGAGTGAATGGTTGGGGGACAGATTTGCCAGCTCGTGCAGGCACCTGCAGCTGCTTAGAGTTCATGTAAGAAAGATCTCTTTGCAGATTATTAAAAGCAGAAGGGACAGCTGTAAATCATAGAGTCTTACCTCTTGTGTAACGGAGACCAGTGACTTAGGACCAGAAGTCATAGATGAACTTGACCAGAGGTATGCAGCTGGGTGATGGAATTGCTGCTCCAGTTTGCTGGAATTTCAAATGCCAATGTTATATTTTCATGATACAGCAGAGAGTTCATCCAGAGGCTGGAGACCAGGTAATCAGATTCTATACAGGTTTACTTCTTGATTATTTATTCAATATGGATCCCATAAAAACCCCGCTGGAGACAGTGAGAGACCCCTGTTGACTTTGCAGCAGTCTGAATCTGACCTGAAACACTCAGTTTTAATTTGCACAACTGGAATTTGGTAGCAATGCTTCCAAAGGTCTGTATCAAATTATGAGCTGCCTTTAGAGTAATGTGTTCATCATACATCTATGCTTGCCTGAAAGTAACCTCTTATAACCTGTTGCAAATAGCTGTCCTGCACGGGTTTGCACTTCAGAAGAATATGTCTCAGAAGACATCACCTACTAACCTCCTTCCATGCAAAAATGGTTTCCTGGACCAGATGAAGGAAAGCATGGCTGGCAAGAATGGCAGAAAAGATGACGGGGCAGCTCAAGAGAGTTGGGACTAGTTGAGGCAGAGCTGCAGAAAGGTTGCCAAATAGCTTTGTGCAAAGTTTCAGCTAATGTTGCCTGGTCCCTCTCTTTTGTTCCCCCTTCCAGACAGGACACCACAGGCACTCCTTCCTCCCTTCCTCTTGCACCCCCATTCCCCTCTGGCAATACCTGAACATTGTCTTATGCCACAGCTGCTGGGGTCCCTGCAGTGCACAGCAGAGCAGAGAAACAGCTCATGTTGGTGAATTCTGGGGTAAAATCTTTCCAGGTCCAGCCTCCACACAGGCCAAATAAAGATGTGAGCCATGTAGCTGGTAACCCTTGCTATGTGTAAAAGCACGAAAGAGGACAATCCGTCAGTGTTGGACATGACAGATGCGGAGCCAGAACTGGTTATATTGTCTGTTGACCACTGTATAATGAAGATATTTTGCCCAGTCTATAGAAGATTGAAAATCTAGGTAATATTTTTTGGTTAACAGTATTCTTACAATGAGAAGTAATACAGTCTCTGATTTTGTATTCCTCTGAGCTGAAATCATTCATTTTAAATGACTGTTTGTTCTGCTAATTTAGAATCCGGGCAGGCATGGAAACAATTTATTTTGGTTTGTGAGAGGAGCTGAGCTTGAGTTTGTTAAGCTCATACATACTCTGTTGCTTTGGGATGCAATGCAACTCACTGCTAGAATAAGATTTCTTCAGTGGCAGGAGCTCCATAGTGAGCTCCATGATGATACCCTCAGCAACGGACCCGTCCTTCACCTTCCCTGGGCTTTGGAGCAGACACAGTGATGGCTGGGTTGGTATGGTTTCCTTCAAGGCTCCACACACCCTTTGTGGAAGGTGGGAGGGAGGTGGGAGGGTGGGATTTGGCCCTACAGCTCACGCACAGCACCTCAGGGCACACGATGAGGTGACAGGCTGTGACTAAAAGCATATGTCCATGGTCCTGGGACTACCACAGTGCATGGAACAGTGTGGCATCACGTGCACTAAACGTGTTGGCTAGATGCAACAGCTCGGGAGCGGAAATTGCTTTGTCCTCTCCCACCCTGGCATTCACACAGCATACAGGACCTACAGGCTGCTGAGGTGTCACATTTTGCACTCACCTCTCCTCAAACCGAAGCATCAGTTGGTGTCCAGTCAGAGGCTTCTTGCTGCAGGCTGTTCCCTGTTGACTCCAGGCCTGCGATGAAGCCAGGGGTTCTTCGAACCATTTCTCCCACCTTCCTCATTAACCTACCAGAGAAAGGCAGACTGAATGTCAGATCTGTTGCACCTCACCTTGTCTTCTCTACAGGAGTTATTTTATAGAAGTCACTTAATGAACTAAACCTTTCGTGGCCATCCCTACGTGATGCAACCCAGACAGTGATTGATGCTCACACAGGATCCCAGTACAGCATGGACCTTCTGGCTGAACTCCTCGAATGGGGACTACTTGTCGCCAAACCCTGATGTGAGCCCTCTTCCTGCTGCAATGGAGAAGTCCTCGTGCTTCTTACAGCCTCATCAGAAGAGTCTCACTACTGGAAACATAGAAACTTGTTCAAAAAGCTTGCCCATGCAGATGCAGATAAAATGGGATTTTGGCATCTCTAACAATGCCACTATCACAGTAAATGAATTATCAACATTCACATATAATTACTTTTTTTATACTTGTGCCTGCCTCACAGCAAATTTCCCAAGACAGTGTTCTGGTGTCTGTCAACTTTATTTTCCCTAACGTCTAAGCAAACCCCACTTTTTTTTTTGAAAAATGCTCCTTATTATTTGAAGCAGAAAAGTAATTGGGATTGAACAAAAGCTGGATAATATTGTTTTCTGTGATGTGCTGAGCAATGACTTGGACTACAGCAATGCTACATCAAGCGAGGATTTGTTTAAATACCTTTCATTCTGGTTTGCCACTAAACCTCAGTAATAGTACATTTAATACATGTATTTCAGTACCCCAGCACAGACATTTTGTTCTGTAACTTGGAGTGTTTCATCTTACTGCTCTGAGGATTCTTGCCAGTTGGCAGCTTTGAACACATGCTAAATTGCTAAATTTTTAGCATTTACCCACTTATCTGGTTTGACACAGCATGCCTGCACGAAGCAGAGGGATTTGGGGCTGGGAGTATGGGCAGTGCACTTTCAGGGTTGTAGACACTTAAATTGGCACTCTGTAGTCAGACAGCATGACAATGGACCCCTTGCAATTAAACAGATAAACAGCAAAGTATGTTAGAAGCTGGATGAGTTGAAACCATAGACGCTTAATAGCAGAACAATTTGCAAGAAAGACTGCACTGTCAGGAAGAGTCATAAGCGAAACCTGCCTGATTTACTGCAGACAGCTCATTCCCTTTGAAACCAAAGAACAAATTCATGCCATATCTTTGCACCAGCCACCCTGGTTTGAACTCGGGCTTGGTTCAAAACCAGAAAAGCATTTGTCTCCATGTCTTGGATTCAGCTAAACCAGCTTGGCAATTAGCCGCTGCCAAAATGGGGCTGGGGCTGTCCCTCGTGCTCATGCCACCTCTCATCCGACCCCAGCTCAGAGCCAGTCCAAAGCACCAAACCAAAAGAAAATGATTTGCTGGTTTAGCCCCTGAACAGACTCATTCCAGAGGCAGCCAAGGGACAGCACTAGCACAAGGGACAAGGTGGGAGCACGCGGCTGACAGTGAGGACAACAGCTGGCAGCAGGTCTGCTGCTGTGGGGAGCAGATAGCCCTTCCATCATCTCATCCGTAATGTCAAGCCATGTCCTCAGCGCCTGCTGTCCTCACCGCAGACAGAACAGTAAGATCAGGCAACTGTGGAAGATTTCTAGCCACCGTCAGATTAACAAGAGACTCACAGTCCTAGGCTGGGTTTTGCTCTGAACCAGAGACTTCCCTTTCTCTGTTGTCTGAACAGCAGAAATGAAAATTAACAACAACCCTTGAACACAAGCACATTAAAGTTATGCAGCTATTCTGAATACACAGAGAGGGTCGTTTCACCACAGTTGGCTGCACTAAGTATTTCTAACACCGTTGCTAACTGAGCCTACCAGAGACAGCCGGGACCACAGCAGACCCCAAGATCCCCCACCCACGTGTCCACAGAGAGTCTGCAGAGAGGAATGCAGTCTGCAGCCTGCCTGGTCTTCGCAACAGCAAACAAACTACCTGAACTTCGTAGCAGTGTTGTGCCAAGCTGACAGCCGTGCTCAGCCCTGCCCTGGGTGGGTCAGGGACCCTGTTCCAACTGTGCCTGTCTTGCCACGCTGGTGTCAGTGCAGGGAGCAAGCTGGGTTCGGAGAGTAGCCCTGAGTACCCAATGCAGGCAACACAGACTCAGCTGTCTTCCCAGGGAGGAAAACTGGCATCTAGAGCCTCATATATATATATCAATAAATACATACAACTCTTTATTCAAAAGTGAGAGAGGCTTGTGGCTAAAATTTCACATTTTGATATTTCAGAGAGCTCTAGTCTTTGTTCTGGATTGAAATTCCAGGCCAGTTGGCACAATTCTCATGAGTTTCAGGGCAGCCCTGGTTTAATTCTCTAACCTAAACTGCACAAAGCACAGGCTTATGAAAGGTGAACAGCTTCTAAGAAATTGGCTAAAGCCATACCTGGCCTTCCTTATCACTATTTCCCAGGGGTTTTAGTGCTAGTGGCAAGCAACTAGCTAGTGGTGAAAAGCATCCACAGGAACAGCAGAGTTCCAGGGACCGTTTCAGGCAAAAGCTCCAACCCCTCTCCTGGGACAGCCCTGGCTGAGGTGCACAACAGCATCACAATAAGACTGCCCATCAGATGCTTTCTAGGGAAGGAGTTGAGCTATACCTCTTCTGTTGAGCTCTTCACCTTTGCAATAAACCAAAATAGTGGGTTTCAAAGAACTAGCCATCCTCCATGCAAAACAGCATTGCCATTTCTCCCCATGGTAAATGACAGCATATTAATGACACCAGATGAAATAGCAGGTCTTCCAATGCTTCAAGCACCTGAGCTGTACAAGGGAAAAAAGACGTTGCTAACGAAACTGTTCTTCTGAATCTCCTCAGCCTGCAAGGGTTTGAATACTGGAATAAATGCCACCTGGCTCTAGGAGTCTGTTTCCACCAGCGGTGCCAGCTCTGCCTGCCCTCATCCTCCGCTCCCCACCCGCCCTCAGGGGACTGAGCGGGTCTGGTGCCCGCTGTGTTGGCTCCGCACCAGTGCAAGCTGGGCTCTATTCCCAGCCCTCCCTCTGCTTCCCGATGCTGTGCAGCTCAGATCCCTTCTCTGAGCCTCAATCTCCCCACCCGTAACAAAAGAGTGAGTTGCTGGTTTCTTTTTGAAAGCTCCAGGTAAGCCATGCAACAGGAGAGAGAGAAGGACTGGGACTATCCAACCGCTGCTCTACATGCAATGGCCTGAGCTCGAGAGATGACTGAGGGCTCCAGCTCTGGTTTTGGAAGCAAACACCCTTATTGCTGAAGATGCACAAATCTAAATCTCCTTCCTCCTGCTCTCCTGCCTGTTTTGCTATGGTGCCTGTGAAAATTACAATTTTGTCATTTGAAAACAAAAGTGCTTAGCTGGCAAGAAAGACTCCATAAAGAAAGCAATGGAAGCTGTCACATCTGTACTGTCTGAACACCATCTGTCTCCCAAGTTTACTCTGAAAGAAAGCAAATCCCATCCAGTTCTCTTGCTATATATCAGTAAAATGCTTAGCAGTGGCACTTGGAGAAGGAATGAACACATTTCAATTAGACAACGGCATCATAAAACACCAGCTCAGTAAATAAAAACCTGGAGGTTAGCATTTGTAGAGATTAAGCAGTCTGTTAAGTAAAGTTTACCATGGCATGTTAGTGCTTTTGTAATACATAGTTATATACATGTAGCATCCAAAAAAGGCTCCTTACCTTCTCTTTCAGACTGTTATTTTTGCTTTAAGCATATGTGACTGCCTCTCAAGAGTTACCTGAAATTCAGAGACTGGTTTGGAACTGTAGAGGCATGCAGAAATAGGTGCATCGCTTTTGGTAGAGAAAGGAAGGACAGCAGAATGATGGAGAGGAAAAGCAAAAACAGAGTGGTTTGGGTTGGAAGAGACCTTTAAAGATGAAAAAGGCAAATCTTATCTTTGCTTCAGGGGCTGGTGACAAATTATGGAAACAGAAGGTAACTGCTGCAAGTAGGCTAGTTACCATTCAGAAAAACCTAATTGCCAGGTTAGATGGAACTAAATGCTGGGATAACACCTTGCTGAGAGCCCTGAAATATATGCATCACCACTCATTTCCAAGACTCTGCAACCACTATGCTTATGAGGTTATAACTTACTGCTTTCCCCTCTGCAAATCTCAAAATAGCCTCACAGATGTTTGGTCCTGGAAGGATGAAGCAACAACCATATGCACTGCAAGCCCAAGCTGAGAGGAGGAGCTGCTATTTCTTGTCTAGTTTCACAGCTTTTGCATCCAAAGCAGAGTAAACCTTTTCCAAACTCAAATAAATGCTTTTTATTAAGATAAAACAGTACAAATATTCAAGAAAGGCTGCTCCTGCAGAGTGCTCCTGCGTTAGTAGGTCCCTGTGTGCACAGGCAAGTCTCACAGAGCTTTTCAGAGGAGTAGTATCCTCTGCCAGCTTCAAGAAGTGGCTGCTCAGAGTTGCCATCACTGTAGCCCTCTGTTGACTTTACAAACAAAACATGGAACAGAATTTGTTCAAAGTGCCTCGTGAATCTTTAGTGCAAAAGTCACCAGCACATCCACACTGCAGTGAATTGGGCCTCACAAACAGTCAAAAGTATTGGTCCCACCTTATATATGAGGACACGGGTCTCATGCAAACACAGTCCGTGATGATGTACCTTCTACTGCGCTCCAGTAACAACTGGACCAGATCCACCTGGTGTGAGTACTCCAAAGCACTGCCGAAACGTGCTGGCTGCCAAAACACCCCTGTACTACAGCACTCTTGCTCCTGTGCTGCCAATTCTCCTTCCTTGCTAGTTTTCCCCCCCTGCTGTGGTGGCAGCAACATTTCTGCCACCACACACACGAGCTGAGATTATCTTGATTATTCCAGCTGTTATGCTACACCACACTGAACATAATCAAAGCTAACAAAGCACACTGCGTTGGCTCTGTTGTCATCTGGCACTGAAAGCTGAAGATCCTAAACCAACAGCGCTTAAGCTGATGTCATTCTCGAGTGAGCCAGCAAGGGGGGTGGGGCGGGGAGAAAAAATAAAGCTGTGGATTTTACACAGATGGGGTTTTTGTTATCATTAGGGAGTTTCAGAGGAGTATTGATAGGATGGGATAAAGTGCAATTCCAGGGTGGTATCAATCTTGATAACTTTTTGAAATGCAGCCGTCTTAGACAACTATTTTCAGTAATACTTCAGATTATGAATGCAGATTTACCTGGGACTGTGCTCATACAAGGTCCTGGATAGCCCTGCAAATTCATTCACTTATGCTGATAGAGGCAAGATGCAGTCTTCCGCTTTAAAAATCATTAACATGGCGGCATCTCCAATGCACCCATCTGAAACAAAATGAAAAGAAAAAAAAAAGTCTAATAGTAGGGCCCACGTTATACATACTTCCAGCTCATTTCCTTAAGCAGAGAACTTCAGACTCACCAGCCTCCGGGGGTGGATGATAAATAAGGGCTATAGCCTTAGGCAAAAAGAATTCCATCCGCTCACCTTGCTCCACCCAAGCTTGCAGCAGTCAGTGTACAAAGGTGCTCTAAGTGGGAAAAAGGGTTGGAAATTGCCCAGCGGTTGGTAGAGAGGGGACTGACACCGGATCCTAACCCAGTGCCCAAATGGTGAGAATAAGTGCTGGTTAAACAGGAGCAGCAGCTGAAGACATTCTCTGTGCTGGGACTTGCTCTGGCCCTGCTTATCTAAGTGGGCATATCCCTGAAAGCCTCTGCCAGTGGGTTACAAGTGTGTGGTCCCAGTCCAATTCTACCTTTTTGGCTGCTAAATCTCATTGCAAAAAACTGAGAATACACCACATGCCCATGCAGTGGCACTCGCCTCCCATGGCTGCTTTTTCAGGTGCTACTGGGTCCACATCACACCACCCGAGTGCAGCTCCCTAAGTGAGACACTCTAGAAGGCTGGCACTTTGGGGACCCTAAGGGCATCTCCAAGGAGTAGGAGAGCAACAATTTCCAAAACACAAATGTTCAAAAGTCTTCACACCATAGCCCCTTTCTTGTAGACTTCCAAGACATTTAGTCATCTTTAAAAATTAATGGTGACATTCCCAGAGCCTCTCCCAGATGCTGGAAATACTAGAAACTTTGCAAGTTTTCATGTGATGCCGTTTCTGTGGGCTGAGAGGCATTTCTTGGCTTCTCAGCATGTGAACTACAGCAAACTCTTCCCCATTACCATCCTTTAGCATTGCACCCAGTGGTGTATGTTCCAGGGGCATTCGGAACTTCATGGCAAGCACGGAATAATCTCTAACATCTAGGCTGATGTTGTCCAGAATGAAAGCAGAACCCCTCGTGTGTTAGAGAGCTATGGCATACAATAAAGAGGCTAATCTCCACGTCATACAGAGCAGCATTACATGTACACAAAGCAAGTTTCGTGGAAAATTCACGTCCCCCTCTGTGAATTCCAATTCTGTATCACGCCAAGGTGATACCCACATGCACACACAGCGCTCGCTAACACCCGGTACCTGAAGTGTTAATACGGCGCAGCAGAAAGGAGGTAATCTGAAATGAGGACAGCGCTCCAAGAATGGATCGATCCAGGGTTGCCCATCAGTTCCCAGTTGCTGACAGACAGCAAATTGATCATAGTGTGGTTTGGATGTCTCTCTGGACACTTCAGGGAGTTGAGGGCCAAGAGCTCTGTAAATGCATAATCTGAGCCTGGCGCCCGCTCGCTACGTACTAAACAATGATAAAACCCTTGGAGCCAGCGGCTTCTCCTCCAGCTGGTTAACATTTGTACCCAGCCGAACTCCTGGGGTGATAAGTACAACGGACCTCCTCTTCCGAGGCAGATAAGTAAAACACACTGCAAAGAAAAGTACAGGGTATGGGCACACCTCTCCCAAAGGGGCTGTCGGCAGCTGAGTGCCACAGTTCCCATGAACGCAATGGGTTTTTTTCTAGGGAGCCTCTGCTCTCTCTTGGCCTTCCTCACTAGCAGCCGACTCATTTTGTTGTTCCCCCTGTGTCCCCCCCAGCTTGGTGTGCACAGAGCCATGACCCGGCACAGGCCGCAGCATCATCTTTGCTAATTCTCAAAGTGCCACCTACAGTTTGTGTGAGTGCATGTGTGTGAGTGCGCGCGCTGATGGGCAGAGACGTGCTATACGTGTGTGTGTGTATGTGTAGATATAGATATTTATACACACACACGAGTACTGAGACATGATCAAACCAGCCTGCAGCTCAGACGTGAGAGCAGAGAAATGAGCCTGAAAATGCTTCTGTTCCAGAGAGCTGATCCTCTGCCTACAGGGGACACCAGGCATTGAGTGCACGAGCTCTGCAGGAGCACAAGCCTTGCAGGGAATAAAATAGGGTTGTTCTGTCTCCACCTCACAGACTTTCCGAGTGGTCCTCAGTCCCTACCTCAGAAATGCCACAAGCACAGGAAAGAGATCTGGTATCTGTTTTCCTCCCTGATCAAATACGCCAGTGGATCCGACAGTACCAGCTCCCCAGAGATGCCACGAAAGTGACGGTAAGTGGGAGCAAGCGTTAGAGTGGAGAAGCGCAGTGGCTTCAATAGTCGCGGTGATTTAGCAATCACCACCACCTCCTCCATCCCACCCCCCCAGCAAAAGGGCCCTGCAGGCTGGAGAAGCTTTTATAGACAGTAGGGAAAGTAAACAGGGCAAAGGGAATGAATACAACAGCTGAGAGGCTTGGGATTTAATCAGAGCTTGCTGTCTTCACTTATTTTCAAGGGAAAATTTCAATGTCTATAGAAAACATAGAAGGTTTAAATAATAAAAGAAACAAAGCAACTGTTCCTTGCTCCCTCTGCATGACTGGAATAGAAACAAAAGGTGGTTTGTTGTTGATTTTTTAAAAATAATTTTCTTGCGGAGATATTTTGAAAGAAACAAAAGAAGCCTTTGCTAATCATACGTTGTCCTACAGCAGTCAGGTTAGCTGGGGAGCTCACAAACGCCATCCCTAGATGCGTGGGAAAAACAGTGTCTGAACACTCTCAGGTAGAGGCTTTCACTGGAGATTTGCCTCCCTCACCCAGGTATTTCTCCAGTGCTGGGCGATGGCTTTGTCTTTTCGTTGGGGTTCCATCCAACCCATAGAAAGCTGTGCTGGACTGACACCAACAGGGGATTGCACTGACCAGATTGCAACCAGTATATGTGCAGACCTCAAACAAGCCCCCCCATGTTTGCTGAGGAGCCCGAACCTGGCAGGAGAAAACACCCTCAGGTTTCAGCAGGTGTTTGCAGAAGATGACCCTAGAGAGGCTTGAGTGCTCTGTTCCAGAACTATTCATCTTTTCTGCTCCCTGCTCCAACCAACCCCAGAGAACTAACACACTCTGTTTGGACATGGGTACACTTGAAAATGGTTATTTACAATGATTTCACTTGGACTGACAAGAAAACAGGAGCACAGAGTGGTTTTTAAATGCACCCTGTGGCTAAAAGCCTGAAAGCAGCTGGCCCCTGGCCAGATTATGAGAATGAACAATGATATTTTGGGGCAGAGGCGGCGGCGAGCCCAGCTTCTTCCTGCTATTATTTGACATTTTTTAATGCACTTAAATGGAAAGGTTGTTAACTAATTGGATGTCTTTCAGTTTGACTCTTAGCTTTGACTCATGATATAGTAGATACAAAGCACATTCCCAGTGCTCCCTTCAGCTATGTCATTCCTCTCACCTGTCAGGTTGTTTTTCTTTTAAATGCTTTTTTTGCTGTAAATTTAGGCCTTTTGTGGGGAAGAGAAGATGGAAGAAACTTTCCCTCCTTTCTGTTCATAAGAAACACTTTTATTCTGCATGCTAACTGATTTCTTGGCTTCTGAAGAAGTAAAAAAAATGTTAAAAGGTCAAAATCAAAGATGAAATATTGAGGTTGTTCTGACTTGTTTCTTTTACAACTCTGCCATCAACCATTTGAGATTTTAATTTCTGTTTCAAAACAGCAAGCAAGAAAATAATTTACAAATTCCTCAAAACTCCACAGAAGGAAAAACATTCCCTCTTAACCATCTGGACAACTACTGTGTCTGCTCCAGCTCATGATTTCTGGGCGTCAGATCCCAGCTCCTCATCCGTGAGGGCAGAAGCCAGCTCCATCCCGCTGGCGATGAGACCCCACTGACTCCTCCAGCGGGAGGTCCAGCTCCCAGGGCAGGGGGCTGCAGCACCATGCGACTTGTCCTGCACCGTCCTGTGCTGACACAGCTCCACCAGGAATGGCATGGAAAGCTCCTTCAGGGTGGGCCTGGCAGGATTTGGGGTTGGGCGAGCATTTAAATAGCTGCTTCTGGGACAGGCTCTCAGCACTTTTGAGCAATGCAAGAATAAGTAAACAGGCCTTTTTGTTTTTCTTTTTTTTTTTTTTCCTTTCCTCTTTTCTTTCTTAACCTGCAGGGGGTCACTGACCTGGTAGGTCTTTGTCAGACACACTACTCTCCTGGTCTTTTTTTGCTACAGAGAGACGTTTGGTGGGAATGGAGAGAAGGAAATTGAAAATGCAAGAGGAAAATTTGACCAGAGTACTCCCATTCTTTGAAAACCCAGAATACATGCATACATCAGTGAGCTGGCCAGATGGGAGCTTAAATCCCAGCTGAACATAGAATCACTTAGCAATATCCTTATTTGTACCCTTCCTTCTTGCCTCCATCGAATTCTGTTAATTTGGAGCCTTGTAGTGGTTCAGTAAGAGCCCCAGAGAAAAGGGGGAGCCCTGGATCAGGGAATGGACTGGGGATGGTCCCACAGACTCACAGCCACACACTTGTCTTCATCAGGTTTCAGAAGCTAACACAGCCTGTCCTGGGAGGTACCACAGAGGAGGACAAGCAGGTGCAGCTGAAGGTCCCCTGAGTGTTTAATTACAAACAGGGGAGAACTTACTCGGCCTGCTTGCTGCTGGAGGGCTGAGAGGCAGAAAGAGAAAAAAAAAAAACCCAGCCTTGTGCAAGCCTATCTGCCCTCTTCCTGAGGAATGCACAGCTTTGGCAATCCTGCTGCAACCCAGTACCCTTCTGATGAAGTCAGTGCCTTGCTTCAACTAAGTCTGTTGGAGCGGTAGAGGACAGGCAGGTAAGGGAGCTCCTATCAATTTTCTGAAATCAAGCATCTGCATATAAGAGACGACAAAAGCCCTTTGAAGAGGGGACAGACTGCAGAGGGGTCAGAAATGTGATGTGGGGAAAGCCAACAACCAAAAAAGCCAGAGCTGGATCTTCTTTTTCCTTAGAAACCACAGTCAGCCAACCACAGCAAACAAGCCCATAGGAAACCAGACTTCATTAATTCCAGCTCTCGTGCAGGGACTCCTAACCTGTTATGCTTTACTATAGGACGAAGACACCCTAGCAAAAGTGCAGGTTCAGTGGGCAAGAAGCTGAAGCTCAAGAATAAGGCATTGGACCATCACAACAGTTTGATCAAAAGGAAAACAGTGGTCCAGTGACCTTTATTCAAACTCTCCCGTGGCCAAGGAGCTGGTGTGTGGTCTTGCACAACCCCTCCTCCTCCAGTCTGCCAGTTCAGATCATCAGCTCCTAACTAACAGGGATGCAGTTTGCTACCTGGTCTCACAGTGCCTTGCGCAAGAGAGTTCTCTTAGGAGATGCCATCAAAAAGCTGCTGCAATGGAAATAAAACAGCAAAGGAGATGGGGACAAAGTAGTGGTTAAAGGGGTACATTTTGCATCAGAGGCAGCAGGGTCCATTCCCTGCCTGCTCAGCATCGCTGGGTTATCTAAGCTGGCTTTCTTTAGCAGAGATTAGTCTCTTGATCTGCCTTACTTGTGGAAATGGCTCTCTGTGTCCACATGTCCAAGCAGCTGGCAGGATTGGGACCTTCTCCCCTACCTAGTAAGACACCCACCAAACATGCCCTGGGGAGCTGTGCAGATAAATAATACATGAAAACGTATGCGAGGAGGAGTGTGCAAGATACACAGGGGGGGAGAAGAAAGGAGAACATGAGAAACCAGACATCTAACAAAGAAGGAGAAAAAATGATCAGGCAAAGCAGTGAGATGAGAGAGAGTTCTTATTAGAGGCAAGAAGTGAAAAGAGGCAAATTAAACACTGGTTCAAACCCCAGTAAAAATAGCACAGGAGGAAAAGGAAAAAGAAAACACCTGTGAAGGAACACAACTGACGTCTTTGAGGAGGTACTATTGCACTCACACCTCTGCTTTGCAGGGGAGAAATCAACTGAAAGGGCAGCAGGATGTCCTGGGGAATGGACCTGGCTGCAGCCCACCCTGCTGAGCACCCGCACTCTGCTGGTGGACCAAGTGAGAAAAACCTGGGGACTGTTGCTGGGTCACTGCACTTAGTTGTTTGCATCAGTTATTGAACAGTCACTGCAATAAGACGTAGCAATTTGGCTACTTTTTGAGACACCTGCATCTGCACCTTCCCTCATCCATAGAATATGGGATATAGGCTGTGGAGCTAAATCCAGCTAAAAGCAAAAGTTAAATCCAGATACACAATTAGTTGGTGCAGAATTCTTCACATAGCAACATCAAGCAGGAGCATTCTATTAAGGTATCTCAGAAAGTTAAGATAGACTCAAAGACCATGTATTTATGATTGATTTCCATCCTGGTCACAAAAATAAAACTAGGAATGAGACCAAAATCAAAACTTAATCTTGGGACATGATCTCCCAGCTCTACCCATGTCTAGCTGGATTCACAACAACAAGCTGCATTAATCCCTGGGAACAGCAAAGAAAACTGAAAGCAAAGCAAAGCAGGAATTTATGTGGAAGTAAGAACTATACGACAGGGTACAAAGCAATGATAATGCATCACTGCAAAAATCGCAGCTGATTAGACACATCTTGGGGTTGTCTCCCTTGTCCCTTCCCAAAGAGGCATGCTGAAATCTGCCAGACTGCTAATGACAGACAGGAGTGATGGCTGTTGGTGCTGCCCAAAATGTTTTGGCATTCTCCAATGAGAGTGTGTTCTGAGAGAAGAGGTGTCATCATCCAGACCTGTCGGCATCTGCCACCGGGGTCAAAATGGGTGGGAGGAGAGCAGCCTCAGGTAGGCAACACAAGGCAGCAGCTAGGAAATGGGCTGGGAAGAGGACCCAAGGTGATTCCTTTGACTCCAGAGAGAGATGAAGAACAGAAGAGGGCCTCACTTTGCTCCTCAGCACATAGCAGCCTAAATCAAAAGGAAGTTCAGTGCCAAAGAGGCAAAGTGTTTTCACTACTGAGCTGTCGGTGCTGCCACAACAGCATTGGAAGCCTCTCCCCAGCACCAAGTAAGGCTGGATGCCTCTTTCCAAAACCTTGTGCTTTCCTTCAAGAATGCCCTCTTTACCTGTTCTCCCTCCTGCCCTCCCTGCCATCATTTCTCACCACGATCCTTTTGGATCCCTCAGAAGCACCTCTGAAATTAAACCTGAGGGGATGCTTTGGCTTTGTCCTTTTGCTGGGTGCCCAAACTCAAAAGCAAGTATCACCTGTACATATCCCAGGAACACAGCTGGTACCACTGGCAGACACTCAGACATCTGCTACTGTAAGGGTAAAAGTGAGTCACAGCTCCATGCGTGCGTGCCTGTCCTGCTCAGTCCTCATCCCCCACAGGATTAGTCTGATGGGCAAGAGGGTCTCTAAGGGTTTAGGAAAGCTGTTGTGCTCCTTTTTCTGTCTCCAGCTTTCCCACCTGACCTTCTCCAGGTGACTCTGCAGTTCAGCT
Source organism: Falco cherrug (assembly GCF_023634085.1). NCBI lineage: Eukaryota > Metazoa > Chordata > Aves > Falconiformes > Falconidae > Falco > Falco cherrug. Next base: position 20,405,809 of record NC_073707.1, read on the forward strand.
CCCTCTCTGCAAAATCAGGATTACAGAACCACTCTGCATCAAGACAGCATTGCAGGAATAAATGCATTAACAGTTGTGTTAGGCACAAGAGTAATGAGAGATTGGATGAGTGTGAAAGATTACTGCACATGGCATTTCTGACTTTACCTCCTAGATCAGACCAAGGAACCTGAATTTATCAAAGTGCTACTCATGCTGACAGCCTTTAAAGAGTCGAAGAGCAGACAAGTCACCCTCCTCTGAATACTCTTCTCCAGACCTGACTGGAAAGACCAGCCCTGGCCACTCTTTGATTCTGCTCTCACTTCTTTTAAAGTGCTTCCCCCTCTTCCAGATGTGCACACACTCAGCGAGCTGGAGATCTGAGCAGAATAAAATATCAAGAGAAAACAAAGCCCTAGAACACGTACTTAGATGCAGTCAAAAAATACAATGCTTGCTTTGATGGTATATTATCCTGATAATTTCAGAGTGTAAATACATGCCAGTCCAGCTGATCTTGTGTGAATCCAAATGTTAGTGCACCAGTTGTTTACTTCAGCATGAATATAGGTCTTCAGGAAAAAGAGAAGCTGTGTTTATGTGATAGACAAGTGAGTTGGACATTTCCACACGAGATGGAAACATCTATCAAACATTCTCGTGTCATGGTTTTACAGGTAGGACTCATGCTATGGGCTTCTTAAAAAACAGTTTTACTCCAAACTTCATTTTCCTCCCCTCCCTCCATTGCAGGCTGCATTGCTGCTTTGCTTTGTGAGCTCTGTGATGCCATATTTACTGATTCAGCTAACAGTTAAGGAAGGTCGAGCTGCCCTTGCCGTGCACACGCTGTCTGAGTAGGGAGCCTACTGGGGACTGTATACGTCTGGCTAATATGACCTCCCCGTGTGGTAAGCCTGTTACTTGCTGGAGTTAATATTCACACCCACTCTGTGCAGGGGTTGCAAATACCCAAGGGACAATTAACCTGCCACAAATGCTTATTTCATCATTTTTAATCCAAGATGTTGACAGGAAAAATTATGTTTTTTCCTGCTTGGCTTAGAGTAAGAAGCAGTGAAGTCTCCAGATTTACTGATGAAATGCTTCCTAAAAGAAATTCTCAAACAATAAGAGCTCCAAACAGCCTTTTTTTACCATCTGGTTTTCATGCAGTGAGGAATTTACATTTTCCATGACTTATACCTGCTTTTGTGAGGGAAATGCCCTTTTAAAACATGCCAGTGCCTACTGACTGATGCAGCTGCCTTGCACTTAGAAAGAAACAGTTAAAAGAAATAAAATAAACCTTGTGACAGAGCCAGACCTGCTGTCTCTATTCCTTTGAGTCAATCAGGATGTTGTTGCTGCTGTAAATCAAAGGCAATTCTACAGCACAACACCATTTTATTAAGCAGATACTGCCCTGCAAAGGCAAATGCATATGCATATTAACTATAAGAATGTATTCGAAGTTCATAACCTCCCAATGTTTTGTTTATAGTCTAAATATTCAAACACATTATTTTAACTGATATGTCTTATATAAGTGAAGTGCCAAAGACCTACATATATAGGCATATACTATAGATGTGTAGATACATCACACATACATATTTATTTCACTACAGAAGATGATGGAATCATTGTTAAATCTCATGTAAGGCTAGATGCTGTATTCCATACATCATGATGACAACTGCTGCTGGAAAACTGCAGGATATTAGCCTTGGATACTCTGAATACATTCTCAGCTTTTTGAGCAGCTACAAGAAAGCAACTTATATTCAAGTCAAAACCGTTCCTCAAGAAATATGCACATTCTGAATAATGTGATTCTTCTGGCCAGCGTAACTAAAGACTGAAGCAGAGGAAATAAGTGTGCAGAAGAAAAGACTGGTGAGTACCCTGAGAATATTTATCTTGTTAATTACCAGGTAGGAACAAAATATTAGTGTATTTTATTTCGCTGTATGCTTCAATGTCTTACCAAAATTAGAACAAGACTTACGATTGCAGAAGGTTTCTTCTACAAACCAGTAGCTTACTATGAATTTGTCCACTTTGGTTCTTGGTCTTTAGCTAGCAAAAGGGGCATTCAGCAGCAGAAACATGGCTTTACTGAAAAGCCAGAGTATGGCTGAGACACCTTTTCTGATTTAGGATTCCAAGTGTTTTCAAAAACTAGGTCCAGCCCAGTTGCATCTCTCAGTTTTCTGCAGTATGGGCATGTGAACACATTACTTAAAGCTCTGGTATGTACACTCTGAGCATCAGGAACCACAGCAAAACCCAGCAGCAAGCACTAGATGCCTTGCCCACAGAGGAAGCAGGATCAGCCGCTTCTTTCTTGATGCAACAGCACCATCCACACTTGTCCGAACTGGCAGCTTTACCATCTGCCATGTCCTTTATGTATTGACAAACAGAAATACCTATAGAGATGCTGTGATGAAGAGATGGCTCTCAGAGCACCTTTCAGTGCATAAAGCAGTGAAGTTCAGCTATACAAGCCAAAGGCTTATAGCACAAAGAACAAAGCAAGAGTATTGGCCAACTTCACTTTCAGTCAGTGCCGCAGGTGCTGCACTGATTCCTTACGCCTATCGCAGGAAGCACCTTGAATGCTGGAAACAGCGGGAGCTGAGCGAACAATACATCTCTGTTACAGGAGCTAAGGCAATTGGCAAGTTTGTAAGCACTTCCGCTTGTATGTATGTAGGCTGTGCAACTGCACCGGGCACGCACATAACCTGTGAGTTTCATGCTAGAGGTTTGTATAGACATATATACATTACATAAACACACAGGCCCAAAGGATGTATTTTTCAATATAACCCATGGCCATCCCATATGACCTAGATAATTCAAGGGCAGGAAAGCTACATAACATTGTATCTTTGCTGATAACAAAGCAATAATCCCCTTTCTGTGTGGAAATGACAGGTTTGAAATTGCCTTGTGTTCCCAGGCTTTACACTTGGCAGCACGTCGCTTCTTGTAAATGTTTCAGTCCAGAAGAGTCTGGCTATTCATTATTAGCAGCTAATTCACTGTCAAGCATGTGGGCAACATTTGGACACAAGTGATGAAACACCAGCTGTTAGCCTGCTGCAACTCCCCACGTGTTAAAGAGCAGGAGATTTTCTGACATATAAATTTATCTCATGTTCTGGTGAGAACAGCAATTCAAAGTCTGGGCTTTGCAAGGAAACTCTTTTACCTGTCCAAGGCAAAGTCCCCCTGTCCCATGGACAGAAGGAAAGGATATTTTTTGCAGAAAAAAAAAAAAAAAAACCAAACCAAAAAACCAACAACACTACTTGTTGTGTTGTGAAGGAGAAATATGAGTGCTCAAAATTCATGTCAGCCACAAAAATCACTATTGCATTGGTTAAAAGTACATGTGTTTGCTGCCAAGGCGATCTTCCCTGGTAGCCAACTTGAAGGGGGCATTCTGATCGGGGTTAATTTCTGATAAACATATAGTTCAGTTCTGCAGTAATGCTGTCTTTTTTTTTTTTTTTTTTTAACCAAGTAATTATCAGTAATGAACCATTAAAAACAGCTTTATAAATATCACCATGCTCTTAAACAGGCAATGACTAAATTCATCGTACAGCTTATCTGCCACAAAAAATTCAGTCGGCTCTCCTATTTATAACGGCATCTCCCTTAACTAATTAGTAGCATTAGCATTCGCAGGCTGTTCACCAGGAGAATCCAAAGACCCTAATCTCCTCGTCTGGCTGGCCCTGCATATCTTGCATCATATTCCCATTAGCCCATGAGGACTATCACCTGTGCCCTCAATAAGTCGAGATTCTCTCAACTCTTGACCACATACTTTTGTCACAGCCAATGTGTTATTCTGCCATGCAGTCACACCTCTGTATATAAACGTGGTATAATGGCACATAACACCAAAATGGCACGTAACGCCAAACTCACCGCAGTCACAAAGCCCTCAGTTCTATTGGCTATATAATCTCAGAAGACAAGAGCTGTTCAGCAGGCATAATATTATATTTTTGCCTATGCCAGTGTCCTGGTTTCAACCATGACACAGAGAGAAAAGAAAAACCTTTCCCAGAGTAGAGGGGGAATGTCAAATTATTCTGAGTATTTGCCAAGAGCAGGAGGGATGCTTTGAAAAGAGGTTTTGGTACCAGATTGCAGTAAAGGAAGGGAATGAGGAGGAATAAGTCCTAAAATATTTCCCCTTGCTGGGCTGTCTGCTCTCTAGGAAACAGTAGGCTGAGATTGCACTAGGTACCCAGCTCAGACTGCGAGGGGAAAAGTTGGGGAATGAGCAAGGTTGGCTTAGGAAAGATCAGAAACCATGTGGGATTGGCAATGATGCAGTAAGGGGGGGTGTGTGCGGAAATCCCATCCCAGATTTGACACTCAAGGAACTGCAAAACTGTGTGTGGATTAGAAGTCAGGCAGCTCTTCAAAACCAGGTTGGGAAATCCAGCAAAGATACAAGCTGTGCTGGTGGTTGCTTATAAAGATAGGACCTCTGAGAAGAGGGCTGCTAGCATTTACATTGCCAGGAAGTATGCAGAAAGCATTGCGCTGTGCTCAAACTATTTACATGGTGATTTTCCTGGCTTCAGGAAGTGTTCAGGATGTCCCTCTGAGAAACCCATTTTGTATTTATAAGGCTTCATGAACTTGCAAAATCTTGCAGAATTTCTGATCTGTGCATAATTTCCCATGCTTTTCTTGAAGTGCTTTTTCTCTCCATAAAAATGTGTTATTAACTTTCAAAATTTTACCGCATGACTGTTAAATTCAGGGGAGGCTTCAGAGCATTGAGTCTAAGTGTTGGAAACTGGTCCATTGGAACTGAATGAAGAAAATGTTCTTGGAAACAAGAGAGGGCAAGAGGGCTATAATCATTCTGCAGAAAAAGAAGAGAAAGTTGGATTTGTTTAATAAAGCAAGCTCACAGCCTTATCTTCTTTACTCACAGGAGGAAGGTACAATGAAGCCAAAGATCAAAAAGGGAGACAAAACTGATTTTTGGTCACCTCTGAATCGTTCTTCATAGTGCAGACTGGCTATTGCAAAACCCATTCATGCATGTTCTCAGGGCATGTTGCTTCACGGTTAATATTTAACCTGCAGCCAAACACATGCAAGCACCCAGACCTTCCCAAATATGTTGCTAGGTTTCTGGTGAGCAGATCTGTCACACATCAAAAAACTCAGCCCACAAACCTATTTCCCAGCAATCCCATGTTTCAAAGATTTGTGCATGCAAAGGTGGAACAAAGCATTCACACTCCTTGTGTAATACAGACCAGAGGATACCAGTTAGCACATCTTAGATCAGTAAAATAATTCTGATTAGTACCAGTTTATTGTAAGGAGGGTCTCACAAGTGTGTTTTTGTGGTGTTTTTTGTTTTTTGTTTTTTGTTTCTTTTTTTAAAAAAAAAAAGCAATGGATAACCTACTGTCTCTTTTCTGTCTGTTCCAGTACTAGTTCCCTTCTTGATCAACATTTGAACTCTGCCTTTAGATTCAATTTTTCTAGCTTTGGAAATTGTAGAGGTGCCTGGGTGAGATTCTTCAACCTTTGTGATAGAAAGGAGCTGAGACTAGCTGATTATAACAGCATTTCTAGCTTGAACATCTCTGCATCTCTGAAAATACTGTGACTTTTGACAGATTTTCAATACGTTTGCCCACCCACAGAGCTGATGTCATCTCACTTGCTGAAGGAAACTTTAAAGGAGGTATCTCTCCTTTGGTTCAAGAGAGATGCCTGAGTTAGTGGCAGAGTCTAGCCTTCCCCAGGCACTTCAGCCAGCAGGGAATAGCCTGAGAATCCATGGGCTGTTATATTCAGTCAGTGGCCAGAAACAATTAGAGAGCTCGGCTGGGTGTTCCTTCAGCCTGCACTGCTCAGCCGGCCCAGCTATCCCTGGCAGTAAGAACCAGAACTGCCTCTCTCCGAGATACGTTATTAAAAAGCATCCCTCTCTTCCCCTGATACAAAGTTATCGCTGGATGTAAGCAGGATGACATGCCAGACCTAGTGATATGGAGGGGATGGGAACACTAATAAAGTCCAGATCTGTCAAATAAGCCAGGCTCCAGCTGCTTCATCACTGCCTACAACATAGAGCCGGCCAGCTCAGACACAGCCCTGCTCCCAGCACCTTCTCCTCTCATTGCATCTTCTCCTGTGCAGCAACCGCCCTGCAGAGGGGCAACCCCCTGACCAAAGCAGCTCCAGTGCCACGTGTGTCTGCCTGCAACACTCAGTCTCTTGTCTGTCACTTGCTGCACTGGGTGTTTCACACGCTCCTGCATCTCAAGACAGACTCCTGCCTTCATCCCCACGCTGGATCCCACCGTGCTCTCCTGCAATTAGACTTGTTTGCACGTTTCACCCACATTAAAACGGGCAATATGGGGCATCTCACTTTTTGTGACATTACTTACGGAACAAGGGAGAAACCCCAGCAGTGACCTGCCCCTTGGGCATGCCACCAGACCTGGACCCATGGTCCCAGAGCCCTGCTGGGAGGCACATTCCCTGGGTCCCTCTGGTGCCATGCAGTTCACTCTTCCAGCCCCGTCTGGGAGGGGAGGGAAGGTAAGAAAGTGGGGAGGCCTGATTTTGACTCTTCCTGCCTGCAGCTTAGAAATATAAGAGCTGTAAAACTAATCAGTGTTTTAAATCAGTTGGTGAAATTTTCCTCTGTAGGAGTCACAGCCAGTCAGATAAATGTGGAATAGGCGTTAGAAAAAGATGGATGTGGCAGGTCTGATTAATCGAGCTGCTTTTCCTGAATTATGATAATTGGGGTTTAGCATGGCTATAGGTAAAAAATCAAATTTAATCAGTAAATGGACTGCCTCCAAACTTACTGCCAACCCACCCTCACATTTATCTAGGGCTACTGCTATAATTTCACTGAAATTGGAGTTTTCACCCTGAAATCTCTTCTTTCACCTTTGATGACATTTTAATCCTTTCCTTAGCAGGATGCAGATTTCGACTTTCACACTAAGAAGCAGAGCTGCATGCTCATGTGCCCGGTCCTGTCAAGGGGCATGAAAGATCAGTGAACTTCACCTCACCTGTGGCTGCAAGACTCTGGTAATCCACAGCTTAGAAAGAAAAAAAAAGGAGGGTAATGCACCGATTGTCAGCTGGGGCTGCCAGCCAGAAAATTTACCTGAGTATTCAAACTAGAGGAATAGGCTACAGCAGCTCAAGGAGCAGCCCTGTGAGCTGCTAACTGTAGTTGGCCTTTATCTCCATTGGCTTTCTCGGTTACAGTAGATGCAATGTGGCTCATTAGTGCTGCAGCACATAAGCATAAGTGTAATTGCAGTAATTACTTATCTCAACTATCCCAATCATAAGCACCTGAGCACCATCCATCCCCACAGATAGTCAGAGGACCTGAAGAGGACACTTGAAATGCATCCTGCTCTTGTGATGACATGGAAGATCATCAGAGATTCTTCAAGTGGTTGTGAGGCAACTTCAAGACACTCAATATTACCTTTTTATTTGTTTATCTGATCTACGAGCCTGTGTGGGTTAATAAACAGCCTGCTGACCCACCAAGTCACCAAACTCAAACTGTGCTCCAAGAAAAGGATAAATCCAGCGAAACCAGAGCTCAAACCTCCCTGGCCAACAGTTGGTAGCTGTGACCTGACTCCAGCTCCTAAATCTGCTAGAAGACCCCTGGCATCCCCATGTGCCTAGCTTGGCTCTAGCCTGTGGTTTGCTTGCAGACTGCAGGTAGAGTTTCTTACCTCCAGCCAAGCTCTCGTTAATGGCCTGGACTGCCAGCCTGGGATAAGGGGGCTTGATCCAAGACCCATAGAAAAAGGAGTTATGCAAACAGCCGCTCTCAGCTGAGGAGCTCTAAATCAGGGAGCTGGTCCCACACATTGATATGAGTGCACTGCTTGCTTTTGCGTCAGGCAAATGAAGTGAGCAGGCCTGGGAGGAGATAAAACAATCGTATGGGAGGTCTTGAAAAACATCCACACTCTTGTATTCATAAATCTATAATCCTCAATAAAACTATGGGGAAAAAATAGGTCAATGTACATGTGTACATCTCTCTTTACATAAGAGTCATGCAATGTTTACTGCAGAATTCCCTGCTCTTGCTGTCCTCACAGAAGTACGTTAAGGTTTGCATACTGCATATTTTACTGAATCTATTTCACAGCACCATTTCTGCAGATTTTGATGTCTTTCTGAGGATTTTTGAGGTCTGCCTGAGAGCAGGCTGCTGTGGCGTGACCCTGACTCCTGGTATCTGTTAGCGTTCTGGAAGGAAGCCAGTCCTACCATTTTCTGTGTAGGCATTTCCTCTGGGGTGGCATCCCTCTTCTTTTTGAGCATTTTGTAATTAATTTGCAATGTATTGCTTTATGAGGAGGTTTGCAAATATTCTTTTTATAACAAGATGGGCAAAAGCCAACTCTGGGGTAATAGCTCGGGAATCTCCTTGTATTTGTACTGGGGAGAAATTTGCTGCTGCTGTTTCTTGGGTGATTAAGCTCTTAATTTACAGGCAATTCTTGTTCATAAATATTAAATGACCATCCAAATAGCAAACTTCCCCGTGATGGTTTGATTCTCAGTTTGAATAAGCCACTGACCCTTACACCAATAAATCTCATCCAGTCTCTTAAGAAAACCAACAAAAAACCCTTACCTTATAAAAAGTGTCCACAAAAGATTTACCTGGGTCTCTTGTACTGTGTCCTGATGTTGAGCTACTCTCTTCTGAGGGAGCTATTGAACTTGGCTCCATTCAAGCCAACATCTGAGTCAGCTATTTCCTAGCTCAAGACACAGCTGGTCTCCTTGGTCTCCTTTACCACCAGCTAACCTGGCTGGTATCATCAGTAGTGATGTTTCAGATCCTCAGTGAGACTCTTCTAATTGTTGCCTGCCAAGTTTTCCAGCCGTAATAATTGTATGTACATCTACATCTGCTTAAACACATACAAGCTTCTCCTCTTGGTTTGAATAAAACACTAACTAGGGCTCGTGGCTAAGCAACAGGGAGGGAACTGGATACAGTGGGAAATGTTAATAACAAGGATGACTGGGGTAGTTGCCTGGTCATTTCCATCAGAAAACAGGACGAGTGTTTGCACAGCCCTGGTAAGTGAGAACCAGGCTGCTGGCTTGTAAATCAGGAGCTGCATTACAAGGAAATTAATGGAGTTTGGTCACTTTACATTCCTATGGATGTGATGTTACTGAGGGAGTGGAAAACAAGCTGTGTATCTGTTATAGATGGGCGCTGAATTTCAGTGTAGCCCAGCTGTTTAAGCTCAGCCTTCTTTATCCTATGACAAGACTTGGAGTGGCATCACAGGCTTCATCCCTCCTCTGTGGCCTCTGCTGCCTATGAGGGCTTGGCAGAAATATTTAATAAACCAAGAGTTTGGCTCCAAAAGGATGAAGCAAGTAGGGAAAGCAGCCACTGCCCCAGGAGGGTAAGATGCATATGATGAGGATCATCACTCCTGGTGGTGCAGGGTACGCACGCTTATTGGCCAGGATCCAAGACATACGCCCTTTTTTCTCCTCTTTCTCATTGCCCTTTAAAGCAGGGTTTTCTTGACTGCTTCTAGGGTGAGCAGGGTCATAGGGAAAAAGCAAAAAAGAAATACATGCCCTGCCAGCTCCTGTACATTTGCCAGGGATATTCAGCTTCTTAGATTTGCTGCTCTCCAGCCATTCCCCCGTGAAGGTGAGGAACATGATGGGAAATACAAGACCAACAGCAGGAAAATCCCTGTCCTTAGTCCCGTTTGTGCATCCCCTAGGGCTAATTGGTCACTTGAAGGATCTCTAGAACCTGTGGACCCAAAGTTTAATGACCACCACTCTAGAGTGATATGATCCTTTTACTTCCAACTTGTGAAAAGCCTGAGAGCTGATGTTGTTACGCTTTTTTCAAGCACATCCCAGCAGCCCTGGAGTCTGCTCCTCCCCTCTGCCTGACCTGCAGCAGCTGCCACAAGGGATGGTAGAGCACACACTCTACTCTTTTTCATTTTGAAAAGCTCCATATGAAAAGCATATAGATAGGGCTGCTAGAAACACATTATTATATGGCAGACAATAGGTGGTACCTGCAAATGTTTGCGTATCAGAAAAGTTAATGAAAACAGACTTTTCCATGGATAATTTTTTTTTGCCATGCAATATGGGAGCAGTTCTGCAGCAGGTACAGTAGGAGGGTGACTGTGCACTAGCATAGTAACACACACTGATGTAGCACAGCTCTGCCACTGCTTTGACACAGGAAGAACTTGGTCTAAGCTAGCATTTCTAGCCTTAAACAGAAATAATATCTGCTAGGAACTCAACCTCCATCCCCACCCCACCAGGATATAAAAATCCAACCTATGTAAGGGAAAAAACCCAAGGTGTTCCTCAAACTCACTAGATACTAACTGGATCAAGTATGGCTGAACACTTTTCCCCAGGGCTTACAATATTAACAGAACCATTCCCTTGTTTTATTACAAATTTCCCTGTATAATAATGCTAAGGATCAAACCACAAAATCTACATTTGCCCTTAAGCAGATTGCATTGTGATTCAGGGGCTGGAAAGTAGAGGAGAGCTGGCAGCACTCGATGGCTGCATCATTTCTGATGCTTCTGCTGGGGGCTGCAAAGCGTTTAGGGTGGTTATGTTGAAAGAGATTAAGTTGTGCTGACAGCACCCTGCCCAGGGTGAAACGCTGGAGGTCTGTGGTCTCCAGAATGCTTTAACACTAGAGGTATCCTTTGTCATCTGCACCCAGGGAAAACATCTTTATGGGGTGCTTTGGGGTCTGGGTGAACGGTAAGAGCAGAGGTGGTGGCAGTGTGCAAGTCCAGAGTCACATCTCCCATCCAGGAAACCGAGTTGCAGCAAGGATGCCCTTCACGGAAATGCTGTGGCCAGCCCGATGGAAAATGTTACTTTGGGCTCGTTACATCATTTTGTTTGTGAAGAGTGTCCTAAACTCACCTCTGCCCACCTCCTGCCCTCTCTGCAGGTAGACCGCTACTTGCCCTCACCTGCTGGTGGTCCCAGGCAGCCTGGGGACCTCTGTTCCCCACGGAGCCCTGGGGTATCAGGTGTGCATCATGCTGCCTGCCTGGCATAGTTAAAAATTAAACTGCCCCTACTAATAGTTGATAGCTTGAGAACAGAAAGGGCTGACACTCTGAGAGCTGGTTTTGGCAACGCATCAAACATCGCACCTCGTTCAACGAGGTCTGGCTGTTATCCCTTACAAGAGGATTACTCTGAGCACAATTGGTGCCAGAGGTGTAACTCATCTCCACGCACTGGGCATTCACCTGTGCCTCAACACCAATGGGCAAGGCTTAACCCGGTCCATTGCATTTGGAGTTCAGAATGAACCCCTTAAGATTCACTTTGTGAATTTAGATAGAACAGAAACAAAAGCATTTGGTGATGGCACAAGCAGATCCTGCCAAACCGCTAATAGAAAGCAGGCTAAAATGTTATTGCTTTGCTTATTAGGACAAACTGATCCTGTCTGTGAGGCAGCTTAGCCACAGCAGATGATACAGCAGTACCACTTGATACTACCTTTAACTTTTTGAACCTGAACTATAACTGGAAAAATAATAATCAAAGGAAAGAGGCACAGGCTTTATGATATATGTTCAGATGATAAAGTGCATCACAGAAAATAACAGGCATTTCTCTCTATCAGAATGCCTGTCCATTTAGATGGAAGAAATCCATAAAACTACACGTAATAGTATTGCTGAAAGACTCCCTAAAAGCTATTAAATGCAGCTGAAATTTGACATGATACTTGGAGTTCAAACCACTGCTGCTTCAGAACTGCTTTGCAGAGCCTGCTGTCTATTAATGGCTGGAGATGCTGCACACCTTTTTTTTTTTTTTAATATGTGCACAAAATCCCTGTCTTCCTGGGTAAATGATGAGATGCCTGTGATTACAGCAAAAAACATGCACCCTGGTAAAAACACTTGTAACATGGAGGTCTAGAGGTACCCATCATACATTGAAGGGCCACATAAACCTGCTCGGTATCACAAAAGGCTGTGAAGGGAGAGACAAGCTCTTGTGACATGGCCTCTTCTCTCCAGACATCACACTAAGACTGAGAGAAAATCTCATACAGACCCTGAAATTAATCTCTGAAGTTCACTTAAAATAACTAATTACCCACGTTAAATTTGAACACTTGAAACGGTATAGCATTATAATCCTCCCTCAACCTGAAAATAAATATTCATCTTTCCAAGATCTCTGGATCACTTCTCCAAGGGCGCTATCCCTGTCTTTCATTTAAACTGCTGCAGAACACAGAAAAAGTATTTCTATTAAAAAAAATACATTTTATTAAGGAATACCCACAGAATAAATACTTTTTTCTTCAAATCTGAACTAAAACTCTCCTTGGCTCAAGAAATCTTCTCCAAGATCCATTTATTTGTAAAGCTGGAATTGTACAACCCTCATTAATCCACAGTGGTAAAGGATATGTGATTATACCATCTCTATATTAGTTTGCTCTTCAGTGCCACAACACTTAGCCATTATACAAACAGACAGAGATAAATTATAATTAGTGACTTTGGGAATGTTCTGAAGATCACTTGTAATTGGCAACAACAGCAAAACCCCCTAAATCGTTTAATTAGGCATGTGGTGGATATTATGAGTTGTAAAAGGTATCTAAGCTTATTGATAAGGAATAATTATGAAAAGCAGCTTCTGTTTACTAAAGGAGCAGTAGCAGATATACCATTAACAGCGTTAGATCTGCAAGTCTCTGGTTAGGATGGATATTGTCATTTTTGCTCTCTTTCATTCTGCTGAAGTGATTCAAAGGGTCTACAGCATGGCATTAAGGGTAACAGTGTTTCTGCAAAGATTATGGGCTGCTCATACAAGCGCTGACAACAAATTAGCTCAAGATCATGTCCAAAAGTGCTATTTTCAGATTTGTGCCACAATAACACCTACGTCCTGGAAAGATAAATTAATGTTCATAGGCCCCCAGAAGAGAGTTACTTCAAAATGCCAGGTATGATGACCTGAGCATTTCCATTTCAGGTTACTGAAGGATATTAGCATTTGCAGAAGGTTTGGAAATTGGTCTCACACTGTGCTTTTAGTGACAAGGGAATATGATGATTTGGAAATCTAAGCAATTCATCAGGATGCTGAGCTCTTAAATGATGTTTAAATTGAATGGTGGGTAAGATGTTCTCCAGAGCATCCTCTATCAGCTTTATGTTTTGAGTTTTGCCAATCTCAGGGTAAAAACTATAATTAATTTCTGCTTTTCAAACCTTTAAATTATAATTAAAGACAACATACATAATAAGAAACTTTTCTCTTGATATTACATGCAATGTCAGAGTTAATTATTATAATTTTAGCTTGGGGTTCTTATTACTCAGAATGTTAATCTCCCTGTTACTCTGAGAGATTGAGAAAAACCAGAAAAAAAATCTGTAATTGTTTTTTCCCCAAAAAATGCTTCTTGTGCACAACTTGAATGTAGTGTGCATCTAATTTTGACCAAAATAGTTAATTGGCAGTGACTGCAAAATAAACTTTGTTCTTGTTCTCAAGAGGTTTTCTCCCTGTAAGAACTACTTTTGGTAATTAAAAAAAGGTGAAAGAATATCATACACAGAATTACATATGCTTATTAACTGGGATGTTGTACAGTTTCAGCTGGATACTGGTTTGCTGGATTTTAGCCTTAATGGCTCATCTCCACTGCTCACTCTGCAGCTTTGTACAAAGGAACCGTCCTGCTGAAGTCAGGAAGACTCTGGGAGGCTCAAGCTAAACAAGTTTTCAAGTTTTGCAGGATGAAGGCCATGGTTTCTCTGTGGGAGTCACTAAAGCAACATAATGCTGCACTGCACTTTTATTACCTGTGCTATTTTCTATCGCTTTGAAAACTGTTTGGTGGAGTGTTGCTAGCATCCTGGCAGAGGCTGCCTTACTAATAAAATGATTATATTTATTGTTACACTATCAAGCATCTCAGGAGGGTTTGCAGTGCCACAGGGTGTCAACTGCTTATTGTAGGGCTGGATCAAACGGCTTGGATTCAAATCTTGACTGTCGTCAAGTCAATAAATGGCCACAAACGAGCTTCTGAATGTAAAGTGCCCAGCCTGCTGCCCTCTCTTCTCCTCCCACTCTTGGAGACAACCTGTATTTTGGTCCAGCACTGTAGATATGATGGTGGGATGCGTTAGAGCATTTGCAGCATCTCGGTCTGCCCAACCCAGGTAACAGCAGTGACTCAAAACGAGCAGCCCAGATTTTGCCCTGTTAACAACCTGAGCATGGTCTCCAAGCCTCTTGGGGTTTTTAATGCCTGCATTTTGTTTTGTATTTCCAGAGAGGTGACACAACTGTGATGCTGATGGGGCTGGAGGGGAGATGAAACAGCTCTGCATTGGGAACAGAAATCCCATAACTGAGCAAGTGTGCAGGTCCCTTTCTCCCCTGTAAGCCCATGCATCTTGCCGATTGACCTGAATTGGCTCTGCCTACACCAGAGGAGCTGTGAGCATGCACTTACTCAAGACTTCACGCTGTGATAACACATCCCCACAACTCTGGTCAGCTCCAGGCTGACAGAATAAACTCCTGTGTGCCAGCAAAGAGAAAGAAGAGGTACTCAGTGCTGCCAGCTGTGCCAGGTGTTGCTCCTCTACTTTTGTGAAGCTCTGGTATTCACAGAGGAAACTGTAAAACCACAGGTCACAACCCATCCCTGGAGGAATAGCTTGTTTCTCCATTACACACATTGTCATTCACAACCAAGGACACCTATCGTCAAACCAAGAACAAATCCCATATGTGTGTTTTATTCTAGCATACAATATTTTTCAGCATAGCTTTTTTCCCTTTTCAACGTGAATACATCTTTGCCAGGAAAAATGCTGTTGCAGTATCTATGGTGTGAATGTCCACACTAAAGTGGCTCGTGGGAAGGGAGTTATACTGCTGCACAGTTTAAATTCACAACTTTGAGGTCTTAATTTTTAAGTTCTTCATGTGCAAGAAAAGGTAAAGCTTCTCCAGGCAAAGGGAGAAACTTTTACTACCGTCACGCTGGCCACATTACAAGCAGCAAGGACTTAAATCTTCACACATACTCAGGTTTTGCAAAGTCTCAAAAGAATGGGTATCAAGCTCTGATGTGAGGACATGAGAGGTAACACTTAGGAAAGAGAAAAATTATTTGAAAAGAGGACACTGGAATGTTATTTTGAACATAAGAGAACAACAACTTGCAAATCAAACCAATCCTGTTAACTTGTTCCCACACTGAAGGTGAAATGGACTTTGCAGCCCACAACGCTAAAAAGTTGACTGACGTGGGCTAGTGTTTCATGGACACAACCTGGCCCAAGATTTGGTTTTTTTTAAAGCAGTTACCTATAAATCTACAGAAATACGCATAGCTCTATTTCATCCTATCCAAAAAAATCCTTTGACTAGAGAAGGAAAGAAGGAGCACAGGAGTTCACAGCTGCCATATATTTACACCTTTGTTCCAGGAAAAATCCTGTTTGAACTCTATTGGGGTTTGTGCAGAAAAACAGTTTCTCTTAGATTTTTGGACTGAACATGTGCTTAGAAGAAAACCTATTTGTGGTCCTTGGCCACCTGCCGAGCCACCACCCAACCTACCCGTTTAACCTGCTGTGGCCACATCAAAACTGAGGCTCTGACTCAGCAAACCTCAGTCCATGACATCAGCTACTGAAAGAGATTTGCTAACAGGCTTTTTAGCTGACATTGTTCAAGCTGCTTCTGTGTTTGGGTCCCACACTGGCTGAATTATTTCAGCTGCAAGAGTCTGCTAGAGTTAACCAAGATGGCAGAGGAAGGCCAATTCCCACACAAACTTTCTCCACTAATGGAAGGGTTCTCAGTTTGGATTTTGCAGCATGGCTGCACATGCAGCTTGGCTCCTGGCCTTGAAAAGCTCAGAAATATCTGGACACAGGATCTGAGCCTTTCTCTATTTTAAATCCCACAGGAATACTTCCTTCGTGACCTTCCTCTGCTTATGCCATAAACAGTTGGAGCAGCCCACCATCCAGCACAGCCGTGCATCCATGGCAATGGATGCTCCACCAGAGGAGGACATAGGCTTAGCAAACAGATTATGCCCTCTGTGTGGAAGCACAGAACAACCACCTTCCAGCCCCAGGCCAGCAAAGCCTGTGCCTCCTCAAACTCTGAAAATCCAGGTTTCCCTAAAGCCAAAACTGCTCCCTTCCCTTTTAACCTGCTGAAGTAAACAAGCAGCTTTGGGGCCCTTCTCACCTCCCAGGGTCACACAGCCTACTCTTGACTTAGACTATGTTTAGCATATCATAGAATAATAGAAAGGTTTGGTTTAGAAAAGACCTTAAAGTTCATGTAGTTTCAGCCCCCCTGCCATGGGCAGGGACACCTTCCACTAGACCAGGTTCTCAAAGCCCCGTCCAGCCTGGCCTTGAAGACAGACATCCCTCTGAAGACAGAAGGGGCAATGTTTCAGACCACCACCCAGTCACTTTGGGGGACAGTCCCTCTCCGTAGCACCCTGGAGTGCCTTGTCTATCCCTGAATTGAGCTTTCCACCTCCACTTCCATGCACATTTATGAAGCATCCTAGTTTACCCATCAAAGAAATAATCTTTGATGCAGTGCCTCTGAACCGAGTGATTTGTCAAGGTAACTGCAACGGGAGGACGTAGCATTGCTAGAAACTGATGTATTGTTGCCTTGATAGATTTGTATTGTTAAATTGATGGCTGACATTGCTGGACCTCTCAGTGGAGAAACTGCCTGGGCCATCAAAAATGCCATGTTAAAAATACTAGTATTTATCACTTACAGGGTGCTTTATAGCCTTGGAGCTACATACGAAAATTAACCAGATCTCCTCCGATTTCCACGGTGAGTGCTCCGCATAACTAACATTACTCTCATCTCACAGAAAAGGAAATTTGCAGACCTCATGAACTCAGTTTCCAGCACTGGCTAAGCATGCATACCTCCGGCTGAACACTCTAAGAGTAACAAGAAAAGTGCACCAGAGGCATAAACCCATAAACACTGGGCTACAATGAAAAGATCGGTCACAAACTACATTAAATTCTGTTCTCTCCCAAAGCAATGTGGAAATATGCCCTTTGGGGTTTTGTGATGCCATATCTCTATATTATCAAGGTTTTACCTGGTATCATAACCAAACTCCCATTTCTGATGTCCCATTGACCTCCCTACTTATTAGTATCAGACGTTGCAGCATTCAGTCAGCTTCCCAACAGGAAAAAAAACCACAAGCAATGTTGTATCTGGTTGTTATTTAAAGTTTGGGTTTTTTTGATAACTTTTTGTGTCTGTCCCAGAACTTTACGGTAGACCATGGGAGACAATCCCTTCCTCCAGAAACCTCCCCATCAGTATCATGTTTGCAAGTAGCAATCCTATTTTGAGAATAGTTTAAAAACAAACACCCTGGCAAAGCCCAACCTCCCTTGACTGCCCAGTGACTCCTCCTATGCAGAAAAACTAAAAATGATTTCTGCCTTGTAGGCTATCAAAACACCAGCAGCACTGCAAGGCTGTTTGTAAGTGTTTCTCTCCAAGACCTGATCGCAAAACTGTGTTGTGCTCCTGGGAGCTCCCACACACCAATACAAGTGCTGTTTGTATTACTTATAAAAATAACAAGGTAATTTCTCCTTCTCCTTGTCCTTCCAGCTCTCGGCACTGCACAATCCTGACTGCAGAAGCCATTCCCTCCAGCCTTTGTGGTGTTTCTCACTGTTCACAGGTGCTACCAAAATAGCTCTGGGAGCTGACATTATCACTGCCTGGCATTTTCCATTTCCCTTTGCTGTTTTGCATTTTCAAATTGCTGTATTCCTAATAAAGGTGAGACTTCCAAAGCAGGCAAAGGGGACACCGTACTACAATCTAAGAGGTCTTCAAAATGGGGATTAAACACCTAAAACCCCATCTGTGCTTTTGATAAACCTCTGCCCCCCAAAAGAAGATGAGCAGTACAGTATTTCTGACATCTGCAAAGCGAACTACTGAACAGCTCCACCTTCCCTACCTTTAATGTTGATAGGGACTTCCCTTAATCCCCACTCTTGAAAAATGCATCAGGCATATGTCTCTGTTTGCAGCGGACAAAACCCAAACCAGTCAGCCCAGAATAGCTTTGATCTTATTTATTGAAGTTGTCTTTGTGAAATATGTTCCTTTTAAAAGTCGGTTATTAGAAGTTCAGAATAATGAGACCATTAAAATAACTTAGCACAGACTGAGATCAATTAAAATAAATGGGTAGGAGTACGGACTTTAAGAACAAGTTGCTTCACCAGGGAATTCAACACTCAGCTGTGTCTACCTTGGCTTCAGTATATACTACATGTATATTCATAGTGCCTTGACTCAGAGTTATGTACAGTGGAATGCCATCATTATTGAATCAACTAAAACGTACAAAATTATTTTTTAATTTTTTTTTATTTTTTTTTTTTAAAAACAGAGTGTGCACCAGTAGACTGCCAATGAATCTTTAGTGGTTTCTTTTCTTTTGCAGACAGATGGAATTGCTGCACCAGCTCTCCAGGTATATAAACCCATGCTTAAGTTTATTTTGATCCAGTAAATCAGGTATTTAAGGCTAGACTGTTCACAGGGCTGAATGACTTTCAGCGGGATTTGGGGAATTTAACCTCCCTTTGTTGAAAACTGTAGCCAAGGTACTTAACCGAATAGGGATGAACAAGCTTAAGTGGAGTTTTTTAGCTCACCAAATCTGCTGCTTTCTTCCCAAACTAGAACTAAATCTAAAGAAGGGGAGACGCTGCTGAATATACCTTGCATAAAGAGAATTTTTTTTCTGATGAGACATAAGTGTAGATATGAAAGCAGTTATCAGTGTGAAGAAGAGATCAGGAAAGAAATACAACAGCAAGAGAAAAAGCCCTGGAAGCGCAAATTAGGTGCACAGTGTCTCTCGTGGCTTGAAAATAGGTGGAAGTCCTTTCTTTCTTGTTTACATTAGAATAGTAGAATAACTTTGCAGAAGGGCTTCAAGATCTAAATAATACTTTCATGCCTGAGACCCAGCACTTCTTTCTAATCCAGAAAAGCAGTCTAGAAACACGATGCTAAAGCACTATACAGGGTCTCAGGAGAGCCTGGCAAGACTCGAGCTCAGCCACTGACTTTCAGCGTGAGGGGTCAAACCACCAATCTGTCCCCCAGGTTTTTTTGTCTGTTCCATGTGACATTTTTGTCTGTTCTTTGGTGTAGTCCTGCCATCCCATGGTTACCGTTCCATGCAGTGATGAAGATGATGTATGTTATGGGAGAATTAAGTTTATTTCATGGTGTAACTGGGGAAGGCAGAGAGGCAGCACTGAGAAAAGGTGCCCTGAGTTTTAGACATCAGTTTTCCCCCGTGTTGCCTGCCCAGACCCACAGAATGAACGAACAGTGGCTGGAGAGGGTCTGTCTGCCCGGGCTGGAGCCTGGGATGGCACAGCCTTCCCAGGACAAGGCTTTCTGCTCAGGGTGCAGGTCCATAGCAGAGCTGGAGACAGGCTCCAGCCAGCCTGAAGAAAGCTGGAGAATAAGAAAAGCCACAGTTACTTTGTCTTGATCAAAAGGAGAAAAGACAAGTGGGATGGTAATTGCTGCCAGGAGTAGGGGGAAAAAAATGGGAAAACGACAGGACATGGCATCTTTCTGTGCATTTTTAAGACTGAACGTTTGCTTTTAGCATACCTTGGCTAAATCCTACAAAGCCATTGCTTTCCACTAGTCTCCAGTTGTCCATCTGTACCAGGGTTAGTTGAAAGGGCTTCCAACCCTGTCGGTCTTCCTTCAGATTGTTTCCAGTAACTCTGTCTACACAAGAATGTCATCTGAGCCAGAACTTTGCATCATGAGAAATCACATCTCAATAAAAAGCTTTCAGTAAGCAGCAGTTCTCCAAGGCACAGAGTTACTAATATATTTGAGCACGCTAGTTAAGCAAGGTAATTAATATATCTCTGAACATTAGGTATGTATGGCCAACTCTGATGGCTGTCAGCAAAGCATAATCTACGTAATTTCTTGCATATAAATGGAATGTATTCTTGAAAAACAATTTCTAATTATGAAGGCTAATTAAATTTGAGGAGAAGTTTGCTTTTGTTTAACTGAAACAATACATTTAATTACGATAACAAACACTCAGTGGACAAACATTTCTGAAGAACATCATCTCTGTCCACAAATCATATTTTTCTTTTATTTAAAACGCAATCCTGTTATGTTACCAAGAAAAAAACTAACTGCTTATTACAAACACGAACATGATTTCCTGTATTCTGTTTAGGGATACGTCTGGCATTAAACACACTTGCAATGGTGCCAACTGAATACACATACACAGCTAGGTATCGCAACCTGCCTGATGCTCAAAAGTGTGGGTGAGACATTCAATACCACAGGCAATTGATAAAAAACAAGTAGCTGGAACAGAAGGCATTTTTTTATTATCAGCTTCCAGCAGCCTGGGTAGTGAATAGATGGCAGTGGAACAAAAGTAGGGGAAAAAAGTTGAGCTCTGACAGACTTTCTCTTTTTCTCCTCAGGACAGCAGTCACCCTTAAAAACTAGCAAGGTGTGAATCAGACCCTATCCTTCTTTGTCCCCATTATATTCAGTGATGCTCTGTTCTGATGCACCCTGTCATAGCCGGGACAATGCAGGCATTTCAGTGGTGCCAGTGCCAGCCTCTTGAGCAGAAGTTGCTGGGGAGCCCATTTCAAACAAAGCTGAGAGCCTGTAACTGTCAACCTCTCTGTTCTCCCAGCGTTTCCCCATTTGGCCTGTTTTCTCCTCTTCCCTGAGCAATAGATGGGGACTGTTTGGAGTAGGAGATTCAGTCCTTCAACATCACAACACACAGGCTTACAAACAGCGAAAGTGTTGCTAAGCGTACAAAGATAGGACAGCGCAGGCTAAGGGAGGAAGGAGCACTGATGAGGAAGACTGATAGAGAAAAACCTGCTTCCATGGCTGGGGAACAAGCTAGACAAGAGGGTCATGCTGTTGTCAGGCACCCCTTGGCAAAACAGAAGAAACCCTGGCTCTGCGCAAGCATGCATGTGTGGTCGTGTGGTCCGAGGAAAGCAGCGCAGCCAGCTGCCAGCCAGCACAGAGCCAGGGTTCCCCCATTTCACCAGCCTCCGCTCTGCAGCTGCCCTCGGGGCAGGGACCAGGCTCTCCTGTGCTTCCCATCACCCTCAAACAAGGGGACGAATGTGGCACACACCGACACCTCCATGCAGCTGGGGGTACTCTCAGGGAAGGAAGATGCTACCAGCCGGGTCTTTTTTAATTCCCTTTTTCCTTCTGTCTGGAAGGTGCTCACCACATGGCAGAGTTGCGCTGTGAAAGCCATGAGGTGGTTTTCAAAATAAAATATCCTTCTTTTGCCCATGGCAGATAGCTGTTTTTATTTACTCTGAAGTGTTATACTCCGCCCTAGTTCACATGGGATTTGAGATTAAAAAGCGAAGTTCAAGCAGCCAGTTAAAATTGCTGAGATCTGGAAAGGGAGCAGCACAAGAAGCTTGGTTTCCCCTGAAGAAGGACAAGCCTTTGAAGTCTTTTTCCTTTGCTCAGCCATCTGACTTGTGTGCAATTCATGGCCCCTGGGGTTAAGATTTGCATCCCAAAAGAAAGACTTGAAAAGTAGCTGGTTTGAGGCACTCACACTTGCAGTCCAGAGACTTTACAGGCTTCATGGATAGCTGCATCACATTTCTCCAAGGCCTCCACAACCTTGGTGCTAAGGAGTTACTCATGTCAGAAACCCTTCATACTGTGCTGAGTCAGGTGAAACACCAGCAGGGAGGTGGCAAACTTGCTTACTCTTATTTTTCTTTATGATCATTGCTTTCCCTTGCTGAGTACCTGGCTTATCAGGGCAAGATCTTCACAAAGGAGTGCTTCAGCAATGAGACATGCACTCAGATGACATAGGAAAGGCCACAAAACTATTAAAATAAAGGGAAAGAGATAAGGAGACTTGGGCTGTCTGAATCTCTGCTCAAGGCAGCTCAGGAGCACGTAAAAGCTTTAAAAGACTTGGCATGAAATACAGCCTCGACTTTGAAGTATTGTGAAGGATCATCCTGATGGAAAGACAAATACCTCCTTCTTCCTCCCTCAAAAGCTCTTTCTTCTCACATTTGCTGGTTTACCTCCTGCTACATTAACCTCATCACAGCTGTATTCTTTTCTGAGCTGTATTCCCGTGAGTCACCACCTGTGAACCTGAGAATTGCCTGATTTACCGTCCATGCTCAGTTACAGGGATAAAGTAGGGATCAGATTTGGAATGTGCCTGTTACTCATTCAGGCCCTCGTTGGGTCTCAGGCAGGTCACCACAGATGGTGGTGTGAAAATCTCCCAGAAACTTTGGAGCCCAATTAAAATAAGAAGTGAAACAGAGCTGATCAAGCGAAGCAAAACTTATTTGGTAAAAAGGAGAACAGGATCAGTACATGTCAAATCCAGCTGGGTAAGTGCTGCACCGTGGGGCTTCTGGAACAGTGACAAGTGAACCTGGGAGGACAGGCTGGGCAATTTAAGAATGAGCTGAGAAAAGACAGGCATTGACACAGAGTAGCCCTGTTGTCAGACAAATTAGAGCGTAGATAATTGTGGTATTAAGATATATCTAACAGAGAAATGCATTTAGAAATAACAGGGAGCAAATAGAAAATAAAAAGAAAAATCTACACAAACTTAGCATAAAATATCATCATCCTGATATCACAAGTGAGCACAACAGGAGCGAGCAAAATTTCTGTCAATCTGTAGAATATAGTGCCCTGCAGCTGTCAGCATTTCTCGTGGGAGAAGGGAATCCCTGCGGAAGCATGAATAGCAGCATCTGGCTCTGGATTGAATTCCCAAGGTCACTTTTAGGCAGAGCAAGAATCTGGCTGCTGCTGAGACTTGAAGTGCTGCACAAAGCACATGCGCGATGCCCCTGCAGACCTCTGCTAGGGATTAGCAGTACGAGGGGGATGCATGTGCCATAGCCACCTAAGCCCTGCATCTCTTTCTCCTCACTGGAAGCACTGTGGCCCTTCAAATCCACAGCTCCGATTGCACTGAACTGACGGCAAGAACCCTGTCCATGTAGGCAAGTACCCCAGTACACACCGCAGGGTGGAGGCAGCTGAAGCTTTTACCGTTACAGTTGCAATTGCATTTAATTGTTTCACATTATAACCAAAGCAACTGGGTTTCAGGTCACCTACCCTGCAGAGGATCTGCTGTACGAGTGCCAAGACTTGACTGGAAAGGTCCCCGCAATTACAAGATTCCTGGAAAATGTCTGATTTCAAGAAATCAGCAGTTTTTAGTTGGAAGCACAGTGCAGGGCAATTCCAGCCAGCACTCAAGGCGATCCCCTTTCTGTAGAGCAGGGCTCCAAGGCACAGGAGGCAATTTTCACTAGAGAGCCTACAGCAAAGCATGCCGCAGAGGGAGAATCCTGACTGCAGTGTTTGCTTCAGGTACACAAGGGCAATTCTCATTAACAAGACGGTCATTATTTATATAGTCTTTGTCTTCTCCTTAAAAAGAGAATTGGTATGTGTCCGAGGGTCTTGTTTCCCCATGCCCCAGCCTGGCCCCAAAATCATCTCAAATTTTCTAATAAGCTTTCCCGCAGAACTCTCCCACCACAGGATTTGGATGCTTCATAAAAATTAATAAATTAACTTTGCCAGCTTATCTATGATAACAGAAGTATTACCTCCACTTTACATGTTTCAAGGATGCAGACGACACTACAGACTTGTTTTGGAGGCCTGATGTGAGATGTGTGAGCCTCATGGGTTTCCAGGATGCCTGATACTTTTGTGCTCTGAGACCAGCATCCAGAGGATTCTATGAAAGACATGAATGTGAAACACTGGGAATACAGAAAAGGAAGACGTGATTTGTCCTCATCCTATCCAACTTCAGGCACCTAACAGAAACTACATTAGGCTTTTATTTGCTCTAACTGTCCTTTATAATCTCTGAAGAGAAATAAAGCAACTTGCATTCTACATGGCTGTGCAACATCTACCCTATGTCTCCTCTCTCGATCTATCTTCCTCAAAGGTAACACTAAGCATGTTTCCAACAGGTGGTTCAGCTTCCTCCAGCTCAGCACTACTTTGTTGCTCTTATAGAGATCAATAGTGCATTCAAAGGGGCCCTGCAGTGCAGTGTTCCCCATTATTATTTTAATGGTGCACCCGTATACTTTTGCTTTTGATACTGCACAAGCCTACAAAAAATGCCAGTCTCTGCTCCAACAGATTGATAATTATGAAGGACCTACTTATCCTCCTAATAAAAGAGTGATGATCAGAAGGTCTGGTCTACGATACTGTTCATCTATCATCAAAATGTTAATTATTTTTTTTTACATTTTTGATGGTCTGGCTATTTGCGAAGGAGCTGTCACTGTGCCTGGCCATGAGTATAAGGTGTGGTGTCTAGCAAAGAGGCAGGAGTACCTTCTTCCTGAATACATGGGGGTTTTTAAGCCACTAGATGTGCATATGCCAAGCCTCGGTTTGCAAAAGCACATGAGGGCAGCAAGTGCCTGTGTGACTGGAATCGATACCTACGTTGCAGATGCATGCAAAATGAATAAATCTAACAGTCCCCCCTTCTTCCCTGGAAAGACAGGCCCAAGGAATCGCTTGCAAAATACAGCCTTTGATCTTGAGCTGCTGCAGCTGCAGTCTGCAGACTGAGGCTTTCAAAATGCAATAAAAGTATAATTTGAACAGGAGGGAAAGAGTATGATATGTGCTTTATAGCTAAATAATTAACAAAATGAATTGAAAGGACTGAAATATTCATAGCTTTAAATATTTATAAATTAATTCTAAAAGTCACTATATAGTATTGAATTATCTTTAAAAGTCTGCCAATCTAGGAACTCTCAGTTTCATTTCTGCTTGTTATTACAGTTATTAATGCTCCAAAAATGACAGGTGTTTGGCAAGAGAGGTGAAATGCAGCTTCCAAAACAGCAGCGGCAGCTAATGCTTCTGCACTAGCACAGGGTTGCTACTCTGCCTGGAGGCACTGGAGGAAACCCTTCCTATATAAATAAAGGAGGCTCTTATTTCTCTCCTGAGCAGACACATTCAGAGCTAGATGTGCCACACTGAGCCGTGCCAATAAACCCCCCAAAACACCTATTCCTGGCCCCATTGCTGTTAGCAATAACTCTGTTGCTGACTGTCTGATAAAGGGACAAGTAACAACATCCCTCTGCCTGGACCACTGAACAGGTATGGTGTGCCTTTGTAAAAGACTCATCAGTGACATCAACAGAGTCCGTCGGCTGAAGCTGTATCTTATTGCTCCTTGTTTCCCCAACAGTCTGCACATTCTACCAGGAATTTCACTTGTCTTTATTTGTCCCAAGATAAATCAAAAATACGAATAATGTGGTTGGTGACATTCCACTCTGGCACCACATTACCACGCAAGAGGAGGCCCATATCTGCTCTCCTACCACCAATACCTGAAAACATTCACCCTGAAACACAGTCATTTTGCTGGATATGCAATTATTATGCTTACAAACACCACAGACACCAGAGCATCCTTCATTGCTCTTGTGTGCCCCCCTTGCAAACACAGGGTAGTAATTGCACTAGAGCGCTGATCCTTTTTCAATATCCCTGCATTATGTAGCTCCTTCACTCTCCTCTGATACTTATTTCTGATAAATACTCTATATTCATGTAGCAGCAGGAGACCATTACCCTTTGACAAGAGTCTGTTTTCATTGACATTATCTCTAAATTATTCTCATTTTATGTGACTTAGATGGGTTACACTTAAAGAGGCTTGCATAGCAGTACTTAGAAGAACAACAGAAACTGTCAGACTACTTTTTTTTGTATCAGCTAAGGAAATCAAAATATTACTTAAAAAAAAAAAAAGAATTTCCACATTATAAGCTTATGCACAACTAGAGCTTAAATCTTGCCAGAACAACAAGAATTAAAGGTCAGTTTATGACTTACAGAAGAAACAGTTTAATCTAATTTTCTTACAAGGCTTTATAGTTGAATCCAGAGCACTGATTTAATCATGGTTTAGGACTATACCTCAGATAGAGCTGAATACCATAGTAGAATGGTAGAATATGCAGTAGAATATGAACAGAGCACTTCCAGAATGGACAGAATGAGATATAGCCAGTGAATAGCACAGTTTTGTAAAGATACTTCTCAAAGCAGGAGATCGTTCCTCTGATTAGCCATCATATTTTTAATGGGTTCATTTCTGTTCTGTGTTTGTGCAAGGTATTGTGCTCTTGTTGCATCTGCTCCTGAGCAGTTCTGGTCCGTCACCGCCCACACCAAAAGGAGATAAGCACTTAAGAGATGCAGATCACCGTCTGTCTGGTGATGTAGTTTACCTGAATTTCTCTGCTTTTCACTTGCACTTTCTGGCAATTTCCTGTCTTGACTTAATCTTTAAAAATAAAGTAATTTAAATAATGATCCTTCTCTGACAGTCAATTGCTTTCTCCAAGTGAGCTGATGTAAATCGAGTAGGTGGCTTGTCATCGTACCACAGAAACATCAGAGAGATGCAGCAAACTTCAGCAGGCTGCAATTAGTATTTTCAGAGCAATTTATGTGGTTCATTTGCTAGTGTCTCTGGCTGGTTGCTCCTACACAGTGAGGATTTTTCTTCATGATTACAGATGTTACTCAAAACAGTTTTAATGCTTCTTCTTCCTTTAGAATCACTCTATTTATGGGATTATTTATTACATGTATGGGCAACTGAATGAATCAGAAATAATTTGGAAGGCAAAACATACCCCCTTTCAGTTCAGAAAGTGCCTGGATACAGAATACTATCTTCTCAGACATGCTATACAAAATTATTTGTTGACTTATTTCTAAAAATAATGACAGCCTTACAGCTTGTTAGTGAGAAGTCTGTAACAAGGGCTTGGTATTTGAAGTCTGACCTTTGAATGGGAAACAACAGTTGGAGCGGTTATTTCTTGTCTTTGAATAAATTAAAGTAATCCTTAGGGCTAGGACTGCAGTTTGCATTATCAAGAGCCCAAAAGGTCTTTCTGCAATTCTCCTCTTAAAGTTTTTACTGCAGCAAACACTAGTCAAATAATTGCCTGTAGTAATTTCCCAACTCCCGTTGCAGTAGAGCGGAACCAGTAACAGGGCAGACACTCTGTGGCAGGCAGTTCCTATAGAAAGCTGGTATATCAGGCAGCATGGGGAAGGCACAGCAGGGGTACGGACACCCTCCCAGCCCCAGCCAGCTCATCTGCAGCCACACCAACAGCAAACACCCAGCTGGGACTCCCAGCATGAGGCCCCAGCAAGTATCCTTGCCTCTCTTCCCCTCAAAAGCATCTCCGGGAGGATGATTCCTTCCCAGATGATGACTGAGGAGGTTTTGAAGCAATCAAAGAGGATAGTTTAGATGTCGGAAGGATAATCCGCATCTCTTTAAATCACAGAAGCATGCGGGTTTATATGGCTAACAAGCACTGAGGCACTCGCTCCTTGGTCTGAAGGCAGAGGGAAATGGCAGTAGTAACCTGGTGGGATAATAGCTACAGTGAGGACTGATGACATTAAAAACTGCACTGCCAGCATCCTTCCACTGCAAAACAAGCTTACATTTTAGATCCTCCCCCTTCCCTCTATAGTGTTTCTAAATACTGCTACAGGTAGCTACTTCTACGCTGAGGCTGGAGAGCCACTGATCAGTGTCTCAGCTGTGAATGTTTCACAGAGGAGAAGCTGCTCATCAGGACCGCTAAGGAATATATCATAAATTAGTCACCTAACAGCATATACTAACAAAGGGAACAAGGGACATGGGCTATTTAATTTTGCTGAATACTCAGGTAAGCTAGATTTGGGGTGAGACACCCAAGTGCATGATCAGAAGTCAAAGAAATAATAAGACTGAAGAAAGAAAAATTCAGACTGAAAAGGGATGCAGATGTTTAAGAGTTCAGTAAATAACCATGGGAACAGAGCATCTGGGGAGTCTGCGAGTGGGAACTGCATAGCTTCATAAAACCCGCAAGCTAGTTCAAACATAAGTTCAGATTAAAGAAAAAAAAAAGGTTATGTGGTTGAGGAAGGTAAAAATAATTATAAGGTTTCTCCTGCCTTGCAGGTCAGACCACATGGTAAAAATGGATGTTCCTTTCTTTGATATCAATGATAGAAACAACCATTTTTACTATGTAGTCTGACCTTGGATTTCTTTGATAACTATGATACCCTTGGTTGGGACAAAATGTTAGGGAGGTCACCATGTCATTAGCGTGTCAGAGGCGTCTCAGAGGAGGTGATCCCTGCCTCACCCGTGGCTCTGCCCACCTCAGAGCTGGACTGGAGGCGGCTGGAGAGGCTGAAGAACACACACCCGCAGTCCTGCTGCAAAAGCCTTGGCAATGAAGGAAGCAACCTGTCCTCGCTCCCAGCGCTCGGTGTGAGCCAGGGCACACCAGGGGCTTGATGAGACTTTGTGCTCAATGGTACTAAAAGCTGCAAAGACACCAGCATCCAGCAAGCATAGTCCATCAGCCACTGCCTCAAAGCACATCCAGAACAGGTACTGCTGCCGATCAAGGACACCTGAGGACACAGAGGCCTGGATTTGCTACCACATCAAACCTCGTTTGATGTTTTCACCTGTGCAAAATACTATGCATAAAATCCTGCCTTTCTGGTTACCTAACACTGCATGTGAGTGTTACTTTCTCCAGGTGACGAGGAAACAACAAGAGAATGTCCTTCTAAACAAAGACGCTGAAAGTGAGAAATTCAGACCCTTCCACCAGTAAATCCATTGAAGACAAGGCCTTCAAATCCTCCTCTCCTTTCTCTGGGGAGAAGGAGGAACCAAAGAGTTTCATCTTGCTGAGCACTTTTGCAAGCGCCTCTGGATTTCAGAAGTTTAAAGAGCACCAATTTCTTACCATTCTGCAGGATATTAAGACAAAGCTTTCCAGTGACCCATGACATTCCTAAGTCCCAAAGTTTTACTCATGCTCTAAATAAATTAAGTCCTTGCATCCAGTGTCCATTCTGCCCTGGTGAAAAGCAGATACAATATTTATTCACTTATGTAAGATTGTCTCCTCTGGGCATTGGGCCCAACTATAACAACCATCCTCCATTGAGAGGATGGCTTTGAACCAAGCCATCTAGTTGAAGTATTTCTCATGGCCTCATTTACAGCTGTGTATCAGCCAAACAACCCAGCTACAAACAAACTCCAACAGGAATTGCTCTAAGTATCCTGGTACTTTGGAATCAAGTTTTGGCAGAAGAACAAACCACAAAGAGATATCCTTTGTGCTGCTGCCTTTTGAGCTCTTTGATGAAAACTGAGGATTGCAAGGTAATTTCAAGCCATCTAACACACATATGAATAGCTATTGGTGATGCAGACAAGTCAAATTAAATGAGCTAACCAGTATTAGAAACGAAGACATCCATGGCTGTATTTCTTGTTACTCCAGCCATCTAGGCTTAATATCCAATTCATGCCAGAGCTGGAGAAGGAATCAGTATTATTACTTACTTTTAACTCTTATAGCAAGGTTCTTACTAGAACAAGATAGATATATGAATTTTCTAGGAGTTTTTGTCAACATTAGTCACAGAATTTATTTGAACAAGAAGCCCCCCATTTTCTTCAAGAACATTTTAGTTTTTAAATGAAGCAAAAATTTAAAACCAATATATTTTGATTTTTCTGCCCAAAATGAGATTTTCTCACATTTCACTTTTGGTGAGCAGACACTGCAAAAGTTTAGGTATCCTTTTAGTTAGCTGTGGATCTTGGGCTGCACCACTTGGCAGATTCCTTGGGAATCTTGTACCACAGAGCCTGCTGAGATCCAGCAAGCATGCCTGAAACCTGGGACACAGGACTGCTTTCCATCTCGCTATATTCCACCTTCTGGCAAGCCTACACTGTTCCCTGTGTCAGAGGTGGGGTTTTATGAAGGGAAACCGGAGCCCACAGGCAGCATAACACAGACCTGGCCAGGTACCTGATTTGGATTGACAGGAGGCCAGTACCTCAACCCTGCAGAATACTTCATTGATAGATGTAACTTAAAAAGCATATGTAAATTCACAATAGCCAACACTACCTCTAATGCTAAGCATTTCCACAGAGAAGCCTTCAAGGCAAGGAAAAGGAGCAATTTCAGTGAGGGTAAAGATGAAAAGCAAGATCATGAAGATGAAACCTTGCATGGGTTTTGTGTCCTAAAACTCCAGCTCCCCTGGAAGATGCTAATGCTTGGGCCTTCCCAGCTGGACCTTTTCCCAGAGGACCTTCTTCCCTGGGAGCTGAAAGTGCGATCAGAGCAGCATCAGATGGTGCCCTTTTCCAGCCCCTTTTGCTGGAGCAGCCCTGTGTAGCCACAGCACAGCGGGGAAGAGGGAGTAGGCTGCTGCCCACTGCCTTGCTCCACTGAAATCCCTCCAGTTTGTTTAGCAGCACAGCAGCAGGTAGCACTGGTGGTGTCACCTGTGATGAGAATAGATGTTACTCATCAAGTGCTGGTGCCTGAGCTGATACAAACCTCCCTGGGTTTCTGTGAAGTGCAGAGAGGAGTTTTTAAATTGCCTTGTACCTCAAGGACACTGGTCCACACTCAAAGGTCAGGAGCATTGAAAAGCAACACATTCCTGATTCAACCGGCTTGAAAAGATGCAGAAAGGATTAAGCCACAGTGCCTGGCATTGACAGGCAGGGGAGGGGCAGGGTTGGGTAAATGTTTGCTGAGATGCGGCAAATGCAAAATTGATTTTCTTCTTCATTTAACACGTTTTTCACTCTCTTCCCCCCTTCTCCTCCCCTTTATGATTAGATTTAAAACCAACAGTGACTTCAAGATGCAAACACACTTAAAAGTTTAGAGGAGAGGCATGAGGAGAGGGGTTCAAGAGAGGAAAAATCTGCATATCCAGCACTGCTGGAGGAACTCATAAATTAGGAAAGCTGCAGGGATGCAGAAATGGTATGAAAAGGGATTCCCTGGGGAAAGAGGAAGGGGATGGTCTTGGTTACAGCACGCTCCATAGTGTCTAAGTTCCTGACTCTTCTGGGAGAAGGATGACATGAACACAGCCGACAAGTCAGCAGGGACCATACTTATGGTTTAGTTTAAATTGCACAGCCCTTTCTTATGTTCACTTTAATTCACATATAACAAACAGAGATGAATTAAACATCTTCTGGAAGAAGAAAAACCCACTATGGATTTTAAATTGTCTTTAACAGACGTTTCAACTGTCTTTCACCTGGCAAAAGGCTGGGAGCACTTTGAAGGTCTGTAACATTACCTTCGTTTATTGCACAGCAGGAATGTCCTTGGGGTGTGGGGTGTGTGTGAAATGGGATGGGAATATTTGAAGTTGCAGCTATGAAAGTGTTTCTTCAGACATCACACAGCACTTTCCAACTTTCCTAAGTCAGCCATTCATAGCTGGTCAGGCTTTCAAATCAGAATGAGAACAAATAGAGTGGACTTTAGACTTTTATCTTAATTTTTTGTTTTTTAATTACTGACACATCATTACTGATCAAAACATCTGGAGAACAGGAGAGGCTGGAAAGCTACATTCAGCAGCAAGCTTGCAAAGGAAAAAACCCTTTTTCCTTTGCATCCAACTATTGTACTAGTGGGAACAATATCTTTTTAAAGCTTCCTTAAACTCATATTTCCACTCCTTTGCCTCATTTATAGTGGTTTTGCAATATCAGCTCTGCCAAAGCTTTTTGTTTGGAGTAGTTCTGGACACTCTCAATGTTATGGCACATGGGCCCCTAGGCATGTGCCGTCAGTGTATATCAGTGCTTCTTCCTGCACTTGGCATCTCTAGAGATGCTCAGTTTAATCCAGTGCAGGTTTTTCCCAGCCATCCAAATTAGCCCATAGCAGACAAGTTATGTGATGCTTATCAGTCATCTGAATGCACATGCACACTGCTAGTGCTAAGCTGAAAATCTCAACTATAAGGATGGCAAAAAGCAATTTAGAGCCAAAGGGAGGTGACTGAAACTGTCATTCAGACTGAACAGATTGTCACGGGTCAGTTCTGACCAGCCAGGCATGCAGCAGTGCCTTAGACCTGACTTAACACAGGTCTACCACCGTTAGTATGTCCTTAGATAACGATTACTTAGTTTAAATCATGGTGGCTGGGGTAGAGCCCTCGCTGGTTTTGGTTCTGCAAATCTTCTAACAAATGAACATCATGGCAAGGTTTTCCATGGGAACAGCAAAGCAGAGGTGCTTGTTAGAAAAGCCCCAGTTCCCACACATTTAACACAGTGCTGCCCAGTTTTCAATTCCAGCATAACACACAAACCCTCAAACCTTTCATTTCCTTTGTTCAGCTGCAGCTCAGAAACAGCATTTCTGAACGCCCCTGTGCCATATAAATCATGCATGAAAACTTAGAGAAAGCAGAGTGCTACTGGGCACGTATGTGCTCCTGGGAGCCCCAGGACACAGCACTATGTCAGGCACAGCAGTCCTGGTGGCTCAGTTCCTCCCCATGGTCCTCCCTCCTTGTCACAAATACTTGAAAACATTTGCTACTTAGCAATGGGAAAATGATGCGATCAGCTGTTTATAAGTAGCATCATTCCATGCTTAACAACTCATAATGTCTTGTATGAGAGCCAAGGTAAGGTCAACTTCCAAACCTTTCTTATGCTGTGGGACCCAAAAGTAAATTTATGTCAGTGAAAGTCTGAATATAGCAAGATATCACTCCATACAATGTACTCCACTCAGCCTGGTGGGGATTATGAAGCTAATCGTGTGCTGCATCCAAATCCGGATAAAGCTGGAGAGGCTTCCTATCAGTAGATGTGTAGTCTGAACTGGAACTGTCCATCTCACAGGCCTGTGGTGGACTACGCTGCACTGGGGTTTCCAAGTTCTGCTTTAAAAGATGCTGCACGTCATAAAGCTTCCTGATAAAAAGTGCTTTCCACACTGCCCAAATTGTGTCAGTGCAGATGCAAAGTTCAAACTCTGCTCTGTCCTCTAGCTTGAATTTATGAACAAAGATCATCTCGGAGCTTATCTTTAGGCTTGGCTCTGCCTCAAGGTCTTCCTTCAGGACTGCTCTGCCCGTATGCTCCCTGCTCTTCTCTCTTGAGAGCAGGGGGTACGCAGGAGACAACAACCTGCTCCACTGAGTCAGCAAAATCCAAATCCAGCAAGAGGGCGAGATATTTCTGGCAAAGAAAAGCCATGGCAAAGCACCCTTCAACATCCCCCTGCCAAAAAAGAGTTTTGGTACCCCTCACCTTGCTCCGTACTGATTTATTTCTGCAGCAAGGGGAGTTTTCCATATGCTTATTAACTATCCCCAGGAGGCCTTTGGCAAATTATGTTGCCACCTTTCTCCTTGAATGCATCCCACTGAAATCTGTATTCCTGTCACCTGTCCCCACCTCTCTCGGTGGCAGCTACCATGTTCAGCTGTTCTTCACTTTGCATTCCTGTTATACTAGCAGTATCTGCATAATATCTTTGGGGGGAAAAAGCTTTTGAAATACAGCTTTTGTTTTAATGACAGAAGAGCATATGCTGTCACTCCTCCAAGCATTTTCTAAGTGGTGATAATGCTCTCAACTTACTTAAGTACAGTATTTTTCCACCAAGGCTCTTTGTGTAACAATGTTCCCACCTCATTATCTTTCAGTAGTGGTGCTAGCAAACAAGGGACATGGAAGCTGAAAAGGTTGCAACTCAGACAGACAAGAACTACTAAGGGATCGTAACAGACCCAAAAAGCTGAACATGAAAATAAACCAGGAGAGTCTGATGTTAGGACTTTTTGGAACAAAGACAACAAACACAGCCTAGGCTCACCATCCTTTCACATTTTGTTCACAAGAAATGCCTTTTTAAAGGATGCTGTTTGCAGCAAGCCACTGAAGCTGCACAAATGTCTTTTGTGCCATGTGGTGGCTGGATATGAAAGTGCCTTCAGATAACAGGCAGTTCCCATTGCCAGCTTGCCATATGCTTCCTGTCCAGCCCACAGTCAAACCGAGATGCTCTGACCTACAGACTGCCTCTGCTGCCAGCACATGGCATTACTTCCAGAAGTCAAGCGGTAGAGGTGTCCATGGGTGAAGTCAAAAGGCTGTGACATCTGCCCTGCTCTTTGTCCATACCAGAAGACAGACCTGTGCTTAGGTTTGTACCACCAACATGGGAGGCACGGTCACCCCCTGCCAGCATGCTTGTCACGTGCACAAGCGCCTGTGACCTGGAACAAGACATGTGCAGCACAGAAAGCAAAGGGCAGAGGGCTAGTCACAAGATGGAAAAGCTAAGCAGCTACCTCCACACTGCTGCCCAAAGAGCTTCCCATGGCTCACTTGTGCACCTTTCCCGTTTGACAGCATCTTTTTGCCTCTTCTGGCTGTGAGAGCAACTGTGATTCCAGATGGTATCTGCTCCCATGTGAGTCCTACTCAGCATGCTTGCACACATGTTTTGACTTGTTTGGTTTAGATTTGCAATATCATCCTTGGCTGGACAAATGCAAAGTGATTCATTGGCAAAGATTTTTTTTTAAATTACTGAATTATGTACTTACTTTAATACAGATAGGAACCTGCTAATTAGCTTTGATTACATGTGACAGTGGTTGATTTAAATCAAATTTTCCCTTCAAATTCAAAACAGAAACAGAAATGACAGCAACAACAAACCCAACAACACTGTTGGTCAGTCCTAGGACTGATCAAAGGAGCACAGGGCATGGGCAAGCTCTCCTGGAAAAGGAGAGGGGCTGCTTGGAGCTTTCCCTTCCCATGCGGACAGCAAATGTTTGCTTCCCCACTGATTCCCAGAGTGAACAGGTAGAGCACATGCAACAGCTCTAGAAAATCCCATTCTAATATGCACACAAAAATGTCAGAGAGAAGGATATTTCTGCATTCCCTTAAAATCAAGCCAAGGAATCCCCATAACCTACCACGCACACTTATATTCCCAAATTTGTTTCTAAAGGAATGTGGACGGCACCAGTTCCAGCAAACTACAAATACCTCAGCTCTGCTCCGGTATGCAGGTGACACCCACTCTCAGACATGCAGCTGACTCTAAGGTTATATTTCAGAAAATATTTGAAAGATGAAAGTGAAGACGGAGACGGGAGGAGTTCCAAAGGCCTCAAAATGTCACCCTTGTTATTAAAGGAAAAAGCGAATATGTAGGGAACTGGCCGAGGAAAGGACAAGAGGTTTTTTTATGAAAGAATAAAATTGCTTTTGCCTTCTCCAGCTGTTGCCTGCAGCTTGGTTGACACTTTCACTAATAAAATGTGAGGAACATGCTGGATGTGCCCTGAAGCAAATCTGCCAGTTGGGGACATGAGGTTTCCTCCAGCTGATGTCCTGTTAAGGAAACTTACCCACCCAGTGGTTGCTTTTGGATGTGCTGCTGACAACAAAGAGGATGACTCGGGATTGAGGAAAGGAAGGTGTGGAGGTACCAGGATTGCCACCCCCAAGGCTCTCCTTCGCACGCGGCTGTAGGCTGATGAGGAAAAAACAGCCACATCCATCCCCACAGGGGTGATCAGAGAGGCAGTTCCTCAGCTTAGAGGGATGCCCAGCTTGGGTCTGACAGCCAGAAATAGCAGTTGGTGACACTAGAAAAAAAATCCACACTCTGGAAAGGATTTGGCTGCTCAGACTGGTACTGGCAGAGCTGCAAGACCCAGAGATAGAGCATACAGGGCAGCTGGCTGAAGGCAGGCAAAGATACTCCGGAGTATGTTCTCAAACAGGGTCACTCAGCATTAGCTTTTCCCATTTGCTCTGCACATGCCCTTCTAGGCTTTGCTTACCCCTCAAGGAGCTCCCAGACAGATGCCAGAGGAAGGTGTAAGCTTTGCAAAGAGGGTTGCAAAGGACCTGCTGTCCAGACCATCCTAAAAATATGCTTTATTTTTATCTTATTTATTCACAGCGCTCCTCCCCCCAGGGTGGGAAGTTTTTCCAGCTGAGTGACACCCACGCAGGACTCAGAAGTGGAGTAGCTGGGCTCCTTTCCTCTCCTGACAAACATACTGACTCCCTGGGTGGGGTGCACAGCACCAGCAGGTCCCGGAGAAGTCACGAGTCTACAGTGGCTCACTTCACAGCATAGAATTAAACAAAATAAGTAAACCGTGCTACGATGGTAGCTAAAGCTTCCTAACAGCAGCTGGAGGTTGGCTTTAATCAGATGGTAATGCCTGCAGATGTGTTCCACCAAACCCACACTGAACTGCCCCTTTCCAACCAGCCCTGCCATGAGAGCTTTCTGCACCTTTAGATGAATCCTTGAACAACCCTGAGCAATATGATCACCAAAGAGACTATTTTTCCTATTCTTCCAGCAATACTCCAGGGCAAATCCCAGATCTGAAAACCCTCCCAGGCAGCCAGAGACCCCTGAGACCAACCTCTGCAGATATGGTTGGTACCTCACACAAGCCTGGCCCTTACATATGTCCACAGTCCAAGTCACCACGCAACACCCTGAGAAAGATTAGAAATACTTGATCTACTTAAGTAATGTCTTGCTGCAGAACTGTTCCAGGCCTACAGTCACAAGCAATGTCTAAGCAGGATAGGGGTGCCGGTTTCCAAAATAAATTTTAAAATCCTATGTGTAGTTTTAAAATGCCTCTAAACCGGATTTGCACATAAAATACTCTTGCTCCCTTGAATCTGTCCTAAACGAGACTCAGTAACAGAGTCCTAGATATTATAAGTAAATTATTATGCACCACCATAACACCAAAATGCAGCAGTTTCAAATTAGGATTGCACAGTCTGGACAGTTGAAACCAGCTCCAGTCCCTCCCCTGCAGCATGAGGTGCCCCAGTGGCTCTGACCAGTTGCCCCTGCGTACATCTGAAGTTGGACCTGTCCGGAGGGCTGTGGCCTTCACCCATCTCTGCACATACACAGATTCCTTCTTAATCAACAAGCTAAACTGTTTGTATGGGAGATGCTTTAGTGGTTGCAGCTGTAAGTCACAGAAAATTTAATGCCTTTTTTTCAAATATTGGAAAATTATCCCAGTTTTCCCAATACAGAGGTCTATGGCTTACTCTGGGACTGTGCCTCTTGGGGTCCTACTCCTTAATATACGCTGAAATTGCAAGCACGCTGCACAGGTAGTGAGCTTGTTCTGCTCTGCTGAGGAGGGAGCGGACCTGCAGGAGCAGCTCCTTGCAGGTGTCCGGTGGTGGCAGCCTGATGGGTGCCCGAGCTCTGTGCCACGAAGCAGCATAAACTCATGCTTTGCTTGGGCTGATCCTGTGACAGAGGGAAAACAGGTTGGCACAAAGCTCTTACATCAAGAACAAGTCACGTTTGTCTGCTCAGCCCCTGGGAAGCTGTCACCCAGGCAGGCAGCGCTCTTGTACCGAGCAGGCAGCAGACAAGGGGCTCTCGTTAACGTATTCCCATGCCCTCCTTCAAGTGGTCCTTGCTGGTTCAGAACAAAAGCGGCTGAACAAGCAGCCGCACATCCCTGCCCGAAAGGCAAAAAGATAAATGCCTCTCAACTTGATTTCATCTCATTTTCTCCGTAGGCAGGAGCAGCAATTCCATGTGAAATCGCAATGTGACATTGTGAAGGGTATCAGGGGAGCTCCTTTTGTTTTTAAAGTGAAAAAAACAAGCACCAGACCTTAACAGCAGCTTATCCTGCTGCACAGACAGGCAAGTGAGCTGGAGTGGCTCAGAGGAGCTCACAGCCGATCCCACACCATGAACAGATCAAACTCCCCACCTTGCTGGGACTCTCCTGCAGGGACTGGGTCTCATTTTCCAGCTCCTGCAGTAGAGACTGATTGCCCTCCATCACCCTCTTACAATGGGAAACTGAGGCATGAAAAGACCAACTTTTTTTTGTTATCTTTACAAGTCTGAAGGAAGAGCTGGGTTCTGCACCAGGACTCAGTTTTCACACCTGTGCCTTAGCCCTGCCACAGTT
The DNA here is from genome assembly GCF_023634085.1 of Falco cherrug. Taxonomy (NCBI): domain Eukaryota; kingdom Metazoa; phylum Chordata; class Aves; order Falconiformes; family Falconidae; genus Falco; species Falco cherrug. The sequence continues at coordinate 20,444,002 of NC_073707.1, forward strand.
CTCCTGCAAAACATCACCTCAGTTCATCCCCATCCAAGGGAGTCAAGAACTAGACTTCGCACTCCAAGCAACTTTCCCAAGGACATGGGTAGGATAAAAATTTCAAAAGGTGAATTAGCCACCTTCCTGCATCACATCAATCTCCTTTTCCTATAGAAGGCATCTGAGCTGTTTTCCAGCCTTTCTTTTTCTCCCTCTTGCAACTTCTGAAAAAAACAAGACATTTATTCAGACAGACAATTGGAGGAACAGCAAGTCCCCACTAGGTTATGTGACAATTTGCCAGGGTCCTGAGGCCCCTAGGAAATGGTGCAGGGATGATGGATGAAGGTGTGAAACAGAATTGTCACTCCACAGCTGAGGCATTAATCAACTGTCAGGATGGCTGAAGAGTGTGGCAGGCAAGACTGGAAAATGAGGCACCACGCTGCAAGCGAGGACCCTGCTTCTGGCACCTCCTGCAGAAGGAAAATACTCTGGGAGCAACTTCAGCTATGCACAAGTAGCAAATGGTCCTGACAATTCCCTGGGTGGTTACTCCTAGAGAAAGCACTCATTCTTGCATTTTAGAGAAATCTGTTTGCAAAGCCCTGCCGTGGTTCCCAGAGTCCATTACCAGCTGTGGCAAGTGACTACAACTCTGTCAGTGGTAAAGCTCATGAGCAAGCCCAGCACTCACTACACCCCCATTCTTTTTTTTTCAAACATTTTTATTTCTAGTTTGCTTTAAATTGCATTTTGAAGTCATTAAATTCCTTTAAAAATTTGCTTTTCATTTTTTTTAAAAACTTGGGCAATTTTTAAAATAAAAAAAAGACATGTTGCAACATAAATGGTCTTTTTCCTCTTTAAAAACAAAAATTAGATGTTTTGTCACTTGCAAAAAATGCCCTTTATTTTGCAGTGAAATTAACTCAGCAACAGTTAATTTCACTAAGTATTGTTCCTCAACTCAACCGTTGGGATCCCTACATCGCAAAAATGCTAGCACATATAGAACAAAACCTGTAGAAGGCAAACTCAAGACAACTTCTGTGGCCAAAGGGGTGGTATCCCAGATCACTATTAAACTGTATTTTTCTGTTTCTGCCTCATTCACTCCTCCCTATCATTCATTTCCATCTTTTCCCAAAATTCATGCATCTGTAGCTGTCCTCAGAAGTGGATGGCTGTATACTTAGATCTGTGGTACACTAAAACATAGCCTGTGATGGATATAATACTTGAAACGGTTTTTAAGACAGATTCACATTCAAAATTCCCCTTTGAAGAACAGGGGGACAAAACCTCAGTACATCAACATCAAATTCCAGCTTTTGTTTGGCAAATTTAACCCAGATGAACTCAAGTTAATACCCACTTCCGCAGGCTCAACCCTGCTTTCTTGATGTTAACAGGACTTCAGGTGTGTGATTTCAGCAAGACCATAGGAACAGATGTTTCATATGTTTATAATATTAATCAGATCTTTTTGCACAGCCATTAATAATAAGAAATTGCCAGAGCGAAAACCAGGAGTCATACTGCTGGTTCTGGGTTTCGCAGAACATCTGGTATCTCCAAGCAAGAAGAACAAGCTTGACATCCCTTCATCCAGAAATAACAATTTTTCCTGCTGGAGCTCAAAAGAGATTTGAAACACCAGATCACCACAGCTGACAGGTTTAAGTCACAAACTTCTGTTGAGCACAGCCCAGAAGGGACAGGGTCAAAAGAGAGAGATTAACAGCACCTCCTGCTCGCTGGCCTGGAGTTCTTGTTTGGTGCAGAAATGCTTCCAAGGGCTACACGTTCTCTTTCTGGGAGCTCTGTTTTGGAAGAGATCTGCAGCCCAGTAAATGAGTTTCAGTGTCTCGGTGGGAGCGGGGAAGGGCAGCCACAGCAGAAACAAGTGTGCAGTCTGCCCCTCATTCATACCGTGCTGCTCAGACAAGTCTGAACTCCTGAGTGACCTGGAAAACTTTGAAAGGCCTGTGGTGGCAGCTTTTGCAGTGTCAGTGTCCAGACAAACTTAAAGCCCAGCCTGAGTGAAAATGCTGCAAGGAAGCCACAGAAAGAGGAAATCCCTCCCCAGATGTTCAACATGACCTCATAAAAGTACTCCGAGGCAAAAGTGACGGCTCATCACTGCTGCCCTGGAGAGCTAGGAAAACCACTGCCAGACAGATGCAAAGCCTGTGAGGACTCCCGAGGTTCTGCTGCTGTCCTCTTCCTTCAAGCTAGCCCTTCCACAGAAGTCCTATTCCAAAATTTCATTAATGATGTGGGTCATGACAAACAGCAAAATGATGAAGCTTGCAGACCACGCTGGGAGACAATTTCCACTTCAGTGCTCAACAAATTCCCCCAGTAAGAAACTTGACCTTTATACCTGACCACTCCCCACCAAACAAAACACTATGGTTTGAATTTTTGCCTTCATCATGTAGCCATGAAAGAGGTAGATCAGGGTAGTTTTGCATGTAGTATGCAACCTACCAGGAATATTCCCGACAGTCCTGGTTGAGCTGTCAGCAGCCCTGTCAGTGGAAGTCTGCAATGGTGCTGAAATATGTAAGTTTCACATGTCAGGCTTATTCAGTAACTAGATGAGAGGTGGAAAATCCACGTGCCGAATAAATAGATTACATAGTCTTGAAGCAGTCTGGAATGGCTGAAAGGTGAAGGAGGGATAGCGGATATTATAAAGCTTCCAACAATGTTTTCTGTGAGATATGTAAAATCAAAGATAAAAACGTGGAGCTGAGAAAGCGTGAGGTGCAAATACCAGCATATGGTGGGGGAACCTCCAAGATTTCCATGTGGGATATGCAAAATTTGATAGGTATGACCAGTTCTTTCTATTCTACCTTCAGCAACCAGTTGCATACTATTCAGCATAGAGGTCTGCTCCTTCTTTCTTCTTTGCTCCCAGTCTTGCAATTATGTACAGTTCTTAAGCTCCGGGGTAAGAAGCAGCTGCAACAGAAGTTTCCCTTGCTAAAGCATCTTTCCACACCACACAGAGACAAAGGAAGTGTCTTTCTGACGGAATTATCACAGCAAGCAAGAGACTAATGGGGCCATTCATTATCTTTAATTATATTCATCATCTTCTGGTGATTAGAACACAGTCATAAATTAAGATACATTTAAATCTGGTACATTTGAATGAACTGGATATCCTTTGAATATCTTATGGGAAGTGAATTTGTTAGGAGTAACGATGCTGTCACCTTGACAGGGCAGAAAGGATGCTTTAGTGTGTCAGGGAGCTCAGAGGGCCTCACGGTACAGTAACAGTGGAAGCAGGAGAGGAATGGATCAGCTTTTGCTTTCGTTTCTCATGGCTGAAGCTCCCAAGGGCTCAACTCCCAGTTTTCAGCAATTTCTTGAGTACTGAAACAAATAGCACAGCACCTTGTACTGCTGGAATATCTTGATTTTTGTTACTCTCAACACAAGGGGTGCAGAATGGGACTCTGTCCATGGGAGCAGCTCCCCTTGTGTCCACAGGGTGAATTTATACATGGATGCGTACTTACGTAAGGCTTGCAGACGTGGAGCCATTAATACACTAAACTCATGTACCCTAGGAATGAGAATCCGCATTAAGGCCCAGCCCTTCTAAATACTATCTTAATGGTTGCACCATAAATTAATCCGCTGGGAAGGATTAAGAGTTTGTGTCTTTGGCTGGATCTTCCTGGGGGATGGGTAGATGTGCTGGTGCATTCCTTTTCAGCTTTTACTCCACTTTTACGCATCTCTAGGTCTTCAGAGAAAACTGAAGCAAGTTGTTTTCTGGAAAGAAAACTACAGGCACAGCTGTGCTTCTCCCACATCCCTACACTCCTCCAGCCACTAACTAACAGAGCTCAGACAACACACAGAGCTGTGGTGTGTCCTGCAAACTCATCCAGGGTGCTAGAGTCCATGGTGTTTCTAGCACCATGCCTATGCTGACCACTTTTGTAGCTGGCTCAGAGACAAACTAACACACCTGCACCTTGGCACGCTCCATTTCACACTCTGGCATCTTAGTGAAAACCTGCAGGGACTGTAAAGTATGACCCCATTTGCCATTAAAGAGAGCAGGTCTACAACATTACCAGTTATGCATTGCATCTAGAAATTGACCAAGTGTAAATATTGCTGGTTTTTAATGTGGCTTAAGGTAGGCAGAGAAGGTATGCCAGCTTAACAAAACACTCCGATATCAGCTGATCATCAGCAATATCAGTGTACCTGGTTGTAACTCGCCTGTGTTGTGGTGCCCTGCATTTGCTGTGGACAAAGAACATGTGGCCAGCAAGTCCCTGTGGCTTGGTCAGTCTGGTTTGGTGGAAAAGGGACCTGCTGTCACATAGGCTGTCCCAACCGAGAACAAATGGCCACGTAGGTAACCAAAAGCTCTACTGTTATTTGTTCCTGGATACAATTTTTTGTTTATCAACCCCTGGAGCACCACAGTGCTTTACACCATAATAAAGGCATACATCAACATATTGTACTCTGTTGAGCATGACACATACAAACCATTGCTGTTAAATGATCCACCTCTGCCAACACAAACACCTCATCATTGGCAGCAAAAAACACCCTCTTTCCAGATCTGAATTTAGCTACATGCCAGAATTCGTCCATGATCAAATTATTCTGAGCTGCTTTAACTGTGTTTCCATTTTCATTGGGAAAAAAAATAGATAGGAAAAGCTTAGCCAGTTTAGAAAAAAAAAACGACATGAAAAGTGATAGCTGGTACATTACTTCAGAGAGATAAAATGTGCTATCTGGCTGGAACTTTTATCTGTGAATACATCTGCAGGGCCAGGATTACTTTGAAACAGGAGGATTTCAGAGCAGAAGCAGTGCTCGGTCTTAGCAGCTGCTAAGAAATTGTTGAGTGCCTTTAAAATCTTTTTTATTCCTGCCACTGTCAAGATAAGTCCAGTGTAGGTTGCACACATAAAAGCTCATAATGCAATGAACAGAAGCTGAATAATGGCATTGGATCTGAATTTAAATTATTTCAAACAATTAAAAAGAAAAACAGAAAAGAATAAAAAAAGCCAACCTGAAGCAGAGGTAAAAAACAAATAAATAAAATCAACAGAGGTAATTCTCATCTGTTACCCAATAAAATAAAATGCACTAAAATAAAATAAAAACAAAGTAAAATACAACCAGAAGAGCATGCTTTTAAGAAGAATATGATTCCAACACATTTCTTAATAAAAGTATTTGCAATCAATAAATGCCTTCAGAGCAAACACACACTGCTTTCTGTACTGATTTACGTGGTGCACATCTGGCTTTATCTGACACCTCACATTGAGAGTTTCACTGCCAGCCTAAGTGGTGCAAGACAGAAAAAGGGATTCCAAACTGTGTTAGGCAATGGGAAAAAACATTAAGTCAAGATGATGCTTTAGTCCTTCAAAAGCCCCAGACAAGGCTGTACCCTCGGCACTTTGCAGTAGACTGTCCTGTGCTTAACGTCGAGCCTGGATAATAAATAATATTTATATATTTTTATTTCTTCCTATTTACATCTTTTCTATATATATATATTAAGCTTATTTCTTTAGATTGATGCTTCTAAATGAACAATAAAAGTATATTTTAAAATACTAAATTGCTTCTAGAGTAGGCTCTTTCTTTGTTATCTATGTGCTTTTCTTTACCTTAAGTCACAAGGCAGTGTCCAGTCCACGTACATTTTGAAGTTTAGGTTACAGAACAGAAGAAACAACAGCTTCTGGTGGGAGGAATGACACCCATTTACCTGAACAAGGTACCAGATCTAAATCCCTACCAGCAACATTCAAACAGCACCTTTCATTTATCAGACACAGTCGACAACTTACAGCAAAGGAGGTTGAGTAGCCATACTAAAATGTCACTTTTCACAATAGCATGCTGTAAAGTTCCCTCTTCTCCCCATCCCAAACAGGAAGGGGAGATCTCCAGCAGAAAGTGATTATACAATTGCCTAGCCCATAAACTCATGTATGCTGGGTTGTTTTTTGTAACTAAATATGCCCAAGAAAGTTTGAAAAGCTACTGATTAGCGAGCAGCTCTAGGTAATGACTCTCTTCACACCGACAACTAGAAAACACCACTTCATTTTCAATTCATTTAAGTAATCAAACCATAACTATGACCCAGCGATATCTGAAGATGAAAGCATTCAGCTGATGTAGGCAAAACCTTTCCCAATCTAAGGAGGAAAGCACACTTCCGTGTTATTTGTTGTTAGCTATTCAAATAAAGTTTGAGGCTGTAGTTTGGATCTGAACGTGCAATTTGAGAAGAACAATGCATTTATACTTCCTATTATACATCCTACATGCATTTAGCCTCGAATGTGATGACATCCTTAATTTTCTCTATTACATCTCATTGTTAGGCTGTTTAAATTCATTTGAAAAAGTCATTAGCTTTACATTAGGGATCGCTGTGGCATCTGGCAGATGATCTATAGAGGGAAACCGTGTTTGTATGGAGTCCCATCATCAGTGCTCAGAGACTGAGAAATATTATTTAAAAGGAGGACTGAACTAATGGTATTTGACACATAAATACACATCTGTGATCGTCAATGAATCACACAGTGCATTATCAATGTTAACATTCATAAGACCCCCACAGAGTAGATATGTATGATTACTGAGACTGCCAAGACGGGGAAATGAGGCATAGATACTATAGAGAAGAAACTAGCTTACAAATAAATAGTACATCTAGACACATGAACAAAAATGGAAATTAACTCAAGTCTCTGCTTCTCATCTACTGCTTGAAACACAAGCTCATCCTGCTCATCCATCCATCTGATACCTGAAGTGCCTGAACTGACATGGAGGGGGCAAGATGTTAGGATTCTTTCAGCTCCAAGGTTTTAGCTTTCTGTAGGCATCCAACCAGCAAGGCATTTCAACAGAGAAGACTAACAGCCACCCTCACCAAGGCCGAGGCCAGCAGAGCAGATTCCTCTCCTCTCCCCTGGCAGCAAGGCAGGAGCTAACTCTGAGGAAAAGGTGCTGCTGGCAAGGAGGCTATCAGCAGCACTGGACTGATGAGCCTTGTCACCTCCATCCATTACTGCTTTGATGAGGAAACAAAATCTGCATCCTCCAAACCCATAGATATACACCGAGATGACATAGATGAAGGGTGGCAAGAAAATGTACACTTTTGCATTACGGGCTTTTTTATGCCCATTTCTCTATTTTTATGAGCACTAGGAAGATAATTCCCATTCATTCATCCATACTTCTGTTTGTTACATATATTTTATTAAGTCAGTAGAGCAAAGATTATAGGGAAAAATGAGACAGTTTAGATGCTCCATATTACAGAGCACAATAAAAAAAAAGTTTTAAGTTTCCTGGTTTTATAAAACACAATGGACCATGTCTGCTCCTGAGAACAGCTTAAGCACACTGCACCCTATGAGATGTTTTACTTAATCATCCATGTTAAAAGTCCTATTGGTATGATCAGGTTTGCAGAAACATTTTGCATTAATGCTTGATTTTACCTTCAGTTTGGGAAAGACATCGGAGTCTCTTAGAACTAGTAATACTTGCGGTTAGAGGGTGTCACTGTCCCGTATCCAGCACACCTGAAACAGAGCTGCCTCTTTGGAAACGCTGCCCAGCTTTGTCCCAAAAATTTGTTGTCCAACCCATTTCTAACGATGGGTCACCTGATTTCAGCAACAAGTGATCTCCATGTTATCACTACCACTTGCATGTCATTTTCCATTGGGACAGGATTTTCCCAGCAAGAAAGCCACCAGGATACAAGAACTCAGAGCAAAAACCAGATCAAGCATATGCACGCCCTGCCATGAGGTAGGAGATTATTACCCCTCACCCCACCCCAGTAAAACTTCTCTCTATTTGTTCCACCATCCAGGTTTAGATTCAACAAGGTTAACATTAACTTCCAGAAAACATCAGTTCTTGATAGAAAGCTTCTGCAGATGAACTGTATTTTTTTCACCAAATAATCAAGAGATGACAGCATTCATCTGGACTTTCAGCAAAGGTTTCTGCAAAGGAAACAATCCTTCTCCTTTGCAGCAGTGAATAATACAGGCAACAAGTTCCTCACCCATGAAAATTTCAGCCCATTGGGCTTGCAAATATTATCAACCTCATCTCATGTGCCTGAAGTCACAGGATAGCTCTGTATCACTTCAGGGCCCTGTCACCAAGCCTCTGCTTGAAACGTTAGAGTGCTACAACTTAGCCTGGAAGCCACAAGATCACCAGAACATTCCAGAAAGCTTGTGATGCTCTAAACCTGGCTTGATACCAGCAGAAGAGACTTGGAAAAGAAGCCAAAGCAAGAGCATTTAGGTGGTCAAACAGTAGCGTGCCACTCTTGAAAAAAGACAGGATTGAGCGTGATTGCCCATCAAAATTCGGAACTGGCAGGCAGAGCCATGTCATAGGTCATGTAGCACGAGATCATAGGCCATACCTGCATAAAACAGCAAGCCAGGGTAAGCCCACCCAGGATTAATATTCCCTCCTGACTAACAAGGTGGCATAAAAGAGACAAGACCTGATGGAAAGCTACCGATGGCCTAAGGTCTTCTCTTTCCCAAAGGAGTCAAACATGTCAATGCAAACCTTGGTGTCACTGTCCCGTTAGGCAATAGGGAGGGTGAGCAAGCTTACAGGTTAGTAATGGGTGTTGGAGGAGGCAATAGGAGTTAAAAAAGCAGTAAGTTGTACTATAAAAATGCAGACACCATGTTGGTATCAGGGTAAACAAAAACAGAGGACTGGAAAGGAGCTGAGGCAATGAAGGCTTTTCAGCCAGCAGCTGAGAGACACCAGCAGTAAGCCTTACTTGCTGACCATTTGCTGATGAGATTAAAATTTGAAACACATGGATGCCATACAGCGTGTACTGCTGCTGCTTAGCTTAACACTGCAACGTGTTGAATTAACCCCATCTTTACTTGCTGTATATCTTGCAAACAACTTTTACCAGCAATTATGAAACTTGATCAAACATTTGAATGTTTTTACTGTGTGCACGGTGGTCATGCTCACATCATCCTTATCTCCAAAGAGCTTTGTGCAAGCCTAACAAGCACCAGTTTCATGCTGAAAACAGTTAGATGAGACACTGTGGGTTAAGCTGCCTAAAGGGGTAGGAAGGACCCTCCTTTTAACTACTGCTTTTGCAGGGATTTTGGCATACATGCACTGCTCGCTTCATTGCGAGAAGGAAAATGTTTGCTTCAGCAACAACAGACCTTCTGCTGTTATTCTGGGTCCAGGGAGAAGCAGAGTTCAAGAAACACAACAAGAACAGATACCCAGTGTTGCACCCTTTTAACACTGTGACATGGAAGAATGCTGCTCTCACTTTTCATCCTTCCAGCCCAGCTCCTCTGCCTCCTCTCAGACATGACACCAGATCTCAGACATGACACCAGAACCAAGTCTCGCAGAGCACCTCCAGTATAACGGCACAACAGGTTATAGGAGAGACAAACAAAGACTGGACAAGGCTGGTTTATGGGTCTAATTAAGGGTTTTCTATCAAGGGCAATTTCTACCAAGGTTACTCGTATAATTCACTAGTGCAAAAGACAAGCAAAAATTCAAGTTCTTAGAGGCCCGAGAGATCTTTTATTCTTCAACTTATTTATTTTTATTCTTTTAATCACTAAGGGAGGGAGAGAAAGGGGTGTTTCAACCCTGAACTATAAGACAGACAGAGCTGGTGGCTCAGTAATTGCTATTTATGGTACAGAATGCTTTGCTAACACACAGGTTGGAGGCTGATATTTTCATCACTTCTTTGCTCTCAGCTTTGCAGCTATTTCATGCACTCTGAGTTTGTCAATTACCTTCCTGAGGTGGGACAGGGCGATTCGTTTTTAACGCACATACAGCAAGTGTTAATAGCCTGTTTTGTTTTTTGCATTTGTAATTTCACGGGGACAGATTCAGGGACAAATACACAAGGAAGACCAAGAGGGCACATAGTCTTGGTAAGCACCACAAAGACTTCTTGGAGCTTCATCTCATCCCAGCCTGTAAGGTGTTCATTCCCAAACTGGCTTCTAAAACCCCAGCTAGCACCACTGCCTGTGGTCCCTAGCCTTTGTTGCTTCTGGTATCTGTTAATCTATTATGTAGTTCTCACACTTTGGCTTTTCCCTTTTGGGGAGTGGAAATCATGCTGAGGGTGGTACGAATATATTGCAATGCTGAAACCTGAAAACTGTAGGTTGGATGGAAGAAGATATTATTAAAGGGGGTCACTGGATGGGTGTGCAAAGTCAATCCAGGAAAAGGTGTCTTGGCAGAACCCTGTGAACACAGAATGAGATCCCAGTGTGAACCAGGAGGCAGCTCTCATGAGACACATGCTGCTGGTTTGGTGGTCTGCAGCCTAGGTTTGGGGTTTGTGAGGAAGTCAAATAGCATCTCATTTATAATTCAATCCTCTTTCACTTTGTTCTGGATTCCTAGAGTCCCAATTTCCCCAAAAGATATCATACATCTTGACTGAGGGCATAGGTACAATAAAATGAAAATGTCACCGTTTTGTTGTATGTGTCACTTTTGGCAGCAGTGTACTTGGAATAGGAAAAAGAAACTAGAGGATCAAGTGCACAACCAGACAGAGCCCGTAGCACGCAGAGGCTGGTTGGGATGATGCACACCTCTCAGTGAAATACCAGTTCCCAAAGCCATTGAAACTAGTCAGTCAGACAGCACAGATAAATTCTTAAATACACAGTGAAATGTAAAAGGCCCTATGTGAATTTAATTAGTAAAGCCAGAAGTGAAGTAGTACTGGAAAGCCAGATCAATCTGCATTCCTGGGATTTCTTGGTGCAAAAGATGGGAAAGGAAAGGCTTTGGTATAGGAAGGATGGAAAATAAAATACAGGGAACTCTGTGTGTGTATTCACTGAAGTAAGTGGGTTGCTGGAATGACCCAGGCAGAATAAGCTTCAGTTTGAACTGAAGCATGAAAGTCAATAATCTTCTCTGTAACCTTTCTAAACTCTTTGCTTTTCTATCACATATACTGAGGCTGAAAGGAGTTAATATATTCGAGGGGGGGGGGTGTGCCTATACTCATTATATACAGCAGAGTAGTCCTTCAAAAACAACTAGTTACTCAGCAGTCTCTCACACTCAGCACTAGTAATATTTAAGGAAAGCATCATTTATGATACTGAGATTTTTTTTACCAAAACCCAGGGAAGACACAGTTGCCCTTCATAAGAAAATGAGGGGTTGAACAGTGAAAGACTGTCCAAATTACTTTTTATCTATAAATTGTCTGTAAGGATTCTTAAAAATGGATTTCTCATACACATATTGCAATTTCATAAACTGTTTTATAGCTGTATGCACTATACATTAAAAATGAAGTTGGGAGTATTTCTTCCTAAAAGGTATTTCTATAGATGCCAAACTCACCTATGCCACTTCTATCCTTTAAGTTTCTTTGCAAGTGAAAAAGTGCCCGAGCAGAGCAGCTCATCTCATTCTCTGAGGGCTGTGTCTAGTTTCAAGTCATGTAATTACTTTGGGTAAGTTGTTCTATTGCTGATGAAGTCAGTCTGTTGCAGTCCATGGAGGGTGCCTTTCCATCTGGGCATCAATTAATAGATACTCCAGGCTAAGACCTGTGGTTTCAGGACTGCTCTAATTTTTACTTGACAGTAATGAGACTGTTGGAATTATTTGTATTTCAGTAGAAATATTCTCTCTTGATCAATGCACCACAAAAGGTAAGGCTGCCACTCATTGAGCTTCTCTTATACAGGGGCCAAACTGTCAGTGACAGGATCAAATAGGAAAAGATCCACCAAGGGCAGGCAGGCCTGCCCCTATCATTGGAGGGTTGTTTGATAAATGGCTTTCATGCTGTTATTCATCCTTTTAGCTACCCATGACACAAGCACTTCTAGCTCTTCCTTAGGAAGGCTACTTCAAACAGCAGTTTTCCAGGGACCTGAAAGGTCTGTCGTATACTCTCTTAATGAAGACATCAGATTGATCTTACAAAGGCAGCACGATTACATGTTCTGATTTATTCCAAAACAGAAGCACCCAGCACCCAGCTTAAGGTCTGTTTATAAAAAAATGCAAAACAAAAATAGAAGTTATAGCCAGACACAATATCAGAACAATGCCCAGATTTCCTGGCTTTCAGGATAAAGAAAATATGCAACTGTGTTTCTGCTAAGAACAGGGATGTTCCCATCCTCTCTAGAATACCGTGCAGATATGTTCCTTCACGTGTGGAAAATGCTCAGATATTGCCACAACAGGCTCTACATAAAACAGAGAAGTGCATCTTCAGCTTATCAAGTTTATTGCAAGTTATTAATTTTAAATAAAGTAGATTAATGATAAGCAATACCGCAGTAGGAAAACGTCATTGTTGCAGTACAGCATGCACCCTCGAACAAGCTGCATTAGCAATAAAAGGGAAAAGAAACCCCCCTCTGACTAGGTCTCACTTGGAAAGGCATTTGTTTATGGTTGGGCACTGCAGTACTTGAAACTACTGATGCAACGCATCGACAACATGTATCAACAGCGTTCATTGGCTAGGCTACCATTTCTTCTGCCTCAAGGACAGAAATTGCATGTTAAAAAAAAAAGTTCAGACATTTGTCTGGTAATATATGGAATCTATTTCAGGACTTTGGGGCAGGAAAAGGGGAAGAAAAGGCAGGGATAAGCCAACTACTACTGGAAAATGCTTTGCACAAGAGGCAGGGGTGGCAAATAGCCCAGTCTCAGTGGACTAACCTATGATCTATAGATAAACAGATTAGAAATGCAAGTGCACATACCATCAGATTTACAAAATAACAAACTTGAACTCATAAATGACAAAGTATCCTTTGCTTTCTTTATTAACAAGTACAGAAAAGCCGCACACAACCACATTCTTTGAGCCAGTGCTTTTTAACCATTGGTACTACATAGGAAACAGAAAAAGTAGGGCTTCCCCCCAACCCCACAGTAATCCACATTTCCCACTAATAACCCAGAAGAGAACATATGTAAATGTATACAGTAGAGGATGCCACATGTGACATACTGACCCAGAAGACCATTGCCATAACTACCTCACAATACATCTCTGCAGTGCAACACAGCTAGAAGAGGCAGGGGAGAAGCACACTCCTGAAATCCAAAACAAGCCAAGAAATACGCGATTGCCTCTTCTCTAATCAGCAAAATCAGAGCATGTAAGCTCCACAGCCAAAGCACTGCTGGCCTGGATCTGGCTTCTTTTCCCTGAGTTCACCTCTGAAATTTGTGCATAAAGGTTTTTGGACGTTTGGAGCCTGATCCAAAGATAGTTGAACTCAGGAGGAGCCTGTAGATCTGCAGCCAGGTTTGGGATGGACTGTGAAGAGAAAAGCATGTCCGTGCTCTGTGCCATGCACCCCAGACCTGCACAGGTGCCCGGCACTGCCAGTGTGTACACAGCACACGCAGAGGAAAGGTTGCTTGTGTAGGGTCTATACCCAATTCTCTGTACTGTGACACCAATATAATTGCCAGTGCAATACCCGCGTGACACAGCAGGCAGGCAGAGCCCTCAAAGTGACAAACGAACTTATAAGTGATAATTCTGTCACATAGCTTAAATTGCTCAACTGCTTTTTTTCCCCTGCTTCCTGGTAAATTGCTCAGCGGGCTGCCTTTGCTGGGGTTTTGCCCAATCCAGTTTCCTCTAGTAAGGAAACAAATTAAAACAAGTAGAAACTGAAAATAATGAAGAACACTTCCCCCAGTTTCCTACCTTATTGCTTTCAGCCTGTTTTACCGAGTACATTATAGATGATGACATATTAATTGCACTGCACACAGGACAACACAGAGCAATTAACACCTGTCATGTGCTTCATGGCTGCTCTCTGTGCCATTTCCAGGGGGAGTTATGACGTGAAATCTCATGACTAGCATGAAACCAACTGTAGTCATCACTGAATTTATATTTTCCCATGTCTGCCTAACACCCCATTCAGTGCCTGCTGGGCTTTCTCTTACAGGCAATCTGGCAGCCTGAAACAGCAGACAATTTCTACAGGCATAGCATAAGACCAAAGTTCCTCAACTCTGCCAGAAACCGAGTATTTAGCAGAAACCAGAAAAATGTTCAGTAACCTACCAAAACAAGAGGAAATAAGGTAGAGTTCCAGTCCTGATTCCTGTATTTGGACAATTCATTTTATCTCCCCCAAACCAGGAATAACCATGCATCCACCTCCCATGCTGTCTCCAGCCCTTCACTTCTCTGGCCTCAGTGCCCTGGGATTGCAGGACCCTTTCCATACCCACCATGCATTCAGCCTGCCCTCCACCAGTGTGCTAAACAGCCTGTCTCACCGCTGTATCTCTGTAAAACTAGATAGAAGTATATAAAGCATCTAACACAACAGCATCCTGAGTTTTATTTAGGACTGCAGCATACTGGAATGCAAATAATATAATAGCATTCTTAAGACATACTTGTGAATTAAAACATAAAAACCACAGGGAGGACTAAGCTTTTCTCAGATCTCCAAATCCAGAGCTCTCGGCATTACTAACAATTTGATTTTTATTAACAGCAATAAATGCAGGCATTAAATCACAGCTTTTGTCTGTAACTTGCCTTTTGCATTCAGCAGAATCCCCTGCCGGAATTGCTTCAAAACAGCAGGAATGACCTTGCTTCCATAATTAATCTTAACATTGTTAATGTTTGGGTTTAGGTATTGCAGCTCTTCCTCCAGGTCTACTTTCAGCCTGTTGTTCTTTGCTACCTCCTACTCCTTAAGAGGCTGGCATGAGGACTGAAGTGTTCAGCCACAAGCAAAGATAATGTCAATTAACCAAGTGATGGTTCATTTCATTTATTGCACGGAGGCCTGAGGTCACCATGGTCTGCTTTTAACTATAACAGTGCCTCTGTGGTGCTAACCAAATTCCTTCCAACTACTGGAAATAGTCCAACAACTGGACTATTTGTTGCAGACTGTTATTCTCAGCTTGCAAGGTGAGAAGGATGAAGACAGACATATATATTAGCCTGTGGCTAATTAAGGCACTACCAAAGTCCTGGCTTATCCCCACAAAGGTGAAAAGAGATGTCATTTGAGTGCGACAGAGGATCTGGCAAACACAGGCACTATTCCTAGCCTCCCTACGTGGCTCTTAGCAAGCCAGGATCCTGCAGGTAACTCGGGATGTTTAAAAGAGCATTTACAGAACGTTCCTAACACACAGCCCTAAGGTGGCAATCCGGGGTGGCGAGCTCCTCGGGAGGCGCAGGCACGCAGGCGATCCGGCCGCCACGTGTGCCTAGATCAGCAGGGATCGCATCACCGCCTGTGTGGGTGTACCTCTTACTTAGCAGCCTGAATCTGTAGAAAACAAGTTACCTCGACACTGGGATTCTGATTGGCAAGACTTGTGAAATTATAAGGGGCCAGGCTGTTGGGGCCCTTCCCTTCTCAGAGATGTATTTCAGTTCTAAAAGCTGCGAAGTTTTAAGCGTTAAAAGCAAGACCCAGAAATGTATCTTTTTGTCTCTGGTTTTGATGCTCTGCTTTGCTGTAAGTTAATTGGCAAAATCCTTTTATTTGCATATCTCAGCTGGGCTTTTATAATTTTCGGCACAAAATTTGATTTAGAAAGGAAAGCCTGAAAGCCTTGTAAGCTGAGCAGTTAGCAGATGCATAGGACTGTATATAATATATGCCTATACCATAAAGACATACATCAGTAGTGGGTGGACTGTATGTCTCCCTATGCACTTATTTCTATTTTATGGCATTTTAAAATTAGAAATACCATTTAAAGGAGTTGATTGCCTCAGGCTGGCAAAAATTTATAAGGCTCTCTTGAAATGTTTTTGCTTAACAGCAGGGAAAAAAAAAAATCATGCATTTGAAAGTGAAAGTTTCAATCATCCCAATCCTGGTGACCTCTTCGGGGTATTAAGATGCTATTGGCAGACAGCTCTCTTCAAAAGATAAATCTTGGCTTTCCACAGCAGCAGAATGGCATTTTTTTTTTTTTCATGTCAGGAGTAATGGCATTTCTGGGGGACATATTGATTTCATACAGATTTTAAGTAAAACAACAGCTGGCCACACGTGTCAGGGATGCCAGAACACCCAAGCACAAGTACTCTGAAGGGGAGGGCATCAAGTGTGCTAGTCTCAGGGCTGTGCCTTGGACCTGGGGACCGAAGGCACCCTGGGTCAGAGGGTCTGAGGGTCAGAGGGCAGCAAGCTGCAGCCACACAGGGATGTTACAGGAGTATTTTTACTAGTTCTGACGTATGGAGAAGGCCAGCACAGAGCCCTGGCACATACAGTGGGGCCCACAAAGTGGGAACTGAACATCTGCATCCCTCCCCTGACCCAGGCAGATCCTTTAATTTATACAGATGAGAGAGGCAAGTTTTACCGCAGGAACACGTAACAAATAAATGCTTTCTTGGAGGTAGACAAACAATTCTAGGAATGCAAAGTCAACCAGCTGGGAGGACAGAGACTGAAATCCTCCTGGCTGTTCTCCTAAGACCAGAGCTGGCTTTGAGAGTCTTTAAGAAGGAAAAAAATATAGAAGAAAATGTCATCATGTCTCCAGGCCACCATGAAGACACAGACAGACAGGGGAGTTAAAAAAAAAATTACAGTGGGGTTTTGGGGTTGAACAGTGTCCTGAGCTCTGGATTCATAAACATCTTTGAGCTCTTTTTAATAAAACAACCTCTCTATGAGCTTCCTGGGTTTGGTAGCACAGCCCAGAGCCACTTGCTTTCCCTGCTGAGTCAAGGCCACATAACCCCAAGTCCCAGCAGTGACAAAGCTGGGTACCACCCTGACTCAACCATTGTCTGGGGCGCTGACCTGCCGCTGCTGTGGCAGGAGGATGAGCAAAGGCTCTCCAGTGGGCAGTGCAAGATGCTCATGGGAGAACAGCTGGTTTCAGCTCCTGTTCTGCAGTCCTGCATTTATATACAGGATGGGTTTGTGATATTAAAACAGATGGGTTTTCCAAGCATGACTTCTTCTTTGAGGGATATTAAGGCCATTAATAGCATCCAGGAAGGAGGCACAGCTCACCAGCGCTGAGGGGCCCATTTCAAGATGAAACAGATGCCATGGAGAAACAACCCCAAAACCTATTTGTAGTATCTCCCCAGTTTTTGGCATCATCCTCTTCCCAATCCAATTTTATTAACAAATATAATGACTGGGCAAATATTGAAATTAGTTTTTCAGAAATATATTCAAATCAGCTGGCAACATCTTAATCTTCTGGGAAAGCCCATAATTTTTAATGCAGTTGGTGGCACAATCTTTTAGAAATTGGTATGAACACTGGTTTAGGGGATTTTTAATACTATTCTTCTCTTTCATTTCAGATCAGGGAGCTAGAATTACTGAGATTTTTTTAAACGTGACACGTATTTGCTTTTATAGAATGAAACTAAACCAGGACAAAAAGGCATAAAATATTAATGTGGTTGTTTTTTGTGTGGTGATTTGTTGTTTGGGTTTGTTGTTGTTGTTTTGGTTTTTTACAGATTGCAAATGGTGCAGTCATGACGAAACACCCAGGACTTTGCTGCATTCCAGATTAAGTAATTACCTGGGAACCCTATGTCATATTTTTAGGGGCATTTTGACTGGTAAGTCTGCAAATCTTTGACCAGAAAAAAATTTGTCGTGTACCTCAGCAGGAGCACTTTACTGATAACACCATTCATACCATGTTCTCATTCACACTGTTTTACCAAGCCTATCAAATCCCACAGCTCCAATACTGCTGAAGTGAACCCTTAATTTTAAGGAAGAGTAGTTACAATAGGTGTTTGGGCCCTTGACTGCAGGAGTGTTTTATTAAGCTCAGGTAGGAGTAGCCCAAGGGACAGCAGCATCCCAAGGGTTTGCCATCAACCCACAGCACGCACTGCACAGTTTTGAAAGCATTTACAAAGCCATAGAAATTCCCAAGGACTTTCTCCAGGGCAAAAAGAGTGAGGACTCCACTTTTCAGCCACTCGATATAGAGGCCACCATCACCACATATCCTAACGACTGGTCTTAAACTGGTACCAGTCCCCTCTACTCAAATGAGCTTAACTCATATTGTCAGGGTCAAGAGGATAGCTCAGTCTCTCATTCACCGATGTTAATGCAATTTCCAGTTAAGACCTCACCAAGCCTGTTTGGCAGCTTTAGATGGGTGTGCTTAGGACTGATTTAATATCAATGCAATCTCAAAATAAACATGCTGCTGGCCTTTCGGCTCCTGATCTCCTGCAGGACAGAGTTGGCATGAGGAAAGCAACCACTATGACCCATACTTCCCTCACCACTCTTATCTCATGCGCTGGAAACATATCTCCTAGTGACAGAGGAAAGAGCAGAGCTTGCTTAAAATGTTGCTGTTTTTGAAGCGGGGGGGGGAAGCAACCAAAAGAAAAAGGAATGCCAATTTTTCTGTCATTCATTAAAAAGAATACATCCCAAAAAGCTTTAATGCAAGGATCATATCTGTTTTAAGCAGAACCAGAAAACAAACTTACAAAGCAGTCTGTAAGAACAAATGTGATAGAGTGCAAGCTGCCTGAGAAAATAAAATTATTTTTTTAATGAAACTATATTCAGCCTTGGACAAACCACACATTCCAAGGCTCCTGGCACCCCCCCAAAAAAAAAAAATCTCCCCAGCTGCATGTCAGGCCTCAGTGATGGCCAAAGGGCACCAAAAGCAGAATATTTCATCTTATTTTCATGGAAAATTTCTAGGGAGATTAGTGAATACAACCCCGAGGCATCATCCCTCTCCACATCATCTGCAGCCTAGGAGAGACTTCAAAGTCCTGGTCTAGAGCTGGATGCTCTGGTATTACCGCCTGTCAGTGTGTCAGAGCATTAAAAAGGCCATGTAGAGGAATGTATTTAGGATGAGAATTAATATAATTTGTCTTCAAGGCATGAAGCCAAGAAGTTTTCCACTCAAACAGCAAGTTCTTCCAGCTTCTAAAATAGCCCAGTGCTACTGATCTACAATTGTACTGCAAGGCCCAGATTTTTGAATGTGATGACTGGAAAAGATGAGGAACCACTTGGTTACGCACGCACGACAGAGCTTAGCCTGCAGCGGTGGGGTTAGGTTAGACCAGCACTTTGCGGAGGAGGGAGGATGATGCCTGGGGCAAGGAGCCGAGTTTCACTTCTGCTTTTCTGAATTACTGTTACTAGCACTGAGACTGGACCCAGGAGCCTGACTGTTGGTCAGGACTTCACCATACTTAGTAGTGTGCAAACAAAATTGCATTCTCTGAAGAGTTGTTTTCGTGCTTTTAAATAAAGTCACAACTCTATTCCTTTGAATCTCATTTATAAATCAAAATAATTATTTCAGCAAGTGATGAGAGGTAATAACTAGCACAGTCTCTTGTCTTTTTCATTGCAATATGAACCGCTTATCCCTGGGTTACGGGATGATTTCCCTGCTACTCCATCCCACACTTATTTTCCCCTCGCTCTAAAGATGGGCTGTTCCTCTTCCCTCCTGCTGCATCCAGCACCAGGAACACCAGTTGAGTACCGGGACCAGAGAACTCACGAAGGCAAAGATTATGTTATCTATAGAACAGTGAAGAGTCTCCTTATTGTCTATACACCAGTTTTAAAAAAAAAAAAAGTAAAAAAAGTCTCATTTGCTGCAGCTCACAGCTTCAGCCTTTACAGATATGGCCTAAGTATCTGCTTGCACACACTTCACAGCAAGGCATCCCACCAGCTAGATATATAATCCTTGTATTTAAAAACACCCACAAAGGAAACAACTATTGAATCATTTTGGGGCTGGCACAAGAGATCTGCATCTTGCTGCTTTCATTACCTTGAAAAATAGCACAACAGATTTGTAAGTCACATTTAAATTGATTTTAAATGAATCCAAACCCTAGATGTAAACATAACCAAAATGTTGGACAAAAGCCTGTGTTTTAACCCATTTTTAGATTTCCTGTGTTTCTGGGATAGCAAGGACTGAAAACACAGATCTCAGATGAAGGTGGGCTTCAACATGTGAGCCACCAGCACAGTCTGAATTAGAGAGATGGTCCAGTCCCGAGAAAGAGAGAGGAGCCAAAATCCTAGATACAAACATCCAGGCATGGAGGACAGACCTTCCTTGGCATTTAAACCTAGACTGTCATTTAGGACTCCTTAGAACAACATATTTGTACATACAAAAACACACCATCAGCTGACCTACAGATCTACTGAAGCTGTGCTAATACAGGGACTGTTCTCTGGCTGATGTTGGAATAAGGAATCCCAGTGGTGTGTGATTTTGCAATTTAAATAATATGTAACTTTATTCTTTCCTCATTCCTGCCTTTTATATACCAGAGAGAGATAAAATGTAACGTATTCCTGTCTGTCACTGACAGAGAAACAGGGTTCAGATTAATTTCTAAGTCCAAGAAACAATAGTACTCATTGCAAGAGCTCTGCCAAGGAGCTGTGGTGGGGTATAGGATGGCTCAGAGTTAAAAATGTTTTGCCAAGGAGATTAGAGCTGAATTTGAGAGATATTCCTAATATTAAGTATTGAGGTTTGTTTCTCAACTTTCTGGAAGCTTTACGCATACAAAATTAAACAAAAAAATCACAATAAATATTTTGTAAAGAAGTCTCTTCCAACAGTCCTCCATGACATTCCTACCAGCCAATTGAAATAACAAGGAAAGTCAGGCTCTTCCTAAACAACCTTTCTAAAATATTCAGGATTTTTTAGCCAAGCAATTATTTCCCTCTCTTCCAAGACCGAACTGCTATGTGAAAACACAGAGAAAACTGGTAACAAGTGATGAACTGGAAACAGCACTTTGCTAAGTGGAGTCAAGGCTCATATTCCTGAGAAGTCCAGAGTTTCCACATCTCTAACTCTCAGCTGATCCCATCCCTCCACCCTGACTCTGAGCACTGCAACTCAGCAGCAGCCATCAGCAGATGGTACCCAAGGAGTCCCTCCCCTGCTGCCTGCATCCAGAAAGCAGACCTGGGAGGCAGATTTCTGCAAAGCACATTAAAAAGCCTTAGTACTACAGATGACAACACTTGAAGATGTGTTCTCCATGTCATTCTGGAGGCACCTGTTTTCAGTAAAGCACTGGGCCGTCTCTCCACAGATACTCCCTTGTGCTGCTGGCTATCACCTGCACCACAAAATAATACTGAGAGAGAAAGGGGGAAGAAAAAACAAACCAACCAACACAAACATCAAATCAGTCAGGTTTCAGCTGGCTCTGTACTGGTCTGGGAGTGAAGGAGTTACACAGATGAAGTCAATGGGCCATCCTATGCAGACCCAGACATCCTTCCTCCTGACTGTCTCCCCTCTGGCAGGGGCACCCAGCTGCAATTCTTTGCAATTACTAGAGGTAGGATATTGCTCCGACCCGTGGGGTTCCCCCTGCGTGTGAGGCTGGGGAAAAAAAAAAAATCAAATAAAAAAAAATAGCAGCAAACAAGATTTAAGGCGGTGATCTCCACAGCTCAGGGGAATCACTCCCAAGATTGAATCAGGGCTTTGCCATCAGCTGAGCTGAGCACCTTCCAGCTGGCGCAGCCGCTTTAACCCTGTGTGTGCCGCAGCCAGGCACCGGGATGGGAGGCTCTGCCCGAACGGCCCCAGCCCCCCCGGGGCTGCCCCCAGCACACCAGGTACCGCGATGCTCCCTCTGAGGCTGGCGGGCAGCGCTGCACCGGCGGGGAGCGAGGGTGGGTAACAGGGCAGGGCTGGCAACCGGGCACCGAGCAAATGCAAGTGCCGGAGGCTCTGCAAGACTAGCAATCTGGGTGCCCGTGTGGGACAAGACCACGAGACATCTTTCCTGCTGTTATAAACTGCTACTTATACCAGCGCCAAGCAAACCTCCCCGAGAAAGATGCAACTAACTAGGCTGGGGAGATCCTGCGGGTGTTGCAAAGCTGCACCTAACAGTGCTAATTCACCCTCACAGGGCTAACCACCACCAGGTTTTGAAAAATATTATGCCACGAAGGCACAGTTCAAACCTCTTCCCTTTAGTCAGATTTGGGACCACGTCTTCATATTTTTAGCAACAAAATCTGCAGTCTTTGGGGGCTTCACTTTTTTTTTCCCCCCTTTTGCTCTTAAATCCCCGAGTAGTTGAAGGTGTGTGCAAAACCTCATGTAGGCTGTGCTCTCACTGATGCACTCTCAGGCTCGGATGTTTAGGAAAGAAAATTCTTGCAAGTTTGGGAAGTCAGTTCTGTTGAGGATTGGGTGGGTTGTTTTTTTTCTTCTTAGCTGAAAAATGATTGTAGCAGCTGTGGTAATTTTTCATGTATATCCCTTCTCCACACACACACACACACACAAACAAACCTTTATGTAAGGTGCTGAACTACTTTACGCCTCATTTCCTTCACTCCACAGGAGGAAAAGTGCTTTACAATAAAGTTTTCCCCTCATCCTCTCCAAATAAGTGTTTTTAAATAAATTTGAACTCATTTATTTCTTTAAATGGTAGCCACTTATTTCTTCAAGACAGGGCCATCCACAGAAGCTACACATTGTACCAAGACTGTAAATGCATTTAGGGAGAGAGGAACGGTAGCTCTCCCTGGAAAATAATATTATAATAATAAAATATATGTCCAAGCAAGAGCAATAGACTGCCAACTGACTTGGAGCATTACTGGCTGTAAAATCCAAAAAATAAGCATCAAAGAAAGGACAGGAATAAAACACTGGACTGGCCCGGGAGCTGAAGATTTGTGTTCCATCTCTGCATTAAAGTAGTCTTGTTACAACCTTGGGGAAGTCACTCATGCTGGTAGCACCAGTCTCCCTTGCTGGGAACAAGACAGACAAGAAAGGCTGCAATGTAGCCTTCAACTGGAGGATTTAATACAAAAATATTTGCATGGGAGGGCTTAAAATAGTCTTGATCTTGCCTTTGTGGCAGAAAAAAACAGATGAGATTGAGTTGGGGGGGAATTCCCATGAAGTGTCTTTTATTAATTTGTCGCTGAGAACCATTAACAAGTCTGCCTTCACTTCAGATCAGCAAATGAAAGTGTTAATCCTTGTGGAGATCATGACATGCAATTTTGGGAAGTAAAAGCAATTATATCATTACCCATATAAATTCTGTAAACCACCTAAGCAAGCCAAAGGACTACTTGCTTAGATGAACAATAAAACAATCTTTGGATCAAATCAAAAGTTAAGCCATCCCTCATACAAGTACACTAACTAAATGCAAATATATATTTAAGAAGAATGTCCCTCAGATACTCATCCTGTTCCTGCGCCAGCCTCGAGCCTGTGGCTGTGTACACCAGGAGGGCCAGAAGGCAGGACGTGATGGGTCACGTCTATGGATCTAAATTGCCCTGGCATCTTGTGGTTCTTTCTCATCCTGGCACCCGCTGAGGAATTTAGCCCGGCATGTGTGCAGGCAGACTGCCAAACAGCTTTCCACAGCATCTCGCAAGTTGGAGAGGGGTGAAACCTCTAAGACTTTTCTAGACTTGTCTCTGTTCACAAGGGCTCTTGCATCTGTAAGACACATTGTGCTCCATATCACAACTGGCAGCACCAACAAGGAGCTCCAAACCTGGCACATGACGCACCAAGGCAATTAACTTCATCTCTTCAATGGGCTGTGCAGCCCCTCACTCACTCAAGCAAGCAGTAAGCCAAGCAAGAGCTTAGCATCAGCACAGAAAATACAAGGCTGTTTGGAAACAACCAGTTAGGCTGATTTTATTATGTGCAT
This sequence comes from Falco cherrug, assembly GCF_023634085.1. NCBI lineage: Eukaryota > Metazoa > Chordata > Aves > Falconiformes > Falconidae > Falco > Falco cherrug. The sequence continues at coordinate 20,467,838 of NC_073707.1, forward strand.
AAAGTAGAGATCTCAGTTTGGTAATAAATCTGTTAAAATCTTCTGAACCTGTCTTCAGAGGGCATTTGTTCTAGTGGATTAGGTGCTAGCCTGGGACTGAAGACGCTCTGATCCTACCCCCAGCTGCTACTGGGGTCCTGGGCAACCTTGGCTAGTAAGGTCACACCTCTGCTTCCCTCCTCCGCCTCCTCCGTTCAGACTGCAGGCATCTATAGGAGAAAACTGTAGGGAACAATTTCCATGCCTCATTTTGTGCTTATTCAGAGCTTAAATGAAACCTGTTGCCCCAAAGACAACAATAACTTCTGACATACTCCAAACCGGACCAACCTAAGCAATAAAAAAAAAATTCCAAGTGCTTTATTCTGATTTCATACCTGGTTACTGTCAAGACGCTTCTCCTGTTGGTCAAGCTACTCCTGATTTACACCAAGGAAAACATACTGAAATGCTGCTATGTGTAGTTCTCATCAGCCTGTGGAAGATAGCTTTCCCCCAGCAAAATCAGGCTAAGACATGGGCATGACTTTCCAGAAAGCCTTTCGCTTCAATGGAAGCAGAGAACAGTGAGCTCGGGGCCAACGTTGCATTCTTCAGATTAGGTGGTACCGTCTCCTTCCCCCCACTTCGCACTAGAAAGATTTTATTTCAGTTCAATACTTAAAACACATTTACCACTTCAGTGAGTTCCTATTTCAAACATGAAAATAATAAATAAAATGACATCATACACCTTTCCTGCTGGAGTTTAGGACTTCCTGGAAGAAATGCAAGCAGAATACCTTTCCGTTACCAGCTTACTGCCTGAATACCTGCTGGACTTGCAGCACATGCTGTATTTGTGGGCTCAACCTCATTTTGTTTAAAAAAAAAAAAAAATTCCTTGAGGCCTCTCTCCTAAAGATCGGGAGCTAGCTCCTGCTAAGATAAATGAACATTCACAGCATTTCTTGAGCTCCAGCTATGGAAACAATTCCTACAGGCAGGAGATGAATCACCCCACTTAGCGAAAGTTTTCTTAGGACAGAAAACTACAATTACAAAAAGCGAGATAGCTGTCAAAGACTGATTAAAAGCAATCTCCAGTCTCTCTGAAGACTATGGTGTTACTTGGCTTCTGTCATTTCATTTTTTCTTTCTTAAAATAAATAAGCACTGTTACTTATTCCCATCCTTTCTATCATCCCTCCTCTTCATAACGCAGATCTCGCCCCATTCGAGCCCCAGCCCAGAGATCAGCCCCGAGCTGCTGTATCAGTGATCACACAGCCATCACTCCCCGGCGCTGCTGTACAAAGTCCCTCACTTCTTATTTGAGGAGGGCAGTAGGGCTTTAGATAGAGATAATAAGTGTTGGAGCATCTAATATGGCTTTAGGTAAATCATGCTAATACTTGACTCATTAGCAATCTGTGCTTTATTTCTAGCTTAGATTTAACTGACAGCCTCCAGTCTTTTTGACTACAGAGCCTAATTAGATCTGCTACAATCTCGAGTTCTCTTCTACACAGGAGTTTGTAAACCATGATCCACCTCTCATTTGCTCTTGAGTAAAGAAAAGAAAACAAACAAACCCCAAAGTTTCTTAAATAGGCTTTGGAGACTCTTGGGAACACCTGAACATTTCTAGATGTCTCCTGGCTTCTCAGGATCCTTTGGAAACATGGACATTAGAACCAGAACCAGTCTTACAATGTTCTGCAGAGACAATATTGCTCAACACTCCCAAGACCATACATCCACAACCTTACAACAGAAGAATCATCCTACTTCATACCCAACTGTAACTTTAAGAGATTCTTTTTTTTTTTTCCCCCCAGTGTCACCATTTCCAAAGGCAGTCTCCCACTTAGCAAGCATGACCTACATACCATTTTTCTCCTCAAATATTTGGCCTTTCTTTCAATATCTCTCAGGTGTGCTATTTAGGTGACCACACTTTTGCAAGAAGCAAAAATCCCTGTCTGTGTCTAATCCAACAGGTCATTTTATCCCATTCTTCTAGAAATTTCCTGAAGCAGTTTTGCTAGTAAGGCTTCCCTTATTTTATTCCTTAGCCCTCCATACTTCCCTGAAGGTTTCTTTACATACAAGGTCTAACCCCATAGCAAACAAACCTGTCAGCCACCACTGACCCACACCTGAGTGGGACTGGAGCACGAAGCAGGGCAGCACTGATCAACTGTCCATAGTTATTTTCTTCCAGGGCTTTGGCAAAAGTTTCATCCATTCACCATGGAGGGGAATGCAAGGGAAGACAGAGTCCTTTATTCTTTTACTTCCCTAGAAGACTAAAAAAAGTTTTGCTTAGTTTTTACCCTGGAGAATAATGAATAATCAGGAGGCGATGCAGTCATTTGACACATCCCTTGGTTCGCATGCAGATTGGGTATCGGCAGGAACAGCAGGCTTCCCCAGAACATATGTGCAAATATTCAAGAATAGCAAACAACAAGGATAAACATAGTTGGACCAAACGGCTTTGCTGAATAGAAGCGAATGTTTGCAAATGCTGCTTTACAAAATCTGACCTGCACTAATGAGCCCTCTGTATTCAATAACCTGTTTTTTCACACAAAGAAACTTTACAGATGAAAGGGACACACCTCTAGCTTCCCCGTGGGGTTTAAAAAGGGGTTCTGAATGAGCACCTCAAAGACAACACCAGGTTATTTTATACATCTGTATTGCATATAATTCCCTGCAGCAACCAGCTTAAGAATGTATTCTTGATGAGAACACATATTTACTAATTATTGTCATTCATCAAATGGATCCACTGAGCCTTAATGCTGCATTAGAATTTGACATTGAACTATATGTTTTTTAACTTCCATAATTTGAACCTGGTCTGACTAATATATATTAGTGATGCATCCCTAGGGCGATCCACTGGAATCTGCATCAATTGAAGAATGCTAGTAATTTTGAGAGGGACACTTCCATACTTTTCAAGAGTAAACAAGAAAATCGAAGATTATGATTCTGCAAAAAAATTCCTACAGTGAGCACTAGAAATTTACCTTCAGTGAAAGAATAACAACATTTATCTGGAGCAGCAGTGGCTCAGAACAGATGCTGCCAAGATGAATGATTAATGCACATGAATTGTGGTAAGGAGTTTTCAGTTTCAAGTGTTTTCAGATGAAAAAATAGGAGATTTGATAAAAATAAAACCCCTACTCTTTTCATTCAAGTGCCTTTTAAATCTTTTTTTTTGCCTTCTGAAAAACAAAAGAATTTGCATCTAAGTGACATTTTTAGTAAAACACATGGTTCACTGAGCTGGAGTCAATTTCTGACTTTTCAATTGCCAATTTATCCCCATTTAAACAAACAAAAAAAAAAAATCAAGGAAAGGGAAATAGGAAGGATACAGTTTGGGAGGAAAGCAGCTCCCAGCCAGCTCTAGCATACTAATAAACAGACGAAGCAACCCAGGACTTTCCTCTTTGGTAATATTGGTTTGAGCAACATCAACACCAGTTGCCAAGGAAAGAAAGCAACATCTGGTACAGGAGGTTTGGAACCAGGTTTCATTGAAAACCTTTTTCTGACCGGCATTAGTCTTATTTCTGAAAGCTGAAAATCATTTGCACTTTCTTTTATCTGCATGTAGATTTGCAATGGGGGAAGGGACTTTTTTTTAGCACAGAAAATAAGATCCAAATACCAAAACCCAACTGTTCTCCTCATAGCTTCACACAGGATACAAACACAAGCTTGAGACCCAGTGTTCCCTGCCAGCAGTTGTACAGCTGTAACCAGCACACCTCGCTGAGTACTGCTGCCTACCTGGAGAAACAAGCTGGGACTTGTGCATCCCTGGTTTGTGTGCAAGGCACATCATTTCCAGAAAAGTGTCGAGCAGCAAAATTAATGTTACATACGCACTGCTAACTTCCCAGCTCTCCCTGGAAGAGACCATTCACCTGGGCGCACTTGGAGACACAAAAAAACCCCAAACAAACAACGCCCCTGAAAAAACTCAGCAAAAACAACAGGAGGCATCCTCCTTTTCTGCCTTTCAAGAATCCTCTCTAAACTCAGACATGAGAAATCTACCTCATTTATCCATGAGAGCATTGAAATTTATCTTGACCTCTCCTTTTCTTTGATTTTCCTTCAACAAAAGGCTCTTTTCTATTAAGTGCTTCATCAGACAGTCACACAAAATGCCGCATAAAACAACCTAAATGCATCTTAGAGCTCCTTCAATTTGTCAGGCTCTGTTTTTGTTCTAGCTGTTGTTTCTTAACACCCTGCTGAGATGCAGCTTGCTTGTTTGAGCAGGGAATTCCTCAATTTCACCTGGCTGACACTGTTTCTTCCCTTGGGACAAGCAAATGTTTCCTGACAGAAAATAGAACAGAACAAGAGGTTTTGGGGGAAGCTAGCAAGTGGCATCCTTCTCCCTCTGCAAACTGAGCACAAGGTCAGAGAAGACATTTCTGTTTTGATTGAGGCATCAGCCCCTTCACTGTGAAGGCGTTGGGAGATTTTTTTAGAGGTCATTGATGTTCAAATCCACCCCTGGAATCTGAAGACAAGATCCTACCATTATAAGCAAATAATACAGCCCCCCAGATCGATGGAGAGTGGTGAACATTGGTGTAAATGAGAGGTTACCAGCTCCACTCAAAATAGGTAATAAGGAGACTCAAGCAGGCTGGCACACTTGGCTTCCACAGACCAAACTCTGGTGGGGAGGAAGGCTGGCTTTGTTGTCAGAGGAACCCAGGTTTTTTTTCATGCCCAACACATTGCCCATCATTTCCTTCATAAAGAGAATATTGAATTACTAAGGCTTTTACACCAGCTCTGTCTGTAAGCTTTTCCTGTCCGCTCATTCACAAGGCAATGGATGAGCATCAAACTGCCCATAGAGAGAGCAATAAAGCCTCAGACAAAGGAAGAGCCACAATTACAAGTATCAATCTCCATGAAAGATACCAGGTGTCAGCATCAACGAGAACATCTCAACAGCCTTGACAGGGCAGCAGGAAGACAGTGTCCCCATTCTCAATGCTAAATTTAATCAAGACACAATGTACCATGCAAAGCCTGGCTAAAGATTATATACAGCTGAATCTGCCAAGTTACCTGGTATGAATTGTGAACAATTAAATGAAGAAAACTTGAATTTACTTTGATACCAGTAGCAAGTGTTCCCTGTGTGAGGTACAAAAGCTGAAATTGCCCCAGATTTCCTATATTTTGTTTCCATAGAGACTCTTTACAGCTCTGCACAAACCACAACGCTACTTCCTCAGCACAGCCTGTGAAGCACAGTGTTGATCAACATAAAGGAAGGTAGGACTGTGCTCAATTAGCATAAGTCAGGAGAGCTCCCACTGATAATTGAGCTGTGTGGTCCCTAGGCCTGAATTTTATATCTGGGGCAAAAAAAAAAATAAATAAAAAATTAAAAGCACATAGCACACAGCACCAGGAGTTTCCAGCATCTGCTTAGCCCTCCAAAACACTGCAGGGAAAACGTGTACCAGAATGAGGAGCGAAGTGGTTTGAGGCTGGGAAAGCAAGCCAATGCCTACACAGAGGTTATGCAGCAGCAAGTCAAACAGAAAGGGGATGGTTTGAAGCAGAAGGATAAGTTTAATACAAAGCTTAACTCCAGTATGCACCATTTCCAACTTGCCTAAATATATATCTCCTACTCAGTATTTCTCCATAATTATATGGCTAGATATAAGGCCTGCTGAAAACAGAGGAGCCTGAAATCGGGGATCTAAACATCTACTGTTTCAGAGCTGGGAACAGTGTATTACTTAGTTAACTGCACCAAGAACTCTTCTTCCAGGGTGAACACAAACTGGCACAGCTGGAAAAAACCCAAACTAATTAAGGTGGGAGGTGAACCCTATTTCACATTATATAAAGGAACATATTTGAGCAAACAAACTTTTCTGTCATTATTTTCCTTAATTGTTTCCTTTCAATAACAGCAGTGCAATAAAGGGAACAGAGTATGTTACACAGAACAAGCAGCATTCCTTATAGAGCAGCAGCAGCTCTGGGAAGATAACGTCATCGATCAGAGAGGAAACAAACATGCTTTGTCCAAAGTGTCAGCACTGGATCTTGCTTGATTTTTCATTTGAATATTTTCAAATTAAATCTTCAAAGAATGCAAGTAGAATATTTATTGCAAGCATTACTCAAAGTCTATTGTGTCTCAAAAACAGATCAATTAAAGAGTGAGCAGCAACAAACAGATTAAGTAAATATATTTTTTATTAGAAAGACAGAACCAGAAAGAAACTGGAGAAAAATAAACCTAAAAGGCTTAGGGAAACCCCCTTAAACTCCATTTTAATAACCAGCTCTTGCTTCCAAAGCATTCTTGCTTTCTACAGAAAGAGATGGCCATTTTTCAGACCCATCTCCTACTGGAACACACCATAAACCTGTCACATCTAGGGAACTCTTTCTAGTTCTAAAGAGGCCAGGGCCAATCCTCTCACCCTCCCCTGAGCTAGGCCATACTCACAGGGTACATCTTAAGGGATAATAGCCGTATGATTGTACATTGGTTACCTCTGCTTATTCTTCAGGCTCGGGGTATGTCGGCAGAGTTTCATTTGAATTACTCTCCTGTGTCTTAGCCAATACATTGGTTTAAAGTCATAGTTTTACCAGCCCTAAATGGTATAACTGGGAAAGAAGAAAGGAAAAGATGAGCAAGGAGAGGAGCCAATAACTCCTTTTTATGCACCACAGCTGAGCTCATTCTAGAGGCACATTAAATGCGGAAGATTAATCAGATAAGAAAATTCCCTTTAATGGAGCATATGTGAGTAATTCGTGATCTCCTTAAAGTCTCAGGACTCTGAGTTAAGCCTGGACTTTTAAAGCTCTCCAAGCAAGAGGAATCAATACTCAGTTTCACAAATATTTCAGTGCCCCCAGGCTCTGCTCTTCCAAAGACCCAGGGCTTGCACCTTACCGAAGCACATCAGAAATCCTGCACGCGCTAATGTATGGATTTCAGGCCTGAGTTGCAACAGTATGTCGCTACCAGACCCCAGGCATGGCTGAACCCTGGAGTTACAGGAGTCACCCTGCATGGGTTGGCCCCATAGGGACGGCACACAGCAGGACCAGCCTGTACCACTTTTCCACCCACCTTTGCACACCTGTGGGCACATCAGAGTGTAAAAGGAAGAGCCACTGGGTACATTTAGGGTGCCAGCTCACTTGCACCAGGCAGAAGATACACAATGGTTCTGTTGTTACCAGCTTGTTTTCACACAGCAAATGGATCAGATTCACCAGGCTAGGTGAAAGCAGATACGTATCTTCATGCACTTAGCTCAAGCAAGAGACCTTTGATGCAAAGCAGTCAGCCATTCATTGAAGTCTTTCTGACCTTCTGCATATGGGACTATTCAATTTCAGTTCTCATTTTATATATAAAAATACCATAACAGAAAAGATTGCTAAGTCCAGAAATTTTTTTGCTGCATTTCACCCTGGATAGAATAAGGCAGTTGAAGCGATGTCAATTTCTTTCTACTCCAAGCACACAGGTTAGGACCTGAAAAGATTAGGAAAACATCATCTCAGAACTACACTTGCTTTGGAAGAGTCTTACTTTAATGTTTTTGCCCACACCTTTAAAAAAAGACATAATTCTTAATAAAAGCTTTATCATTCTAATTAAAGGGCTTTAATCTATATATAGTTGTATAGCAAGGAGAAAATATTGTGAACACAGTCTGACCATGCAAAACACATGGAAAGGGTAATGGGTGGCAGAGGGGGTGCAAAGAAATTACAACTGAAATGATAATATCCCTCATATCAGCCATCCCTCCTGAAAGCAGTGGCAGAAAAAGACGCCAATCTTCCAAAAACAACTTTCAATAGTTCTTGGGTTTGCAGGCACAACCTTATAGATGTAGAGAAGTGTCTGTGAGAAACTAAGAGGAAAACCACACTAATTGTGTTGACTTCTATAGCCTTCAAGTCTTTAGAACAGGTTTTGAAGCAAAGTATCTTGCGAGTGAATGGAGACCAGGCTGAAACACATCTGTTAACTACAAGGAGTATGACTCTGACTTGACAACCTTCACCTCTCAGGAGAGGCAAAGGAGACCTGGGTGCTATAACCTTCACCAAAGCAGTAGGTTAGCATTTGCAGCAATTACTTCCCAACCTAACTTCACAATTAATTCCTAACAACGAGAACAGTTGTACAGAGATGACATTTGCAACTTTGTTGGCTTTAGCAGGACAGCAGAGGACTGGAGTATCATGTGGGTATGGATGACTGACTACTCAATCAACAGAAGAGGTATTTTTGGATTTTAAAAAGTAGATCCATTTAGGGATAAAACCCATTCCAATTATAAGCTACATGCTTTATAGTTGGAAATGTTTGAGCAGGAAGAGATATGGATCTTATGACAAGTGCATTACCATAGTGAAACCACATAAAAGGTCACCATGATCCCAGAATGCTTCTGAGGACATCCAGACCCTGGAATTATGGAGCGCCAGGTACAGCATGCAAAGTGCCTGCAAGGTGCTCATCCAAGATGCATGTAGTTCAAGCACAGTTTAGAAAGCATCAACACATTTCTAGAAGAGGGAGGAGGAGGACTTTTAGCATGGATAAAGTAACAGAAAGACAGCTTTATGAGAACTAGATGAGCTGGGTTGCTTTAGCCTGTCAAAATGAAGGCTAAGAGGGAATGCAATCCCTTTGCTTCAAGGCCAAACAGTAAGAACTACTACTGCTGGAGCTAAAAGACAGTGCTCTGTGAAACAGCCACGAATACACCGGGGCTGGAAGTCACAGGACAGGTTTTATCTCTCAGAGGACAAGGCTCAGGAGTAACTAGTTCCTAACAGGACAACTGAGGAAGGAAAGTTTAACCTACCCGGTGACATAGCCTGCTCGTTTAGCAAAAGGGCTTATAATGCTTGCCTGTGCTGGTAGGGAAACCTTCTCATGGGTATCAGTTCCCAAAACCTTTTCAATACAAAGATTTTTGGAGAGTGCACTAAACTTTTAAAGAGGACTACGAGATAGTTACTGAATTCCCCAGACAGCAATGTGCATCACAGTCCTGCAAACAGTGTGGGCAGCCTTAGAAGTAATTTTTTTTTTCAGCTTGCCTGAGCATCCCATAAGAAGAGGAATTACTACAGTGAAAGAGAGAAATTGATTATGCAGATAGTACTGTCAAATGCAGGAAGAAAAACTAGAAAAAAATAGAGCAGAATAAATTGGTTTTGCAATCTCAGTGAGTTACACTTAAAAGAAAAACCCAGGAGAAAAGTGAGAGAAGGGCAAGATGTTATTTTAAAAAGTTTCCGCTTTTTTTTTGTGTGTCATTTTACACAAGACCCACTTACATGCTTAGTGGGGTTTTGTGTGTGTGTGTGTTTTATTTACACACACACACCCCTACACAAACATGAATATCCTGGGAAACCATCAGCAAACTACCCAAACAAGAAGAAAGGTGTACAGGATGTTTAGATGAAGAACCAATCAATAAAACTGCTCAAAAGAAATACTTATCTGCATCCTGTTTGAGATGGACATGGGAGGTATTAATATTGTATGCGCTTGTCTGGTGGATAAGATAATCGAGCACCATCGAAATGCAAAGCAGCTCCTGCAGGTTCTCCACCAACAAAAATCTACTTTTCCATCTGAATTCCCTTTCTCCTGCAATGCCATCTAGAGGAAGCCAGACAGATAAAAGGAAGGGCAGAGACAAAGGGATGAGAAGGCAGCAGGTACCAGGTGAAGCCGAAGTTTCCCCCAGACCTAGCTAATGAAATGAATTCGGCTTTCCAATTTATGAAGCCGTTAGAGGAAGGGCAAGCCTTGGCTCCATTGCCTCGCTGGTACTTGCATAACAAATCGCGTTTGAGCAGCAGATGACTCAGCAAGAGGATTCCCCACGACACCTGAGAAAGACACTGTCTCTGTACTATGGATCTCTGGCTGCTGAAGAAATCCTCATGAATTGCATCCTTTCTCCTACAATTCACATCTGCAAACACATGAAAGAAAAATCCTGAAACATCCCAGATTTTCCAGGGGGAATAAAGGAAAAAGAAAGATCAGGAATTGAAATTTGCAGTGAGTTGCAGGCACCACCAGGCAAACCAGCACAGCACCAGGAGCCTGGTTAGGGAAAAGTTTAGACCCCAGTTTGCACCCTCATCCATACAGTCTCCTTGCTGGGACTTGGGCAATCGCTTAACTCACTGTAATTCAGCCCCCTAATAACTTCTTCTCAGTGAGGCTGTAAGTGCTTGTGAAAGATTACAACTTTGAGGCACCTGGAAGGCAGGCTTTTCTGCACACTCAGCATTACATTTTTCAGCTTTAGCTGTGTTTGGTACAGCAGCGGGGGCTGCGGTCACTGCCTTTTAATTCTACAAGGACTAACACAAGATCAAGTGGTGTTAAAATCTCAGCAATAGATTTGCCACGTGCAATACAGAATACTATCAGAAATGCGCCACTTTTTTACCCTACACAGAACTTAAGAAGTTTCTCTCAGATCACAGCTCCCAAATACTGCTAATGTGGATGTTTCTGTCTGAGGGCTCAAGCTTTCTCCTCGTAGTTCCCCTGGCCTTTAAAAATTAATCACAGTTAAGCTGGGGGGGGGGGGGGGGGGGGGGGGGGCGGGGAAGAGAGGAAAAAAACCCCAAACAAACAAACCACAACACAAAAACAAAGAAAAACCTTCAAAAGGTTTTAGGGAAGAAAACAGATCAGAATATTTTTGTTTGACAAACACTGGCTGTAGGTTTTTCCCCTGAAAGTTTAGAGGACATTTTAAAAACCTAAGTTTGATGAAACTAGCAATAAATAATGCCACTTTAACAAATCTTGATGCTTTTATTAAAAGGTCTGAGCAAAATAAAAAAAAGAAACATTATTCAGGCCTGGACACTGATTTTTTTTCACTGGCAGAACAACTTTAGAGGACTTTTTTAAGTAGCACACATTTTAAGTGAATTTGCTTTTTTAGCAGAAAGTTAAAAGAAAAAAATCACTTCCCTCTGGTAAAGGGAAAGGAATAGAGCAAGAGCTTTGAATGCACAGCTCAAACACAGATCCTTCTGACTGACAGAAATCTCAGTTCTGTATGAAATGTATCATTTGAGGCTGGGCTCACAGACAGCAAGCTTAAAAGCACAAAAGTTTTATCTTCTGTTCAAGAACAAGCACCAAGAACTGAGGGAACGAGCAGCCCTGGTACAGCACATCCAGACTACAGAAGGCTGCTGAGGTCTGTGGACAGCTATCAAATTTAGAAAGATGTGTTGCATCTATTTGTACAAGGACTTTCAGTGCTTTTACAGAAGTAATTCGTGCTTTCTGCCAGTTATATATTTTTACAAACGGTTTTGGTGGAATACATCAGTTGCCTTTAAGAAAAAAAGCTCTTCCGAAGGTCTACACCATAGTCATACCTAGGCAAGACTCCATCACAGAAGTAACTAGGATGGATGGGGCATCAAAACAGAGATAAAAATATCACTTTTATAAACAAGACCTTAGAAAACCCTTTGGGAAGTCTTGGTCTCTGCCAAAGGTGCGACAATCCATTTCCCAAGGCTCTACTTAGGAAAGACTGTTTTGTATTTCAGAAAGTAAAAGGAAAGTATAAGTCATCCTGACTTGGCCCTACTTTTCAAGAACAGTGTCCTGAATGGTATTTTTTTAGTAAGTCACCAAGGCAGTCCCTTGTTTCTCCTCTTCCAGGTGAAACTTGAAACAGTTCGATTTATTAGTGCTGTAGAGGACTTCTGTACCTGCTAGTTATGAGCACTGACAAATACTATTTCCCAGTTTTTCTTACAATAATCTCTAGAATTCTTTCCCTTTTCTAACATGGAATTTCTGCAGTTCTTACAGAAACATCCACCAGGAATTTGAAAAATATGTGGTGAGAAAGACTAGCTAAAACCCTCTGATTTCTAAACTCATATAGCAGTTCCTTGGTCACTTCCAGTTCCCCACCAAGCACACAAGGACCCTTTGATGCCTCTCCCTCAGCCTTCATCCTTGGCCTTTATTGACCAAGGTGCAACCAGAAGATATCTGTGGGCCAGCCCCATCAGCTTCCAACATCCATGTCCCTTACCTTCCCATCAAAAACCCAAGTTCCTTCACTCTCTACCTTGAAACCAGTGACACATAAACAGGCACCAGGACATTTCTAAAGTGCGGTACAGCGATGGGTAAATCTTCCTTCATGAAGCAGCCACTCTTCTGCACAGACCAGACTGTGAGCTCTCCCAGCAAAGCAACCCCTACACGGAAGGAATCATCTCCTGAGCTTGGACCCCAGGGACAGCAAAGGCTAGTTTCTATAGTTACACTCTGAAACTCACAAGTTGGTTTTTTTGTTTGGTTTTTTTGTGGTTTTGTTTGTTTTTTAAAAAAGCACAAAACAGCTGATCAATTTACAAAGAAAAATAAATAATGCCTTATCCCTAAATAGCCTGTGCTCTCCCAAGCTTATAGAGGGAAACAGCATATTTGCTGCCTGCACATGAGCGACTCCGACCTACAGCTGCGCACAGGCTTGAGGATTTTAAATCTACTGGGACCTGATCATATAGCTGCAGTTCATTCAAGTATGCACTACAAACTAGTGCTGACAGCTCTGTGGAGACCTAAATATTTAGTAACATTAGTACATCATAGTGCACCGCTTTCGGAATGAGCTGAGATACTGTTTTGATTTGTTCTGTTGCAAAACAAGGGAAAATCAGAAATGACTGTAAAGAGAACACACCAGAGCCACTACTTAGAGTGGATAAAATTGGATCAGACTTTTATCCTTTGTAGAATGGTTCTCAGAGAATTTCAGATTTTAGACTATACATGCCATGGTTTTTAAATCTGTTCTAGAAACTTTTCTATAGATATAGGAGTGTTTCAGCAAAATACAACAGGCAGGTAAATGAACGAGTGGCAACCGCTGCAAAGTGGTTATTATCTCCTAAGAGTTGCAGAGAGGTTAATTTGCCAAAAAGCTTATCAGAGGTAATTCCAGCTGCTAAGCCAGAGAAGGGTGGGCCCTGTGAGCACTAAGGCTTTGAGGCAACTTCAAAAGAAACAGGTTCTCCAGAAAGAGAAAGCAGAGGTTCAGCTGCAAGGGCTGGGAGAAGATTTGCAGCTGTTTCTCAGCCAGGGCACAAGGAGCAAGTAGCACGGCCGCACTGGCAGGGAAACCTCCTGGGTAGAAAAAGGTTGGAGAGATGCCTTGACTCTGGAGACGCTGTACTTTTTTTGGTAATCCTTTATCTACCAGGAAAAAAAGAAGGTTGTATTCCTTCACTGGGAGCTAGAGGGACAGCAAAGAAATGGGAAATAAACCATACCTGACACTTTTTGCAATACGTTCCTCTGAAAAGATGGCTAGACCAAAAGATGTCCATGTACTAACCTCAATTGAGAGGTTATTTGTGCCCAATATACTAAATATATATATATATATATAAATTCAAGAACAGATCATACTTTAAAAAAATATTACTTTTGTTAGGCTGCCAACATCAGAGCATCCTTTGGATTTTAGCTAAGCCAGGAGAGAGGCAAGAAGGAGTTTTAGGCAAGTCAGAGCATAACTTCCTTTTGGAAAGTTACATTAGAAATCAAAGGTCACAGTATTGTCCTAAGAAAAAGCTTTCTTGTAACTTGTGCTCTGTTTTTATTCCACGAGACTTTAGGTATGAGAACTCTCTAGTGGCTTATGCTATTGTCAGTACATCTCCACACTCTCTAAAAAATTCCCAAAGTGTGTGTGGGGAAGATTAACTTCGAAGGATGTTGGCAGCCAGCTTTCAATAATTGCTTGAAAAATGGTGTTTTGCAGGGCACAAGTGCCTGCAAATCTCTGCCTAGACAATCCTTCATGGCACAAAGTATTGAATGAAACTTTGCAAAGTGACTATAAAAGAGAACAGACTATCACAAGGCACAGGTTTAAGGATTTTTTGCCTGGTATTAGTGCTTTATTGCAAGGTCCCCTGGGGAAATATCAATATGTTTTGCAAGCATTTCCATTTCATCCTGAAAATGCTTTCCACTCCCCACACCATATTAGGTATTTAAGGGGGGTAGGGGTGATGTTTAAGAGAGAGAGGGAGACCCATGTGCATTTTAGCACTAAAGAAAGTCCAGCCAAGTGAGAAGAGCTACCTATTTAAGAGCTGCCCTAAAATATTTTAAAAAAAAAAATCTAGGCAGTTTTCTCTTGAAGGACGATGGCTCAGCAACACTGTCCTGGCTTGATATCACTGTAAATCTTCCTCAGGGCTACCCTTTCTATCAGCCTATATCCTAGTACCAAGGAAGGGCAGCTGATATAGCTGTACTATTAAATTACTGGGGTTCAGCGTGATGTGACTGGGTAGCAGCGGCAAAGAAAGTCCTGGTTTGGTCATCTCAGTGCACAGGGCTTTGTACCTATGCTTAGGGAAATGGAGTCAGTAAAAGTGTGCCAATTCCTGGTCACTAGCTACCTCAGAGGTGCCATAGGGCACACAGGTAAGGTATGATGTGGAGGAATTTCTTAGATCATTTGTTGCTATAGAAAAAAAAAATACCACCCCAAAACCCACAAGAACTAGAGAACGAGGTTCAGTGCAATGCCAGCTTCTCCAGCCCAGTATCGACCCTGGAGTAACAGCCCAGATCCAAGACTCACAAGGTTTGTTATTTTTTAAGAACGTATTAAAAATACAAAAAACAAGACAGGGTGTTTGTATTCCATGGGTGTGAAATTCAAATGCAAGTAGCTAGAAAAATGTCACAGACTGTAATGCCTTTGCAAACAGCCCCCAAGGTTGATTTGTCACATATTGCTGGTCTAAAAGCAAGCTCTATTCAGAAGAGCTATTCCTTAGGGAACATAATAAAAATTTTTAGCCATCTCTGATTCAGTGTGATTTTAATCCCACCGGAATGGCTGTCATTTCAGGAACACGTAATGGATGATCAGAGAGCCTATGCCCCATCCTTACAGGGCAGAAAGACACTCCACCAAAACCCAGGACTGTAATTCACTTAAGATGGTGCATGCTTTAACATCTTACTTCACTGCTCTTCATTGTCATTGGGAACATTCTGAACGTTTCCCTCAAACACCTCCTTCTAACGGTGGTTGTTCTGGACAAAAAATACATCTTCTTGCAGTCATAACATAGTAAACTGTTTCGCCTCCAGTTCCTCAAAGCTCCCAAACCAACCTGGGCATTCAGGTGTAAGGAGGGCAGTGTGTCCTTGAGCACAAAGACTAGGCAGCATGCAAATAAATAAAGCAGATGCAATACAGTTCCTATTCCAGGTAAAAGGCAGCAGCTGGTCACGTACACAGGGGATTCTCTTTCATTTTGGGGCTGCCTGAAACATTTCAAGACTTAACTGATGCTTCTCCATTAGTATTTTAGTTCAGAGAAGAGGTGTGCATTGGAAGCAGATCTCCCACTGATCCTTCCTTACTACACTTTGGTCCATATCACAGAATAGTCTCTAAGTGCAAGAACTTGTTTCCTTCCAAATGAAACCAGATTGCAAGATGCTTTCCAGATATACACCAGTGAGCTTCACCTGCTTATGGGTGTTCAGTCCCTGGGATTAGGTCAGAGCTAGCACAAAACAACTGCTGGACACGTGCTATGAAATGCCTATGGTGTAGACATCAGCTTCTCAGCACCGTGTTGCTCGACAGATTCCTCCCATTGGACTGCCTGCTAGGCAGAGGACAAAGAGGAACTGTGATTAAACTGAGCTCCTGTGAGGTTGGATACTGCTCCATGGGAAACTCCCACTAGCAAGTGGCTGAAACTCCATCTCCTATAATCACTTGGAGATCAGCGGAGATTGCATGGGGGAATAATCGGCTCAAAGTTAAATTCCTTTCAAGATTATTCTTAAAGATCTGGGATTAAAAAAAAAAAATTGCACTGATATTACACACATGCATCAGGATCCTGTGAAACACAAGCCTAGCAGGTTCAGAGCTCATGCCAGTAACTTTACAAACTTTCAGCCTATGTCCGTCTGGTAGCTGTATATAGGGGTGGGTTTCAGCAAGAAGCAGCTTTATAAAATGAAGGAATGAAAGTTAATGTCTTCTAACTAAAGGCAATAGGACAAACCCCCTAAAATTACCGTTTATTACCAGCAATCTCCAACCTCAGAACAAATTGCCTATTGAAAAAGTCACATATATACACAGTTTTATCACTCATTAGTATTGCACTCTGAGGCTGTAGCTTTTTTGCCCTTATTAACAGGATATAAGGCAGCTTTAGGGCACGTCCTGCTGTTCAAACAAAAGAATTAGTTTGCAATAAGCTCCCATTACAAGAGGCCAAAGCCGTAGTCTTTCTCTGCAGGACATCTCTCAGTGAGGCTGTATCTAGACAGAGCCTGAGAACCTCCCTGTGGGATAAGTGGTTTTAAACCTGCTGACTCGAGGGAAAGCTGGGGACATTGTCCCCCCAGGTGTCTCGCCTTTGCTACTTTCCAAGATGATTTCACTGGTCTGATGGGTGTGATTGTGCTGAGAGTTCCCTGGCTTGATTCTCCATGCAAAACCTTTCACAAACAAACCCGTCCCTTTCCTACCCAATTGAAAATTGGATCAGCAACAGATTCACCAACAGAATAGGCAGGGATGCAGGGAAAGATAACACAGCACAGCACCAATGCTCATCAAAGGGTGCACCACATGGCCTGACTGCCTGGGATGGACAACAGAGATCCATGCACTATTGCCAGTTCCCAACCACTTCACAGGGTTTTTGTATCCAAGTCAAAATACTCAAACTTTAGATTGGTGTCATCTTAAAAGGAGTAACACACTCTTTCTTGTATTTGCCTATGCAATATTCTCTTGGTTTGCTTGACTTACAAAAGGACATCAACATTATCTCTGAAGCATTGAGAAAAAAGTTAGTGGAGTACAAAAACCTCAAGTAACCACCCTCAGCTGAGCTATGAAAGTAGCAATTTAGCTCAGCCTAAGGGTAGCACATAATAAAACTCAGAGTTTTTCCTGTGATACAATTCAGATAGCCTTAATGGATTTTTGTCCACTTTTTAAACAGCTGCAGAGAAACTTACAATTATCATACCTTCAATTAAACACACTGTGGGGCTTTGGGGGGATCTAGCATGAAAATGTTGTCTGGAAAAGAGAAATTACAAGCTGCTAAGAGTTAATGGTGAATTAATTAAGTGAAGATTGCCAGATTGCAACAAACTGGCATGGGATTTGTAGATCCTCTTCTCTAGATAAAGCGCTCTAACCAATGACGAAGGTAACACAAAGAAGAAAGAATCAAAAGCTGGCATAACTGGAGAGCTCGTGTCATATCAGGAGCTCTGTCAAATGAACCAGTGCTCTTGATCAGCTGTTACATTTAGTAAAGGGAAAGTTATGCCCTCAACAAGCATACGTTGTAAGAGAGAGCAAAATGGAAGAATTTTGTGCAATGAAAAATGAATTCCTGAACAATTCCTGCCCCCACAGTGGGGACGATAGTGTCAATGCTTAAGCAGATAGAAATTTCTTTAATGATCAGTCTCTACAAGATCCTCTTGCTATAAAGCACTTCAGCTTGGGTAATCCAAAGAAGATGGTTGGATGCATTGCAGTAGACTGCACTCAGTGATCACACCCCTTCAAGCCATAGTTGTCTCCCGAGGGCAGCAGTTTATGAATAAAACCTGCGCATAAAGAAACCGTCCTGCTTAAGACTGGGTTATTCCCATGTCAGTAATAAACCCCTCCCTGAGAATCCAAATATGAAGAATCTCAGCTCTGCCATCCTTTAGGTCCTTGATTTTCACTTTTTCTTCCCTCTTTTCACTCAAATATACTAAAAAGTATATTCTTTTCATTTAATTCAGTTTTAGGTTCCTTGCTATGCTCGTGAGCTTGCAAGGCAGAGACTGCCCATATGTCCCGGACAGACAGGTCTGCTCTACCCTGGGCACTGGGGACAAGGTGGAAAAATGGGCTTCAGCACCTCCTCCCTTTCCCAGAGCTACCTTCAGGGAGCCCACTGGAGGAAGGGTTCCTGTTTAACACTTGCTACACACAGGTTATGTAGTCTGCCTTAAATCTTTGTGCAAACCCACCCCTTTAGAGGATGTGCAGGGTCAGGTTTTATGCCAATGAAAACCAGCCCCCAGGGCAGTGCCCCCGCCCCGTTCCCCTTGAAAGCTCTGAGATTTTTTTTAACAATGTGCAATTGCTCAGCAAGTGTTTGGCTTTAACGAAAAAGTATGGGGAAAAAAGGCATAAACCTGTCAAACAAACAAACCAGCTATCTAAGGGATCTAGCCAAAAGGAACAAGCCTATTAAAGGAATCGTTTTCTGCACCAATATGTCACTGCACTATACTCTGTGCATAATTATTACTTAAATCCAGTCGTCCCATGCATTATTAATAGGACCAGCCAACATCAAGTCCCCATGCAGCCTTAAAGCAGATACATTAAATATTCCCAACAGGAAACAGGCAACCATCCGTTATCAGCAATAGACTACACAGTTAAGTCAATGCCTTTTTCAAGCAGGTTTTGTTCTGGTGTGATCAACAAGGCTGCTCTCCCCTGTCCTCCAAACTGCCTTTACTGTCAAATCTGAGCAGCATTTCCTCATTTCTCCATGAAGCATGCAAGTTTGCCCTTTATTGCTAGCAACAAAATCTTGTGTAGATGCTAAAATGCTCTGGGAACAGAGAGCAACCTAAGCAAATTGACAGTAGAAAAAACAAGGGGTAGTGCAGAGTCAGGGCTGAAGGATTAATGATGGGAGAAGGGGGAGGAAGAACAACACTCTTACTGCTGCTGAGGGCAATGGAGACATTTGTATGCTGTTCATGCATCTGCCACGGCTATAAACTTGCTATTAAACAGAGGCATATGCCAATCTACCAGTTTATAATTCAGCATTACTCAAATCTAGGCAATCATGATTCTTGCCCCTTCTAGATTTGCTCTAGTCAGTATTTCTAACTGGCTTGTGTTCAGTTGTAAAGTAGTCATTTTGTACAAGGCCACACCACTAGCAAAATCCAAAAGTGAAATGCTGTTTTTTCCACAAGTGAGATGGCCCTTTCTCATGCAGGGGCATGGACAAGAGCTAACATGTTCCACTTACGAGGAAGGGAATTTCTTTCGCAAAAGAATACCTGGATCCAAACCCTCCCCTCAGAAAACACACAGGTTTTACATAAATATATATTATATACAAGATGGTGCAAACTGTAGCGCATCTTGCACACTCCTGTACCCCATCCTCTTCACTATTTCCCTATATTGTGAAGTGATTCAGTAGCATCCCATGCAAGGTGTGATTATGGAATGATCCAAAAGAGCAAGCCTGGAAGTTTAAATGCTTCAGCAGCAAACCAAGGAAATGGCCACAAATTATTATGTTAGGAGAGTATTTGGCTAGAGATTTACAGGAGCAAGCAGTAATAGAAATCTGAGTATGCCTTGTTAAAAAAAAGTGAGGAAAGGGCACAAAGCCTAAATAATAAGCTGTGATATTTAAAAATGTATTCTAATCACTAGAGAGTACAAAGAGTAGGGAGAGCAAGAAACCCAGAAGAGATGCCTGGGCCAGAGAGGACTGGGAAGTTTACAGCCTCACTTGACTGACTGCTGTCAGAGGAGCAGTACAGTGTGTTAGATGTGCACTACTGTTTTTGTCTAACAGATACAACACGCCTGAAAGACAAAGATATCAAGCCAGCTGGTTGTGAAGGTAGCCCCTTGGGGTCCTGTTTATTGCTGGGAAGTCTAGAGTGTTTGACATTTCTTATCAGTAAAAATGAGCCCAAAAGGTTTCCAGCTCATGGGGGGAGGCACGGCAAGCGGATGAGTAGATTCTCTGTAACATATGGTTTGTTGGAGGAGTGAGACAGTTAATGTAATAGATATCGATACCTGCATGTGTACTTAAAATAAGATAAAAGTTAATTAGTTCCAGCTTCAGTCCTTCACTTCTGTTGATAATCCCCTTTAAAAAAAAAAAAAATAAAAAAAATCAGTCTGTAAATGACTGGCAAAAATCTAGCCCCAAAATAGGCTGTTTGAGAACCTGCAGTAATTCCCCCAGTGGCATCCCCCACAAAACAGCTATCTTGAACGCCTGCTATCATGTTGTTTATTTACAGCATGAAATATAGTTTTCTGAATTCCTCTCCCACACCATGACAAATACCCCATTGCAATATTGTAAGTGTGTGTGTGTGGAAGGTAAGCAATTCAAAACAGGCTGTTTTCAGTATCAACAATCTAAAGATGCTATTAGCAGATTACCGCAGCAATAATATATTGTTCAACCAAGATGTGTTAGAAAACACTGAGTCATGCTACTGAATTAATGAAATTAGTTTGAAATTATGAAATTTTCCAACTAAATTCCAGCACAGCTTGGGTTCTTTATCAGTTGCTGTAATCTTCCATACCCATAGCCAACATTATTTATGTTTTCACCTTGTTCCTTGCATGAACAAGGGGTAAAACCTGAAAGCTGGGGATCATAGAGGCCAGGTTTTGGAAAAATAAACCAGCAAGTATCACTGTAACATTAAAAGATGCACACTTCCCTCACCCAAGAAGATTCCTGATCAAAGATCTATTTTTTGGGGGTCTTAGTTCAACTTGTCACTGATGGCAGGGGCTTAACCTGCAGAAGGTTTCAAAGGTTGCTTGCTAGGATGTATAGCAAATCAAACATCTCAAGGCAACAGCTACTTGTACGACTGAAAAAAAGCCAGTCTGCAAGCATCTTGAGGTTTACTGCAGGGATCTTAAATCTTGAGAGTTACCCTTACTTTTCAAAGTGTATTTTTAAACCCGAGAGCATTAGACAAAAGAAAAAAGTTATTTTGTTTCTGCTTTTATTTCTGTGGTTTGTTAGACATTGTGAGGGTGTAGAGAGATAAGATAAACCATTCTCAAAGCCTCCTCTTTCTCATGTTTATATCCAGCCAGACCTACTGCTTATCACTCTGCCATTTAAAGCTCTCTCTATTAAGTAAGAAGAAAAGATGAGGGAAGAATTAGTCTGGCTGACCCCCGAACTTCTTCCTGAGAGGGATGTGGTGCAGACAGTAAGGAGAGTTGTTTAAGGGAGCGCTGTGAGCTGAGCTACTTATTGAAAGTAGCCAAACCTTTGGAGGCTGAGGAGCAGGGCTGGTTATCACAAGAGAGCAGCCTGCCTACCTTTGTTTGTCTCCTTTAGTTTAGCGCCTATTTTTGAGCTCGGAACCCCTGTCAATGTTCAAAGGATGGTGCACATTTTTATTTTGATGGTCATGATGATTTGGATCCCCACACCTCTCTAGGTTGTCTTGCATTTTGGTCCAGAAGCAAGGTCTTGAACACATGGGGTATCTCTGCCTGCGCACAGAAGAAACCACTCCTTTGGGTATGTTTCTCTATATTTTTCTGTCCCAACAGCTTTTTGGCTAAATCTCAGACATTTCAGAAGAGATGGAAAAGCTTTGGCACAAAGCCAGAAGCTGTTCTAGGAACAGCTTTATCCTGAAATGCATCAGCCTTTTCTAGCACAGCTCAGCCCTTGCATGGTGAATTAAAGCCTACCTCCTCACCTCCCTGTCCCTACTCAAACAGAAAGGGATGTGACCTTAATGACACAAAAGTGTGGTCTCTGACCCCAAGCTATATTTTGCATTTCAGCCATGATGTTACAAGGGTAACAAGCAGCAGGGAAGATGGTGGGTTGGATGCAGGAGGTGGGAAAGACTGGCCAGGTACTTTGGTGAGTCCCAATCAGGAATTCTGTTTCTAAGAGAAAGATTTAACATGAAGATCCTGCTCATTTCTCATGAGTACTGCAGAAATACACAAAAATTAAATTCAGTAGACAGAACGCGAGTACAGAGAACTGAATGGAAACTGGGCAGATAAGGTAATAAGCATTAACCTTGGTCCCCCTATGATTATTGTTCACTAGGTCTGCAATGCACTATCTGCTCCCCCCAGCATTTGAGGATGGACACAAATGAGGGAACAGCTTAGGGTTACCCCTTGGCTTAGGGGTAAAGAATGGATTTTTTTCAACATGCATCATGGCTCTTCAATAATTCATGACATCCCCAGAAGCAGCAACTTACTACAAATGTACTCTACAACTTCATGTCTGATCCAGATCCACTCACTGGGGTACAGAAGTTACACCCCAGGTTTGATTCCCGTTTTCTCAGATGTGCAGAATAACAAAGCCATCCTTTTTGGGCACTGACGCCAGCTGTATCCCCAGTACACCTGCTGGCATTTGTAAGCTTTTCTTCCTTCCCTGCTTTAGATTTTACTTCTCCCACAGTTCTTTGGCTTCTGCATCAATCTAATCCCTGCTGGCAATGCTGTGTTAGACTGCATCCCCTTCAGGAGAAGGCATGCTAGTATGGTGGACTGCATGTCTTGAAAAAGGGACTTCTGGTAGTCCAGGGTCATTGCAACCAATTACACCATCCAATTCTTCACTGATCCTGTCCTTGACACTGAAATAGTGACTGGTTTCATCCTCCTACACAGTCTCCCTATGCCACCTGGTTTTTCAGAGGCAAGAACGCATACAGCATCCCTGTATTATAAAAATCTTTTTCATGCTGTGCACACTGAGCTGCTCTAAGTTATTGTGGGCTTCCACCTAACCCAAATCACTGAGGCACAGTCTGGTAAATGAAGCTGACAAAAAATTAAGAAGAATGCTGTCCAGGGGGAAACATTGTCTCCAGCTTCACGTTTCTAGTTTCTCTTTTCATCTTAATGGGAGCAGTGGGAAAGAGGAGGTTCTTGTTTCTCACACCCTCTCCAACTATAATAATTTCTTCACAGCACCTGAAAGTTTCAGGATGTACCAACAGGGGGAAAAAAAAAAAAAAAAAATCAAGCAAGGATGAGTACAACCGTTCCTAAAGCAGTTAGCTCAGGTGAAAGTTGGTATTGTAGCAGCAGATAATAAAACAACAGAGAAGACATTTTAATGCACTGTTAAAGCACATGCTTTCTTGTTAAATAACCATATAGAAATCACAAATGCCAACTGAAAAAAAGCTCAGGACAACTGTCCAGAGGCAGGAAAACACATGGTAAACCCTGGCTGCATCACAAAAGGAGAAAGCATTAAGTCAATCATGCCAGGACATGCAGGCTAGGATCAGGGGCTCTGAGGATTCAGTCTGGAGCCTTCAACCCCCATGGCCGCTCCTGGAGCACGCTCTGACCCCTCTCCTGCCCTCATAGCAGTGGAGAAGATAGCCCGTGTCAACAAGCCAAGCAACCCAGCTTTTGTACACTGCAAACAGCCTCCCACATTCAGAGAGAGAAAATATTTGTCTCAGAGACATATTAAAAGGGGAGAAAAGAATCGGCAGCAAGCTACACCTTGGAGCATCTGACTGGGCTTTCTGCCCTTCTCAAGGAACCTCTTTAGCTGACTGACAATCAGCCCATCTGCCATACTTATGCTTCCTCCAGATCAAGCAGCTCGTCAGAGTTTTACTTGGAGGGCAGCTTGAGGTGGAAGCATCTAGCATCTGTTACACCCGCTGAGTAGGGCTGGTTATGGACTATTTCTACTGCACACTTCCAAGTGCAAGGTGCTAGAGAGCCACATGCCCTACTTACCCTGGCATTAAAGAATATTCATCTTCCAAGCAGAAATCTCTCTGCAATTCCCAGCCTAGGCATATTCACAGTTTTATACTAACACTATCCCTCAGTGTAAAACACTTTTTCTCCTCAGTGTTTCCCCCACCAAATACAATCCCCAATCGCTTTTACCCTTTCACTTTCGACAGTCTCTCTACCTCCCAGCCTCCTTCATCCTTCTCCGTCCCACTCCCTTTTGAACAACTGGCAGAAGGAAAAGGAGGTCATTCAGTTTGGGTTTTGGCTTTTTTTGCACACGACAGCCTAGAACAGCTCTGAGGGTTGGTTCTTACCTTTGGCTGACTCAGTTCAGCTATAGAGCTCTCAGCTGCGCAGGGCTCTGACCAGGCTGGGTAGCAGAGGACAAATTCCACCCACGGAGTTGCAGCATGTTCCACAGATATCAGTAAAACATCCCCACCAAGCAAGTTCAAAATATAGAGGAAAGGTAGAGCAGCACAACTACCTTTTGCACAGGGGAAGCAAGCTGCCTCTGAGGGTTTTTAAGACTCCCAGCACTGAAAACGTGATTGAAAGCAGCTGAGAAAGCACATCCAGGTGCATGAACAACCCCACACTCAACTCTAAAAGGGACATGATTCTACTTTTCTTTTCTTACAAGGGCCCTGGCCTTCCAATGAATGTTTTTCAACAAAATGAATCATTTGCATAAGTTTGAGTTTGCAGATCTGCTGGATTGTGGCAATTAGAAAGGCCTGAGAGCACAATAAGGGTGGTACAGGTTTTCTAGATTGCATTGTATGGGGTTAAAGGGCAAAGGAGAGGGGTCAGCATGCAAGGATGTATGGGGAAAAAGGTAGGCAAACTTGTTTAGTGACTACATTTATTTTTGGCACTAGTCTATTTACCGTCACCTTAAGGAAGTCAGCAATCTATGCTTACTGTCACTACAGACAGGTTCCTAATTCTTTCAGGAACAGCTTTAAGTAATTCTAAGCTTGTTTTAAAAGCAGAATAGGAAAGTCAAAGGTCAAAAATAAGGAAAGGCTACAAGAACTTGAAATTCAACACCTTAACTTTGGCTATTTTCAAAAAGTTTTGACTACTAAACCCATGGCGCTCACCCAGCCCATGCACCCTTTTACTAGAAAAGCTGTGTTTTAATCCTTCTCCTAATTTTTTCTTTTAAATATCATCTCATATTTCTAGCTATTCAGGACTAACCTCAGGCCCAGCCACACCTGAAATAAAGACCAGAATGTTAACGACAGTCCTGTGCCCCAGGTGCCTGCTATTTAACTATATGCACCTGGAACACTCCAACTCACAGCCAGCACAAATTCCCCACACTGCAATCAACATTAAAAGTAACTTATTGATTTCACCATCACCACCACCCTAAACTGAATCACAGGCCAGATTTTCTAAAGAGCTTTCAACATTTTTATTTTGAAAAGTATTTACAGAAAGGTAGTTCTTTTCCTCTCCCACAGTTTACCGTATTAGCTCTCAACATTACAGGTATCTCACACAACTATTCCCCTGTATCAGGATTTTTAATATAGCTATCCTTCTGACTGTCTCAACTTTTTTCTATAACACAAGAAATTTTGGCTGATTTATTCTTCACAATATGGAAATATCATTGTGAAGGAACTCTGCAGTGGCATTGTTTTGGATTTACACCACTGTGAAGCAAGATCTGTCCCATTAGTGCTGGGGAGCAAATACCAGCGATTATCGTTAAAACTGGGCAGAGTAGAGTGAATTGAGTAGGGTGTACTGTGGGTTAATAAAGCATTTTAGCAAGGTGATATGAAAGAAAAAGTGCTACCTGAAAAAAATTTACAGTGATCATCAGAGACTATATATCCTCATAAAGAAACTGGAGGATACTCTACAAACCTAGTCCAAATTAATATCCATGCCAACACACGGTGAAGATGTGTGTGTTACACAGGCCCTTTTGCTTACTTCAGCTGGCTGGTTCCTCACTGTCTGAGCATTTTGATTTTATGCTACACATTGCAACACAAAAGTAGGAAAGTTTTCAGTTGGTGGGATAATGCTCAGGTTTTTATTATACATGCAGCATCAGGAAGGAAAGCAGATTTAGTGGGAGAGCAGTGAATGATGATCTTAAATAGAAGGCAGCTGTGCTCATGATGCCATGGCCTCAGCATTGCCCCATGCAGTGTAGTGCCCTGGGGGTGGTCTGTGGTCAGGGCTTTAACTGCTCCCAGATACTGCACTGCTGACATACTCACACCTGGGTGAGGATGGGAATGCTTTTTCTTTTGGATTCAGTAGTCCCAGATTCAATATATAATCCTATTTTTCTACAATTTTGCCCCTGTTTGACCTGCATGAACAGTCCCACAGATGAGTTATGCTGCAGATACAACCACTGTGACTGGTTCCCCACCTGCGCTGCTCATCACTGTTTGCACTCCCATCAGCATGGGTTTGCATAGACCTGGGCCAAGCAGAAATCTCCCAGCCCTGGACCTACAAACTAGAGGGACAGTTTTGCCTCATCCTCACAGAGCATCCTTCTGAGTCCATCGGGAGGCATGATGCCTGAGGGAGACTGGTTTCCAGACCAGTTCCAGAGGTTACTTTCCAAAATGCAGCTTCTGCTGATTCATGCCCTACCAACAGTGCTGACTTCCTGTAAACGTCTGACCCAGGAACATAAATTACCATTAAGGCTGACAAGGATATACCCTCCGTGACAATAACTCACAGGGTTGCTGTTTCCTAGCACAAAAGAACATCCCTTTTGCTTTGGCACAGTGCGTACATCATCTGGGATTATTAATGTGAGCATCTCTCACTGACATTAATGAGGCTGGTGCACTCTTGACATAGGAGGACAGCCATACTCACACCACGGAGCTCAGACACAGCACAGTGACCACCGTTCTCTGGGAGAAGAGTGATTTGTTACAAAGGACCCATTTCTTAATGAGCACAACCTTAGCACAAACCTCTAGATGGCATTACTCATCCCTCATGATACACGCGATATCCTAGAAAACAGCCACTACTGCTTGGCAGGATGGGAATTATAAGGGCTATCAAAGCCATCCCAAGGCTTCAGGACAGGAGCTGGTCATCAGGTAGAAGCAGGAAGGAATCTCTTCTCAGCAACAGTGTTACTGGAGAAATGTAGGGATTGGAGGTGGGAAGGCAGGGAGGGAAATTGGTTTTCAAAGATGCAGTGGGGCAATGGTTAAAAAGGAGCAATTGTACTGAACAGCCACAGGAGTCCCTTTGAAGGCAAGCAACGTGCAGTGTCTTCACCCTTCCCAGAGTAAATTTCCACAATGCTCCACCTATCATAAAGCAATCATATAATTCAAGGTTAATGCTTCAAGACACTCTTAAAGGTACAAACTTGTTATAATGTGCACTACCTTAATTACAGCTAAAATTATTCCCAGCGTTTTTACTTCGGCACTGAAACATCTGTTTGCATCTGCCACAAGCCTCTCTTATCCCACAGCAAATTGCATAATGTTTTCATTAGCACCATCTAGCAAATGACAAGACAATATTCCAGCAATGTTTCTCCCACTAACAGATGTGATCTTGTTGAAATCTCTCCCTTTGGTTCCTTTTGCCTTCTTGCTCCTCTGGAATGAGAGGATATAGAAAAAAGGGAGAATAAAACATTACAATAAAGGGTAAATTAAGCAACCTCTTTACAAACAACCTAGAGCAGTAAATGGTTTGAGGTTTGGAGAAAAGGAGCTTGCATGTTATTTGAACTTGTTCTTGCAGAGGTAGTGACCCACAACGTGCCTCAACCCCAAAACTTTATTTTAAATGAGGTAAATGTAGCTGTCACTTTTAAGTGAGATGACTGGTTGCTTTATGAAGCTGTTTGCTGTGTAGATAAATCACATCTTGTCAAGTATATTTCTTCTTTCAGTCTGATTTCTAGGTTGAGGATGGGATCTCACAAGTTTCTGTCTCAACCCAGTCTTTGGTTGAACCGTTTAAGCCTTTGGTACCTCATCCTTTGGTATCTGCATCCAGACATGTCACTGTCGCCTCTGGATGCAGTGAGAGTGCTGCCCAGCGACCAGATTCTTATATCAATTCAACGTATATCAGGACAAAAGAGATCCAACAACGAGTATACAGGATGCTAACACACTTTGTTCACTAGATATCAGACAATTTCTCAGTAGGAGTCCTGACACAGCT
This sequence comes from Falco cherrug, assembly GCF_023634085.1. Taxonomy (NCBI): domain Eukaryota; kingdom Metazoa; phylum Chordata; class Aves; order Falconiformes; family Falconidae; genus Falco; species Falco cherrug. The sequence continues at coordinate 20,495,734 of NC_073707.1, forward strand.
GAGCTCCTCACAGTCCCTCTGATACTTCTAACGTCTGGTACAGCCCATGTTTCTGCACATTTCTGAACCTTTCATGTTTTGGGAGAGTCTCCTTAAAACTGTCAGTTTTTTTGACAATGCTGGCACCCTGGGAGTTGTCATGCTACTCATGACCCAACTGTCACTTGAGCCTAAACTCCATCAACCTCCTCTGTGTGATGGCCCAGCGTGGTGGCTCAGGTTTGGAGCCAGATATCTAGCTTGCAAGTAGGGAAATATGAACATGGGTGGAAGACACTGGCTCAACCCGCACCTTACCCCTAAAGGCAACATGATTGTCCTGATCACCGTCCTGCCGGAACATGCCTCGCCCAAAGTCTTCATCCTCCAAGAATATTTCAGAGAACCTGATGAGCTCAGCTACGCTTCCATGTCCTTTTGTTCTGCTCCTGTGCTGCCCAGCCCTGACGGCCTTTCATAAAAATGCTGTATAGCAAAGGCACTTCAGGGGAAATGCAAGGATGGACAAAAGGTAGGGAATGAAGGTGAACCCAAGCTTGCTTCTGCTCATGCATCATGGACATGTAACTGGAGTAAATCATGGATGAACTGAGAGAGAACAGGTAGCTGTGCCTGACGGCCGGGGCTGAGGTAGGCAGTCTCAGTGCAAGCACACAGGCACTGCTGTCAAAAGCAGTAGGAAAATAGTTCTTCAGACCAGGTCATTTTCTTGCATTGTTTATAGACTATTACCTATTAGTACACAGAGTTACTGGAATAAATCCTGTAATCTGTTTTCAATGGAATTACGTTTGGTGTCTGGATCCTTCCTGTTGCTCTCTCCCCTCCCTTATTAAGCAAAGGCAATTAATCTGCACAAGAAACACTGATGATGGATGCAGTAAAGACTAACTATGCTGCCAGTCAAACACTTCTAGCATTCCTAAAATTTCAGCATAGCAGTTCCACAGCTGTAAGAAACACATTTTTTTTCTTCTCACTTAGCCTGAGCACATCAGGACTTCATTTTCTAAAATCAATAAGTGAGAAGAAAGTCAGATTTAATGCATGAAAGCAGCAATAAAGTGCTAGCGCCTCTTACCCACCTCTTCTTGTGTGTCTTGGTGTTGTCCTTCAGGGATCACTCCTAGAGGATTTACCATCCCATTTTCAATTTCTGATCAGCATCTGAGCAAGGTTTCTTGGGTGAGTTGATAGTCCTGGTGAAGCCACTACTGGTTCACATTGCTGGACTGAGACTGAAGTGAACTTTTGTACTGCAGAGGTTTACTCCAGCTCTTGCAAAGGTTGTCTGCCTCAAAATATCCCAAGTGTATTTTTTACTATACATGAAGTTGGGTTGAAAAAGTATAGAACTGTCACAACTGTAAACAGTTAATTTTAATCTTTTCCTGGCTTTTTAGTCTTTAGTACTCTCTTTTAAAAACTTTGCTGCCCCACTGTGAAGACTACAAAATAAACAAAAGCTGAAATTCTCCCTTAGTCATGTGGGAAATTCAAGAAAAATTATTCTTGCGGTGGGCAGCAATGCTGTATTCTCACACATCATAAACAGACATCCAGTAAACAACTCAGATCTCCAGGCAAAATCCTTCTTCCTTGATTATGTTCATTCCTGGAAATTCCTTAAGCAAGTAAAAATCATCTTAGGTTACCCACCCTGCATGTGCTGGTTGCTCTGTGGATGTGTCCTTGCTGTAAACACCATTTAGAAGATGTTGCTACAACTCCTCACTCCCTGATCCATCCATTTGAGCAACCTACTCGCTGTCTTCCTTTATAGTACAGATTCCTTCAGCCTTATGGCTCATGCAACATATCGTAACTGTGTTTTTACAGGACACGCTGCTAAACTTCTGCCTGCTTTGCATCATTGCAAAACCAGCCAGAAAACAAGATTTGTGCTGCATTTCGTATAAAGTTATTTGAACTGTATTTGCCTTATGGTTCAAAGACACTGACCAAGTGATAAAATTCTTGAACTAAGACTTGAAACAGATATGATAAACAAAAAATATAATTCTTTCAGTTTCAAACCGGGCAACTGAGGCACAGGAGGTTTGAGAGTCATCGTTATACTAAAAAACTAAAGCAAATAGAAGGTTTGAATCTGACATTGCTTTTCAGACATTACTCAGACTCTCACCCTTTTGTCTGATTATCTCCTCTCAGAGTGGTCTATACCCTGCTTCTGAATCGACACTCATTGCCTGTCTTTATTTTCTTTCCCTTTTCTTATAACCTAGGCACATGATCAATTAACCATTCTTTCTTCTGAGAATGTTGCCAGACTTTCTATTTGCCCATAACTATGTTCTTGTGTTTCTGGATCATTAAGCATGTAAATTAAATTCAATTGAAAATTGAATATATAATTGTGCATATGCAGGGTCTTGAAGAATAGGGACGACTTTAATGAGAGAAGATATTCCCACATCTGTAATTCTGACCTACTCAGTCTTTCAGAAAGGAATTGCTCAACAGATTTGAAATTGCATAATTTCAAATCATTTTGGCAGCTTTTATAGTCAATTATTTTTCTCTCATTGAAGTTTTCCTGAAAAAGAAGGGCAACCCTTTCATCCCATTTCTGGTTGGGAACGTGTCTACTGCTAGACTGGAACCCCTTTGACTTAAATTTAGATATTTAAACTTAGGGACCTGAACTAAATAGATAATATACCTTGCTTTTCAGTGGAAAGAAATGCAAGCATTTGGATCCTTCAGTCCAGGCAAGGATTAGGCTCTGCCACTCCTGGTGCTGGATAGAGGGGCCCCCGCAACTAGAATACCTCAGTGTAGTGGCTTCAGAGATGACGTTTTTCCCTGAGAATCAGGAAAGGTCAGATGATCTAGTTAACCTTTTCCTCTCTGATGCAGGATATTATTTTTGACAGGATTGAAACCTATGTCCATTCATGGCGGGCGGGAAAATCACAGAAACTGAGAAGGCCAACTTTTGTATTTTTTTTTCCTCAAACACAAAGGAGAAAAAAAAAAAAGTCCAGTTACAATGATTTTTTTCCCAGAACGAATTTGCTTTAATTTTGGATCATCATAGGGCTTTGCCAAGGATGTTTCCTTGTCGGATCAGGTTTACATACGCTGCTCATTTCTGACACCATACTTCACTTGTGGTTCCCCCTAAACATCAGCTGAACTCTCTGAGTGTGGAAGTAAATGGGAAAATGAGATCATAGTCAGCTTCTTGGGGATTAGTGGTCAATAAGGGTTTACTGGCACTTTTGGCAGGGAAAGAGGCTTTATCCTTCTAACCTTCCAGATACAATGTATCGATTGCCTTGTACATTTTTTGCATTATTGTTAGGCCATTTTAAATACTGATGAGTAAGTTTGATAAAGCAGCAGTTACTTAAGAGGATCAACTTAGTCCAGTGCCAAAGCCATAATCACCAATACAAGTCTTCTGCTAAACAAATACATCCATCATGTCTTAGCCAAATTCCAGCCATGTCAAACAGTCGTGAGCTGAAGAAATAACTTGCAATAATTAGTTTATAGTGCAGCTTTTGCTATTTTTCCTTTTCAAGGGTATTTGCGATCCAATATTGATTGTTTCACATATATTTACTATTTAATTCTACTCAATGCATCTACTAAAATATTTTATTTCTTGGTATGCAGTTTATGGTTTACATGTTTATGTATGCAAACAGGTAACCATGACGGTTTAAAATCCACAAAACTATTATGTGCTGTTTTGTAGCCACTAGACAGAACTGCCCACAATGTGGTTTCTGTGTCTTGGGGAAAGAAGATGACAATCACCCTGATGGAAATTTTAATTTCAGCTTAGTAGTATGTGTAACTCTAAAGTTTACTTTACCAAAAATTTTATGCCAGTAAAACAGAATATGAGCATAAAAGGTTCATAAGAATTACTACAGTAATTGCATTTTAAAATTAAAGAATCATAACAGACATTTTCTAGTTTGCAACATTTGTCCAGTAATTATGCTGTACTTGCCTAAAATTATAGTCTGCAAGACAGCGAGTGAAGTTATTCTTGACATCATATCTAAACTTCATGTAATTCCTCAGTACTGTAGACATCTGCTCATTTCACTGCTGCATAGTGCTTCTTCATTATCTGTGAAACAATTTGTGAGCGTGTGGTCTGCCAAGTGCTCTGGGCGTATGGGTATTTGTGAAAGGCAGCAGCAACCACAGCCACTTTCTAGTTACCCTTTTTCACCAGAATATTTTGAAATGAGCATCATATTTGACTGTTCAGATTGCTTTTCAAGGCAAAATATGCAAATAGCCTAGAATTAATCTGCACAGAGGATATGTATCTTTTCTTTTAAAGATATCAGTTCACTCAGCTTGCGAACACTCAATTTCCAGCTGTCAATTCTGAAGCTTTAAAATCAACAGCCTTAATTATTTATTGTTCACTATGCCTACTAATAGCATCTTAATTGTTTTTTTGGATAGGTTATTTTCAGAGGGAACCATTATGTTTTCATACTCTGTCATTGTCCCAGACTAGAAAATTAATGAGAGGCTCTTAATTTAGCCATAAACAACCAACTTTATTTAAAACATTCCAGTTTCTGATATTTATTTGATTACTTTAATCTTCACATCCTGTCCTGACACACTGATGCTTCTGGCTGTGAGATACTTACTGTATCTCCCTAGGGATATCCGTGGTCCATCTGGTCCTGCTGCTCCCTGGATCTCAAGCGGCGTGGGGAGTTAGCCTGGGGTGCACCGCTGAGGATGCCAGCGGTAGGGTTCAGTGAGTGTTGCCATATTATTTGCTGCCTGTCCTCAAAGCCTCACTCAGCTTTAGCCCTTTGCTTTCCCCACCGGCTACCCCTCTCTCAGCCCTGGCACCCTGTGGTCTGCAAACACACCTTCAGGCTTGTTTCAGCAGTAGAGGGGCTCAGGGACAGACCGTGCCAATGGCTGCAGGGAGAGCCTGGTGATCCATGATCAAGCAGCCCTGCAGGCACCCTACAGATATTAAATTACTTCTACACATGGGCAGGGGCTCCAGATATCAGCTTGAGAGTTTCTAGTGAATAACAGGGGTATCTCAGCCCTGCCTTGGTCCCAGACTAGCTTGAAAACATAGTGCTTTAGAGAGGTCTGTCTGAGCTTTACCGTGCAAGTGATATAGGAAGAATATAGCTAGAGAGATACATAAAAAGTGTTTTCAGCTAAGCCTTGAAGCCAAGCAAAGCTCATCTGACTGTCCCATGTCTACAGTCCCCGCTCTAGGATTGACTCCTTCTCTTCTCACCTCCTCCCCCAAACCTTCCCATGTTGCTCTGCCAGGTGGTTTTTCTTTTTGACTCTGGTATCTTATTTTAAACTACCACTATCACCATCACTAAATGTATCTTTTAATTTTCTTCTTTTAATCCCTCCTGGTACAGACTTTTTGTCCCCCCCAAAAGGAAAAAAAAGCTCCAAGTGAAGTCACTTTCTAGGGACTGCAGAAGATCTGCTTTCCTGTCCTATGCCTTTTTCCTGGGACTTTCTTCATTTAAAAATAAACAGAATGGTTCTGAAGTAGTCTCCAGAAGGTGCCAACTGACAGAAATAAAACATCTTCAAGGGACCCGATACCAGCATTTTCCTGCAGAGATCCACTGCTCTGAGGAGAGTGGTAAGATGCTTTTAAAGAACCAGCTTTTCACGGCTCTGCTGGTCCAAGCACTGCACCTTCTCCCATCAGGTGGGGAGAAGGGTCTGGGAGCAGCAGCCACACTTTACGCTTCCCTGTTTCTGTTGTATTCAGCGTCTGTCCCCTTCCCTCAGAGCACAAAATTCAGACAGGGACTGCTATGAAGAATGCAGATGAACTGCTTGCGCTGCCCCTTCAAGCCTGCTTTATTCCTTTCCAGATAAATGTCAGCTGCAACCATGTTCAGCGGAAAAGAGAAATGGTTGGTCAAGAGTAGAAGAGACAATTAAGGACCTCTCAGGAGATCACTAACCTATTTTTCTACAGTAAGGAGCAGCTAGGATAAAATTCATTGCCTTTAACCACATATTTCTAACTGAAAAAAGGTATTAAAATATTAATTTAGTACTATATGCAAGGGCTGGATTGAGGTCTTAGGAGAATAAGGCCTTGTCCTTACTCCAAACACCAGTGTGATCCAGTAAAACATGGACAAAACCCTTCTACAGCGTGCATCAGCCCTGTCCTAGGCTGACCTCTGCTGAAGGTTAAAGCATCCCTCATCTCAGAGCACTGCTGAGCATAAGCCTGGGCAGGCATGCCATGCCACTGATTAATTAAATCAGTTCCCCACGTAACAGCTGGTAGAGTCTCTTTCCCATTGGCATACCTATACCCATGCCAGGCTTTGGCTGACATGTTGATATCAGATAGAGCATATGATTATTTTCATATCCTTAATTGATAATGCTAAACTGGCAAAGGAGCCACCAGGTACTGCCTGGTACTATTCATCTGCTGTGCCAGGCACCATCCACTGTCTTGGGTGTTTCATGCTTGAAAGCTACAGTCACTCACCTCTCAGTCACCCTCACTCCCACACAAACAAGGATGAAGCTGAAATTTCCTTTTTTGCGAAAGACACATGGCAGAATCAGAGAATAAAGAGCTTTAAAAACTATTTGATAGGGGTCATCCCGTCAACACACTAAAATATTAAGGCAAGCAGAAGCAAACTCAGGAGGGAGATTCTTCACCTACAGGCAATGATGGGAAGCACAATTCAGAGGGAGGGTAAAAGGCTGTGTTCAGGACTGGTTATTGCCATCACACACATTTATAACTCCCTTGGTGCTTTCTAAGAACAAAGCAGTTGTGAATAAGAAAATCCTGAAAATCCTTGCTAAGACTTTGGCTCCTTGTTGGATTTCCATATTGCACGTGGGGCTATGACTACAAACCCGGTGTTCCCAAAGGGGGTTGGAGGTGTTCATTTCATCGTGTAGACACTGGAGAGGAAGGTGACACATTGTCTATATGGAGAATTTCCATGCGGGGAAAAATGATGTATTTGCAAGTACAGTTCAGATGTTGTTAAACGGATACAGAAAACCAGAATAGCCCTGACTCAAGGGTTGAAGCAAGGTGGAGAGGTACCAAAGCATACATCCTAGTGTGCATTTATAGAGGAGGAATAAGTCAGTTTTGATAAGTGCCATGACAGCTGTGAAGTCCAAGAATGAAGTAAAATCCAAAGAAATAAGTTTTGAATAAGAAGTCATCCCAGGTTCTAATGGTTGCTGTAAAACAAGCATTTTAGAAAGCATAAACCTGCTTATCTCACGATCTAGACCATCATGAGGATGACACCTTCTGAGGAGTACATGCTATCTCACATCAGAGGGTCTTGAATCCTTCTCAGGTGTGTAGGTCAGTGCCAAACTGTCAGCTTGTTGCGACTCCAGTGACAGCTCGCCCTGCTGGAGTCATGCCATCCTCGCATGAGCCACACCAGCCCTGTCTGCTCCAACGCCATTCTCACAAGGTTATCCTCCCTGGCTCATGTGTGAAGCCACAACACAATGCCCTTTTAATGATATTCCAAATCACTGCCAGCTCCCCCTGGTCTCCCTGGAAGTCACAAATCTGATAGCTTGTCTGGCTGACTTGTAGGGCAACGCAAAGCTTCTGCCTCAGAAGGACAAAATAAGGAAATCTGTAATCCCTCCTCTGCCTTTCACCCCACAGCTTTCATCAAGCTGGTTTTCATAGGGCTTGTGATAAGTGAAGCAGGCGTTTAAGCATTATGTTACAGATGCTCAGGAATAGAAGAGCAAAGGTCCCAGATCCCCTCCTGGCATTGCTGGCTAACAGACTTTCCTCAAGGTGAGGAGAAGAGGGCAATCTGATTAACTTCAGGTAATAAAGTGACACATTCATCCTCTACCCATCTATTCTTGCAACCCTTAAGATTAATAATAAAAACCAAAGGAAGACTTTGTAGGCTTTGTTGGCAAATGTTTCCCCTTCAGCTAACAGCAATGTATCTTTACACCTGCTCAGTCGATTTTTAATCAAAAGTAAAAATACCGGCTTTGACTTTTTGTTCAGAATATCAATGGCAATTTTCAAAGGTCTTAATATCAGTTAAGCACCCAGACTCTGCTGAAAATTCATGTACATTATCTATTGAATTGCTTCTATGTATGTCTTCAAAAATCTCATCATACATCCAGAGATACATTGTATGATGCAGTAAATTAGCTGGATATAAGCAGGAATGTAATGTTAGTTCAGGGCTTCACCAGAGCTCATTTGTCCTGTTTAGCAATATGTTTGTATGCTTCTGTATTCCACCTAGTTTGGATATAATATTATTCACTGAAAATACACCCTGCAGATAACAGGATACACACACAAAGCAATTTCAACTATAATTGATTCTTCTTTCAAGATGATATAAACCCAGAGTAACTTCATAACCATCTGTAGAGCAGATCCATACTTAGTCACTAAGATCAGAATTAGATCTCTTCAATTTTTGAAGTTTTTTCTAATATATTTGAAAAATCAGAATCCAATGATCAGAATATGTGTCTATTCATGAATACAGACAGATTATGCGCATACATAATGTCTTACTTGTTAATCACTGAAGGTGTCACTGTCTGCAATGTATTCCACAGGACTGCAAATGCCTGGATTGTATCACAAAGATGTTTCAGGTATAGTGAGTTTACCCCACATCACAGTCGGTCATGACAGCATAGCTAGCTATGTTTTCTCCATCGTGCATGGACACTGGTGACATGGCCTGCCTCAGGAGCTGCTGTTCTGGGAGGTGAAAGAAATTCTGGAAGAGTCTTTCACTTTTTTCCTTTTTTTTTTAATTGTTTTGTTTTGTTTTGTTTTTTAAGTCCAGTCCCTTAAATATTGATCAGGAATCTCCTATCTGACTTTACTTACAGTAGCATCTTCACTATAACCAGTAACCCAGTTGAGCGAATGATTCCCAAAAGCAACAAAGTGTTGCCAGTTTTCTTTCTTTGAGGTCAGTTGTTTGTTTGTTTCAATGGAAGGTGTTTAGAATTGAGTGCAAATTCTGGGCAAACAGGCCTAGCTCTCATAAGGTCTTTCATCCATCACTTCTGTTTATCAAGAGGTAGTTATTTAACTTCCCTAAAAGATTTTAGGGGAGCGTATTAAAGAGAAAACCACAACTACTTCTACATTTACTTTTATTCATTAAGCCACCAGCACACGACAGTCATCCTGGCTCTACCAAACGTGTAAACCAGAACTTTTCAGAGCTTGGAGTTTAGAGGTTTTCTAGGAAGTCCCCTGCAATTCTAAACCAGCTTTTCTAAACTTCCATCTTGATCACTCTGCATCAGAAGTTTCCAAATTCTTTACATTTGTAAACTCCTAAAAATGTTCAGATGGAAATGTGGCCCCCTGGGACTACAGATTTCATTCTACAGATGGGAAGCTTTTGTTTTTCCAGGCTATTTTCCATAGGCTTGTAAAACCTAATCCTTTAGATCGTCAGGGTTCCATGGACCACAGCTTGAAAGCCTCCGAAGTAATTCACATAAAAATTACTCTCTCCTGGCGTGCAGGAGCAGGTGGTGCTCTGCAGAAGTAGGCTCAGTAAATTGCATTCTTACTGTAAAACTGTATAAATGATACACAGGATCATAAAAACTTCCAGGACCACAAATCCATAGAAAAGGCAACAGAGATCAAACTTGTGCCAGTTAACAGACTAATGTCTCGGCCTCGCAGTTATTCCCACAGGAAACCGAAGGCTCAGGATTTCCTTGGCACCTTCAGGACATCATTTTATGGAGTCCTCAGAGAGGAAAAGGATATTTACATAGGAATACTTTTACAAATATGGCTTCCATGCAGGGAAAATTTAGAAATGCTTAGAATTGGCTCAAAAGGGAACTAAATGGGAAGTTCCAGAAGGAAAATGTCCCTTCTCCACTAAAAAATTTAAATTTCAGCTATTTAAAAGGTACTGATTTTGACTGTCTGTAGGGTTGCTTGAAAATAGATATTTCCATCAAACTGTCAAGAAAAACACTCCATTAGAATTCTAAAATTTTAGACATCATGAGATATTTGGAAGAAAATATGAACAAACATAGGAAGCCCATTATCCCATCCTGCTTGTCACTGATGAGCCATATGGCCCTGTCATGAGAAAGGTAATAAACCAGTGATGTCCAAAAGGTACAAAAAGCACAGCTGAAACTAGCAGAAATTCCCATTTCTCGGAACTCCACAGCACCAGTGTCACCTTCTGGTTGGACTACCTGGGTTCTAACTCACAGCTCAGAAAACCATCAGCTGGATGGTATGGGCCAAGACACTTTATGCCACAGCTCCCCACCCAGGTCCCCAGGATGACACCACTTCCCAGCCTCTCCAGGAGGGTGTGGGAAGAATAAACACAGGATGATTTTTGAGGCCCTCAGAGCCTACACTTAGTAGAGGCATGTTAGTTAGTTAGTTTCATAGACTGGCCCAGTTTCTCCAAAATACCATAGTATATATTCTGCATCCTCCCTCACATTTTTCTCTCTCTTGCATTCCCGCACAGCCTAACTTCCCAGGAATGGGTCTTCCCACAAGCACTCAAGCTTAGCTTGGGAAGGTCGTTACTGCTCCTTCTCAAAGAGCCCTCACAACTCTGCAGCTTCCTTATTCATTGCTCAAGGATGTCACATCTCTGAAGGGAAAACCCAACATGTCTGAGATACAAATGACACATCTAACAGCTCTGAAAGCTTTCTGTGGTTTCCTCCATCCCTGTTCATTATTTGGAACACATTGTTTGTTCCTTTTCAGAATTAACCTATGTTAATCTGTCGGTCATCTTCCATCCTGCCCTGTGTTGTATCTCCTTTCCAACATTTCCTTTAATCAATATTCCCTTCAGACACACCAACCGCAGTTCTTTTTAAAAATAAATTGGTTGCTCTCACCTAGGAGATCTGACATTCAGACAACTAAATGTCCCTTTTCATCTAAATAATTTAAGGGATCTGCATCCCTTATCAAAGACTAATATATCAGGCACTGCCAACAAGACACCTTCATTGTTCTTCAGTGCGTATTTAAAGTACATTCCCTGCTTGGCAGAAGCACTCTGCCAAGAGCCATGGAGACTCCAAGATCTCTCCACAGAGCTGTTGCATTATAAACAACACCAGCACAGGACTCCCAGGCCAGAAGTAGCTGTGATCATCTGCTCCAACCTGGAGCCCAACAAAAAGGAAAAACCACCAAGAACACCCATGACCAGCCCCTGTCTCTTAACTGAGCTCATATAAAACTTCCAAGACTTAAGACTGCCCTCATCTTCAGATAAATTTTGAATTATCCTCCCTGATGAGCTTACATTTTTCATTTAACCAGGAATTTGTCTTCAGCTTCCAGTCACCAAATATTTTATCTGTCTGTTAGTGATGCCTTTGTTCTGAAAAAAATCTCTTTCCCATTTCAACTCTGAGAACATCACCTCTGACCTCTTTTTTTGAAAAGTTTAAGCTTGAGGCAGGTTTTTCTTGCTTGTATTTCTGCACAAGCTGTCTTTGGAATAGTGTTTCTGAATGCTGGATATCAGAGTGGGAACAAACTCTCCTTATACATACACTGCCCACAGAGCTTTTCTGATGTCTTTCCCCCTCTCCTGCAAAAGTCACCTCCAGGGCACAGCCCTCTGATCCTCCGTCCCTTCCTCTGGTTCTGGATGGACACCAGCTCTGCACGACTGCTGTGTCAGGGGAAGCTGAGATCTGCAACAGCTTCTAAGGGCTGAGACTGGTCTATTGAGGATAAGAAAAAAAAGCCAAAACTTACTACTCAGACTGCAGACTTTAGATCTGAACTTTGCAGGCTGGATTGCTGTCCATGGCCTTGTCTTTAAGGTAAGGTTTCCAGGAAGGAGAGCCCATTAGTGCTGATCAGAGCTGTTTTCTGTACACAGTGGTGCTAGTGAAGAAAAATTGAAATCATTTCGCCTTTTAGATGCTGGTATCCAGGGTAATGCCTCTTACTTACAAAAACAACTTACAAAGTGCTGAGAAAATCTTCCTGTCTCCTCATTACTCCCCCTGCCCGGGTGCACCACACCTGCCATAAGAGTATAGAATCATAGAATCATATTGGAGAAGGCAACCACAGAACATTATCCAGTCTTTAATAACAACCAATGTAATTGCTGAGGAAGGCAGTCAGTACCAGTAACTTCAAAATAAACTTCAGGAGATGTTAACAGAATTAACTGCACAGAAAGAAAGCTCCTTCTTCCAACCTACTACATGATTTCCTGAAGCCCTGGACTGAAAGGGTTTATTTTCTCTCAGAACTACAGGGCTGAAGGCAAGTACTTTCCAGAGTCAGAACAGCTGAACCAGACAAATGAGAAAATTTTGCTGCATCTTCAGCTCCCTCAGCCATCCTACCCCACCTGAGGCCTCTTACTTCACATTTCTTTCACTGAAACCGAAGCTCTCCCAATCAATGTCTTGGAAGGAAAGACTGGAGAACAAATCACTCCACTGGATGCTACTTGCATCCTTTTCTCTGCTGCCAGAGAGTGGCTGACGATCCTGGCATGTGGAGATGTGGCTTTTTATGAAATTACCAGTTCTTAATTGAGAGGGAGACCTTCCGTCATGACCAGGCAGTGCAAGGACAGTACAACTAATTTCAATCCATTACTGTTAGTGAAAGAGAACTGTTGCTGTCTAAACTAATAAGAGAATTTTTCACTGTGTCATTTATATAGTAGAAGGAATTGTAAAATAGCTCCATGACAGATAGCTGTACTGCTGGAGTTTCTTTAGTTTGTCATTGCACACAAAAGGATCTCAGCCACCATAAAATTAAATTTCTCCACATTGCAATTGTTCAGCATTGAGACAAACCAAATTTTCTGCTAATTGAATGTGCTGAGCTACTTATATATTCATAGCGAGCTGGTGCTTTCAGCACCATCACATTACACCCTGCAGGAGCCTTCCAAACAGCAGTGTCAAACGAGCAGAGCTGGTGTGGGGCTGGCACAGCCACTGAGTCACCCGCAGAGCCTTTGGCATGGGCTGGTAGCCCAAGGTGCCACCTTGGTGCTGATAGGGGCATGGGTCTCCTTCCCCTCCTTGGGAAACATAGGTGTGCTGTCCAGCTCCAGCCTGTTCTCTCGGGCATGTTTTCTGAAGACTGATCTTCCTGCTTGCCAGAAATAGGATTAGATGCCCAAACCAGCCCCTAAATCCTTCAGTTCACCAGTGGCTTAATCTTACTTCTTCCTAGCTCATCAGCCTCCTGCACTTTAGATCATAACTTCAGAAACTTCTAACATACTTGGAGGTTTCTAAACACAGTTCCCCATTACCCGGAACAAAAAACCCCCACCCTGATTCAAGGTAAGACAGCCTTCACAAATGCCTGTGCTCTGCTTTCCTTGTTACAGTGGGGATGCTCTGTGGGTTGATGTGAGCATCTTGCAGAGCACCAGGATCCTCTCCCACCAGTCAGAGTCATGAAGCAAACACCCCCTTAAATGACAAATCTCAGAGTCTCTCTCTACATGCTTGATTATTTTTTTCCGATTTTTCTGGTGTTCAGACAGCCTGTGATATTAACCCCAGGCACCCTTGCTCCAAAATCATATCCTTGAGTCCTGTGACATGTTTTTCTGAGCTTCCTAGTGCTGTATTCTCCTAAAGAGCTGATACAACAATTGGCGTCTGCAGCCAGACCCTAGTGCAATATCACCGCTCCAGTCCTGTTTCCTTCCAGGCTATCCCGGTTTGTTCACCAGTGAATTACCCTTGCAGATATGTGTCTCTAAAGCAGAAAACTTGACACTTTTCATCTGTTAGATTATGCAGGAACTAGGCAGTAATAAACAGAGTAAGACAGAGACATAAGAAATACAGCCAGCCTGCAGCCATACAGGGGAGTTTGCATACTGCTGGGCAACAGGTAACCAGGGTCACACAACCGCATTCTGCAAATCTATTTCATATTCACTCTTGTCAAATTTGCCATATCAGTATAAGTGCCAAGACTTCTTAGTATGCCACCTACAACACCAGCTACTAGAATTACCCTGTTTAAAAATTTCCAGCTTTCATTTTCTTAAAGTAGTTTTCTCATCTCTGCGGCTGCACAGAGCAGCTTGAAGCAAGTATATATTCAATTCAAAATAACATATGTTTAAAAAAGCATTATAATTTCAATCCTCCTATGATCTCTGAGTAATAGATTTGACATTTTTTAAAACTTGCATTTGACCAGATTGGATTTTATATATGTCTATGAATCTGTATATATACGTGTGTATGTACACATGCACAAACCCATCTTTTAGACACTATCTATCCAAAATGACATAGAAGAGAATGAAGAAAAACCTAGCAGTGATTTCAAAGATTAATTTGGGAAGACACTCATTCCTGTTCTATTTATTCCATTGTTAAAAATAGAAGCATTTCACAAATACCTGAAAGCCCCAGAAAAACAGGCTACTAAGAAAGCATGTGCTGTCAGCATCAAGCAGAGCAATCTCCAGTAGACTCAGTATGTGAGGAATCAAAAAACAAGGGTTAAAGGCTGTTAGAGGCCAAAGCATGAGCTTTCTATCCTCTAACAACCATTTTGGACATCACATTTGAGCTAGGTATCTACAGGTACTAAGGTATATAATTTTTTTCTGATGTCAGATTCCCCAGAAGGATTAATATTGCTGTGGATCTACCCCTACCCTCTGCATTTGGAGAGCGCCGGTACCAATACAATGAAGTTCCAGTTTCTCCCTCTGTTCTGGAAACCATACTGCTCCTTGGTAAATAGGTTCCCAGAAAATGGGTTGAGTTTATCAGAATGGAAAATGTGGGTCATTTATTAATGATGGAATTGATTTTATGCACAATATTTCAGGGAAGTGCATTCAGACATTTTGCAGCCCTCCATGGCAAGGTTAGTTTTATTCTCAATATACAACAGTGAGCTCTGCTGGGGCTTGCGTGGGCTGCCAAAAGGGGTCCAATCACACTGGTCATGCATTAATCCGTTGATCAGTTTAGTCACTCACAACGTTTTATTTCCACTGCATACTTTCGCTATTATCTTTTATACTTCCTGTATTTCAGGAGTATTATGGGGAACTTTTATTAACACATATACACTGGGATGAGATTTAATCTCTTTAATTTACTATCTATTGTATTTCTAGTAAACCCTTCTCTGTAATATCCAGGCAGCACCCTGATGGTAAATCTCCACTGCTGAAAGACATTACAGAACTGCAAACTATTCTTTATTAAATGTTTTATTTTATTACCAAAACTCTTCAAATGCCCTTAATATATTTTCCAAGCATTTTTCATTTGGCAGTGAAATGACTGATCCTTGCAAAGCTTTTGTCTTATGGCTTAAATAAGTGAAATCTGTATTCACTACAAAGTACACGACATCCCATGGTTTCCAGTAACAGAGGTTACCCACATTTTCACTGCTGCTATGCAGAGGGTCCCTGAGATGCATTTGGTAGCCTAGGAATGGAACACGTCCAAAGGATCTCATGAAGAATGGCTGGGTTTTGTGAAAGGGATTCAAGCTTTTTCAAAGTCTCACCTAGAGCAGGATCTGTCATGGAGGGAACTGCAGCTTCCCAAAGTTAAGAAGCAAATAAGCAAGGACTTGTGCAGAAAGTCATGCGTTACTTGTAAAAGCTGAGATACCAAAGCCAGTGGGGTCTTTTGGCTCCCAGACACCAAAGGCAGCTTTACTTACTGCAAGCCTGGCTCAGTATGAAGCTTTTGTCCAGGATGTAAAGCAACACCCAGGAGGGCCTCCAGCTGCAGAAGTACAATTTCACTGTGGCCTGACCTCACATCTGGTGTTATGCTGTGCCTGCCCACAGCCATTTGTGGTGTGCAATTCCTCAAGCGCAGTTTTTAGAGAACCATCTCAGCTGGAGCCAGAGCCAAGCTGCAAGCCTCTTTATTGATGAGCTGTTCCTCAGAGGGACTAAGTGAAATTATCCATTGAGAAAGATCTCAACAAATGTAAAACTATCAGCTGGGGTCAGCATATTTCTTATCCCATCTGATATCCATTCTGACTGTCACTTTGCCACAGTGCAATATATTACTGTGTTTCTGTAAAGCAAGCTGAAAAATATTGGCATTATTCTATGCTGTTCTTGAATTCTTTGGAGTGGAATTGTCTTTCCAAATTGCCTAGACCTTTTAGTTTTATTTAGCACTATTTAGCAACCCTAAGGATTAACCACCTCACAAAGGAACCAAGTCTCCTGTATCAATGTGTCTAGCTTTAATAAGCTTTATGGGCCAGGAATTTTTTTTAAGAATTGGCCAGTATTTCTCACATGATAGGTGTACTGCCGGACCAAGTCTTTCTAACCTCGTCAGTCTTCAGTTTCCTAATGAACTGTTTACTTATTATCCAACATGATAATTTCTCCTAGATCTTCTACTACTCTTATAATTCACGTATTTTATTTTTAAGTGCTAGAAAGAGAATAAATGTCACTTATGAGGCCTACAGGGAACCAGGAATTTACAGGATGTAAACCCAGGAGTCCAGAGTCTTGTTCTGTGTCTTCAGCTCCAAGACCACAGTGGTCAAACCCAAGAGATTCCTTTGCCATCAGCCTCCCCATGAAGCTGACAGCTGTTCTATGATGCCACATCTTCAGTAAGTTTTCTTGCCAGTGTGCTGTCTTCAAGGTTTCAGAATGAAAGCAAAAGGCTCATCTTTTGCCTCCCAGGGGGATCCATATGGCTCTTGGCCCTCTGCATGCCTCTGCTAGGAGTGAGTGAGAGCAAGCTGTCAGCACTCTGCCTCTGAAATTCAGCGACAAGCCTCACTTTCAAGTGATGCAACCACTTCTAAAATGTCAGAACAACCGAGGAAACTAGCTTTTGGATAAAGAATATCTGCTGAGGTTGAACCCCTGCAAGGCTGAAGCGATGGTGCTCAGGACTAAGTCATACACCAGAGATACAGTGAAGAGTTTCTCCTTTTCCCTACAAAGCTCATAGACCCCATGGGTCAGTTCCAAGAAGCACTGGGGTCCAGCAGGACTCCCCTCTGAGGGCAATGAGCAGAGCACCTTGATTTCTGAATTGGGCTTTTTCATCACCATCTTCCTGTCCTCTTACATGAGAATCTAAGAAAATGTTCATTCCCAGGAGAGGGTTCTCCATAGAGACTGGAGCACGCTAAGGAGAGGTTTGCTTCCCCTATTTCAAGCTTTGGTGTCCCACTTCTTTTCTATGCCCTGGCAACCCTGGTGCTCCCCCACTGCAACCCTGCAGCCCCAGTCCAGCCATACCCTACCAGCAAGCAGTGAAGTGGGAGATGATACCTGCCATGGAAAGCATAAAGTCAAATGGCAAGTTCACCCCTGCCACGTGTCTAGGCATAATGAGATGCAGGCATGAATGGGTGATGACAATTGAATGCCCTTTTTCCCATCAGGGTTGTGACTGCTGGTTGTCTCTTGCAAGCCAGGTTATTGCAGCCATCTCTTACTGGCTGTAGCTGTATCCTAAAGTGACTGGGACATATGGGCACCAGCTGGTGAGAAACATAGCTGTCTGCCCCCTCCTTGAATTGGGCAGCTGTGGGCACACCAGAGCTGGGAATAGGCTCCCTTCCCTGCTGCCACTCTGAAATGGAGGTCCTCGTTTTCCAAAAAATCCACAGATCAAGCCATGGCTATGTCAACACCTGCATTCCTCCAGTGAAGCACATACTGTGCACTCACAACGGCTCCGCTGTCCTAGGACAGTGCAGACCCCAGGCCCCCAGTGCAACCTATGGGAGCTGGGGAGAAAGGGTTATCCAGCCAGGGGGCCACGTGGGGACCGACCCCCCAGAGAAGACCAGCTCCCCTGGATGGCTTTCCCCCATGTGAAAAACCTTTTCCCTGAAACATGTCATTTCCAATCCAAACAAATTCCTGTCTATTCTCATTTCTCCCCACCAGAAAAGCTGTGCTTTTCACAAAGCCTTGAAAAGAAAGAGAGAAAACAGCCGGACACGTCAAAGACTTCTGTTATTACTGCCTTGATGTGACAGGCACAGAGGAAGGTGGCTGCTCAAGTTTCTAAGACAGACAGACAACGATAGGTAGCAGATGGATGGACAGGCTCGTGCTGGGAACAGGCAATGAGTTTCATTTTCTTACAGCACCGTCCACTGCAGAATGGGGATGATACTGCAGTATGTGTGCCAAGTCCCCTTCACTGGAATGGATCCTGCACGGACCAGACTCTCGCACATAGCATAGATCTTTATATACTAAACAGGAAAGAAAAAGGGCTGACTTACAGCTTTTGTCTTCAAAATCCATTCACAGTAAAAATCTAACAGGAAAAAGAAGACTGTCCCACTTTTTGCAGCGCCAGGAGATGCTTCCATATAACCAGTCCCTCAAGACACTTCACAGGTCTGCACAGAAATTGCTTTTCTCATCACTGAAGCACAAGTACTCATTAAGAGAAAGTTAGCAAGCGCTGAGCAGCACACGCAGCCGCAGCTTACAGCCGACAGCACAGGAGACATCACCTCCCAAAAGGGGACACCCCCACGGCTCCTGTTCCCAGCCCCCCTCCCAGCACAGTGGCTGGGGTTCCTGGGGCTCCTACAGCTGATCCACAGGATCCCAGTGCCCTAGGCTGGGGAAAGCTGACGAGAAGCCCCGGCGCTGCAGCCCTGCCGTTTGCCAGCAGAGCCCTTGCTGTCACAGCAGCCATCCCCTGCTGTCCCCTTCCTCCCCCGCACAGTCACATCCAGCCACCTGCAGTCAAGGTGAGATGTGAGAGACACGGGGAAAGGGGGGAGGGACAAGATTTGCTTGAGTCATCCCACGGACTGGAAGGCCCTTTAAATGATGTTGCCAGTTTGAAAATGGGTTTAGAACCTTTCAATGGTAAATTTCAGTCTAAGCACGTTGCTTTCTCTCTCTCTGAAATAATGCATGTACATACACATAAATATCTCCAGGCTGCAGCCAACCCCATCCATCCCCATCCTGGAGCTCCCTGTTAGCTCCAGTATCCTGGCATGCAGCCCAAGACCTTTCAAGTGATGCATTTGGGAATGATCGGTTGTTTTACTATAAGAAAAATAATTCCCTGGGCTGGGGGAAACGACTCAGCAATGAAGACTAACATAATCCATTTTTGCCTGCATTTCAGCTTCAGGTTGTTTCCTAAATGAAATCCTTGCAGAGTACAGAGATGGTGAGTACTCCTGACCGATGCCTGATGTGAAGAGCACATCCTCCTCATCGTAGCCAGCTAGACTCTCCTGTTGAGGCTCTCCCTTCTCATATAAAAGCCCTTAAAGCACTAAGGTTTCTTTGCCATGTGTTTTGTGCTGTTAGGACTCAAACCACCTGTGTCTCACCTCAAACCTGAGAACCAAATCCTTCTTCCACCGTGACCTTTGCAATGCCACTGATTGCCCTCAGCACTGGACACATCCTACCCAGTACTTAGGACCAGCTAAATATCAACTCGGAGACTCTCAGGGTATTCCCTGTCACTTAAAAAAAAAAAAAAAAAAAAGAGTTGAAAAGGAGAGCACAGTTCTCAATGTAAGCAGTGAACTCTAACTCCTTCAGCTCTGGAAAGTATTTCAATATTAAGGCAACTGATTCTAACAAACCCAGAAATGCAAAAGTGTGTAAGGTTGAAGGCAAGATGTGTGACGGTGCAGAGGTAAGAGAATTAACACAGAGCCCCACCTGAGCCCTTTTGCAGCCTGTTCTGACTGTGACATTTCTGACTGATCCCTTTCTTTCCCAAGAGAGGTCCAGCCCTTCTTTTTAAGCTTCTAGATCAAAACACATCACAGAATTTGAAATCTCCATCCCAGTCATCGTACCTGGCCAGCCTGGCAATGGTAGTTTTTACTCATGATTCACACTGGTGAAGTTAACGGGATGCTTTCTACAGGGAGTACTTACAGGGGGTAAGCAAGGTGAGCAAGTCTGAGCTTGGAGATGCACTTACAACACTATCATCCCACAGTAAGGGACAGGAGAGATTGAGCATTCGCTTGAAAGGCTCCTAGCACATCACAGTGATCTCTGAGCAGCCCAGAGCTGAACCCTGAGATCATGGCTTGCCCCATTTGCAGGAACAATGCTGCAGGTCTGCGCTTAGTGCACTCAGCTCCCTATAGACACATTTCAGGGTACGTTTGCAGAAGCAGTCTTAGCTAGGATCTGGTGACTCACCACTGTGACCTGCTCCGCTCCAGTGATAGCTTATACACACCACAGTTTAGTTACCAACAGTCGCATTGTTCCTTAGAGATCAAAGCCATCTGCTAATGGTAGGGACTGCTCTGGTCTGCAATAGATTACTCCATGTGTAGGTCCTTCGAGCACATGTCCTAATTCCCATGCCTCTGCCCACATTCCCACAAACACCTTCCAACAAGCACCCAATATCAACATCTAAACCAAAAGAAAGTCCATAGCTGCTCAAAACTGTTTGCTCTTTCCCTTCACACATTGCCTGATCATTTGCTCCCACTTTTGCTTTGCAATAAAGAGAATAAGGACAAGGTTAAAGAAATGAGATGTGAAGAGTGACCTTCCCTACAAACTCCATAGGCAGAAAATGAAGCTGAGCAGTAAATTAGAAAGTACCTGCCAGAGCTGCCCTCCCAGGTCACCTGGAACCACAAGGGAGGAATTGCAGCTATCACCATGGCAATTCTGCAGACTCTATTTTATATTGACCTCAAGGTACTACTGAGTGTATAGTGCTAGAAGTGAAAATGGGTATGGATGAAGTGGAACCATATGTACTGTCACTGATTATCCTTCCTAAAGAGACACTGATGTTCATTGGGGAAAAAAAAAATATATATGCATTCTTTGAGTGGCAGTGACCCCTAAGGACAGGAGTGCCTGGATTCTCCCAGTAGCCCTCATTCTCACTAGAATGACAGAATTTTGGTGTAACCCTGCAACTAAAATCCTCTACAATACATCCATCACCCGCCAGTTTTAAGTGCCTCGCATTTTCATGCACAGCAACTATTCTCATAAAGGAATTGGAAAATATTAACTGAAGTTGCAAATATTGTTTGACTTCTGGAGGGTTTTTTAATTTTCTTGCTCAGTACAAGGAAGATCTTTAAACTTGAAAGTTGAAGTCATTTGTCTTCATGATGCCAGCTGCTGACCACAGGGAAAAGGTCACTGCTATTATCAATGACAGCATCCCAGCAGATCATCCTCTCTTAGCATTTTCCCTCCTTCAACAGAAGGTCAAGCATCACCTCTCCTCCAGGGAGGAGAAACTACTAACATTTCCTCTTTGCATTAGGAACAGTTAATGGAAATGGCAGTAAATCACTCTTCATGTTCTCACACAGACAGTTACAAAGAGTAAAGACCATCTGCTTGCCTGGACTCTCATGAGGAGCCATAAGATAAGAGAAAGAAGTTTTCTTCTTCATATAAACCTCAGGTTTGGATCCACAACATTACTGAAAGTTGTGGTCCAAGCCGCTGTGCTGTTGGAGTCTTTTGTGTGGCATTGTTGGCAATGTCATACCAGCATTTAACTGCTCTGAGCACTGCACTAGGTAGTCTCACAAGCTCTGACAAGAACATAAAGAACTTTATCCTTTACATTGAGACTGTATGAGTGGCAAAACCCAAGCCAAACAGTTGACTGAGACCCCAGGACAAGTCCATGCCCCAGCTGGACATGGTCCTATGACTCACCAGCTGCATTGCTAGCTAGCCTCAGGACATACTGCCACCTCCCAGATGTGCAAAGCTCATCATCTCTTCTGGGCTTAGATCTGTAACAGGGTGTGGGTGGATGGAACAGCCCCTGCCTGTGCAAGGAGACGCAGAATAGGATTGTCCTGTTGGTCTACACCAGGTTTATACCAGAATGCAGGGCAAGAAAATGGGAAGTGATTAAGAAGAGCTATATCCTACATCCTATCCCTGCTTCCTTTTCCAGATATCTTCTGAACTCAATAGATAATACGGAAGACAAATTCAGGCACGTGGTGAAATGAAGGGGAGGTGCAAAATTTTAAAATCTCTGAGGAAGAGCGGTGATGGTCGTGCAGCACAGGGGCCAGCTGTGGAGCTGTGTTAATGAACTTCTTTCTCTCTCAGAAGTTAACGTATGGCACAGGCTGGCAATACAACGTATTTGAAACCTCATGTCACTGTTCATTACTTTTTTTAAGCAAAGCTGATGGTTATTTTATCCCCTCAGTTTTGTCATTACATGGTATTTCATTTGCAAGGTATGTGGCATGAAACAAGATCCACATAGACTTAGATGAAGGCATATTTGAATAGGTTATGTTTGAATAGCATCTAAGTAGGTGACAGGTTGCGTTTAACATGTTTAAATAAGCTATTTACTCTTTATCAAGTTTAGTGCTTAATCAAATCTTTTCCTTGGCAAGTATAGAATGAGTGTCCCCAAGGCAATAGGTGTCATGCGGAAGGTAGAAAGATTACCTTTTCTGTTGTTCTGTGGTGATAAAATTGCACACATATTTTTTCACACACACGTAGCCCATTCAAACAAATCAGGAACCTCATTTGTCCTAACACGTTTTATTAATTTATATATTTTTTTCTATGTGGTAAACCATTTGGAAAGCCAGCTTCTAGCCAAGCGCCTCAGGGGGTCACCGGAGCTGTCCCACAGCCTTGCTGCCACCCATGCCTGATCACACCCCAGGCGCAACGCAGCCTTATTGCGTGTTACCTGTCCTCTCAGCTTCATCACTGCTCCGCTACATCTAGGGATGCACAGCAAAAGTATTGCTTCTGCTTTTCCGATTTGCATATTTTTCTGATGGAGAAGGTAGTTGCAAACTGCCTTAATTTGGAAAGAGTAGACTCGAATACTGAAAAGTTACAAGGCTATTCAGGATCTTTATATCTCCCATCATAAGATTCCCCCAAATTTCAGCTCATCAGGAATTGCACTGTCACACATTAATGCAACCTACCCCTTGTTTTATCAGAAGTGTTTGCAGACTTATCATGTTTATCTACCAGCACAAATGAAAAATGTGGGACTTAAGAAAATTAGTTTCTGAGCAACACCAGCAAGTGAACAGTGACTCTAGCTTTAAAGGCATGGCTCACTTGTAGGATGAAAGCTATAAATGAGTGATCACTGACCAGCAAAAATAATACACATTTCTTTCCTCTCCTTTTCCTGACCCTTCCCGGAATTCTTTGAGACAGGACTGTCACTTGAAGAGTAAATGAGGTTGGTGGAAGACTAATACAGATATGCCTCTCAGAAATATTGGAATTGAAGGTTACTGGATATTGGTACGTGCTCAGGTCTCCTAAAAAGATGTTTATTAGATAATTCAGCACCTCCACCTGTCTAAGATCAGATGACCTTGTGAAGTTACAGTTCCTCATTCTGTTCTAATATTTTTTTTCCTTTCTCTCAGGCATATGAGAAGGGAAAATAAGAAACTTGTTGATTTTCAGTATGTACCATGAAAATAAAGAGAACTTGTTGGCTGATGCAGCAGAGTTTGATAATTTCTCCTCTTTTTCCTCCTTTCTTCTGGGCTCCCTATGCCCTACTCAAAAGGGGCCGTTGCCTTCCCATCAGTTCCCAATCCTTTATTTCCCTGACATTCCATGTTCAAAGACACAGCTGTGCCCTCTAGGCTGAGGGAGAGGTAGGAAGCAGGATAATTTGACTTACTAACTAAAGAGGTAAAATTTCTGTGAACAGCCTAATTTCTTTTTCTTTGTGTCTCTAAGAAACCAGCGAGTATTCCGTTGTGTTTGCTTCTGTCAAGCTTTGAGGGTTGACATAGGTTTCTCCTTGCTTTCCTTGAGGAGTCTTTGAGGGCTTATACTAAAATGAGGCATTCTAAAAAACTTTCAACCTACCCGAACTCATCTATTTTAGACACTTAGCTAACTGTGTGCCTTTGATCCCCTCTCACTGGGAGGGGAAGTGGATTTGAAAGACAATGTAACTGTTTAAAAAACCAAAAAAGTTCTTTTCTCTGAGGCCAACCCACTTTGTGTTACACTTTCTGGAGAAAGAGCCTCTAAAACGGTGGGTAAGAGCCGGAGCTTCCCGCCTCTCTCAGGGAATTCTGGTTTTATAGTTGCCTTATTAATACTTTTTCTTATTTTAAAACACATGAAAGCCACCAAAGAGACACAGCCAGTCACACACAGTCCTTGTGACAGAAATACAATTAGTAAACCAGATCTTTCACGGACTAAACCAAGAGCTGCATGGCACCTCGGTCGCTCAGGCGCCAGTGGGGAAGCAGGGCCGAGCTCTGCACCGCCACGCCGTGCGGTCCTGGGCCAGCCACCCCCCTCCCTGCATCTTGCTTTTTTCTACTTAATCCAGATCGCTGTAGCTCTCCATTTCAGGGAGGAACCTACACAGCAAATTTGTAAAAAAAAGTTGGCAATAAGCTCTGCCATTGAGGGACTGTCATGCAGGGTGAACATTCCTCTCTGGCTCTGTAGCTTATCTTTACCTTTGGGCAGCTGATCCCTGCTTTTGCTTGCAGGCTTTGATTTCGCCATCATTCCTCCTCTCCAGGCTTTGCTTTCCCTCCCTCTCACACAGCAGAAAGGGCTTAGAAAAAGAGACAGCCGCCCCTCATGAAGCTGCAATTCAGTCTGAAGATCTCACTCAAGAGACTGACTGAAAGCTGCTGAGGTCCCTGGCCAAGGTCGCCCTGCCCTGCTGAGAACCTCCACATGCAGGAGGGGTGTCAGATGCCATCACCTTCCTCTGTCTTCAGTCTCTAACCCTTGTTGCCCATTACACCGAAATCTCTGCAGGTGGTGACACACAATTCTCCTGGGCATGGAGGCAGGGGATGCTGTGCCATAAGATGAGAGCAGTGCATTGCTTGCTTTGCTTTATTGCTCAGAGCCTGCAGCACCTTGGAAGTGCAGTTTGTAGAGCTGCCCTTGGAAGGTGAATCAGGCAGAACTGCTGCTTGCCAGTACCTGTTGGGAGGCATCTCCCTTAGTCTAAACCGTCAGACGGTGTAAGAGCTATTGGACATCGGGCCAGGTTTTGGCAGGATTGCTGCTGCTTGGGCCATAATCTCTGCCTCTCATTTGTTCTCATTTGCTCTGGCAAGCAGTGTTCGTGACAACTCTGTGGCAGCCCATCCTTCAAAGGCCAGCAGCCGGATAAACAAACTGGACTACCAGATATTTCAGCAGCAGGTCTTAGCTAAGGAAGGAAAGCGCTTGAGTCCTTGGAACTGCTTGTTTAATCCCCAGGGAGAGGAAGGGAAGGTAAAACTACCTCCCTCTCTGCAAAGCTTCAATCCTCGGAGGTAGTTGCTATCTCAGAGAGGAGCCAAGATGGCTGGGACTGGCTAGGGAGGAAGGAGCGGAGCAGAGTAAGCAAGGGTGAGCACTAGGGGAATGGAAACATTGCAGAAAAAGGGGAAAAAATAAGAAAGAGTTAAATGACGGGAAATGCCCTTTTCCAGCCCAGCTGTTAGATGAGGGTGACTCAAGGAGAGAAGAAGCATGACCCCTGGAGAGTTATGCAGACAAGCACTGGACTCCAAGCTGCTTGGGAGGCATGTCCAAACACACCTCAGAATTTATTCTAGCTGCAAGTTCTGCAATTCAAGTGTGAGGCTTCCCCGGTGAAAGCCACCACCACTATCTGATGTGATTTAAACTACAGAAACCTCTGCAAGCGGGTGTGATCAGTGACTGAGGAAAGGCTTGTTTGCAGTTATCTCACTGCATTCGCGCAAGTTGCTGCAGGATTCCTCTCTTCCCTAGCTGGGCTGTTTGTGGTCATCTTATTAATACGGCGCAGAAATGAGAAGATGTTATGGTTTTGCAGTATGACCTGTGCCTGATTACAGAGCAAATTTGGCCTTTGTATTAAGGTAACTAAAACACTATAAATTCCTAGGCGAAGATTAAGTCCTTTTTACAGCAAAACAAGGGTGTTCAAAGGCATTTGTCCCAGTTTAATTAGATTTTGAAAGTGGGTTTGAATGAGCTTTAATCCTCTAAACTGCTGGGGAAGCCCAATATTTTACCTCTGTGCCATGTGACGATAAATAACCTTAATGCCTATTCTTCTGCAGAGAGTTCCCACCTTCTCAGGGCCAAGCGAGCAGTGTATTTATGTTATTGATTGAAACAACAGTTTAGTCTGCCACTTGGTTTTAAAGGATCTGCCTGAGAGCAATCAATCCCGTTCAGGTCCATCTCCCAGCCTGCACGTGACTGCCACCATCACTGAAAGCTACACCTCTCTCCCTGGATAGACGGAGACCTTTGAGACAGCAATGCAGATTTAGACACTTGTCCAGACCACTCCATTACTCTCTCCAGACCACAGGGGAGCTCTGTGTGATCTTCATTACACACTGGGGGAAAATGATGATAAAAGAGAAGCAAAGGAGCTGTTCCTTCCCTTCAGAAATACCCTCAGTGCAGGCGGAGCACAGCTCACGGGTACCTCCTGACACTGAGGGGGAGAGATGCAGAGCTGCACGCTTGTAATGCCAGGCAAGTCTCAGAAATGAGATTTTGATGGAGTAGGGGATGCCTCTGAAAAAGCCCATTATGCTCCCCATTTCATTATCTAATGGTCCCTGGCTGTGCAGCAGCGGTGTAAAGAGATTGGGGGCTGATAATTTGCTGGAGATTTCATCTGGGTAACTGCAAGAACAGGGCTGTGATTTCTATTACGTGACACAGAAGCAGCTTCTCAGCCCCAGCTCCGAGATGGCTCTAGCCCAAAAGAAATATGAGGCACTCATTTACATCAGTTGCATTTTTGCTTTGGAAAGAAAATAAATTCAACTAATACAGCAGGACAAATCCTCCTGACACATACATAGAAATGGCTGCCTAGGGAAAAAGGGAAACTGTACAGTATTGTGAAGGAATAGAAAATATTCCTGTGGATTGGCAAGATTAGTTTGCCACCCCTTAAAACCAAGTCAGATTAAGTCCTTCTAGTATAAAATCCTTATATTCTAGGTAACCAAAGTACTTTGGCTGTATATTACAGTTCTGACCTTTAAGACAACTCACACAGATGTATGTGTGCACCTTTGGGGTCTAATTCTGACCAGGTTACACCTGCCTAGCTTAAATGCTGATCAGTGCAGCACCTGAAAACAGTCAAAGTGAGTTAATTCCTTCTCTTGAATCTGAAGGGCAGCTACCTGCCAGCCTCAGAGAGACACGTCGAAGTGCAAGTGTCATCCCAATGGTCTGAACTGGGCCATAAATTCCTAGGTGAGGAGTAAGTCCTTTTTACAGCAAAGCAACAGTGTTCAAAGGCATTTGTCCCAGATTGATTAGATTTGAGAAGTGGGTTTAAATGAGCTTTAAGCCTCTAAACATGGTAAATTGCCCTTGGTCCTCAGGCTGTAACCTCCACTGAGAGCAAGGGTGCTAAATTCCTGGCTCTCCTCACCACTAGCCCTCAGAAGCATGGATTTCACTTTAAAAGAGGGGGAAACTGAGGCACGGAGGTAATGTACTCACAGGTGTTCAAGGGTAAGGAGAGGAGCACTGATCTCAGTTAACAGTCCAGCACACTACACAAGATGCACTCAAGAAGATGAGTTCAGAGTGCCAGGCATTTATTCAACCCTGGTGACATTTCTGTTCTTACGCTTCTGCCCTCTCTGAAAGCCTCAACCAAGCCCTTACCACTCCTCCCTCAGCTCCCTCTTAGCCTTGGGTCAGAAAGTAAAAAGGTGTATTCCTGGGGAGTGGCAGGGGTGAGTGGAGAGAAGAGGAAAACAATGAGGTCTTATTGAGTTTGGAACTGTTCAGCCTTTCCTTATTTATTTGAAGTTATTTTTTCATCTGCTATCAGTTTCTGTGGAAGTCAGCCCTCATGAGAATACCCTCAAGTGATTCAGTGCAGGATGAAGGGTCACCCCCAGGACTGGGGTGGGTGCAGGAGGGTCCAGCTCTCTGCACAGGGCAAAGCAGAGAGCTCAGGCTTTTGAGAGAGGTGAAGGAGGAGCTGTGGTGTTAGAGACCAGCGAGCTTCCACCAGACCACCTAAAAATTACAGAGCAATAGGAGATGGGCAACACCCTGTACTGATTTGTTGAAACTGAATCACTTCATTCTAATTTCTTTTTAATGGAATAATAATGTCTCATGGGTAAAGAAGCACAAATATCAATGAATCCTGACTTTAAGAGGTGTCTGTCACTGTCCCATTGATGTTGCCGTAGACAAGCTATGGAAACATGAACAGCTAGAGCTGTGATGAGGCAGAAGGGGCTGGAAAAAGCAGACTCCAAGAGTAATTTTCAATGCCCTGCTGACAAATCAAAAGGCAGTGTCTGCAGATGGCAGTCCCGGTCTGCTACTGTTGGAGATTTCCAGCACAGAAGGGGAACAAACATGCTTACTAAATTTGCAGGTGCTGCTAAGCTGGGAAGAGCTGTGAGCATGCTGTGGGACAGAAACAATTCAAAATAGTTGTGACGAACTACTGAAAGATTTAAACAATGTAATTCAATAAAGGATAAGTAAACAATGTCTGAATTTCATTTGGAATAATTCACTGGCATCAAGGCAAACTGGAGAGCCACGGGCCAGGCAGCAGAGCTGTAGCAGGTAGGATGCCGAGTTAGGGAGGTTGGGCAGCTGCTGTAAAGCCAAAAGACAGGCACTGTCCAGGGCTGCAGGAATCCCCGGGCTGCCCAGAAGACAGAAAATCTTCCTCTTAACCAGCTCTGCCAGAGTCTTGTGTCCAGCTCTGGAAACACAGCTTAGAAATACGCGGATCAACTGTAGACAAAAATGGTCAGAGGTATGAAAATTCAGGGTGCTAGGAAAGGGTGAAATGGGAGCTGTTCTGCTTAGAAGAAAAGGGAGGGGAAGCAAATAAAAAGTTACTACAGAAAAGAAGTTATCAGTTCTTCTGTGGGGGTCTGGGAAAGAAGAAATAGGCTTGGACTGCAATGGAGGAAATTCAGAAACTATTCTTAATATTTAACCAAGCAACATGGACAGAGAAGAACTAGAATTGCTCGTGCATGAGAGGTCTGGATTCTCCAGCCATAAAAATCTTCCAAGAACAATTTAGAAAGGCATCTGTCAGGGCACAGCAAGGTGAGTCAATCCTGCCTTTGAACAGGAAGAAAGGCACAGACTCGTGGCCTTTCCAACCCAATTTTGTGCAGCTCCTGTGACTTCTATTGTTAGTACTTGCCTCACTAAAATGGAACAGTTTCTCATCTTCCTTAGACATACTTTGCCAAAGACAGAGCAAAGAAAAGGCATTTTAATTGGAATCTTCTCCATTCACCTCCTTTCTATCTCCCACACAACAGAAAAACAGTCAAGTCATCTCTTCCTAACCACATTCTCCCATGAGGTTTTTGCAGAGAGGAAAAAACCCAAATCCATTAAAAAAGTAATATTGCTTTTTTTATTGAAATGAAAAAAGTTCTTTTCCCCACTGAAAAATAAAGAGGTGGAGGGAGGAGCGAGCAGCAGACAGGCTTTATGGAGGCATTTATCTCTGAACTCATCAAGATACCAGTGATGGTAACTTCAGGGAAGGACATAGTCCTGTGTGCTTAACAACCCAGAGCAACACTGCAAATGGGTGAAGGCTTTGAAGTATAGCAGACTCCTGTAACCAGTGGAAACTCTGGTGGACGTGTGGGGGTGGATTTAGGCAAGCAGAAAGTAATATCCTTCTCAGGTAGACTCAGCTCAGGTATTTGTTAAGACTGCAAAATTGGCTTCAGAAAAATCTCATGAGTAGCAGCTTCAAATGGATTATTCAAACATTTTCCATTTATACTACAGTTTGCAACAAACAAGGGTTGCTAATAATGTATTTCTTTATTCCAAGAAGAGAGCTGCCAAATTCAAATTGGGGGCTAGATTTTTCTAAAGGAAGCCAAGAGCTGAGGCTTTTCTTTGAGGCCATACTGAATTAATTCTGAAATCTAATCATGCAAACTCTTTGCAGACATTGACTTCATGTCTTTATTCTGCATCTGGTCAAGAAGAATGGTCTTAAACTTCTATATGCACACATACACACCAGACAGTTGTGCATTCGTTTCTAGCTTATTCCACACAAAATCCTTTTTGCAAATATTGATCATACAATTCTGGCAAGAACCAAATGCACTAAATGAGACAAACTGAACTGTAACAGGAAAAAAAGAATAGGACTAGGGCCGTAATCAAAGCCAAATGAAAGTTTGTCTGCCATCACTCTTCCAAACTCCTCCCAAAAAAGTTCGAGCCTGGAGGATATTGAAGACTCACATGCAAGCACAGTCCACAGTCATCAATCACGTTATTTTCTGGGCTAGGCAGAGGCCTGGGCTGGAACGTTTTTCTCCTCCCACCCATGTTTTGGATGACTGGTGAAGCTATCAGACTTCACCTGGTCTTCTCACTGTCTGGCAAAGCCCAGAAAACAGCTCCAGCTATCAAGGAAGTCAAACACAAAATAGAACGTTCCTTTGTGCAGTCAGATCCTGAGGAGTTTGCATCACATCTCACTCACCAAGTCCCTCTTTCAAGAGGTTACTGGTACAAGTGGTAAATAGGCCTTTACACTGGTGTTTATAGCCACCTGCACACGTAGCCCTCACTAGTGCAGTCAGGATCTCGCAGCACCTCGGAGAGCAGAACTGAGAACTCCAAGGACCAGAGCACACTAATTACTACTCTGTTTCCCCCTCATTATTTTTTAATAAAGACCACAGGGGAAAAAAAAAAAAGCAAACGCTGCCACTTAAGAAATGTTATTGACAGCCAAGACCCCAAGAAATCCATCTGCAGGTTCTCCTGAGGGCTCTGTGCTGTTGTGGCTGCCCAAGATGAATGACATCCTGCAGAAAGACACAGGAGTCCTCCAGACAACACTAGAATATCTTTATTCAAAAGAACTGAATAATCTTTTTGATACAATAAATTTTGTAATGAACTGCTGAATCACAAGGAAGGACTCTGAAACATTCCAAGAGAAAGGCACAGGCAGCAACTGACTTACAGCTGACCAACAATATGCATCTTCTCAGGCAATGCTTATTCTGTTTGCAACTGTCTCAAGAGGTTTTTAATTCAATTTTTTATCCTTTTCACTAGACACATTCCCAGCTGGAGCAAAATGAATTATCCTTAGCTATCAAAGTGAAAATTAAAAAGCACCAGCAAGACTTGCCTAACATATTAATGTGTTCCTCATCTCTTCCAAACCCATATTACCGTCCTGAACAAGAACAACATAATCAATCCTCCTACATTCTTTTCAGTGCTCTAACAAGTAGCTTCTTTGTTTACTTCTCATAGCTGTGATGTTGCATGCTTGCAATCTACCAGAAAGATCTTAAAATGAAACAGGGAAATGCTTTTGTCTCTTTTTCCCCGTGCTTATCTATCACAAAAAGAGCATCAAAGAAATCCTGCCAAGTCACCATATCCACGTGCCCTCAGACTGATCTGAATGGTCTGGATATCTGTTACCCAAAGCTCCATTTTCTGAGGAGGGCATTGATTCCAGTAAGCCTGTTCCCACAAGTCAAGGACAAGCCAGTGAGTTTGAGTGGCAGTTCCATGTACTCATATCTTCATCCTGATGTAGCTGTCAAAGATAGTCAAAATCGTTCCAGTCTAAATAGATTAGGCTTCTTCGATCCTGGAAAAAGACAGCTAAGAGAAGTGTAAAAATATCCATAAAATCAGGAGTGGCATGGAGAAAAAGAACAGGTACAGACTGCACATGCACTCTCTCCAAACTAGAACTAAGGGCTATCAGACAAGACCATAAAAACAGGTTCAAAACAACCTGAAGAAGGTGGTTCCTCATAAATGTGTACTGCAGCCAAAGAAATCTTTGTTCTGAATGTTGTGGATGACAGAAGTTGAGACAGTCCAAAACCTGGAAAATTTAACTGAAGAAAAATGTACAAAGACAGACACTGCCTTTGTTGTATGAAAACCCTGCACCACAAACTGCTGGAAGCAAGAATATTCGGAAAACTACCACCACGCTTGCCTGTATGCTGCTGTAATGAGACCCTGGGCTACATCCAGCATGTTTATTCTTGCATTCTTACAAGACTTTTTTGTACAAGATGAAACATTGCTGGGAGGAAAAACAAGGTTAGGAAATAATGTTACTGAATGATTTCAGCATCCTGATAAAACCTGAAGAGAAAGAAATACGACTGTTCCCAAAATTTAATTGAAAACAGTGTTTACAATGTCCTTCCCAAGGCGTAGTCATACTTGTTCCAGTAGTTACTTTGGTGTCATGCCATGTACTCCTCATTACACTTTTGAGTGAAGCTTGCTCTGAAGTGTCATTATGCCACACAATACATGCTTGTTCTTTATGTGTGTCCTCAAACAGATTTGCTGGCTTGAGCAACAGAAGACATCTCTGCTCCTTTTAACTCCTGTTTGCCCTGAGAAATGAAAAGCTTTGCCCTCTTCTGCGTGTCACCAAGACAACTGATGGCAAAATTCAGTTAAGTACCTGAGGAAAGCCTTTCAGGGGTTGTATGAGGAGTTTGTGCTCAGCTTGCAAGAGTTTTCTTGATAAAGAGAAGTCAAGGGAAAGAGGGCACTCAGAATGGCTCTCAGAGCCCTGATACCTCTTTGGGATAACAGGCTAGCACACTGCTTGTGAGGAAACACATTTCTAGTTAAAAGATCAGGCATCACTAAGAGCTTGTTTGTGCATGGAAAGTTCTTGCTAAATTAAAAGCACAGCAATCAACTGAACACACGTTCAGGCTTGCGATGGCACGTACGAACCCTGCTGAAGCTGGAGCACGCGTGCTGCTGTCGTTCCTACAACAACCAGTCTCTGCGGGATGGGTGGGAACTGCCACCTCTCCATTCCTCACCATTCAGCACCGGCAAATGACTTATCACCTCTTACATACAAAGAGTGAGCTACTCACAGGTCATTAAAAAACAAAGGGAAATAAAACACATATGACATTTGGGAACAAAATTTAAGAGAAAAATATGTCCATTTCATATAGAGGAAAGGATCAGTTATATTTGGAACTGGCTCCTGGCAAAAAGTCAGAATTCTGGCCCACTATTTCTCCATGGTATGGGATGATGGAAAAGGTGAAATAATCTGCAAGACCTCAAACCATAATATTTTTCTATTAATACAATGGGATTTGGAGAGCTTAGCCCAAATCTAAGGTGTACAAATAAAGCTTCATTTCTAGCCACAATTTTGCAATGTAAATGACACTCACAACCTTGCAAAAACTCTCTCAACTCTTCATCTGATTTATTCCTAGGAAAACACTTCAGTCATCACTGAGCTGTGATTGCCTCTTGGGTGGCAGGCAGAGCTTGTTTAACTGCCTAGTGCTTGAGTATGCAACGAGAAGGGACACAGCCAAGAGAATTATACCTGGGCAAAACAGCCCAAATCCTCAGGGGTACTTTGCCTCTAACTCTTGCTGACACCCATGGCAGTTTGGCCCTAAATAACTGCAGGGAGCTGTGACAACGCAGTTAATCCAAACAGAGTTTGGTCAGCACACGACAGTAAATGCTCTGTCCTCACCACGAGTGACGGTCTGTAATGGGAAGTGGAGACACACTCCGTTTTACCCCTCCTGCCAATGCCAGCCTCCAGACAGAGCCATCAAGATGACCATAACAGAGTTACTAGTCTCATCACTGCTTTGCTAGGTGAATTGTAATGCAGAAGGCTACCCAGTGTCCATAGCAAGTCTAAGGATTAGCATCTGCACGTCTCTATCCTCACACTCCAGATCTGAGTAATTCGCAGCAAGCTGCCAGCCCACAGATCGCTGAGCTTCTACAAGTCTGAAAAATTAAACTAACAGAACAAAGTATATAGACAGACATTATGGGAAGAAAATTATCAGGATTACTATGGTAACAACATGGAATGAATGATGACTTCAAGGCCCTGGCAACATACGCATTTTATAGGAACAGCTAATTGTCTGACTCTGCTCATAGACACCACAACATTTTCTACTAAATACCTTGGCATTTGAATTTTTCTGCCTCCAGCTACTATTAACATATTTTGCATTCATGCTTTGTATAAATCCCCAGTAACATCTCTAGTTAAAGTTCCCAAACATACATTCAATGTATATTTAATGAGACAGTGTGAGTTAAGTAAATGAGTGCTAATTAATTAAAGCATATGTATGGTGGGCTGTGAGGATTAATTAGTTAATGTTTGCAGAGAGCTTTGAAAAATGTAAAGAACTGTATAAGCATGAATGGTGCTTTGGGAGAAAGGAGGAGAGGGAGGAGATGAAGAGATACAGTACATGATTCCTAACCTTTAATGAACACCTGTTTAATATCGCACATGGTTTGTCATACAGTGTTAACTGCAACAAGAAAGCAACTATACTTTAGTTAAAATGTGTTTTATCAACTGTTACTCTTCAAGTAAATGGTCCAAATTCTTGAGCTCTGTCTCTGTTGGGACAGTCACATAACATGCTTAGCCCAAGTTATCCAGGGTTACCGGGTAAGCACCAAGAGGTGACAGCATGGGCCAAGGGGAGGAACGGAGTTTCAGGAGTCCCCAGCGCTGGCTTGCTGAGTCCCAGTGGTCTCCAGCTAGATGCAGAAGCCCAGCTTTTCTAACGTTCCCACCCATGTCAGGCAGCTCCACTCCCGGCTTCACTAGCCAGTGTCTCACAGCCAGAGCTGCTGAGCCCCCAGGGGCTGGGTGGGCAAGAACAAGACCATGCTGGTGCAGCCTGGCCAGGGCCAGTAGCCTGCATAGCTTGACACAGGCTGAGTACTCACCAGAGTCTCCCATGGGGTTTGTAGCTACCACGAAGGTACACTGCTGCCATAGCTGAGGGCTGGCACTACCTGAACATGGCCGAGATAGTGACTGCAGGGCTGGCCTGCCCTGGCAGAGGGATGTCTATGGAGGGGGGACATCTCATGGACAGACGACATCTCACAAAGCAGCCACTGTATAAAGGGCCTCAGCAGCTCTGCGCCTCTGCTCCTCCCTCCTATCCTTTCTGCAGGGGACAGGGGCACTTCTTTCTGCTCAGCTCTGGTGGAGCTTCACCAGTTCCCTTCAAACAGAAAAGTTTCATTAATTAATGCTCTAGCTTTGTTAATGGTGAGGGGGGTGAGGAATTAGAAAAAAAAAAAAAAAAAAATCAGACTAGGAGAAGCTACCTGGGTTACCAAGTTCCACTCAGACAGCAGCACAACCCAGGCACACCTATGGAGCCCAGGCCATTTCCCTCCTCCTGTGGGGAACTGCAGTTTACCATGCAGCAGTGACTCTCTCAGGCAGCTACACACCAAAAATATTCAACTTCTCATGAGATCTCACCTTGTTCCCACCTAACTCCTACATGCCTGGTCCCATTGCTCCCAGAGCAAGCCAGCTATTCCCATCACTCATGTTCTCTGTTTGCTTTGGGCAAAGAGCTGCATGGCCTGAAGAGTTCACGCAGGGGCTTGAGGGCAAAGGCCAGCAGAGGAACCATGTAACTTCCAGCCTCAGGACAGCAGTGGTGGAGGAGGTAGGACGTCTCAGATACTTTAAGACAAGGGTAGATTTAAGCTGGGATTTGTCTTCTGAACACATCACTGCATGAGAACAGCAAGGCACGTAGGCATCTAGCCCGTCTCTCATGGCTCCCATTTCCCATGGCATCCAGCAAGTCCCTGAGCTCAGCATGGGGACTGCCAGCTCCTCTCTGGCCTCAGGGTAGAAATCTCTAACACTCACATCTTGCTGCTGCAACCCACAAACACCACTTCCCTCTCCTCCCTCCTTCTCTTAATCATTTCAATTCTTCTTGGGCCCTGTCTGTGTACTTGGAGACCTGCCTGGCAGCGTGAGTGAAGAACAAGAGTGCTAAGAGCTTTTGCAACGAGAAGCCAGCTGGGTCAATGTTCACTCCATTGCTCCCTGGACTGCCTGCTGCAGCGGCTCACCCTCTGCATCCCGGAAAACCACCATCCACACAGCCCCATCGCCGAGAGCACTGCTCTGTGGGCAGCATCTCAGGGGGGTGCTGGACTCTTGGGCCACACACCACCAAAGCTATCCCATGTGCTTTCACTAGCCCTTCTCAATACTCAAGGCATAACTAGGGAATATTTGTGGGCAGACAGCCAGGAAGATTTCAGTGCATTTTTTTTTACTTTTGCCAGGGTATTCCATTTTATACAGAGCTGGAGAGAAGGGGCAGAACAAAATAAGCCACCCAGGGAAGACTTCTTTTGACAATATAATTGATATAGGTTGCATATTAGCAGAGCTTTCCAGGACAACACACTGGTAAACCTTATGCTCCTGCGAAACAACCCTAGAAATAAATTTGGCTATCTGCAAAGGTAGAGTAAGACAGCCTGCCTGATGTCAGGGTGAGCCTTACAACCAAAAAGGGATAAAGGATGCGCTCCCACCTTCACCCCCTGAAGCCAATAATAAAATAGGCTGAAGCAAGTGAGCCTACATGTGACAGGCTATGCTGTGTCCTCAGCAGGGCCAAGGACTGAGTGTGCTGGAGGCCAAAGTTCTTCCTGCCTCCAAGAGAGGCACTGAATAAGGGGAAGGAAAAAAGCACAGCGTCTGTGAGGGCTCTCACCATGGTGGGTGCTGCTGGGGTTTGGGTGGCACTCCTGGTGCCATGGGAGGTTTAGGGACATTCTAGTTTGACCAACAAGGGGTAGTATCTGGAGCCTGCCCTACATCCTTAGGACACAATACCAACTCCTAGGATGTTCCTATCCACCCTCATTACCTTCTGGTGAGAAATATCACCAAGAAGTAACAATGTGCCTACGCAGAACGACACGTGAAGGAATAGTCAGTAGGCAGGAGTCAGAGTGGAGAAGTGCTGGAATTGTACTCGTGAAAATAGGGCTGCCCTTGTCCCCAGGGCTGGATGAGAGGACCATAGAATCACCTGAGCCACAGAAGTCTCCCAGGTCCCCTTCAAAGAGCTCCTAAAATTGCAGTTCAACATCACAACTGGGCCAGGGAGGTTGGGGGTGGGTGGTGGGGGTGGGTGGGTGGGTGGAGGAAGGGAGCAGGGAAAGGAACACCACATCAGTGAAACATTTAGGGCTATATTCAGGGAGCAGGGAGCTTTTGTGGGGGTTCCCTAGAGCCTGGTGGGTGGAGGACAGCCATGCTGGTGTCCCCAGTGTCCTCATACACTGGCTGTGCTGGGTGTTGTGCGCCGCCAGTGTTGCAGTGCCACCAGACAGCCCAGCATCCTGCCAGCCCCTGCTAACCCTCCCTCTCCTGCCTGACACTCAGCCAGCCTGTGTCAGTCCCCAGCAGAGAGTGACTGAAAACCCATCTGATAGCCTGTGCTCTGAGGCACCAGAGGAGTCATCACCCACTCCATTTTCAGCCAGTTTCCCAACAGAGACAAAGGATTATCAGTGCCAGTGCCAGGTATGCGCAGGTTTCCATGGCTGCTAGGATGGAGATATCTGTTTCAGCAGCCAGTGGCTTCAATCTGCACGTGTTCCCC
Source organism: Falco cherrug (assembly GCF_023634085.1). Taxonomy (NCBI): domain Eukaryota; kingdom Metazoa; phylum Chordata; class Aves; order Falconiformes; family Falconidae; genus Falco; species Falco cherrug. The sequence goes on from NC_073707.1 coordinate 20,533,274, forward strand.
GAAGGGTGAGCTCCATGACCAGCACCCAAAATCCTGAACCCAAGACAGTCACGTACCTATTTATCCCTGAAGTCAGCAGGAAACTCCAGCTCTAACCCCCACAAGAGGGGATGGTCTGTTTAAACAGGCTCTGTGCTGCTGGAATCTAGAAGTCCGGTATCAAAGCAACACATCCCTGAAAGTATTTGGTTAGTTACAAACTCCAATTTGTTGTAGCCCTGTGGTTGAAGACTGCTTGCACTTAAATCCCATTTCCATAGCTGCTACCTGGCTGCTGCAGAGAAAGGCAGCTTATTGCAGTCCTCTTAGGGAGAGATCCTGGCTGCTGCCCCAGGTTAGGGGAAGCTTCTGCAGTTTGTCTGGATACTGCTAAAGTACTGCTAGATCAGAAGATGACTTTTGTCTTTCTGCAGCAGTGCCAAGAAGAGGAAAGCCCTTGTGTGGCAGGGGCAGAGAAAGCAGAAAGCTCAATAGCCAGGTGCAAGGGTGCATGGGGAACAAACCACCCCAGGACAGCTTAGTTTCCAGAAGTGCCTGCCACTGGGCTTCATTATCCCTCCAAAGGGGACAGTGACCTGCTTGCACAATATTTCTGTTGTCCAGTCAGCCACACTGCTAGCTTGCAGGGCTATCTGGGCAGCATTCCCTGAGAAAAAAACTCAGCTGCTCACAAGCCTCCAAGCAGCTGCTGCTGCTAAGATGCCGGTGTGCTGCTCGGAGGAGAAGAACCTCTCCTTTCAGGAAAACAGTCTTCAATTGTACACTGCACTTAGCAAGGTCTTGTTGGTGAGGAATGCATGATGATTTATTTAACAGTGCCTTTCTCCTGGAAAGATACGCACCATTCCCTTAGGAGACCTACAAAAATCACATTAACACTAACATGTTCTTTGATGATTAGAGACTTTCCCTGGCAACACTATCAGTGCAGGCTGGCGAAGTATATTGCCATAATTGGAGATAGACTTTTCTCCATTTCACATGACAAAGTAATCCAGGCAAAGGGCTCCATATGATGCCATGGTATCAATTAAAACCATCTCCTTTGAGATGATGGAAGTAGCACGTTTTCAGGAATTTTCCCATACTGGCAGTTGTGTGCTCATGTGGTTCTGTTTAACACAGAGCAAGAACTGGATCCCCCATCTGTTGCTCAGTGGCTTATGAAACATTTAGCTGAGTGTTTTGTATTAATGGTGGTCGCTATGAACAAAACAGTTTGTAGATTAGGAATTTATCCCCCCTTCTATGCTTAATAGGCAACTCTTGTTAATCTCCTCTGTGCAACTTTCCATCCTAAATTCTCAAACCACTTTTCCTTCCTATCTAGACCTCACTGCCAGGCCATAATCTACCATAAACAACTGCCTCAGCTCCTAACCAGGGAAAAGTGGAGACATGGCAGGACACCAGCTGGTTCAACTATTGCAAGAAATCACAACTATGAGGGTTACTGAGGGAGACCACAGCAACTATTAGAGTAGCTGTTGCATCAAACATCAAACTTCTCTATTCTTCAGTAAGTAAGTGCAGTCAAGACCTCTAACATTTGCTAGAAGTATTGATTAAGTTTGCAAGTACCAGCAGCCTCTTGGGAAAGCCAACCTGGCCATGCTTGCCTGTGTAACTAAGTCTCAAGAAACACTTCCCTGGGAAAAGATAAGAGGCTTTAGGAATTGATACATGCCAAGACCTGTCCCATATTCCCAGTCTGGATCTTTTTTTCCCCCTAAGAAAATTCAAGCAGCTTCTAGCCTCAAAGACAACTCTTGAAGCAATCACCAATGAAAAGGCAAAGCCTTGATCTCTCCCCAGAAGTTAGACTTGAAGTCTAATAAATGGACCTGAAGAAACACAAAGCATAAATTAATTCTGTTAAAAGTACAGAATTAAAGTTATGTTAATAGAAGTCATTTGGCCATCTGAGCAGTCTCCTAGCAATTGCATAAATTACTGACTGAACAAGGAGTTTCAACCGGAACATCATTTCATGAACAGACCCTGACTGATTTCCAGGCAAGCAATAACAAGCACTCTGAAGGGAGCTGCTCTATCCTCAGATGAATGGAATTAATAAGTCACAGAAAGCTGTTTAATAAACAAATTTCCCCTTTTTCTCTTGTGAACTGTACAGGAACAGAGTATATGAACACAGAAGCCTTTGCTATTTCTGTGTATTTTCTATTTGCTCATCAAGCCCTTGCGCCTCCCTGTAAGCCCATCACTTCGGAGCCCTAAGCTGCTTTGATCTGCAGCACAGACCCCATGGCCCTGCTGCCATTTCCTCAGAGGGCTTGTTGTCACCTCTATAAATCCATATGCTCCACTCAAAGGCAGTTAGTTTTTCCACTGGTCTCTGCCTCCAGAGGCAGAGTTTTGGTTCAAATCTCTTCTTTCCCTCTAAGATTCAGACATTTGTAGCTCGTAAATTGCTGCTTAGCAGATAGAGATGTTTCAAGTTTATCTTCCCACACAAGTAACAGCAAATTGTAGCTTGAGCCTTGTGTGCGGTTTTGCTCAAGTGCCCTGAGACTGGGAAGCTGCTCAGGGAAGCTGTTTTGCTGGAGATGCACACTTCCCCAGTCACCATTTTCCCAACAGAAAGCTCTCCTCCCTCTGAAGTGGCTCTGGGAAAGGCAATGAATGCACTGTAGGAAGAAGCTTTATAAAAAGTCCGAAGTGAATACCCATGCAATGAGCTAAAACTGCTTGTTTGAGACATATGTTTGAAACCATAGCAGAACCTTTCATTGTGTAGGAAAAAGGGTCATTCAACTTATTTTAATTGTACCTGATTTATATATGGCTCTGTACATTCCGAGGGAACAGCAACAGTCCTGCTGAATCACTATGAGAAAAAGCCTGTATCTAGGCAGATCTGGGTTTGCAGAAGCAAGGTATGAAATTCTATAGGACTGGAAGGATTGGAAAGAAAAGTTAACTGTGCACACGCACAGCATTTAACACAGGAGAGGTGCATCATCTAGCTACTGTTGCAGTGAGGTTTAGCACCAGGAGCAGAAATGACTATGGAAACTTATTTTCCTGAGGCATTTTCATGTGCAACTGTGGCTATAATCACATCCAGTTTACCTATACTGTGCCCAAAGCAATGTCAGCCCCAACCATCTCTCCACAGCGTAAGACACAGAAATATATCACAGTCTGGCTCCAGCAAAGGCTAATCCAGATTTTCATTGCACATAAACAAAAGACTTGTGGCAAATACTATCTTTAGGACCGTGTCAGACTGGAAGGAGCATCTCAGTCCCATGGGAATCGTCAGCCTGTGCCTGAGTGTGACCAGTCTCAGAGGACAGCCTGGCAGCCCTGCACAGCTGTGGGAACACCCTGAACCCCCTTTACCACCCGCCCCACACAGAGCTGGGGGTTGTGGTGTTGGCAGCACACGGCAGCTCCCCAGTGTAAGATGGTGAAGATTTTGGTCTGATATTTGCTAAGTCTCATCTTCCCCTGCATGGAGACGCTGCAACAGTCTGGTTCCTTGGCCCCTTTCTGCCAGGGGATGTTGCCTAAGGAGGCAGCAGGGAGGGCTGTGGGCTGGCCAGGACCCCTTGTCCCACCTTTATACCCGCAGCACCCATAGGTGCAGAGCCTCATCAGCTCCCATTGGAAGCTGGTTACCCGAATCCTCCTGGCTTTCCAATTCGTTTGAAAATGTGAAGCCCATTAAAAGAAACAAGCGGAGAAGGGGAATTGACATGCTGCTTCAGCAAGCCTCATCCCTCAGGAGCCAGCCCATCGCCGCTGCTGCTCCCACCCAGCTCCCGGTCCAGCTTGACCGCCGATCACCCACCGCTCTGCACAACCCACAGAGACATCAAGCGGCCAAACAGTCCAATTGCACACGCACACACACGCACACACACACACACACACACGCCCCGCAGGTTTTGCTGAGGAAGGCTCGAGAGGACGGTGGGGCATCCCCCCTTCAGCAAAGCTGGGCCATTCACAGCCCAGCAAGAAGCTTTCTTTCCTTGCCTTTACTGAATATGTTATTTTATTCTTCCTCTCCCTCTTTGGATTATAAGCCTAGCAAAAGCAAGGCAAAAAATACAAACAGAAAAGAAACTAGATGATCCCTGAAGACGGGATGGTTTGTACATACACCCCCCCCACACACACACTTCACACAGATGCTGCCCCTGCAGAGGGGTGTGTGGCAAAGTCCCTGGACACCACAGTCTGTAACAGGAGGCCCAGGCACTGGAACCCATGTTCAGGCAAGAGAGACCCCAAAGTAAATAAACAGGTTGTGCAACTTACTTCCTTGATTTTGCCCTTTCTCTCCTTCACCCCGTATAAAGTAAATCAGCACTGGGTTTGGGTTTTTTTTTTTTCCCCTCTGAATCCCTGATGTAAGGTTATCAGCAATACAAAGAAGAATGGAAGACAGCCTAGAAAAGCTGGAAATCATTTGCTATTGTCAGTACCATGGGGAGAAGCCTTTCTTTCAGAGAGCTGAAAAAAATATTTCAAAGCTAATCCTAGCCCAAAGCTCCCATCAGCTGCTCCTTCTTCCCACACCTTCCCCTCTGATAATGAGGGACTGTGGCTGAGGAGCTCGGCAGTGAGCCCAGGAGCCCCAGAGATGCTGGTAGATACCATTCCCAGCTGATAATGCTGTCAGAAACCTGGCAGTACCTTATGGGAATCAACGTACTAAATCTTGTATTAAATAAATTGATTCAGAGGGGGTTCCTTTCACACCAGAAGCTAAGAAGGTGAGAAATTACGGGACAAGTGTTGCATGCAGGTGTAAGAGGTGAAGGACAGTTACAGCTTTTGCAAGCCAGGCTTACAGGTTTCCTGGGATTCAACTATTAAACACCACAGCAAGGAGCAGTCCCAAACCTCACTGCTCCCTGCAGTGCTATTCCAGAAGAGACCTTTGATTTTCTACTCCCAAGCACTTCCCTTCACAGTCTGCATAACAGCTGAGAGCCAGAGGTCAACAGGTAGGTGTGAAGACAAGACTCTGTGCCTCGAGGTCTGCAGGTTCCCCAGGTATCATCTTAGATGTGATCAGCTCCTCCTGCTTGGAGCAAATAACATTTCAAGTTTTCCATTTCCTAGAAGGACCAAGAAGGAAGGGTCTTGGGACAGAGACTATGGACACCTGAATGGAGAGGCCAGGCTGAAGCATGAAGAAATCTTGCCCCAAACACAGAGGACAGGCTGGGCACCAGGAAACACCAAGCACATGGCTAATTCAGTCACTCTGTATAAGTTTGTCACTACAAAAAGAAAGCACATGTGATGGGATACAGACAGTTGTTACAGAAAACCTATATTAAACCTGCCAAGCGACCAGTGTTTCACATTGAGGTTCAGGCACCCACTTGACCAGCAGCTCTTGCACTCCTGAACCATTGAATTGAGTCAAATTTTGTTCTGACACCCAGCTTCTCCTCTTTTCCTAGCATCCCACTGACACCCGTGGAGGTTCAATACTCCACTCCAATTCAGCATGCTCCACACAGCACCAAGGGAGATCAGCTGCCTGGTCCCTGGGGAGAATCAAACACAAGTTGTTCCCTGAGCAGCAGAACATGCAAAGCCCATTATCTTCAATATCCACCAGTGTGGATTGTCTAGTTGCTAATTAGTTGAACACCTGCTGCAATACCTAGGAAGCCTCTGGCTAATTTCACAAAAACTCACCTGTAGGTTCAAAGGTTAGAGGAGCACTGACAGAGTTTCAGCTCATACCACAGGAATCCAGGCATGGAAAAAGGTATATCCCAAAAGAATTTCCAACCAGAAGAAGTTCCCCAGCTGAAACCAACACCTCCTCAGCAGCTAGGCAATAACTGTGTGTTAGAGAGAGCAAAGCTTGTTTTACTAAACTTCCAAAGTCCTCTCTGGGGAGAGCTGAGCTCCCCAGGGCTCTGAGCAGTGCCCCTTCGTACACATTTGAAAAAAATAACATCAAGATAAACTCCTTCAGCTAGCTTTGTCTTTACACTGCAGGTTTGAAAGCTGTGCAGACTATACAGCGCTGACATGGCTGCAGTTAGGGATGCATGAGGGAAATCCACTTTTTAAATCCAAAGTTTCTTTGCGGTTGCCCTCAGTCCAGCACAGCAACCAGGAGTGCAGCTAGGATAGACATCACCCACGGCTGTTCCCTTTCTGACAGCAGCACCTCTCCCAAAATGCCCTCCTCATACCAGTTTTGAGTCAGGATAAAATGCATGTAGCTGCTCTAGCTCTGTGAATATCAAAGAGACAGCTTTATTAAACCCAAAGGACAATTGTCCTCTCTGTATTTCAGGTTGGTCTAAAACTGTGCTACAGGGGACAATTAATCTTCAAAATCAATTTTTTGTCAGGAGGCTAAATTTCTGTTGTCTCGGGAATGGTGGTGCTGGGCTGGTAATTACTGTCTGATGAGGCAGCCTCTGAATTCACTGCCCAAGAGAACACTTTTTATTAATAATTTTTGTCACAAACTCCAGGTCCTTTTTTGACTTTGAAAAAACATGTTGCTTTATTTACTGTGTTAAAAACCTCAAGCTGTCAGGAGCCAGATGATTTGCTTCGGGTTTTCATTGCATTGTGAGACAGGGAGTAGCTACTCCCTTTTCCCCAGGAAGGCAAAGCAAAAACCCCAGCTTGAGCTAGAAGAAACACAATAAAAATGCTAATTTGCTTTCCTTTGCATTTGTGTCCTATGCTTCACTCCACAATAATCCTGACTCCCCTACATCTTCCTCCAATTATTTCCCATACAGTTGCTTGTTGTCTTGCTGTTGCATACACCCAATCCATTTGGCTCCCAGGCTCGCTGCTCGCCATCACTCAGAAAGACTCAGTGCCCAGAAGAGCCTTGGAAGCTCTTCCACCACCGACTCTATCCACCTACTCAAGGTGAGGCTGCCCCAGGACTATGCACCCTGCAAAAGCCAAGCTTGGCTCCCTACAGCCAGGGTATTTCAGGATTTAATGCAATGACGCTGTCAATTGCCTAAATCACTGCAGAAGCAGGACAGGTCCGTGGTTCCCCTCTTTCTGAGGGACCCCCAGGGCTCCCCCTTGCACCGTTCACATGGTCTGGGGAGCTCAGCTCATCACAGAGCAGCAGAGCTGGAGCACCAGGGCCTGGAGAACACCTTTTACCAGACTAAACCTGTGTAGCCAGCACACTCTCCCGGCACAGTGGAGACGTGGCTTTGTCTCAGTGGGCAGATGGAATAAACCCCAGGGGTTTAACTTGCTAACCACCTATGGTTTGGATGCAGAAAACTAATATGCTAGTGCAGTGGATGCTGCCTGGAGATGTCTTAAGTCTCCACAAGCCATGAAAGCAGATGTCAGCCTGCGCCAGGCACACCCCCCAACACTGCATTTGCTGGTGAAGAGTCCAAAGTGTGCCAATATACTGGTCTTCTAAATGATCCTTCCAAAATACCAGGTTTCCCCAGGAGAGGTACGGTGCTGGCAAGGCATTTCCTATCCCTTGCTGGGCACCAGCACCTCCCACTGCAGAGCTCAAGTCCTTTGTTGGCACCCTCAGCCCTGCCAATACTGCACTGGGAGTTGGCATTGAAGTAGGAGATGGACCCAGCTCTCCTGACTCCCAGTCCTGCCCTTGCTGCCGCAGCTGTCCCTCACAGTGCAGGAATCCCCAGTGTTTCAGGGAACCGGGCTTTTACAGGAGCTCCTTTTTAGTAATGAAGAGATTCGACTGAACTGAATCGCCTTTAAGTCCCTCCATGCTCTTTTTTTTTCCAGCTCACCCAGCTCATTAGATTTTAAAGATAATCCAATAAGCTTCAATTAATAAAATTAACTTTGCAAGGATTAGATTTCCCCAGTGCATGAGACAGTAAGATTAAGGGCCAGGCCAAAATGAAAACAGAGCTGACATTTCTGGCATAAAAAGGCATTTCTGTTAAATCCTGGACATCTTCCTTCATGCAAATGAAAGTTCAAAGATTTCCTGCTCTGCAAGTGTTCCAAGCAATGCAGACATACCAGGTCCCGGTCTGCCGCTGCAGGCTTTGCTGTTCCCAGATTCACTCACCCTGTCCAGTCTACACAGGCTGGGGCTTCTCCACCATGGAAGCACAGAGTGATTTTTGTGAATGAAACAAACAGAAGGAAGACTCCAGAAGAGAAAGGAATATGCACCACATGATTGGAAGCAAGGACAGCAGTGTCTAAAAGATCTGTCGCAGCATTTCCCTTTGCACTCTGTAACATTTGTATTAAGATTTGCATTAGCTGGTCACAGCTGGAAGAATTAATTCTCAGTTACAGAAGGCCAAATTAAGCTTGCTAAAAGCCCTGAAAACAAAGTTTCCTGAAAAAAAGAAGTCTGGTAAAAGCTCTCTGCTGTCTAAAACGTCTGTTGAGTGATCAGCGCCAAATTCAGCTCTTTCAGTCCTAACCACAGAGCCATTCTCTTCCCACAGGCCGGTATGCTAGCAAGACAGCTGATGTGTACGTAGCTAAAGGCAAAACACATCACAAGGACCCCCTGAGCTACAGGTGTAGTTTCTGAACAGGTTTCCTCCCTAGCACTGAAATGGGAGTGATCTGTTTGGTGACCTCAGTTACATTCTCAAGCACAAAATGTACTTTGACACCTAAATTCATATATCATGAAAACACCACGTATGTCAAGAGGGAAGAAAAAAAAAAAAAAAAAAAAAGATACTCTGTTACAAGGGAAAGCCATTAACCAGCAAGCTGGGGCTGCTTTAAGACACAGTTCAGCCCATGAAAAATTAAAGGCAACAAAGACCTCAAATGCATCATGTATCAGGAGAACCATTAAGTAATCAGTCAGCATTCAGTTTTATAGGGCATTTTAGGCATAACTCAATCTCCATTCATTTTAGATCATTTCCTTAATGAAGTAATGCACTGGACATAAATATTTCAATACAACTCTCTAATGCCCTTTAAGTAGCGAGCAGCCTTCAGTAATACAGAACCCAATTAAGCTGTGAAGGATAAATACTGCAAAAAAGGAAGAAGGACCTGATATAAAAATAGTGATGTGCTTAAGTCCATGGGATTCAGGCAAATAGATACAGCTCTGCTTCTGAAGCCATGAAAAAACTAAGAGCTCAGAACAGCAGAAAAAGCTGGTATTAGTAAAATGCTATTCCTATAGCTAGACTGCCTCTCCCTTGCATGTGCCCCTCAACCAGTCTGGGGTAAGGACTGGTGGTTTGGTTGTTTTTTTTTTCAGGTTTGTACAGCACCAGCGTAGTGGGATGTGGGTATCTCCTGCAATGGAAGTTCCTAACGCTCTGCGCAGCAGCGGTACTTTTCCTGCCTTCATGCACAGCAAAAAAGGGAATGGTTTAGCAGGAAGAAGGTTTCATTAAGTGCTTTTTCCCGTTTTTCACTGCACTGAGTGGTAGTTCTGCTACGGAACTCCTTTCTTCCACAGGTTATGGTGGGTCAACATGAGATTTAAAATAGTTACTGGCAGTTTACTACAGCAGCTTGGCTGCAGGGTCTAGGGTCTAGGGCAATACCACATGTGTCCAGACCCTCCAGCACTGCAGAAGCCACCCGCACCAGCTTTGGAAGACAGGCTGCAAGGCCAAGATTTCAGGTAGGATGCTTAACACACAGGTATCCAGTATAGCTTCCCAGAAGTGCTACATGTCAAAAAGTCCCTGCAAGCTTCTTTGCAAAGCAGCCACAGTTTTCACTGGGGTTGTGCTCACACCACAGTAAAGAACAGATTCTTCAAAACACAAAGCACTGCAAACCAAAGAAAACCGTTTACTCTTTTGAACCACAGGCTGAAATGTTTCACACCAATAGCTAAAAGAAATGTTGGGGGGAAAGTAAGCTAAAGAACTGATTTTAGCATGTAAAAGTCAATTTTTCATCCTCTAAGGACAAAAAACAGTAAACCAAAATAGTCACAATGAAAGCTGAGAAAAATTTAAATCCATCAGAAGGGAAGAAGAATCTTTCCAAGTGTGAAAGGGCCTGTTCCCAGGAGAGTAAGCTGGGAAAGGTGGGCTAGAAAAGGGAGGAGCCGCGTGCTTCAGGGCATTAAGAGTTTAGAAGAGAAGGTGATGGGGACTTTGGCTCCTGGCTGGAGCTGTGGGTTGGTGGTTCTTTTACTTGCCAAGAAGTAGAACTCCCTGTTCTTTGTGGAGTTTGGGGTTTTTTTTTAGTGCTTTAAAACTTCTCTAGGTTTTGGGGTTTGGTTTTTTTGGTGTTTTTTTTTTGTTGTTTTTTTTTTTTTTAATGTAAGAATCTTGTAGCTGGTGTGTTGTATTGCTAACAAATAGCATTCCTGTAGCTGCTACCCAGAGTTTGAGGTGAAGCAGTTAAGCAGCACTAGTCGCAGCTCATCAACCAAGCTTGCCCTGGGGCTGAGGTAAGAGTCCAGGAAAAAATACCGACCCTAATTGTATCTGGCTTGCACTGTGTACCAGCAAAGGGGCTAAATTAGTAGAATTAAAATAGTAGATATAATATTGTTTTCTAAATTTTTGAGTGCTTGGCTTTGCCACATAACTGACATTATTTAAATCCTTCTCTTTTTTTTTTTTTGGCATGCAATTTTTGTACTGAAATGAATACAAGATGTGCAATACTGTCAATAAGAAAATTACCCAAATATTATACTGCAAGTAAGCAATAGCATAGGTGCCAATGGTTATTATCAACCAAGCTGCCAAATTATATTTTAAAAAAAATAAAGGCCTCCAAAGACTGCTGGCCAACCTAGAGGAGGAATCCTGTCTGCTGTCAGTTCCCATCCGCAGTGTGCTGAAAGGACGAAAGTTACAGCTCTCAAATGTGAGGTCTGTCCATAACCGACGTGATACAGCTATGTTGGGGATAACTGACCCCAGCTTAGTTGTGTTGGTTCACACGCCAGCATGGTGATGTTCAGCCCTTGGGAATAACTGACCCCAGCTAGTTGTGCTTGCCAAGCCAGCATGGTGATGCCCAATCCATCAGGTGTTTTCACTTCTGGAGGGCTCCGAACGGCCTCACCCAGTACAGCCCGCTGACGCTTTTTCACCCTGAAGGCTTCGCAGGACTGATGCACCATCGACCCATCCGCCCGGGATGCTGCTGCTGTGAGAGGGGAGCCTGCCGCCCGGCTGCTCTCTGCTGGGGGGCAGCACCCCCAAGCCCACCGCCCGTGGCGCGGCCACGCGTGCCTGCCCGAGACCGCTGCGCTGCCCTGGTCCCTCCTGCGGAGCGGCCGCTAGAGGGCGCCGCGGGATAACGCCTCTGCCCCGCAGCATCCCTGAGCTCGAGCTGTCACCGGGGCAAACCCGCGCACTCCCGCGGAAAATAACGCACTTTTCCACCTTCGCTTATCTCACGCAAGATTCTTATAATTTCTTGATTAATCCAAGTTTATCGTCAAGCCTTTGTTTTTAATGTGCTCTCCATTTCTCAAGGGAGAGCTGCGTTGGGAGGTCAAGGGGTATGCAAACCAACAAGTATCTCTCCCATCCCTAGTTAAGGGGGTTGGGGGAAGATTTCTCACCAGACGGGACTGGATCGCACACCACAGAACCAAAACCGAATTAAATTCACTCATGGGCAGAATGTGAAGAAAGTTGGTAACACCCAGTAAGTGTGGGGTAGAAGTTATCAAAACATAGAAGTTACCAAAACGCTTCCAAGGGAGCTGGGGGCCCTTTTTCACAGTGCAGAAGTATCAATGTTAGTTTTTATCTGAAAATAAGAGCAGTTTAGCACAACACAATATTTGAACATATTTGCCTTGCCGACAGGCTGTGTTGCACTGCTCCAGCCCTGAGCCATGCTCACGCAGCTGAACCGCTTTGGTGACCGATTCAAAATCTGCACAGTGATGCTTTGCACACATTAACGTCACGGTGATCAGCACTAACTTCAGTTGTTGTGCCATGTCATACCCGGGGAATAAGATTTAAGGACAAACCCCCCCTCCCCCCGATGCTTCCCTTCTTGCTTAGGTTCATATTGCCTTCATAAACATCCCAGTATCATAGGATTATCTGGTTTTAAATTACTTCATGTTTTCTTTCTGCAAGAGCTTCCGATCCTTTGATTTTTAGGTTTACTAGCTCATTGTGAGCATTTTCTGTTCAAAACTCAGGTGGGTTGGACTGGGTCACAGGGTCCAGTAACCCAGATGGTGAAATCTGCCTGTGTTCCTGAGGAGTTTATCTCATTCTCTCCCAAGTAACACACACTTTATTCGCACATCTGCAATTCAGTAAATTGGAAGAACATTTAAAGAAGACAAAGTTTTCAGCTGAGCAGAAAGTGACTTCCAAATTACAGTGACTGGTGCTGGGGTCTTGTCAGGCAGCATATCCTGATTTCAAACATATTTCTCCTAAGAGCAGCTACCAGTGTCTGTCCACAGAGAAGAAAAGCCACCCCTCCTTGGCTTACCTGCTTCTGACAGGAACCACTGCTGTCAGCCAGAATCCATGAGGACACAGGTCTCTTCAGAGCTAAAAGTGCAGACGACCAAGAACAGCAGCACTAGGAGGGATCAGCTTTAGTCAGCTGTTTCAGCATCCTTAGGGATGAGGCAAGCTGGCATTAACTTGAACCCTTGCACAGCTGAATTAACCCCTGGCATTAGGAAAGCTGGCTTCAGTTCCAGCAAGCACCAGGAGGACCCAGTCTTCCACTGATACTGGGACATTACAGTTCTCCCTGACAGAGACCTACACCATCCCCATTGCCTGTACTGCTGCTGATGGTCCCTCTTATCCCATGGAGTTGTTAACAGGACACAGCTGCTGTCAGATCTGCAGTTGTGGTCATACTTTGAGCAGCTGTGGTCCTCTCTGCCTCAGGTGCTGCAGTGAGGCATCCCCTTCTCCTGTGGGATAATCCACACTGACTCTCTCCGGCTCCTTGTGGCAACAGGGACAATCCTGTCTCTGCACAGGACTTGTTTCCTATAGCCGAGGACTTTTCCAGTAGGATGAGCTGGCTGGGTCTGCTAGCAGACTAGAAAATTCACTGAGAAACCCTTGTTCTTGATGCCGCCCTTTGCCTTTGGAGAGGAGACTGCAAGCTATCCCTTCCTCCAGACCTGCCTGCGCACTTCACGGTAGGGATGTTCCTGGACATCAACACGCACCCTCAGGCTGGCCTTCAGTGGCTCATCAGTTGTGAGTAACTAACTAGTAAACAAAACCACACAAGTGAAATCCTCAAGTGGGGTTTGTGTCCCTTAACAGACTCGGGACAGTGCGCAGTGTGGCGCCTGGCAGCCAGTGCCAGTGGTGGGAACAAGCCTTGTGTAGCTGGGCATCCCATCCTCTCCCCAAACACCACCTTCTCCTGGTAAATCTCCAACTGTTGTACCAGTAATTGTTAAAACTACAAATCAGCTCTTTTACAGGCTGACTGGGACAAAGCTCATGCTCCCCAAGTACCCTCTGGTGACACGCACGTGCATGACCGTGTCATCACCCTCTGGACACTGCCTGTACCTGAGGAGGATGAAGAGGGGGAGGTAGGCGGTACTGTGGAGCACATTTTGGGTGTGAGCCCATCCCAGCTCCATGCTCAGCCGGGGGGAGGGGATGCTGACGTGCTTCTGCAACACTCACCCGGGCATAAACCCAATCAGTGAGACACAGATATTCCTCTGGCTCATAATTTGGCACTGCATATTGTTTTAATAAAAATGAGACACCATCCAAACGTAAAATAGCCAGGAAAAAAACCTGTCCTGTGACATGGCATTATGCTGTTTATACATAAATAGAAATCATGTGGTCTGGGGGCCCCAGCACCAGCTAGGGGCTAGCTGTGCCTGTGCTTGAAGCGAGTCAGGTGGATTGAGGATGTCTGTTTGGGGGAAAAGGGCACGACAGGGGAGCTATTACTAAGGCAAAAGCAGTGCCAGTGGAAAGGAGACTGTGAAAACTGAGGTGTCCGTGCTCAGAGCTGCTCCTCAGCATCAACAGTGTGAAACAGGAGGCGGCTTTGGCACAGCCGCTTGGGCACTTGTCTTGGGCGCTCTGGGGTCAGAGCAGCACAGACATTCCACGAATGCCCAGCTGCCAGACTCCAGTTCTGTACCTGTTTTAAACTTGGTCTCATTTACTACGTCTCTGTTTTGCCATTAACTGTGTCAGGAATTCTGGCCAGGGTGAAGCAGGATAAAGCTGACAGACTCTGGGCGCTGTTCAAGATCACTGCCTCTGAAAGAACAAATCATGGTGACGGACGTGCTTATCTCTGACCCGAGACAACTGATCAGTGCCAGGAGCTGTCACGTGTTTGCTAGCAGGATGGTGCAAAGAACTGGGATATAAGGGCTGGTTTTGCTCGGCCTTTAGATTGAGAAGGAATAATTTCAGGTATAAACTGGGGTTTCACGTGGCAGAGGGGATGTTCTCCACCTCCAGGCATGCTGCAGCCCACCAGGTCTCTGGGAAATGAACTGGGAATGGTACATATGTAGCATGTGTACTACACCAAGTTGTATATCGGATACCCCAGTTTAGGCTTTGGGCTGCTCTGCAGCCATAGTTTGCCTCGTGAGCAAGAGCATCAGTTCCAGCTAAGAGTCACTCACCAGCATCTGTTACCAATGCAAAGCACGAGCCAGCACAGAGCAGCTCGGTTTAGCCCTGGCTGTCCACCTGGGTGTGAAACGCCATTTACCTGCTGTGTGTAAGCACTCCCAGCCCTGCAGTTCCCTGTCAGCAGGGCTCAGCCTTCCCAAGCCATAAGCACCACTCACTGAAGTCTTTTTGGGCAAGAGCCCCAGTTACACAGCATGGACCCGAGTGGAAGACGAGCATCTGATGGGCACAGACGGCAGCTGCCCCCTGCAGCTCCTACCAGTGCAGGATGGAGCAGCCAAGGGGGCAGTTAGGCCTCTGGGTACCCAGCAATGGTGACTTTAAGCAGCCTCCACTGGCTTACCTTCTTCTCTCACAGGTGGAATATACCTGGGGAACCTCAATCCATCACCAATGGCACAATGGACACCCACCCATATCCATACTTTAAGAGCTGCATGTGACTTGGAAACCCAGACGTCAGCAATTCCTCTGATACAGCAAAAAACCAAGCAAAACAGTCCCCAGGGGCTCTCCAGTGTTCGTTTTGTGGTTCCCACACACAGTCCTCTGTGTGCACATCCCTGCAGCAGGTGAAGGATGCTAGTGAGGGCTCCAGCTGGCCCCCCCTCACCACAGCCTAATGCTGCAAGTGCCAAGGCTGGCATGAAAAAAGCCTTTCAAAGAAAACAGACTGACCCAGCCACGTCAAACAAGAGGCTGCAATAATTTGTAAGTTAGCAGAGCCCTCGGCACTTCCAAGTGCCCTGTTTTTACAGCCAGGCTCTTCCACTGCTAGCTATGTCCCAATGTTTTTAATTTTCCGTTTTGCTGATCCCTACCTCCGCTCACTGCTAATACCTAAGGGACTCTGAGATGGAGGTGGTAGGAGATATATACAATGTGAAGGCATCTGAAAGCACTAGGGTAGTGTTGTGACAAAGGCCAAAACTGAGCTCAGGTGGAGTTAGGAGCACTTGCTCCTGCACAGACACAAGCCCCTGGGCAAGGAAAGCCCTCGGCCCATGGAGGGTCAGCCTGGTGCGTCCTGTGGTGGGGTGTGAAAGGGCGCTCTGCTCCCCTGTGCCATAGTTACACCTGGCAAGCAGAGAGAAATGAGTAAATAAACACATAAGAAAGGTTTAGCTTGGACTCAAGATCCAGAGTTTACATTTAGAAACTGCCCCTTTATTTTACCATGTTCAGTTATAAACTGAATTCACGGCATGGAAACGGCTTCGTGTCCACTCATGTTTGAGCTGCATGTGGCTGCATCCTCAGCTGATGCCTCTGAAGACATCAGTCAGCCACAGGGTATTTGCCGTGTTTCCTTCTTGCCTTCTGTCCCACCACTGTAGGTGTGAGTTGTTCTTGGGAAGCTTCAAGCAGGCTTTTTTAAAAACTAAAAAGCTATGTTCACAAAAAAGAGAAAAAAGTATCCTACCCTTGCAAATAATTACATTGCTTTATTTTTTCAGTATCACAGTCTCAGGAAATGAAACAGTCCAGATCCTTTCCAAGATATTACACAGCTTTTTTTTCCATCTCTCTGGCCACAAAATAATCAAATTAAATATAAATCTGTTTTGCTACATCTATTACATTGGAAGAACATAATTATTGGTAGAAGCAGCTGAGCTCCAGAAGCCAAGGGTGGAATTCTTGTTTTCGCCTGCTCTTGTATAACCCACTTCAGTGTTTCCAGAAAAGCACACGGAGGGACAGAAGGATGTGGTGGATAACAAAATACAGCGGTTTATTGAACGAAATGGGGCAAGGCAATGTTCCCTTTACATTCAATGAGAATTCATGAGTATGAAGCAAAACATGCTATACACACACATGGACATGATACTTTGGGTTAAGTGTCATTCAGAAGTTCTATGCCAAACCCAGTAAAATTATAGAGTGAACAGTCAAAAACAATAAAAAAAAAATAGGCTTGCATAGACAGATTATTGTCAGTGTGCAATTTATATTTAAGGATTAGCTGTTGCAATGCAGGGTACACTTGCAGCTCTGAGGAATTTAAGCCTTTGACTAATCCATCTCACCACGTGGCTAACATTTTAGATTCAACAGGCTGAAAGTTTACCCTGAAGAGCTAAATGAGACAACGGCAGTTATTTCTCTGAGACAATTACCTATATTGCAGTGCACAGATGCAGCTGGAGACAGACCGTGGAGTCTACTTAGAGTGAACACTGGTACAGCGGAACTTGTTTACCATGAAGTAGAAAATACACATTTGTGTGTGCCACTGTCTTCTCTGGGACTCTCCAGGAAAAGCCCAAACTGCACAGCTAAGCTTTGCCCTGTGCTACTCAGGGGGAGGAGATGGCTGATGGTATCTCCAGCACAGAAGCTGAGGGCAGTACAGCTTCTCAACACAAAACCTGTCTCCTGCAGCCAGTCCTGGGCATAGCAGTCCGAGCGGCACTTGTATGCAGCACAGCCAGAGCTTCCACAGCAGTGCTGCACAGCCACAAATGTGCTACGGCAAGTGTTTACCTAGTACAGTAAACTGGAATCTCTGTAGGTTTATGCTTGTCCTCTGCAACGTTCAAAAGACAAGCTGCCTGTGGTAAACTTCACGCGAGAGACACCACTGTGCCTCAGCGCTGTATCCCACACCCACCTCCCAAAGCAACTGCAAAACTAAGCACTGAGCGCCTTGAGAGAGCAGGGCAAAACCAACTGTCCATCAGCTGGGGACAGATACAGGGCAGACTAAATCTGAGTCACCCCCAGATGGGAATTCCTGCTGCAGCACTCTCCCTGGCATCACTGCCAGCAGCAGGACAGCAGGGAGCTCCCTTGCTTCGTTTCCTATTGCATCTAATATAGTCCTGCAGCGTCAGCACTGCCCTGAGGAACAGCAGGAGCGATGTGCTCAGGGTGACAGATGCCCAGGAGATTGCTCTGTGTAAGAAGCCACGAGTTTCATGGACTGGCTGTGCTAGATTACAAGAGTGTAAACTAAGTAGGGGAATCCTCACACTGTCTCCAAGTGCTCCCCTTATATATAAATTAGCAATCCACAGTTAGTTTGCATACAGGTTAATATGAATTAAAATAAAAACCTTGATAATAAAAATATATATAATATACACATTGATCAACAAACTGAAAACACTAGAATGTAACAGTGGCTGTAATTTGGCACAAAATAAAAACACACAAAGGTCTAGCACTGTAAAAATAAAAATCCATTTTTTTTTCCCTAAGTAAGAGAATGTTATTAATCCTGATTCAAATCCTGACAGGTGGGAATGCAGAGATATAAAAATACTGTACATACAAGATCCCTTTCACAGAGTGAAGCAGACTGCAGCATTTGTAACTTCTATTCTTCCTCCCCAAGAGGAGAAATTCATGGATGAGACTAACCCCTAAGAGCTGATATTTTCCCACCCCACTAAGTTCAACACCATGAAGTTCTTTAAAAAATAGATGAGATTAACTTGCTGGATCTATCTGCATGACGACAACTGCTTCTTGCTGCAGGAAGCTGTACAGTCCACATTAAGACAATGTTTCATAGCAAGGTGACTCACATCAGCCTGCTGAAGACATCGAGCATCCCTGCATATAAGGCACGATCACTCCGGTTCGCCTAACCTCTCTTCTGCAAACTGTTGTGCTTCGGACGGAGGTGAGGTGGCGGCGAGAGCTCTTGCTGGTGAGGTGTGCCTACTGTGAAGGTTAGGAGGTGCCAGGATTTCATGGTGATGAATGTTCCACATGGTGCCTGTTGCCTTTTTAATGCACAGAGTTAGAAAGGGATGCAAGAGCTGAATGACCTGGGCAGGGGTCCCAGCAAGTGCTCTGACAAGCTATTAAATCCAGAGCAAACTCATAGGCAAAGCTACTAAAACTTGGCAAGAGAAAACAAGGAAAAAATGAAGTTACTTAAACGCTGTTCTGTCATAAAAAGGAAATGCTGCTCTGATTGTTTCTTTTTTAAAAGATCAACTTTTTTTTTGTGCCTCTTTCCAGGGCCACAGGTGCAAGGTGCTGATTTTGCATCTGGCCTACACAAGCTGCATCTTCTTGACTCTCAGCAGAACCGTGGCTGCTGAGCCCCAAGATGAGTTGGCTCCTTGTTCTTCCATGATCTTAACTCTCATTGACTTCAATGGGACCACGGAATCTCCTTCCAAAAGTGGTTACTAAACATGCAAGTCCAGCTGCAACTTTTGCCTCAGGAAGACTCTCACCTGCATGACAGCCTGAGGCCCACAACATATGTTAGATGAACAATTGCTCTGTTTATACCCCATTTCCTACATGCTTTCCTCAGCTACCATTCCTAGCATTTCTCTCTCTCTCTCGATAGGTGTCAGCCCCTTCTAACAAAACCTTAGCTCCCCCCTTTCTAAAGGGCTATGGAAAAATAAAACAGGAGAAGCACTTACAAGGCCCAGCAACCTAATAAAGGTGAGAGTAAGAATAGAAAAGTACGGTCTAAGGGAGTATATAGAGCACAGCAGCCCACAAAGCATTCAGCACTCCCTGAAGGCATCCAAGGAAGCAGCAGATGCTCCTGGGATCCTTCCCTTGGGCTCTCGTCTCTTGGTGCCATGGCTGGAGAGCTTGGTTGGCCAGAGGAGGCCATTAAGGAGATCCTGCAGCTCTGCAGAGTAGGCACTGAGGTGTTCCACAGACTTTACCCAGCTTCCAAACACAATCAACAAGGAGTTTTCTCTCATCGCATTTCCACTTACTCCCACTGAAGTCAACAACTTGGATACTCCCAAGCATCCCTCCTGAATTAATAGGCTCTCCACATGTCAGCAGGCTCAGGGCCTTCGTGACTTTTTCAATCAGGGTAAGATAGAAGTTACATCAGCCAACTGCAGTGCAAGAAAGCCCGTCACAGCCAGCTAGAGGCCCAGGAAGGGCTGAATTCCTAGCTGGCAATCTCCCCTTGCCTTTTGCAGAGGGTCACCATTTTTCCCCACGCACAATTAGTACAAAGCACATCCACTTTCTGATTTGGCAGGGGCTTTCCCCGTCCAGTTTTTACAAGTGCACCAGATGATACAAGCAGCAGGGCCTGAACTGGGGTGTTTGTAGAAAGTACTAGTTCATAAAACCCCACCAGGCACCCATTTCACAACAGTAAATACTCTGATGGCAATGGAGGGGAAAAACCCACAGGGAAAAAAAAAATTTAAAAAAGAGGCATTTTCAGCAGTAGAAATTTTGACTGTTACATGAAATACAAAAATAAATTTTTACAAAATAAATTCTTTGCAGATGAAGTTGCCACATTGGCCCAAGTTATCAAATAAAAAAGGAAAAAATAGGGTCGATGTGGCTCTTTTTCCAGATCCTTTAAAACAACATTAACACTTCTGAATGGACAGATGGAACAAGAACAGAGAACAAGCAAGGACAGTACAATCTAGCCGCCAGCTGGGATATTTCCTGAGAAGAAGCAGTAAGCAAGCAAGACCTTGCAAGTCACTTAAGGGTTCATGCAGGTGAGCAAGCTCACAGTCTGGAAGCAAGGGTATGCAGCTAGCAGGATGCTTGCCACTGCACAGTCCTATGTTAACAGGATTTTTGGCTAGTGTATGCCTGCAGCAGAGGTCTACCAGTGGTTATACGGCTCTTCAGAGGTAGAGAACTGCTACCAAGAGGCCAGTGGGGTAAGAGATGGATGTTTCTTGAGTTGTTGGTCAAGGCAAGGCATGGGCTTGTGCTGTGGTATTAAACTTGTCCCTGCAACTTCTGTACAAAAAGGAGTTGCCTCTTCCCAGCCATTTGCCTCAGAAACTATTGTGAGCAAGGACAAGAGCTGAAGTTAAAGCCTTACAGCTGCCTTGGGGATTAAATTGTGTATTAGGGGAAGGTGCAGAGTCGTGGTCTCTTCAGATGTCTTGGTGCTCCATGCCAGCACATGCTCTCCACAAAGCTCTAGAGCTGTCAAAGCTCCTTTCCCAGGCAGATCAGTGGTGAGGGCAAGCACAGCCAACAGCAGAACTGCAGCTGCCAGAAGATGACAAAGAACATGGTGGGAGAGCCTCAGTGCTGGGCTGTATGGAAGCTGGGCTGCAGGGGCAAGGTAATCAGGCTTGCTGCCATGAACTGGACTGGCAAATAACTAGCTTGTACTGGCTGAACAGAATCCAAGCCAGTGTCCAGATGCTCAGCTTTGTAGTTTTAAAATGCATGTAAAAAAAAGTGGCAAAAAATTATTAAAAAGACAAAAGAATTGAAATGAGAAGAGGCCAAGGGAAAAGACTACTTGTTTGTGCAAGAGAAGAATGATTTTCAAAGACTGGAGGGGAAAAAAAGCCATTGAAGGGGGGGGGGGGGGGGGAGCTGCGGGGCAGGGAAATTAAAATCAATGCATGGGCAGATCTACACAGACAACTTAAACTTGCAGACCATGCTATACCAAGCAATAGTTTTATTCTGACTGGAGTCTGCCTGGGGTGCTGGACGGAGCAGTATAGAGGAGAGGCAATCAGCACAGACATTGTGTGAACTGTTCAGCACTGCCTAGCTCAAAGCTGCCTGTAACTGTAGAGTCTAGATGCAATGCTCAGTGCCTATATGGCCCTCCTTCAGCCTCATGCAGACATATGCAGGTTCAGACACAAGTTACTGTACTCAAGTGCATCAGCAACTGAGCTAGGACTTGCAGTAGTTCCTACTTGGCTCCAGTGAAATTCCTTGGCTTCTGCCATACTGAAGCTCAAAGCAGGTGACCACAGAGGTCGCTTCAGGCATTCAAATTTTTGTATGATTCTTCCCAACCCACAAGTCACAGCTTCAATAACGCCCTAGGATGTCTTAAAAGTCATGCAGACGATGTCCAATTTCAGTTGAAATTATCCTTTAACTGTTCTATCCTAGATCCTGGAGCCAAATGCCCAACTACACACTCTACCCAGATTGCTGGAAACCCTAGAAAGAAACACAGCAGTTATGATATTTTGTTCTCTAGACAATTTCCTCTTCACTAGTCCCAGGTTCTGGCTTTTGCTGCTGTATGTTATGAAGATGCTCTCTCCTTCCCGCAAGTTAGCATGACTGTCAGGTTGACTCAGCTGTCTTAGCCAGCACAGGAAGAAACACATTTCCTCTTATGACTCTCTTTGCTAAGTCATCCTAATACAGAAAGGACTTGTACTTCTGAAGTTCTGCTGCATTGCCATAACCCAACTGATTTCTTGGGTCGTCTTCCCTGTTGTACATGCATCTCTATTTGTTCAAAGCTCCAGCCAAAGCTTAACAATAAAAATAAAAACAAAAAGAAAGCCTCAAAAGAAAGTAAAAGGGAGCTGTTAAGTCAGCTAAATGATTCACATAGCTCGGCAGCGGCTAGATTGTACTGCACTGCTTAAGTCATCACATGAGTAAGACATTGAAACGAACAATGTTACTTAATATGATGACACTTAAAGAGGAGATGTTGGGAGTGGAGGGTGGACCTCTCATTGGGTAAGGAATCAAGAAAGTTGCCTGGCAATTCCAGTAATGTTTGCTACAGAAGAGTCAGTACCAAAGCAAAGGCTAGCACAGTTTACTGCTTCCTACGGGAACCTAGAAAGCAAAACAGAAAGAAAAAAAATCCATAAGGCCACATCCAGGTGAAGAAAATACTACATCTTTTACATGTCCTGCCCTCTTGAATGTCTAAGTGACTTCCTGGGTACTGGTAAAGTCAAATGCCAAAATGGGAACCATATGTTGCATGACTCAAGCAAAAGGAAGGAGAGGTCCACCAGGCAGGCAGACATTCGCATTTCTTCTAGGCTGTGACTGGTGCTGCAGCCACAATGCACAGTCTCACTACAGAAAGTGGAATGCACACTGGGCTAACAGACTCTATACAAAGTGTCATCAACTTTCCAGCTTGTTTGATGAAAACAGAACACACAAGTTTCCCAAACTTTAAGTTTTGGGAAGTGTCCACATTTAAGTCACAAGCAGTAGAGCTGGAAGAAATCTGAGCAATTGAGTCGAACTCTTGACTGCCCCTTTCCTCCCCCAGAGACTCCATCTACAGATAACTCAGACAATTGGTATTCAGATTTAAAAAACTGGGGGGCACAAGCCTAACCGCACTGCTCTTGTGCCAAGTGATTTCAGGAAACAAGCCAACAAAGCAGTGCTGAGATGCTACAAGAACAGAACAAGCCTGTTCTCGGGACAAGCTTCTGTCTGATCATCCCATCCACCCACCAGACGGGTGCTACTGCAAGGTTTTGTCTTGTATTGGATTGTTTGATACTAGCACATCACCCAAAATCCATCATGTCATTGTCTTCATGTTATTTCTCCTTCATTTGCTGCCTGAATTTACAGTCATTCATCATTAAGAGATCACGGAGGACACGCAGAAAGCAGTTTGACAAAAAAGGCAAACCAACTTTTTAGTGTCTCAGCCTGCAACGGTGCTCAGCAAATACAACTCTAACACTGACTAGCATCACCTGCCTGCTTGGGCAGTAATATCCATTCCTCCTCACCATTAGCATCCCTTCCAAACATCCTGTCCTGCAGGCTGCTCATTTGAGGAAAGCAGCCCACAATAACCCAAGTGCTGGGGCAACCATGGGCTTGATCCTACCTTTAGGAGAGTGCTCAGCTTTGGGGATCTGGCGCAAGGGGCTGGGCTGGCTTGTGTAATACCGAGTGTGTTCAAAGTCATCGAGAGGAGGCTGTGACCTGCTAAGCACAGTGAAAAAGAAGTGTTGGGAAAAAAAACTCAAAGGGATAACCGCATGGCAAAAGCAACATCTCTGCCACCTGGTCTGTTCCCTGACAGTTTGATGCAAGCCATGTCTGGCCCAGACTTTCTACCTGCACACCAGCTCCTCCGAGCACAGACTGTTACTGTTTCTGTGGCAAGAAATGCACAGTATTTACTACTTCTCATGCACCACTTTCTTTTAATACTGGTTTCAAGTTGTCAGGGAATAAAAATCTCCATTATGAAGCTTGATGCAAACTTCATGCAAAAGAGCAACATTCTAAAGTGTTTAATCGTTGCCAGTTTTAACCCCAGAGTATTTTAATATGATCTCCCTCAGTCAGTCTCCACCTGCACACAGATTTGTTGTTGATTTTGCAAATTCGACAAGAATTTCTAGGCTCATATCTGGATTGGAAGTCAAAGCCACAGGGGTCACTTCCAGGGTTCACTCCCTCATGAGAAGCATCAGGCCAGGATACCAAACGATTCAGAAGCAGCACTGGGCTACAGCACATTCCCATCAGCTCTGGGATGAGGCACCCCAAAGCACAACGTATTTGCTTACGGAGGGGTGTCCACACACGGCAGTGGGAGCAGTGTACAGGTCTAACTGGGACCAAGGGAGCAGCTGTGCAAATGCATTGTGATTACTCCTTGCTGCCCAGAGATGACATTTTGTTTGACATCCCTAGAAGCTCTTTAACCCGCTCAATGTTTCTCTGCCATTTAACAAATGTCACTGCACAAGCTCATCAATCTCTGTCAGCGCCAGGCAGGGAGACCAATATGGACAAATGCCACAAGCACAGCAAGTGACACGTGTCACCAAACACTACATGAGCTCTGTGCTTTCCGTCTCTTTTTGGTGCTAAAACCTCTGCTCTCTACCAAATCCCTTGTAAGTGGGTCAGGCTGGTCGCCCCACAACTCCTCCCGAAGACTCTGCTTCTAAGCAGCTTCCCGATTGCATTTCCCCATTCTTACCAGCCAATTCAAGCTCACCTTGAAGACCTGTCTCCTTTGTGCCGCTGAGTTTCAGGCCCTTCTCTTGACCTTGAGCGTGTAGACTCGCTTGCATCATGCTGATGGGAAGAAGGGAAAGCAGCTCACCTGTGTGCCTTGCAAGACACCAGGCTGCCACAGCTCCATGCAGTCCCTTCATGCTCAGTTTATACACACAACTAACTACAGCCAACTACACGTGAACGGCAGTATTGGGACTAGTCTCCAGTAAATGAAACCCAGCCTTGCTGAGCCAAACTCAGTTTTTGCTCTAAATATGAGACAGTGCTGGGGGATTCATCCTGAAGTTGGGGTCAAATGCAGTCAGTGTGTAATGACTGTACACGAGACTGGGCTGAGTATGAGGAACCAGCTGCACACAGCTGTGCTCCTGCAACCACTCAAAGAGGCTGAAAACATCAGAGCTACCTCCAACTGGCCCCAAGATTAACACAACATCCCCTTAATCACCTTACCAGTGCAGACCTTGAAATCTGTTTCCTTTCATGTCCTACATCATCTAGCCAAGCCTCTGTAATATTACTCATACAAAAATCTAGGTTCGATACACTCAATATTTTTCATTATAGAGCCAATTCTATTATGAAGCAGAGTGAAAACCAGAGCAGCTGTGCTGTCCTTATACCTGTGGTACACAAACAGAACCAAGTACTGCTTTTATTGCTACAGTCAGGATTACAGCAAAGGGAAGTTCCTAACCAGGAGGACTGACAGTGCTTGAGGGAGGCCACAAGGTGCTGTGATGTCCAGTGCCAACCTCCAAGGCCAGAGCCCAAGCCTTACTTTCCTTGAGGCTAAAGCCAAAGAGCATCTAACCAAGTAGGTGGCTCCAAGAGACTTGGGAAGAAGGTCAATAACAGGCAGCAAGATCCTTTGGATGCAAGAGTCTAAATCATTCCTTTCGCTCTCACTGCACACTCTCACCACCCTCTGGAAATGGGAATAACATTATAGCACTTCATTTGTGGTGCCTGATGTTTGACATACCTTCCAGTCTTGATCATGCCTCCTCCTGTCAAAGGAAGACTTTTCTCTCTCCTTCCCTTTCTTGAAAGCCTTTTTCTCCTCAGCCATCAAGAGTCGGGCAATTTCCTAGAAGGGAAAATACAGACAGCATGCCAGATGGCTTCACTGCTCTTGTGGGTTTGAGTTATTTAAGTCCTTTCCTATGGCCAGCTACCGAATAGGAAGGGTGCAAAACCTGGATTTCACCCACCGGTGATCAGAAATCAAGTGAAAGGGCAGAATTAAGACTGACTACATGCAGCATGCCCAGTGGATCCCTGATTTGCCAGAACTGTGCTTGCAGAGCCTTTCTGCCTTTTACTCCTTTTCCTTCAATGGTGGGGGGTTCATCTTGCAGCATCTCCAATAGTCTGTTACAAGAGATGCTCATACACAGCCATAAACTTCCTTCCTCTGCCACGGTTGCAACAGGCAACGCAACCCCCTGCTCGGCCAGCCTGAGCATACACATGAAAACCAGCTAGAAACAAACTCCACCAGGGCCTTGAGCTTTCCCTAACAAGGAGGGAAATGAACAACCAGAGGGTCAGAGGGGACAAGTGGTGTTTAGCAATTTCCACAAGTAAAGGAATACCACAAACATTTCACTTCTTCCTCACCTCATCTTGGGCTACTTGAGCTGCTTTCTGATCTTCCTCATTAGCCTGGAGAGAAAAAAAAAAAAAAAAAAAGGTGGGGGCCAGACAAGACACAGATACAGAAGAGTAACACCTCTGAATTATTCATACTCATCAACCTGCTGGGCAGGGCAAGTAGGTGCCCATACAAATAAGCTACCATCTTCTCCAAATATACTTAGCTACCTCAAAACTTTACCTCCCAACCCAACACCAAGCTGTCATTTCAGCTTTTCAGCCAAGTTGCACCCTCACCTGTCTGTCAGGCCACACCACACCACGCTGTCCACCCTGCTGCCCCCTCTCTCAAAGATGGACACTAGCCTGTCTCACTTCTGGGCTGACCACAGGCCATCTTTTACCTGCCTGGAAATGTTCATTTAATATCACTCTGCGTTGGTCATGTAATTTTGGGTGTTTATTTCAGAAAATAGGGCTCTACCGGCTGGATGCCAGCTGTCACTCCATACGTGTTTGTACAGGAGACAAAGGTAATCACCCAAACGCACAGTAGTATCACATATAATATGTTTAAAAATTCAAGTTGTCATTGCTGGCTACCTTAGTTCCTTCGAGCTGACTAATGCAACCTCTCTACTCACCAGGAGCTCTTCCTCCTGCAGCTTCCGAGCAATCTCTGCATCAGATAACTCCTGCTCCCTTCGGGGTGTATCATACATGGCTTGCTTCGTCCCCCTCAACTTAGTGCCTACAGAATTGTGTGAGAAAATCAACTCAAACATTTTTCAAGTGCTTTGGTAAGGAAATCCCCACCATCTCCTCAGCCATGTGCAAAAGCCCCGCTCAAGGGAACCAGAGACCACGACAGCATACCTGCCAGACAGCTGAGTACCTTTAGCTGAGGTGCACCACGCACTGTAGGGAGGTTTCTTCATGCATATAGAAATATCTGATACACCATGTCTTACACGACACATGTAACTATATGGCAAAGGCGTCATGCCCCTCGAAGCAGTCTTTGCTGACACAGTGAGGCTAGCAAAGGAGTCACTTTTTCACACTGTGTCAACACAGATACACGGGCAAAACCAGGCAGCAGAAAGCAGCCCAACATCTGTTACAAACACAGCAGAGTCTGTGAACACCCTGCTGGAGCGGCACAGGCTGCAAAAGTTGCCTGGGACGGGCTCACGTGAGGCTTCAGACAATTTCTTCCTTGGGCTGACCCACGAATTTTACAATTCACAGTGAGAAAACAGCCAAGTAAACCTTTTTGAAGTTCAGACAAGGTTCAGGTCTTGCTTTGAGTACAGAGTTTTATTTGTTTATTTTAAAGTTAACCTATCTCCAAGTGATTTACAATGTTGCATTTTGAGTGTCTCCATAGCCTATTTGCATCAGGCCAAAGGAGTCCCACCCTATCCCTGTTATAAAACACATGACTTCACTCACATACAATGAATGCCTTCTGCCATCTGCAGTCTGAACTGCATTGTTCAGACATCTCAGTCATCTAAATGAGCTTTCTGCTTTATGTCAGAAGTATACAAACACCCCAGATGCCTGCGTCTCTTCCACCTCAAATCCAGAAAGTTTCACTCAAAACCTCCATGCCTCTAGCTACAGCATTTACACATTTATTATAAATACCTGTTATGTCTTACTGGGCCACCTATCAGTTTCCTTCCCATCTTGTAAGACCAAGGGAAAAACATGAAGTAACCAACTGACTTTGAAAATTTTTTTGTGCATCTACCAACAAGTTACCATCATACTCCACCAAGCAGCCTGAAGACTTCAAACTGCAGAGGGCCAGAGATCTCATGCATCAACATGGAATAAAACTATGGAACAGAAAGCCACCTACCTCTTCTAAAGGTGGTGTGTGGGGTTTTGTTTTTTGTTTTGTTTGAATCAATTGATCAATGATCTCAAGCAACTAACAGCCCTCTTACAAACCTTTGAGTGTAAGAACACCACCAGCTTTCGCACCTTATGGTCAGGTGTTTGGCCTGGCCTTTCCCAGGACACTTCGCAGCTTGGATTGATCAAAGAGCTGCAACCTCTGGCCAGCACAGGAACTCTGGCAAAAAGCACCAGCTTGGTCAGAGTTAAATTATTCAGTGTGCTTCCAAGGTCAAGGAAAACAATTTTACTGTGCTGGAATGAACAACAGCATGGCCGACAGGCTCCTGTACGGCATTACCTCTATGAAGAATAAAAGTAAGTTTCCAGGAATTGTTCGCTGGCCAGTTTGAGACTGAGCTTTCTTCACACACTGATCGGTGCCAGGCTTCATTTGCTCAAACAATAAATGTTACTTCCACATCACTTCTGCTCACTCTCAGGGGAGCACGAAGCCCACCACAGGAAGAAGACGTGAGCTTCTGGCTATTCTGACTCAATGTGATGGGATACTGAGTCACCCAGAACCACATTCTATCAGAGCAAATCACAACCCACTGATTATGTACAAAGACCCTTCCACCTCCCCAAAGAAAACTTTTACATAGCAAAGATGAAAAATAAATCTACCAGTGTCTCCAGAGACAGACACGATCATCCTAATCTTATCCAAATGAAGACCAGTTAGAGGGCTTAAAGCACAAGTCTCCCATGCTGTGACAAGAGATAGATCCAAGTCTGTAAACTCTACTTCCACTAAGAGGCAGGTCATCCCTACACCCAATGTGGATTTAAAAGCAGAAGGATGGATGTGGATCTTTAAAGCCCACCTGTCCACAAGCATTACTGAACAACATACTACACAGGTACACGTTTCCCAGAAAAATCCACTTGTACAGAATTTGACAAGACCCTCATCTTACAAATGGAGCCCAGCTGGACACCTAGAACCACTACTGAATTTTTTACCAAAGTGAACTGCTTATTGAAAGCCCTGCTGGCAACATAATAAGTGGATGGAAATTGCTGGCTTAGGTAAGTAAGTGCGTAAGTAAACTTGGCAATACGCACTTGCAGCCCAGAAAGCCAACCGCATCCTGGGCTGCATCAAAAGAAGCGTGGCCAGCAAGTTGGGGGAGGTGATTCTGCTCCTTTGCTCTGCTCTCATGAGACCCCACCTTGAGTACTGTGTTCAGCTCTGGGGCCCCCAACACAAACAGGACGTGGACCTGTTGGAACGAGTCCAGAGGAGGGCCACAAAGATGCTCAGAGGGTTGGAGCACCTCTCCTGTGAAAACAGGCTGACAGAGTTGGGGTTGTTCACCCTGGAGAAGAGGCAGCTCCGGGAAGACCTTATAGTGGCCTTCCAGTACCTACAGGTAAAGACAAGAAAGCTGGAAGAGGGACTTTTTGCAAAGTCATGTCATGATAGGACAAAGGGTAATGGCTTGAAACTGAAAGAGGGTAGATGTAGATCAGATATTAGGAAGAAATACTTCACTGTGAGGGTGGCGAGGCGCTGGCACAGGTTGCCCAGAGAAGCTGTGGATGCCCCATCCCTGGCAGTGTTCAAGACCAGGTTGGATGGGACTTTGGGCAACATGGTCCAGTGGAAGGTGTCCCTGCCCATGGCAGGGGGCTTGGGCTAGATGATCTTTATAGTCCCTCCCAGCCCAAACCACTCTATGATTCTATGAAACTGTCCTCACTTACATACAGCCCTGCGTCCTAAATCAAAAAATACAAGTATAATCATAACATTTGTTTTTTGTTTTGGGTTTTTTTTTGGTGCAACCACAGCATAAAACATATCATAAAAAAAAAAAAAAACCAACAGCTAGTTGTTGGTTGGTTGGTTCTTGGGATTTTTTTTGTGGTTTCTTTTTTTTTTCCTAAACACAGGACACTAAGGGCACCATTTCCAACAATATCTTCTTACTCATCCTCTCTGACGGCATGCAACATGTCAGGAAATAAACAGAGCAAGAACATGAATGGATAAGAAGAATCTCACTAAAGAAATTTCAGTGAGATTTAAAACCTGGCATGATTTACCACGTACACATCGTAGTTGGATATTGGAGATAAACGCCTTCAAAGGAAACAACACAGATTTCAGACACCAGGACAGGGCACACAAAGGTCCACCCCCCCACATACGTACACCTTCCCCATCACTTGGTTACCTGAGTCTTGCCAGCAGTCTCCAACCTTCCCCTGGGTCACTGCATGTAAGAAGGGGGAATGTCTCTTGTGTCCTGCCCTTTTGGAGTCTCTCTCCTCACCCCTCCTATGATTATCTCTAGGTTCAGCATCATGGTGCTTCTCATCTTGCACCGTTCTGTGTGACAAGTGGCCCTGATGACGAGACTTGTGTTTTTCAGGATGCACCAGCTGGCTGCCACCCTGATGCCAGGTTTCCTGCTCAGCCTCCAGTTCCACCTCAAGAAGAGGAAGGTGCTTTTTTCTGTCTTGCCTTGTTGGCTTTCTGCTGCACCACGCCTGGTCTGCGAGTCTATGGTCGGACTCCAGGTCAAGACTGAGAGGTCTCCAAGCATTCTCTCTGCCACCTGCCCTCCTCTCCCGCAGCTCCCAGCTGTTGCTGTGGTCATGGGTGCCATGCTCAGACTCTCTTTCCAGGTCAAGGCTGGGATGTCTCCTGGACCTCCCCTGGCTGGCTGATTTCCACTCCTGCCAACGGTCACCGCTGGGCTCACTTGGATGAGGAGACCTCCGACAATCCTCCAAGGTGGAATGCCTGTGTCCACAGGCACCGTCGGACAATGGCGAGGGTGCTTCTCGGTGCTCTCTCTGCCAGCGTGTGTGTCTGTCACCACTACGTGCCCTGCGAGGCTCAGAAACCTGCTCTCTGGGGTCACCCCAGGGGTGCTCTGAGCAACAGGGGGGACAAACAACGAGCAGGTTAGTGGGGTGGGGGTTAACGGCAGCTCAGCAAGGCCAGACTCACAGCATGCAGATGAGGGAGCCTGATGCTAGGAGAAGCTGGAAATGCAGGCAAAGCATGATGGGGTCAGGAAGAATAATAATGGGGTAACCGGCTTGCAGGATATAACATGAGACAGCGTGAAATGACAGCCTGGCTAGCAGCAGGGCAGCACAGGAGGCAACGGGGTTGGAGTAGAAAGCACATGTTCAGCCTGAAAGTGTGTCCAAGCACCTCCTAAGGACATATCAATATATTGGGGCTGAAAAACCGCCAGCAGAGTAGCTCATCTCCTGGTGATGTGTCACTGCTGCAGGATACTGAAACCGCCAGAGAAAGGCTGGCAAAGGAGGGCACAAGGTGCAGGTAAGGCTGGGAGGTGATGTAGGTGGGGACATAAGGCCAGGAGGGGCCAAGCAGAGGGTCAGGTTGGATCCTAGTTCATGAGCACCAGTGCCTTGCCCTGGCTTCAGGCACAAGGGTTTTCATCAGAAAAGAACAGCCTCACCTAATGAGGGGAAGACCCACGTAAAGCAAAGAGAAGGAGACAAGTGGGATGGAATATTTTTTTTTGACAGCAACAATGAGATGATGGATAGCTGCAGCATCCAGGTATCTTCCATCCGACTGTCACATATCTCTTGCAGACCCAGAAGTTTCAGGGCCCACACTTACTCAGTGCCTGAACAAAAAGTTTACACTCTGTTTGCAGAGAGAGGTATGGAAATCTAAGGGCAGGATAAGACTTCACAAAACCCTGGCTCCTGACCTCAGCAATGTATCTGGAAAAGCTGCTTACTCAGCAGCTTGGCAGAGTTGCTTCCTCTGTGCTTTCCAGAAAGCAGGTGGAAATTTTCTTTGCTTTTAGTTTCAGTAATAAAACCTAATACAGCTATGAGGATACAGCAGTCTGTCTGTATACAGTCTGTTGTTCAATTTATTTTTCAATCAACCTATTTGCTAAGAAAAATCATTGTACTGAGTGAACTATTATCTCTCTCTACAACAGCTTTTCAGAATAAAGGTGTATTTCTGGGGAAAAAAAAACCAAACCAAACAAAAAAAAACCACACACCAAAAAAGCAAACCAAAAAACCTGCCTTGAGGCAGAGGCTGACTTGAAACAGAACTACAAAAACACACCCAAAAACCCAAAACTTTCCTTCTCCACAGGTCATAGATTTTTTTTTTTTTAATAGTATCTAAAAATATTTAAAATCTATTTCACTGCACATGAACTGCATCCTGTTGTAATACATAGCTCTGCCTTCCTTACAATCATCTAGATTTTGGGGAGGTGAGAGCTGGGGGAACAAACACACCAAAACTGAATGTTCTCTTCAAGTCATTCTATTCAGAAAAATCTTTTTCAGAGCCAGCAAAAATACAGCCTACAGAAAATCCACCTTGGAAACAAATCTGTGTGACTTTTATCCAGAACAGGTATATTTTTAAAAGCCCAAGAACTGTAACAGGAACTGCTGTGGTTACTCCTAACTGGTTGGTTTTTGTGTTCAGTTTTAGATATTCACATGATTTACAGGAAAGAAATATCCAAAAAAAACCAACAACTTAAGCGACTTACTGAACAACAGATACCAGAGCCTGAAAGCAAGAGTCAGATTTTGAACAATACTAACAAGGATCTAAGAATTAATTCAATTTTGTCATTAAGGAAAGCTCATACAGCAGCAGAGAGCAGGAGATCACAAAAGAGCAAAGCATGGGCTGCGCTGGGAAAGGATTGCTGTAGGTAAGGCAACCATGCCAGACAGCCTGAGCAGATTTGCTTTTGGGGTATCTCAGGGCAATTAACTCCTCAGCAGGCACCGGTTCCTGCGGCAACTTCCACAGGGGCCACGCAAACACTCTTTAGGTCCTGGTGTTACTTGCCCAAGAAGCAAGCGACTGAGCGAAACACAGAAGTGTTTTTCATGGCACAGACACTTCTGGGAGGAACCATGCCTTTTTTCATGCTTATTTTTCCACTTTTTCAGAGCTCAGATTGCTTTGGAGCAATAGCCCTAATCCACATTCCTCCTGGATGTGGATAAGTTTTTATTCAGTCTCAAGACAGTCTAAAACCCAAACAAAGCAAGGGCTATTTTGCTGTTGTTGTTGAAGTTTGCAAGGAATGACGATGATACAAACCAAGGATGCTGAAGCCTAATCAAATGGTGCCCAAGCATTTAAAAGGTTCCAGATAAATGGACTAGATCCAGGCACCAAAATCAACTCCAGTCCATTCTAGTTTTTAAGAAGCATGGATCAAGAGCAGAATTACTACGAATGATCAATCAAAACACTTTCGAGCCCACCTCTGAGACTACTGATTACTTCAGGAAGAAAAATTAGACCCATGCAACATTCTGCTCTCCAAATCCATATCAGTCTCGGTTCAGAGAGACACAGGCTTTTGTCAGCTGATTTCTGTGACAAAAATCCACCCTGTCATACCATTTCTACATGGCAACACTATTACCTATACTGTATTTTTTCCAGGGACTCATCCCATTTAATTCTGAAAATATGAAGTGTGGGTTGGCCATAAGACTCCAAGATCAAAGACTTTCCCAGCTCTGTACACATAGCAGGACTTGTGGTCATGAAGTTTCCACTCTGTTACTGTTTTGCACTTTGTTCTTTGTGTTTTCTTGGCCATCCTTGAACGTCTTCCGAATTGAAACTAAAATACTTTGTGTGAGTTCAAATAAAAGACATTTAAAGTCACCAATGGCATTGATGTTAAAATGAGAAATAAGAGGTCTGATCTTCATCTTCACAATCTGTTAATCAAAAGCAGCCCATCTCTTCCTCACCACATTTTTTTTAAAGAAAGAACACAAGAACCACCACCAGTGCACAGCAAAGCCATCCCCAGATTGTTCCATAATTAAACACACCCTGATTCTCTCCTCGCAATTTGAAGAAGGTCTGTATTCAATCATAAAAGCCAACCAAGAGAAAGCAATACAGCGCTGTGGGTCGTATCTTTTCCACAATGTACAGTCCCAGATGATAATCACAGCAGAGACATTCTGAAGAGATGACCTTGTTATTCAGTAAGTCATTCAAAGCAGTTGTGCTAATTTTAATGCTTGGATACATACCTGCAAGGAGTTATTTTTGAAAGGCTCTTCCACGAACCAGCATTTATTCCTTTTATGCACGCAGCCATGCCAGCATCACAGATGAGCACATGGAACTATTTCTTTTCAAATGCAAGCATGAAATTGCATCTGCATTTCTCCCCCACATGCTTTCAGTGTTACACAGAAGTAACTGTAGCTTATCAGCTACTGTCTTTTTCCACAAGCCCTTTTAATACATGCATGCGTGGGTGTGCTTGCACCTACACACACCACACACCTTACCCCTGTCCTTTAGGCCATCTTCTAGGACATCAAAAATTATAAAATTCTCTTCTCTGCTTTTTTTTTTTTTTTTTTTTTAATATTTCCTGATTCTGGAATGAAGTCTGATCCTGACCCTGGAAACTGATGCAATGCTGCATGTTGAATGCAGGACTGTAGGATAAGGGAAACCTGTATGGAGTTGCCAGATAACCAGGTTCACCTATACTGCCAAGATCTGATCTTTTATCTAGCAGAAACATACCTCCATTTTCTTCATAGACTGTGTGTCCCTGGGATTCTGGGTAGCGCTTCTTGCGCTTTTTCTCTTCCTCCAGTTCTCTCTCTTGAAGAAGACGGGCAATGTCCTGCAGAGAAGGAAGAAAACAGATGTTAAATTTCCCCCCTGAAAAATATCTCTAGATTCTTCTATTTAAATTCTTCATTCAATAACAGAAATCCTTATAGTTTAATTTTTCAGACGTGGCACTGACAGGGTTACACTCAAATTCAACCCCTGGGCTGGACAGGGCTTCCAGCTTAGTGGCTGACACAAGGGACCATCTCACCAACCAGTATCCAAACTCACCCAGGCCCAGCACTGAGCTTCCAACCCCGCTGCAGACTCGCAGGTTCCTGTTCCACCTGTACATAAGCCTGCAACGCCCCAATGGCCAAAGCATGGCAGAAGGGACTGCACATGTGACCTTGGGCTTTAGAGAATGGATTTCACACAAGGGCACGCACACTCACATGAGCGGGCTGGACCTCCCCCCTGGACTTCACCGGAGGAAGAAAACTAGGGGCATAGATGTCTCCAGCTGAAGGTGCTTCTGACTGGAAGAAGTTCCCAGAGCAAGTTACGAACTCGCCTCAAACTGGCTGTAATTTACAGGGACTGTAAGATGCCAGGCAGGGAAATGCATCAATTTGACAGACAGATGCTGAAGGAAAAGAAAATCAAAAGGGACGTTAGGAAAAGCAGACTAGGTGCAAGGCAGAAGCACTGCAGGGACTGTAGCTGTTTATCTTCTGTCGCAGTTTTGGTAGATATGCCATCAAAAAGAATAGCATTCCATTTGACTAATGGATCAACAAGACCTAGCAACAGCAAACAGCTCCCTGGGGCTTGGTCATTTGGGGCCCTGAAGCTTGCAAGTGTGGAGCTAGTCTGAAGCTAGGAAGAGAGGCTAGAAGATACCAGCTGGGAATATTAGCCCTTTGGATGCTATTCATTTAAGCCCTTCTAATCCTCAGGACCTTTACAGAGCCATGCATGTGGAATGTACATTGCAGGCAGGAAAGGCATCACTGCAATGCAAACTAAGAGCCAACACCCTCCAGAGCAAAGCCAGCACTAGAGGATATTGGATGTGTGTTCAAGTACAAACTATTATTTCAGGATTCAGAACAGATCTGCTCAGCTTTGTGGAGGATCTGGGGATGCCACAGGCTTTACACACACACACAAACAAACAACAAAAAAAACAAACAACCGAAAAAAGATTCCTTCCCCTGACAAGATTAACCTCTTTTAGCAAGTACAGTAAGTCTATAAATATATGGGCTTAAGCACATTATCTCCAGGACAACTCAGGACTTGCAAATCCACACAAACCACTTCTTATATTATCTCCAGGACTGAGACAACTCAGGACCTGCAAACCCACACAAACCACTTCTTACAAACTGGACTTGTAAGCAGATAGGCTTATGGGTTTGTTTAAAAACCCTGCACACCAGACGGGATCTGCCTCAAGCACAGCACCAGCATAGCACCGCTAGACACAGCTGATACCAGAGCACTATTGCATAAGCTGGGCACCTACTATACCCTCATGTGTGACAAATACACGACTATTGTGGCATGTCCAGCACTGATGTAATGCAGAGTGTCCTACAGGGTGTGTGTATAGATGCTGTGCTGAGGCTACAGAAGGAGCTCTGATGTTTGTCACTGCCAGTTACCAAAGCTGAGGCACTGCGCAGCCTCACTCACATTGCTCAGGCTCTGCATCAGCACAGAAGCCCACCCGTAAGAAGTAATACTGGTGGGGACTTTGGAAGGAAAGCAGTCTCCATTCAAACTCTCCAGAAGTCCTTTTGCAAGGGCGGGCAGCACTGCCACACCCTGGTACCCAGATGCAGCCTAACTCAGTCCACAGCTACATTTCAGCCACACCTGGGAACTTCCCATGTACCAGCAGTAAGGCAAAGCATATTTATGACTTCTCATTACTTTGAGCCACATTAATCTGAAGATTGCTCCCAACAGCACAAGATGGTCAGCACGCTGGTTTGTCAGGTCGCACGGACCTGTTGTCAGACTGCCGACAGCCCAGCCACTCTCTATGTAAAGCAGGAAGGAAAGGTGCAATTCCACAGGCAACGTGAACAGTATTGCATCCCTTTCACCTTCCTGGCAAAAATAAGACAGTTACACTTATAGCACAAATCCTTTAGCCAGTGTTCCTCCCACCCCTGTTACAAGCTCCTTTTGGAAGCCTTCCACAACTACCAGGGCAGCCCTTCAAGCTGAAGGAACATAAGGAGAAGCCAGACATGGATGGCTGGACTGAGGGTCCCGCTGAAGTCTTTGTACCAAAAAGGTGAAGAAATTATGACCCAGGATTCTCCCAAAAGCGGTACCTGTCTTCTTGCATTTGAGAAAGCAAGCAGATCTCAGAGTGCATAAACAATTACAACTTCCTACACCGGGGCAACGAACACCTCAACAAGACCCACCTATTACTTGCCCTCTTCATTAGCAAGGCCACTGGCATCAGCAACCCTTGTGACCCTGGAGTGTGAGGACTATAATTATATCTTATTCCTGTAACAGGACTCCCCAAAATCTCTGTGCATACAGAGATCTGGAAAGACCAGAACTGACACCACACAAGCCAACTCCTGTGGCTAATGACCAAGAAATGCCGGCACTGAAAGGGCTGCTACAAATAGCCCTGCCATCCCTGCAGCTTTAAAGGTTACCTCGTCTTTTTCCTCTTGCCTGCGGCGCTGCTCTGCTTCAAATACAAGCTTCACTTGGATTTCCTGAGCAATCTCGCAGTCCTGTCGTTCTCTAGAAGGCAAGGAGACAAGGATTATAGGCAGCTAAAGTCACAGGCATCACTCAGCCTGGAGAAAGGGATAAAAGAGCTAAAGAACCCATCTGATTTACACAAAAGAATTATTACCCAGTATGAATGCAGAGCCTACGAATCCTCACCGGGGACTAGAGCTCCCTGTACTTACTGCTGGCCAAATTTAGGAAATAGGTCCCAAAACATTCACAATCAGAGCATAAAGCAAGAGAAAACGGATTCATAGGCAGTTTGCCAAGAAGGGAGGTAGATACCATAGGACAGGGCAGACCAAGGTAGCACATGGGAGCCTGCAAAGAGCCTAATTCTGCTGAGGAGTTTCTGTACACGTGGTACCAAAGGAGGGGTTCAGGGGTATGGTTACCATGGGCATTTCTGGGCAGTGGTTTTCACATGAAAGTCACACACAGAAATGCTGATAGAAAAGCGTGGTACACAGGCCAAGCTGAGGCTGGAGGTGGCAGTTCAGTAACCTATGAGAAATGCCACCGAGGTGGGACAAGACACAAAAGCAGAACCGGTGCCAAGAGACAAGACAGTGATGTGTCAAAACAAGGGGTGAGGGAGCCATCATCACAGTGCCAGTGTGGCTGCAGCAGCAACACAAGATCGCATTGACTGGGGACAGACAGATACTAGAATAACAGAGACATGAAATGAGAGTTTCGTCTGCGTGGACAGACTGGGAAGGTTATATTTCTGGGATGTCATACAGAAAGCATCTGCAAGAATTGTGCCATACTCAGCAACTTGCTCTGATGCCCAGCAACAGGCTGGAATGATGGCCAGGGGTTCCTCAGGGCAACCCTGAAAAGGGCTGAAGGATTAGAAAAGAAAAATTAACAGCTCACTCTTTCAGCACTGTTGAAATTGAGCCAAAAACTAGCTCGAAACAGGTCAGGGGGAAGGGGAAAATAAAATCAAAAGAATAATAAATCAATGAAAGCTATCTCTGCAACTGAGACTATTGAAAAGCAATGCATAGGAGATGAGAATGGGAACAGCAATAGGCAAAGTTTGCTTTATTAGAATACGCTCTTTTGAAGAATACACTGACACTGATCAGACAGGTGATGGAAGGCCTACCAAGAGCATATTACAGAAGTCAAGCAAGTATTTCAAGAGAAGCAGGTTCAGCTATGCCAAAGTTGTGCTGTGTGGGCTGGAGCAACTAGTTCTAGGCTTGATCAATGATCAGGGTATAAACGACTAGTGAACTAGGAGGCAAAGGACTGAAAGAGAGTCTAGGACATGAGTGGAGGAAACTAAAAAAGTAAAGGCAGACAAACTTTTGGTAGCAAAACAGAGAAAAATGGAGCAGTCAGTGGCACCACAAAGCCTTCTTTCATAGAAAGTGAAGAAGAATGAGAGAAGTGGAAAGAGTGAGTATGTGGCTTAGGGTGGCGAGGAAGGACACTGCAACAAGAAGAGGGTTTAGAGGACAAATGCCACCAGGAAGCAACTAATCTGTCATAGGGAATGGAAATGAACACACAGCACGAGGGAAAAGAAGTTTCTTTATTTCTGTCAACTGCTCCTTGGAAGCAGACATGCAGTTGAGTACTGCATACTATTTATATCCCCTTCCCCAAACACACATGAACCTCCAGGCAGTGTCACAACACAGTATTTCCTTCCCTTTCCCAGACCACCACATTTGCAAACACTTGTGCATATCCATAAACTGACGTACGTCTAGAGACACCCTGGAAGGCATTAATGGATTTCAGTGTTTGTAGGGGTGGTGTTAGCAATAGGTAAAGCATCAGTTTCTTCCATCCAGGTAATAAAACCTGGCATTGTGTGTGTGTGCATGTATGTGTTTCACCTGACTCAAGGGACAGAGCTGTTCAAAGGCACACGAGCTCACGAAGCAGCAAAAGAACCTGCCATATGAAAGGGGACCTTGGCAAACCTCACACCAGCAGGGAACCACAGTCCCTCAGCAAAACAATAGCCGAATATGCAAATCCTGGGAGCAGGCTGTCAGTGGGCCTAAGAGAGTGGATCCCTTATGACCCCACTCTCAGAGGACATGAATCCAGGTAGAAAAGTTAGAAAGGTCAGACATATCAAGGCACTGCATGTCTCCAGTTCCCTCAGCACCTGTGAACAGAGCTAAGGTGCCAAGTTCAACAACACCAACTGACTTGCTAAATGCTTAAAATACATCTTATCGCAGACAAACAGGAGACAGAAACAGCTAATCATCTTTCAGAGCCAAGGCAACAAGGTCATTGCCTCTCCATTTGTAGCAAAGAACACCAGAAGTAATGCAAAAGCAGAAGCATTTTCTTGTTCCTGATGACACGCATCTCAAAATACGCCATATCCATCTCTTAAGAACCACTGAACAGCAACAGAGGATTAGATTTTAGGTTTTATTGCTCAGTGATAATTAAATACTGAGACTTGATTAGTTAACATAAGCTAGCGTTTCAACTTGACTAAGCAGAAGAAAACAGGTTAAAGAACTCTGACAGCTCTTCTTATCCTTCATTTCTTTAGTGCGAGTTCCCACCAGTCCCCAGAAATCAGCCAGAGCAACATAAGTGTCACCCTCCCTGAACATCACACCTATGTGTCCTTCGTTCCCAAGCAGCCGGGAGTGTAAAGTGTGCCAGGGAAACAGTTTAGGAAAAAAAAACGAAAAAAAAAAAAAAAACACTCAGTTTTCAGTGATCAGAAAGCTCCCATTCACATTGCCAACTAATTGTTGCCAGATGAGGAGGGGAAAAAAGTAAAAAAAAAAGGGGTTAAGGGAACTGTTCAAAGGAGCTGTTCACGTTGGTGTAACAGAACAATCACAGCACTGGGAGCGAAAGGAGGAAAGAGCATATTTTCACAGTATTTCCAACAGTTATTCTAGCAACCTTGCTACTATGCTTGGCAGTGTGCAGGCTGCTCAGCTAGATGTGAGAGATGCTTTTAAAGCAGCATGAAAATCAGGTTTGATGCTTCCCTAAATTCTCTTAGAAAAGAAGAAAAATTATTCTCTCATTTATCTTCACAAAGTCTTTCGGAGAGAATCTATGATTTGAAAGACAGAAGAAAGCCCATAAATTTGAAGACATTTTTATGTTCCCTGTTTCTAAGACCACCCAGTTCTTCTCCTTTACTTCTCCCATCACCTTGCAGTGTCAAACTGTCCTAGACAATACAGAAAGCAACAACAGCTAGGATCATTCTGTTGCCAGAACACGCTGATCTTGCACAAGGAGGAGACAGTGGGAACATACAAAGAATTAAGGAAGAAAAAGATTCAATTACAAAAGGATGGCTCCAACTTTTTTTACTATTCTTGCAAAAGAGCTCATGCTTTCAGGAGCAGAACTGCTGCTGACACAACATTTTGCATCAGCATTTCTCCTGTAAGTTGGCTCACAAAGTTTGTAAATCCCATTTTACAGAGCCCTACAACAAGAAAATTGTTTGCAGCTCCCAGCAAGTAACAAAAAGGAATCATCTCTGCCATACAAAATTAATTTTTATGTAGTCGTTTTCATGCTCACATCTCTAATTGGTAATGAAGACAAAACTATTGAAAGAAAGCACAGACTTGAGACATACACATGCATCTACCCAATGCTGCCAGAGTACACTGGGAACATTGAAAACAGTGGCTGATTTGTCACACCCCAGCTTCACATCTTTCATGAGGCGCTCCTTTGAAGCCAGTCCTGTATCTCACACATATGCAATACAGCGCTCTTCTACTCCATCACTGTCTCTGCCAGATGAGCCACCCAGGGTTTGTGATCCACCATGAACTGTACCTGGTGGGTGGCATCACAGAGCATGACAAGCCAGGAGGCAGCACAGCTGCCAGGAGATGCATCCTGCCTTGCAGACCCTGCATTTGCAGGGAGCCCTGTCCTCCCATCTCTCATCCCTGGGATCTGACTGAGCCCTGTCACACGACCCATTTGTTACACCTCACATGGCAAGAGACTAAAGGGGGGGGGAGGGGCATGCAAAAAAAATGCATAAGAAATAAAAAAAGAGAAAAGCACTATGTCAACTCTGGATTGGAAAGCACAGTTTGCTTTGCCCTGCACTGCCACGTTTCATTTCCATACCAGCTCCGCAGCCTGAGAGCCACAGCACACAGAAAGCCAAATCACAGGCCACGGGGTTAGGTTTGGTGTGTGGGGCCTGAGCAAACCTGCAGAGCAAACTGGATTGCTCGTTAGGCATCCTCCCCCAGCCGCTGTAGAAGACAACGGCTGCAAGAGCAGGCCTGTCCCGCAACACCCATCTCCACTAGTTGATGCTGGGGCAGCAGCTCCTCTTCCCAGGTCACCTCACACTGCACCATCTGCAAGCACAAGCAGGGGCTTTCAGCTGCTCAGTGCAGCAGGACACCAAAAAGCACTGCACCCAGCTCCTCAAAAGCACTCATCAGGCACAATGCAAACGTGCCAGTATCTGCAATTTCCACAACAGTATTCATCGTAACAGTGCATTTCTGTGGTACAGTTTCTTCATCCTCAGACTTTAGCCAGGGACAAGGTCGACGCAAGTGGCCAAGTTACCCCTTTGCCAACAGGCAGCAGAACAGGAAGGTGCCTTCTCATGGTCAGGCAATAGAATCTAAGCTGGGACAGGCCCCAGGACCACCTGCTCCCATTACTGTGTGACAGAGCTGAGTATTAATACTCTTACAGCAACAGATAGCCAAAGGAAAAAGGAAACAAAAGCAAAAGGCTGATCAACCTGAACCCCAGGTGCTGCCAACCAACTCAAAGGAGCTGATTTCAGGGCTCTGATCAAATGGGACTTGCATCTCAACAGCTCCATCCCAAACTCACAAGTCTTTTTGGTGTTTTTGGATTTGAGCACGTGCTTTCAGATCCTCCTCTTCCTGCAGTTGCTTAGCCACCTGCAAGTCATGTTGCACCAGACGATTACGCTGAACATTTGTTGCCAAGTGATGCTCAACTGGAAATAAACACAGACAAGAACTCTCAGATCAGCCTGCAGAACTTCACACTATGTGCAAGACAAAGCAGGGCAGGGGGGAGATTCCAGGCCAGAAAGGCAGGTAATTCCTGGCAGGGGAGCATCATGTAACATCTCTAAAGGTGGGGAAGTCCTGAACTGAAGTTACACTAGCAGCTTGAGATTGTCTTGTCTCAGCACTGAGGGGGCTGTATATGTGTGCCTGTTACCAAAACTAGATCTGCATATCTTACTTGCATGCAGGTTTACAGGGAATGCTTTTTAGGCTTTGGATTTCATTTTCTGGCTGTGGGAAGTTACCCTAGATTAATAAAGTCAGTCTGGAAGGGACCACAGAGGCCAGTGAGGATGAGCTGAACGTAAACCACTTCTGATGGATGCTTCCATGATTTGTTCTCAAGAACCTCTAGACGAGGGAACTCCTCACTCTCAACATAATCAGTTCCAAAATCTCACTACCTTTATATTTAGCAACAGAGCAACCGAGTGCTAAAGTGAGTCCTTTACCATACATGGATACTGCCTGCAAGAAAAGATGGCTACATGAGCTGCAGCTGAAAGCCATCTTTAATTCAGTGGTCTCAGGTTCCAGCAGCAAGGGCACAACTTCAGCAGAACCTGCGCTCTTGGCAGAGTAGCTGGAACGGTATTAGCACCTAGTACTGGTAGATACCAACAGTCTTGGCAGCCAGCAAAGCAGATTAGAGGCCACCACACCTGAAACTGCAATGCAAGCATACCTAAAGTAACAGATAAGCATGTAAAAAAAATTTTTTTTAAAAGTAAATAAAAAAATACCAGTCACTTTGAAGTTCCTGACTGTATTTTTTTTTCCCCCCTTTTAAGCCCTTGTAGTGTACAGCTGCCCTATCTCAAAATGTCTTAAAAGGAAGCCTCCACTCAAAAGGCATGCACTAGCAATTCTGAAGTAAGTAAACAAACAGACCTCTTCTAGTTGCACCTCAGGTCAGCCTATAAAACTTGAAGCTTCCAAATTCCAAAATTGCTAGTCATTTCTAAAAACCTTGCACAGCAACAAAACCTCAAGTGCACTCCTACATGCAATTTCATCATAAATGGCATAAACTCAACTCTAAAGGAGAACACAAAATTGAAACATTAAATGCAGCTATCTCTAGGGTACAATGTGAGCTGGGGCAGAATGCAGAGTAGCGTTACAGGACAGTGAAGACAGTAATAGTCTGTCTTCCACTGAAAAGAATAAAAATGAAATAAAAGCAGAGAGGATTTTTCTTAGCAAAACTAAACAAAGCCAGGTATCTTTTGGGGAAAATTTGCTTCAGCTTGTTCCAAAGATCATTGCTACTTACTCTCTTGTTCTTGTAAGTTATGGGCCAAGGTGTGATCTTCCAGAACAGCAAAGTCTCGACACACTGGACAGGGAAACAAAGCCAAAATAATTAGCAGAAGGGGAATTAAAAAAAAAACAAAAACCCAAACCAAAACACAACATCAGAAGAGTGAGGGCAGGGGAGCATACACACACAGAGACTTCTGACACACTTTCCACCAGCCAAGATCTGGACTTTGGACTTGGGTGTTTTCCCCCCTCCTGCACTTGTGGCTATTTTTGCATGCACTTGCTTCTTTGTCCCTGTTTGCATAAAAAGCCTTCTCCACTCCACCTCCACTTTAGTTTAAGATCAGGATTGCCCACACCACTACTAGATCAGACCTTGTGTACAAAACCCTGTACTCCTCCCAAATTTATAACGATGCCCACACTGACTGTGTTCAACTAAAACCAACAGCAAGTGCTTGTGCTTACTATGGCTTTCCTTGCCAGGTCAAAGAGTCTGAGAATAGTATTTTCTGTGCACTAAGGCAAAAGCACATACACCTCTCCAGAGCTGAGCAGACTGAGCTCCATGGCTCTCACTGCAAGCCATTTCTACCAGCACAGGCATCATTTTACAGTTGTCTCTTGTAAGCTTCATTGACTTTAAGTGCAGATGCCAAATTTGTACCTAGAACCCAGATACAGGATCAACCACAGCATTACCAGCAGGGATAAGCACAGCTTCTAGCACGATGAAGATGACCCAGAGACGAGGTAAACGGGAAGGAGATGAGCTCCATTTGGCACCAGTTTGAAAGCAGCAGATTTTTGCCAATGCCTATCACTTTCATGCTTGAACTTTCAAAGGAATGCTCTACCCACACTGTAGAAAAACACCAGTGTTTATTTTTAACTTGCTATGATAGGCAGCAGGGCAACAAAACACAAGTCACATACATATTGGGATAGGCGCACACACACAGCATCTGGTTCGGTCCTTTGGTGGTAGGTATGTATCAGCTTCTTGGTGAACCGAAGAAAAACCATGACCTGCGCCCCAAACTGCAAGATGGGGCCCCGCTCCACACATTGGCCATACGTGGGGTTCCTCCTTGCTTCTAGGAGAGTTTAAGGCAGTTTAAGGCACTGAAAACTTTACACTGCAGAGGTCTATCACTTGTTTTTCCCTCAATGTGACAAGCCAAACAGCTGAAGGACCTGAAAGGGGAATATCTCCCATTTGAAAGGTACAGCACAAAGCAGAGAACAACAAAGTGCTTCCAAAGCTGCAGAGGGAGGTACAAACTGCTGCTGCGCTCCACGGGCAAAACCTCTGGAGAAGACCAAGGTTTCTCTTTAGCAGAGCACAGCAACAGCCTAGAAGAGAAAGTGAAAATAACCCCAAAACCCCCAGAACATACCAAAACTACAAGGGGAATTTATGAGGAACCTGTTCACAAAAGGGTTCAGAGTCAGAGAAGAGAAGACATTTCCAGCACCACAAAGGGTGGA
The DNA here is from genome assembly GCF_023634085.1 of Falco cherrug. Taxonomy (NCBI): domain Eukaryota; kingdom Metazoa; phylum Chordata; class Aves; order Falconiformes; family Falconidae; genus Falco; species Falco cherrug. The sequence goes on from NC_073707.1 coordinate 20,578,252, forward strand.
AAATACATGGAAATGAGAAGGTAGCTGTGTCTTCCTGAGCCACCATCCCACAAGCCTTCCCTCTTCTCACATTGACACATATGGTCTGCTCGAGAAGCATCGAGATGTTCCTCTGCACCCAGATACCTTCACAAAATAGCTAGAATTGTTTCTGGTTGTGTGTACTAAGAGGTCAGATGAATACGATAAAAGATGAAGTATTTAACAGAATTTTTGGTTGAGTCTTTCTGCACTGGAAGGTGTTTTACAGATAACAAAAGCTTCTAAAAGCTAGAACAGCACTTCAGGGAAGGAGAGTGACAAGCAGCAGGGTGGAGATGAGGACAAAGATTACGGTTATATGATCCCGTAGTGACTCACTTTAAACACATACAATTCTAGATGGTGCAATTAAGGTTTAGTTGTTACCTTTTTTTTTTTTTATTGCAGCTTCTTTTAAAAAAGGCAAGAGGATACAAAATGCTAAATAGCACTGAAATACTTCCAGTGGGCATCTGTGTATAAAAACAGAAACGCTAGCTTCAGCCGCAGGTCTGGAAAACCCACAGCTGAGTTGCAGGCAGCACTGCTATTCACAGGTGACATATGCAGGGTGCTTGGTGGGCACAAACCCATGTTTTTGTGGGATAGGGCAAGAGGACCTTGCCCATAGAGACTTTCATTCTGTGGCCCCTAATACTACTTCAGCATCATAGAATGGTTGTGGAACAACCACTTTCTGCTTACAACAAGCATCATCTGGCCTGCTGGAGGGCACATCCAGCCCCGAGGTTTGAGCCCTCCTGTCAGTTCAGAGCCAAGCAAAGATACCTGAAAACAGAGCTACAGTCTGCCCAAATCTAGGGGCTGGGTTTTACCACCACATAGTCAAGAAGCAGCACTTGCTCCTGATAGTTTAAAAAAAAAAAAAAAAAAAAAAAAAAGGTGGGGGAAGTGTTATTTTGTTATTTTTAACTGCAGTAGGTCTCTGAGCAAGTCCACTGCACAGCTGCCTGAACAGCTGTACTAGCAAGACAAGGCGGGCAGCACAGGAGCAAGAAATATGAACATTTCAGAGCTGCATAATTTTTGCATAAAGATTGCTGCTGTAAGAAACGCTTATGAAACTGCATCCCAGCCCTTCCCAACTCCTTTCTGTACAGGCTCATACACTGCTCTGATCCCCATGGCTCAGATCATCTGCCTTGCCAGTCATGGTGCTGATGGTGCTGGCGGACCTTTGCTCCATCCTCCCCAGAGGCATGTGTGGGGAGGAGGACATTTGTTTTGGTTTGTTGTTTTTTGGGGGTTTTTTTGTTTTGTTGGGTTTTTTTGGTGTTGGGGGTTTTTTGGGTTTGTTTTTTTGTTGTTGTTGTTTTTTTTTTTTTTACTCTATTCTACCCACATCCAGACACACTTTTTTATTTGTTTGGGAAAAAACATGTTGACAGAAACATGCTTGGCATACAGGCGAGAAAGTGGGAGGGCCGCTGCAGAACGCTGCTGCTCTTCTCCTGACAGTCTTGCACCAACTCCAGAAAAGTCTCACCTCCTCCGGTGAGCTGCTTTCCTACAACACAGCAACAACTGTTTAACCCTTCTGGACTGATGGGCCACTAAAAAAATTTCTAAGGAAAGCATGGACTCAAAAAAGTCGAGTGCATATACTGTTCTGTGTATGGATGGGCCTGCTTCTTCTAGCTGCTCCCCCAGAGATCTGTGAGAATTAGTCCATGGGTCTCTGGAGTTAAATAAATAAGCAAAAATAAAGAAAAACAAAACTCCTCTGGACTTCACGTCCTATGGGCTGCCAAGGAAAGCTGCTGGATGCCAGAGACATAAAGCAGGGACTTGTCTGGGTTGTTTTGGCTCTTCAGGACAGGTCTGTGCCATCCAGAGCTCAGCACCTGGGCCGAGAAGCACACACAGCCCAGGGTACCACCACACGCACTTCCCAGTTCACCACCCAAAGCAACCGGCCTCAGATCCAGTGCCACCCCTAACACGGCCACACAGCACCCTGACCCAAGGCTGTGCCCCGCCACCACCTGCCCTGTCTCTGCGGGCAGGGACAGACCGTGTGGGGACAACACCCTGGGACAAGCCACCAAGTTACAGGGCCTAAACACAAACGCAGGGACTGGGTCTTAGAACAGTGATGATTATCCCATCAAGATCCAGTACAGAGAGAGGAAGCTGGATGGTTTATAATGATTATGCTCATCACAGGAAGTTCCCCAGTGCACCCATCTCACAGAAGACACAGCACAGAGCAGGCTGGTGGGGCAGCAGCAAGCCTTAGGTTTGCTCACACATTTGGATTCATTTGTGCACTGGTGAAGAAGCCACTTGGCTGCGTATACACTCCCGTTAAGCTGCTCTTACAAACCCGCGAACGGATGGCTCGAGCGCACAGCCCTCACTTTGTGCTGCTGGAGCTGCTGGCAGGGCGGACGGCACAAGAAGACCTTTCATCACTGTCAGAAACTTGGCTGGGCTGGCCACCTCCGACTCATCTGAGCACATTATTCCCAAGTCCCATCAGCCTGAGGACAATGTGCAAAGGAAGATGAGAACATCCTATTATGAACACAAGGAAGCACTGTGAGCCAGCCAGGTGGCAAGAGATGCGGACACCTGCAACTCCCTAGCAAGTGTGCGGGCAATAGTAAGTGCAGAGCACTCCCTCAAGACTAGACAGACCCTGCGCCCATGGCAATGAGTCAAGTATGACCGCAGCTGCAAGTGAGGCCAAGGAAACCAACCCTTCATCCTTGAGGACACGCATCCAGCAATAGGGCAGCTATGAAATAACTGGAGATGTGCACCAGCCAGGCGTGGTCTGAAATAAAGTTTCACTGGCACCAGTCCTCGTCCTCGGCCCAGCCTCAGCACAGCCCCAGCACACCCATTACCGGGTATTATGTGCACCGGGTTTGTGCTGAGAAATAGGATGGCCCCAATGACAACAGGGACACATTCCTCCTCTCCAGGAGGCTTCATACTGAAGGGGAAAGAAGTCAGTTTCCTTATTCCCTAACTGTATGCCTGAAAAATGAAAGGTAATATTAACGTCACATTCACTGCTGCGAATTGACTTCCCATCCCTGGGCCCTGGCTGCGAGCCATCAGACAGTCAAGCAAGCAGCAGGGGTGCAATCAGAGCAGCTACAATTGGCAAATCCACTGAAGTGTGAAACATTAACAACAGGTTTACCATAGTCTGATTAAGCCAATCTGCCTTGGCGCAGCAGGGAGCACGCCTGGAATACGTGCTGCTGGCACAGCTGTCAATGAAAGGAATGCCAGCGCAGGAATCCCAGCCACTGCCACCGCCAGCAGAGGTGCCAGCTGAGAAGGATGAGGGCAGAAGCATGGCTAGAAGCATCATCCTTTGCAGCAGTGGTGGGCTGCAAAATTCATGCAGTGGCATGAAAGAGGGAGCTGGCTTGCTTGAGGGATCCTGAAGAGCCTCTCTACAAGCTCCAAGCACAGGTCTTCTCCACTGGCAGTTTACCCTGGAAATACTCCTTTCCACGCATCTGCACCTCTGAGGCTCTTGCAAGCATGGTTGCAAGCCCTGCCATTAGGGCTGAGATAAGAGCATCTCTAGGTATGACAACCTGGCAAAATTTCATTAAATAACCTTTTCCTTTTCATAGTCTGCCATCTGCCTCACTACCTTACTCCAGCATGACCTCAGCTCCACAGGTCAGCATTTCTAACACCAAACTGCTTCAAAGAGAGTGAGGTAACCACAAAAGAGGAGCAGAGGCAGCCATAGACGTTGCTAGCGATACTTAGGTGTGTGACAAAGAGGTAGGTAACACCCAGTAATGGGTGGCGTGAACATGCACCATCTCTACAAGATGTCAAACCCCACTGGCTTCTCAAGAAAGGCATACAACAAAACACCCCGTCACACTTCTGCCTGAAGTCAGACCATATTTTGACATCTGCTGAGGGCCGAAGGGCCCACTTGGTTCACGTGGCCCATACGCTATGCTCTGGGACATCGCCAAGTTCAGTGACCCAGGGGCCACACATACATGCTCCAAGCATTTCCTTTTGGGTCTTAAAAAACATCTCTTGCTCCCTACCCCCTCCACTCCCAACATTTTCCTGTCAGCATCATGTGCTGGATAATTCACAAAATAAACTAGAAGGTGTGAGTCATGCTTAGTTTAGACCATCTGCAGTTTTTGAATCCTCAACTGAAGGACAGGAGGAAGAGAAAAGACAAAAGTGACACAGGAAAAAAACAGTTTGATCAGCTAAAGTCACTTTTTAGGGCCTATAAAGCTGACAAATCAAGTGGCAAGCAGCAAGCACAGCCTGTTACAAGCCTGCAGTCTCAGGAAGATGCTGAGCTATGAAGATCCCTGCAGATTAGAAAGCAAGCTTGGACCTCGTAGAGACTCTCACCAGCAGGGACTGGCCGGGCTACTCCAAGCCAGGTAAACCCCCCAAAACTTGCAGATTGTTTCCTTGAAACAAAGCCAACGTGACCGAGCAGCCACTCAACCGGAGGTGACAGGCTGCCCCGAGGACAGTTTTCAGAGGAAACATGCAACTAGGACATTTCCTTTGCACCCCCAGCAAAGCTGTTTGGGAGATCCATGACCTGACCTCAGTGTTTCTCACTTCTGTCCTGTCTCTCCCATCGCAGCAGGAGATTCGCGCAGGCACTGGCAGAGGCTGGCCAGGACATGCCTTGGCTGCTGCAGCCGCTGTTATGCAGACAGCATTCCTAGGACATTGTTCACCAGGCACTGTCAGTGCCAAGGACATCAGAAAACTCATGCAGGGAGAAGGTGGCTACCAGGTGGAGGGCAGGGCTTGGCTGCCTGGGGAAGGGAACAATTGCTGCTTCTCAGCCATGTCTCATGTAGCCAGGGGCTACCAAGCAGCACAAGTAGACTGGGCAGCCCCACAGGGAACCAAAGTGAGAGGTCTCAGCCTAATTTCTAAAAGCATAAACATGCAAAACAAAAAAAGTATCGCCAAAGAACCATGGAGGTTTTATTGGCAATCTTGGCCTGGAAGCTAAGAACAGCTTGGGATTTGGGAAGAAGGTTATCCTCTCTGCACTAAGCTAATGCCTTGAGGTCAAGGCCACGAGAGGTTTGTCCTCTCTCTCTGCACCACTCTCCAACAATAAGCTCTTTCCACCCAACAACACTTTAAGAAGGAAGACTATAAAGATTTTGCAACCAAATCTTCAGAACACAACTATTTTTTAACCCACCTTGGAATAGATATCAGCAGCATTCACAAAATGCCTTCTCTGAGGTTACTTCTTACTTCTGTCTGCAAACTGTGCCACAGAGCAGTCCTCAAGCTGAGAGAGCATCTGCTGGACACCTCAAAGCAGGGGTGATGTGCTTGCAAAGTATATAAACATGAAGCTGAAGATACCCAAGATCACAAAAAAGCAGCACCACAAGAGACATCAAAAGGTCATTCCTAAAGCATGCCCCAGACACAGAATTTTATTAAGTTTATCATTCTGCCTTTATTACAGAAGGCTGACATTGGATAATTGCACCCTACACTGCATCACCTGCAATTTTTCTAAATAAGAGCAGTTCTTCTTATCCCCCAAGATTAAAACACAACCCATAGGTCGAGAATGTTAAAGATATGCCTTTGACTTCCAGAAGAAAATGTTGAAGCATTTCAATTATAGAATCATTTACGTTGGAAAAAAACCTTTAAGATCAAGTCCAACCATTAACTAGCACTGCCAAGTCCACCACTACACCATGGCCACATCCACCACTAAAGCAACACCACATCTACACATGTTTTAAGTACCTCCAGGGATGGTCACTCAACCACTTCCCTGGGCAGCATGTTCCAGTGCTTGACAACCCTTTTGGTGAAGAATTTTTTCCTAATATCCGACATAAACCTCCCCAGCATAACTTGAGACCACTTCCTCTCATCCTATCACTTGTTACTTGGAAGAACAGACCAACACCTACCTTTGTAAAACCCCCTTTCAGGTAGCTATACAGAGCATAAGGTCTCCCCTGAGCCTCCCATTCTCCAGGCTGAACAACCTCAGTTTCCTCAGCTGCTCCTCAAAAGACTTGTGCTCCAGACCCATCACCAACTTCATTGCCCGTCTCTGGACACACTCCAGCACCTCAACATCCCTCTTGCAGTGAGGGGCCCAGAACTGAACACAGCATTCAAGGTGCAGCCTCACCAGTGCCGAGTGCAGGGGGACAGTCACTGCCCTTGTCCTGCCGGCCACACTGTCCCTGACACAAGCCGGGACACTGTTGGCCTTCTTGGCCACCTGGGCACACTGCTGGCTCATGTTCAGCCGGCCATCAACCAGCACACCCAGGTCCTTTTCTGCCAGGCTGCTTTCCAGCTACTCTTCCCCAAGCCTTTGTTTAAGCTTGGGCATACAGACATACTTCAAAATGGCATTGAGCCTTAAGGAGTACTGGCCCCCATGCTTTGAAAATTCAGCCTTTTCAGCCAGGTCTAGCTGGGCCCCCAGATATGAAGTATTCCGAGTCACAAGAACTTTCCAAAACCTCTCATTCCTATAGACAACATTGCTGCTATAGCTGCCGTCTCCTATTCCAGAAATGTCTGTGCATTGACGAGCTGAATAGCTACAGTATTTTGCCGCTTTAAGGCGGAGAGCAGATATATAGGCCACAATACTTTAATAATCTGCAAGCCATTATCTGCCAAGCTCAGAACACAAATCTCTAGCTCCTTCTTGAGTGCCCCAGTGTCCACCAGCTGTACAGGACTGCCTATACCCAAAAGGTCACCAGTGAGCTCACACTGTGGACCCATCAGTAACATCCAGATGGAGAAGTATAAAAGCTTTAAGATTACATTGGTCAGGAATGGCTAGTTCGACACCACAGCCAAGCAGCAGGCAAACCCACGCTTCATCACAATATCAGAGGCATAACTGGGTCCATGTGTGGAAGAAGTTAATCTTAACCATCAATGAGAACAAAAGTTGCTTGTGTAGTTCATTCTCTCCAGCATCTGACACAGCTTCAGTTGACTCAGCTAACACCACATGTGCAAAATGAACAACCAACAACAAAGACAGGGAGAAGCTTTCATAGCAGCCAACTTTCACCACTGTCTCCCAACCATGGATTACAGTAAAACAAACAACACTGCCTCCAACAGCTGTGTTTTACCCTCACTTTGTGGTGGGCAAACCACCACACATCACTAGAGAACAGGGCAGGAGTTACCTTTAGCAAGAGAGGTCAAAACCCATGGCTGACACAGATGTCCCCATGCACCACTGTAGCTGTAAAACACACCTTCAGCAGTGTCCCATGGATCATATCACATGCCCTTTTCTGGGGGTTTTTTTGTTTCTTTTGCAGACAGGATGTCATGGCAGTTTTAGTTTTAAACCCAACACTACTCATTTAAACTGGTGTAAGGGAGCGGGGAAAGAAAAACAATCTCACCCACAACTCAAAACAGCCACCCACTCAGAAAACTGCTCAGGCATGGAGTCTGCATCTCAAGAGATTTGTACTATATACGCTCCCCACACACACATCTCAACAGTGATCACCATATTTTCCTTTCATCTGTTTATTTCAGCTTTTATTTCAGCATTTCAGGCCATTTTATACTACACAAAACACTTAGAAGGACACACTCAATTTCCCAGGTAGGTAAAACTTCTGTTCCCTGATAAATGCAAATCTAAATCCCTTGCTCAGTTCAGTAGTTTCCATGCAGAGAGCTGGCACATCCACTTTGTGGTTCAGGGTGGCTTTCAGGAGCCATGGCACCGTGGGTCTCAGATGCTTCACTAGCATTTCCAAGTCCTCAGTTTCAGGCTGTGGTGAATAAACTCACACAGCAGCTCCAGAGAGGCAGGCAGGCAGCCGGGAGCGGAGATAATTCAAAGTGTCAGATTTCCCAGGCTTCTGCTCCAGCTTAATCCTAAAAGACAATGTAGCAAAATACAAGGGAGGCAGGATACAGAAAGTGAGCTCCCAGTGCCCCTCTGGTACAGGTTCATGCACTGACTCAGTGTGGTGACTACGCAAGGCTGACTGCTGGAAGCCTGACACCCACGCAGAAAGTGCCAAGTGCTAAAAAAAAAACCACAGTTCCAGTTCCTCTCAGAACCCCGCAGGGTGGTTTTACACCACAGGGACCCGCAGCCATATGGAGGTACGAGCATCTCTGGAGAGAACAAGCAGAAGCCAGACTCCCTCAGAGAAGTCACCCAAAGGCTGAATAAAAGTGGCTAGAGCCAAGCCCCAGACTGCTCCAAGGCTTGTGGCTAAACCAAAGCTGCAGCTGGAAGGATGGACCGCAGCACCAGTGCGCTTGCAAATAAGCCAGATTTTATTCATCCAGATCAGATACCAAGAGAAGCAAAGTTCCAGCAGGGTGGGCCCCAGGGCAGCCTCACAGGCTTGCTGGAAATCTGGCCATCTGCTGCATTCAAAGGTGGAGGGGTCTGAACTGATCCTTGCACAGATTCCTATCAGGTTCCTTTTGCCTAGAAAGGTGGCTGCTAGGCTGTGAGGACTCCTGTCTGCCACCCGTTCGGCTGCTGCCAGCACTGCCAGTCTGCTCTGCAAGAACAACCTTCCCCTACCTAACCAACCCAGGATGCTCTGCTTAGTTTCAAAATGCCTTTTCTTTGCTCCACCGGCTCCTCATGGCCGCTGTCTCCTCTCCCCCCTCACTTCCCACGTTTAAGTTCTCCCAAGTTTATTAGTCAGCTCTGGAGAACACAGAGTAGCAAAGCTGGCCCCAGATCAGTCAAACCTTTACATCCATCTACAAGAGTCACAAATCAGTAAAGTTGCAGCACTAACAATACATGCCCCCCCTTCCTGTCACAGCCTTGAGCTGGCACGTTGCCCTCAGAGCAACTACAGATTTAAAACAGTGGTATAGCAGGGTAAGAATATGCCTATCTGGCCCCAGAGGCCAGGTAACAGGAGGCAGAGCTGCCAGCAGCAACCTGGAGCAAACCGCTTTGTGGCACCTGTGCTCACAGCTCATATGCATTGCAAAGCACAAGGAAGAAGCAGGCTGGCAGCCTTTTAAATGCCTCCTCTCCGAGAGCATAAAATGAGCTCCAAGTCAGTCAGAAGTAAAATTTTTGCTTTGGGAGTTAAATCACCTTTAGGTGATATTGTATACCCAGAGCTTCTTCAAACAACAACAACAAAAACCAAACCAACAAAGAAAAAGAAAAGACAATTAAAATCGGGACTTATGTGGCCGGAGCTGATGTGCTGCATAAAGCCAACTGCCTGGAGTACCAGGTAACTGAGCACTATAACAGGAGCCGGAGGCAAACCTGCCTGTTCCACCTTGTGTCAGGGATGCACAGAGTGCAGGCAGGGCTCTGCAGCCCTGGCCAAATACCCACTCCCTCCAGCGCTGCAAATAAGGTCAGGAGAGCCCAGCCTCTTCCCAACACCAACTTCCTTCGGAAACCTGGCGCCGACCGAACTGCCTGCAGGAGAGCACAGCCCTGCGAACAGCAGCGCTCTGCGTGCCACCGTGACGGCCAACACCCTGGCGGCCTGGAAACTTCCCAGGTCTTTTCCCTGCCGTCCTCCACCACTTCGCCCCAGCCCCCAGCAGCACTGCCAAAGCCTCCAAGAGGCACTGGTGAATTTAGGACATAAATCCTCCCTGTCCCACCAGCCAGCACCCCAACAATAGAAGTAACTCCAGAATGGAAGGGGGAAAAATTTTCTTCCCACCAGGATCCCACAAGCAGTATTTGCCATGCCCGTAACACACAAACGATAAGCTCAGGTGCTTCTGCAGTGCAAAGCCATTCTGTCACGCAGAGGGGGAGCAGCTTTCCATCCACAACAGGGAAGGCTGCCCCGAGCCAGGTTAGCACTTCCCCAGCCCACGCAGGTCAATGGTGACAGTCTCTCCGCAAGGAACATTCCCAGCTGGGTCACACTCCAGCTTCTTGTCCTGTCTGGCTGTAAACAGACAAAGCTATACACACTGTGTCTTTTGGACTGCTTTCTGCAGAAGAAAAAAAGAAAATCCACCTCTCACTGTCTCCCATTTGCATAAACTTCCTTCTTTCCTCTTGTCCCATCACTTCTCAGGTCAGCCTTGTCAGTATCTTTAAGGTATGCCTGTCTCTCAGTGTTTTCAAACATTTGCTTATTTATGTCCTCTTCCACTTCGTCATCACTTACCGAACACCACATATTGAGCCCACGAAACATTTCCTCTTAAGCTGATTCCTCCAGCCACCAAGCCCTGGTTCAGCAGAAGGGCTGGGAAAAGAATTAACCATATCCATACACGCACAGGAACTCAAAAGTTTTACCCCACACAGCTTTTTACACCTCCTTTGAAAAGGGAAGTGAGGAAGAGTGACTCACTCGCAAACCCACTTCAACTTTCTGTCCTGAACAGCATTCACCGCAGGCAGGGCTGTCAAGGGTACACAGACCAAACCCCCTACCCACCCAGGCTGCAGTCAGAAAGATCCCACTATTTTTATTTGGCTGACCGAGCACTGTGGCAGTGGCACTGCGGTTTGGCGTGCTACTAAAATAATCATCAGCTGAGCTTCTCGAGCCTGACACAAAACCCATGGGCAGGGGCAGAAGAGCTGTGCCAGGCTTCTGAGCAGGCTTTCACCTACACCTTTCTCCCCAGGGAAAGTGACACTTATGGCAAGCTTAATTTACAAGGTGCCCGGGGTTAGAGGGTAGATTTTGTGGGCACCCAGGCCTAACAGGTCTCCTTTGCTCACAACGGCCCTGCTCTGCATCCTTACACATGCAGCATGCTGCTGCTGCTCTCTTTCCAGCCCTACTAAAAGTCTCTCCCAGCTGCCATACGGTGCCAAGGCCATATGAGCTGTGTGGCGCCTTTTCACGTACCAAGAAAGAAAACAGTGGGAAGGCTCCAATTTCTATTTTTAAAAAGGAAATATAAATGAAGTGTCGAGGGACTTCCATAAGTTCCCAGCATGTGTCCCATGGAAAAGCCAGCACTGTAAGATGAACATGGAGCATCCCTGACACACAAGCAGGCCTCCGGGAGACAGCAGCCCTGCTCTCCTGCTGGAATTGCCCAGCAAACGCCCTTTGCTCCCTGCAGTGCAAGCTACCAGGCAGCAGAACAGCAAATATCTTTATCTCCTTTTTGGAGACAGGCAAAAGGACAAGCCAGCAGCAAGTGCCGCACCAGAAACTGGACCTAAGCTTCTTGAGTTTTAAGGCAGCTTTAGCAACAGACTGGCCTTCCTCAGTCCTTCAGCCTTCAAACCAGCACTACGCAGAGGAGTGGCAGTGAGTGAGCAGCAAGCCAGCCAGCTGGGGACACTGGGAAGGGGACAAGGAAGCAGGGAGGAAACACGTCCCTTCATCCTATAAATCGCTACATTCCTGTGAACTGGATGACTCCGAGCAAGGAAAAGAAAGCTTATTCCAGCAAAACAGAGAAGTTTCACACAGCCTCAAGGCACATTCCATTTCTTCTTCAAGCGGGATTTTCCCTGTGCCCAGAGAGCACACAACTGCCCTCTCCTGCTTCTTGCAGCAGCCACCTCCAGCTCCCACCAGGCATGCGCGCACCTTCTGACGCTGCTCATGGCCACAGGAAATTAAAGATTAAACAGAAGCCCGTGGTCACAGCAAACACAATGCCATCTGTAACACACTGCTCAGCTGGGATCGTTCCTCGGAGAGCAGCAATGGATGATGGCTAATGGATGTCCTGGCACCACAAATAGGGGAAGCTCCCTCCCTGCATCCCCAGGAATGAGAGCAGAACAGACTGTGTCCCCTCTTATCACTCAAGCTACTTGTCAGTAACTAAGGAAACATGTCTGCAGAAGGCATCAACCTGAGTCTGGAAGCTCCTCTCTGCCAAAGACTGCTTTCGGAGCAATCTTTTTGCCTTGGTACAACCTCCACAGCAGCTCACAGAGGACAAGTGCTAAGGATTTAAGGGATGGGAGGAGGCAAACCTGCTTGCTCAGTTGCATTTTGAAGCCCAGAGCATGAAATATGCTAATTCTGCCCATCTCCTCTGCCAAGCACTGCAGACCCAGAACAACTGAATGCATAATAAAACTTTCACCCAGCTTTAACCAGAAGTTAAATGACTACCACAGCCTCAGCTACTGAATTCATGCATGCTGGAAAAACAGACCTCCTATTACTCAAAAGAGCTGGACATGAACCAGTGACCTAGAAAGAAAAGCCTGCGTTGACATCCCATCACTCTCCACCTCCTTGTTGCCCTTGAGCCATCCAGCTTGCTTGAATTTTTCAGAGCCCTTCCCTGGGGAAGTCACAAAGCAGAAGATCATGACACCGGACATCATGCTGCAAGGAAAAATCCCAGCTGGAGCCAAAGGGCACGGGACAGGTGGCTTCACAGTGACCTGACCAACCCTCAGCTGCTCACAAAATTGTTGCCCTGATTATACTAATCCAGTTAAAGGCCAACCCTTCCTTCACATGCGTACAGCTGACAGATCATCCTTCAAAACCAGTCCCCTGGAAAATCCCAAATCAGAATCCCTCCTCATCAGACACTGTGCCAGCCATCAATACTTTCCAAACCCACTTCCACCTTTGACAGACATCAGGTTTCTCTTGTCCACTGTGGTGTTGCTGAGCATACACAGGCACCAGAAGCCCTGATATAAGCCAATAACATCACGGGAGCCTGAAACACTGCACCTTAGAGCTGACCCCCCTCCCCAGTCGCTTGTCAAGCCAGCTGTCAGGAGGTTTTATTGCAGGAGTCTCAGCGAAGGTCATGTTAAGCTGCAGAGGTCAGAAGGAAGGTGCTGTGGTTGGAAGGAAGAGAAAGACTGATGCTTACAGCAAACTCCTATTCAATTGATGTTAAGGCAAAAGAGAGCCAGCCAGTCTGCCTGCCCCAGAGAATGCCTTCCAAAGGTGGACAATAAGGATTCAAGCCCTTCCTGTTCCCCGAGGCTGCAGTCAGAGATGCGACTACCACGTTTGGGAAACTGGCCTCTCTGGCAGCAGACTACAACTAGCAGCATTTGAATGTACAGCCCAGAAGCTTCAGAAAGTCAAATCAGATATTTAATGAAGAGTAGAAACCACAGAGCGAGCATTGTTGCGGTGTCTCTCCAAGCACGGGTGACACAATCAGCCTTTGTCAAGGCTGGAGCTCCAGAGACAGCAGCATGGCAGGGTTGGTTCTAGTGATTGGCACTGACATATAAAAATAAAATTAAATAAAAACACTTAAGCCACTGCAATTTTCCACAGTTCCAAAGAGCCATACACTGCTAGGACAGCGTTCACGGTCCCTCTACTCCCCACCTCTCCCCACCGAGGACTCAAATTGGCAGGAAAATCAGAAGCCCCTACCTGGGTTTCACCCGCCACTGCTAACAACTAATAGCTTTCAGAGACTGCACTGGACAAGGGACTGAGTCTCAGTCTTGGCAGACGGGCATCGCCTTCACAAAGCTGTAGCCACAGACCTCAGCCTTTTGGCAAAAGCAGCAACAGCAGATGGGACCACAGGTGCATCCTCCAGAGAGGGGCAAGGTCTGCACAGCTCCGAAATACCTCCCAGGAAGGCCCCCGTGCAGCTCTGCCTGCAGGCAGGGATGCCTCCAGGTCCAAGAGGCAGTGCACAGTGCTTTCAGATGGCACCGGAGGCTGCACCGAAGAGCTCATTTAAAACAAGCAGCCAAGGAGAGCGTGTAGCCTTTCCCAATTTTAGCTGCTACTAGCTAAAAATGCATCGGATCAGAAGAAACAATTAGAGATCAAGCAGAGTCCAAGCCAGTTTCTTTTATTTGCTTTATAAGCAATTAATTAAGATAGTATTTTCAGTATGTTTTTGCCCCCAAAAGGCTCACAAATGGGACCTCAGTAAAAAAAAAAATATTCTATACACATAGAGCTGAGCAATCCCCTGGGGTGGGTCAAAAGAGCACACAGCAGAAGCTGCTTTGTGAAAAGAAAACGTCCCAGATACTTAAGACACAAAAAGAAATACAGGCAAACTCAGCCCACAGATTGCAACTAACACCAAAACCTTCAGCAAATAACTTACAAGAGCTTTACTGACCACAGTGGTCAGAACATCTACTTTTCTGCTCAAGGAAAACCACCTCTGTAACACTAGGCTGCAGCACCAAGGTCTAGTTCATACTAGAAAAAGTGTTTTGAGAGTTCATTTTACACCAGTAACCCCCTGCCCACAAAATAAGCTGGACCAGCTGAAACAGTATTCGCCAACAAAATGCCATCTATACCAGGCCTCCAACTAGCATACGTAATTTTACAGATTAAAAAAAGAAAGTAAACACAAGAAACAAGGCTTCCTGCAGCACCTAGCTAGTTACCAGATTTTCACCGCCATCACTGCACAGAAATGATCTCGCTGGTAGAAGAGTTAAGACCACACCAGAAGAGGAGGATGAGGCTGTGTCGCAGCAGTCCCAGCTGCCTGCAGCCAGGGAGAACCTGGACACAACCCTTCCCCATCCCCAAAGACAGCTGGTGAAGAACAAAGTATTCAAAGCAAAACAATGTTCTTCGTTGTTAATGAACGACTAAACTGACCTTTACCCGAAATGAGGAAAGGGAATGTTTTCCCAGAAGGATGGACAATGATTTCTGTATGAGGAACAGTAATTATTTCCCAAGGTATGGAAGGTGATACGTACTTTCCTTGGTTGGCATTAACACCCAGCATGAAAAGATCTAATCCAAAGCATAGCTTGGTTTCAACACTTTCCACAATAAAAAACAAATGATGCCACTAAACTAAAAGTGTGAAACATGCCTGAGGCTTTGCAGAACATGGCTCAGGCCTCATCTACTTTGCATGTTGGAGCTGCTCTGGGATGCTACTTTAATCCAGCCGCTATCAGGTAACAACAGATCTTCGCACCAGGACACTCATGAAACTTAATCCATGCTAACCACAGGTGCAAATTAACCAAGGACTGGTTGAGCTACGCTGCAGCTCTGTAAACATACTTTCATTCAGCATGAAAGTAACCTCAACTCACTCCAGGTAGATCACTTCAAAAATGAATCAAGCGAAATCAAATCAAGGCTACTCAAATTCTGAATAAGAGAGTCTACACAGGGATTTAATTCACTTTAATCAATCCGCTGGAAAGGTTAATTGGGTTAAGTTTCTTGAGTAGCCACGTGTGGACAGACTCTAAGGATGAGATATTGGCCACACTAAAATGACCAATAACAATTCTTAACAGGAGCAACATTAACCCCTAAAACTTCAGGCGCATGGATATTACTTTTCTTCCAGTAGCAATAAGAAGTGAAGCATTAAAGGATGACAAGAGGTCAATCAGAACCTCCAGCGCCCTGCACAGACATACACCTTCTACTCTTGACTAGCGGAATCGTCAGATTCACACTTGCTATTTTGTAAAAAACGAAATTTTGAAAAAGAAGAAGTGGCCAGCAGCAAGGAAAACAAGTTTAAGGAATTTTGGTTGTATTTAGATAGGCATGCAGTGCTCTGTGAATACAATGTAAATTCAAAATAACTTTATTTGGACACAGCTTCCACGGTCCTGTATTGCTGTCAGAACAACTCCAGCTTGTACAAAGCTTTTTAGAACAGAAACAGCTCCCGGGCACCTTTGTTGGGCTCAAAGGCACAGACAGGTGAAGTGGGCGCCCAGCTCACAGGCTAGCCTGGACCGGGCGCGGGGCCTGGGGCCGCCGCTGCTGGACCCCAGAAAGTGGGGGGCGCCTACAGCCCCCCCTTCCCCTGCGCTCCTGGGGTGCACTGGGATTTCGCAGGGTGAAGGAGGCTGCTTGGTGCTCTAAAGCTCCATGCAGAGCTTTCGCAAAAACCCCGCAGCCTCACGGATTTTTAACCAGGACCCCAACATCGCCCGTCCCCTCAGATCACCCCACACACGGGTATTCACAGTTCCCAGCGCCCCGAGCGGAGCCTCCAAACCCAACCGAGCCGTAACCGCCAGGCACACGTCTCTGCGTGCCGATCCCCCGGGGGCTCCCGGCTGTCTCACAGCCCGGCTCCCCCCCGCGCCCGCAGCCCTGCCCCGGCCCCGCCGCCCCGGCGCGGCGGGGGAAGCGCGGCAGAAGCGCCGGCGGCGGCCTCGGCCCCGGCGCAGACAAAGGGCTGGCCCCCTCCCCCCGCGCCGCTCCCCGCCTGCTGCCGGGGCGAAGCGGCACCCCCCGCCCGGCCGCCAGCCCCGGGGCGAGCAGCCCAGAGCCGGCCGGTCGCGGCTCCCCGCCAGGCCAACGCCGCTCCGGCCCCGCCGGCCTCCGCCCGCCCGGCCGCTGAGGACACCGCGGGGGAAGCGGGACGGGCTCCCTCCGGGCCCCGCGCTGCCCGCCACGCACTCCCTGCGGCGGCCGGGGCACCGAGCCCCCTCCCCCGCCGGGAACCGGCTCCGCGGGGAAGAGCCGCCAACCACCCCGGCGGGTGGAAAATTTTAAAATAATTATTTTTGTTGTTGTTGTTTTTAACAATAAGTTCCTCCCCTGCCTTCCCCAACTCGCCTCAAGCAGCCCCGTCCCGTCCCGCCCCCCCCGCGCCGGGCCGCGCTCCGCGCCCCCCCCCAGCCGCTCCGCTCCTCCCGGGGTGACCCCCACCTTCCTTCACTCCGGGCAGCTTGGAGTGGTCGATGCCGATGCCGGCCATGGCGGGGTGGGCCCGCCGGCCCGCGGCCGGGAGGGGTCGACCCGCGCCCCCCGGTGAGGGCAGAGCCGCGGCGGTGCCGCCCGCGCCCCGCGCTACAAAGTTGCCAGCGGATGGAGCCGGAGCGCCCGGCCGTACGGCGCGGGAGAGGGGACAGAAAGCGCCGGGCGGGGCGGGGCTGCCGCTCGCCGCCCCTCGGCCCCCCCGCAGGTGGGCGGTGGCGGCCCCGGCTGCTCCCCCTCCGCTCCTCCGGCCGCGCCGGGGCGGCCGCTCCTCGGGACGGGGGGCCTGCGAGCGCCGTTATCGATACTGTATTGGTATTTGGCAGGGGCGCGGGTGGGATGGAGAGGTCCCCTGCCACCGCCGGGGCGGCGTTCCAAGCCGCTCGGACATCTGGGGTGCCCCGGCGCTTTCCCGTGCCGGGGCCCGGTGCTTCAGCCCCTCCTTCCCCATCCCAAAGCCATCCCACCCCAGTGCTGGCCTGTGTCCCGCCGAGCTGGCAAGCGAAAACGTGCCCAGGTCGAGCCCCAAAGGCGGGTGCCGCAGCCCCGGCACGGCTGGTCCCGCAGGGAGGGGGGCGAGGGGCCGATCTGCCGGGACGGGCGCACCCCGAGCCCAGCATCCCCGGCCGAGGGGCTCCTCGAGGGGCCCTTGAACCCCCCCAGCGCTCTGCCCCGTACCAGCCTCCAGCAGGGCCGGTGGCACTCGCGGCTGCCACGCACGGTTGCTTGCCAGCAGCAAACAGCATGAGATGATGTCCTCTGGGCAAAGAGGGAGGAGGTAAGAGGAAGAGGATTTAGGGGTGTCTAAGCCTCTCTGGGCTGTGCTCAGCACAACTACTCACTCATGTCAACTGTTCAGTGTTTGGATCATACATAAGGGTGTATCTCAGGAGTACACGAGCAGCAGATTAAGTCAGTATTGCCACATTTGAAATGAGTGGCCTCCAGCTTCTATTCTAATGTCCTATGGCCCCTGTGCCACTGGCAAGTAAGAGGATGCAGGGGTGAGAGGGAGACTGAGCCCATCTCCTGCTCCCCATCTCCGACAGCCTCCAGGAGCTCTGTGCCCTGGGCAACTGGGGCGGGACCTGAGAGGGAGAAGTAGTGGGATGTCAGACCTCAGAAAAAATGGCAAAAGGCATAATATTTCAATTTATTAAAAAGTAAAACCATTAAAGAAACTGAAAAAAAAAAAAAAAGTGTTGATTTTCAAAGGGTTAGCCTTGTGCTACTCCAGAGTTTTTCAAGTCTGTTTTCTGAAACTCAGGAACGCTGTCCTTAGTTCCACCTCTTTCAAACGGTGCTTCATCATCCGCAAAGCAGATATGCATAGACTGTCTTTAATCTGACTGCCTTTACCATTCCTTCAATCGCTTAGCCTTCTCCACAGGAAAAATCACTAAATTGTCTGTATTTGTGATTCCTTCTCATACCTAGCACACCTCTGCTATGTGCTGGCATATGCTGAGAGCTGGTAAGTCTTCCACCTAGGAGGCTGTTGTATTAATTTACTGGGAGGTGAGTGACACGCAGGATGACACCCTCTTCCCAGGAACTCCATATGATCATACAGTTTGGGATTAGTCACAGGGTCTTGTTCCTCCAAGGGGCAGCTCACACCAATTGTCTCGTCACAGTCCCAGTTCTGCCCAGCTCCCCCCTGTAATCCCCCTGCCATTCATACAAGCCATACAACTGGGCTGCTTGCAAATACCCCCTGTGGTTACAACAGCCCCATGCTAATGAAGGGTCTACAAATCCATTTCTAGATTCTCCTAAATTTGAGATTTTCTGAACTCAGTATATTCCTCTGGACATCCTTCACCTTTTACCAATCAAGCTTTTTGATCACTGAGTAAGCATTTATTATTGGACAAAAGGGAGGACAAAAGAAGGGGGTAAGCAACCAGGAACATACAGGAGAAGTGGCACAGAACATACTCATTTGACAGAGGTCACAGCTTTCCAAAACTGAAGTATGGTTTTCTCCTGCCCTTCTGTCAGCATAAGGCATTCAATACAAAGCAGCAGAAGCTGAAAGCCTGAAGCATTCACATTTATGCAACAGCTTTAATGCAACAGAGCCCCCTTTATGACCCTACATTTATGAATATGACTTGTAAGCTGTCCATCCCAGTGATTCTGTGTTTTACTCCATCCCCACAGCTCTTTGCTCTAGTCTTCAGTAATGAATTTGTATCACATTGTCTGGCCAGGGCCAACCCCAACAATATACATTAGTCATAATCTGCACTGCACTCAAGAGATACCGTGTTGGACTGATGTGGCTTTGGCAGCTGTTAAGAGCGCTGTGCTCCTGGCTATGTGTAGCTTCACTAAAGCAAGATCTGGTACCTGATGCTCAGGGTCCCAGCAGAGTAGTTCCTGAGGTTCCTGGGTTCAAGTTTCTACTACACAGACTATGTGGCTCCCTCAATCATGCAAATGCATTTGTTCTTGCAAGATCTGCTGAAGCTCAGTGATAGCAGTGGGATGGTGGTCTCTGCTAGGACCCAAGGAAACTACAGGGAGACTACATAAGGGACATTATTTTCTTGGTGCTGGAAATAAAGAGATCTCTAGCTGTCAGAGCACAGAAAAGCTGGAACAGGCTCCCGGGAAGGGTAATGCAAGCAAAACCAGTGAACAGCATTTGTCAACACTGTTCCCTAAGGCAAGGTCCTACACACAAAAGTATTTCCTTTGTGTTCCTGATGTTGGACTTCCCTCTCAGCTTGATTTTTGAGATTAAGTCAGATGAAATCAGAGATTGGAAGATGGCATGAACCACTTGAAGATTATAGAATGCTTCAAAGACCAAAAATGACCACAGCAGGACAGGGGATGAGAAGGAAATAAACAGGATCCAGGCAGTTACTGATTTAATGCCAACACTGCAGCAGCATCACATCTTATGGTCTCAAAGGGCTCCTTATTGTCATAGACCTCAAATCACCCTCCCACCTCTCACTTATGTCTAAAAGCTGGTGCTTCTGGACAAAGGGCATGGAAGGTGTTTGCCTGTCCTGCTAGACTGACATCAGCTTTTCCCGTGCAAATTCTACAGCATCTAACTTGACAAACGGTATGTGTTGCAGTGGCTGATGAATCTCAATAAAGCTGGGAAGACTAACCACTGGGAAGCTGATGCAGAATTTGAGCTGAAGTATACAACCCACACCTTTACTTTTCTTTCATGGACTAATGTCAGCCAGGGAGGAATTTGCAGGGCTGTAGTCCAACCCCCTGCTCAAAGCTGGACAGGCTTCAAAATCTGATGAAGTTGCTCAGTGCCTTGCCCAGGTGCGTTTTGAAAATCTTGAAGGCTAGAGATCACAGCACCTCCCTGAGCTCTTGTTCCGTTCTTTGCTCATTATGATTTTTCATCTTATATCCAGATGGACTTCTTGCTGCAACCTGTGACCCTAGACACATGTCCTTGCATCCTGCACCTTGTTTGGCTCTGTGCTTTCCAGCAGTTACTCTCCACAGCACACCCCACGTACCAGGCACACCATGATCAGTGAGGAGTGTTCTCCAGCATACAGCTGTGGGCAGGGGCTCAGAGATGGCACCACAGCTGGGACTGTGCCACCACACAAGGCTTAAACCCCAGGACTGGGCACTTTACCTACTTGCACCCAGGCATTTGATGCTGCCCCCAGAAACATGGCATTCCTGGAGGGTACCCAGATTGTCACGCTGCTGCACCACACACCACTTTCCCTGTTCTCACAGCACTGAAAACACTTCTGTAAAGATGTGCAAAGCAGAGGCTGGAACTCTTAAAACAAATTAACACAACACGATCTGGACTGGCCTTCAGAAAAAACACAGTAAGCTTTTAGGTGCAGGAGCTGCCAGGCAGAGCACTGGGACCAGAAGTTAGGAGTCCCTTATGCCTCTAAGCTCTTTCTGCAGGCAGGGAGAGACAATTTTGTATTTGCTTCTTAAATAAACTGGGCACCTCTCCAAGTCTCCTGCTGTCATTTTAGGTCAACAGGATAACAACAACTGTGAAATAAATTAGGCTTCATCAAGATGTTCACTTTCAACAGAACAGTCTTTGTTAAAGTTTCCTTAATGATGGCAAGGCTAACTTCCAACTGATGAGGCTGCTGTGGGAAGACACAGAGCATAATGATCCTACAGGCAGGAACATGTGCTTCAGTTAATGGTCAGTGCAAAGGGATGGGGGAAAAAAAAAATGGTTCTAAGTGACTCATGATACCAGGTGCTGCGCAAACTCATGTCCAAAACCTGTGGGTCAGTGGTGACTGATGCCAGGGGAGTGACCTTCCTTCTCACCTGAGCTGGGGACATGCACTTTTGGTTTTCTTCCCAAATTCAAATTCCTAGTATAAAAACCAACACAGGACTCCTTTCTATTTCCAGGAAGCCTAAAGGATGAGAGTCCCCTGTTTTCTCCCTACAATAAATAAAAATCAAAGTTTGGGGTCTCAGGTAGTATCTGCCCCTAACCCCATGGGATGCTGCAGGGTATCCCAGGGGACAGGTGATGTAGGGATGCAGGGAAAAAACTTGCAGTAAAACAACCCAACAAACAACAGTTCAGTCATTAACCTCCCTGCATTTCTAAGCTAAGACACTCGAAAAGAGATTTGAAGTCCTGTGCCAGAAGGGGCCATTGAGAGGAAGCAAACATTACAGCATTGGCAAAGAGCACCAAGAAGCAGGTGTGCAATTTCCGTAGGTAGCTGAATGGCGCCTGTGGAAATTCAGACTCCCTGAAGAACAAGGAGAGCAGGAGCCTGCAAGGATTAAGGTATTACAAAGCACACCAGGGGTAATGAATGGGGTGACTGCAAATAATGAACAAAGAGGAGAATAAACTTGTGCTTACATGTAACATAATGAGGGGCGCTCAGAAAATCATGAGCTATGCATTTACAGAACAAGGGTTTTCGTTGACTTTCAAGTTGGAGAGAGAACCTATGCAGTCTGAAGTCAGGTATGATGCTGCTCACAGCTCAGTTACATGCACAGATCAGATACTTGTATAGGCTACCCTGGAAATGGCAAAGTGCAAATTAGCTCTGCATCTCTGCCCACAATTTTACATATACATTTGCAAGGGTTGTATTTTTTGTGATTCCCCCCCCAAGTGAAACAGTGTTAAGTTTCACATCAGCAAAAGACACCAAATGCCTTCCAAAAAATCTCCTTTACCAATGAAAGTGAGAAGTAATACTAGAAGTGGTGCATTTGCTACTTTTTTCTTCCCTCGTCCACCATGCATCTTTCCTTAGTCTTGTAAGTCAGAAGAACAGAGCTCACCAGAACAAAATGTCGTTCACCTAGCGCTCTGCAAGGAGCTGCCTGCAAGCCCACACAATGGAGGCATAAGAAGCCTAACAAATGTGAAGCACCTTGGCTGGTTCTTGCTATTTGCAGTTGCTACTGCCTGGATGAAACTTCAACACATTTTTGGAGGGAGTTTGGTGGGGGCTGAAGTAAGTGCATTTCTTACCTAGCAGGGAGTTTCCTATATTCTGCTCCGAAAAATTTCTAGATCTACCTAAAAATCACCTCGTTTGATTTCCACCTGCTCATCATTTTCTGTATTTTAAAAATAACTAACTAAAAAAAATTACGTGTTATCACCTCTGCCACCCTTGTTTCCCAAGCTGCAGGGTGGAAAGCAGGCCAAAAGGTAAGGGATTAATATGTCCTACAGTCTCAGCTGGATCCCTCATTTCAACTCATGATTTTTATATGCAAGTTTACATCCACAAGGCATTGGTGTTGGCTCACCAAAAAAACTATTTTGCATGTGCAGCATGCTATTACAGAGTCTCAGCAGCCCTGGATGCAAAATCAAATCTAGGCAAGATGACAAGCTCTCTGAAATGCAAGAATTATGGTTGTCTGTGCAGGTTTCCTTAGAACAGAATAGACCTGTATACCTTCTAAGCCCTCCCCTGAGTGACCTGTAGTGACAGTTTTCTAAAAGATGGGTAACATTTCTCAATAAACCAAAAGACCAGGTGATAGGAACTGAGAGAATGAAGAGCATGAGAGGGGAAGAACAGTGTGAAAGTTGGTACTGTTAGCAAACAGGGTTGACCTCCACAACTCTAAAAGTGCCTCACCCAGCATTTTTAGCAGGAAATCACCCAGCCTCATCTATGCAGCCATATTACACAAAGTAGTACATGTAGAAGCTACATTCAATTCGGACTTACTGAGGGTGGCTGACTGGAGTAGAATGAAGTGTGCAAAATTCAGGGGGAACATTCAGAGGTAGATGGATGCACACATTCATTCACATGTTGGTTGCTGACCACACCAAAGGATCCTTGCAGAGGTCCTCGATACAGGCACCTCTGAGCCTCTTCAGTCCAACATCTGCAACAAGAAAAATCAAGAGGCAGCTCATTCTGCTGTGGTCACACTGGGAGCTGCCAAGTTCACATCAGCCTGTACAGCAGCCAGCAAATTTTACCAGCTGGTGGCTGCAGTGTGGTCTGGAGGACACAGTGCCTCACCACCAGCACCCTTGGAACTGCTGAGGAACCAGGGCTTTCCAAATATGTAACTCCATGCAGGCAGGCAGTGCCCTGTGTGCTATAGCTCTGCAGAAGCTATGCCAGAACCAGCCCAGCTACCCTGGCAATTTCACCCAGAAGCCAAGCTAATTAGCGTATCCCGAGTGCCACACTAATATGCACGTGTGTCTTTTTGGCAGCCAAGCTAGGGTCTCCACCTCACTCGGGGGGTGCATCAGCTCCCTGGGGACAAGGTCAGGCAGCCCAGCACAGCCTGCTGCTACTCAGCAGAGATAACACATCTCATCCTTGGTTCCTCTTATTTTCCCTCCTCCGTTCAGACAGTGGCAAGCTCCATCAGAAAATATAGAAGCTGCTACCACTTTGGGTTCTCCTGGCTTTTTGTGCTCACAGGATAGGTGAGAATGACCAATGACTTCCATCTTCTAGAAAGAATGAGCTGAGGTCTGCCACTACTGGTGGGGTGATGGGCTTGGAGGCCAAGTCCCAGCTTTAGAAATTACCTTTTGTTGGTCATGTACTGCTTTATCACCTCAGTTGACATTTCCACAAGCAGCTGTTCTCTGATGTCCTGTAAATGACAGCGAGGGAAGAGGTTCTCAAAAAAACCAGGCAGGCTCCTGCTCCAAATTGCTCTCAGCCTTTCTAGTTCCACTGCCTTTACTGGGGGACTAGCTTCTCTAGGTGACAGTAGTTTTGCAAAGACATGTCACAGCATCACTTACTCATCACTCTGTGTCTTGCCAAGTTCAGGGGCACTGCTCTCAGTCATCATTCAGGATGGACTCAGAGTTTGCAGAAGGTGAGTCAGAACAGAGAGGGATCAAGCTCAGGGTAAATCCAACAGTTTAACCAGGTTGTTCCAGATCGTGCCTCTTCAGGACACTGCCTGGCACAGGGGTCACATTAGTCCCTACACAGCCACACCAATATTCATCATTCAAGAGCATCACTGGAAATTACTTTGAGACCAGCAGGTCACAGCACATTTCAAAGCAGAAAAGGTTTATACATTACCTTCATTTCCTCACCAGGCACCTCAGCCAACTAACCCCAGTCAGTAGGGATGGGAGACCGAGTCTGGAGGAGGTGCTCCAGCTCAGAATTAAGAGGCAGAGGTGAGAATGGTACCACAACTGCCTCTGCTCCCTACTTTCTTATATGGGCTGCCTCCTCCCACATCCAATGCTTTCACATTCCTGCACTACTCTTCCAGCCTCTCACTCCAGGAAGATGCTTTGGAGCTGTTCTCTGAGAAGTTGAATGGTTTTCTGACAGCCCCCAGAGTAGATGTGAAAGCCAGGCAGGCAGCCCAGCTGCACTCCTCATCCTCCTCTGCCTTAACCACTAGGACCGCTTTACTACGATGCCCATCTGATGGAAGCTGGTGATGCTTCCTTCTGCATGCACTCCCTTGGCTGCCTGCAGTGAGGCGGCAACCTGAGCTGCTTTACACTCTGCCTTGGACCTTTCCCTTTCTCAGAGCAAGGATACAGTTAAACCATAGCATCTAATTTTATGGCAGTAACAGGCCAAACTGAGTCCCAAAGACAAGCACGTAGAAGGGGGAACAAATTGCATGAGTCAGACTAAAAGCTTCATAAATATTGACTGTTTTTAACAGTGCCCTAAGGAACTGAGAATCTCATTTTTATAACTATACCTCCCCCCCTCATTATGCAGTCCCTCCTCTCAGGGAGCTGCAAGGGAGGGCTGCTCTCCTGGCTTGTGCACAATATTTTAGTTCCTTTCTGCAGTCAAGCTGCTCTGTCAGGGACTTTGCACTACACATCAGCAGAGTATCCGAGCGCCTTCCAGTGGTGCTTTAAATAATGGGACTGGAATGGGTTTTGTTCTCTCAAGTTCACCACAGGGTAGGAGTGGCACAGGCAGAGGCAAAATTAGATATTAAATGTGTACGGGATGAAGACTGAAGAGGACAGGGTAGTTTTCAGTACCTTCTACTCTGATTCATACCTGGTGAATCATAGTTGGAGACACAGAGGAGCAGATAAATGCAATAGGATGTAGACAGCAGAGACAAACGGTGTCAAGTCTACAATGGTGATACAGACAAGAAAGGCAGACACTGTGGAAGAGAGAAAGGATTTGGCCACAGAAGATAGAAACAGTTTGTTTGGCATGTGAATAGGCAGGAGTGAGAAGCACATGGGGGGCTGGGGAGGGACACTGTAAATCACTGCCCAGGGTGAGGAATAAATTACTCCTGCCTTTCCGACACTGCGTATGAAGCACACTTCACTCCTGCATGTGAGGGCAGCTCCCCTTTCTTGCCTGCTAAAAGCTCACCATCTTTCTTCCCCTGCTTTGTTGGGGCTGTCAAGCCTCCACTCTGTCTTTCCCTCTATAAGAGATGTCCCCTCCTCATTTCCAAACGTATTTGTTATTCCCCACCCTCATCTTACTCTTAGAAACACTCTAGGCAAGAAAACAGTAGTCCATGAGTCTCCGCATATGTGCTGCACAGCACCTGTCTCTGCCACCTGAGACTACCTGGCTGCAGCCAAGTCCCATCCTTGGTGAGGAGGTTGTAGAACAGTTCATACGCCTTTTCTCCCATTCTGAAGTAAAGGCTCTTCCCTGACAGGTCCTCCCACAGCAGGTTGTTCGCTTTGGGACTAAGCATACTATGGTTAAGTGGAGACCACAAGACCACAGCAAAACTCATGGATGTTGTTGAGACTCACCTGAAATACTTGATGTTTTCATGTGTTCTCAGGAAGCTCTGGAAAATAAAAGAATATCCTCTCTCTCTCTCTCCAAATCCCAGATGTACAGCATACAAAGTGGTCTGGAAACCTGCCACTCCAGGCTGGCTCTGGAGAGTAGCCCTTTCATGTTCCTCTGCTTTCAGCAGCTACGTACTGCCTCCTGCATCGTACAAGTCACTCAAAACCCACACTGAATTCCCCTTGTCTAAGGCTTCTTCTGAAACTGTAAGGGTTACTGCTTTGGGGTTAAACGAAGGTTAGGTTATTTGGGGACTGCATCTCTTCTGGAGGCAGCCCTAGCTTCATTAGGGCTAACAGAGCTAACTCCTCCTGACAGAGGAGTCTCTGCACAGAAAGAAGCTGAACATTTTGAGGAACATGATGTCCGAGAACAGCAAGGGCCAGCCACTCCCTAGGGAACAGGGAGCCAAGTGCAGCAATGCTGTCAGCAGTTCAGGGATCCATCCCAAGAGGTGCAAGCAAGGCAGACCCAGAGACAGCAGCCTTCTTCAGTCAAGGGTCCCAATGATCAGGGAAGCCCACAAAGACGAGGCAGATCCAGGATCAAGCTGAAAGTCAATCCACTAGTCAGAATCAGGCCTGATGATAGCAGTCAGGTTCAAACACAGCCCAGTGACCACCAGACAGGTCCACACTGATAGACCATGTCTGAGGTCAGGCAGGGAAGTCAACCTGTAGGTCTGGGTCTAGATCAGAAGGGGCCACAGGCAGGCAGACACCACTGAGCTGCAGACCTGCATTCCTCCAACACAGCTCAGGCAAAGCCAGAAAGAGCCCAGGGCTGAGTCTAAATGGGGCTTCTCAGCCTATGGGCAGAAAGGGTGGTGGAGACCCCAGCTGAAGCTGTTTCAGACTGTTAACACCCTCAGGACCCCAACACATGTACTCGTCTCTCTCATACCCAGAGCTGGAGCAGCTGAGCTTAATGGCATCTGCTTGGGCCAAGTCTTCTCCATTTCTGCTCTGTGGACTGGTTGACTTTGTCCACCCCTGTCAATTTTCCAGTTTGATTACCTGAAGTCTGCATAGCTTTACGAAAATGGATACTTCTACATGAAGAGGCTTAGACAGACTAGGACCACGGGAGGTAGAGCTCATATCTTCATGTTCTCACTATCCTTGAGCTCTAGACACAAGTGCTCAGTGGATGACATAGAAGACGTTATCACTGAGTAAAGTAACGGGGAGAATATGGAGAGTATGTTGTTTTCCTATTGAGAATAATATACATAAGAACAATAAAATGTAATAGCATTTCCAGCACCTGGACAAACAGGCTAAAAGCGAAGGAATTTCCCAGGTGGGAGTCTTACAGAAGCCCAACGCTGCAAATCAGCCATCTTGTAACTGCAATAAATGCATAAAGACCACTAGCCTCTGGCAGCAGCTGTCAGGCATCTATTCACCCACTCATCTGCTGAGAGCATCCACCCCTCACAAGATCCAGTAATCTCCCTTCTAGTACGTAAATATAGAATGGCAGTCTGTCACCTTCACCAGGGCCCTCATTTGAAAGGACTGGCACACTATACATCAGTTGCTTTGGGGGCTGAACAGTTGCAGTGACCCAGAATTCCAGTGAAAGAGGAAATCCCAGGGAATAGCCCATCTTCCTGAAAAAGCCGGCCAACAGCCCGTGGTGCCTTATAGCCAAGGGTAGGAAAAAACAGTCGTGAGATCTGTGGCTTCTGCATAAACTTAGATGAGATGGGGAAACCCACCTTCCATATCAAGGCAAAGCCAATCTCACAGCAGATCTCAAGACAGACTGGTAGGGGTCTGGAAAGTCATTTAATACCAAGTAAAAATGGACCTGACCTTTCTTTAAGAATATAGTTTTGAGTCAGAGCTACTATTGCCCACCCTGGACTCATGTGCAAGGTGGTGCTCATCAGGTTATGGCCTCTGCTTCATGGGGGCTGCTCACCTCTGACCAATTTGAAACAAGCATCTTTAGGGAGACAGAGACGACTGGAGAAGTGTTCCCAGTAGGACGCAGGTGTCCTTCAGTCCAAACAGAACTTTGTGAAGAAGGGGAGTACTTCTGCTGGTTGATCACTGGTTCACCAGACTGGGGGAAAAGGCAAGTTTGGTTTATTTGTATGTGTAATATCTACAGGGAAAATTCAGCAATATTTCCTCAGTGGAGGAGTATTCCTTAATGGAATCACACTCATTTTCATAGGTACTTCTTGCAAAGAGTCTGAGCCTCTCCCCCTCTGTTTTTTAGGAAAAAAAAGTAAATGTTAAAAGCGATATTAAAAGGCTAGTCATTCTATAAATATTCAAAGCACACAGAAACTTGTAAGGAGAGCTGGACACCAGAAGCCAAAAGCCCAAACATGGAAATGATAGTGCCTTCTAGCTAAGATGAAGTGCAGGTACCATCAGATGAAGCTATGTTGGGTAATCTGGCATGATGTGGTGTCAAAAAAGCACATGAAGTGAGTCACTAGGAGCGTATGTACAAGTCAGAGAGTGGCCTGATTCTCTCCCCCATCCCACTGTGGGGGGAGCGAGCGACCGGCTGCGTGGGGCGTAGTTGCTGTCTGGGGTTAAACCAGAATAAGTACAGATCATTCAGTTCTGTAGAAGAAGCAGAAGTGAACAACAAAGTTTAGTGCTGTTACTATCACAACATCTTTCTTGATAAGGTGGTAATAGAAAACTAGTAGCAGGTCTCTGATCAAGAATGATGGACAGACGACAAATAGAAGCCAAACTAAGATGTAGTCATGACCTGAGAAGACATGCAATATGTGCAGTGTGTCTCAATACTTTGCTCTAATAAAAAATGTCTGTGCAGCCAGAGCCAGCATCTGACCTTCCACTTCTTTTATTCCCCAAGAAAAAACCGAAGACAGTTGCCCATCCTTGATGTATTCCATATCTGCTGCCAAATTCGCACTCCCCCACTCAGACATAATCCCAAAATAGGGTGTGATGCCTTTCCCGTTGACAAAGCCATAAGTCATGGTGAGCGAGACACTCTCAACATCCTCCAATCATTTAAATGAAAATAGCTCTCCCCCTCTGTTTCCCACCACTTCAGCACTCATTATATCTCGCATTAATTAATATAGGCACTAGGAAGTAAGATGATGAATTACAAAAACCCATTAACCTGATTCTGTCCAAACCGATGACATATGGCAACGTGTACATTAGACAAATCTTCCTTGCTAATGTGGGAGTCCTCATGTCTGAACTCCATTAAAGCATCAGCCCCCCCAAAATATTTTTAATGTATGTACGTATGGAATGTATATCAACATGCATGGATGGTGCATGCCTGAGGAAACATCAGAATTCATTAGATCAGTCTGATATGAGATATATTGAACAGGTTCCATCTGACATCTGTTACTGGGTTGTTCTGTCCACTCCCAAAGGAGTGAATCATATTGACAGGTTGAATTATATCTCAAGAGATATTTTTCTCCCCTCCTCCAAAGGCCATTTGCAAACACGGCACATCCACTGCCTCTTAAAAGTGAGCTCATCTGGCACTGGGTTGCATTGAAGTCCTCCACCGTGCCTGAAGGAAGAATGCTTTTGGGTGGTGGGAACACGGAGAAGATGGGGTCTGTCCCACTGTTCCTTGGAATGCTAACCATCTTGACCATAACTGTGTACGTCCCATCTACACATGGAGAGCCTTTTTTACTACAAGGTAAGCTGGCACACAGACTAGATGACACAGGTAGGTGGTTCTCTTTTTGCTTTGCTTTGCTGCTTGTCATGGCCAATGCAACACTCGCATGTCTGTGAAAGAAAATAAAATGAACCTTGAGCTACCCGAAACAATCAATTAACAGGGGTGCTATCCGGAGACTTGTGCATATTAGCATGAGCTAAAGCTGTCCTTCTGGTCTGCAGCTAGTCGTATGACACATTCTGCTAATCAGTAAAAATATCGGATCTGGTGAAATCTGGTAAGGGTAGCTCTTTCTCTCTCAAAAGAAAATTTCCAAAGAAAAACATTAAAATACCAGAGAGTAGCAATTCTAGTATGTACCATATGAGATTTGACAGTTTGTAAATGTCAGTAGTAGGGTGCTACTGAACTTTTCTTACCCACAAAACTTCTTTATATATGTTCTTCTCCATAATTTAAATTAATCTTAGCTTGAACTTACTCTGCAGGGAAATGTCAATCATTAATCTTCTTCCTTAAAGAGACTTGGCAGTGGAAAAAAAAGAGCAGCTAAATATAGGCTTGAAAATAACATTGCTTTTCAAATTATTTTTCCTCTTATATCAACTATTTATTTTTGTAATGACAACCAAAACATTCCTGAGGCCACTCTATCTAAATATTGCTTCTGTTTAGTTTTATTGGAGTGTTTATAGGGGTTTTTTTCTGTAGCAAATCCCCCAAATGACTAAAAGTAGCTATTTTAAAATCATAACTGTCTCTCAGACCTAGGAACGAGGTTTATAGCACTCCATGCTAACTGCAAGTTTCACACAGAGCGTAGCTCTGCTGACTCCCTCGGGTTTACTTCCAGAGATCACAATCAGGACCAGCAGCTCCAGCCGCAGGGTGAGGCAGCGTTGAGTCTGGCCAAATACTTGGAGCATCGCTTTGGCCAGGGCCCCTCTGCTTCTGCAGATTTATGTGACTTTAGCTAATGGAGCTGATTCCCACATACTCTTGAGCATCCTTAAGGCTCATCTGGTACAATGTTTTGTCTCGTGTGTATCGAAAATAATTGCATTCATTCCACCGCAGCTATGTAGGGCTGATGGCTAAATGAGAACATTTTCCCCTTTCTCACCTCCTTGAAGGGAGTGAGTGAAAGTCCTAAAGATCTTGGAAGAAGAGAAAATAAGCCTTTCTGTATAATTTCTTAGTATTTTCCATGCATTTTTTTAGGCATCTTCCAGGGCTTTGTAGAGTCTGGGTGTGGGGCAGGGGTGTTCAGAGCAAAGATTTTGGGGAATGGGCATTCTCTCTGTAAAGTCTAGCTCCCATTCTGTCATTCTCAAAAATGAATCCAACATTCAAGTTTCAGATGATTCTGGAAATCTGTTCAGCAGAGCTGGGAGGGTCTCAGAGCTGTCAGGGCTCTGCTTAGTCCCATCCCTTATGTCCGCTGGTTTCTGCTGAACCCTTGACCTCCACAAGCATTCATTTGAGGGCATAGCCACAACCGCTAAAGCAAAACAAAACCACGGAAAAAGCTCCCTGAAGGGGCCTCAAAGAAGGCCACATTGCTTCAGGACAGCAGCCTGGGGAGGTTTTCCTGGAAAACAAAAAAATTCTGCATGGTCTACAGCTACTGTAAGAGGTTTCCTCGAGGAGAAAGAGATTCACTTTAAACTCCTCCACACGCTGGTTCTGTTCAGAGGAATCCTTTAATACCTCTGGCAGTCGGAGCAGCCCCAGGGCTGAGCGAGTGCCAGAGCAGACTGCGGGGCTGAGGGCTGCTTGGCACGGCACACACACATCAGCCCTCCTGAGGGGTGAGTTCCCACCTCTGTCAGCCCTGGCAAGGTGCAACTGGGGGGGACACCTGCAGTTTTGAGAAGCAAGGATCTTGCGGGTTGCTGCCTGGCTTTGCAGAGGCATCTGCTACATCCGCCTTGCAGAAGAGGTCAGGGCTGTCTAAAGCAAGGTGACGTCTCCAGCTCTCTGCAGCCAGCCTTGCTGATGAGGCTGCAGCAGGACTGGCCAGCAGCCCAGAGCTGGCAGGGAGGGCTCCCCCGTCCTGCACCCCTTCACCACCCAGCCATCGCTGCCTGGACTTCTTATTCTGTGCTCATACATCATTGCCTTCCCCCAAGCTCCTTCCACCCTGAAAAAATGCTGATATTTTCCTTCTACTTCTTAGCCTTCTTAATTTTTGTTTTAATGTTGGGGGCTGGAGGATCCATCCTTTTTGTCATTAGAAATCAAAAAATGTATTTTATGTGCTGCAGAGAACCGAGTGCTTCCGGAGAGAGAAGACGCAAATCATGAGGACACACTGCTGACTCTGCTTCTTAATAAGAAGCTCGCATGGCGGAGGCCAGAAAATATTGGTAAGCAAAGGGGATGGGAGATCTCAGCTTCCTGAATCTGTGTTTGCATGACTGCAAGGAACCTGTTCCCCAGTTTTCTCAGAAATACCAGCTGCTCAGAAAGTGGAAGCACCCAGTATGGTACCAACGCATGATTAATGTCAGATGTTCTCCATCATGGGGCTCCTGGACCTGCTTTTGCAATGTGATGTGAAGCTTCCCAGAAACATGCACCCTAGATCCTCAGACACTTGACACTGAGCTGGCAAAGGAGCACATGTGTGTACAAAATTAATAACAAGAAGAGACGCTGCCGAGTCCCTGTGCCCCTGCTATCCCTGAGATGTTTGTGTACTATGCCTGGAGCATGAGCCAGCCTTGGGAGTCACCTCTCCACCCACACCCCATACAGCCCCATGTGCTATTGAGCGAGAGCTCCGTGTCTTGCAGGCATGCTAAAATCAGCAGCATCTTGTGAGCACACCGAGAGCATCTAGATTTTGCAGAGAGCATATGGCTGAGATCCCCTGGGGTCGGGTGTAGGTTGGGACAAGGGTAGTGGGAGCTCCTGTCTTAGCTTAAACCCCTGCTACTGCTGGCAAAGGTTGAGACAACAACCTTTTCCCACACAGCAGAGGGGGCAAAGACGGGTCACATTGAGGCTTTTCCTGCCTGTGCTCTATGAACAGACACCAAATTCAAAGCCACCCGCATGTGGCTAAACTCAGACCTGCTGAAGAGAAACTTGGGCTTTCCATGACACTAGGCACCGCTATCACAAGTGCCATATGGATCACAGGGGTCAGCTATTCCCACGGCCGCTGCAGCCAGGGGAGGGTTTGGGCTGTATGCGGTCGTCTCGGAGCAGGAAGCTGCCTTCCCTGTGAAAACAGGCAAGAACAGAGCCCAGCAAAAATTTTGTTATGAAAATCCATTTGTCAAAATCACTCAGTGCTCCTCCCCAGCCCCTTGTTACTGCAGTGAGGCAGTGGTTAAACAATCCTGGGACAAATAAATAAACACAAATAAATCAAGTCCTTATACTAACAAAGGCATTCTTCTTGCAAAGGGGATGCATTCAAGAAATAACATTTTTATGATTGGTTTATGGATTATTGCACTTATTACTCCTAGAGGAAAGGCTGCATTTTACGCCAGACAATTGAATATAATGAATCTCTGAGCAGAGCACAGACAGAGGATTTACAGCAGGCAGTTTCTCAAGGCTTCATCCATAAATTAACTTCCTTCCCCCTGCCTGAGATAATCTGTTCCAAATTTTGACCGCTGTTCATTTTCTATTCATAGCAATCATTGGCCAAGCTTATGGTTTGTGGAAAGTTGCGCCAAAATAGGCACTTGAATGTCTGAAAGAGGTAAAAGTGCGTAGAACAATAATCGCCATCATCACCATAGAAAAATAAAAAATTGAACTTTTGACTTGTAGATATGCAGACCTGGCTTTCTCTACCTTATGGATATGGAAAGACACACTTAGGAGGAATCTGCCTGAAGTCATTGCTGGCAGTGCCAGGAACAGAGCCCCCACCTCCTGACTCACAGCACATCCTCATCCCCAGACCATGTCTCAAACCAACCCCTGATGTAATGGACTTAAGAACTGCTGCTTTTTCTGTTGGATGAATATCTGTCAGAAAATATTCAGGATTTTTCAACGGAATTGTTCCTTCTTGAAGGAGAAACTGAGAAAGCAGTCAGCTCTTTCTTGGCACCCTCCTGCTCAGTTTCAAATGTTTAAAAAAAAGCCCAAGTCTGGTGATGTGTCTCTGTGCTGAAGTCTTATCTGAAATCAGGGGGAATTATGTCTTAAATCCCCTTGGAGATGCAGACCAACTCCTGCTTCCATGTTGGGAGCAGACAAAGGAGGCAGCTCCGTGACTGGTTTTTGGCTTTCTTGGGGGACCCAGCAGAGACATTCTTTAGCTCTTTCCTAGTTGTTCCTGCTTATTTTAGCACATTTTTTCCCAAACTGGCACTTGAAACCAGCTGATTATTTTGTGTTCCCCTCCCAGAAGAATTGCTGTAGTCCAGTCACTCAGCTTTGACTGAGCTTATTTTGTTGTGATTTCCATTGTTTCATTTATCTTATTAAAAAATTAACTGGCTTTGACATCGTTTTGAGTCTGGAATAAGGTACCTCAGTCCTCAAGAGGAATGAGATTTAAATCCCCCATCCCTTCCTGCAGCTTTCCCCGTTGCTAGCTCAGGCCCTTCCCAATGCAGCTGGAGGTTTTAGATCCCATTCGTAGGCACCTAACCCTCCGCTTGCCCTGGGTGGGATATCTCAGGGCAGTTCACTCATCCACCTGCACAGGTTTTTGACAGTCCAGTACAGTACTGCCCAACCTTGAGATCTCTAAGGCTGATCTGTGCAGCTGGTCCCCAGGTCCCCGTGCTCCCCTAGCATGTAGAGGTGTGGAATCCCTGCACTTGCTGCTGTGTTATTTTGCCTGTTGCTCCACTCTGCCAACTCCAACGTTCGCTGACTTAAAAAGCACTAAGTTATGCTGGGCTAAATCTGTGTCTTCTGACTTCTGCCTGTATGGTGATGTGGGGATAAACAAGTCTTAAAGGAAGCAATGGGAGTTCATATAAACGGCCAGTGACAGAAAAGGCAGCATTAGAGATTTGCTATTATCAGGCTAAAAATTAAAAAGCAGCAAAACCAGTTCACCTGAGCTGGTATCACACAGTCTGTGACCTTGTTGGACCAATTCCCTTAAAGCCTGCTTAATGATAAGGAAGCCTTCCTCGTAATGGAGAATTAGGGTAAAGTCCCATAGAATTCAGCAGAGGAAGCCCACTTTTCTGTCACTGGTTCTGCTACCATAGATTTGGAGATCACTAATAAGAATTAAATGATAACTAGGTCTTTTCTTGTCAGCCCTCAAGGAGGTTAAATGTAGAAAATGTTTTTGATTTGAGCTGTGAGAAGCAATGCAGATACTAATGTTACTCTCTCCCTTCTTGCAGACTGGGAGCTGGCAAAGAAATTTGAAGAGCTTGAACAGGTGAGGAGCAAATGCACAGACACATATATGTGTGCTGTTGTGCGAACAGCTAAACAATTGTGCATACCGTCTTTGTGCCCTATTCTTCTATCTTTGCATCCCACTGCTCTTCATTCTGCTGCTATAATGTGAGCACAAAGGGAAAAGCAGAACCTGGGCTAAATAGCTGCATACACTGGAAAAGATAAAAGAAAGCAAGGCTAGAGGCCAGTGCGATAGAAACTGAGGCAGGTCCTGCTTCTGCCACTGGTGAAAGGCCAGTGAAGGCCAAGCCAGGAAAAAGAAAAATGCTAAAGGAAGTGTCCGTGGAAGAAAAGGGAGGGAGAAGAGGAGGTCATGCTGCCTTCCTAGGCATTGGACCAGCTGGCTGCATTAGATAATGGGCTGGAGTTAGAGGAATAGCCACTGCACACCTAATCCAGAATGATTTCTCTCTGGGCTCTTTACCAGTATGGAGGCTCTAGCCAGGGTCAGAGCCCTGCTGTGCTGAGCAGAGCACACACAGGTAGCAAGGGGAAACCCCATCCTACACCCCGTGCCCAGGAACAAGGAAAGCTGTGTAGCAACCTTGACATGGCTTCTTCTATGCCCCAAACCCCACAGGCAGCAGAAGCCCTTTTTCCTCTTTCTCAGGCCAGGTCCAGCTGTTTGTGGATCCTGGAGGTCCTGCTGGGTTCCACTTGGCACTTTTCAGATAGAAAAATCACCGTACAGCATGCCAGATTGGAGGCTGCCAGCTCCTACGCCAGCCCCTTGCTCCAGTTCTGAAAGACATAAGGCTCTGGCTTCCTGGAAGCAACAGTGCCAGAGCAGAAGTCTAGATGATGGCCATAGGCGTTCCCAGTCTATTAGAAAAGAACAGCTACAGATGGAGGGGAAATACCATGGACTTTCCACACTATAACCAAGGGAAGTTAGCAAGAACTGCGGGAAAGGGAGGGGAGGGACAACCCAGAGCAATGGAGAAGCGATGCTCTCTGCTGCAGGGGGTAGAGACCTCCTGCCCCAGCAACGACTTGGCTCTTTGTGTAATATCCTTCCTACACAGCCTCTTCTCCACAGGGGTTTGCACCCTGGGGTGGTGGGGAAGCAGAGAGCTCTGGCAGCCCACGCTGCTGCCACCAAACAAGCAGCTTGATCGGGGAGGACGTGAGGAGGTGTAAGTGCTCTAAAGACAGATCCTTCTGGAATGGTCCTGCTCCAGGGAAGACCCTGTCCTCCCCAGCAATGTTGTCAGCCAGGCTGCCTGTACCTCCTGCCTCTGAGCTGCCCTGCACTTGCCAGCATGCTGTGGAGCTCCTCATGCTGGGGCATTGGTTTACTGCTGTGTTTGTGTTTAAACAGCTGGAGAAGTTGAAGGATCAGCTCTCAACTGAGGAAGGCTCAGAGGTGGCCTATGCCTTGGAAAGTCTTTCAGCATCTCAGCCCAGAAAACGCGGTAGGTTTTGGGTTAAAGCCCTGCAGCCATCCCATCCAGCTCTCATCTCCAGGGCTTTCTTTCTGCAACACAGTGACAGTAAACAAGTCCCAAAGAATCTGAAAAACAGGTTGGCAACTTTTCTAGCAGTCCTGGCCTGTTAATGGCTG
Source organism: Falco cherrug (assembly GCF_023634085.1). NCBI lineage: Eukaryota > Metazoa > Chordata > Aves > Falconiformes > Falconidae > Falco > Falco cherrug. The sequence continues at coordinate 20,614,818 of NC_073707.1, forward strand.
GCTGGTTTAGCAGCTGGTGAGAAGGACTGCATACCCAACCCAGTCTGCTGCCGGAGCAGATACACTGGGTCTGCACACCCAGGACCTCACGGGAGGCAGTCAGCATTACACCCCTCTTTTCACAGGGGAACACAGGGGTTTATGAGCAATGAGTGCCTGTCCTGGAGGGAGTGAGTTCTGCATGAACACATCCCCACAGTGCACCCATCACTTTGCTCTGGGCACAAGGCTACTGTTGAACGCGTAATGAGGCATGTGGACTGCATGCATTCCCCTCTGCCAAGGTCACTGCCTCCCTACAGAGAAAAAAGGAGCATTTGTTTGTACTGCTTAAAAGCAGCTAAAAAGGATGTGGAAATCAACCAAGAATGCAGGGAACTAAGATCTGGTAGGTCCCCAAGCTTTGTCCTGTCTGTATCCAGTGACTCAGGAGCATATTGCACCAGTGATCCTGCAAGGCTGCTCCTGACAAGCGCACGGACAACACCATTCACGCTGACTTCCAGTGGATTCCTCCATGAAGCAGTGGCAGCTGTAAACTAGAAGTCACTGATGACAGATCTGGCCTAAACACAAAAGAGCTGGTTCTGCCCTTACCCCACGGGCTCTGTGTACACACAAGCTGACAACCTGCCAGACAGCTGAGGGAAAATCCCTTTGTGCAAGGCTTGCTGAAGTGCTTAGGTGATCCATAGACAGGCTGCAATTTATAAGCAACCCTGGAGGCTGTCATTAGTTCGCCTGATCTAATTAATGACCCCACCAATCTGGAAGGTTCAAATGCAGATAAAACTACTTCCCACTGCCAGGTTTGTATCAGATTCTGCCAGAAAATAAAGCAGAGAATCTTTACTTTCATCTAAAGCCCTTCCAGCCTGGGAGGAGCTCGTGTCTCAGCATAAGCACTGCTGATTCAGTAGAAGCTTTCTCCCAAGATCCTGCTTTCAAACACCAGGTAGAAATCTCTGCTCATACTTGACAATAGGAGACCCACACAGGATTCAAAGAACATGGCATGCTGGTGATACAGCTATTTTTTCCAACCCCAAAATATGCATCCTTCCCTAATCTAGTCTCCCTAGAAGTTCCCACAGAGATCAATTTTGTTTGGAGGACAGTTAAAGCAGAGTGATAGAGTTTTAAAAAAATAATTGTGAGGTTTAAAAAAAAAATAAATTGTAAGGACCAGATCTGATGTCTCCAAGTCAGTATCCTGCTTTTCCAGGCAGCCACAGGTGAAAAACCCTGCATACACCTCTGAGGCAGCAAAACTGCTGGCCAGTAGTCAAGAAAGAAAAAGCTGCTTCCTGATACTGCCGAAGTAGTGCAAAAGGAAAAGCAAACCCTTATAAATCAAGCAACATGGAAACAACTTTGAGACCCCTTAATTACACAATAAGCAGCTAAAAGAAACACTTTCTAAAAGTGTTAGAAGAAGTAAAAGCTATTTACTGAGATTTGCCCAGAAACCACAATGCTGGCTTCACACCTCAACTCTCCCAAGACACAGAGCTTTTGAAACCCACTCCAGGGCTAGAGCAGGAAGCTGGAAAATGGATTTTTGGGTGCTAACATCCTTCTCTTGTGTCCCTTCCCAGCCTGCTTTTGGAAATACTGCATCTGAAGGCTCACCAGGACTGGAGGATGAAGATGAGCCCTTCCCCAAACCGCCTGGCTGGGTATTAATGTGTTAAGAGTTTGTTCTGTTCTCTCATCGTGCTGCTAAGTTGGATGCCACCCTCCATGACCACACCACAGCCAAGTCTAACAGGGACTGTGACAGGAGCTGGTAGCCCACTACCACTCTCCACTGTTCCTTCCATGTTTCAGCTACTGTGACCTACTGGGAAGATGCTTCCCAACTGTCCTTGCTGCCCTGCGTGCACCGTTCAGCCTGCTGCCACTGCTCACTCCTCACCTGCTCACCAGGTCCCCCAAGGCACCGCTCACTAACGCGCTTCCCCTGAGCCTTGGGCCTCTGCCCACCTCTGCAGACGTTGCTCATGGTGGTGTCTGGGTTTCCCGTCACCTTCTGCGAGCAGGTCTGTGATGACCCCACACTGCTGTTGGGACAGGAGGGCAGACGGGGTGTAACGTGGAGGGCTCGGGGCTGCCTCGGCTTGCTGAGCCAGAACTGCTCCTCAACATGTCCCATCAGCATACACAGTAGGTTTGGGGGAGGACAGGCACAGAAGCCTGGATCCTTTGGATATCATTCCAATAAAGGTTTTCTGTTGCACAGAAGCACGTGCTCTTTTCTTTCTCACCTCCTGCAGAGGCCCAAGGGGCAGCACATTTCCCTTGCTGTAAGCTGTCGTTACTTGATGGTTCGTGTGAAGTTTACAATGGAAAAAAAAGCTCCCGTTAAACACCTGGGTATAGCACCCTTCCTTTTGACCAGAACTGGGAATGAGAGTTGGGTCATCCTCATGGATATGTGTGGGCTGCTGTCCTCACAGGACTGGACCAGACCCACTGATTTCTACCTACTCACCCCAAAGAGATGTTTTGAGCAGAGGTTTTTGGCTCATCTGGCTGTCAGTGCAGGTGCTAGCTGGCTTTTTCTACTGCAGAATTATGTCTGCCACTGTCCAGAAGGAAGAGATCACAGTCCATCAGTGGTTCTACATACATTCATCTAAAATCATGTTATCCACCTTTATTTGCAAAAACAAAGGACTATGTTCCCAAAAGTGTAAGTTCAGAATAAATCCTGATGTTTGAGGTTTCCAGCAGTGTATATGAGCAGAATCTGGAAGCCGCTGTGAATGTGTGGACTGACTTTACTAGAATTAAACTGTCTCTCCAGCTCTATTGAACCATGCTACTTAACTGTAGTTGGATACTACATATTCTTCAAAACTTTACCTCTCCCAAAGCTGTAATTACCATGCCACATTCACCACCTTGGGCTTTAGCAAGAAGCACATGCTTACCTCAGCAGTACCTCATATGTACTTCATTAAGAGATCTATTCATTCTATTACAGACCAAAGCCAGCATCTGTGGAATAAAACCAGCTTGATTATATCAGTGAGGTCTAATGACATGCAAAATACAGTTTGCTGTTAACATTTAATCTTTCTTATTTCTTTGGTAGTGATTCAGAATACATTTCCCATTTTCTGTCGCTTTTGTGTAAGTGAAAAGGTACGTGGGAGAGTACTTTCACATACCCTCCCAACAGCACCAAATCCAGGAAAAAATTACAGCCTATTGCCAGGAGAAGGGTCTCTCTTTCTTGAAGAGTTTGGTGCTCCAGCCAAAAGGGAGGTATATTACAAGAGCTGCAACGAGTGCCTCAAGCTGGTGTTCAGCTCAGATGCTTTCAGCTCGCAGGAACTCCCAGTGCAATGAAAGGCCAGAGCAGCAGGCTCCATCTGCTACTTGCTAGTTGTAGCGTGCCTTCTGACCTGGTGTGACAGCTCATCAGCAAGTCAGGAAAAGGAATGTGTCCGTGGCTATTGAACAGCTTGCTGTGATCCTAGACACAGGAATTCCCTGGAATGCAATGCACCATGCTGCTTAGCACGCTTTTGCCCACATGGTGTGCTACATCCTATCAGCACAGTTAATTATGGTACCCAAATTAACCCACAGTTTCCTCACAGGCACTATATGCTGCTGAGTTAGCTGCTTCTGCTGGAGTAATGAGTAAGTGCTGAATGCAATTCATCTACTAATTTGAAGCAAAGACAGTGATGCTTTCCTTGGGTTTACCCTCCACATGTCACTGTAAGGATCCTGTCCTTTCTCCTAAACATGCAGAACACAAATTCTTCTCTACCTCAGGTGTCACCTCCACATCATGGCTGCTCACATCTCACCTATGGTTGGGCAGTCACTCTTGCTAAAGCTAATAACCCACAGGCAATAATTAAAGGGCTTTCCCTCAGACATTCTAGCAGACCACGTTGATTTATTAGCAGAAAAACCTCACAGGCATGTGAATGGATTTACAAACAGGCAGCACAGGACAAATCTAGCGTGCAATGGATGCTGCAGTATATCCTCATTTCATATTTGTTGACCTCCATGCCACGCACAATAACTGAAGTTATCCAATATCATCTATGAAAAAGTTGTTCAGCTTTTCAGGCATCATCGTATTTTAAACAGCACCTGCCAATTTATGGACTTTAAAAAGTGCTTTTTGAGCCACCAAAAGTCTCAGTATGCTCTGTGGTGGATGGCGCAGAGGAACAGAAAGGCTGTTGCTTTCTCCCAAGCAATCTGTGCAGTGAGGTGGAAGCCAAGAGTGGGACTAAAGCTTCCAGCTCCCAGTCCCAAGCAACACCACCACAGACATCCCTGTCCTGCTTTGCTTTCACATTACCCTTCAGATGCAATGCATTTCTGCACACAATTTACAGGCTTTAAAACCCCTCTTTATTGGGAAGCCCAGGCTAATACCTGCCAACTGTTAAATACTTTTATGATCAGAAGTATCTTTGCAAAGCTGCTGCATTAGCATTGGATTCCTCTGATCTCAGTCTACTAAAACATGTCACACAATGTCTCTGTCCATGCTGCTTTTGACAGCCAGGTGTATGAGTGGTCAGGCCATCGTTTCCATAATCTGCCCATGGCCCATACATACGGCTACCTTGCAAGCAGATTATCTGCAGACTGTCTGGATGAGCTCAGTGCAAGAAGGTAACTGTTTACCAAACCGCAGGGCAGGCTATGGGTAGGTGGTGGCGTTGCACTGCAGAGGACAGGGTCTGGGCTTCTCTGGGTCTGCATTTGCAGACTTGCTTCTAGCATGAACAGAAAATCTCACCTTGAGTCAGCCAGTCTACATACACTCACTCAATCCAGCTCCCAGAACCTTCACCTGTAAGCTTGAAAGCAGAAAATAAATAGTGGGACCAGGGGAAAAGCAAGGAACAAAAAACCCAAAATGACCACATATGGACTTACAGCCCTTCTTTCTTTCTATGGCCTTCAAGGGCTTGGTCTGGAAAGCATCTGTGGTACTTCACCTCACACACAAGTACTGACAAGTCACTCAGCAAAGGAGGAATGATCACCTAACTCAGCTAGAGGGGCTCTGCGTGATGTGAAAGGTGGGGGCACCTCTTGATGCAATTCACTGGTTTGTGCAGCTGCTGTCAGCAGCATTAGCCTATATTGGAGATGTCAAGAAAAGCAGTTTCTTGCAAACATTCTGTGGCTGGGGCAGTCCTGGTCTCAGGATAGGGCTGTAAGCAAGAAGGAAAATAGGAACGGTCCCTACTGTGGCTGAGTACTGCCCCCTCTCAGACATGAAATGGATGCTACCTGCCCCTCTGAGCAGGAGCCTCATCTCCCACCACAGCAACTGCCCCAAAGCCCCAATCCTCACAACAACTTTATCTTCAAAGACTCATTGACTTCCCAACTCCTTCCCTGTAGCTGACTCAGAAGCTGACTCTGTTCTTCCCCATTTTGCTAGCTGAGGGCCGGGTGCTTTGTGCCTCATACAAGATTAGGAAATTAACAATTCCTACCTCCCTGCCTACCACAGGGGGTTTAGCAAGAGTAACTTTTTTTTCTTAGTCTTGCATAATCCCTTTGTCAATGGATCTTCTTTTGCAATGCCGATGATTTATACCCAAGAATAGCAATCCAAGGAATCTAGCTGACCGACACAGACCAAAGTCCATGAAGAAGCATATGTGGTTTAGAAAATATCAGCCAGGAATCTGAGCACTGAGATGTCAGCAAACAGCTCTTTTCAGTTATATTTTATAATCTGGAAATAAGTGAAAAGCATGAAACAGGATTTAAGATAACCTGTTTTACTCTGAAATGAAGTGGAGAGGACATGTTTACATTTTACCAGAGTGAGAAATACTTGAACTTTTAGAGTTGGATGTCCAATTATGCCCCATGCACACATCAAGAGGCTAAAATAAGGCATACAGTGCAGGCGGCCTAGGAAGCAGATGACTTCATATTTGGATACTATGCTATGTTGTGCTTAGGGAGGAATGAAATGTATTCATCAGCTTAAAGGAGGAAACTAGAAGTCTCACCACATTTCAGGATCTGCTGTATGATGAAAACATGTCTAAATATGGTGCAGAGATAAAGACTACTAAAAACATTAGGACAAATATTAAGGTATTGTCATCGTTCTTACCCAGACTAACTCCTAGTGAAGTCAGTAGACATCTTCTCCCGAACAGCACTTCAAATAAATTCTAGGTTTGTCCCATAACTCTTAAATCCTCCCTTCATCTACCAAACAAGCACCCTCTTGAAAGAAACGTGCAAAGCTGTCTGCTTTTCATGGTCTGCTGTTGGCATCTCTGGAAGTTTTATTTTCAATCCAAAAAATATCTAACAGCCCTTGCTAAGATAACGAACTTCTGCAAGTTTAAGAAATAAATGCCATGCAATTAAACTATATGCATATTTTCTGTTCCTTCCTATCAGTGACACCACGCACAACTGTGAGAGCATTCTGGCCTGATGAATTGAATTTGTTATTATTTGTAAATGCAACATTTGTTAAATGCAAGGTGAAACAGGTTTTGCAGGAGGTCAGTTCCTTGAGTGTTGTATCATTAGTCAATGGCAAGACATGATGTGATGCTTCTTCCATATTTCTGTCGTGTTTCCAGTGCAGCATCAATCCTTCAGAACAGAAGCACCTGTAGGCAGAAAAGCAGTAAACATTACATTTTCCCATGTCAGAAATGCAAGGCTTAGACAAACACACTGTAAGGTGGTCTACAGGAGATGAAAATATTCGGAATACTTGTTTTCTTGTAGGGGGGGTACTAAGGTGTAATTTAGGGTATTCAAGCTAAATTGACAGTTTAGTTATAAGAAGCCATCATTCCCCAAGTGACTCGTTCCAAAAGCCTACTAGCCTGCCTTGAATACCTCCGTGTAACTGAGAGCAGATGGGGTTCCCTGAGCCTGCCCACACCTGGAGTACTTTGGCTTACTTGAGGGAACTGCTAACCCTTGGTGTTGCTGAGACGGCTCACTCCAATCCGGTCAAGAGGAACTCCAAACCGTCTCTTAGGCAGCTCAACCACTTTCCTGCACAAGGAAAAAAAGCAAAGGAGAAGGGAAAGAATTGTAGAAAGACGTCATAGGAATAACAAAAATGTTACTACATCTTTGATTCCTCCATTCATCCCACTAAGTTATTGTTCAGACAGGCCAGCTGTGCAGGAGCCACCAAAGATGTGTTTAAAGACAAGTGAAGCATCTTGTATGAAAGAATAAGCAGGAGTTGCACCTGTTTTACAGACTGGCTGACATTTATCCACTATTCCTGGTTTTATTTGGCAGCAAACAAATAACTTCACAGGTTAACTGCTATTCATAAAAAAAAGGAAATACACTGCATGCATAAAAGGGAATTGTTTCATGCATACTTCAGATAAACCATTAGCCTGGATCTTTGAAATCTCCAAGGGCCCAGTGGGGCTAAGATAAGCGAGGAGGTAGAAAGTATTGCACAGTAACAGGGGACAAGCCAGAGGACCTCTAAGCAGGAATTTCCTATGGAGTCTCCTGCACTGTGTGCTGTTCTCAAAACTGTAGAGTAGCAATCCTTTGATGAGATTGAAAACGGGAGTGGTTTGGGTTTGGTTTTTTCCCCCATGTGGTCCATTTCCTGATGATTTGATGAATGAGGGCATGAGGAAAGTGTGAAAAGTTGTATGCAGGAATATCTTATTACAACTTTTAATAATAATAATAAAAATAATCCCAACTAAATGCAGTATTTTTGAGCATTTTTTCCACCACCAGAAGTTTGATTTTAATTAATTGTTGAAATGGTGAGTTTTTCTGCAGCCGAGAATAACCTCAACTTTTGCCCTTGGAAATACTTGTCAGTGAAATGCAGGTCCAAGAGAAGCCCTGGAAGATGAACTCTTTAACTGTTGTCGTCAAGGAATATAAAGAAAAAGAAGTTCTGTTCCGTAAGTCGGCAGATGCGGGGGATAGCAGAGCGCGCTGTGCTGCATTCGTGCCTGGCTCAACGTGCTCGCACTGCCACGCTCACCCCGCCGGCGGCCCTGGGGGCCCTGCCCAGCGCTGTCGGTCCCTGGGCTCAGCTGGGCACGGCCTTTCCTCGCCCCTCTCCGGCGTGGGCCGGAGCCCCGAGGCACATTCCGCACCAGCAGCCCGCTCCCTGCTGCGCCTTCGCCAGCGACTGTTCGACGAGGTCAATGAGCGGGGACAGAGCGTACCACGTCCGCAGGGAGCGCGGCTTCGGGCACGCTGGAGCAGCTACGGGACACGGCAAAGGGTGGGCAGCGGCTGGCACAGCCTTCCCCTGCCCTCCCTGAACCGAAGGACCCAGCACAGCCTCGCTCAGCCAAGGGAAGCCGAGGGCAGGCAGGCAGGGGCTGATGCTCAGCCTGCCTCCCCAGGGGCAGCAGGCTTTCCCCCCCGGGGGGAGGCACAAGCTGGTGGGAGGCTCGGGCTGCTGGAATCATGCCGAGCCCGGCTGGATAAAAAGGGGAAATAAATTCCCAGGCCGGATTGTGCGGGCGGGTTGTGCACCGGCGGGTTGTGCACCGGCAGCCGGAACGCCGCCAGGCTCCGCACCGCACCGCACCGCACCGCACCGCGGGGAGCGCAGCGCCGTGCCCGCGGCCGGGCACAGCCCCCTCGTGTGGCCATCCCGCGCCACTGCAGCCAGGCCCGCACCCGCCCCTCGCAGGGCCGGGCCGGGCCCGTTCCGCACCCACCAGGCACAACGCGATGCTTCTCCTGTTTAAAGGAGCCTGCTCTAAGATTCCCCGAGCCTTTCTCTCCGTCTGCCTCTGGGTCTTTCTGCCTCTTCTGAAGACTCGTGCCTTCCTGCCTGCCTTTCCCATGCGTTCAAAGCTTTATAAACTCATGAGCCTCCCATAACTGGTGGGTGCCACACGGACTTACATTTGATCTACCCTCTTCCAAAAGTTTCTATTGTGTTGCCAAGCACCACACACATTGTATTAACTAAGGGGTTCAATCTATTTAACAGCTTTTACACTTCAAAAGTCATTATCTGGTCTCTAAAGGTAAGGTCCCAGCTGGTACAGGAATACACTGTTAACTGTTGTATGCATGACAGTGACAGGGTGCTCAGTCCTCTGTTTTACCCCTCTTAAGTGCAGCAGCCTCTGCCTATTTCCTTACTGTGTACTGCTTCCTTACAGCCTTATCACTGTTTCATAGCACCCATCTCATCTTCGGTCCTGCTACTGGTAGTATCTGACTATAGATGCAGCGAGCAAGGCAGCTCAGATGGTTCTAATAAATTAGTCAATCCCAAACTTAAAAGCTAATCGGCTCCCCCAAAGTTACAGTCTCAATGAACAACTGCAAATGGTGCTGATGATGCCGGGAAAGGAGAAATTTTGTGCAGTGTGTCACTCATTTGCATGAGCTCATTATTCAGCGACAAGCTGTTAGGAAACTTGGATGATTTCCACCACAATTTCCCTTTCTTGTGGTTTTTTGTTTTTGTTGGTTTTTTTTTTTTCCTTGTACTGCACAGAGAATGAAACAAGATTTCCACCCAAAAAGCATAAGACAAATTGGGAATACCATGTACTTTTGCAAAAAAAGGCATTGCAGTTTCAAAAATGACCTTGGAAAAGGAAGAGGTGCTAAAAAGCAAAGAAAGAATGAGCTGATTTTGATTTGTCGAAGAGATACACAGAACAGAATAGTTATACTCAAGGTTTTAAGAATTTTGTATTTTGTCACTTTTGGCCACAGTCAAGAAGCCCTAGTAGCAGACTGGGTGGATAAATGGAAAAACAACAAGAAAATATTGCAAAACTCCATTTGAAAAAAAATACTTGTAAGGTTGACTGGCCCTTGTGAATACTTTCCAGATTAAGCTTTAAGCATGCTACTAAATACTTTGTGGCATTGGGGATTCCATCCAAAGGAAGACAGTTACCAGAAGAAGGCAACAAGACAGTTAAGCTCTTTCAGATACAGCAAACAGCCCCTTGAGCTTTGCCCCAAACTCACTGGCTCTCCCCAGCCACAGCAAGCATCACTGCTTAGCCCTGTTATAAACATGCTTATCTTCAAACATGTACTGTGAAGGTATTGCTGTGCTACTGTATTGATTAAAACCTGGTTTATCGTCAGTTGATTGAGGTCTTGAAGCTCATTCTACTGTCTGCCCATTTTCATGATGTGTTCTTTATCTTGCTATTCAGGTTGTGCACACCGCCATACCTTCTTTTTTCACCCCAGCCTCGAGAACACCCAGTCCTGCCCCTCTGCTTTTGAACCTCAGGCATGTTTTCGCTTTAAATAATCCCACAATCGAAAAGGCAGTCTTAAACTGAATGTTAGCTCACATCAGTGGAAAGAACTGGACTAAAAAATGCATATGGTTGAATGTTCTTTGTTAGCTCTCTGGCACCATAGGGATAGATGAATACTGCATGTATTATTCATCACAGCTGAAGGACTGCACACCACGCAACCAGAACAATTGCTGAAGAGATGCTGGTACCCTGATCAAAAGCACCTCTCAAGTGACCAGTAAACCTGCTGGTGGCTAAAGCTAACCCATGTGTAGCCAGGACATCTACCAACAGCTTTCTTCTGACTTTATCATTATAGTAGGAGCAACTAAGAATTACCTCTGTTTGCCTTTAGCGTCCACAGAGGCTGAAGAAATTCTGTCAATTGGGGAGCCAAATCCTGGGAAACTTCTTTTCTTCTTGGTCTCAGTCACCTCATTCTCCAGAGACACCAGCTCATCAAGAAGGAACAGTTTGGCTGCCAGGCTGGTGGCTGACTTCTCTTCACTGGTGGTGGGATGTGCTCCTACTCCCAGAGCAGCTGAAGGGTCCAAAGGCTGCAAAAGAAAGTGTGGATGTTTGCTACTGCTCAAGTTCCAGAAAAACCATTTCAACCAGTATCACAGCAGCATTCCTATAAATACATAATCACTAAGATACTGAACCTGGGACCATGTTTTAAAACAAAGTTCCTTCTGTGAAACATGGCCATTTTCCACCCACAGGAGTTTGACATAAAAAAATTGGAGTTTTTTTTCTCTTTTTTAATAGAATTAAACTCATCTTCATTATTATTGCAAGAATTATCAAAATTTCTTATTTCACAAAGCCTGTTTTTGCAGGCCAGCCCACTATCCCTATCTCAGCAGTGTGATTAGTATCACTTACAGCATGAGCTGAGTAATTTAATCTCATTTAAAAATGCAATCAACATTATCAGACTCCAATATCCATACTGATAATTTTCAGGAAACTGATTTTCAGTTTTTAAATGAATGCTAATAAATAGTAATGAAAACTTATACAGAATTTTCCATCCAAAGCTGACGAATGAATTGCTATGCAAAAAATATCCCAAAATAAACTGGCTCAGCACTGACATCCAAAGAATTTATACAGTAACAATATGTGGGGCGGAGGAAAGGAGAGTATGTTGCACAACACAGTACTTTGAACCTTGGTTATGACATTAGGCTTAAACCTTTTCAAAGCCAAACTACCTCGCTACCCAGAATAGCTGAGAATATTGGGGTCAATCAAGACAGAAATGAACCAAATCAAAGTGAAATAGTTGCTTTGCAAATAACAGAAAAATATAGGGCAGCAGATAGTCTATGAAAGCAGGTGTTAAGCTCAAATAATTTTCTCTTTAGATGAAATGTTTGTCTTCTTGCTCCACTTGATCTTCACAGACTTAATAAAAAATTTGGTTAGAAATTTCTGTTTATATGCCTTGAAGTAGGCTTTCCTCTATCTTCAGAGGCACGCCACTGCCTGTCTTGCTCATATACAGTGGATTTAGCGCAAACATAAAGGAAGCCATCACATGGATGATGTAATATGCTTGTCTCCTGTGGCCCACACCATAGCTGTGGTGGTGATGTTTTCCACTACTGATGGGTGGCACATACACCCTGTCATTGGTTAAAATTGTGATCTTTATATAAGAAGGAGCACACAAATGATGTAGCACTGTCAATACTTTTCTAAAGGATCTCATATTGTCCTCTGACTTTACTTTTAATGAGTCTCAAGTGCACTGAGCAATCCTTTCTGTTCCCTTTCAGGGTTATAAAACTTTCATAGAGGTTTGCAAGAAAATTATGCCTTTGAAAAAAGACTGAACTCTACCCTCTGGTTAGTGAGGATAAATATCTACACTAACACTTGAAACTAGAAAGTCAAAAATAGCCTCTGCTCTTGAGTACTTTTTGTCTTAAAAATTATATAATAGAATTGTAAGAAGTAAAGAGACAGGTAAAATGGTAATCAGAAGCAGACAACAGTTGTCCTATGGTGAACCACTGAATGAAGTACAACTTTTACAGATAAGCAGAGATAAGTGTGGGGTGCAGGGGGTACAGTGGAGGGTTTAAAAACTTATGAACAGCAGAGAAGTGAATAAAGACTGGTAATTTTTTCCTCAAGAAAAAGAGCTCCTCAGTCCATCCAATGAGGTCACCAGATGATGGATTTAAAATAAATATAAGGAGGTACTTTTTAAACACAGCACACAGATGAAGTGGAACACATTACCAAAAGGCATACATGTCTTTTAAAAAAAAAACAAACCACTGTTTTTTAAACTGTTTCAAAGACAAATTTCAGGCCCATCAGCAGCTAAAACATGCCCTGGTATAGTGCAGGTCTCTGGATCAGGAAGGCTCTGAAGTCATTCTCTTCTTGTGTTCTTTTCACAAAGATCTATCATTGCCAGAGACAGGATTCCAGGTCTGTGTTGCACCAGAGCAGCAGCTGCTGCAGCACTGATGCGGGGAGTGGTTCCCCCAAGCCCTATGTTCTATAACAAGTATTATTTTGTATAATCAGGGCATGTTTACTTGAAGAGAGAGCAAGGTAGAAGGGTCCATCAGTATTTTTCAGTGTGCATCTAACAGCTAAGCTGATCTTTAAAACCTATGCAAAGACCCTACAGCCAAACAGTGTGTTAGACTCTTAAATCCTTGATTTTTTTTGTATGGCACGAAACCGTTACAAACATACCTTTCCTGCCAAATCTGCTTCATGTCAAGATGACATAAAAACAGAGAACACAGTAGAAGTATTTTCAGGTGCAACCCCTGCATATCGTCCTGGATGAAACAGGAGACAATTCTCCCGTTTCATCTGTTGCTTTCCTTTGCAAGCTTAGGCAAGGTACTCCGCTGCTTCCATCTCCTGGTCTGTTCTGTCTCCTTTGATTTGTAACTTTTGTGCAGGTGGTCTTCTCTTAGGGATCTCCTTATGGCTTCTGAAAGCTGTGGACTTCTCATGCTATTATTTGTCTTTAAGAAGAATGAAACCTTCCCTACAGTGCCAGAGGAGTTTACTTTCCCTGCAACCATCACCTCCTTCTCCTCATCAGGAAGTTCTCTATCCAAAGTCACTAGACAACGTTTTAGCACACAGAAAATCCCATGATGTTTCAGCAGAGGCTGCATGAATCTAGGTGAGACTGTCCTGTCCTCCCAGCCATTCTGCCTGTCCTCCCAGCCATGCTATTTGCATCACTCTTCACTAGGTGCCTCCTTTGCCCTTGCAAAGTCAATACTGGTCGCTCACCTTCCAACACTGTTTGGATACTGTGGTGTCTTCCACACTCTGTAGCCAAGAACAACCCGAGGAAGAGCAGGGTTACATGACAACCACCAGAAACATTCACCTACCTCTGGAGCTGCCTTGGCGAGGAGCACTGAGCTAGAGTGCCACTGCAGCAGGGTAATCACAAGGGCCAAATGCACCACAACAAGCTGGAACTGCAGCATCTGCAAAGGAGAGCGATCTGTTAATGACTTTGCAGTTGCAGTCCCAGAGGAACCTTGCTCCAAAGGTCTTAAAGAAGTGAAAGCAAAGGGAGAGTCTGTTCTCATGGCTGTTAATATGTTTTCTTTCATAGAGTCACTGCATAACACACAGCAAACAGATAGTGCCAGCTGAATGCTCTTCACCTTTAGGTGACTTTGCAGATTACTGTGTCTCCAGGTCCTGCCCCAGAGTGTAATTCAAGCCTGATTCTTCCATTCTTTGCTGACTCTCTGCTTGGCAAAAGCAGAAATAGAAAAGATGTATAAAGATATTTCTATGATGTAAAATAGTTGTTTTATCCTATTCTATCAGGCAGAAAACACATGGTAAAAACCATCTGGCTTTGTACTTTCCCCACCCCACCCCACTACAAAGGAGAAAAGCCATAAAAGCATTTGGAGTCCAGTTTTAAAAAGTAAAGATACAATATTTGTAGTGCTGCTTCTTGAAACTGTTTCTTGCTTGGCTTTTTAAAATATTTTACATGTGTTTCCGTTATTTGGTTACCCCATTTTACAAATATATATATATACACACATATATAGTCTGTCAGGGATCAGTAGCAAGGAAGAAAGCCGCTGGTTATTCTGTAGGGGTGAAGCAGACTTGGTTCACGGGAATCAAAGGACAAAGTCAAAGCAGGAAACCAGGTGGTACCACTGTCTGTCAGTCCGATGGCAACAGCCATTGAAGTCAGACAAGGGTCTGTCTGGGTGTTTTTAAAGCTGTAACCCTCTACAATGTATATTTTTGTATGTGGGTGTGCATTGAAGTTTTAAGTAGTAGTCTGCTACCTTCACAGGTAACCACATCCTGATTATTTGGATACAGAGACATAAACATAAGTGGCAAGGTTAAAAACACATGTTTATTATGGTTAAGGTCTGTGCTGGTATTCATTCAACCCAAAGACCAAAGAGCTAAAAATAGTGACTGGTACACTAATCAAAATAAACATCAAGGCACCTGCAACACAAAAGACATTTGATTAACTGGTCAGAACTCGACGCCAGTGAAATTAGAAGCAGAGGAAACTGTAAGGACTTAAAGCTTGGCTCCAGTTCCAATGGAAATGAATAGCTAAGCACCAATGTCACTGGTTTAAAAGGGAGAAAAACTTAAGTCCAGCAAGATCCTGTTGTGCCGATTTTCATGCAGTGAAGGGAACAAAGTGGGAGAAAGAAGCAGGGTTGTCCCAGTGGAGCAGTTTAGCTCTAGAAAAGTATTTGCAAAACTAAGAGTGTGATAGGACTATGTAAACATAATTAAAACTCACACTGTCTTCTGCCAGCCTGAGACTTAGCTTTCCACCGTCAGCCCTGTCATAGGATCTTTGCTGTTAAAAGCAGTTGTTGCTTTTTCTCCTTGAGCTCATCTGTTGCAATTGGGTAACCAGAGCCCTCCTGCTTAAAGGGACTTTCCCAGCCATGCACTGGTTGTTACTTCACCCCACCCACATTTTAACCTTGACCCTTTCCAAGACAGACCTAAAGCGAAGCTTGACAGTACTTTTTACTGAAGGAGAACAAGTAAAGCTCTGACAACCACATGGACCTTTGCAAGACGTCACCTCTTGTATTGAGTTTCCATCCTTCTGGAAAACTCTTGACATACCTCTGTGAGATTGGTGGCGAAGGGATTGGCGTATAATTCCATGTCTTTAGTATCTCAGAGTCTGGTCTGGTGTTGTTCAACATAAAATATGGTATACCCTTCACTAAATGTAATTGCAAGTCTGAAATCCAGACATATTTATGCATTTTAGTGATATTTTAGTTTGAAATGTGTCAAAACTAGAATTCCTCATATAATTGCATATCTTTGTTGCAGATCCAATTAAAATAAAATTGAAGATAAGAGAGAGAACATTATTCTACCTTATCAAAGCAGGATAAACATTCAAAACTTTTTCCTAGGAATCTGTGCAGAGCCGTTTTCCAAAAAAAAGATCACAAGCAAGCAAAATTCTTTACCAAACAGAAACTGTTAAGTCTCCAACATCAAGCCAAAGGACTTAAAAGATGTTTTTCTTTTAAAGAAAAAAACCCAAAAAACAAAATGACATCCTGAAGATAAGTGGGCTGAACAAACCCCAGACAGCATGCAATTCATCACCAAGCTCCAAACCCATTGCCTGTCAAAAATGGTAACAGCTATCATTGTTCTTACCCATTTGAACTATCATATTTCACATTACTGTGGAGATTACTCTGCAAGTATAAATCACAAGAGCTTTATTTTTCTTGCTGGCCTGTTAGCAAGAGAACTGAGGCAAGACATCATGCCTTGCACTGTAATCTTTCACTTCAGCTGCCACTATATATCGATGACTATGGTCTGCCTGTCGTAATGCCAACACGGGGCGTGCTGGAGCTCCCCTGCCGCCGAGGACCTTGCTCTTGCAATGAGCACGTTGTGGCTGAGCCCAGAAGCCCTTGGGGTGTTGTGCTGTATGCTCCTAAGCTGACCTGATGCAAAGCCAAGGCATGACCATCGCATAAGCACTGGGAAGCTCCTGGCAGTATCTATTAGGACTCCAGTCCTTCTGCTGTATAAGCACTGGGATGGTATTGGTGAGCCCCCATCACCTGTTAGCCATGAGGATCTCTCATGCAGATTCGAACCAGCTGGGGGAAATCACAGCTGTGTCTGCAAGCCAGTTACTGAGGTATTTTGTTGCTGCTCCAGTGCCACAAAATAGAATATTAATTAAAATATAAATAAATATAAATATATAACATATTAATATAAATGAAATAAATTCTTATAAAATAAAAAGTATTAATATAAAAACAATGCTTGTGGATAATATTTTGATTATTATCTTAATCAAATATACCACCGAGTCCTGACACTGGCCTCACTAGCCTTGGATTCGACACCTGATGGGAATCTACCTCGGCCAAAAAAATTTATGATGAATGAGTAGCTTACCAAAAGAACAAACTTACAGATGGCTTGTGTGAAGCTCTGAGAATAAGTCTGCTCCTGCTGAAACAAATTTGCCCTACTTCTATACGTTGTAGGATGGATCCTCTGATCATATTTGTTAAAACAAAGCCAAAAATATGCCCGTACCAGTTGTTCTAGTGTTTTCAGAAACTACTAAGGGACCATGTACATCTCAAGTGTAATTTTCTAGTCATGTAAATATCAAAGAAAAGGGAGAAAAATCAAAACAAGTCCCTTCCTCAGAAAAAAAAAAGCAGTGTCCAGAAATAGGTTAGAGTGGTGGCTTTGATCTCATCCCACAGATGAGATACGGAGCACTTCTTACATACTGCTTTCTAAAAAGATACTGAAGGAAGACATTGAAGTATGGGACTTTGGCAAAATGAAATGTAAGCAGTCAGTGTCAGGCACTTCATGTTATTAATAATGTGTTTCCTGGAGTAAATGCACATTTTTTAACAATGCCATATATTTTATTAGATACACATTACAGATACTGTCAACATCTAACAATGTAAATTTCCCTTTATTTTCAGTTTCCAAACTATGTAGATAAATAGATGCAGGTAGGTTTCATCTGATGTAACCAGAGATAACTTAAAATTCCGGAACTCATACAAGAGGCATACAACTAGTTATTCTTAGATAATGCCTAGGTATTTCTGCATCCCAAATGAAACATTTTGTCAGACAGTATTTCAACGACAAGGCTGTCCACTTTCTGAAAATGAAGTTCCTTAAAACTTTCTCCAGAAGACACTTCAGATTAGCCATTGGCTTTCAAAGTCTTCATTTCAATAATTGCATTCACTCTAACAATATGATTTCCAGTGTTTGGTCCTGATGTGTTTTCGTATCACCATGCTAGTCATCTTTGCCTGTGTTTTACTGAAGTATCTATTATAAATGCTGATTCAGGTACTGATAGTTGCACTTTTGGCAGATGCAGATGTGGTCAGAGGATGCTGAAGTATACAACTTTCTACCATCTGTACTCAGATAAAACAGATTCAGTGATGGTTTAGTCCCTGCAGGGCTTGACTAGCCTCCGCACTTGACCCTGCCCACAGAAAACGCAACATTTTTGGGAGCAGCACAGAAATCACATGGCTCATAAAGAGAAAGGTTGAAAATGTGGCCCTACAGTTCCCTTACGAGTTTGGAAAGTGTACAAATAAACACAGACTTTTGGGGTACATTTGCTTAATAGACAGAAGGGTGATTTGGGAAAAAATTAACTGACAAAGGTGGACAAACACTTGTGGAATACCAGTCAGTTGTGATCCTTGTCTTTTTATTTCAATAAAGAGCATGAAACCAAACAGCCATGCAGAACAAACGAGGACACTTTTCCTTAGAATGGGCAGGAAGGAGACAGGCTTGACATCTTGCAAAACTGTCTACACTGTGTAATAACCCCATTTTTAGCAACAGATTTTAGAAATTAAAAACCCCGAACTCACATCTATACCATAAAAGTAGGAGACCATGAAGCAAGAGACACAAACAGAAGCAATAAACCCCATCTAGAAGCCTAGGGACTACTAAATAAGAAGGATGCTATGAAGTGTAAGAAAATGTCTCTTAATAGGAAGAACCTATTTATACTTTTCCTAAGTAAGAAAACTGAGCAAGCTGCAGTATTCCTGGTATGCACAATGGAAAACAAAACACTATTAGACTATTCTTCATTGCCATCTCTCAACTCTACAGTATTTATATATGTACTGACTGAACATGCCAACTTCTCTTAACATTTCTAACAACTTTACATTTAGCTGTCTTCATCTTTAGCATGAGAACTAAGAACTATTCATTGTTAGAGTGCCATCTTCAGCATTTAAAGTAAAAATAAGAAACCTTTCTATCCATAAAAATTATCAAGAAAGATATTGTATTTTTCTATATTAGAACTATCATCTCCATTCCTAACAGCACTGGAGCGATATGTAAAAGTTCTTCATACCTGGTATGAAAAGTATATTAGCAGAATACGTTATCAATACAAAAACATAGGCCATTTAAGGTCTAGTAAAAATATCCTGTAAGACAAGCCTTCAAGATAAGCTTTTAAGAGACAAAAATGGCATTGGGATGTCTTCACAAGACTCAAATACTGATGCTGATTTACTGGATAAATGCTTAAATATTCTGATCAAAAGATGTTAGTTGAAGGAGAAAACTCTTGGTGAAGATGCACTGCAAATGGAAATTAGAGAGTAATCTGTTGCTCTGGGTTGACTAACAAGAAAGGAAAAGCTGCAACCCCTTGCAATCTTTGCCAGGGTCAGGCAAGAGGGCTCTTACAGCCCTCTTGGTTGGTTCAACCAACCTGGTGGTATGGTTCAAATTTTGTAATTTGCTATTTAAGAAGCCTGGAGAGGTACACTTGTCATTCATTCAAAGAGTGAAAATGAAGCCTTAATCTGCTGAAATCAGTGAAATCAGGTATTTATAAATAGTGAAAAACACCTCGTCTAGCCAGATAGATTTTTGCAGTTTTCCCATCTTTAACACCACAGATTTGCTTGATTTGGGTTTTGTTTGGGGTTTGGGTTTTTTGTTGGTTTTATTTTTGCCTATTATGCCTCATGATATTCAAAGTATTTTACAAGAAAAGTCGGTTGAGCTGCATTTTCAATACAGAGTTCTTGTGAGCAGAAACAGATAAATGTAATAATTTGCCCCAGGTTTCCTGAGTGAATCAGTGGGCAGGGGCAAAAAATGTCCCCACAGCTTCTCAGCTTTCAGCTCTGCAGTCCGCATGAGAGGGTGGTCATTCCAAGCTGAAAAGACAAGTAAGGAAAGCTAAAGGCACTGTGTGTTTGTGCTTCAAAAATCAGTGGATTCTGGACTTCATTGTAGCCTCTGGACATCTAAACCAAAGGTTATTCACATGTATTTACTTGTACAACTCCAGTCTGGGAGGCAAAAAGAAACACTGAAATAGTTTTGAACTCAGAATGGAGAAATTACAATGGCTATCACTGAATCAGTCTGCCTTCATGTACAGTGGTACAAAGCTGAAGTAGTCAGATCACTGGATAATGCTAATTACTCTGTTAGCGTAGGAATGTTTTTGCAGGATTATTCTATTATTGCAGGAATGTGGCAGAATCCAGATCAACATTTATCTAATAGGAGATATAATAAAACCCTTTTGCAAATCCATACCTTGAATGCTTTCCCTAAATCATTTATCTTGTGTTTTACAATATATTACATGCAGCAAACTTGTCGACCACATATGGTGTTTAGTAATGCAAAGGAACTATTCTGTCATAGCTCTTCAGCTTATTTTAAGAAGTAATATGCATTTGACAATAACATATACAGTGGAAAATCCATAACAATATAAACAGACAGCAGTTTACTGCAAGGCACTGCAAAAGCAGTGAAAGTAACTAGTCATGGTTGTAAAATGCACTGACACATCTTGTTTAAATATTGGCTGATTAACTGAAGGATATAAGTTTCCACTGAATATTACTAGTTCAGTTTTAGTACCAAAAATACTAAGTGATAAGCATCTGGCTATCTTAATCCCAAACTGAAAAAAGAAGCTGTGCTTTTCCCATCAGACATGGGCACGTGTATACCTTGTGCATGCCTGTTAATACAAAAAACTTGAAAAAAAATTAGAAGGAAGAAAGCACAGAGGGAAGAAAGTTTCCATAAACAGAGCAGAAGACACAAAAGATCCCCAGCCCATCTCTGTCCTCACTCCTCTTACCTTGCATTGGAAACAAGCAATTCCAACCTTAAGGGTCCTGCTATGTTCTTCCCCCTAACTTATCCCTAATGTTCAGCTTGCTTTCAGAGTTTTTATAGTCTCTGCTGTAGGCTACAAACTCCAATCCCTGCCTTTGCTTTCTCTTACATCATTTCTAAAGATTTTCCACTGATCCTTGCCCTAAACCTTTCTCTGTCCTGCACTCTCACACACATACTTGCTTCACATTTGTTACATTTACTGCTCTGATCAAGATGATTAGTTTGTAATTAAAGGTCTAATTAATTTTTTTGTTGGCTTTTTCCTTTTTGCTTTCAAGATTCAGACAGCCATGGGAGTGAAAAGATTTTCAGCAGCATCACCATTCCTCTAACCTCTCATTTTTGCAAACTGCAGTACAGAAACCTGATGTCCTGAATTTTATTTTATTTTTTAAACTTTATTTCTCAGGAAAAACAGGAATAACTTTAAGAGGACTGCATTAACTTCAGGAAGAAATTAATTAATGCATTTTTAGTAGACCGATACTACTGTAAGGTAAGCATTAGAAAAGGAGTGTGTTTTGTAAAGCAAGTCAGAAGAACTTAAGTCTTTCAAACAGTTCATTTCAGCTTTTGAAATGATTGTGAAGTGTCACCTGTGAAGCTGCCTATCTTCTCTAGGCAGTGCCAGAGGATCTATCTCTTTCCCTGCTTACCTCACTAGAATAAGACTATCTTCTATTTTGCCCCTTTTCTTTAATCTCAGTTTTTAATTGATTCACACAGCAATTGTAGACCCATTTTGGGGTCTAAAATTCCAACCTGTGCAGACTTCTTAGCAGTTAATTCATAGTTACTTTGTTCTCTAAATAAACAGGCATAGCACTTTCTAAAAAGTTTTTACTCTTAACTTGCCAAAGCTCTTCATACAAGTGACGGATAGTAAAAGGAAATTTCAAATGCAGCTCTGCAATAGGTGGGAAAAATATGCCAGCCAGGGAGAAACAGCCTTGATTTCATTATCTGTCCTGATCAGAGTGATTAGAGAGAGAGAAGACTTTAATTGTATTGTAACACAGCTCATTTCCCAGATGAAGACGGCGACAGAATTTTGCAGAGCTGACATCAAGTGCCAAATCAGGATAGTTCGTTGCAAAGCGCTTTTTTGCCAGGCTCCCTGACTGAGGGATCAGTGTGGGGGGAAGTCAATGGAGAATGAGAAGCTGGGTTTGATCATGAGCACAACACAAATGTTCGGCCCCAGAGAACAAGGAGAGGCAAAGCAAACTTTTCAGTAGCATCTCCCGGCACGGGCAGATGTGGGAGTACAGCCGAGCGTAGTGCTGCAGAAATAGGCATTAGCCCCATGAGCACCCGCACCAGTGTCGGGCTGGGGCAGGCAGTTTGGGACTCCCTTCCACTTCAGGGCACAAGAGAACAGCGGTGGCAGCTGCAGAGGTCCAGAAGAGCTCTGCGGGCGCTAGGGCAGCAGCAGAATCAAAAGGGCAGAGCCAAACAATGCCAGCCGAAACACGGCTGAAAACGCTGCTGCTGGAAGAGAACTGGGCTGTGCTCCTTTTTACAGTACTACCTGCATTTAGACGGTGGCTTGCTGCTGGAAGCTCAGGGACACAGAAGTACTTGACTGATGTGTATAAAACACATGCGCAGGATCTCAGGGGAAAAAAGATAATCATGATCTAACTACAAGAAATTATTAGATTTATGGGGTATCTTTGCTACGTATGACCTGAGGTGTTGCCAACCAGCTACAGCAGTTCTAGGCGCTCGGTTTCTTTCTCTTTTTTTCTGTTGGAAAGACACAAGGTGGTCCTCATAGGCATTTACTCCCCTCAGAAAGTTTTTACGGGTCCCACCTCAAGCTCTTTAAGCAGGACCTCTGCAGGACTCCCTTCGGTCACCACGTTTGGTGTGGATGAGGCTGGTAGGAGACACGGGCTGTGCCACTGTGAGCGAGCTGACGGCAGACAACTGGATGCTGGTAAGGTAGGTGTTGCAGTATTTCACTACACAGGGCGAAGCTGCAGGATGTCTGGGGCTCAGCTGGCCAAAGCTTAGCACCTTGCAAGAGTGAGTGGGACAGTGGGCTGCAGGAATAGCAGGAGGAGAAATGCAGCCATATTGTCATCTCCTTTGACTACAAGAGGATGTCTAAGACCTGGGATTAAAACTTGCTTTTAGGCTCTCCACTGATCGGTGATCCTGTAACAAAGCTCCAGGCACTTTTGTACTACCTGGACCTACTGTCAGGTTGTGGCTCTTCCTTTTAGATGACTAATACACATTTCTTACATTTCAAAATACATTTGTCTCTGTGCTCTTCCTACAAAAACATGCAATCTGAAAGATTTCAGGAAAGGATGCTGATACACACAATTGTCATCATCTCTGACTGGGAGGTGTGAAAGACTCAGATCTGAGTAATTAGCCATCTTCATGGGCTGCTAGTGACCTTAGAATAGGACATATGCTACCAGCACAGTGTTCTTTTCCAGGGGGGGAGGGAGGGGACACACACAAACAAACAAAAAAATCAAAAGCAGAAAGAAAGAAAGAAAGGAAGAAAGAAGAAAAAAAAAGACTATAGAGTGTTAGAGTGCTAACATTTAATTTCCTACTCTTAAATTGTCTTAGATTTAGCAACAACTCACAGATACCATTTGACACCTTCTGGAGAAGGCTCATAAGGAAGCTTCCCAGATAATGAAAAAGGTGTATGGTGATTATTTAGCTGGCAGAGTGCCCAAGGAACAGACATCCTCAACACTACTGCGGTTTAATTATACTTACAGTATAATTAAGTTAGGGCAACCAAGTGTTTGGAAAGAACCTTTGTTGTCTTAACCATAAATAAATAAACAAACATAATCTGATTTTCTCAACTATGAAGACCAAAAAACAGGAAATTGGAGGAGATTAAGAACACAAGTCATACAGCTCTTTGTTCTCTCATCCTAGAGAAAGACAAACCTGTCTCCCTGTTGCTCTCATGCTCTCGCTACTAATTTCTGCAATTCTTTCAACATCGGTTTGCAAATCACTTGATTTGTCTCAATGTTTTCCTTAATTCCTTTGGTAGACAAGTTCTTATTCAGAGAACAAGAGTTAGCAAGGGTTCATTTGTGTAAGTGTTGAGCAATCTTGCTCTTCACCAGCCTTGCCTGTGGAAACTGTATTTGGGTTTGTCAGAACTCATCCTTAAAATTTTAGGAATGACACATGAGTACACGTGCTTGCTAGTTTTGCTGTATCATACATCCAATCTTTTTCTTCTCCCACTTAAACATGCAGCAGTACTGTTACATCACTATGGTCCAAGGCACAGAAATCTCCTCCTTCTATCATTAAGTTGTCCCATGGGAACTCTACCTGCCAGCCTCTTCAAATTACTTCTACAAACGGCTACAAATTAATTCAAAGTCAACCTTTCCACTGACCACTGATTCCTCACATAAGGTTGCACATTTGACACTTATAAATCAACATGAATAGTGTGGAGTCCAGAAGGTGTTACGGCCAAAGCCGTAGACCCATCCTCAGGCATTTCTGATTCAGCTGGCACGGAGTAAAGGCACGTGACATTCTAATTGCTACGATTATTCACAGTTTCACGAAACAGTGAGTGTATCATTAGAAACACTCTAGTTCTGGGTTTAGGATGGGAAATAAAGACAACATTGAAGTTAGAAAAAGTGGATTTTTTTTCCCAGGTTTGAAAGTATTGCCCCAGTATTCTAAGAAATATTCCAAGAACTTTTTTCTTTTCAAATGAAAACTATAATTTTTGTTTATAAAGAGCTGATCTCTGTAAGTTAGGTTCTCAGCTGACACTGATTCATGCTCGGAGATAAACAACTGACGTATTCCAAATTATGGTGCCTTCAATCTATTTTTATTTCTTGAGACAATAAACTCTTCTGATAAAATTGGCCCAATTCTGACACCAGGTTGAAAATAGATTACCATTCCACCAGATTAGCCAACACCCAGCATTTTATAGCTGCATCACTGGTTCAGGGAGAACACCCAACATTGCTTTCACTACACTTACATTCATATCTTGTCTAAAGAAGGGGAAACATTTTAAAATAACTACCTCAGATATTCAGTCAATATATAAGGTTGAATTTCAGAAACCAAACTGATTCCCACCTATTTTCATGTAGATATACAGAGCCAGAGAGCAGATGACCCACCGTAAGACAGAACTATGGAAAAGAGACCCTGCATTAACAACATGTATGCATGTTTTCCAATTGAAGGTACATTCTACCTTGAAAGAAAAAAACTACGTTAAGACAGCTACTTTAAAATCTGCAAGCTATCAAAGTAGCTTTTGCTGTGTCACTTCCATTTAAGATGACTCCTTGCAGCTAGATGGATTTTGAGAATCGAAACCCACAAAGTGAAAGTACCACATAAAACTGAAGACAGTAACATTCTTCAGGAGTGTTAAGCTTCCTACTAACAGTTTCTATATATGTACTTTTAAAAAGTCCTTTGTGCTAGAATTAAGTGCTTCAGATAAGTGCCGGGTCATGACATGAAAGAATCCATAAAAAGCACTCGCAAAACAAAGCAAAAATCCCAAGCCAGGACAGTTTATTGAAATGCAAGCTTTTTCTGTAACAGTCATGCTATGACGCAGAATAATGTGTTTGGAAATAAAAAGGGCAGTTTATGTTTTGTGCCTGTGTCATTGGCTCCCAGCCCAAGATGCCTGCGAGGAGCGAAGATGGCCAAGAAGAGTGACAGGGCCTTTTGTGCCATGGATGGATACAGTGGTCCCCAAGCTAATGGATGAGAGGCAATGAAGCCATACAAAGAGGTCTCAAAATACTAAGCAAATAGCACTAATTCTGGGCTGGTATCAGCCTGGTCTTTGCTCAAACTGGCATCACAGAAATAAAAATGAGTAGAATGTGTTTCCATCCCCTCTGGCTACGCTACTTGGAGTCAATGCTAAATATAAAGACAAACTGAGAACCAGCCCCATCTTTCTGCACCAAGAGGGAAGACAGGGAGTGGTGCTGATGTTTTCAGGCTGCCTCCCTTATCAAAGACCTGTCTGCTGATGTCCCCTGTCAGTGAAACGAACTCTTTTTTTCACCCATGAATGCTTGTGGCATGGTACTTAAAGCACAGAGCAACAAAGTGTGCATCTCAGCTGCAGAGCACAAATTTTGGCTCCAGAGCTAATTACAAATGCGGCAATGCAGCACAGCACAGAATGCATAGCAGCAGCTGAAATTCAAAGACATGCTCACGAGAAGAAAAAACTTGTCTGTCCTGAAACTCTTTCTTGGCCTCACACTTTTTTTCACACAACTGATCACCATTTCTGTACAGAGCTGAGAACCACTGGATTTGGTTCACTGGCATCATGAGAAATGATACAGAACAGTTAAAGAAAGCAGCTACGCAGCAAAATTATGACAATGATCTGGGGGAAAAGTGGAAGGTGAGTGATATTCTTCAGTCAGAGTACAGTGGTGTGGGAGCTGGGCAGGGCCACGCAGGACCACTCAGAACATCACAGGATGCCGCAAGAAACACTGCCACTAGTTTCTTACCTGACATGCAGGTAGAGGAAGATGAAGTCATGTGAAAGGTGGGGCTGGGCAGCTGCTTCTCCCTGGAAGCAATTCCTGCACCAAATGATATTAATAGGGAAGGTACTGTCTCCCCATTCCTAGTAAAGCTGTCCCTGGGATGCTGGCTTGCACAGCGGGACCATTCTGTGCTGGAAGCTAACCAGAGTAAGCTGTTAGTGTAAACCTGGGAGTTCAGAGCAATTGATGCCGACCGATTTGATTCCCTTCCCTGTTTTGCTCTGGTTTAAATGTACTTAGTGATTGGTTCCTGCAAGGAACAGTACAATCAAGTGCTGTTCTAAAAGTGAAGTCTCTGGTACTTCTAAGAATTAAAGATCTCACAGCAGTTTGTACATTCGTTGTAATGCTTGAGCAAATTCTGCTACATTACTTCCTCTATCGCTTCAACTGGACAGAGACCTTCCCTTGTCAGACTCTGCACCCTTCTGCAGGGAAGGTGCAATTTGCTAAACAGCTGCCACATCGCCACTGGATTAATGCAGGGTAATCCAGTAATCATGTCCAATTACAGCACAAACATTAATCAGTCGGTCACCGCCCCCTAGAGGTAGCCACGTTGCGGGCAGAGCCGATTTGCGGCAAATGACTGTCTGGCGGACTGAGCACTTCGGCATGCAGCCGGAGGAAGGTATTTGCTGATTAGACCCACGTGCTGTTACAGGAACAAATTACCGAGTGCTGATTGTCAGCTCCTCGATTATTCCTTCCCTCTCTTGCCTGCGAGGTCACCCAGCTTGCAGCATTTTGCATTTGTGTATTTTGCAGTCAGGGGACAGATAGATAGACCACTATATGACACAGTTACAATAGAAAGCAGTAAAAATAACACCCAGACTAAACTCTCTTTTGTTACAGCTTATTTTTCTCAAGCAATGTGCATAAAGCAGTGGCACAACTGCATAGACTGATCATGCCCACACAAAGCTGGATGTGTTGGTGTGACAAAAGCCACAAACCTTTATGTATAAACACAGCCATGCGCACTCGTTTCTTCCCCTTGACTGGAATAGCTAAGAAGTTTTAAAGGGAAGAATACAAAAAGTAATGAATAGTGAGCAACCCACCACATAATCAAGTGATGAATATCCTGTTTCTGGTGTGCAAAGACCTTGTTTGAATGGGTGAGTATTTATTTAAGGAGAAACAATCCTGTGAAGAGACTTAGCACAAGATCCTGGAGGCAGGAATAGCTCATGACCAGGATTCCCCAGACACATCCTCTTTTTTTCCAGCTGGAAATTCTGTCTAGGTGGAATTCAGCGATTTTTCACATTTTCTTCTGGCCCGCTGGCTGGATATGCTGGCTTGCCTGCATATGGAGGGATTCTCCAGGTATCCACTAATATGCATAGACCACGCGCACATGTGCAGCCCCATACCTGTACACATTTCTGTTGGCAACATCCAATCAAAAAGAGCAGACGTCCAGTATCCCAGTAACCACTTCATTGTGAACGTTATCCTGGGATTCAGGAGAGCTGTGTGCTGTTACAGAATCACAGCAGGGTGGAGGTTGGGAGGAACTTCTGGAGATTGCCTAGTCCAACTCACCTACTCAAAGCACAGTCAACTAAAGCAACTTGGTCAGCGCTGTGGTTGGTCAAGTTTTAAATAACTCCAAGGATGGAGACACCACAATTTCTATAGGCAGCCTGTTCATTGCTCAATGACTCCCACAGTAAAAAAAAAAAAAAAAAAAAAAAGAAAATCAGATGTTTAAAAGGAATTTCCTCTATTCAGGAATTTGTGCCTATTGCTTGTACAAGTACATCTTCTTGTACTTTTACTGGGCATCACTGAAAAGAGTCTGGCTCTGTCTTCTTTGCTTCCCCATCAGTTATTTAGATGCACGGATAAGATAACTTCTGCTATACAACCCCAGCTCTCTCAGCTTCTGCTCATATACATACACACAAGGACATCCTTCCAGCATGTCCACACCTCTCTTGCATTGGGAAGCCTAGCACTCCAGATGCATGCACACACTAACACAACCTTGGATGCTGTTGGCCTTCTTTGCTGCAAGGGCACTGCTCATGATCATGTCTCATGGTCAACTCACCCACCAGGACCCTCGGGTCTTTTCTAAAAGTTGCTTTGAGATACTCAGTTTGTGTAGGTGAATGGGGTTAGTCTCCGCTTCACTTCTGCTTTGTCTAGATGACCTTGGATTCACCTCTCTGAGCCTTACTGTCCGCAGTGTTGATGCTACTGGCCTTTGTAAAGAGATTTCAGACTTTGGTTGTGTGAGGGAGGTGTCATTTTCATTTGCCCTTCATAGGTAACTATCTTATCACCCTCTGTCAACATGTGGCTGCTCATATTGATAACATTCACCTCCATGTGGGCTTTTTAGAACGGCCACTATCCTGCTGCCCACATGAGTCAGATTTTATATAATTTACCTTCTCTGCTACAGTGTTCTTTTTCAGGAGCTTGCACACGCATACACACACATTATTCTACTACACTACAGGTCTAGAAGCTGAGACAGAATACTGAGCACTGTATAGCATTCTATGGCCAGGGCCTATAAAGTCCTATTCAGAACATTATGACATGGAAAATGCCCTTTCATCTTACCAGGTTGTTTTTTTTTTACTCTGTGGCTGTTGTATCCTAGCTTAGCCAAGAAACCAGGGAGAACCCCCAATTTTATTCCCACAGGTAGCGCAGGGCAGTGAAGGTTATCCAGTCCCTTCTGTACCCAACTGAACAATTTGTGCTTCATTAAAGCTGAGAGACTGCCAGCTTCAGAAAACTCAAGGTCCTAACATTGCCTGCTTATTCCTGCTGTGTGCATCCTTGTCCTCTGCATCATGCCAGCCACGTGGCCAGACCCTTCCCCTCTGCAGGCCAAGGTTTGTCTTTCATGAGGATCTCTGCTCTGAAGCAAACAGTATTCCTTTGTGGGTTTCTCTATCCCATCTGAAGTTACAGCGTCCAAGCACTTTGGAAATAAACAATGATTCATATATTTTCACAACACCTTCAGAGGCAAAGAAGTACAATTATCCCCTGCCAAACGTCAAAGCCCAGCTCCAAAAATGCAGGTTTGTCACAGCTCCGCACCATAACTCTTTCCCCAGTCATATGCAGCAGAAAGCAGGCTTGTGCCATGCGCAGCATTAAGTCACTATAACTATAGGCATTGCTGCTGGCATACTAATGAAGCTGTATAAATCATTATTAATTCATGTGAGCAATGAATCTCTGGGCTTCAGTTACTCACACTGAGCTGGGCTGTGTCCAAAACCCACACACTGCCCTCCCGGAGACGTGGCTGCTCTCCAGAGCCTGTTCAGTCCCTCTCCCTACCTGTTCCCTTGCCTTCGCCTCCACATCTTACACAAGGACCTTAGAAGAAGGGACAAAACCACCTTCCTTCCACACGGCTGGCCCGTTTGTCCCAGGTGCGAATCAACTGGATCACATGCGGGAGGAGGCTGGCCCTCTACCTCTGTAAGGGCAGACATGCCGCATTTGTGCTTACTTTACAATTAGACTTGGAACCCAGGAGCAAGAACGTAATATAGTTCCTTATGTAACCATATATTTATTTTGGTTACGTGCGGCTTCAAGACAAATCTAAAATGGTGCTGGACCGTGCTGCTGCCCTCAAAAGAAGTTTGTCAGCAGAGTAACAATAATGTTCTGCTTCTGGAAATGATGTGCTGGGCTTTATGGTCAGCTTTTCGGTTTGAATGTGTTTTTTCCACTTTGATATTTGAGCCCTCCCCTCAAAGCAAATCCTTCGAGTGTGTACACGGCTCTCCAAGCAATGGTCATGGGAGGACATAGACAAGCGCAAAAAAAGATGCTGACGGCGTCTGAAAATGATTTGCAATCTTGTAGCCGCATGAGCTCAGTCGCATTAACATAGTGATTTAAATACTGTGGATGGCTTTTCTGATGTTCTTTTAGAAATTTCTTATTGGATTTATTAGGCATCCAAAATATATTTCAAACCAACCAACCAGTGGAATGAAACAGAGCAGATAATACTGACTAAGCACTCCAAGCCCTATCTGGCAGCCCCAAATCAAGCACACTGCCACCGAGCACACAACTCCAGTGACCAGATGGGAGAGGATCTGGAACTGGGCTACTGAACTGTACCATGTCACAGAAGCTGGGACATCGCACCACAAGAGGATCCTTCATGGGTCTGAAGCATCCACACTCCCCACAGCCCAACCTCACTGTAGAAAAGCCTGGTTGTCTTTGGCAAAAAATGAGATTGTGAAGTTTTCAGTGCCTTGCACATCAGATGTGCTTAAGGTAAACACAGAAAGAGTGGCTTTTTTTTTTTTTTTTTTTGTAAATACTGCCACAAAATCGTAAATAACATGTACATGATAAATAACACAACGAGCATTTTGAACGCAAAGAAGAAGCAGGCTGCTACTAAAAAAGGAACAGACTCTGCAACGCTGCCACAGATACCTTGGCTCTGCACACCCAGGGCGGGCAGAAACCCTCAGTGGTGCTGTGCCATGGCTCCATAGGGCTGGGGGATGCCAGGCTGCTGCGCGGTATGGGGCTGGTTGCACACAGATGTTACTGGGCACATTGTGATGCCGCTGGTGTAAGTCCTGCTCTGAGACCTCCAACACTGTCAGGAGTAGGGAGTGCCCATTTCACCGAGAGATTAATTTGGTTCTCATTAGACCGAACAGAAAGCCAACAACCAGAAAACGCAGCCAGCTACCAGGCAGACCTGGTCTTCCCATCCCAGACATGGGACTGGCTTCTACTCAGCCAGGTTATAAGTGGCATAACTGCTCTCAAGTCAATAGCCCTGATAATGGAGGGTGTTGTCATTGCACTGAAGTCAAGTGGAGCTATCTGTGATGTACACCAGTACAAACGAAACCAAAGCCTGGCTGCACAGACTGAACAGAGAGAAAAACCAGACCTTTCTTCTTCAAGGCTTTTATCACACACAACCACTACCTGAGGCACCTCAGTCCTGCCCTTCTCCCATCCCTTTTTTCCACCTGGTCCTGTAAGTTCCTCAGACCAAAGGCTGCCTTTTACTATTCAGTGTTTTCTCCCCTGCTCCCCTCCATCTCAAGCAGGTCCCTTTGCTGCACAAATAATGCAACACAGCAAGCATAGCCCTCGGGGGATTAACCAGCCGGGGTTAATGAACAACATTTGACACTGAACTGCACACCTTTCTCTTCCCCTGTTGCCTGCACAAGCTCTTGAGACTTCAGGCAGCTGGGCACACCAGCCAGAGACTCTCCAGGTTGTTTTCTGGGAACTATAGGAAACACTCAGTGTCAGAAAAAGGAGTTTAAGCTGAGCGTACAGCCACATGGTTAGAAAGCAGAGAAACCTCAGCCTGGAGCTGGCAGTGACTGATGACTGTAGGTGCTGCGAGTATTTGCTGCTCCTCACGTTACCCAAATGTCAGGGTTTTAAAGTGATGTTACCACAGGAGTGCGAAGATCTGTGTAAACTGAGATGATAATCACCATGCAAGCAGAGCATGAGCTGTTTGACTGTGCTGAAATTATGTTATTTGGTATTCCTCTAATTTCTCACATGACTTGATACACCAAAAAACCCCACCATATTGTGTTTTATGCTCTGGGTCCATGACAATTGCTTTTCCTGCAGCAGACAATGATTTGTAAAGTGACTTTTCTTATTCCCAAACCACCCAAAATTTTGCAAATTGGTTTCCACGAATTAGAAATGGTTTAGAAATAACCTTGGGTCACGGTCTGGCTCTATTATGGGGCTTTTGTTGCCATGACAGCTAGCTGGGGGGAAGAGAGTTATTTCTCAATTACTCTATTTTTACATTAATATTTCTTTCAGAGCAAAACAGCAGTAGAAGTAGTGTTATTTCCTTTGCTTGCACTGACACAGGACTAGTTCCTAGGAACCACAACTTTTTATCATCTGATCATAGACATCCCTGGCCGTTTCATATGGAAGTATGTGTCTCCCCAGCCCCAAGCCCTGGGCTCACTGGGTGTGCAGGGAGCAACCCCTTTTCTCCTCTGTGCTGCCAGCAGGAACTGCCAGCAGAAATATATCACACTTTAGACAGACTTGCATGGCCAAAACCCTATAGCCCGATATAGAATCATAGATTCATAGAAAGGTTTGGGTTGGAAGGGACCTCAAAGATCATCTAATTCCACCCCCCCTGCCATGGGCAGAGGAAAGGAGAGAACTCGTCCCTGGGTGGGCTTGTGCCATCAAGCTTTCAATTAACAGCCGAACGTGCTAACCAATTGTACCACAAAGACTCCCTAGTTATAATTATCTTTGTAATAAAGAACAATTTTCCTTCCTAAAAATTACCTTCCTAAAAACATTGATTCCAAGTAGCAGAGATAACACATAGACCCAGGTGGCCTTTTTCACAACATCAACAATGGTTCAGAAAAATAAGGCTAGGATTTCTCATTTCCTAGGAACCCATCAGCTGTCTATGAAACGGTGATCACTGCTGTTCACCATAGCTTGGGGCTGGATTTGAATCCACGATGCAGAATTTCAAATTGCAATACTTGACCCCCATACCTAACTCAGAAGCACTGATACCAAAAACACAGGTGTTCAAGCTCAGGCAGGTTGAAGAGCATCTTCATGTGAAGCTCTACAATACAGATCGATCCAGAGCTGTCCTGTCCCTGTCCAGTTCTGTTAGCCACATTCCCTTTTGAAGGGTACAGAAACCCTGAACAGAAATGACTGAAGGAAGGTCCTCTCAGCCACTGTCATGGTCCCTTTGCTCTTCTTTTTACCTTTCGACTGCTCATTGCCTCCTAGCATCAGGGTTAGGTTTTGCATCACACTAGAGATGGCAGCAACAGAGAAAGCAGGGAGGTGCTACCTGCCCTATACTGATACAGGTGTGCCATTGCGCTATATGCTGAGCAAATATCTGCAAACGGACCAGCTTAGACTGACAGCTATGACACCTCTGGATTAAGGATTAGATCCGACATTTTCAAAGCTCTTGTTTCAGTAGCAAGGACCCAAATTTAGTGTCTTCCGAGTGCTTTGAGGGCCCAAGCACTAACGTGTCTTCGTCATTTCACCGGGCTCTTCACAATTCAGGAGATCAAATGTGCCATTTTAAGGTTTTCAGAGAAATTGCAGAAGTGATTTAATGGCTCATGGCTTGCTTAAAAATTTTAAAATATTCATCATGAAAAGAAGAATCCAACATCTTACTGGGGGGAGCAGGAAGAAGGGAAGGGAAAAGGTAAACAAACCAGGAGAGGCACAAGACCAAACTGTATTCCAAGCACACACAGTGGAAAACGCAGGCCAGTGCCAGCAGCCTGATAATCCAAATTCTCTTTCTATGCACCGACCTCTTCTGAGAAAAGGAAAGAATTTAAAGGCGCATAAATGATAACTGTACACATTCTGGAAGCAAACCTAAAAGCGCTGCCAGGAAAAATCACCCCTCTTGTTACAAAGCCATTAACACGTTCCCTTCCCCTTCCACCCCGGCAGCAGAGCTCATACCTACGGAGGGAGAGGGGCAGCGGGAATGCTGCTTGCCGGCCCCACGCAGCCAGCCCTCGGCACAGCAGGGTGGACATTAAATCTGAGCACCAGGCATGGGCTACGGCATTGGCAGGATAGAGGCGCTTTACTGGGAAAAGCCACTGCAACACACCGAATGCGGCAGCCGGATAGGCACAGCAGCTTTCTGGAGAGCAGGTGAAGAGGGCGAGCATTGCACCCATGGGAATTCCCAGTGGACAAGGTGCAGGTCACTTGCTCCTTCCCCCTCCCACAGTGAACAACAAGCACTGCTTTAGGTACTGCCCTCCAAGGAGCTGGGAACTAAGCAAACTGTCCTAAATGCTTCTAAATGCTTTTTTTAAAAATCAAAAGCTTCACCCCTTTTGCACGCTCCAGATGGCTGTAGCAGCAATAGGTTCACCAAAATACTGGCAGCTAGATCCACAGATAATATAAACCTGTACAGGGTTTATTTTTCCTTACTCTTCATTCAGCTATATCCCCACACACTTAGTCTGCATTATACTTCTCCTTTCATGCTGTTCAACACCTCCTCTTGGCCCCAGTAAAATGGAAGTCATGTTCATTTTGCACACCCGCTTTATACCACTTTTGTTTAGACATTTTTTCTGGCCAGTTTACACACTACACTAGGTCTGACTTGCACAGATCAAAAGGATTGTGAAATCTGTCCCCACATTTTCCAATGAAGAATATTCTTGCCTGCCCCACCTTTGCATTTGTATCCATTTGGCACAGTTCTTGCAGGCTTGAGGTAGTGTTAGTATTACGAGCAATAAACTAAATGTTCTTTAGTACTGATGAATACCCCGAGAAATTCACTAAAATCAATGGAGATATTCCAGATGAGGGAGGTATATGGCTCAACAAAAATAATGGAACAGAAAACACCCACAGATGCAGAAGAAGATGTTGTCCAGATGGTGAAGCTAGCCTGGTGTCTGTCATGAACACATCCCTTAACACCCATGCAAAAACCTTTTGCACTGCAGCTTTAGCCCATGACACTTATCCCCCTGTCACTGGCCCAAAACTGCTGACTTTGTTGGCTTATGCTGACTTTCACTGGGCAAAAACTTAACCACTGATATTATCTAGAAAACACGTTGGGAGGGATGTTCGGGGTACTCTGAGTACCACTGCTGGTGCGCTCCGGAGCGAATCCCACCAGCAGGGTCACAGAGCTGGGCTGAGGGGTGAGGCTTGGGGCAGGAAAACTGGGGCTGATCCTGCTGCACTGGGACAGGGTGAAGGACACACGAGGAAAAATAAGCACAAGGTGAAGGAGAAACTAGCAAAATAAGTAAAAGGTTTCTTTTATCACACAGTATTGTTTTGGCATTACAGCCTCTCTGTTCTCAATAGCATTTACTTTGGTGTAACTGAAATGAAGATGTGGTCCAGGAGAATTAAGAGGACTGAGACCAGCTGAAATCAGAGGAAACACTGCTTTGCTCCACCAGCTGAAGCAAGTTTCCAGTGGGGCAAGTCAGCACAAATATCCTGAAACTGGAAACAAATCCCTGGACAGAGCTGCATAGATTTTCACAATAACTTTAAATCAACTAAACTTTCCAGCAGCTGAGAATTGGGCCAAAAACCTTGGCTGGAGCTGAGCTCCTTACAAATAGTCCTCTGCAAATCCTGAATGGAGTACTAGAACCACCTGTGCTGAGTGTGATAGGTAAGCTGCTGCTGGGACAGAGCCTGAAGTCAAGCCAATAGTTCCAAACAGAAACCAGAAATTTGGCTACAGCTGCAAAAGAAACAGTAGGTCGGGTTGGGCATGTAACCATCAGCTCTCTTTGGACAAGTGCACCTGGACTCGAGAGGTTCCTGGTGGGCTCTCCCATTTCTTTGGGGAACAAACACCTGCATTTCATGTGCATGCTTTGCTCAGATGTGCCTATCAGAACATTAATCCAGAAAACCAGAAAAATGAAAAGCCCAAGTCACCAGCCATGGAGCTGCGGAAACCAGGCCCTTTGGCTACTTCAGGGAGTTTACTAGGTATGTATAAATAAACATGGAAGACTCCAATACTGCAGCAGTTTAACAAAGTGCTAGAATCCCTTCTGAAATGTTTACGAGGTGAAAATAAGTAAGCAACCTCTGCAAAACCAACTAACATTTTTCAATTTATGAAGCTTCCCATCTTGCAACGTCTGTTATTTTACATGAAGATTTTAATTTAAAAACTGCCTTTCTGAGCTATGCTGAGATGGGAAGGTTGCTGGGATTCTGGGCTGACATCCCAGGAACCGCAGTAGATTGCCTGGTATTCACAGTCAAGTTTTCTAATAAGGCGGTGCACATTTCCAAAATGTCACTGCACAAGTGGCCATTGGTGGAGTTATTTTAATCAGCGGTTCAGGAAGGCACTTAGACTTGTTGTGCCTGTTCCTGAATCGACAGACAAGCATTCCTTGAACTTGCTTAAGACCCTGCTGTGAAGAGAAACTTTAATGGCAAAGACAGCTCCAGGATCACTTACTGGAAGAGATTTTTATCACTTCATTTTCTCTTCTTTGTACTGTTGTCAATCAGGAAAAAAAATATTGAAATTCAAGGAGCTAGTCCTGGATAAAAGCAGACTGAAGCCTGAACTGAGCCATATATAGCAGCTTCTTCCTCACATCAGTGGTATTTTCCACTGATAATCCGCACTAGAATAGAGGGGAACTAGAGAGGAACAACCAGGTGTACCATCCCCATCTGTGATAGCTCCTTCATCTCCCTTTCAAACATCATGCACCCAGGGACAGCTCTGAGGCAGGTGCATTGCAAGTGCTGCCAGACAGGTGGGCAGCTGTCACGAGCAGTGTTTGTATTGTCGGGCACTGAGCTGAAAGGTGTTTCCAAAGAACCTCTTCTGCTCCATACTTTGAGGCTCTGAAAGGCACATACTTTCAATCCACCATCCCTCAGCTTCTCATTCTGGGAACCTGACTCATTTCTCTACTCTGAGCACTTTTAAAGTTAGATTTAATGCTCAAGGAAGTTTCCTTTTCCCTTCCAAAGCTGTGCAAGATCCTTCATCCACTGCTGCTAAGCCTTTGACAAAAAGGCTTATGAAGGTCAAAATATTTGTTTCCTATGCGTGAGATAGAAAGTCTGAGGAACCTCCTTTTATTTCCACTTCTCTGGCTGAATAGATGGTCACACTGGTGCTGCCTGACCTTCTTTGTGCCCAGAACAGACAGCAATGCTGAGCAACCCATGGCAGAAGTGAGAATGGTACGTCCTTGGTCACATGTAACTTTTGATTTGGGTGGACAGCTAAAGTCCCAGGTGTAATGAAAGCATCACCCAGGTCCTGACGTTGGCAGGCAGAAGTCACAAGTACTGAGGCATGGAAGAACACAAAATACCTTAATGGCCATAACCCAGGGATGTTCAGAGTGTACTGCAGCGCAAAGGCAAAAGCCAACCAAACCAAAAACATTTCTGAAGGGAACACATCCACAGCCTTCACTGGCAGAAGGTTAATTCACTTTGGACAGTTATGTGAGCTTGCTCTGAACCTGGGCTGGTGGTGTTTCAGATAAGATTGCTGCCTGTGCTGAACCTCCAGCGGTGCATCAGCAGTGACAGCATAGCTCCTACACAGGTGGCTGCGCAAGGAGTGTGCACGATGCCAGCACGGACCTGGTTGTCAGGAGCATTCTAGTCCCTGCAGAAGGGATTTCTTGGGCTCCAGAGGGCTCTGCAAAGTCTAATCTTCTGAAACTGATGTTACTGAGTGACTTAAGAGAGCAGAGCTTAGAACCACATGGACCAGCAAAGATCCTGTACGTGTTCGTAAATAGTAACTACAAGGCTGAGGAATTTCTTTTTTCTCACAACTAATCTAATCTTCTCCAGTTATTTCTGATGCCTACTTTTTTGCACTACCTTGGTACTTCAGAACCTTGTCTCTGAATTGAAACCCTACCGAGTTGTACCCCTCCAAAAATTAGTCATAGTTTTCCCCAGCCATGACTAATGCCAATAAAATAAAGTTAAATCTGCAAAACTCTGCAAACTTCCTATTTGTCCAATCTTCCAAGTACTTACTATGTTAAATTTTAGTACTGAACCTTGAAGTATCTGCTGTTGCCTCTTCAGATATATTGAAAATAATTTTATTTCTTTTTTATTTTTGTCCATTACTTGGTATTTTATCATTCCTTCCTGACTACTCAACTTCTGTAAGAACATTTTGTGACTGGCTTCGTCATAGGGCTAAGGGTGCTGTAAGCAAATTATATCAGTTAGGCCTCCTTTAATTTTTGTTTTAAAACAAAGAAAATTCAAATCATTGTCATTTATGGAAGAAAGTGCTTTAAAATTTGCTCTGGTGCCTTTCCCATCTGTGTAAGTGTAAACCTCGACTGTCCTCTACTACAGAAAACACTAAGTCAGAAAGGGTGAAACTGTAGCTTGTTACATATTCTTCATTCTCATGGAAAAGACCACAAGAGACACGTGCTTTGGAGAATGAAGATCCATGTCCATCTATGCTCAAATACTACGTGTGCAGAGTCACAGCTGGTACTGGACAGGGGCAGCAGCAGGGCAGAGCTCCCTCAGAATCTCACCCACCCTGCCTGTGCCTTGTCACCCTACACATTTCTTTTTGGCTAATTTATATTCTCTTTTTATCCCATGTAAAATGAGCTTCCTGTCTCCTCTGATCCCCCTTTTTACTGCACTTCAATAAAATTTGGTTTTCTTCTATTGTCCCACGAAATGTAACAGAAAGACACTGCAGAGCAGACAGCAAAAATAACGCACTGAAAGGCGAAACAATAGCTTCAGGGACCATTTGAAGGGAGGCATTAGGACTACTTTAATTCCTTTTCTACTCACTGAAATATCCTACTTCTATTACACTTTTCTTGCTTTTATGTTGGAGGAAAAATTATTGTTTGAAGGAACAATGCCTCCTGGCACACTTTAAAATTCCCTTTTACTGGCAGGCTGGGGTTGAAACGTCCCAGTGA
The DNA here is from genome assembly GCF_023634085.1 of Falco cherrug. NCBI lineage: Eukaryota > Metazoa > Chordata > Aves > Falconiformes > Falconidae > Falco > Falco cherrug. The sequence goes on from NC_073707.1 coordinate 20,653,428, forward strand.
AAGCTGCTAAGAGCTGACAGCTGCCTCTTAGGAACTTCTGAGAATCCCATCTCTAACAAAGATATCCACTACCTTTACAGCTGGAAAGGTTAAACTGACTCAGCAAAGGAGCTAGTACTCTGAAACAGATTTAACAAAGGATCAGAGAAGAGGAGGCTCGGGAGCACCCAGTTATCGTTGCTGGAGCAGAAAGTGTTTTACCTCGTGGCAAGGTGACAGTGTGCTGCCATACAGCCCCCTCCTCCATCCAGGTGTTGCTACATCTGCCTGACAATCTTACACAGGCAAGCCAAGTGCCACAGAAGCCACTGGGACCCTTTCATGAAGAATTATCTGGAAAAAGGAATTTCTGATCTGTGAGTAATTCCAATATTTTGAAAAAATTTTTTCTTCCAAATATAAATGAGAAGCCAAAATTCCATGGGCTGTGTGGAACGGCTCTCCCGGAGAGGAACAGGGGAAAGAACAGATGAGATTAAGAAACATTATTTTGAAATAAAAAATTAAAAAAAGAAAGAAAAAAATGCCGATGATAATTTTTTTATGAACTTTGCCACTTAATAACTTAATTGGGGACCAAACCAAACCCCAGAGAAGATCCACAAAGTCTGCAGCTCACTGGGAACCTGAGAGAGGTATATGAAAAAAAAGCAAACAACTAATGATCAGTCAAGGCTGATAGTCAGAAGCACACCAGTAAACAGGTTATTTTCCAAATGGTCATACATTTCAAACAATTCACATATATTCAGTATTTACAGACAGCTATGACTCCTCAAAGGGTCCAGCAAAGCATTTAAGTATGGTTTTCAATTTCAGAATATGTACCCCTACTGAAAATATTTACTTAAGTTAACATGTACAGTTAGAGGTTCACTTAATTGCTTTCCTGGACTAGCTCCTATTAATTCTTAACCCAGTAAAATTATTTGTACATCTGATACAATGCCCTATGGATTTCTAAGCAAGTCTCACTCTCAATTTCAGTCAGCATTGGGTCTGCTATTTAATTCTTCAGCCAAAACCTGTTGATCCTTGATATTTAAAGTCAGCCCTTTAAAGTTACATAAGTAAAAAGTACTTAACCTTTCAGTGAAACAGAACATCTCTAGTTTCCTTAATCACTGCTGTTGAGCATCTGCTGCATTCCCTTTTATGTGACCCATGAAATTTTGGGATGCTCATTGGCATAGCAATATGCATGTTCCTGACAATCCTGACTCCCACTCCTCCTCTCCTATCACATGAAGTGGCTAGAGCTGCTCAAAGAAAACTGTTAACAATTTTAGCTTCAGAAAAATAAGCTTTATGCAATTCTCTAGAAAAGACAGACAATAGCTGGAAGAGATTTTGCTACTGCTAATCAGGTATTCAAGGCATTAAGGAACGACTATGGAAAATTTCAAAGGAAGGTGACAAGATGGAGTGTCTGACCAGAAAAAGGGCGGATAACACTGCGTGTCACTAAATGTGAAGCGATGCATACAGGAAGAAACAATCTTAAATACTTCTACTTTGCCTACATAGCAAAGGGCTCTGAGCTGACAGTTTCTATTCCAAAATGAGGACCAAGAGGGGGTTTGGCAGAGGCTGGCCTTCAAAATGATTGCTTCCAATGTAACAGCTTGAGATCTTCAATTGAAAATGACAGGAAATGGGCTCAAAAAACCCAGAAAGGACCTCTTTTAAACAGTGGAACTCCTCACCAAATCATACTCCAGATGCCAAAAGCTTACACAGATTAAAAAAACAAAGTCACCAAAGGAAAATCCCTCGAGGACTATTAAGTACAAAATATTGTGCCTGGTTCTAAAATCCCTCAGCCACAAATTCTTGGAGGCTGGGAGTATATTTGAAGAAAGTGTCAAATATGCTTGGAGTACTGGCCACTGTCAGAGTGAGTATCCTGAGCTAGACAGATGTCTGGTGTGACCTGATATGACTGTTCTTGCACTTTTATATCACATTTTCCTGTTCCCTTGTTCTCAGAAAAGCCTAAAAAAAAAAAAAAAAATATCACTGAAATGATCATAACATTTATATACACATACCATATTTTGTTCAACAGATAGAGTTGGAATAGAGAATTTCAACCCAAAGACTGAAAGCTTAGTAAATCTACAAGCAACCAAAGATAGGTAAATGCTAAATGTTTACAGCTTAAATAAGAGACAGAGCTATCATCCCTACCTTTACTACCTTTAAATCAAAAAATATATTTGGACTTGAAGTACATATCAGCAATTTAGGGCAATATATAATACAGTGATTATATAACTACCCCTGAAGCGAGCTTCATATACTTCAGAAATTCAGAGCTAATCTTGAAGTTCAAAGAAACCCAAATATGCTGAGATACAAAAATACATACATATTATGCATCCAGACATAGTGTGGTAACATCTGCGATGTTTCCCACAGTCTAAAAGACTCTCGTGGTTTCAGAGATATTCTTTACACTTAAAGTACAGAATCCTAGTAAACCTGATAATATTCACCAGTTTGGTTGGAATTTCTTGTGTGCACACATACAAGCAGTATCTTTGTTTGAGAGGCCAGCATCAATTAAATTCAACTGCCTCCCCTGCAGACTTAAATCAAGGCTGGATAGTAAATTAATATATTACTAAATATAGTCTGTTTATAAGTCATTCTTGTTTAGCAGTTGCACCTTTTCCATGTAGTTTAGAATAGAAGCTGCCCTTGTTCTCCAGCACCACCTCTACCATGAAAGCATCAGAAGAAAGTAATTACATTTAACAGGCGCCACCCTTGTTTAATGGTGTATAAATATCCTGGTGCCAGTCCTATGCTTGGCATACAAGGAAAGGTTAAATACATTAAACATCTGCAGCTCAACTAAACACCAGTGAAACGCTAGAGGTGATATGATAACCACAGACAAATGCAGAAGAAATGGGATCACTAATGACAGAAGAGCATTGTTTAGGATAATATCATAGAACGTGCTTTAAAAGTAAGCACAGGGAAATCCTGTTGGAAACATTTCCTAATGGGGATACCTAATAGGCTGTCGAATAATCACCCAAGGGAGATGGAGGAAGTCCTTTCGACTGAGTGATTTCTTTCTGGACTGGGCAAAGTGTAAGCAGACTACAGGGGAAAAATGTACTGGTGGGTGGAAAGACAACCAGGTGTACTGCTCAGAAGCCTAAGACATTTCTGTTTTCAGCAGTGGCAGTTTGGTTCAGAACAAAGCCAAGCTCATCAAAAACTTTTTTAATTGTATGCAGATTGATGAGTGACTTCTGTAGTCTCTCCCATCTCTTTCTCAAATCTAATATATTTACATGTATTTATGACGACTCCTTAAACTGCATTTCCAGGACAGAGTTTTCCCCTTGTGTGTTCCCAGATCTACAGTCACGTATTGCCTTCATCCATCTGATGCTGCGCTGCAAGAACGGGTGCAGCTTTATCGGAAACTTGTCCTGATCAGGTGCTTGCCAAGCATGACTAGTTTAATGTGACAGATTATAAAATGAAAGGAAAGTGAAAAGGGAGGAATAACAAGTGCCAGGGAAAGATTAGATTCTCCATGCATTTCTGCATTGACCTTTTCTTCCTCGATATACCATTAGTTACCTAGATTTACAGCTCGAGATGGCAGACAAGCTGTCAGGTTCACTATTTAGGTCATTGATGATGTTATGAACTCTACTGGAAACTGATTTCATTAAATGAAAGTATGTGACTTGACATTTGATATAGCAAATATCTAACTGACATTTTTAATTTCTACTCGTACAATTTCTTTGTAATTATTGAGATCTTTTTAATTACTTCTTAGGGACCTAAAAGTTAAGACATTCCTGAGAAAATTGTACATGGGGTACCAACAGACAATATATAGCATCCATGCTGGAAAGTCATTATATGTGAGTGCACTTTGGCACCTGTGTACATAAATCTATAGATCAATCTGCAGAGCAGCAATGTTTTAACCTGAAGTTTCTTGGATGGTTTTCTTTCAGCAACCTCTACATCAAGCTTTTAGTCATAAATTGAACTCAAGTTGCAATTTATTCATGAATAAAATCCCACTTCTTGGACTTGATCCAGAGAGAAAGGAAAGAACCTAACTACTGCTGGCCAGCAGAAACACAGTTCAACACACAGGACACTGGCCTGAGCAAAGCTGTGCTTTGGGTTCTCATCTGTTCGTAAACAGTATGAACTATGCAAATGTCTACGACAGCGCAAGCCAGACTGGATACCCTTCAGACCCACGTTTCTGAAGGCAAAAGCTGTACCGTATTTACAGTGATGGAGCAATGGAGGTCTGTATCTTTATATTAAGGTCTGAACCCAGGTTCTCACTGTGCATTCACTTTACTCATTACTGTCACAAGCACCACACAGCTCACTCTGCCTCAGAAGTATGAGGGAAGAGAACTGGAAGGGAAAAAAGGAGGAAACTCATGGGTTGCAATAAGAACACTTCAGTAATTGAAAAAAAATATAAAATAATAATAATGAATTGTTACAAAAGCAAAAATAATGAAGAGAGAGAAATAAAATCCAAGAAAGACAAGCCATGCAAATGAAAACGATGGCTCACCCCCAACTGACCGATGCCCAGCCAGTCCCCAAGCAGCGGCCCCCTCCAGCCTGCCCCATAAGTTATTGCTGAGCATGACGACAAATGGTATGGAATATCCCTGGGGTCAGCTGACCTGGCTGTGTCCCCTTCAAACCCCTTGTGTACCCCCAGCCTACTCGCTGGTGGCACCGTGTGAGGAGCAGAAAAGCCCTTGGCTCTGTGTAAGCCCTGCTCAGTATGAACTAAAACATACCCGTGTTTCCAGCACAAATCCAAACCATAGCCCCATACTAGCTGCTATGAACAAAATTAACTCTATCCTAGCCAAATCCAGCACAATTACATTAGCTGAAACAATGTAATTCTAATGATACACAAGATCCCCACCATTGGAACTAGGGTAAGAGTTTGATCATAGTTCAACTGTAGCATGTTGGAGCCATCAAAACATTTATCTTGTTAAAACACACTCGGGCTACAGCAGCTGTCTCCTAAGAAACTCATCCTGCCACCTGGTAATGCTTTACAAACACAAGTACCTGGAAAAAAATAATTGCTGTACCTGTTCATGACAGAAATCCAGCATGCAGTATCCTGACCTCAGTGCAAACAGGGAGCACCACCACGAGAATCAGTACAGCAAATTTGATTGAGTGTCATGGTTTAGCCCCAGCCAGCACTAAGTACCACGCAGCCACTCACCCCCACCCTGGTGGGATGGGGAGGAGAATCAGGAAAAGGTAAAATCCATGGGTTGAGGTAAGAACAGTTTAATACTTGAAATAAAAGTAAATCATAATTACAACAATAACAATTTTAACAAAGAGGAGAGGAAGAGAGAGGAATAAAACCCAAGAGAAAAAAATAAGTGATGCACAATACAATTGCTTACCGCTGACCAATACCCAGCCAGTCCCCAAGCAGTGCCCGGCCCATACTGGCCAGCTCCCCCCAGTTTATGTACTGAGCATGATGCTCTATGGTATGGAATAGCCCTTTGGCTGCTTTGGGTCAGCTGCCCTGGCTGAGCTCCCTCCCAGCTTCTTGTGCATCTGCTCACCGGCAGGACATGGGAAACTGAAAAGTCCTTGACTTAGAGTAAGCACTACTTAGTGACAGCTAAATCAGTTATCAACATTATTCTCATATTAAATCCAGAACACAGCACTGTACCAGCTACTGAGAAGAAAACTAATTCTATCCCAGCTAAAACAGGACACTGAGATAAAGCTGATCTGAATGAGACCAGGCTGGCCTGGTTTATCTCCCTTCTGTCAGCTAGATGCAGACTGTGGTAGGCACGGAATCCAGCCTGGGTCCCGAGTCCACAGGAAGAGGGACTCACCCCACGAGGAGGGGGGTTATGGAAGGCTGCCCCTCTTTGCACTAAGCGGCTCAGTGCGGCCACAACCATAGATGAAACTCATCCATCAGGGCTGCAGAAGGGATCCCTGCACCAGCCACACCTGTCCCAGGAGGGATTCCTTGTTGGTGTCTGCTATACTCCAGCAAGAAGGGTGAAAGTGGCATTTACGATCTTCAAAGAGTTCAATGCAACGACCAGCTGCTATCTCTGCACTCGAAGTCTGCTGAACTTCAGTCTCTGTGGCTGTGTAATGCGGCCTGGCATCTGGTTTAGAGCAGCGAGAAGAGCTGAGTCTAAACCCCAGGACTCCTGCTGCTGCTGACAGTTCCATGCAGCTCTTGTTTCCCCCGTGCTGCAGGACCTGGCTGGCTTTGGCACACCCTGCCTAACTGCTGCCGAGTGATGAGGAAATATTTGCCTTCAGCCGGAGCACTAAACACCTCCTCGGTGGCTAGGAGAGATGGAGCTTTCTCCACGGTGGGGTGGTGATTACATTGAACCGTTACCTCCATTTTCCACCTTTGCTACGGTAATTGCTTTCCCTTGTGCCCCTCACTGGACAAACGAGCTAATGAAATATTCTGGGAACAGGGAGGACTTTTGAACACCGTGTAACATGAGCATGCTGGCTTTTGGAAAAGGGGTTGGCTCTACATATATGTGAGTGGAAGAAGTCTGCTATTCCACCCTGAGGCGAGAAATTAATTGCTATGACTGTGCCCCCTCCTTGCCATGTATTCAGCTGGCAAGCCCTAGCCCGTGGCCACTGCGTGGGGTCAACATCCAATTCCGGACTTGTTTGTGTCCTGTACTTCACACTAGTGCTCCTGTACTTCACGGGAAAATCACTTGCAGGGCAGAATAGGTCCCTCTGCCTCCACTAAAGGACAAGGGCTTTAATGGGCAGCGTAGATTTTACTTCTCTGTGCAGAAAGCTGAAGATGACAAGCCAATCTTGCTTGCGTGACAGATGCAGGAGAAGAGCAAGGTGCTCATTAGAAGCTACGCTCTGCCCCACTCCCACAGCTGGGGAACGAAGATGGTTTGTTACACTTGTTTGTTGGTCTGTGTTTGTCCATGGCCACATGCACCTCGGGAAAGCCTTAATGCCTGAAGTGATGTACCAGCAAGGCAGGAGGTCCCGTGTAATCAGGCTTGCAGGGACTCATGACATCCAAGGAAGCTGAACCATAAGCTAATGTATTGTCCCTAGTTTCTGAGCCTCAGAGAATTACTGCACCTGAGCTGAGATGGGCTGCAGTTTTAAGCAGAACACAGGATTAAATTATCACTCACTATGGTCCCAAATGCAGGTCACAGCCCTGCCACGTCAGAAGCTGTGTAAACAAAACAGAAAGACCCTTTCCTGCCCCACAGCCTTACAGTCAAAGGACTTGGGGACAGTCAAGTTAACTGAACTGTACATTAAGCTGACTACGGTATTCCTTGTTTGTGCGCTCTTAGTTTACAATGGGATAACCTGATTGAGTTTAACCTTCCTCCATCGCAGACTAAGCCGAGCTGTGTTACATCCCCGCAGCCCCAGGCTTGCGGTGCGCTGGGCAGACAGCATGTGGGGACCTGTTACATTCTGGAAGGCAAATGCATGTCTGGGCACCTGTGTGTACAGACAGACAGTGACACATACAGGATGTGAGTGTTACACTAGAGACATCGCCCAAGCGCTCGCTAGAGAAAGCGAGCAGAAAGCCAGGGAAGCGTCTGAAATGGGCATGCTGGCTGCTGCCTCGTTCAGGGGCAGCAAAGGGGTGACTTCTGTGTCCTGGTTTACCAGAGCCTGAGCCTCGCCAGTTCCAGGACTGGTTCCAGGCTGAAAAGCTAATGTGGCAACTTGCCTTGTCTGCCTGGCAAAGGGACAGTATTTTCTTGCTGATGATGAAGGAGACAAGGCCTCTGAAGGAAGGAAGGAAGGAAGGAAGGAAGGAAACGCTCCATTCCCTTTCTTTAGGGGCAGAAGCGGCCAGCCTGCATGACTCATCTGGATGTGGAAGACGCAGCATGGCATCTGACTTCGGAGTTCTAACTACAGCACCCAAAAGACAGAGGAACTTAGCAGCACTTACCTTTTTGTGATATTGCATGTATTTCGTTTTGTGATATCGCATGATATTCCAATGGATAACCCTCTTGCCATACCCACGTTACAGATGGAAAAGACCTCTGATTTAAGGTTCCTGTTCCAACTCTGAATGCCACATAACTTTGAATTTGCTCAGATCTTCAGCCAGTGGAACCGGCATAGGTCTACTGAAACCTGACTCATCAACACTGGGTCTGTTACCTTCATGGAAGAAAGCTGATACTTAGTCCATGATGACACCCGCAGAAAAAGACATACTTTTAAATGTTTTGAACAAAGTTAACTAAGTTAGAGTTACTACATATCTTAGTTGGCACTACTCCTTAAAGTATGGCACTCCATGATGTACTCCAAGGCATTTAACTGATGTTATAGAAAGAAATGCTGCAATCTTGAGATAAACTGGGCTTGATATAAAAATAAAGTCTGAGAGGATGAGTCCAAGAATGAAGGAATGCGTAAAACAACTGAAGGGAAAAAGTAAATTGGAAGTTAAAGTTGGAATCTGCTATGGCAGGCAAATATCCCCATCATTGAAAAGGCTCACAGGATTTTTAGTAGCCTAATAAGTTTGATAACTGCCTCAAGATATGATTATTTTTAATGGAAAAAAACCACAAGTTCCAAATTTTGGAAATAGTGCAAAGTTTTCTGCACGGATTTAAAATACTCTTTCCCTTCCTCTCTGAAAACAAGCTTACTTATTTTCACATTAATCAGCTTTAAGACTTGAAAAATTTAACCCAGCTTTTACTGTATTTCATTTCCATACACCACTCAAAGAAAGAACCAAACTAAACCTAACAAGTTATGTCTACGGAAACCTCACAACGGCATCTGCTTGGATGTCAATAAGAAACTGCTTGCACACGACGCAAGACTGAAAAAAACTTCTGAAGACTTAATAGACTCCTAGAGCATTAGACCATCAGATCACAAGTTCATCTCCATAGGTAATGTTTACATTTTGCTAAGTTAGCATAACTTGTGTTAGACTAAAGACGAGACATCCATTTTCAATATGTAAACGTAAATACAGAGAATCCAGCACCTCTCCTAGGAAACCAAGGAAATGGTAAGAACTCTACTTTGTGCAGCTGCAATATCAATCTCACATAAGAGGTGATTATTCTGTGATTTACACGGCTTGCACATTTGCCTTTTTATAACCAGATGGCATGAAAGAGCTCCTTTTCCAGCATCCTGCAGTGGAAGACAGAAGTTTTAGTTTCTGGTTTTTGGTGTTCCTTCCTTCCTTGCAAGGATTCTGAGCCAAGGACCTAACCAAGAGAGGATTTGCACTGCACTCTCCATGACTTCAGATGGCCCATAGATGAAAAACCTTCATGTCAACGTTAACTCTCTTACCTAAGCTCCTCCAGGTTCTGAGGGCAGCTCACTCCAGGTGGATCCTGGAGCGCACATTGTGCATCACTGGTGATGAGCAACATTTTCAGGGGTCCAGGGGTGGACAGGGAATGAGAGAGAGGCAGGCAACAAATCCACACTGTGGAAAATTCTCACCCTCTTTTAAAGCAGATGGGGAAAAGAGAGCAGGAGACGGCAGGTAACATTTACAGAGGGAGTCAATATAGTCAAGAGTGGGTGTAAACTGCCCTAGACTTGACCAACATCTGCCTGCTTATTTGGAGAGAGCTGCTGCCAGCTGAAAGGGATGTAGGTGGCAGAAACAGCAGAGATATTAGGAAGCACAGAAAGAGGGGACTCTGGAGTCTGAAGGCTGGGCGGAGGCAGTGGTTAACAGCCGTGGTGCCACACCGCAATCTTGTTAGCCCCTATCATACCACAACATTCAGTGTCTCTTTCCCAGGCTGAAGAATCCCATTCTGTCCCCTCAGCCCTTATAAAGGAACTATTCTGTTCCTCTGGCCATCCTTAGCGCTCTTCTCTAGAGCTTGTGGTGGCTGTGAGCACAACCCCACACACCAGCTTCTGGAATTGCAGGGGTGCCTGCAGCAGGCCACTGAAGAGAAACACAACCGTTTTACTGCTTCAGTGTTACTGTCAGGCACGTGGGAAGGGTCTGTGGGAGAGGTGGTATCCACAAGTACGCACTGTGAATGCAACGGAGGCACTGTAAAGAGTTCCAGCACAGAGACAGATGGAGCACACTACCCCACGTGGTAGCTGAGCTACACGCACAGTGCCTTGGGTGCCTTTGGAGATCTTTGGAGCAGGAATATCTCCTTACTAAAACGGCCACAGCATGCTTCTTGCATGGAGATGGAGGAGAGGAATGCAACACCTCCTGCCACACACACACAAAACCCCCAACCCCTTCAATCATCAAAACATTCTGTTAGAGCTAGAGGTAGGAAGCTCCAAACATAGGTAACATCAAAATTCCTTTCTAGGCAGAGTTCAAGTTTGCTTAAGGTTGTTTTTGTCTGGGTATCACTGAACTTTCAAGAAATCTGCCAGAGCTGTAAAGGGAAAATATAACTTACAGTACCAGAGAAGTATCGTTCTCTGTGTTGTCTTCCAGAAACTGAAGGGCTGTGATTTTATTAGAACACGGCTGTTGCAAGACCACAGAGTAATATGCTGACATTTTGAGCTGCATTTAAACCCAATATGTATTTTTAAAACTACATTTAAGTTCCATCATAAACTGACACCGGACAGAACAAGTCACTATTGCCACCGTGACTGCATTTGAACTGAAAAGGGAAAAGGCTGTACTATGCAGAGTGTTGCAAAAAGCCCTTTTTCTACGACAGGGTCTATCTAGGGTTTTGCAACAGTGCCAGTCTCTCTAGTTTCTGACCACCTCCCTCTGAATTAGACTACAAAGCAAGTTGCCAGTAGGGCTTCTGGAAGCTTCAGCTTCTTTCCTTTCTCCAGCTTGCCTTGTCAAAAAAGGAAGCTACTGCTGCATTTCATAAGGACAATCAGTTCTCTGTTGACCTTGTATAGCAGTTCTTTGCCCTAGGAGAACTTTAACTCTTTTCTTTGCACTGTCTCATCTGCCCCATCTATAGCTGTCTGGGCAGTCTGGTGTTGTGGTACCCGATGGGAGCTTGCGTTGTCAGAATAGGAAAAAAGAGCAGAAAAAAAGTTTGTTAGAAATGAGACTGTGCAGAACTGAGAACACTTTGTATTTCTGGTACTGAACAGCCACAGGGATACATCCCTTTTCTGGATATTTCAGGGTACCCTCTACATGCTTCATCACATGAAGATTTCAAGGTGCATATTCTTAGGAATATTACTTATTTAGCCTGCATTAAACCCATGAGAACTAAGTCAGAAATCACACTCACTCTCCTAAGTTCCCTACAGATACATACCAAAAATTGGTTGATGCCCAAAGCAGCCTGCACCGTCACATGCCCTCATTTTGGAGAGCCACACAGTTCAGGCTGGTGTGAGTCCTCCCTCCTTGCTTTGGTACGAGGAGGTATATGATCTCCCAGATCAGAAACTGCTTTCTGCTTGTGCAACTATACAATGAGATCTTGACTGACAAGTATGGTGCTGGGACACTACAGCAATTTAAGTACAACAACAAATATATATTAGATGCTCAAGCCACAGTAACAATGATGTATACAACCAAAAAAAAGAGCTAATGATCTTGTAAGGCTTCCTATGCCTTATTGCTTAGTCATTCGTCTTGAAATTATAAAGTAGATATTCCTCAGACATAAAAGCAATATAAAATGCAACATTATGGCCGCTTTCATCATGCAAAATGGAACACCAACCACAAACTTAGAAGAGGGCTGAAAACCAGATTCAAATACTAGTTTTAAAGAAATCTGAGATGTTCTCAGGATTGCTGTCATTCCTAATAATATTTCTGACATTCACATTTCAGTACTCCCAACAATTTCAGCCAGGGAACAGGACTGTACTGAACAATGTGTACACACACCCATTAAAGTTTATTAGATAGCCCTGGACATCAATTTTATCCTTTTGACAATGTATTTATTGCTGCTAATTGCTTCCTCACTTCACCTGCCAAATGAGACAAATAATCATGCTATCCATGACAAAACCAAAAAGATGACAAGAAAAATGCTTTTAAAAACACATATGTATATTGTGTAGCATAAGCCTGGAAAAGGAAGAAACTTCACAACACGCAAAAGAACCATACGACAGATACACGACCCAACAGAAGAACAGATTTGTCATATGAATAAATGTGGTGTGTTCCCAAAAAAGCCCAGTCTAATACTTCAGAAAAGAGCAATATCCTTTTCACGGCTCAGTGGTACTCCCTGAGGAATTTTGGAAAACATTCTAGTAAGACGTGCTTTGGCTGATAATATCATCGGTTTGCTGGGATTTGATGTTTTCATTCTTTTTTCTTTTTGGTTTCTTGTTGTTTTGATTTGTGAGAATGAACACTTGTCTCAAAAACAGGATCTTGGTTACTGAGGAATCTGTTTATTTCGGTCCCTTTTTCCTAACTTGGTATCAGTTGGAACCACTTGGTATTTTAGGGGCCTAATTTTAGGCCCCAGTTTTTCGGATCTTGGCCAGAGGCCCCACTCAGTGTCTCTATGTATATGTAGTATGTTGGAAGATTTGCTTTTATCTCTGGTGAGGATCCAAACCTGCTGAAAACATACGGATTATTTTTTTTTTCCATCATGTTCAATAGCTCTAGGTCTGGCCTCCTGCTGGTGACACCAGTTGGTCTGAGCATTGGTGAAGGACAGGAGATGGACATTTGATCCTGGATTCACTTCACTTTGAGCACTTGTTAAGTGAAGAGCTGTCTCTGCTCAGTTGCAATAAATCTAGTGTCCATGGCTGCACAAGCTGGGGCAAGGCAATCCCATTGCCATCAGGACCCAGCATCCCAGCACCTACACAATGCAAAGAACAGCCAACACAACGCAATGAAAACACAAAAGACCAAACTCAAGCCTCTCCTGACAGACTTGGTGCGAAGTCCACATGAGTTCTCTGCATCCTGATTTAGCTCCACACCACCACTGGTACAAGCATAGCAAGAAACTTCCTAGGGATTAGCTTTGTATACAGGCTCTACTTTTTTACAAGGAGGACAAAACTTTTCCATAAGAAGCAGACGTCATTTTAGGTATCAGTGGCAAGTCTTACTTTCAGGAAAAAGATACCAGGACTGACTTCTCATCCAAAAGTAAGATCTTTAAAGAACAGTGTCTCCCCAAGGCACTGATACTCTGCTGGGACTTCTCTACGACTTCATCCTCCATGCTGTCTCCCAAGCGACACAGCAGCACTGGTCAGCCCCCTCAGGACATGGCTATGCTTTCTCCTTTCACCAGAACAACCCAACATATCACAAGATTGAAGATTTCAGGGGGCAAATCATGAGTCTTTCAGGGCTTTCCCCATGCACTAGCAGCACTCACCGGGGAGGGTTGGACTTGGTTTGTGTTTGCCACACAAAAGCTGAGAGCTGTTGACAAGCAAAACAGCCGCCTCACTCAGGGGTATGCATATGCTAGATATGGAATTACACCAAGGCAGGAAGAAAAGACATGTGTGGAGTGCAACTATGTTTTAAGTAATTAATCTGCTGCTATTTTCCTTTGTTATTGTTCCCTCAAGTCTCTGATCATCATCTGTCAGGTTGCTTATATGCCACAACAACCTTTCTTGCCCAAAACAAGAAGCATATGGACCACCGACAACTAACAAGTGCTGGGAAGCAAAACGCTGAAGGCCCCTCTTATAACCAGAGGAGAAGGGGTGGTAGAGAGGATTATTTGCAGAGAATTCAGCTTGGGTTTTCAAACCAGTATTTATAGGTTTGGAAAGAGCCAAGAACAAAAACTTTAAAATAGTTATTAGGGGGTTTATGGAAACTGGATGAATGGATGGTTTCAATGGGAAGCCAAAAAAAATATAAAAAAGATAATTTAAGCCTGGCAGGAGACCTTAGGATCTTGAAATAATAAATCTAAAAAAAAATAAGAAAATAAAGCTTCTGAAAAGTGACACAAAACCTCTGAAGCCCAGAACAAACCCTTCTATCTTAACAGTAGAGGTGCTGTGCTTGAACCATGGGACAACAATTGCTACTGTACTGCTCTCTTACTAATTATTAACGCAAACTATGCTGTCCTACGCAATGCACTCTAACCACAGCAATACAGTCAGATAAACTATCCACTAAGCACAAAGATGGCATTTGAGAAAGAAGCTGAAATAATCCAAAAATAACACCAATTTATATCCATCAAGTGGCTTCTCCCACTTTGCTTTATCTAGTAAGCCATGCCATGCATATGTATTTAAGTCCTTAGATGGTCGCAACGGTGCCTGTACTAACCACAGCAATATCCCTGCAGCGGTGACCTTGTCTTATTTGGAGCTGTGTCTGCAGAGCTTCTGTAGCTGGACACCTCTCAAAACCAACCTACAATCTATGGGGGGAAAATGGAAAGCTCCTTGCTCACATCTCTTTTCTAGAAAATCAGACACTTATTCAAAGTAGTGACTGCAGTTTCATTGTACCTGAACACCTACATTATAAATGATGCTTTTTACAAGGGCATATAGCGATAAAACAAGAGGTAATGGCTTTAAACTGAAAGAGGGTAGATTTAGATTAGATGTTAGGAAAATATTCCTCACTATGAGGGTGGCGAGGTGCTGGCACAGGTTGCCCAGAGAAGCTGTGGCTGCCCCATCCCTGGCAGTGTTCAAGGCCATGGGGCTTTGGGCAACCTGGTCTAGTGGAAGGTGTCGCTGCCCATGGCAGGGGGGTTGTAGCTGCATGATCTTCAATCATGCTATGATTCCCCACCGTGGCCTTTTCATAGACACAGCTGTGGGGAACGAACAGAGAGCACCAGACTCATGGACAGAGCTGATAATCCTTATGAATCAAACAGGTTTCACACCAGCAAAAGCACACCTCTAGTGGAGTTCCAAAAGCCTCTTACAAAAACAGTAGCGCATGCAAAGTGAGTTTTATTAATTTAATTAACTTAGTAATTAGGGGAGATGACTATTACGCACTGATAAAGAGGAGAAACTGAGGCAGAGAGCAGTGAAGAAATCAGCCAAACAGTGGGAACAGCAGGAATCAGCCCAGAACTTCTGACTCATGGGCTTGTGCTCCTTTCACATAAGCCAAATCCTGGTTCTGGTCTTATTGAAACCAATGGTAAAACTTCCATATATGTGAATGGAGCGAAGATTTGAGACTTCAGTCTGTCATCTGCACTTTATAGCTTTGTGCCTTATGCTCTGTGGTTCAGCCAGCTGGACAGTGCTATGTATATTTAGGGCACAATGAGAAAAATAAATAGCAATTAAAAACAAAAACCTCCACCCTTTCTTCCATATGGAAGATTTTAGTATTTTTAATAGTAAAATTACTCTTCTTCATTTATGGCGCTTCCACAGAGAGATCAGTTGCCTGTAACTGTTAGCAGCAGCAAAGGCTGAACTCCTCCCAGAGATCTGCTACAGCAGCCTGACAGCTCCCCAAGGCCATGGGAGACAACAGCCCATGCCCATCTGTACCACCCACAAGAGACACTGCTCAGCTACCTTTTCTGTCATCTTCCAGCTGACAGACCTGCTGATGGATCCTGCCAGCTCACAGCAGCTAAGCTGGGCTCAGGTCAGGAGGCAGAGCAAGTTTTTCAGCAGTAAGGTGGCTGCAGAATTAAGGACCTGGTCACCTTGTCCTCATGTGATGCTGAAGAGACCATCACAAGGGAAACACTCCGTGCAAGACACAAAACTCTAATCCTGACCACTTGGTAGAATGCTGACTGACTACCAGTCTGTATGCTGGGGTTCCCAGTATGCATCTTCACTGCCTGCTCCACAACCTGCTCCGAGGTCAACCCAGATGTCACATGCCAGTGCTATGTCACATCTAAGGCAATGGTCTGTGAGCTGTACCTCACTGGAGCAGGGAGCACGGCCTCTCTGCAGGAAGGGTTATGGCTGCTCACTCTCCTCCCTGTCCTTTGACATCGGAGGATTGCTCCCAGAAAACGAGCCTGCAGCTTTGACCATCACCCCTTCAGGGAATGGAGAAACAGGGAACTCTGACTCTGTATTCCTCGAGACCTAGCCTTACTTAGGCTTTTGTCAGCAATTACATGCTGTATGGCTTTTTAACTATCAGCAGGTGACCACCATTGCTATTATCCTTGAAAAGAGAGAAACAAGGAAGTTTTAAAGCTCTTACAAGCAAAAGATAAAAGAATTGAAGATCTGGTCCCACCTATACATCACCTGCAATGAAGGAAAGAAAGAGGAACTGCGTATTTCATAAAACTTGCCTCTTCTTCAGTACCCTCACTCCACCAGTGCAGAAACACTGATGGTTCAGTCAGGGGGTAGCTGCTAAAGGCTCTACCTTCCCAATGAATGCTCAACTGTTTTATTTCAGCATGTACGTCGGTGAATCCCACCACCACTTGGCCATGGAACATGGAGAATAAAAAGTTTATTGTGAGCAAACCCTGCTAAGAGCGAAAAGCAATGTCCATTGTAATAATACTGCTTTGTGATGCTTGTTTCTGAAACTTCTTTTTAGGGTAGAAATTTTCTATACCTTGTCCTTCCTCAAAGATGGTACCTGTCTCCTTCCTTTTGAAAGGCCTACTTTGAAAATTCTCCTTAGTCAGTTTTGGGAGAACAAGCAAGGCACGAGGCTTCATCCAGTGATAAGAAAGCGATTATTACAAGACTGGGAGAAAACTATCATAAATGATACATTTTAAGAAAACTGAACTGTCTTAGCAGGTACTTCTCCATTTGTTAGTTATAAACTGTCAGATACACTGAACTCGCATCAGTCAGCATCTACATCAGTTGAACTAGTTCAAGAGAATTAGTTGTACCTGCCCTGCTCTCAAGTACCTTTCCAGAGAAGCCAGAGATAACTGCTGACCTAGACATATTCTTCCTGAATAAGGTGTGCAAAGGAAGGCTGGCAGGCTGCTGGCAGGAAAGGCCAGGTTTTGAATACTTTGTCTGAAATCAGTGTAAGAGAAGTCTGTAACCACACAAAAAAAAAGGGGAATTATCTCCCTGACATGGGAGGGAGGGGAAGTATGTTTTCGTCCTGTGTCATCATTTCAATTTCTGCATACTTAACTTGCCCCATCCTAAACTCTAATCAGTTAAGGTTATGATGAGCAGCCTTCAACTCAACCACTTCGGAATCAACCCTGCTTGAAATAAATCACAACAGCACACAGAGCCAAAAGCACCACATCCTACTGCACTGGGCAGCCCTGCACCTCCCAGACAAAGAGAAGGGATGCATCTGCTACTTGCTTGGCAGTCCATGCTTCTGGAAACAGAAAAGTGAGGGCAAATCATGTGTAACTGCTTGCCCCAACCAGTCTGGAAAGAGAAAGATGTCAGGGGCAAGACTGTAGCAGATGGCAATAGAACTGAGAGGGGAGTGGATCCCTACTACAGCTGAGACTCAGTCACCAATAGATCAGATAAACAATCCTGTTGAACATGCTCTCTCCTGTTCTCACAGGTGAGGCTCCATTAAGCACATTGCCTAGGTTTGATCCAAAAATTAAGACACACATAAACACAACTCTCCCCATTACCTCTCTGCTCCTACATACAGAACATTTGAGGCAACCACAAGCAACTTCACCTGT
The DNA here is from genome assembly GCF_023634085.1 of Falco cherrug. Lineage (NCBI taxonomy): Eukaryota > Metazoa > Chordata > Aves > Falconiformes > Falconidae > Falco > Falco cherrug. The sequence goes on from NC_073707.1 coordinate 20,671,079, forward strand.
GTCAAACTGACTGTGTCACAACACTAAGCTGAATGTAGTCTGTGTTTTACTCACCCGTTCAAAGGAGCTGGGACCCTGCAGGACAGCAGGGTGGAGCTGGCACAAAGCAAGGCAAAAGACTTACCACCTTAAAGGTTCTTCCACAAAAAGTGCCATTTTATCCCACAAATTCCCAGAATCTCAGAGTGAGGACTTGTAGGTGGGAATACCCTTCCTCTGCCCCAGGGTAGATGGTTTCAGTCACGGAACAGTTCAGACTTCAACAAAACAGGGTGCATATGTGCAAACATGCTCACACAACACTAGCCTCCAAATACTCCCAAACCCAAATGACATCAAGATTTTCTTTAATTATTGTATTTTTAAACCCTTGATTTTCTTGCGGTGGGGGCCTCAGAACCATTGGAGACCTTGGGGGGTGGAGGGGTGCCAAAGACAATTGTGGCCTGGGAATATTTGCCAGCTGGACTATAAGATTTATTTTTGGTTCTCAATTCTTTTTTTCCTGTTCTCCTTGCAGATCCTGTTTTTTTGGCTTGCTGGGGTCTGCAAATACCCAGCCTTACAAACTGTAAACCCAGACTGCTCTGGGGTGTCAGCACCTGAACCTGAGAGGACTACTGCAACAGTGAGTAGCAATTTCACCTATCTGGAAGCTTACCTTTTCATAAACCATACTCACTAGCCACAATTCCTATTGAAGTTCGAAGGCCCAGTTTTCCTCCTGTTTGCACCCATTCAGCTTTAACAGCTACTGCTGATTTAAATGAGGAATATGGTGTGGAATCTGGGATTCATTTCCTATTCTAAAGAAAGAAAAAAAAAGAAAAACACACTTTGAATCCAGCTATCTTGCAGGCTGAAATTCTGTTCTGCATTTTTTCCTTTCAATGCCGCAGCCTCCTCTGCTCTTTCTGCCTATTTCCAATTTTCAGATGAACTGCTGAGATGCTGAAATTCAAACTACGGGAATACACATCATATAAAGCAATCACAAAGACTGTGTTGGTTCAACATCTTCCCACCTTTCTACATCAAAGCAAAATCCTCTGGTTGCCTGACACAGTGAAGAGTATCTTGCAAGTATGACTGGATTTCTGCCCAGAAGCGGGTAAGTGTTGTAGGAGCTGGTCCTGGAGACTGCTGCCCACCATGAAGATGTGTGAGAGTGTCTTGAACTCAATCCCTAGCTGATGTGTCAGCACAAAGCACCAAGAACCATCCTTTGAAAACAGCTGAGAATACTGGGTGTGAGGTGAAAGGTGTTGATCTGCTCCAGCTGGCAAAGAGGCAGCACTCTCTAGCAGCTGCATACAGAAAAGGGAGCTGGGAGAGTGTTTTGGATCACACAGGTCTTCATCATGGAGAAAGGTAGAGAACAAAACCCTTTTATGTGATAATCATGAGGCACTGTCAGCAGCAGAGGTCTGAGAGGAACAGCTAAAGCAGGAGGAGGAGAACATTACGGATGCTAATCGGTAGTAATCACACAAAGGTTTGGGAGAAACTGTGGCTGAAGGACATGAGCTCCTAGATGGAATCTCATTAACCTGAGCTACCTCACCAAGGGCTGAAAGGAAACACGCAGCTCCCATGCTCTCGGAACAAGACATGAGCTAGCATAGGTGGACGATCTGAAAATCCCCATACCCTGCAAGTCTTGCAAAAGACTCTCTGTGGCCACTTTGTAATCAGTTACCTGCCATGTCCTTTCTTAACTCTTTCATATTTTCCTCATGAGTCAGCTCTTGCAGTACCTGAAGCAAAATAGATCCACCAGTCAGATAAGACAAATATTGTCCTATATACTGGTTTTATCTTTAGTAACCAAAGCCTGCAAGACAGCTAAAAAACAGATGGGTTTTCACAATCCTGTTAGACAGCAGGAAGGTAAAGACTTACTGGAAGTCAGACTCTAGATGTGCTATGCAATGGTCATATGCACATCCTTCCCCCACCCCCTGTTGGCTCCGATGACTTTTCAGGACTTGATCTATTAACAGGACAGAGTATGCAAACCACTTGGAACCTGTGGCTGTCTTTGTAGACTTCATCTTATTCTTCATCCAAATTAATATGTTCTTCTGTAAGCCTTCCTGACAGTGCCCCAGTTTCACAACACTTCAGTCACTCCTTTTAGAAAGAAGGAAAATACTCTATCATCTGGATGTGCCACAAACATCAAACAAGGAACAGCTTGCCTGAACAAAAGCAGAAGCACGCTACATATGTGCTTGTCCAAATTATCTGGCAAACAAAATTATCTGGTAAAAAAGCATAGTAGGAAAGAACACGTAGATGAGGAAAAAACAAAGAAGTTATTTCCTCATGAACATTCTTGATAAATAACTTGACTCACTTTGCTAAGAATAATTTGACTGGAACATGGTACTTAAACTGTTTAAAACTTTTGGGGTTTTAGTTGCTCTTCATGCACAGCTTCTGTCAGAATATTTTTTTACTGGATTGGAGGACCAGAATTGCACCCTAGCATTGCACTATTAAGCAGCAAAATTCCCATGTGCTTACTGTTCCTCTTGTGTGCCTCTGCTCTGTTTTAGACCTCTTCACTGTTATGTCATGCATTTCTGCCCACAGCAAAATCCTAAATTGCAACTCTAGGGTAAGATACAAAATGCCCTACATGGATAACCAGGACATAACCATAGCAGAAGTTGCTTGCTAGCCTCCTACCAGTCAACAGGAGAACTAAATTCAAAAGAAGGCACTTCCTTCCCTTCCTCCCATCCCCTTATTTTTCTTTTCCTCCACTCTATACAGCTTTGTCGTACACAGCCTGATTGCAGAAGTTTTTAGCTCATCTATCTGCGTCACATACCTGTGGATGACACCAGTACAGGATTAAATACCCTAGCGAAACTCAGGAGGTTTGCACTGCATGCCTCTCCAGAGCAAAGGACCTAATAGTAAGCCAAGGTGTAAGCATATGAGCAGGATTGGACCACGCAGGCTCCATCAGCAGCCAGTGCACCTACTGCCACTGCTTAGAAAGCAGGCTTCCCTACCATCTTCTGTGTCTTTTTATTTTACTCCCGCAAGGTCTGTTGTCAGAGGAAGGGAGTTCAGAGCTTCTTTCCCTCTACCAGTGGGTTGGTTTCACCCTATTACATTAATGGGAATTGCAGGTGCACTTCCACCCAAATGTTAATTTCTTCAAACAGCCGAGAAAAGGCTACATGCACTTGGGGAGGAAGACTATACATCCGTTTGTGCAATCTTAGCTTTCAAGGGGAAATGTGCAGTGGAAAAAGGAGGAATGATAGGGGAAATTAAATTAAAATGCAGGAAGAAGAATATTAGTAACAGAAGGGAACTTTTACCTGTGGTGCTGGCCAAAATGCTTTCAAGATGCTCACTGAAAACACACAGGTGTACAGGAAGCCCAGCAGACTATCCAAATATAATGCTGAGCTGGAGACTTCTGGGAAAATTGTCCTGTTTCTACAATCTAAGAGAACTTAGCAGCTCAGTTCAGCTCAAGTCTTAGCAGTTCTCTTGTCCCTTGTTTCTCTGGGTTGGCAGGAGCTCGTCACAAAGCCCAGCAGGACAGCCCGGCAGGCATTCCTGCAGTATCTCTCAGCTCTCCTGCCAAATGGTCTGGGGCATATTCAAAGGCACCACAAGTGAAGAGGGGAAGCAGGGCAGTGCTCTGAACCACATGGTGTGAGTGTGTTCTGGTGAGATTTTCCTAGGTACTGTGTGACAAAGAACACAGGAGGCTGTTTCCACTTACAGTCCAAGCTGTTTGCTCAGACCTACAGAACTGACCCCCCCCAGCCTGAACAGACCTCTGCCAGCCTCCCAGAGGGCAGCCACTCTGCACAGGCTGTCATCTCTAGAGCAGGCTGGCTGAGAAGTGCACATCTCCTGTTTTCATTCTATCTTCTCATGCCTCTTGCCCCATCCAGGCTGACTTCCCCCTTCAGTCACGGCAACGGGATTTATCATCACACCATAGAGAACACAGGAGGGAGACCCCCAGCCTGGCAAATGCCTTTTGGCACCAACAGAGTTACTAATCATCAGTGACTTACACCACAGGGATCTCAAACATGCTTCCACTCCTCCTGCCTATGTAATGACACTCTTCTACACCCTCTCAGAGTCTTACCTTTACCTTGACTCTGGCCCAATCCCTATTCCTCAAGCTTTTCACCACAAGGTCGGTCTCACCCAGCCTGCTCTGCCCTGCTCTCTACTCTGCCTAGTCGTGCTGTCAAGAAGGTTGATTAGATCACGTGGAAAGAATTAATTACTGCCATCCCAGCTGACTCTCACCCCAGTGTACGTGGCCAGCATCAGTTCTTGCTCTGCCCTGGGTTCCTTTTGAGATCTGTCTTCCTTTGTTATCCTTTCCCATCCCATTGATTCCCCATCCCAAACACTGCCAGCCTGCACTCAAATAATTTCCAGAGCCTTTCTGCTGTGCACTGCAGCTCCATTTCCAGATATCTTACCAGTATGTTGTACAGTGCCATGAAAACATCCCTATCTCCACAGGTCACCTGCCTAATACACCTGGATTGTACTTACATTAGCAGAGTAGAGCCACCCTATGCCCACCCATGTTTGAACGTCCAAGGTTGCACCGCTGACATTTCCGTTCATTTCATAAATGAGAATCAGCTAAAAGCCCAATCACTCATAAATGACTGTATAAGAATTCTTTTCCCATTCCTTTTTCACTCCTTCCCATAAGTTCATTGGGGTGGCAAGGTTTCCGATATGAACACCAGCCCTTTGAATAAAACTTGGCAGGTTTCACACCACTCATTTCCTTAGGTCAGCACAGTGCTGCATGACGTTAACAGCTTCCAGCCATACAATTGACAAGAGGAAAATAATTCTTTCTGTTAGCAATGACCTTCCAAGGTAGTGTGCTTGCAAAGCATACTAAGTGCTAATGGCCTTTCTTAATTGATTTTCCCAAATCATTGACAGAATTTCTGGTGATAGGTTCATTAGTCTCACAACAAAGAGATGATGAACATATCCACCAAGAAGAAACCACGAGGAACTGTAAAGAACTCACAGAACATGAGAATAGTGTGAGGCAAATAAATGACAGATCAGCTTGGGGCACAGGTGGTGCAGCACAGCGTTGCTCGCCCCTCTGTGCTGTTATAAATTGGGGTGTAATCAGGTTCACTCTCATCTGATATAACCGACCAGACCCCAGTCTGATCATGGACACTGTCCATTTCTGGGCTTTGTGCGCAGAATCTGTTCTTGAAGTTCTCACAGTTTTACCACGCAGCTCTGCATAGTTCAGCTCACCACATGCCACTGACATTCACCCAAATAAGCTCAGTTACTTTTATTCTCCACAGCCATCTCTGCTGATCAGTACTATCTTCACCACCACACATTCATAACAGAGAGAAAAATGCTCTAGCATGTAGAGGGCAGGTCCATGTTCCGCAGTAGATTTAGATATCAGTGCTCTATTCCACTTAGGCTAAATTAATACGGCTTGAAAGACATGGAAAAGCAGCCCGCTGTGCGGCCAGGCTAACGTGGCAGAGCTACAGGCTCCAAGAGACACTGTGCTGTGTGATACAGGTGCAATAGTTTGTTCAGAGCTAGCTCAGGTCTCTCTAACTCAGCACTCCACATGGCACACGCTAGCCCATCCAGGTGCTTGGTAGTACCCCACAATAGCGGGGGTATTTCAATAAGGATGTTTTATGGGAATGATCTATTTTGTCCTGAATTCCCTATGCAGGAAGTTCTGCTCTGTTTTTCCTTCTGGGTAATCACCATGAAAGGGACATACAGGCAACTGAAAACTCGCCAGCCTTCGCATTATCTGGAATCACTATTTCACCATTTTTGTCAACTCGGTGTCATTCCTACTGTCCCTAAGTGGCTATACTAGCAGAAAAGAAATGTCTTTTGATCAAGATACTTGCTTATAATGCAAAACCATAAAAGCACATGTTCATAGAAATTACGAAGGCCAGGTTGGATGGAGCTTTGAGCAACCTGGTCTAAAGGAAGATGTCCCTGCCCATGGCAGAGGGGTTGCAATGAGACGACCTTTAAGGTCCCTTCCAACCCAAACCATTCTATGTTTCTGTGATTCTATGTCTTACATTCTTAAGTAAAGACAGGAAATGTTGACTACAGCTTACTGTCAAAAAAAAAAAAAAAAAGTAGAAATGATACTGTAAGAACAATTGCTCATATCACTGTATTGAAACCTCTTTAAGATCTAAATTGTGTAATACTTGGAATTTATAGGGCACCAGCCCCATCTAACCATGCTTTAATTCTTGCATATTTCTCATTTTACTCCCCCCTATCCACAGCCTACTGGACTGTGAAGTTTCAAAAGTGATATTTTTCCATTTCTCTTACACGACTGTAGAAAACACAAATCACAACAAACTCTGCTGTTTATCTCAATATCCAGAAGAGACAGGAGTAGATATAGAGTAAGAGGCCCCAGGTTCAGGGGATTCAGTAGTAGCTAGACCAGCTGTGCTACACTCTTCCCATGGTGTTTAATGCTTTTCTGAAACTACACCTGCATGCCAAACTGCACAGATTCACATCCTTGTGAACGGAGAGAAGCACCGTTTTAACACCCTCATGCAATCTTCTCTGGCTTGCTTTTGCTATTTGTAGTATCGCTAAGGAAACCAAACGTGAGACTGGTGATCTTTATTCAACATGTGCCTTCCCCAGACATGATCTCAGCTAACTTATGTGTATCACTTAACTCCAGCCCATTCTTTCCTGTACAAATACCCATGAAATCAAGTTGAACTGGAAGGTAAGCGATGATAGCTGTGACTGAGTTGATTTTTATGTCCAGTACATGAAGAGCTACAGTGACCTCTAATGGCAGGCTGCCAAGCCTTTGGAAATACAGTACCTGTGATGCTAAGCAGAGTGCATGGTGAATTTGCTATAATGAATCACACCTAGCACTCTTTGGAAGGTCTCACAACACTTCACAACAGTGGGATGTAATTAGCTGCCAGACATGGAGACAGAGGGATATGATGTGACTCACCTAAGATCGTGCACTTCATCTGAAACAGCCCCCAGGGATACAGTTCAGGGCTTCTGTGTCGCAATCCAATGCTTTCGCCAAGTGAACCTGACAATAAAACACCCTGGACTAGATATAAATACAGCCAATTCTGTCCTAAATCCAGGTTCTGCTCTACCTTTCCATGGCAGCCAGAACTCTCTTTTCAAATCATTCACCTTCATTTCTGAATCAAATGATCGCTGTGTGCCAGTGCGTGGTGTTGGTTGGAGTCTGTGGAAAGTCAGAGTTTTAGTTATGGAAAATCAGGGGGGGGGGAAACCCCAGACTCTACTTTTGATCCAAATTCCTCCAGGAGTGACTCTGGCCTGCTCCTTAGCCTATAAGCCAACACAGGTATGGGATGAATTTTTCATGGCAATATTAACAGAGTATGATTAGCAGTTCTCTGATCTTGACTTTTTTATGCACTTATCCTCACAGTGCAGCTGTTTGCTGGGGTTATGTGACCTTCCCCAATTTAAAGGTGGAAAACTGGGGCAATGATTCACACTCAAGGCCAAGCTCTGTGATCACCCAACCAGCTACAACTCGCAGCCTAGATGCAGGTTGAAGTTCAGCTGATTCACACAGGCAGAGAAACACAAGCCATGCAGGGCAAAACCTTGGCTTACATTCAGGCTGGCCCTCCACTGCATCTGCCTCCAGCCATATGGTGTAGCCAACATGAACTGATGCTCAAATTACCACACAGAGAGACCAGAGGCAGCAGTAAGCTACTGTGCACCACTTAATGTGGGTGAGCCACCTGTGTGAAGGCTCCCACCTCTCAGCAATGCAGAGTAGTAAGGCCTGGCTTGGCATGCAACAAAGGAAGTTTCACTAGGGCAGCATGACCTTACATGAAGGAAGAGTTGAGCACCAGCATCAAGAAAATGACCATAACTCAGATAACCTGTAGTAATTTTTGAGCCATAGCAACATAAGCATTTATCCAAATCCAAGCAATTCTCCCATAGTCACAAAAGAAACACAAAGCACAAGAGAGTGCAAAACTGAACAATTTCCCAGAACCTCAAATACTAAGCCCACCTTCCCTCTTTCACTTGATAATGAAAAATAACATTCAGGTATATCCTTTTATCAGAAAACTGCTATTTCTCTAATTGCTCCAACATGAGAGTTTTTAAAGTATCGTTATTTAAAGAGCTCCTGAAAGCCCTGACTCTGTACTAATGCAAATTAATAGAAGATTTGCAATAACAAAGCTTAGAAAGGATGCTTTTTAGAAATTAACATCTTAATAAAAATAAATGTTCAGCTGTGCATGGCTAATTCCATGGTTGTTCGCTGCAGGGTTTCTTGGACTTCAGGAGTAAACGTATTGCAGGCTGTGGTGTACAGGACTAGATGGGACCTCAGTTTGACAATTCTTATGCAGGGTAAAATTCTCTGTCATAGGATTTCTGATTGTATCAAAGTACTTGGGCAATCTTTTGAAAGGAAAATACAGAAGAGTTTCACACAGCTGAGAATCATTATTCCACCTTGCAGCATAAAGCTGTTCTGCACAGTTAAGTAATCAATGGAAAGAAAACAATCCTGAGATATCTGGTGACATTTGGGTTTATAGTGCTCATTCCATAGCATATGCACATCTAAGTGGGAGATTGCAAGTCTGAGCTCTGTGTCAAGCACTAAGAGAACTATGATTTACATCAGTCGGAAATCAGATGCTTTGACCACAATACAAAGTTATGCGAGGCCATGAATTGTCTGGTGCCAGGAATTGTCTGGCGCCAGCATTTAGAGCGTACTCTAATGGTATGCTACACCTCATTATTTTCATATATTCCTTAGTTTCTTCAGGAACTCAGCATCTAAGAGCTCCCAGTAAAACCCAGCCCTACTGCAGAGAGTGTGCCTGCCCTTCCTATGAGTCAATTCCCTGATCAAAAGTGAATTTTAGACAATGTTTTCTCAACTGAAATACAGCCATCACTGCTGAATCATCCAGAAATCTGAACCTGGAAGTTTCCACAGATCTTGTAGAAAGTAAAAAAAAAAGTGATGGTAGCAATCCTGGCAGTTCCCAGTTCCAGCATCAATCCACATTGCCCTCCAGTTCGCTCTAGCCCAGCAGGTGCGTGTACAGTACAGCCTGGTTTGAGTCAGCCCTCAGCCTTTATTAGGAAGGGGCAGCAACACAGACAAAATAACATTCTGCAGGAAGCATCAGCACACGCTTTAAGGACTCGAATCTTACTTTGACCATAGGCAAAGCTGGCAGGTCTTGTAGCAAACTGTTACCCTGAGCAGTAGGTAGTGAGTGGCTGACAGGACAGAGTGGAATTAGTTTCTATAGAATATTTCTCTGTCGATACAGTTTTCTGTGTGCCTAAGTATGGCATAATTTAATCCCCAGGAAGCTCTGCCATACAGTGTCAAGTAGCGAGCCCTACACTGCTGAGAAAGGTCTCCTGACAGTAAAAGCACAGGAACACTAGCTTTAAAGAAAGAGGATAAGCAACTTTAGTTCAATAGCAACATGAGGGAACGGGGCGAGTTGGATGAGTACCTATCCCACTTCACACTGCGTGCCCAGAGCAGCTACTGCATGAGATCCTGTGGCCAGACAGCGAACGCCAACACTCGGAGCATCCTACCTCTGGATTTCACCTGTGCTCTAAACTGCAGAGATCCTACACAAAGCAACACTAGCCCAGCTGACACCTACCCTTTCTGACAAGGTATTCTGCCCAAGAAATCCAGGTACAAATTATGGGATACAGCCTGGAAAAACAAAGAACCTCTAGATATTAACGGTGGAAGTTGATTTCCCTTTGTTTCTCTTGTTACAGAGGACAGGTCCACCTGATTTCTCCCACATCTTGTTCTTGGTCTGGCTGTCACTTGCATCACTTGGCAGGTACCTGCAGCCAAAGAGGTGCAATGAATTTGTATTCTTCCATTTCTATTAACAGGCATACAACCATTTTCACAACAGTGAGGTTGACTAAATGACCTTGATAACTTCTGGTTTACGTGGGAGTTGATGGCATTCTGACACTTTTGGGCAGTATTAAACAGCTCACAGAATTCAGCCAATAGCCAGGGCACAGATCTGGCATGTGGGAAATAATAAGTGGAATATCTCCTTGTTACCACAGCAACTTGAAAAACACAGTGAAAACAGTGCATATCCCTGCAGAATTACTGAGGATGAACACACATACACTTTCGAAATATTGAAACAAATATTATAAAGATGCTCCTCAATTGCAGAATAAATTCTACTTCATGCAGATGTTCATGCCAGAAAGCCAGATGTTGTCTATTGATACTGAAACTTCCTATAATCCCCTAAAATCTGTTGGATAACACACAGGGAACCAATTGTACCAAAGCTTAAAAGAACAAGAACACTGACAGTTACACAACTAAACATGAGGAAACAGTGATTGTACTTTGCAACTTATTCTTAATCAAGCTTTTGCTTTTTTCAATAGGCATATTTATTTGCTTCTGTCGATTGTGTGGTAGAGACATTATCAAACCATCTTAGCCGGCTTAATTCAAAGATCATTAAATTCAAGAGAAAGAACTCTATTACCTTTGGTGAGCTTTGCCTCTAGGCTTCAGGCAAGCCCATGGCTGAGCCAAGGGAGTCAAGAAATCACTTCTAGCTGAAGTCAAAGGAGGATCAGACAGTAGTTTGTTTGATAACCCCTCTGACTGCCCTCTTCATGATTCAGACTTAAGGGACACCACTCTTGGTGGAAGACCAGAGTCTTGCAGCCTCTGTGTTCGTATGACGTATTACACAAATTCATACAGGATCTAGTGGATTTTCTGATGTTGATACTTGTCTTCTCTCTTACTGTAAGATATTCGAGAAGTAATTTGTTTACATATAAAATTATTTTTCCCCCAAATGAAAATGCTTTTTATGCCTATTGAAACTTTACAGTAAAACAAACATCCCTGGCTAGTATTGCAGACCTCCCTCTGATCCCTACCATGGGAAACCAAGGATTCAGACTCCTGAGAATGTTTTTTATTTTCCCCTTTGGTTTTGCAGTACCAGCTGTAATCCCTGGAATTTAGCAAGAATCAGAAAAGGCTATTTAACAGGAATCACAGTGCTCAGTTTAAAAAAAAAAAAAAAAAAAAGATAACTATTTATAGAGAAAACCTCTTAGAACTAGAGATGCATCTTCTAATCTGATACTGTGTCAATATTAATATTTTCCTGCATTACAGAGGTACTACAAGAAAATATCTGAAGGCAGGCTAGGTTTATATCCATATTATTATGTGGGAAACAAAAAGGTCCTAACTTCTGGGGGTGAAGATGTTATTATTCACCCTGCAAACATGTTATCCTTCCTTATTCACATGACTGGAGTTTGCATCAAGATAGACATGGCTTTGTAATGTAATACCAAGCCAGAAGGGTAGTTGAATGTCTTGAGACAGAAGCTCTATGTAGAAAATTTGAGATTAATATGCACACCCACAAGTTCATCTACAAAGCAGAAACTATAAACTAACTCTTGGAAATAAAAAAAAAAATGTAATTATAGTAAATAATGCAGTAAGAATGAGAGTGCCTATGGTCAGAACCGAAGTGACAATGGGTAGTGCAGTTACAGCCTTCTCATGTTGTCTCCACCCCGTGATCAGGCCAACTTTAATTATATTGTGGATCAGATACTACAGCAATAATAAATTTAGTCTACCAAAAATTATTCACTGAGATGATCTGATTTTTATGTCACAGTCAGGGTGGGGGCACATTCAATTAGAAAGAGGATGAAGCTGAATCATTACCCAAAGCTTGAATCAAAGCTTTGGGAGTTCATGAACCGTTCAGTAATATTTTCATCCTCAATGGCTAAAATTGCTGTTTGCATTTCATTGACTTCAGGTACTCCTGTTATTACAGGTACTTATTACCCAAAATCCAGGATATGAATAATATCAAGCTGTGAAGAAGTTCATAGCAGCACAGAGTTCTTAAATCCGTGGCTATTCCCAGTGATTGAAAGGAGTCTCAAATTAGCATTAAAAAATATTGATGGTAAATAACCTGTGATGGGTTCAGTTAACAGGAAGAAAACCCAGGATCTTCAAGGCATTCCATTTATAAACTGTTTCATGGTAACAGTAAGAGAACCTGAGGCTATGGCATCATAGTGCTTATCACTATTTGTCTCGGTTTCACAGAATGCAAGATAAACAAGGGCCAGAAGAAATCCTAGGGGGTCAACCCTATCCAAACACCTCCAGTGCTGCAGATCCCAGACCCTTCTTAATTAATCCATACCTGGGTTTTGCTTCTTTGCTGCCTTTCTGTAAGAAATCTTTGCTGGGAACTGCAGTCAGACACAAGACAGCTATTTGCACATACTCTTTGCTGTTTCACCCTGGTTAATCCACTCCAATCTCCCAAGGTCCTTCCCAGAGGCTAACAAAAGAGGACAGAGATCCCTGCTTTACGGGAAGTGGGAGACGGAAAGACCAAGTGCAATGCCCAAAAGCCAGCACAAGGTCTGCAGCAAAGCCAGAAAAAAGCCATTGAAACTAAGCGTTGTCAGGTGCACATTGAAAAACTGCAGTTGTGTTTCCCACTGGAGAGCTTCTGATCATAAACCAGTGATCTAAGAGGAACATAAATGCCACACGCTGTTAACAAGGTCTGTTCCTATCATAAACATACATTTATCTAATCACCCTCACTCTCAGACCTGGATTTTTTCACTGTAAGTCACTACTAACATGTCACAACAATTACCTGAATTGATGCCAAAGAAAGTGTTGCTTGCGATTGCTTTGAATAGCTCAAAGCTCTGCATTACTCTTTCTTTTTTTTGTTGTTTTTTTTTAAATATCCGTCACCTGGTAGCTTTTGCCTTAGACTTAGCAGTTCAGCAAGAAAATACACTCGAAAGAGTTTCTTCAGAGATATGAAAGTCCTTTTAAATTCAAATACAGTGATTCTTTAAGTAAAATAGATGAGAAAAAAATGTATTTCATTTGTTTTTGTGATAGATGAAAACTGTGGTGACAGTCACACCTCTTAGGGGAGTAACTCTAAGACAGGACTTGTTTTCTGCAGATACGCCTGTGCTGGGAATGGGGAGAGCCTGGAACACATCCTTTTTCCACCTCCATGGGAAGAAAGCCAGGACAGGTTTTCACCCTGGGCTTCCAAGCAGACTCCACTTCTTCCCACTGGTGTTGAAGAAAGTTCTGGGCCTCCAAGACACTGACCCTGCTGCATCTAAGGATCTCAGGAGCACAGCATCACCCCTACCTCAGGTCATTAGACCTTCCTCACCAGCAGGGATCTGCCAGTAAAGCTCACCGCCATGAGTTACCCTGAGTGTGTAACAGCATGGGAAATGCTCAATGTATCAGTCTTTCTTATAGCAAAAGAAAATAAAGCAGATGGAGAACAAGGAGGGATTACTGTGGCCAACAGAAGGAGTTCAGGTTGGCGCAACAGGCACAAGAAGACACTTCACATGATGGAGAATAAGGTTTTCCCCAACCAGTGACAAGCGAGCAGCCCCTGGTGCCAGACCCAGCCAAACCACAGTCCTGAACTCTTTGCTGGGAAAGAGGATGTCTAACTTCGGGCTGCACATCACAGGGATAAGACCAAACAACTGGTCACGAACCAGCTCAAGCCAGCACTAACTCACAATTCTGAGCACGACCATGCAGTGCAGAAAGGTGCAAACTGAAGAAAGGGACTTGGTGAACGCACTAAAGGGAATCAGAGCCAAGAACTGAATCCCACGGAGCTGCAGCCAAATGGAGTCAGAGGAAATCCTACAGCACTTCACATCCATGGATCTTGCAACTTTCTTCCAATCATTCCTTAACCCTCTATGCTGCTGGGCTATTCACATATTCACTTGTAGGTACTTATTCCCTATGAAACCGAGGGGAAAGCAGCCTGCTGGGGGTGGTGCAGAGCGACTTGCTGGCAGAGCCCAGGAGACAAAACAGCGGTTCAGCTCTGTGCTGACCAGACACATTGACACATTTTACCTTTCATCATAACATCAATGTAGAACACAGCTTAATGTCAGCCTGGAAAAGAAGCAAGGAAGGTTTCCAGTGCCCCTGCTGCCTTCAGACAAGCAAATGCAAAGGGCTGCTGGTAGATGCAACCTGCACCAGGGAGCGGGCAGGTGTAGGCAAGAGTAAAAAAACATCCCTCCATATGGAGATGGGCCAGAGTCTGCTCCTTCCTGAGAAAAGGCCAAAAACTGCCTTCAAACATTTCAGGAACAGTTAACACAGTTTCTGTTTCTATTTGCTTATTGTTAATTTTTTTTTTCTGGCTTATCTTCTCTTAGACTGTAAACTTGCGAAGCAAGAACCAAATGAAGTCTATCTGAGGAATTCAGTTTATCAGCGGGGGACAGATGGATGACAATGAACAAGATAGTCCCACATAACAGCTCATTTATATTCTAGACAAAATGATACTACGAACTCAGCAATGACTACCCAGTAATTCAGAATAAAATACATCAGAGAGACATGGTAATGGTCACCAGGTGCTAAAACAACAGAAAAAGAGTGTTGTAGTGATCCAACTGAAAAACTCTCCGAATGCATGGAAATCTGAAAATGCACAGGTTGGTGGAAAATGCCCCCAAACACACCTCTGTTTCCACATTAGATTAAATGGCAACAGAATTGACATTTTTCCTTTTACTGATGCTGTCATTATAAAGGCTTGTGGACTGAAGAGGAACTGACTAGTCAAATTTTGGAAACAAAATTGGGTTGAGGCAAACAGACCACAGAGTTGGCAAAGACTCAGTAAGGCTTAAAGAAAAAAGGCAAAAAAGGGTTTACTTCAGTAATACAGGTTAGGAATGTTAATATAGATAAATATCTCCAAACTAATATACATAATGATTTTTCACGTTGACAGCTTCTGTTTAAAGATGACTTCATGGCTGTTAGCCAAAGGTTTGGAGAAGTGTTATTTGGCCCTGTAAGTCACTATTACGGAAACAAACCACACTCTTTTGGGTTATTTGGTGTACATGACAGCACAGATGCAATTTTTGCAAGGCTGGCTCTGTCTTTCTAATTAACTCTACTCTCTCCAGCGCGAAGCTGACATCTGCCAGTGCCGGTCATCCTTAATTTTGGTCAAATCCCTCTCAGAGCTGATGTTGGCAAGCAGAAAATTCTCATCTTGCTGCTCCCCCCTTAAAGCATTTCTTCCTCTGCCTTTCACCTATGAGCAAAGGGGGAAACCTAAACCTTCCAGCTGCCTTGATCTTGCTGACCTGGTGAAGTACTCCATCACTCTCGAGCACTAGCAGACCTAATAAGCAAAGCAATGCCAGCCCTCCAGTGCGACAGTAACCCTTTCCACATAAACATTTTCCAAGACCGATTTTTCCATTAGGTTCTTGATCCCTTTGGTATGCATTGTTCTGACTTATGTGAAGTGAAATCTGAAGCACACTGCCTCTTAAGGAAGAAAAAGATTTTTGCACGCAACACAAAGTATTATTGTTGCAAAGCAGTGGTATCCATACATGTGCGTACCTGTATGCATGCATGTAAACCATCTCCCTCTGCCAGATGCTAGTTGGAGCATCCAGCAAGGAGCTATATGTCAGAGGTCCCAAAACAGCAAAGAGAAATAGCCAAGCTATCCAGACAATTTCTGCAGCTGAGGAACCTGTGTTTTACTCTCACTATCCCTCTGAAGTTTTATGTGTTACATCTGCATGCACGGATCTGCAGAAGCAAAAGTACCTTTTGGAGCCTGAGTAGCAGCTTTGGGAGGAAGATCATGAAGGACTGTCCCAGCTTTCTGCAGGGTGGGACAGGGTGGTGATCTAGGAACCCCAAAGTGCATTGCAGCTGTCTGGATATGGTGGGGAAGGAGTTGCAACCAGAGCTGACAGCACAAGGGCAAAAAATTACTTTGTGTTGGCACCTTCTGGCAAGGCAAGCAGGAATTGCCAGATCTGAACAGTTCAATGGCTAATCCCAACCACGACTAGCAGGCTGGGTCAGGGACATCTGTCGTGGACAGTGAATCACTACCCAGCCCAGAGATTTTTCCTTCCATTAGTCAGAGGAAAGCCCGAAGAACATGAGTTTATTCCCCTTCTGTTTTTCATTTTTGCTTTGTGGTTAGCCTTGAAAAACTAATAAACATTTAGCATGTCTGCCACATAATTCTGTGTTTGCTTGCATGTATAGTAGCTGTAGGGAGCAAACACTATCACTCACAACAACAGGCCTTAAATCAAACAGACAGTCCTTTGTCTGCACTAAAGAAATCATTTTTTTCTCTGACAGTTTTCAACGCCAAATAAACTAGAAATCAATCACATAAACCTGAAATCAGAACAACAACAAAAAATGGGTTTGCTAAAATATATGCGTGTGCTTATACATGCAGATTCAATACTGGCTGAAAATCCTCCCGCAATTAACCCATTCTAGATGTTTTCCAGTTTTTAAGAATGCCCCATGTCCTCTCCTCCTGCAGCGAGTCCAGCCATGCAGCGGGAGGCTCCTGGAATTACACCAGCCTATTTCTGATCACTTCACATGTATTGATACTGATACTTTTAAATTATTGATATGCTGCTATTTTTAAGTAGCCTATAGGTCTAGTGCCAGCCTAACAGCCTGCCATTCAAATGATCTATGCTTAAGTTCATTACCGGCCAAAAGCCCAGGACATGGTTTCCCTTAGCTTAATACCCGTTCTCATTTCCAGAACTTCCCTTCCTCCATCAGTCATGAGCCTAAATAATACATGACAGTCACATAAAGGCAGCTTAATGTGAACAGTCCTGAGACAATTTGTCAAAGAGCTGCAACTCCTTTTGTGCAGCAGGTTCTAAATAAACTTTAGGAAGGGCTTTATAACCTCTCAGAATCAATCTGAGCCTTTATAAACACTCCTCGGTGACCTGCTTTTCCAAGAAATGCTTTTTCAGCTACGAAGATACAGGGCTGTGTCAGTCATGCAAGCAGCTGTTGCAGGCAGAAAGGAGGGCATATAAACACTGCCCCAGCCTGAGCCAGCAGCTGTGCTTCCCAAAAGGACTGCCAGGCAAAGTGCAGAGTGCAGCACAGAGGGCTCTGTAGGATGCAGAAGCCTGAACAAGAACAGAGCCAGTGCCCGAGCTCATGAAGGGAGGGAGGTTACTCAGCCAAGATGTTGCCGTTATCTCCGGTTTCTAGTGAAGATGTGCTGCATACACATGGGTTACAGAATATCCTGAGGTTCTGCCATGTGCTGTGTGGGGAGAGGGGCTGGCACGGGAGGCAAGTAATGGGATACAGAACAGTTTGTTCTAGAGTCCTGGTTTGTGTCCATCGCATCTCGTTAGGGGCGTTGGGTGAAATTAATGCTTTGCAGAAGTCAATGGCAAAACTCCCGTTATTGTTAGCCTGGGCCAGGATTCCCCCACCAGTGTTTCTAGCACGTGAAAAGAACTTAATGACCACCCAGGTGGGTCTCCCCTCTTTACTAACTGCTGCATGTTTGAGAGGGTGATGTGTGAGGCTAAACTACACAATGGTGCCTCAGAAGGGACCAACCCTGGTAACGTGTACACACCAAAAAATTGCACTGTTGCTGCTGTTGTGGGGATGGCACTCTCTAGAGCTGGTTAGGGAAGAAATCTGAACAAACTCCAGTGCCAGCGGAGAGAAAGATTACACCAAAAGCAGCTTGGTTAAATAAACACTGAATGACCATCAGAATTTCACTAAGCACATAGGAAACCCGTTGTGCTTCAGTTTTCCCCATTGTAACATTAACAGCATTTGTCCACTACTAGTTTTGAAATCTAAGCTATCAATCAAAAAAGCAACACGAATATTAACATCCATCTGCAACACTTGACCAGGCTTATAGCAAGTCACCTTAACAACCTGCATATAGTTACAGCAATAGAAGACAATGCTTGCAAATAGTGTTACACATTCATCAACTAAGAATGCAATAAAGCATCTGCACCCAGTCCCAGTGCTCATACCCCATCATTCACTGGAGCTAGATGAAGGTGAAGTCTTAATTATCAAGTTAGATTGGAAGGCCTGCAGGTGCCTAACTTGCCAAGAAAGTATTATGCTCTGTGTTACTGAAACTGATACAAGTGACACACGTTAAAATAGACTCTTGCTATGCAGACGAAAGGCCAAGTTACTCACAGCTGTAACTACTATTCCATTCTGGAGTAGGCTGTCTAGCAAGGCAGCAGAAAAATAGGGCTGGATATTTAACCAGTCCCCATTTGGATGTATTTACAAGGTAAAACATTCAAAATGTTGTTTTCAGTGTTAAAGCCATAGCATCCTTCCCACAGCTGCAATACTAACCGTTGCTCTGCCTTGATGCACAATGGAGGTATACCCCTGCCTCAGTTTCCCTCATGTGAGATGGCTAATAATAATGAAGCTTGTTATAGACAAAACAACTGTGCACATATTAAGTTATTGACTGATTTTTGTGGAGGATTTCACATTGTGTATAAAGGCTGCATCTGAAATCGGTCCCCAAAACAAACCTGCGTGTTTATGCTGCATGTGATTCCTCACTGCCTGGAATTTTGCTTTAGCAGTTATATCAATGCAAAGTGAGGACAAGTCAAGTACATAGTTTGGGAAGGGTTGTAAAACTCCGATAAAGTTTGATCCACATTTTACATAACTGCAAAACTAACTAATATTAAATCTTAAGCAAAATGATCCCTCAAGTAGTTTTTCCTGCAGAAGACAGTCAAAGAACAACGATTCAGGTTTGAGTACTGATCACATCTTGCACAATTTAGACCTGTCTTTGTCCTCGGGCAGCTCTCAGCAGACAGCTGGGCAGTGAGAGCCACATAGGATCTTCTGCATCCCTTTCACGCGCACACACTCTTCACCATGGAACTGCACAGCAAATTTCATCCCCTGGATTTCCACTTTCAGAGTTATAATCTGAGATCACTTTAGAAAAATATACAGAGGAATTAAACTCTAGACTCGGTGGGCTGCTCCAGGAATATTTCTTTCTGTGCAGCTTCCTGTGAAGTAATTGAAAACCCAGGATAACTGTGTTTTGTATCGTCGTGCTATGATGTGCCGGATTTAAGTGTTACTGCACATGGCCCCATCGGCAGGGGAGGGGGGTGAATCCCAGGGCTCTCGGTTTGGATTCTGATGGGCAAGTGCACCTTAATTAGTTTGCTAGCAGCAACATCTCTACAACCTCTTTGGGATTATACAGCCCCTGCACACCTGATTCCCAAATGACATCAACTGGATATGCAGGGACCTCGGTACTCTGCTGCCGGTGAAAAGCGGGCATCGGAAGGAACACAGCACGGGCAATCATCACAGGCTGGGCAGAGCAGGGGGGTCGCCCCCCTTCCATCAGAGAGTTCACCCACTAAACACATATCTTATTCCACTGCCACTCTCAGACAGCCCTGGTGATGTGTTAAAAACTAGTCAAAAGTAATTTGAAAGTACAGGCAAAACTTAATGCAATAAGCATGCTTGATAGATAGCACACTGAGGTGAGAACGGCAGGACACAGGGCCCCCAGCAATCAGACTTCCAGCTTCCAAATAGATTTATTCTGCCCTACTAGATTAAACAACTACATTTTATAGCACTCCAGCAAGAAGGATTCTGTTTTCCATGATTGTTACTGTGTCCACTAGCAGTCACGTGTAGTATTTCAGTCATTTCTGTTGATGCTTACCCACCACCACACAGACCACTTCCAGAAAACATGTGTTTCTGTCTCTAACTAGCCACAAATTAAAACAGGGTCCCAGAACAAAAGAAACCTGATCTGCGAGAAAATTCAGATCCGGATTTACATTTGGGTCCAAACACTACATCTGGTTTAAACGAAGCAACCAACAAATGCAGCAGCCACGCACAGATCACCACACAGGGACCCGCGCTCCCCCCCCACTTCCCCACCAGCCGCTAAAGTCTATTTTACCTTTACCCCATCAGTCTTCCTGGACGATACACTTTCTATTCACTTCTTTCTTTACCCACAATGTTTTCAAAGGAAACGGGATGTGTGTTACTCGGGAAATCAGGGAGAGGCTGCGGGAGGGATCACACACCCCAGAAGGGACCCCCGCTCCGTGCGCTGCTGCGGGGCCCAGGGCTTTCCCCTCATGGCTCTTGAAGGGGCTTCTTCCCACAGGCCTGCCGGGCTGGATCGTTCCTTCTAAAGCCTCACAAGACAAAAACTGTCCCCTTGACCCCCCTGGCTCCTGGCATGAGCTCTGCCCGTGCCGTGCCGCAAGATGGGGCCCTCGGCGCGCGGACCCCGGAGCCACGGGGACAGCGAGGAGCCTTCCCGAGGGACACGCGGATGCTGGTGACAAGACGTAACAGCGCTGAGGCTCACACCCCACCAACACAAAGACTAACCCCGAGCACCTTCAGAACTGCCCGAGGAAGCAAAGAGGCGGTGTCGCTTTCTGCAGGCCAGCTGCCCAAAACAGGGGAGCTCAGGGTCGCAGCCGCAGCTGGGAGACCAGCAAACACCAGCTTTCCTGCTGAAGTTGTAACGGGGAAGGCAGGATTCACCTAGGAGGAGAGGCAGATGGGAGCTGGCTACAGATGCAGAGACTTTCCAGCCGAGTGCCTGGCAGGAGATGGGATGCTGAGCAGGCAGAGGTGTCCGAGGTGTGCGCTTTAGTCAGTGAGCCACAGCATAAAGCGGAGAAAGAACCTTGCCCGGGTGTGTTTTGAATCACAAAAGAGCATCTCACTTCAGAAACAAGAGCACGCTCACCAGTAGAGAGCCCTGGAGACAGAACCTCTGCCTGGGTCAGCCCCGGCGTGGGGTGGTGGGACTCGAGACCTGCTCGGCCAAGGGGGACTGGGGCTGTGCCCGGCAGGGGCTCTACATCGAGTGCCAGGGAAAGTGGTCCGATCTAAAACCTGCTTTTTGCATAAAGGGGGTAGCAGGATATAAGCCATGCTCTTCCCTATTTTAAAAGGACTTGCAATACATAAAGAGGAAAAACAAAATGCCCAAAAAGCCCAAAAGGCTACAGGTGCACTTTTCTTTGGGTGTCCCTGAGGGCTTGTGTACAGGACACTCCTCAGTTGTCCTGCAGAAAAGAAATATGAGTAAAATGCACAATAAATAGCTCCACAGGAGAGGTAAGACTGGAGTTGTCTCCAGGCTCTTAAACAGGCTCTTGTGGCAGAGGCAGGAACACGGGCAGCCTCCTTGTAAAGCAGCCATTTACACTCCATCCAAAGTCTGCTGTGGATGGCACCCACACCCCGCAACCTGCTTTTTCCCGGGTGCACTGCTGGCTCTTCTCTGGATGACTGCTCGTATTCAGGGTACCTGCAGGGGAAGGGAGAGCTGAGCTCATATCATCTGCACCCAGCCCAGCACGCGCCCCTGCCCTGCTGGAGCAAGCATGGGTCTTCCAGACAGTGCTCAGCCCGAGCGTTTGCAGGTACACAATGCAGGCTTGTGGTGTACTGACAACGTAGACATCCAAACAGCCCAGACATCCAGGACTGCCCACAGAATGTTGAGTCCCACCTAGATTTGCATCCTACGCAGTGGTGATTCACATGCGGGGTCTGGTCTACACACAACAGCTCCGCAATGACAGTGACGCACAGGTAAGGCATTAGAAGGCATCCTCCTACATGCTGTGATCCTGCACTGCTAAGCAAACTGGAGAAGCTGTGCTTAGCGATCGCAGAGTTGCCTACAGATGCAGGCATCCACCTCTGAGAGCCCGTGAGGGCATGGTTGGAGTAAAAGGAGATAAGAGACCAGAAAGCCCTGCAAGAAACAGGAGTACAAAAGAAGCCTCAGCAGGGAAGAGACAGTATTTTCTTTCACACCAAGGTTAAGCCAGTAGGTGCCTCCCAAGGAGTGGGGAGGACTGCTCAGGGTGCTCCTTTTCCCTTGGCAGCAGAGCAAGTGCATCTGCTAATGAATAGGACCCTTAGAAAAAGCAAGGAATTTTTTTCCTCCCTACACATATTCAGAGAAGCAGAGGGGTTTTTGTTGTTTTTTTCTTCTCCCCCCTCTTCAGAATTCTTTCATTTGTGATTTCTAATCATCATTCCGCTCTTCTTCCCCCCTTTTTCTTCACTCCCCATTCACAAGCCACACTCCCCCCGGGCTTGGCACCACCCCAGACCCAAGGAACTCCAGGAAGGTTTTTTTTCTCTCCTTTCCCCACCACCACCACCTTCTCCTCCCTATTCAAATTGAACTTGTGGACAAAATAAACGCTGGCACTAGGTCATTGTCTTTCCCCTCCCCATCAGAGGATTCTGAGAGAGGATTAAACTAATCTCATACATTGACTCACTCCCGGGTGCTGGCCTGGACTCCTGCCATGCGACAAGATGGCATAAAGTGCAATGTCCCGGCAACTTGTTCCTGCAGTAACTTCCTATGCAACAGCAGCAAAAAAACCCGATACAGGAGCGGGTAGTTCTATATTGTGCAATGTCAACACAGTCACCACATTTAACACATTGCCTTGATTTAAAAGGAAAAAAGAAAGAAAAAAAAATCTAGAAGCCTCATGGGAATGGACAGTCCACCCAAGCCAATCATTTAAGTGCTTCTGGATTGGTTCATTTGTTAATTAATACTTAAGCAAAAAGTATTAGACGTTGTGCTGTGAAGGGAGGGAGGTTACCAGAGTGGGACTGCCTGGGGTCTCTTGGACTCCCCTCCCACCCCGATGTACACAGATGATCAGTGCCTGCGGCGACCTCCTGAGAGCCGGCAGCGCCTGCCTGCAGGGACCTTAGCATCAGCAGTTTCCGAGTGCTTCACAAAGGAAGACACCATCACCGCTGCCATTCGGCAGGTGGGGAAACTGAGGCACTGAAAGATACCGTGATTCCCGTGAGCCCACACTAGTAAACAAATGGGTTACTTCAGTGCTTTAGGTGTTGAAAATACCAGCTCACCACTGACATTTCTGAAAAATTACTGCTAAGGCTCATCTTCTTGGATAGCTCTAATGAAATAAAGCTGCTGAGCTGCGTGTGTACCTCCATCATCCTTCACTGACTCACACAGAGCCGCTCCTCTCCGAAGACATCAAAACGTTCAGCAGACATCAAGGCCCCAGCTCGGCAGAATGCTGAAACATGCCTTTGAGTCCTATGTGACAACATGACTAGACTTTGATCCAGCACATTTTTAAAGTGCTGGTAGTTCTTAATTGGCAAAATCAACTCAGCCTTGAGACTTCTGAAGAGGCAGGTAAGAATTCAAGACAAACACACAGATGATTGAGGATCATAGTTTGCCACCAATGAGGAGTATATGCAATATATTTCTGGCATGCAGTAACATTTATTCAAGGCTTGGAACACCAAGGTCTGTGGATATACATGAGCTATCGCTACAGTGGATGTGGTAACAGCATTAATCCATAGGGGCACAGACTGACAGCAAGCTGTAGAGCTCTGGCAGGGAGGCTGTGCTATGGCCCTGCTGCTGCAAAGCTCATCTGCACAGCTATGTCACCCTGGTGGCTCTGAGTCAGGAACTCCTCTTCCTGTCACAGATCACCTCTGCATCCCTCAGCAAGACATTTAACCCCCCCATGCTACAGCTTCTCATTTCTAGGTGGAGCTAACACAGCCAAGTACATCTTCATAACCTATCCACCACCACCCTTTGTGAGCAAGATGGCAGAAAGGGAAAGGTTGCTGGGAAGAAATAACCACAGAAAAGCAGAAGAGGCAAGACATGACCAGAGGGTAAAACCATTCCTGACCCATCTCAGGCATCAAGCGCTAAGGGAACAAACTCTCATTTCTGCCTCCGACTCTCAGTTGACGACTGAACAGCTCTGAAACAATGGACAGATAGCAAACAATTCCAGTCACAAACACCCAGGCACAAACGTCTAGGTGGTTTGTCAGTGAGCAATTAAATCCTGTGCTGAATAAAAAATGTTAAAAATGCATCACATTGTGGCTTTAAATAGCCTCTTGTTGGAGAGATCGGTCTCACTGCCAACTTGCGCTTGGGTAAACTTTGTTTTTGCTACTGCTAGGATTCTCTGAATGTCCATCAGACAGTTGCATCACACGCTGAATAGTTTGGCATTACCTCATGCCTTAAGGGAAAGGCAGAAGAAAATGAACTAGCAGCCTGTTTTCTCTGTCTACTTATTTATTTACTTTGCTAAGGGGCTTTCTTATTTGCTTTTGTTTGGGGGTATTTATTATTTTTTTTGTACTTTTTCCTCCTGAGCTAAGGGTAACTTGAGTGCATTGTAATAAAAAAAAAGTGATGAGGAAAGTACATTGGGAAGTGCAAATGGGGATGTGGAAAGCAGGGGAGGGAAGGAAAAATGTGAGTCAAAGAATTAAATCCAAATTCCAGTCTGGGACTTTTTAACGAAGACGGAATACTGACTAGTTGAGAAAATTAAGCTTTTTCAAGGGGGTCTGGGGAAGCAATTGGTTTCTATCCAAGCAGAAAATGTCATTCTTCCCCATTGGTACCAGTGAAAATAAGAAAAGAGAGACAAAACACCCCCAAGCCTGCTCTGAGAAATCTGAAAGGATGCGAGAATAGACAAGGAAAAACAAGCAATTAAAAGGAAATTGCTTCTCCCTATACCCCCCCCCCCCCCCCTTTTCTTTCTTCCCAAATGAAAGTGGAAAAAATTGATTAGGGGGTCAAAAAGAGGAAGGACCGAAGAACTGCATCACGTGCAATGCCACGTGAAGTGACCACTCTGCTCTGCCGGGGTGTGTGCAAAAATATGCTGCGGCAATGGGGCCGAAGACCTGCAGGAATGGACAAAAACTCACTTCTTGGCCTGTTTTGGTTGAACCTTCTTCCGGCCTCTGAACCTTACTTTGATAGTCACAGTTTCTCCACCTAAATCAAGCATGTGAAGTCACTGAAAACTTAAAATATTTTCATATATGTTGTTACTGTCTCATCAAGACACCAGGCCATCATTTTATTCTTTTTCCTCTACCAACTTTCTCGCTGTGGTTTCCCAGAGCACTGCTGCCGTCCCAGCAGAGCTAGCACACACTGACCAGCAGCTACTCAGATCTGCTGGAAGTCACTGCCTGCCTAGCAGGTCAGCAAAGAGGAAACGTGCCCTCATCTCTGTCACTGCAATAGGCAGTCAGGCATCCTACTCAAATCTGGCTTAATCAGTGGATTAGTTAATATTAATAAAATAGCTGGCAAAGTGGCAAAATAAATGCTCAACATTTGTTATCTGCTGCCCTTCTAGGGCACAGAGCAGCGGACAGTAGCTCTGTTAACTGTTGCTGTGGGATTTACACAGAGACCCCCTTGGAGCACAAAGCATAGAAGCACACAGGAGAGGGGGCATAATTCATAGGACACTAAGTACAAACATCATTTTTTGCACCAGTACAGTACTTTTCAAAGAAGTAAAAAACTTTGGATCAAATCTAGATTCACTTGTATGCCCAATGGTCTGCAGCTTCAAAGGATTCATTTGGCTCTGCATGAAAATATCTCAAGCCATAACCAAATCATCTGAGAATTCAGTATTCACTAAAACTAGAAATTAAGGTTATGAGAAAAATAGGTTAATAGGGAGAAGTTTTATATAAACACATAATGATGTTTGTCACATTGGACCAGAGTGATACCCACCTGAGCAAGCACCCCAGCAGTGACCACAGCAGTTACTAGACAGAACACACAGGTGTATACTTCTCCTTTAAATTCTTCCAGTCTCCAACTATTTTCAGCCCAGGAACTTCCCTAGTCAGAGGGGCTTTTTCTGTGGTTCATAACCCTGGCTGGATTACTCTTTTCTGAACTTCTCCAGCCTTCCTCTGAACACATTTAAAAGTTTAGCCTCTACAACTTTTGGCAAGGAGACCCTCAGTCTCTTAATATGTAAGATCTTTCAGGTGCTATTTATAATGCCAGGTTGCAATGTATATAATCATTTGGTGGTTTGTATGGCCAGCAAAATTCTCGGCTCACCTCTGTTGAAAACAGTCCTTAACACTTCACATGCAGGCAAATTGGAACCATCCCTCATGCAGACCCAAACTGTCTCATACAATAAACTGTGTCAACGTATATTAGGCAGCTCCGCTAAACAGAATACACTACTGGACCTCATAAAGCGTATTTTGCTGGAGGAGCTGGAAATCCTCTCCAGACACCCACCAATTCCACCTTACACTAAAAATATATACCTATACAAGAGCTTGGATGATGATATCCATACAACCAAGACAACTGTGAAACTTTCAGCAAAACACTATGAGAAATCACATCAAACCCCCCCAGATATCTTGAGAAGCTTTAAGTCAGCACATTTGTAGGCATTTGCTAGAGGCTGGCACATTTCCAAGGAAACCTGAGAGAAAGTATCATTGATTTGAAATACAGCCGCTCAGAATTTTGATGAAAGTGAGAAATATAAGACATTTTGTCAAGCTCCACTTCAATATTTCACACTTATGTGTGAATCCAAAAATGAAGTGACAAATTTGTTGTGAGAAACACATGGGCAACGCAAAGGGAAAAGCCAGATGAATTTCTGCAAAGTGTGAAGGATGTTTCCAGACACACATAACCAGAAAAACTTTCTACAGTAATTTAAACTAGGCCAGAAGACCTATGACCAGCAGCAGAACCCCATCCTTCTAACCCTGGCTTCACCATGTTCTTTCTACACACTCTGGTGCTGGAAGATTTAGCCTAGGAAATTCCTCAGACATAAGACATTACTGACACCAAATGTTTAGAGGAGTTCTTGCACGTAGTAAAATCAGAATGTATTTTTTACGTTAGGTAACATAAGCACTTAGAAAAACCTAACTGCCTGCGTATCAGAGAACAGGCTGAACACTCGTGACCTCCCACTGAAACTTCCCTTGAGGATATTCGGGACCACATTATTTTTCCTCTCATTCCTAACTAAAGCATTTGCTATTGATCATTGCTGGAGGCAGTGCATTTATCCACCTGAGATATTCACCCTGTACGTTATTGGTTTCTATAATTAAGTGATGTCATTTTAGAAAAGTGGCTTCATAAGCTATTCGCAACTGCCACGCAGACATTCGTGGGCAGGTTTGAGGAGAGGTAGGGCAGGCAGGCTGCACTTGGCTTTCTTTCTGCCCTGCGAGCCTTCCACTCGGAAGGGCCAGTTTCAGTAATCCAGAGGTCCTGGGTAACTCAGAACAACGATGCCTCGCTCGTATGTCCCAGACTTTGACTGGTACTACGGCAACAGCTAAGCCCGGCTGGGACATTTTCATTATAATCTCAGTGCTTGAAAACAAACAAAGTTGTACAACGCACACAAACAGCCTTTTCTAATCTCTTTTAATGGCACTCTGAAGACCAGACCGTCAATTGTCCACTGTGTTCTCAACAATTTGCTAATGATAATTAAAGTTGCCCAAAGTTTGCCAACTATTTCAGCTCTCTATTTAACTAAGAAGATAAGGGTTCAGGAGGAAAGCAAATGAAATTAACTTGATCCAAGAAGGTGTTACCTACAGAGGAGCCCATAAGAGCATAAAGATAGCAAAGGCAGAGGAAAATGTTCTCGAAACTGCACAACAGATACACAGAGAGATGATGCCAAAACCCTGGAACAAGGTTACAAAAGTGGGAGAGTGACTGGATTCATTTTTTCTTTCTCTCTATAGGATTCCATCCCAAAGAAGTTGCTTAGACAACAGCAACCCCCTACCATGCAATCTCTGTATGAAGAAAAACAAATCCGTGCTGCAGTAAAAGTGGAAGATCAAAACCTGGTTTTTTTCACCAGCTGAGAGAAATTAAATACTCCTAAGTGCCCCTTTCTGCAGGAAAGGGCCCTATTTCCTCCCTGGGCTGCGAGATGTTGGGCGTACAGCACCCAGGAAACAGAGAGGAAGAGAAAAGGGAGGAACTGTGACTGGAAGCACTACTTCTGCCGCTCTGAAGTTCTGCTGCATTAAGAGTCCTGTATAAAGTCTTGTTTCCAGGGAATCATGCAAGACCACATTCAGTTGACCACTAAAGCTATGATTCTGCATAGTTATTTTTAATCAGTTCTGCTGTGGCAAGATAAAAAAGCTGACAGACACCAATCTACAGTGCATTTTCCCTATGTCAACGCATGCAGCAGGTGACCAAGTGCACGCCTGTCCCATCGCAAGGCTGAACTCATTGTCTTACGGGAAACACATCTTTCTGAAGGTCACCATTCCTTGCAGAAGTTCCTCTGCCATGACCCAGTGTGATCACATCTGCTCCCAAAAGTTTAATGGGGTTGCATCAAATTCATACTTTCTACGAGCTCCATACGTGCAAAATTGGAGCTGTGACCTCTCCGTAACCTTCCATATTAGGCTCTTTGTATTCCTTTTGTCTTGATGCATTATTTTTTAAACTTGTGCATCTGAGATTGTTTAGAGCAGCATACCAACATCCCTAACAGAAAATGAATAATACGGAGAACCACTTTTGTACCAAAGGTGAAGAAGCCTTTATTGGGAAGATTAGTCTTGCCTTATACTTTAAGGAGCTTTATCTGTCCATCCATTTTCTGAGCACATCACATTTAACTTCTGCTTGTTTCAGTAAGTTCCAATGACTTCAGCACCATCCAGTCGGCAGGTTTATGTCCCCTTTCTGTAAGCAAAACAGCAACTGGCCATTCAGCAGATTGCCCTCCACGTCATCCTCAACTAGAAACTCAGGGAAAACACTGTGCAGATTTACTGCCATGTTGCACCCTGTGAATAGTCAACATCAGCCAGCCAAACAGCTGCTTCTGAAAAGTTTCCCAAGTCTGTAGCAAAATCACAGGCAAGCAGAAAGACTTCTCCTCACAGCAAGAACAATAATGCAAAATTGTTCTCACAAGTTACAAAGTTCCTCCTACATAAATAGGTGCATTTTTTGCTTATATTTTTTTCACTTGTGCTGAGAACTCTGAGATCAATCTCTTGGTAAGGAAAGAGAAGGCAAAATAAACTTGCATCTGAGTGTACATCTAACACACACTATCAGGGACACATTAGAAATGTTGATCGGTTGTGATTCTGTACAGAGAAGGTAGGGGTGTGGGGGGGGGAAATTATGCTTGAGAAGAAAAAAATACAACAAATAAACAACAAGAAAACCCCAAACAAACCCAATCCAAACCCACAAAACTTTCCTGGCTGTCAAACAGTCAGATGAACATCTGCAGCTGCCCCTCTGGGGTTCTGGAGGAGCAAGGGTATTCCTGCCTTCCATCCCAAGTCGTTGGTCATGTCAGATCCAAAGCCTATTTGAGTTGGTGTTTTCACCTCCTCGACTGGTATGGATGGAGCTGCAGATCAGTTTGCCCCCCCCCCCCCCCCCCCCCATATCTCCAAACCCTTTTCACACAGGCAAAACCATCACATCTTTAGAGAAATACTACAAAAGTGTATTCTGGTCTTAGACAAGAACAGCCACCTGGATCACAGACTGACTGCATGTTTGTAACCCCAAGCTTATATAGATGTTTACTTAAACTACATTGATATACAACATAATCACTTCTTTATTCTAAAGAAAAAAAAAATCGATTAAAACCAGAATATTTACTGATTTTCTTTAATGCTTCACTTCAGAGCCAAGCAGGTAAGTGAGCATCTGACCTGTGTTCATAAAAAAGGGTGAACACTCACTGTCATGCTGGCAGAATAAAGTAATGAAATGGGATGTGCATGCAGAAGTACACAAAAAATGTTGAATTTTATTCCTTAATTCTTAAATCACACGCTTTTCCACTCCAAATGACTGGGTCTATAAACCAATGATCAGAGACCCTTTATAAATCTTAATTTTAAATCTGGTCATATTGATGCTCAGTTTGCTCCTACTATAACTACTTCTATATAATAAATTCCTACTAAATTTCAGATATTAACTAATTTTCTGCAAAATTCAATTTTTTTTTTAGAAAACCATAATCAAATAGCAAAAATACAAAGCAACAGTCAAAAGCAAAGGGAACTCTACTGCCTCTAAATGTACATTTCCAATGCAGTTCAACTTTTAGTGTCATTTATTTTAAATATCTTTTAAATTTGTTGTGCAAATTTGCAAATCAACAACACTTGCTGTTTTGCATTATAAACTTTATCTCATCTGCTTATAACCCAAGAAGCATTTCATGTGAATATTTACAGGTGTGAAGACCTGCAATATCACATTCGCAGGGTTTGATGTTCAGCACTTTAGGGCTGAACCGTCCTTTTTTTTCACCGTGATGCTGCCAAACTCACCCAAAGTAGGAGCCAAATCTCTACCAACACATCAAGCATTTCACATTCACCTCATATTCTTTCTGACCAAGTGGAAATAAGTCCAGAAAGCAGGGGGAACAGTCCACAGCACTCCTTGCTCATAATGCATTTAACTTGAGCCAAACATCAGGCAGTGACAAATCAGGACATAAGGTGGCATTATTTCCCTTCCTTAACTGTCTGCAGGGCCGGAGTCCAGATCTGCATGTCAATACTGCTACAAACTTTGCTACAAACAAGCTGTTTGGTATTCCAGAAACAAGTAAACAAACAAAAAGAAAAAAGCACCCACGGAGAAAATCAAGCCCATACTAACATGCATTCGGAATGCTGCACAAAGCCAGATCCCGACTCCTCCCCAACTTTTCACTGAATACTGTGTGTATAAAGTGGCCTGACTGAAAGCATCGCTATTAGGCTTAATAGTGCATTAACTGTACAGGACCACTAAAATAACATTTTGAAAATCTGGATTTCATTTGTATCCCTGACTCAGTGTTCAGCTGTGATTGCCAGCAGCAGGAACCCCTACCGGATTTATACAGGTGCTGGGAAAAAAGAAACGAGAAAACTATCGCAAAGGATACAGAAATTTGGTTTGCATGTTCATCTACTTTCAGGTCACACAGAGGATTTGAATTTATTTTTTAAGAGAGCATATAGCCGTACATTTCAGGTACAGAGAACCAACTGTTCCCTCTTCTTGCCCAACATTTGCGGTGTATTTGGATTGAGTACCATTATTTGTCCAATTATCAGACTTGTAGTATGACTTGACTTAGTTCAAACCAAGAAACTAGAGGAATAAGCCTAGAAGAGATATAAGAAGGCAAAAGGCAATTCAGTTGCTGACTGCTGGGTTGGCAAAGAACGCACCATCCCAAGGTCTGGCAATGCACGCTTACTTAATTGGGAATATGCTAGCATCCTGCAGAGCCCAGTATCGGTCCAATATTGCTCAGCACTTTTATCAATAAACTGGTAATAAGCATAGAAGCTCTGATAATAAAACATGGGATCTCTCCAAGTAATAAACATTAGAAAGTGGTCTAAACCCCTCTGGGAGCTGGGCCCATTCAAACAGAATTCATTTTGCTACCTGGATATGCAAAACTGAGGGAGAGTACCATGCTCTGGACAGCAGTGGTGCTTAGAAGGAACTGGAGAACACCGCAGGCAAGAAACTCAACATAAATTCCTCCTACATTGTCAGGACAAAAGCAAAAAAAAAAGTTAAGGATGTGTGGAAATAAGGAGGGTGCTCTGTGTAAAAACAGAGAGGCTGTGGTTTGAGGAGACACTAGTGGGTTAACCATTAAAATAATGCCAGCTGGTTAAAGACACGGGGGACTGTGGCCTGGCAGAGATGGAGAGAGATCAGTCTGTTCAGTCTACCAGAAAAGATGACTGGGATGAGACCAGCAGCCGTGTGTGAGCATGTCTCCAGTTCCAGGTACATACAGGACCTTTCATTCAACATACTGCTCACAATAGAAAGAAGGTGAAAACTTTAAACAGTAACAGTGGTTAAACACTGGAACTGTCTCTCATGAAGCAACCCCCTCCACTAGTAACTCAAAATCAGGGCAGGTGTCTTTTGGGAAAGGATGTTTTAATCACATACAGAATCTCAGTGCAGACATAACTAATAAGAAAACTTACAGAGCTGTATGGTGTCAGAGGCACGCTGGTCCCTTTTGGGTTTAAAGCTCTGTAAACACGTAATTCTAAAAAACACAAAATTCATTGCGATACCCCCAAATATCCAGACACGTTCGTTCATTTATCCTGATAAAACACTCTCATGTTTAATTTATTTTTATGCATTTGCCATGAAACTCACAGCTCTAAGGTCCACGACTGTATGAATACAGGTTTAAAGAGGAAAAGCTTGCCAGGCACGACACAGTCAGTGTTCTCATCTGCAAATCTTGTGCCTCTAGAACACTGACTGAGCCATGGGGTCCAGGAATAAACAAAAGCGGGAAGTACCTAGTGGAAAACCATCAGAAATTCAAGACAGCTCTGAAAAGGGTTTGTTTGTGTTTGGTTACTGTGGCGGTGGCAGTTGGGGTAAGCTCTAATTGCATCTGACCCATTTCAGCACTTTACTGAAAAGGGGGTTCATCACAGTCCAAGAGATGCCAAGCACACAGACAAATTTAAATAAACACCTATCTCTGGTTCCATTAATCATGAGCTCCTGACAACTTTTGGATCCTGCTCTCCTCTTCCCCCATCTTGCTGCAACTCTGAAGAGCCTCTTTTATCAGGTCGATTCAGCCAGGGCCACCATCTCCATGAAAGCACCCTGTGTGGTGCTGGCTCACTGTCAGACATGGCTTGATTCCATTTCATTCCATCACCAAGAGTCCACTGACATGGTTATTAATCATGGGCTCACTGACAGGGTGCTGAACTGTCTGGAGATGAAACTTCACATTCCCATCCACGGCTCCCCAGGTAGGACATGGAATTTGTTTCATCTTTGTGTAATCAAGAAATGGAGCACATTAGGGGAGTGAATTAACCCCAACTTCAGGTTCATAAAGGTGTCCCTGCTCTGTTTAATTAAATCTGTCTTAAAAACTCCTAATCCCAAACTAAAGACTTAATAACGTGCAGGAACCTCTTTTTCCTTACAATATATTGCCATAATCTGCTGACGGCTTAATATTGAAATAAACATGCTGCTCCTCTAACTGACTTGGCCAGTACAAAGACCAAAACCCACATGACTAAGACCAGCTTCCCCTAGGATGGCAAGCACACAGTGCACCACAGATGTTGTATGCCATTAGTCTAAAAACCTTCTAATTTAATGCCAAAAAGTAAGTGTCAAAGATTGTCCAAAACACAGAAAATAAAAATCAGGAGTGGAAGCAAAAACAAGGTGCAAAAGTTCGATTCTTTCTCTGAATATGCAGAGACCCATCCTTTTAGACTGAAGATAGCAAACCCTTACCCATGGGTTTTGGGTGGAACACATTCCTTTGAGAGAGTCTTGAGGCACTATCCCCCCAGGTCTGTGTTTCACAGTGACCAGAGAGAAGCTCTGCTTAGACTCTTCAAATTTGGTGGAAAACCTGATTTTGTAATTCCTTCTTTAAAAATGTAAAGATTTGTTTCAGATTATGATTAGCAAAATTCAGACCTAGATCAGAGCTTCCTTCCCTCCATCAAAACAGGTGTCTGGATTCAGAATTTTGGTACCAGAACTGAAGTAACCTGGAATATTGATCTCAGCATCCATTTAGTCCCAAGAGGAATGAAACCATCATCAGAGCTTTAGAAGACAGCTTGTGGAAAGCAGGGGGACTCTACATGAGATCTTGAAGGAGGCAACCATATCAAGAGAACAGCAGTGTGATCCAGCAGTGGAAAAGACTGACAAGAGGAATAAAGCACAGATGTACAGAGGCAGCAAGGCAGGCTGTAAGGACTGTCAGTCCATACTCAAAGTGACTCATCAGAGGTAGACCAATTCCTATTGCTCTCCTTCCCATATCCACAATTACATCCAGGTCCAGATGAGGAAGACTACAACTTTCAGTGCTTCTCCCTTCCCAAGATCTCCTGCCATGCCTCAGAGACAGAAGACAGGGAGAAATGTAGACTTGGACACAGCGAATGCTGCATCCAAAGAGAACATGCAGCAGATGGAAACGCTTTCTACTCTTTCTTTCCTTAAGAGGATTATTTCAGCAGGGCCTGGCTGGCGTCTGCACCAGAGCTAAGCACCAGTGACCACGCCAGCCAGCCTTACCCTCCTGTCAAACGGTTTCATTAAGACTTTGGTTCCCTGTTGCTCTCATGGCGACTTGCACGTGCTCACTAAATATCCTGCATCCACTTCCAAGGTATTTGCTGATACAGAAATCTCTTTCCCCGCTCCTTTGCCCCTCCTCCCAAGGACCTGGGGCCACAGCTCAAGTCACCATCCTGCTGAGAAATTTTCATTACACAAGGATGGGACAGAGGACTCAAGCTGAATGTGTATTATCAGAGAAGCAAAGACCTTACAACTGTACATCGTGTCTACTCTTCTGACCATGCCATCAGCCAGCTAAGAGTGCAGGTAAGCCGTGCAGAGCAAAGCAGAGAGCAATGAACCCCTTTTCCTTATGCACTGCTCACGTTGAATAACCAGATGAACTGCTGCTCTTGACCAGCTCTGGGTCCTACTGCACCAGCTGCAGAGCCACACCACGGGCTGGCACCCTGGGGCCAGTGTCTGACCTTCCCTCCTTGCTGAAGGGGTATTTCAAACCTTAGAACTATAATAAAATTCCTATATCCCAAAGACTAAAGACAGACACTTGTATTCCACCTTTCCCAACCTATCTCACCCTCAGCTCTGCCTCTGCCCTGCTTCCTCAGCCAGAACAGCCATGCAGATGGAAGGGGGTGAGATCCATTTGGCCCAAGGTAGGGAAGTCAAGGACAGTCCCACTCATTTTAAATAACACCACAAATATTTAATCTAGTTGTGAGATGAAGGTGAGGGACTTTCATCATTAAACTTAGAAGGAGAAAAGTCAGGATACCTCTCTTCAGTCACACAAATAAATCCATTCAGCTGCAGGGAATGACAGGCTGTGGTCACAGGGTCTGCAAGCGGGGAGGATGGATGTCCCCAGATATTTAGCTCCCCAGCATCCCAGGAATGAGAGATAGCTCCACCCAGCTCTATTCAGGTAAGATTAAGCATCAATAACTTCCAGCAGAATCATTAAATGAATCTACCTGGGAACCTGTTCACTCCTTTAATCTCATTTCTGTAACCAGCTTGCACAAAACCAGGAGAAAGACATGTCTCTCACCGTACAGATAACTTAAAGGCACTTACACTACAACATGTAGCACATAAAAACATATACACTCTTTCAGAACAATCATCACTTCTCAAAAATCACTTACAAAAGTGATTCTGGCTTCAATTTTATGTTACTAGTTTCTGTAGCAGCAATTACATCTCGGGGCAGGAAACAAAGCATCAGACAAGTTGGATACACCCACCTGATGTGAAACTCCCAGTGTTGTTTTCAGTATTTCACACACACGATGCCTGCCTCTTCTAAAGATGTTCAGTAAGAGACCTCAAAAGGTAATCTTAAGTTGTGATATTTGGAAATATATTTTTTTTTCTAAAAAGAAACACTAGAAATCTTCTGATGAAAGCCTCTCAATCATTTGGAAAATAAGAACTACCTATACTTTAGTGTCTTTGTTTCCTTTAATTCTAACCCAGTTTGCATTCTGTCACTGGAGAAGCCACACTTTGTTGCTCTTTCTTTTGAGGACATTTTTTATTTTCCCCAGAGCCCTAAAAATATGAAGAACCCAAAAACCATTAGCAAAACTATTAATTTTGAGGAGGGACAAGGAAAACTGATAACCTGTAAAGTCCTGGATCAGATCCAATAAGACTGTAAAAATATTTATATTTCCTATTTAAAAGCCAGAGCATATTGAAAAATAATCTATTTCAGTTTTAAACAATTTATATTTTATTGTATTTTTCACTTGATTCTTCCTAAAGCTTTAAACATCTTATTTGCCAAAATGTTCAAATAATAAACCCCTCCAGAAGCACTTTGGAAAGCGTACAGTCACAAACTCAGCACAGCTGGAACTGTCCCAGCAGCTACGCCAATTCTGTTGTTGCGTATCAATGGGCTACCTTAAGTCCTCCTTTACCAAAGGAACATAAAGACTATATAAGCTAATGCTTGCAAGATAGGATGCAATCTTAACTCTAGGGTTAAATTAAGGATGCAACTTTTAGCAAAAACCAATATCCAAGCAACAGTAATAAATCTGATACGTATAAATATGTCACTTTATCATATTACCTGTTCGTGAAGGCACATGCTGCAGATAAACACACACCGCAAACTGCCAATATAAACTGTAATACACAAGTAACTGGATGCAGCATATCTGTAAGCTAAGTCTTAAATACCAGAGTGCCCCAGTGACAGAAGGGTATGTATTTTGTGACTAGCGATTGAGGTGGCTTGAGGTACATTTTACTTGCATCTCAGATGGCGTGGCACATTTTTAAGAGGACAGACTAACATGTCCATCTCTTTCAGCTGTCCTTGTCTGCCCCAGATGGCAAGAAGCCCAGGGTCAATCAGGACTCGGTCTCCATGCATGCTCGGTCTGGAGAGCATCCATCAGCACAACAGGCCCAGCCACAGGGTAGGGGCAAAGCACACCATAACATTTGCTAATGCTGGCCCTGAGCACTTCTGAGACTCAGCCCAGTAATTCCTGAGAACCCTTGGCTCCCTAACTCTAAAACACTGACAGTAACTAATATTTAGAAAGGGCACCCTAAAATCAGCACTTGGCTTTAGAGTTCAGTTTTCCAATAAAATCTTGAGATGCAACACCAGTAATGTAACACAGACCTCCTAGTCCTCTCCTTCTTTATGTGACAGCACCTTGACCTCCCAGAAAAAAAAAAAAATATCTGTTTTTCTGGCCTCACATCCACTTCTTCCCAAATATGTATCTTGTAAACTCACTGTGAAAATCACCTTAAAACATGGTCTGACAATCTAATAATGTTTAAGAAACGACCACAGGAGTCATTACTGATTAAAGCTGAACCCCACTATGGGGATCTTTTTAAGAATATAAAGTTATATATGGTTATGTGTGTTCAATATACGCATAACGACTTTGTCTAATTCCATTGTATTGTAAACAAGTACCTATGCCATAAGGGAAGGTCGCCGGTATGAACCGGCACTGCGCACAGCACCACATTCTGCTTTATATGCACAAATCCCAGCGTAAAGGCAGATGGAGGGGCCACTTGTGTTAAACCCAGGTGATTATGTCACAGGTTTGGGGTTTTGTTTTACATTTTCTTTACCAGCAAACTGTCCATTAACTTTCCTGAGAGCAGAAAGCAAAAGGAGAGGAATTTGTGAAGTCGGTAGTCCATATGGCTGGTAGCGAGTTAATCTGCGTCTAAGCAGCAGGTAGCATGAGCCAGGCTGTCTGTTGGGGTTGTTAGTAACCTAGGGGCAGATCATGGAACAGCAGGGAAGAGGATAAACTCAGCCTACAAATACAGTCAGGAATGTGGCAGGAAATTATTTTTGAAAACATACTCTGAAGCATAATAGCAATAATCAGTCAGTCAGACCGTGTGTATGAAACCTATCTGGACCCAGGGCACACAACAGCAACACACACAAATGTGTGATAAAACAGACTGGGTATATACCCCTGTGCCCATATATATATATATATAAAGCATACACTGTTCAAATGAAAAGTACAAGCAACATCAGAGTATATCTACACAAACATTGCTTTCCCCTACAATTCTAAGCAAAACAAGAATAATTTACTTATGCAAACCATCCACCAAATATCTTTATAAAATTATTAATTACGTCAAAGAACAAAAGGTAGAATTAGCAGAAACTGAGAAGTTCAGGCAATGAAATAATTTTTTTAAAAAGGAAAAAATAATGAGGAAACAAGCCACAGGTCATAAGAACAGCACAGAAAAGCATTTGCACCCCCAGTACAGACTGTGACACTGGGCAGCAGGTAACGTGTGGCAGGTAGCCAAGAACCAGTTGGCTCAGAGGGACACAGCCTAAGACAACCTGGAGCAAAATAAAAAGCAAATCTAATTACATTTTCTTATTTAATTTTCAAAATGTCACTCAATAAGAATTCTGATTTTTTAAGTTTTTTCAACGTATGAGATGATGACAAGACAGCAAACAATTGTCTAGGCTGGAACATTTTATTTCAGTCATCGTTTTTAACTCATCACTGGCAAAACCCCAGATAACATTAACACTCCAGCTATCACCACCTTTAGGGTAAGTGGCAAACATTGGAAAAATTAAGCAACATGACAATCTGCCCTTGTTTTGAGAAGAAGGGGTGAAAGTTAATTACTCTTTATGATTATGCAGATACAACAGTTCCAATGGATCATTTAGCTCCACAGCCTGTCTTCTGTGGCCAGTAGAGGATGCCCAGGAAATAATGCAAGAGCAGGGAGATACTTCAGCCATATGTTTTTCTAGTCACAAGGAATTTGCGGCTCAGGAACTTCTAGAAGCATTTCCTTGTATTTAGTACTAGCAATCAGTGCATTAGTAGGACTTCTATTCCAGCATTAGCAAAGAGCAGCCCTCTTTACTGACCATAACAAATCGCAAGACAGCTCAACACAGAGGGAGACACTCAAAATTTCCCATCAGAAGTGAGAGCTATTCTTCCACAAACTTGAGCACCAGGACAAATCCAACATGACAGATATAATTTGTATTACATATTGGTGCACTACAGGAAAGCCGGAGCCACTAGTAATGCGTGCTTTATAAAAAGCTCCAGCACAGGCTGCATAGTTACTAGAAAAGAAAGGGAGCAATAAGGATTTATTTTCATCCAATGATTCTGATCTGCGTAGCCACTTGGAAATACAGAATTTTTCTGCAAGTGGCAGAATTTTGAAACGTGGGTGGAAAAGACAGCTGCTCTTTCAAATAGGAAAAGTAGTGTCACCTTATCTATGATGTACCCGACCCCTGAAAACAGATGC
This sequence comes from Falco cherrug, assembly GCF_023634085.1. NCBI lineage: Eukaryota > Metazoa > Chordata > Aves > Falconiformes > Falconidae > Falco > Falco cherrug. The sequence continues at coordinate 20,710,024 of NC_073707.1, forward strand.
TTCTGTCTCAGGTGAGTACCAGAATACTGTTCAGGTCCACAAAGTCATGCTGCAGGGAAGTTTTGATAGAAATAACATCCCTTGGCTTTAATGCCTGTCCCCAAAATTGCAGGATGACAGCAAAAAGGGACAAAGAACTTCTCTTGAAAATACAGATGGGCTTCGGAGGGGCATTAGGGGTAAGGCAAATTTTAAGGGGAAAAACAGGTCAATGAAATAATCTCAGAAGTGGTTCTCCCATGAGAGACCTGCAGTTAAGAATTGACTGTATTTTACTTCCAGCAGCTAGGAGGAATAGAGTCAGTGGTTGGGGAGAAACACTGTGTGCTACTCCCTGGATGATCTCTGTATCTGGCTACCAAGTTTCAGAGGTGCTCGTCCTAGCACAGAAAGATCCTGTCAGGTATTTACTGCATCTCAGGCATCTTTCATCTCTAAAAAAGGAAAGTTCTGCTTAGCGGGAAAGAATGTTATCACGTGTATCCTAGCGAAATGCAAGATGAGAAATCAGTCTTTAGTGGCTGAAGGGAGTAGATCTGAGGTGTGCATACCTTAAACCCTAGCAACTACAGGGCATTGCCATGCCCTTCACTGCCACAGGTCTGCACACTGCCAGCGCTGTCCCAAAGACCAACAGCGCTAGTGATGCAAGTCTCACAGTGGAGTGCCTCAGGAGCCAGTTAGCACAGCTACAAACTGTCTGAGCTGAAGGTGAACAAAATCTTTTTCCTCATCCTTAACCATCAGACTCCACCTTAGTCACATAGATAATGCGACCCCAAAAGACTACGTGTTAAGACTTACCTGAATTTTAAGCTGCATGTGGGACTCAAAGCAGGTAAACTGCTGTTGAACATTCTTTGCCTCAAAAGGGCTTTCCATTAGTCCTCAAGTCCTGCTTTTCTCCCCTTCTTCAGGTGCAGGTGTCCTACACAGGTCTGTTCCCTCACACAGCCTCTGAAGTTTGTTACCTTTAATTTGTACAATCTTTCTCCAGCTCGTATCCTAGACCTGCAGAGTGATCTCAAAGATGGCAGCTCTCACAGATCACAAATACTGCCATATTGGTCTTCAATTCAATGCAAGATTTCTTCTAATACTTCAACTGATGTATGAGAAAATTCCTTCCCTCCTCCTGCCTTTGCTCCTCTCCCTTATCTCTCACACCCTGAAACAGGTCAAAATACTTCTCTGCACCGAGATCCACTTGTTTCAGGTGAGTAAGGAGGAGGAAAAGGAGAAGCAGCTCTTCAGAGGGCTGGTTGCAACTGTGTGCCAGTCCTGGCATCGCTCAGGCACGCACAGGCAGCGGGGTGGGGGGGTGTGTGCAGAGTTTGACCTTGTAGGTAAATTATTTTGTCAGGTATCTCAGCTGAGCAGCTGGTGCTGCCCAAAGGGAGACAGCGTTGAGATCCCTGACACCTCCTCACTGACAACGCAGCTCCCATGTCTGATGGGCCCAGAGTGCTCAGCGCTGCTCAACTCTTTAAAGAGCAAATAAAAACTGTCAAGTTAATGGGGAGGTTTTGTGCGTGCTAATTATAGCACACAAAACTCCATTGTCTGTGTCCAAGGCTGGGTCACACTCTGTTGTTACAAAGCTTTTGTAACTCTACTAATGCCTTTAATATAAGCTCTTATTAATTGTATACTCAACTTAATTCCTAAGCTCAGCGCTACTGGATTGCACTAGCCAGGCAGCTGACTGTAATTACAGCGTGCTTATAGTGTGCTTAACCCGCATTTATAAAGCATGTTAATTCTCATGATTCTGTTTTAATTTGGTGCAGGATTGACAGCCTTTTGATTTTGCTCCACAGATCAGATCTAGCAAGAGCAGCTGCCAGGTAAATACAGCATGCTACCCAGCTAACATGACTTTCTCTTGCTCTGGAAGGAGGTGACACAGTGCTTCATCCTCCCTTGGGTAACTGGAAATACATCCCTCCAGCTCTCTGAAAGCTGCCTTTTTTTTTTCCTTGTACATACTGGCTCAATTAGAAATCTTTATCTCCAAAACAGCCTTACCCTGTTAGAAGGCATAAACAGGAGTTCCTATGATTGCCACAACTGCTGAGGGATCTACATCCTTCAAAACAGAGTTTCCCTGTCCATGAAGTCCCATAGTTCCAGGCCACTATGCCACATTTCAGCAGTTCTAGAAACTAGACAAAGTATTTCCACAACTGTTTCAGAACAGTTTGGGGCTGTACCTACAGATGACTGTTGATAAGGGAAACATCACTTTACCTATTTGCTTTTTTTGCCTATACCGACAACTTCAGAGAAGCACTGATAAAATCCAGCACGCTGCATAAATCTGGAGAGAAGCCAATACCTCATTTACTCAGCTGGCTGTCAGCCCATATGAATTGCCATTTTTGAATGACTTAAGAGCACTGAGGCATACAGGTCTTCCCGGTGCTATTGCCATGACTTATAAGTAGTGTGCACCCTGATCCTATTACGTGCTATAGGGGACAAGATGAGGGTGGGCCACACAGAACCGAGACGTGTTTAAACTTCAGGATGACAGCTGTAGCTAGGCTCTATCCAGCACCACCTCCACCTCCCTGACACTCCAAGGTAGCAGGTAGCTCCTACCTACAAAAGTTCTCCTGGCTAGAAATTGTCTTCACAGCGGGCCCTGTTTTACCTTCCCCACTGCCCCTCTTCTGTCAGTTGTTCAGGAAATAATAAAGAGCACATAAAGAAAGTCCTGTAGGAGGGACACTAGAAGGATCAGTGATCTGGGTACCATGAAAGAAGAAAACTATGTGGGGTTTGCTCTGAAGAAGATTTAAGGAAGGCATCAAATATGGAAAAGGTTGCTGAAAGAGGCATTCATTTTACCTTCAAGAAGCACAGGACTTGAAGCAATGGACAAACTGCAACAAGGATGGTTTAAACATTAAGCAAAATCTCTGCAGGTAAGAACAGTGACATGCTGGAATTGGTTGGCAAGGGATCTTCCGTTCTTTTTTTTTTTTTTTTTTTTTTTTTAAGAGCTGGCCAGGCAAACACCCATCAGGCACAACTTAGGTAAAGAGCAGCTCATTTCGGGACATACAGACATGCCTAATGACTTCCCAGGATTTCTTACAGCTACCTTTTCTACAATTTCTTTAACCTTTTCTCTCTTGTTAGCTTTTCCTTTGGCAAAAAAACAGTTTAAAATGGTAGCAAATGCTCTTATTATACAACTTAACAGCAATATCCAATCCTTCTCTCACTTGTGTTTCCCCTCTTGAAAGAGGTATAAAAATCCCTCTATTTATTCATGTAACTACACTGATAAATATTTTCAATCAAAATGTTCTTTGAAATTAAGTGAACTTACGTACAAAATGCTAACTTACAAAAAATCTTTTTCAATGTTAGGTTCTCAGTGAAAAAACATCATCATTTTAGAACAGTTTTCAGCAATAAGGTCAATCTTTATCTTTTCACAAGGAAAGAGTAACTTCCTAACTCAAAGTAATGATTGCAATGTTTTTTTATTATTCCTTTTTGCCATTGCCTGCATTAAACTCTCCATTAACATATCATTTCAATTTCTTTATTTTTAAAAGATGATTATGTATTTTTCAGAAAACAAAGGCAACCAAAATATAAGGACCGAAAGTGTTTATAATTGTATCCTAGACCATTGACCATGAATATGAGCACATTTAAACGCATGCACCAGTAATAACATCTCAACTTTACAAATTCAGAACCTGCTTAATCTCTGTTTAACAAAATCCAAATGGGGAAGCCCTCTGTCCCCAAATGCTGCTCTGCCTTTATGCCAACAGGGGAGCTCTGGGCTTCTCTGTAGATGTGATTATTGCTGTCCAATTCTTTGCCTTTCTCTCAGGGCCATTCTCTTTATGCAGGATGACTCATTAGCCTGCAGCCCCGGCAGGGAGCTGACATCCAATTAACTAGCTGACAGTCCTCTAGTGGCTCCCACTACCCCTCTAAGGCTCTGTTTACAAACACAGGCTGTTGCACCCATAAGGGAGGGGAACTTGAAAGTCCCCCTGCCAGGCCAGTTTGTTCAAAATCTTCAGAGCCCTTTAAACAACACCTTTGCAGGGTAAAGATCGGACATATTGCTTGCAGCAGGATGCAAGGCATCCTAATGGCTACATCTGCATTTGGCGGGAAAGGGAGCAGCAACTGGTATTGAAACAGGAGCGTCGTGGCACAGATCTGGGGTTTCAGCTGGGAAGCCAATAAGAATTAGCAGATGGGGAAATATTGTTGGATTCTGTATGAGGACACCCCTACACAAAGAAATAGGCTTTTGAGTATAAAATCACAGGTGTAGCAGAGTTTGTGCAACATCTGCATTAGGAGACAAGTCATTTCATTAACTCACATTGTAAAGAAGCTCCAAGTCACCCACATGCTTGAGCAGGAACACGGTGTTATTTGCAGAGAGCCCAGGCTTTCGCTTTGCAGGGACTCACTACAAAGTATCTCTGCTTTTGATCTGTAGGTGCTGGTCTCACTTCTTCTGCTTAGATTTTTCCCCCCTTTCAGCCAACTCCAAAAAAAAATAAGGTGCCCAGAAAACTATGATCACTGCTACCCAACTTCCATTTGGCACCAGCTAAACCAAATAACTGTTTCTACTCAGATACAGGTCTGCCCTAGAGCAACAACTTCAAACTAAAGTCAGAAAAGCTCCTCCTAACCTGGCAGCAAGTCTGGAATTGGACTTCAAATCCCCATTTTCCCGAGTACTTACAGGATTTTTTGATCGTGATCTAAATCCTAATCTTCACCCCCAGCTCCTTCTCCAAGTTAGGTATAAAACCACCAACCAATCCAGACACTTTCAAATCTGAGCCCAGTTCCTTCGAATTTTCAAGAACATGGTCTCACCTTCTGAAATAACCTGCACAAATCAAAGCAGTGGCTGTTTCTCACAGTGATGAATGATGACACTGTCTTGAGTGTCCACTGTCCCATGCTGCGTCACTGGGTAAAGAACAGAGCAGAGATGGATCCTGAGAGAAACAGGGAAGCTCCAAATCCTGGCTCCTATTTCCTCCAAAGCTGCTTTGCACCATGCAGACACGCTTATAAGGTGTTATGCTGGGCTTAAGTACCGGTTCCTTCAGATTTCTCTCTCACACTATTAGAGCGATACAAATGAGAATTTATTGAGAATTTAAGCCTGAATTTTTAGTCTTAGTTCTCTAATATATATATCAGAGCAGAGATGCTGACTTAAGAGATCTCAGCAAGAACTATTCTTATTTGGTTACATAGCAGGCAAAGCTTTCAGCTAGAGTTGGTAACCACAGGCAAACACAAACTTGGGTCAGAAATCCACTGTATGAGCAGCTTTAATAGACTGAGAATTTATTCTTCCACCTCCTCTAAGTGACTGTTAACCAGAGATTAACATCTCAGTACCTTGAATCTGTAGTACAAGTTACACCAGTGCTTCCAACCTGCACCTGTGCAGTCAACCAGCGAGCTCAAACCACCTTCAGCAGCAGCATGAGATCTCATAGGGGCCTCTCACATTCTGGTCCCCAACTCGTCTGCAGCTGCAGCATCCTCCTACAGGAGGTGATACGAAATAGCTGAGGGATAGGCACTTATTTAGCCTCAAAAGCCATTTCTGTCCTAGCCAGCTAACCACAGCTTAAAGCACAGCCTCTGCTAAGAAAAGCTATTGCTGTATCTGGGTGAATTATATTCCAAACTGTTGCATACAGACCTACTTTACCCACTAATTAACCGTTCTGACTCATTACATTATAGGAGCGACCACGATAATTGCCATGTGCATTGTGGTATGACACCAGAGCCGCCAGCCAGCCAGCACAGCAGTGCATGACAGAACGTGAGCCATGCCACCCTGTCACAGGCCCCGAGCTGTGCTCCAGCTGCAGCCTCATCATAGGAAAATTAAGAGTCCTTTTCAAACTGAGATCATGCTGCCCAGGACCTGGCCGAGGTAAGTTATGAAAAGCTCCAGGAACAGCAATTCCATAGCCTCCCCAGTTTATCATGTTTGGGTTGTTTGGTCCCCTCCTGCTCCCCCTCCAATCTAGTTGGAATATAACTTGTCCCAGCTTTTGACAAATTCCGAGTCCTTTCACTGTGCATGTCTGAGAAGAATTGGTCTCCATCTTCTCTATACTCCCCCACGGCAGTGCAAGATTGCCATCAGACCCCCTCAGCCCTCTTCTCCAGGCTAAGCAAACCCAGTTCCCTCGTGTGCTCCAGGCTCCCAACCAGCTTAGTGGCCCTACTGCTAGATTCTCCAGTTTGTCAACAGCTTTCTTGCATTGTGAAGAGCAAAACTAGATGCAGTACTTCAGATGCAGCTTCATCAGTGCCTAGTAGAGGTCTCTAAACACTTTCCCCAACCTGTTGTGGCCTTACTAATGCATCCCAGCACACAGATAGCCTTCTCTGCCCACTTTTGCTTTGTCTAGATAGTCATAAAATAACCCATCTGTTGGTTGTGTCAAACCACTCATCCCTGGAGTTCCTTCTGCTGCCTATTATTGAAATTGCTATCTTTCTACACTCAGCATTTCCAGTTAAGTAAACCACAAGAATCCTAAAACTGTTTTAAAAGTCTGGACAGCAATAAGCCTACTCTTCCTGGAGATTATGTAAACCCACGGAAAAAAAATAGCCTCTGACTACACTGTTTTGAACCCTGTGGCACAGCTCAATTCACTTGTGAAAGACCAACAGATGGACAGAAAGAGACACCCTCCTCCCCCCTCAGCTGGTATCAGTTCCCATTAACTGCTCTCCTGTGTCCAGACTATGCATGCTGACCACTCAATGCAGACAAAATTGCAATCCACCTTGATGAACTTCCTAACAAGTTCTGTCTCCTTCCTTGTTCCTCTACCAGTCACACACTCTCTCTCTCTAGATTTTCCTCTAATTAATTCCATATTAAGCACTGAAAATCTGCAGGGTCCTCTCAGACGTCCCTTTCTGTATGGACCCTCCGGGTCCCCAGTGGTAAGCCCACTGGTAAAAAGCTGACATCTGTGCGGCAGCTCACAGGCTGCAATTTCAGGTGTAGCATGTGTTGCACCTTGAACTACCGTCTCATTTCAGACCCCACCATTGAGACCAATTAAGTACAGAGCATGCAAGGAGCCGACCGAGTGTCGCGTGCTGACTATAACCACAAGGACTTAGAGGCCACAAATCTGTTATTACCAAGCTGTTCCTGACAGCAGCATGCTGCCTCCTAACAAAAAGAATAGATTAGGATCAATCAAGTCTCCCTCTGGCTTGTCAGTGGGACTTTGGACCACACCTTCCACCCAAAACTTTCCTCTTCTCCTGCTTCTGAACACCTAGGCAGCTCCAGGCTAACAAGGTGGCTGCTGAGTCAAGCATGAGCTGAACCATATGTTCATAATTAGTTAACTTCTTGCTTTGTTGCTAGAGGCACTATCAATAAATCGGTGACAGCCCGCAGTGGCCTTAGGAGATGCAACCAGCCAGCATGGAGCCCTCCCCTCCACACGGGCGACTGGCCATGTTTCATTCCAGCTGCGGCATTGTGCGGTGAATTAACTTTATCCTCAATTTAAAAAGCCAGCATGAAATCAAGAGACTTGAGAAAAAGAATAAAGCGAAAGAAAGAAAGAGAGAAGAGGAAGGGGTGGGAGGAGAGGGGAAAAATCCTAGCAAGTCAACTCAAAAAAAAAAAAAGTCTGGTGAGTGACAGTCTGCAGGGGCAGCCCCGCTTAACCCACTGCTGCAAGGCTGGCTGCTGGCAGCACCCTAACCTCCAAAACCATTCTGCCTCTCACTTCCCAGTGCTGCGGATCAAGGTTTCCTGTTACGCACTGAATGGGGGAACCCTGTGATATAACTGTTTTTAAACCAGTCAAACACATTTCGTGAAGTAACAGCCTAACTAGTGAGTAAAGCAGAGCAAAAGCCAACAGCAGGAGGGTGAGACAGGCTGGCTAGCAGCAGCACCTGGAGGTGAGCATGCAGCGCATAGCATCACCTGCGTACTTGAGCAAATAATGGTGTGACTGGGTGTATCTTGCGAACAACCCAATCTCCAGTAGAGTACATGGTGGTCATCTATGCTTACTGCTCCACTCAACCTCAGGAGATGCAGTTATAAAAAAAAAACAAAACACAACCAACCATTTTGGGTTGGTTTTGGCATTTTTTTGGCTTGTTGTTCGTTTTGGTTTTTCTTAAACATAAGTGAAAATAGCAAGTTAGAGTAAGTCCAGTGATGGTACAGACCTAGGTGGGTCACACTAAAAAAACGTTCTTGTGTACTCAGTTTGTTGATACCAAATTGAATTCGCATACTCCCCCTGATCTGGGAAAGGACATGGCACTAGCCACACTGCCTAGTATTAAGTCAGGCTCCCTAGAGGCAACGGAGAGTGCTAGAGACTTCTAGAAAGTGGTCCACAACACCTCAATGCAGAACCTGCCTATCCTAAGGTTCTCGCACCTCCTTGGACTATAGAGTTACTTAGGTAACCTAAATATCACCCACAAATAAACGCTGAAGTGCTTGTAGTTAACTGTTAGCGCAATCATTCTGCCTGCTTTGGAGGATTAACTGAAACAAAGTCTGTGTTTGCAGTGCTCCCATTGGCAACTTTTATTTGATTACAGATGCACTTGAAAAGGTTGTTGCTGTAAGGTGGAGGAAGTGCTGTTTCTGCTCTTTCTGCACCAGCCTCTTGTCTCCGCCAGCCCTGGCCCTTCAACAGTCTTCCAGGCTGCTTCCCTGCTGTGCTTATCCCACCTGCTTTCCTGCTGCCTCCCATAACTGCTCCCTCCTCTGAGAAAATCTGCTCTTGCCCTGGCCTTCAGTCTCCTTTGCAGGTGAAACTGGCTGCTTTTGCTAGCAGGCTTTCTCGTCTTCTCAGCCTACTCCCCACCATTGAGGACGCACTTTGCCGCCTCCTCTGCGACGGAGCAGCTCAGTTCTCTACTGTGTATGTTCACGCACAAATCCTATGAAATCTAAACATCCCTGCGGGGCAACTGAGGCTCAGGTAAACCCCAGAGAAATCTGTATGAAGGGTGTGATGACAAGTCCAGCCTGTACTTCTGAAAAGTTTTGGAAGCTGCTGCCAAATCTTGGAAATACTCAACTCCATAACCACCTTTTCAGGATTTGGAGTGCTCCTAGCCACGCAGCCACAGGCACGCCTCAGATCTCTTGCAAAGGATATGCAGAAAGGAATTCAAGACTCTTTCCAGCAAAAAGAAAGCAAGAATAACTTTATACCCTATTGATCAGGACACAACTCTCGGGGAGGGGGGAAGAAAAAAAAAAAAAAAAAAAAAAGAAAGAAAAAGACACAATTCTTGAGTCTTGCTTCCAGCACTGTTTTGGGTTTTACCAGATAAAACACACGAACTTCTGCTAGTGCAGAAAAAGACCCCAGTCCCTCTCTCCCAGACAGGTGCTTTAGGAGCCCAAGCTGGTCTTGTTTGAGGGCATTTACGTCCAGAAGGCATAAATACACAGATATACATCATTAGACAAAAATCAAGCAATTCTTTAGGATTTGGAAAATGCTAGTGAAAAAGTATAAGCTGTGGGGGGAAAAAAATAAAAAAAAAATAAAAGAAGAAGAAGAAGGAAAAAAAACACACTATGGACCTTAACTTAGAGGAAATATTTTGGTGAATAAATCAAAGATAAATGTGTGCTGCTCCCAGGCTGTCCTAAAAACAAGCCAGCCTTTCTCTCTGCTTTAGCATTTGGAAATATCAGAATTTTCTCACACAGCACCATCTGAGATGAAGGGTGAGCAGGGCATTATGCCTCTGTATTGCTCAGTTCCCCCTCCCCCCCAATTAAAATCCAATTGTAAGAACCGGAGCGAAGGCGCTCGGATTCACTCTGCTGAACAACCCTGTTGATCTGCAGGGGTGCGACCAGAGGGAGGGATGCTAGCAAGCCCTCTAGTGTCCACAAACACACCGACATCCAGGCATGCATGAAACCCAAAACTTTTTTCAGAAATAAGCTATCCCTCCAAATTCATGGTACCAAACCTTAGCTTTGAAAGAATAAATGCCATAATCAGTGCTACTCTTGAAAATAAGACCACTAGCAATTACAGATGACTATTCCTCAGTAAGAATATCTAATACAGCATCTTCCTCATCACACATCTGGGGTAAATAAAAGTGAATTATTGAAGGTCACTTTGCTGACCAGCAGCCAACCCAGAAATGAGCACTGTAGAGCCTTTCAGTTTCCCAGTGAAGTATTCAGTGAAGTTCTGTGGGGCCACAGTTCCTTCATGCCTGAGGCACCAGGTGCCCTTACTTACTCTTCCTTGCAGCTTTGTATCTCCTGGGCACTGAAGATCACAGATAGGTCTAAGTCCTATCACTGAACACAAACTCCCTTGAAATTTGAGGACTCACAAAAGAACATTCAACACCTAATAGTAGCATCCCAGGTTAAACTAGCTGGCTTCAGATGAACCTGCTGCTTTTCACACAGCGGGACACCCTTCTACCTCTAAGAGGGAAGTCAGTGAACGTTGACCTGAGCCAACAAGGGTCCCAACGTGCATGTCAGGAGGCTGCTGAGCTTCAGTTCTAGCTATGGATGACAGACAAGTCACAGGGGGTTCTATGGATGTCAAAAAGTCTCATTGCTGTCTGACTAGAAACAGAGAAAAGAAAGATGAAGCAGAACCCACAGGAGATTCTGGGCAGCTCAGTAGCTGCCATTTAAGTCTCTGTTCCTTCCAGTCACATCAGGAGACCAGGAAGAAGAACCCTGAGCCAAGAGAAAAAAAGTCTCCTTTCTGAAGCCTGCTCTGTTGCACTGTACTAACCTCTTCTTTCTTTCCCTGCTGCACTACTACAGTTTGAAATGGAATTATAAAATTACAGTAAGGCATCGATGAACCCTGTTCTCTCATCCAGGGGCAGCTAAAAACCAAAGACTTTTCTTGTTTCTTATTCACTCTGAGGCCTTTTTACACGTCTTTGGCACAGCACAAGGCTGCCAAGTGGATGCAAACCTCCCCCTCCCCCCCCCCCCCCCCCCCCGCCTTTCACCTCCAGGATAGCATAAAGTATAACTGGACACACAAAAACAAATAGAATTCCTGTTCACAGTTATTCTCCACTGCACATCATTGCTGCAAGGGAACCCACATTGCCATTGAAGTGTGTAAACTTTTGCTTAAAATTAAATTTCAGGAAAAAAATCAGAGGAGAAAATAGCTCTGATGTGTTTTGAATGGAATTCTTCCTTTAAAAGGCTTTGGGATTTGGAAGACATTTACTCTTTTAATCCATTATATCAAAATCATTGACAAAATCACAATGAAACATTTTGTTCCTTCCTAAAACAAAAACCAAAGAGGGGAAAAACAAAAAAACTCTCACAGAGAATTAAAAAGCATTCAGGTTTCATTCCAACGAGCTGGGCGTCAGGACCTCAGCATTCTTCAAGAAAAGAGATTATTGTCTCCAGCCAGCTCTGGTGTAAGCTTGTAAAATCCTCTGCCAATCTTCCAGATGAATTACCAGCCAACTAATTCCTTTTCATCACCAGTTCATCAACTACTACCTGCATCGGCTAGGAGCTGGAAATTTTATGTATACAGTCAGAGCTGTTTTACTTGAGTATCTCCCTAGTGACTTACTGTTTTAACTCAGCCTTTGAAGAGTGTGCACAAAAGCCCTGACGTCTTTCTTAGCTCATGACAACAACATCCTTCACCTTCTGACCCCTGACACATTTCCACACATCCTAGGATCTTTCTTTCATTATTGATTAGGGAAGGCAATGCCATACAGCTCTGCAATGAAGAGATGCCCTCACATATATTTACTCAGATCAGAGATCTCTGCCAAACCTCCCAACGGCCAGCCAAGAAGGGAAAGTGCCCAGCTCTGCACCCAAAGAGAAATGGAGGCGAGCCAGGTTGCCAACTCCTGAGCACCAGCCAAGAGGAAAAGCACTATTAAATAGGTGAAGCCCAGTACATAGGTATTGGCAGCATGGTACACGTTGGAGGAGCTCACAGCCCAGGTTATGAAGCAGGCAGATGCATGCATCAGTGGCTATTAGACATGGGGCCCCATTCAGCTCTGCATCTGGTTCCATGAAAATTCATCCTGATTTGGATGAAACCCGTGAGCTAAGCTTTTCTGGCAGGTCTCCCTGCAAAATAGTTTGACTTCATTAGAAAACACCATGGAGAAAAACATGGCTTTTCAGCACACCTGCCTTTCTCTCATAGATTCAGCAATTTCCCCAAACCATGATGGTCAACACTCATAACACAGTCAAGAGAAACTGTTCCCGTCATCTGTTATTTAACCATGGGACGACCTCGGTGCATTTGTTTACACTGCTGGATCACTATTCTGTGATGAAAGGTTTACTTAGCTGCAGCATGGCAACTCAGTTCAGTGGTAACCTCTGGATGGACAAACACCAACACAGAAGCAATGCTGCTGCTGCCAGAACAAGAATAGGCTTCGGTTCCAAAACTACATCAAGGTTTATGTTAAAACTCCTATCAAATTAGCCTCCAAACCTCACGGGAATTTTTCTGTTCACAATTAATATTGCTCTTGTGGAGCTCAGTGGTCACAGCCAAGAACAAAGGTACTCACTTGGCCAGGGGCTTCACGAGTACATTTTTGATTACAGAAATATAAAATCTAAGCAGACACACCACTCCTGATTGATAGATGAGGAACCTAAACACAGAGATGCAGAGACTGACTTGGGTCTATACAGTAAATGGGTGATGATGTTCTGAGGTTTCAGACCTCATGTTTAAGTGCTGCTATAAAATCGTGTAAAATCAGACCCAGGAATAGAACATACTCCTCTTCCATACATTAATCAGACTGGCAACAGTAACAGATTCCCACCTGTAGTTTTCAGGAGAACCCACCAGTTTGTCAAAAGCCGTACCCGAGATCTGTATTTCTTTAGGACCTCATTTTTTATGATACAGTTCCAGATGCTCAGAAGAAAAGGGCAAGACATATGCAATACATAGGGACTGGGATGCATTCTGAGATAACATGCCCACAGAACACTAAACGAGGGCAATTAGTGTCCTCTTCAGGCAGAAAATCAATATACACAGTAGAATTAATGATAATATTCAAAAGAACACTCCAGAACGATAAAAAGCATTATTTGATTTATTTTAATACCACAATGTTCTCGCTCTCAATGCCATTCTGTAGTAGTGAATTCTATAAACATACTCTGTGCTACACAAAACCAGCACTTCTTCCATTTGCCTTTCCATTTCAGGACACGGGTCCTCGTTCCTGTACCTGGGGGTGTAACGAATTGCAATCTAGAGGGATGTGAAAAAATAAATAGTCACCCACACTGACAGAAGACAAAGTCTATTACTAGAGGTGTGTTAAGTGCTTCTCAGATGGTCAGGAAAATACAAAAACAATTACACAAAACCAGACAACAACAGCATAGAATGTTGTATGTAAGTATATGAAAATGGCAAGTACACAAGCACACAGGATGCAAAAGTAAAAGCTAAAGTCCAAGAAAGACAAAAAGTCACAAAATCTTCATGAATAAATTTAGATCAGAAATTAGATTAACATTTTGAACAAATAGTCAAGAAGTAAGAAGTAGTACCGGTGTCACAAGAGAAACCAATGGACTGCTGGCATTGAAGTTTTATGAACTGACTGCCTAACTAAAGCAGGAGATGGGACAAGATGACCCAGAAGTGCCTCCTAGTTCTAGATCTTCATGAGTAGCGAACTGTGCTTTACCTAACAGATCTCCCTCTAAAGCAGGGATCTTCTGTCCCTTGTCAAACAACAGTTACATCCACAGGAGAAAGCAAAGATTAACTATTAACAGAACAGGGGTGACAGGAGATGGGTGAGCAATTGTGCACACAACACGTGGCACACACGTTACTCAAACATACTCCTTACGTATTTCACTTGTGAGGATATTCTATACATAAAAGGGTTGCTACCTATGCATAAAAACTTCAACTTTATCAGATAAATCCAAAGCATGTCTGCAAATCCATGGAACTCCATTATTACAAGGAAATGTGATTTGACTGTAAAGTGATTTTCCAGTTCAAAATTAATCATGTCCAATAAAGAATACCCCTTCAAAATCTTAATGTCTGCACAGGTAATGAGTTCCTTGCACACTTGCTACCCAAAGGATAAATGTAGAAGATAACTGCAGATCTGGAGGAACGTAACTTCTCAGCACCTTGAACTTAAGACACTTTCTAAAAGTCCACAGTTTCAAAGCAATTCAATATTAACTGAATGTGATAGATATTCATTTGGATTTTCATTATTTAATTTGAACCTACATAGTACCACAAAAATACAAGCCCATCAGATAATATCCATTACTCAAATTAAGTTTCTAGATCACTATAAAATGTTATCCTTTTCTATACTACTGGTAAAATACAACTTACTTCCTTGGAGAAAAAAAAATCCCCCTTTTCTGAATACAAACAAGTAAGCATTAGTAATACCAAATTCCCTTCTAGGGATCTATCACAGAAATAAATCTCATCCAGCATATACCAGAAAACACAGAAGCAAAATCCTATATACCTGAACATGCTGCATGCCTTCATTTGAAACCAGAATAAAGCACTGAAGCCCTCATGAATCAGATGACTAACTGCATTTTACAGCTAATTACATCCTCAGATGTATTTAATGCCAGCTGACAATAATTTCAAAACTAGTAACTGGTGTGAGAGAGTGATGGAAAAGGTAAATATTATCCTAAAATGCACCAGGAAGAGATAAAAAGAGAGAAAGATTTGTCAATGCTTTTCTTTTAAACATTAGTGCATTACACAGCCGGCTGTGGAATTTTGGTCATCTATCTGAAAAACAGGTTAATGTCAGCTCTGAGATGGGTTCCTGCAGTGTTTATGTTAGGGAAGACTGTAAAAAACCCTGCCTTCTTTGACCTAAAAAACAAAGCAAAAGACAATATGTGACAACACTCTGCAAAGACAAGGCTAAACACTACAGAGAGAGAAGAAGTGTCTAAACTAAAGCAAGAGTTTGGCACAAGGACAGAAGGGATTATACCTGCTATGAATACGCTCAGACTGGAAACTAGAAAGTGTCTAGCCATCAGAGCTCAGAGTATGGTGGAGCCTCACAGTGGGAATAACATAAGGAAAATAACCTAATTAGTTTTAAGAGGGAGATTGAAAAGTTTAAGAATGTCTCAACAGCAGGGGACTGGATTTGGGAAGTGCCTTTTAGTCCCACGTTCAAGGAGGAAGACTGATCAGAGAACAACCAGAACCTGTATCTGCATAAATTTCCATTCAAAAGCATTCTTGCAAATTAGTCTCATCAGGTTTAACTAATCACACCTTTAGTTCATAAACATAATCACAGATTCATGCAGATGTCAGACACATGTGTGTACCTGACTATAGGTTAGTATCTGGAGTTATTAAGTGAGCCTCTATTTTGCCACTGATATATTAAACATCCTTAAGAGAGATAAGTAGCTCTGTAGCAGTAATATGGAAGAAAAAGTGAAGAGGATTTGGAGTGAGTCTGGACACCCATGCAGGTGTTAGCATGAGAAGTAACACACACTGTTGTGAGACCAGTATAAAAGTCGAATTAGTTTTTCTTCTGTGTACCATCTCTCGTGAGACCCAGTTCACAATGGTCCAAATATAAATTTAAGGCCACTTCTAAATTAAAATGAGTTAAACCAGAAAAAAAAATTAAGTTTGTTGTTTGGGTTTTTTTCAGTCTGAAGGATTAGCTTCATCATTGTCATGTAAACAGGAAAAATCATTAAAATTACAGTAGAAATTATAGGTACAAAGAACACAGGGGAATTAACACACTGCAATATGTGTTAGCGTGTTCTCAAAACTTCAGAAAAGAGCTGCTATTACACTTGGTGAAATCCTATCTCCACTAAAACAATACTGCAGTCTTGATAAAAATTTCATCCCTGAATTTTTATTTACAGTTAAAGAAGTATATCATTAACTAAAACAAGCAGTAAGAGCTCTGAGAGGGGCTGCCTCAGATGAACAGGAAAAGAATTAGCAGATGATTGTTATTTGGTTTTGTTTTCACTACACATTGATGTGTAATTGCTACCATGACCTGAAGATCTTCTCTTCATTGTGTGTGACATCCATACACAATTCGGCAAAATCAGCTCTTTCTCTCTTACCCCAACAGCATTTGTCTGTCCTTGACAGTCACCCAAAAGTTAACTCCCCAAACCTATCAGCCTCCTGGGCTCTGACTTTGTAGTCTTTTACCCATGAACCTTCTTTCACTCCCCAACATAGAAACCACAGCACAGTGCGTTGACATGAATTCCTTGAGCTCAGAAAGCAAAGCACAGTCTAAACACAACCCAACACAATACCAGCTGTGCAGGAGCAACAATGGAGTGACCACAGCTTTTCTTCATACCTGCTTTTTACCCCAACAGCGTGCCCGTACTCCTCCCACCACTTCTCAGAGGCAAATAGCATGCCTAAGCACACAGAGCTCTGCCAAGAGGAAGTGGAGGCAGAGCCGCCAGCAGTGCGCCAGGCAAAGGGCCCTGTCTAGGAGCAGCCCTGGGCCAGAAACGCTTCTCCCCACACCCACCCAAAGCGGGAGGGAAACTGCCCACTCCATGTCCCTCCCTAGACGTGATGTTCAGACACTCGGCTCTCCTCTCCCTGCAGCTGCCCTCTGTCCCTGAGAGCCAAGCTACGAGATGACTCGGGGGTGCTACAAGGGGCAGCCTGGCACCCGCCGCACGGGGCAGCCCGTCAGTTCACCCACTAGGCCTCGCCACTGCAGGCTCCTCTGCACCTGCCTGCACCCCACCCGGGGCTAGGCAGGCGCCCCCCTAGGCTGCCCGGGCCGCCAGGAGAGGAACCATGTGGCCAGGGAGGAAGGCGCAGGGCGGCCCCGACCCAGGCAGGAGGGACGAGGCTACGGCCCCGCAGCCACCACTGCGCCCCGCAGCCACCACTGCGCCCCGCAGCCACCACTGCGCCCCGCAGCCACCACTGCGCCCCGCAGCCACCACTGCGCCCCGCAGCCACCACTGCGCCCCGCAGCGCGTGCGGGCGCGGGGTGATGACGTCGCCGGGGCCGCTCGCCTCCCCCAATGGCCGGGCCCGGCGCTCCCGCGCCTCGGAGGCACCCCAACATGGCCGCTGTCTCGGGCGGCCCCAGGCCGAGGCTTCGGTGCCCGGAGGGGCTGCAGGCGATCCGTGGGCCCTTACTCCCCGCACGGGATTGCTCCCGGCCCAGAGGGCTCCTGAAGCCTGTCCCGGGCTTGCCTGCCTCACTGTCCGGCGCTGCAGAGGCTGCCCGGCGCACAGCCTCTCCTGCCTATTGCCGGCGGTCTCGGGGCTGCTGCTTCCCCTCGACCCGTTCCCGACGTGTTACAGGCCTGCCGGGCCTGTAGCAGCCCTTGCCTGGGGTGAGGGAGCCATTGCTGCTACGGCACCCCAGGAAGCACCCTGAGGCAGCCCGCTAAAGGACAAAGGGACTAAGCTAAACCAAGGACGGCTGCGCTGGGCCTTGGCGCTGGTTGGAAGTGTTTCATAGAGCTTGTGTTTCTTGCTAGCCCAAAGATGCCCCCTGATGCCATGCAGGAGATGGGTTAGCGCCCAAAGACTGTGGGTTATCACAGCTGTTGCCAAACTGTGCAGAACTGAGGTTTAGTTAAGCTAAAGAGTGACCCAAGGCTGGGTGTGATGCCGATTTGGAGCATGAGCCCTTTTTAAAATGCCTCTGTTGGGAAAAACATAATCAAGGTGGGAGATGGCAGTGATTTAATGTGGCATAGCTGCCAGTTCACCTTGGGCAGCAACCTAGGAAAATATGCCAGTAATAAAAGAATGGCAGGCAAATGGTCCTCATGGTTTGTATTGTCCCTGAGCCTTGCTAATGGGGAAATGGCACTGAGCATCCTCCAGGGGAGAAATGAAAGACCATCCCATATGCCAGCATGGGCTGCCTTTGGCCCAGCCTCACCCTTGGGTGGCTGCAGATTGTGTGTGCAGGCAGGTCCAGTTACCTCCTTGAATAGCCCTTGCCATAGCAGGAGGCAGGATCCTGACTGAACAACTGCTCTGCTATTAGCTTTATTTCCACTGTCCCCTACGCTGTTCAAAGACAGACTCGCAGTGAAGAGTTGTTTGGTTTGATTTTTTTTTTTTTCCCCTGGGAACAACTGAAGCCTATCTATGGATTTTAATTGCTGTGGAAATCTGATGTGAATTAGAAGTGACTATGTGCTGACAATCTCTGTCTTTTACACACCTGCATATGGCTTTTGCAACATCACCCTTTATGATAGTAAATCTTATACCACTGTCACAGCATTTATATCCTGAGATCTTCTGGAAGCCTGGGTCTTGACAGAAAACTAATTCCTAGTATAGTGAGGTATTTGCAGGAGCTTGTCATTGCATGCTATTATTCTGAAACCTTCACTTTCTCCCTCAGAGCTGTCCACGGAAGTGCTTTAAGTCATATTTGCTTCTACACACCCCTGGGAAGCTGTGGAAAACCCGCTCCCTCAGTCAGGCATGCTGGACAAACTTGCTTCTTCCTGCTGGATTTTACAACTGCAAACAAGGCTTCAAAACAAAACAAAACAAAACACTCACCAGCAACACCAGCAGCCCTGCTCTGAACATGTGGGATGCTTCCCTGGATCCCTGCTCATTTCCTGGAGTGAAACTCAGGCACACCAGTTCAGTGCTGTCCTGAAGTGTGTGGAGGCTTTTTTTTTTTTTCCCCTCTCTCGCCTTCTTTTCTTTTCCCTCCTTCCTTGTGTTGATTTGTGGGGCCAGAATGACTTTGATTTCAGCAAGTTTGCTGTTTATTCACGTCACAAGTTTGACAGCTTTACACCAAATCAGATTGCTGGGTTTCAGGAGAGCTCTGAGGCGTCACTGGGAGCTCCTTTAGATTAAACTCGCCTCCCCGGTCTCCCCCCTCTCCCCCTCCTTCAGAGCCATTTAAACCTCTCTGGGGCTTTTAACAGAAACGTGCTCCCAAGACCTGCATTTCATTCTGCCACTAACATGGTAAGTGCTCTTTGCATTTCTGTCGACCTGGAGTCAGAAAGGGAGGAGCTGGTCTCTCTGCCTTGTGGGGGTTGCACCAGGTTTTGTGCCCTCTTTAAGATGGGGAAAGAAGAGGGCTCTCGTCTACCTGCAAGAGCAGTCTTTGCTGCTGTGCCTTCCCATGGGTGAGCAGGTTCCCTGCTCGAGGCTCTAAACTCTGCCGTTGCCTTGCAGAGATTGAGAGCTGCTGCACTTGGGGCTTATTTGGATGAAGGGAAAGGGGTGAATCCAGAGACAACCCCAGGTTTTGCTACTGTGCGGTCTGGGACTCCCGCAGAACTGCAGGGGCAGAAAAGAGTGCGAGCAGCCTGCAGGTCTCTGCTGGCTTTGTGCTGCTTTAGAGCCGAATCGAGCCCCCAAGGTGGGAGGAACGGAGTGGCCAAGGACAGCCCGCGTCCTCCCTTCACCTTAAACCGGCTCGGGGTTGGCTGAGCAGTATTTCCAAGGGACTGCAGGAAACTCGGCCACCTTCCTGGCGCACCTCAGCCCGGAGCCCCTCTGCCGCGGAGGGCTGCGGCGGGGGCGGCACTGCCCAGCGCTCAGCAGCGGCGGGGCGGGGGGGGGGGCAGGGCGGTGCGGTGCCACCGGGCTCGGGGCGGGGGGGCAGCGGGCAGCGGGTCAGGGCTGGCAGCTCCCGCGGGGGCAGGCGGCGCCTGGCAGGGGCTGAGGGGCTCCTCTGCGACAGGTACCCGAGCAAACCCCGAGCGAGGCGGCGGAGGGTGGGAGCGCTTCCCCGCGGGGCAGGGACCAGCCCCCGCAGCGCTGGGATGCTTCCCGCCGGGATGCGGCGGGGCCGGTGCGGGGCTGACACCGCCTCCCCTCGGGGCCCGCCGTACCCCGGGGGGAACCCACCGCCACGGCCCCTTCCCTCCGCAGAGCACCGGCCGGCCGTGCCCGCAGCCGGACATCGCCGGGGGCCCGGGCTGCGCCTGCCCCTGGCCCGCCCCCGCCGGGGTTTCCAAGGAGACTTGGGCCGCCGTCCGCGCCGCGGAGCCGCCGCACAGCCAGGGCCGGCGGGAGGCTCGGCCGCCCGGTAAGTGCCCGCCCGCCGCCGCCGCGGGGGACCCGGCCGCCGTGCGTAGCCGGGCTGGGCGAGGAGGTGGGAGCGGGCTTAACCCCCCGGGTCTGCCCCCCCAGGCCAGCTCTGCAGCCCGCAGCTCGGTGCCCAGGACGCAGTGTGGCAGGGAGACCAGCTGTCCTCCCAGCTCTACAGAAACAAGCAGGTAAAGGCTCCGCGCCCCCCTGGTTTCTCCCCGCCAGTTCTTTTACCCTGTATCATGTATCGCACCTTCTGGGTTGGTTTACAGCAGGTCTCCCTCTCACTGGCACGCATGTGGGAAACGCTGGCAAACTGCTTTACGTGGGTAGGTTTTGTTCCTTGCTTGAAGTATATGTCTCCCCCGTGTTGTCCCATGAAGCTGGAAGAACTGTTGTGGGATACCCTGTTCATCCCTCCCCTTTTACAGCATATTGCGCCAGCTGCCTTGGTGCTAGAGAAGACCAGGGGCATGACCAAGGAGTCCCTCAGGCCCTCACGATGCAGAGCCTCATGCTGTTGACTAAAAATACAGTGTGTGCATCCTCCTGAGTCCACTAGGATTAACTTCATGAGAAGTGATTCCACCAGAATTACCTACTTATATGGAGGATCAGCCGTTGACCAACAAGTATTTCCTTGTTACTTTATTTTCTCTCTTTCCCTTTTTGTGAATCCCGTCAAGTGGCAGCAGAAACTCTGAACAGTTCTAGATGAAGGAACCCCAGACAGATCAGTCTGATCAAATACTTGGAATGATATTTTGACACAGTGAAGTTGATAGATACTCATTTACTAACTGTAAGGTCCCTGGAATCAAACCCTAGTTCCAGAAACCACTGTATTTCTTTCTTTGGCTCTACCACAGTCATTTCAATCTGTGCTCTTCAGCCTGTGGTCAGCAGGTGCCCAAGGTCCTTGGCAGAAGATTCTTTGTCCTCCTAAAAAAAAGTCTCCAGAGCTATGATCAGGAGACAAAAATCTGCAAATACGTAGACTTCTCATGAAAAAGTGTTGGGCATCAGCAAATCAAAACATATCTGTTCAGCTCTTGGGACCTGGGATTATTTCAGCTCTGTATATACACTGGGATTGGCACAGTAGGGTCCAGGATTGAAGGGATCACCGAGCGGTACTGTATCATAAAGAATGGCAGTTGCATCTTCCTTCTGCACCCTACCCCCATAAACTGTGAGTCTGCAGCTTCTCTCTCCTTTTCTCCACCAGCCAACTACAAATGGGAATGAGAGGGGTGCAAAGGGATGCTTACTGCTGCTCAGGACATCTGGCAGCTACTATCATGCCCGTGATGGTTTCTGGCTGTTCATCGGGCTACCTGTAAGTCTGTTCTGTTATTATTCCATGCTTACAGGTTTTTTTTTCAAAGTAATCTTCTCAAACACTCACTAAAGAATAAAGGAAGTTGCCTGAAAACTGAACAGTCGTGCCGCTTAGATTTATGAAGAGAAGAGGCTGGAGCGGGTGTGTTGAGTTCACAAAGCAAACACCCAGATCATCAAATCAAAGCAGCCTGTACCATAGGGCAATTGCTATTAAGTTACAGAGTCAACATCTATTCATCAATATCTCTATTCCACAGCTTCAAGATACTTTGCTTCAGAAGGAAGAGGAACTTGCTAGGTTACATGAAGAAAATAATAACCTCCGACAATACCTGAATTCTGCCCTGATTAAGTGTTTAGAAGAAAAAGCCAAGGTATTGTGTTCAAACCTGCTGTATAGACGTGTGTGGAAGAAACGGGTTGAATAGGAGCATGCCAGTGAAATATATGGAAAGCCCAAGAGAGCAGACAACCTGCAGTGTGAGATCTATTTAACTTCACAGAGCTGCCAAATTCTGGTCGTGGATCTAAGGTGACTGTTTACTCCAGGAATGACATCCTATCAGGTTCTGACTATGGAGACAGTATAACCCAAGACATAATTAAGTGTAGTTTATAAGTAAGTTCAGTTTGTAAGCAAGGTAAAATTATTCCATCTAATGCTTTTTTCAGTGAAAAGTTCAAATTTGAACATACATTTCTTGAATGTGTCTGTTTTGTCAATTATCTTTTTTGGTAAGGAATAATTTTTCCTTTTTTATGTTTTGGGTGATTTACATTAGAATACTGATCTGATTTTTTTAAAAAATATTAATTAAAAAGTTGTGTGTGG
Source organism: Falco cherrug (assembly GCF_023634085.1). Classification (NCBI taxonomy): domain Eukaryota; kingdom Metazoa; phylum Chordata; class Aves; order Falconiformes; family Falconidae; genus Falco; species Falco cherrug. Next base: position 20,732,365 of record NC_073707.1, read on the forward strand.
GGGTTTTTTAAAAAGTGAAATACAAACTTAGGTACATCAATTTAACAGAATATTTCATCCAACGTAAGTATGAAAGGGTTTTCTTAAGTAAATATTTTGATTATTTTTCTCTCGTCCAAAAGAAAGTAAAGATAATTGTTTCTTGTTGTATTAAAGACATTTTTTACTATTCCAGCCTTGTCCATGAAACTGAAAAATTAATCATTTTCTCATCTCTGTGGATTGGGCACAAAGTAAAAAAACCTGCAAAAAATAGCAGACTTTCCTTTTACATCCTATTCTGAGGTGACAGTGTGGCATGTCCCCCCTCCAATGCCACGACCTGGCTCCTTGCAGTAGAAAAAGTCTCCTTCATTGGGCACAGCACAGAGACATGGCCACCCCTCTGTCATGTGGAGGAGGATGCAGTGTGAAATCATCACAGGAGGTGTCTGAGCAATGAATTCACGATGCGGTGGGGAGCTTCCTCATTATTCCTGCCTTCCTTTGACCATCCCTGGTGCCTGAAGGGCCCTTGACCTTGAATAATGATAACTGAGGTGGATTAATGAGCTCAGAGCCACTCAGTTTCTGCTCTGAACGCTCCCTGGCCAGGATCACACCTGCCCAGTATGAGTGACCTTTGCATCCTCCCTCTTTGTCAGGTTGCCACATTCCCCCTGCATCCCGCTCACCTGCCAAATGCTGCTGGCAGCAGCAGCACAGAGCAGTGCCATACAGCCGGGCGGGGGCTCTCATTTCACACCGTACTGAGTGAGAATGGGATCAAAGCACAGGCCTTATTGACATTATCAAATTCTTCTCTTTCAGGGACTGGATTGTTGCAAAGACTGTAAGGACACAAAATAGTCGTGTTGATATGTTTAAGCACAGGGTGGAAGAAAAAGGATCTTTTATAAGGATGTAGTAACCATCTTGCCCATCTAAAATCAGATCAGACACCTGTTGCTTCCAGGTAGTTAGAAATTCAGATTTTAATTTTCTTTCTCCACCATTTTTTTTTTTTTTCTAGAAACTGCTATCCTGCCATGGCCAAAAAACCTGTGCTATTCTCAAAAGCACCAAGAGGAGATTAAAAGAGGACCATTGCTTTGTCCCTCAAGAAACTCCTCATGCTTCCAAAGCTAGAAGAAACCTCTTTAATGAATTCAGTGCCTGTGAAGAGCAAGCCAGCCCTGCTGTGGACAGCTGGGTCTTGCAGACTTTAGGATTAAAAGATGTCAACACCATTGATGAAACTTCAGCTAACTACAGTGCCCTATCCACAGACCTTGGAAAAGACACGTACTGCCTGAGCTCTGGTGAAGTAATAGACTATGACCGCAGTGAAGGAGCAGCAGCAGCATATAGCTGCAGCCGTGTGCCTCCAGCTAGCAGCAGTAACCATCCATGCAGTGAGGACTCTCCCTTCTTTCCACAGTTTTCTTCAGCACCATGTGTCTCCTCATCAGTGCCAAGTGTTTCCTCCCTCCCAGCCTATGGGTTGCCTTATTTGACTGGTGATTTGTCACCCAACAAAACAGAAGTGGCCTTCACAACATCCCTAAGTCCTCACCGAAATGTGAGAACGCACACCTTCCACCAAGGACAGGCCTTTGTGCGCAGGGATGATGATGGAGGGTGGAGATTCACCTGGGTGCCCAAGCAGGCTGAATAATGCACCTTCATTGAGGGTCAGCCATAGGGGGCTGTAGGAGACAGACACTTCCATCTTGTGCTTGAGGCAGGTTCAGGCATCAAAGGGCTCTGTTAAATGCTACTTTGTCACCTACCTGCTCCTCATTCCCTCCCAGATTTTCACAGGTGTGGCTCCAGGTTGCACTTGGACAATTATTTGCCCCAGGCCAGATCCTAAAATTGGTTCCACTTCTTTTTGTGCCTGTGTTGAGATACCAGCTTTCACTTGTTTCGTGTTTTTCCTATCATTAGCTGTTCCTTATTATCTGGCAGTTTACAGTCTGGAGTGCTTTCAGCTTTGATGATCACTCCTGCGTGCACCAAACTGGAAAGCATTTTGGGAATACAGATTGGAAACAGCGCCTCTCTCACAGATATCCACAGACGACAAAGGAGGCATAGGTTGGAGGCTGAGGATCATCAATTTCTAAGTGATTCGTGTCTCTCCTATCTACACAGCTTGCCTTGGATTAAGGCAACCACGGGGTTTTGTTAATGTGCTACACTAGGCTGACCTACCTGCAGTTGCATGGTGCTGTCACATTCTTTGATGATGCCTCAAAATAAACAGGATTTGCTTCTGTTGGCTGGAGGCTACTTAATTACAAGTGATTCAGCAAGGTCAGGGGATTTTCGTAAGGTGTGATGAAGAGACTAATGTGTTTGCTGCTGCATTGTGCTTTAATGGTATTTTATCTGTCAGATAAAAGGAGTTTAAAAGGTTTGAGCCTTGGAACAGGAACTAAAATTGGAGATTCTGTAGAATAATGACACTGCCATCACCAGCCAAAGCTCTGGCCTAATATATCAATGGCAGAGATTTTCTCATCTGTGGGTTGTATATACTCAGAGCACTTCTTTTTTCTGCAAAGGATGCATTCCTTTTGCCTGCAGCATCCCACTGGTCTTTTGATTGATTTTATTCCATGTTTACTTGCCTGATTTTGGAAGTCCTCATAAAAGGAAGCCACTCCCTGGCTTCATAAGCGATTTCTGTGGCTCCAGCGGGGCTTTTTTACAACATCAAGAGCTACACTTGTGAAACTGCAGATTTTCTTCCTAGGGAACAACCTCTTGACCTCTTTGTTCTGATCTCTGAGATCACACAGAGATTCATCTGCAATCAACATAAGCCCAGAGTCAGGGCTGCTTCCTCCTCCTCCCATAACGCTATGCTTCTTATGGGAAATGTTTCTCCTGGTTTGGGGAGGCAGTATCACTTAGTGGTTTGACTGAGGCTTTGGCAGCCACAACCTTCAATACCAGCTCTTGCCTCTTCATGTTTCTGCCAGGCAGTGATGGACTGAAGCTAGGACCATCGCTACCTTGAGAATGCTTTAAAAATCTCTGGAGAGAAGGTGCTTTAATGCTGCACAGGACTTGACTTTTAGTAACACTGCTAATGAAATGAAGTCAACTGACATGAAGTAACTCACCAGTAATGTTTTGTGTTACCTTTTTTTTTCTGCTTTGAGGTAGTTTGATGCCTAAGTATTGGAAATAGATTGGTCTCATTATTCTTGCTTTCAGAATTGCCCCAGTGGTATTAAGTACTTAAGTAAAAATATGATAATTGAGGATTTCCTTCCAGTGGCTTATGTCGAAAACTAGATTTTTCTTGATTTTTAGAGGATAAAAATATCTCCTAAATAGCGTCTTGTGCCTTAGAATTGAAATATTCGGGATTCTTCATCAGGAGCAGTAGTGATTTCCCAAAAGACTTTTAAATAAACAAACTCTGTATTTCTGGGTAGTTACTTTCAAGTCAGTCGGGGGCAGACTTCCAGAGTAGGCAATTTGAAAGCATTGATTGTAGGTATTATTGCACTGAATTTAAAAACAAAACAAACAAAAAATACCCAAAACAAACAAAAAACCCCCAATAACAAAGAACCAAAAAACACCAAACAAACAATACACATGGAATAAATACAAGTATTTGTTTGGGGTTTTTGCTGTAGTTGGTAACAATGTGGCCAGCTGGTGAAGACTAGTCAGACAAGACCACTGTTTCTATAGCACTTGTCTGCTTTTCAATGAAAGCAGAAGAAAAATCCTGTCCTACAAACAATTACTTGTCAAGGCATTTTTTTACTGTTAACCTCCTCTTGCCTTACTATGTACGGTGACATTGAAGAAAATACTCCTGTCGCTGGAGTTCTTATTAGTGCGTGTGGCAGTGTAGAAAATGCCTGACCTCAACATGAATATGTGATGGGACACCCTGGTATGTGCACTGTGGCAGGTGAACAGCATGCCAGGAATAGACAGTGTGGCCAGAGGATTACACCCAGCGCAGCTGTAGCTGCCACATCTTTCAAAGCAACTGTAAAACATAAGTAGGGAAAGATCTGTCTATGTTTTCTAACACTATTGAATGCTATTACTTACTTATTTCAATGCTCTGGTGTCAGCAACAGTAGTAAGTACATTTGTGTTGTCAGCAAATATTAATTCAGGGTTTTTTTTTTCTCTAAAGAGTGAGCGAAAGCTTTCCACCTGCTTGTCTTTTCCTTTCCACATTTTTCTATCACTGCATGCGAGAACTTCTCCTGCAGAGAGCCAGAACAAAAACGTCACATCTTTGGTACAATCCCAAAGTAGGATTTCAATAGGAATAAACTGATGCTTGAACCTTTGCCATCCTCTTGTAAAGGGGTGAACAGTCCCTTGTATCAACAAATAAATTATGGATGTAAATGAATAGCACAAAGAATAATTTACCTGAATAAATCATCTTCTTTTCCTGTGGGTTCCTGAGTTTTACTCAGGATGAAGGTGTTGAATCCTGTAGCAGGGATATTTCTGTCTGAGCCTGGCCTGCTGGAGTTCATTTGGGCAGAGGGCTCCATGGTGCTGCTCCTGCCAGCTGATGGGTGCTCCTGACCTGCACGTGCCAACTTAAAATTCTGGTTTAGACAGCTGCTTGAGCAAAGGTCTCTATGTCAATAATATTGCTGATCACTGTAAGAGAGGGAGCACATGGGAAAGGAAACAGAAAAATCTCCAAAGCTTTTAGCAAATAACTAAGGGTGATTTCTTTTTCCCTGACAGCATCATTTGAACTAGTATTTCCTGAGCTACCTTAAAGAACAATAGAAACAAGCTACTCTGTGTCTAACACCAAGCCACAGCAAGCAAGTCAGCCCCAAGGTGAGGAATGAGACTCTTCTGCTTTTTTCTTTTTCTGTAATGCTCCCACCGAGTATTACATCTCAGTTCTCAATTTTACATCTCAATTCTCCATTTAACATCTCAATTCTCCTTGAGGACAAGTCCCAGTCACCAACCCGTTCCTTTAGATAAATATTGCTCCTGTTGCCAAAAGAAAGCCTTTACTCACCATGCCTCACTCTAAACTGCCCAGTTCCTCTGACAGTCCTGCATTTGTGCAGGTATAATAGATGTGGAAAATTAATGTTATGGCAGATTACTGTCAAGTGGTGGGATATGGAGGATGGTTACTGACCAGGCTGGTGCTGGTCCGACATTCTGATTTGACCTGCTGTGTCCCCGTGACTTCACTGGGCCTAAAAGCAGTAAAGCTGCATTCATGTGGTGCTGCTTCCAGCGTATTTGCTTTTATCTCTTGCCAGGGCTCATGACCTTAGGTGCAGGCTGGGGCTGCAGCAGCAGCATGGCTGCCAACTTGATACTACGAGTCTGAATCTAGCTCCTTGGTGTGTAGGCACACAGCATAAATGCACTTTAAATTGAACTAGTAAAAATCAGCCATAGAAATGGAGCCTAACACACCATCTTTTTCTTCCTGAGAAAATTCTGGAAATGCTTGTTTGCTTTTAATTACTGTCTAGTTTGCATCATAGTTCTTTGGCCTGCGAAGACACGGGAGAGAAAGTCTTACTGTACAAAACCTAGACCGGGCTTTGAGATGCAGGTTCAGTCCTGGTTTGTGCCTGATGCTGCCTGTTTGTCATTTTGTATCCATTCCCCATGGGTGAAACAGAGCCCTGTTACTCATGGGAAGTTCAAGGTGAAGCCCAGGGAAGCCTGTGACACATTCCTATGCCACAGAGATAGCTAGAGATCAATAGGAATGAAAGCAAAAAGCGGAAACAAAACCCAGTTCTTCACACAGCCATCACAACTAGGCAGCCAGGGGATATAGATGAAGAGTTTCAGTTTAGTACTGTACTTCTAAAACAAATCAGGCAGCTGGAATAGAGGAGCAGGAGGCAGCAGCAGCTCTGGGGTTTGATATTGCCTCTGGTATTACAATTTCTCTCTGTGTTTTGGTTTCTGTGGAATCCACCGCTGGACCAGTTCATAGCAATTTAACAAGAAAACTTGATTCTTTCTGCTGCAAACCATGTGAGAAGTTCTTTTTTGCCAAGGATCAGTACCAGGCCCCTATATCTCCAGGATGGGGAAGTGTAACTTGAATGGCCCAGGGAGGTTCTCTGAGCAGTGAACTTCATTGTCTGTAAATACCTGTCTTGTATTAACATATTTGTTTTATTTTTTTATTTGAATTTTGTTCGCTTTATTATATGAAGGTAATGTGCACCTACACCTTTTAAAACAATCCATGTTTTTAGAAAGGTATGCGAATAGAAATGGAAGTTAATATAACACTTAATATGTTGATGTTCATGATTTTTTGATTTAAAAGGCCATAATTTCATGTAATGACACTGGTAAAATTGACATTAAGTTATGTCTAATAAAATTTAACATCTAGTTGATGCAATTCTTTCTGCCCGCTTCAGCATGTATTAAACAACGCAGCTGTTGTTCACACTGCACAGCATCACACCTGGCACCTACACGCTCTCCAGAGGACTGAAAGGGACTTTTATTTCCTCCAAGCACCAGTGTCCACAGAGGAGTTACATTATTTTTGATCATAACATAACAGAGGTAAAGTTGTAACGGTCACAGGTATGCTCACTTCAGTCTGGCCTCGCACAGCATATTGCAGCGATCCATTGTTGTTTTGACTCAGAAATAGATTTGATGCTACAAAACAACTAGGACAGAGGGAAGTAGTGTGCTTTTTCCCTGTCATTTTTGCAGCATCAGGATCTCACTTAATAGACTCGTACCTTCTTTGATGTCTGAGCATCCTGATCCAGGGCAACCTGATTTGTCACAGTACTCCTGATTTTGACTCTGAAATGATGAATTTTAAAATGGCACTAAGGGTGAGGTAAAGAGACTGAAGATGACAGACCAAAGCATGAATAAAGTTTTCAAACCTCTATTTAGTTAGGTATACTTGACAACAAAAGTAAAGCTGTGTTACTTAGTAACTTTTCTTTCGTATCACAGGCAAGTTTATTAGTAACCATGCACCACCTGGGACCAGAGGGATCTATTTTTTTATTGGAATGGGAGTTTGTTCATTGCTTATGAAAAGGTACAAAATGAGCTTGCGTTAATCTCTTTTGCCCTCCTCTAGAAGCCACAATAGGTCTATTAGATGATTCAAGCACACTCTGGCTAGTTGCCAGGTAGCTGACATCCCATCATGAAGAGAGAGCAGTCTATAAATAATTTGTGGAATGAGCTGTGATTCACTGAAAATGCACTTCTCCAGTCATTTCTCTGCTCCATCAGCTGTGCATCATTGAATTATTTCAAGGCTAAATATTTACAGACAGTGCTGCCCAAGGAAATCAGTACTGTTATGGTGCACAAGTGACAAGTTATAAAAATCAGTAGGAGCATGGAAATCTGGGAGGTCCGAGGTCCCTATTTTCCCTGATTTATTGAAAAAATCCCACTCAAACTGTAGCTACAGTACAGGTATGTTTAGCTGAAACTCGCAACAACTGTCTCAGAAGCTACTAGTCACAGCACACTCCCTAAATAATCATTTACTAAGCAACGTTTGCACGTGTAACATCTTCCACCACCACATTATTTCCTGTTAATAGTAGAACACAGGGTCAGGATTTGGGAGTGTGGGAGCTCTGACACTTTCAGGGGCACAAAATATGGAAGGCCAGGAATCCTAGCCTCCAGCAGTGCAGACTGAAGGCCTAGCACCACATTAGAGAGCCCACACGTGCAGTCAGTGTCCCAGATGTGCCACTAAAGCCCCAGCTGTGCAGACAGCAGCAGCCAAGCAGCCGAGGTCCCCGCAGTGCCGTTGCACACCCAGATGCACAGCCAAGGGCTGTTGATTCCAACTGGTGTGGGCAGAGGCGCCAAGTGTTCACAGCTGGGTTCAGCTGAGGGCGTTCCGTTCCAGAGCCGTGCAGCTGGGGGACGGGGCAGGACGGGGCAGGACGGGGCAGGACGGGGCAGGACGGGGCAGGACGGCCGTGTCCCCCGAGCGCCCGGCGGCCCTGGCCAAGGTGCTGAAACGGCCGCGCCGCTCCCGCCGCGCAGCGCGGGTACGGAGGGGCGAGAGCACCCGGGCGAGCAAGCGAGCACCTCCCGCCAGAGAAACATCCCGCAATGTCGGACCCAAAGGCTGGGCAATCCTCAGGGAGCAAGCTGGGCGGGACACGCTGTTACCAGTGCCTGAAGGACGCTGCCACACGCCAAGGCCTTTGGTTAAAAGAATGACCTGTCTTTAATCCCTACCCGATGACATGACTGGGGTTAAGGAACCAGGGAGAAATACTGTGTGCACAGGGCTGCATCCTTGGCAAACATCACTGACAGTTGACAGGTACAAACAGTGCCAGGCTCCTCTGCCCAGGCAGTGAGGTAGCTGGGTAACAGGCAAGCTCATTCCGGAGGCTGCATGCCTGCCCAAGTATCCTACTACAAATCACTATACGTAGCGAAAGTGTTAGCTGGAAGCTCCCCTCACCAGTGTTATGAACTGCAGTTTATTCCAGATACAGAAGGAAGAGATTGTCAACTGTCTCCCAGCTAGGACAGAAAAACCAAGAAATCCCTGTGACATTTGGGAAGTAGCATCTTTTGTAACCTCTGAAGCATTGCATGTTTTATTGAGTATCAAGCTCCAGATATTAAGCTTAATACTACAGAAACATTTGTTACTAAAGAATTGAGAATTAAAATAATTGTTACTCTTTGCGTTACAGGATTACGTAGACTATCCAGATGGGAATATAGGCTCCATTATATTGGAAATTGTATTAAAAAATCTTACCCACTCTGTAAGGAATTCTGTTCTCATTTCCACTGAATAGGATCCCAAATAGCCTCCCTCTTTTCTGAATGGATTTACCAAGTTACACTATTAAGTGGGACTTGAAATATATATAGTGTTTCTCTGTTTTTTCTCAACATTCACTCTGGAATTACATGACAGACACCTACTAAAATGATTTTCAGTAATCAAGAGACAGAAAATAATAAGAACTGCCTTGCCACTGCTCTCCTATTCTTTGCCCATCTAGTCCCATTTGAAATCCAGCAGCACAAAATTATCTGACAATTTCAAACAATGGTAAAAAGGAAAAAAGGAAAATTACATAGATAGAAAGCTTCAGAGCAGATTTGCGTTTTAAGAAAAGTTGACATTTCTTTTGTTTTTAAAACCACATAGTTCCAAGACACAAGTAATGCCTCTTTCTAAGAAATACACACTCCTGGCCAGGCCTAGACAAAACCCTAAACTGACAACGGTGTAACCCAGGTCAGATCAGAGTAGTAACTCTTAATACTGTAAAACAAGAATTCAGCTCAGCAGTATTCACGCTCAGTTATAACTGTTGGGCATACTTTGAATTCCAGCTACCTCACTTGGATGCAGAATTAAACAGAACAAGTAGGAATGACAGGATCCCTTCTTGCTTCAGGAAACAGGGCTAATTTTGATTACCTATGGGTCATGAAATATTTAATTATACCTTTCTGCAGGTGAATGGAGAAGTCCTGATTTAATACTGGTGGGTATTGTTTAAACCTGCCAGCTTCAGTTTCCTCCAAAGATTGATATTAGCCTGGTATTTTTTCTTGCCTTCTTACCTGAAGCAACCAACAATACTGCTGTGTGAAGGATGCCATGTTCCTCCACAACAATTGCTTCATTTCAATAAAAGTGTTTTTTCTGAAATAAATGGATCATTTTTGCAATCTGTAAAAACTGAGCTAACCCACTGAAATCAGCATGAGTTAGCACTACTCCTGAGAACAAAATGGAGCTTTAAGTTTCTTCTTACTAAAAGGCTTATCAGAATGAAATATCATTACCTCAATGGCCCTGGGGCCGTTTGAGAGGTATATAAACATTTGCTACTTATCTGTTAGCCATTCAATTACTAAGATCTTGATACTGTGTAAATATTTAACTACAATAGAGGATATAAATCAGAGGAAAGTGATTCTGTTTCATTCCACTGATGGCAGTAAATTACAGGCTATTCAGACTACTGGGCTACACCCAAAGTACTGACTGAGCTGTGAACACAGGCAGACATTATCTAAAATTTCCTGTAAAGCAAGTCCTTATTTAATCTGGACTTCATAGGGGGAAGACTAGCAGTATACCACAACTCCAGAAGCCAGGAGCATTTTTTATGATATCAGCCAGGTAGGGAGAAGCTACCAGCATCCAATCTTTGGACTAGTTCTCCAGCAGATGTGACCAGGTGCTACGAGTTTGAGTGCCTGGATATTAATGACACAGGCAGCAGAGAAAAGGAGTGGCCAGTAAATTCTTGTTTCATTAATTTTCTGGAATAAGCAATCAGATAGGTCCGAGTGTAATTAGAGGCAGCAACATGATGAAACCAGACCAGTCAACCCTTGTGATCCAGGTTTCTGTGCAGTAACAAAGGTCCAAAAGCTGCCCCAGGAGCAGCCATTCTGTGTGCTGCTACTCCAGAGATGCAACGCTGAGCTCTCATCACAACAGGGACATGAGTTTTGTCACATCTCATTCCCTAAAGGCACTGCAAACTGAAAGTCAAAATCTCCAAGAACATGGCTTTTCCTGTGAGAGTAACTGCAAATGCATGGGTTCGTGCCCAGCTTTAGCAACAGCCACCAGCAACTGAGTCACTGTCACCATTCTCCACTGAACTGTCCTTACAACACCCTTTCTTTGGCTTTCTGATGTACAAGTCTTGGTGCCAGCGCTGGGGCCAGGATGATGGGTCACGCTTCTCCATTTCTAAGAGATAGTTAATACTACTGCTGGCTGGTGTTCGTCAGGACTTGTTTCTTCTCACATCCTTGTTTCAGCCCATGCCATCCTCTGCCATCAAACCACTTCACCAGCGGAGCAACTAGCATCAAATATCTTACAGAGCCCTGCTGCAGTCTTGAAAGGGACACCAAAGATCTGACAGACCAACTATCTTCAGAAAATAGAGCAGGAATGAGACGCTTCTACCAGAAGCGTGTCCAACCCTCCCAGCAATGTATCACTGCCCCGGGGTGGGGCACCTCACTCAGGGCTTCTGCTGACCTTTGCTTTGCTCTGCAACGGCCACTTTAGCAGAGAAGCAAGCAAGGCTTGCTCACAAAAAAAGAGAAATTATTTCCATCCTTTTATGGCTTGGGTTTTTTTTTCCTCCTTGCTTGCAGGATACCTCATCCCACCAGTGCCACCTGGTGGGCCCCAGTTCCCCCATGGGGAGGAAAGGGAGGGTGCAGCCAGAGGGCCTGGAACAGTTACAATCTTCTGGAAGAGAGCATGACTACAGAGAAGCAGGTATAACCCACACACACACACACACACTTTTCCGAAAAAGTTTTCCAAGATGCATGGCCTCACTTCGGGGCTGCTGACAGTGGAAGTTATTCTGCCTCTGCAAGGGTGGATTAGGAAGAAAATTCCATTTGCCTCCCTCCTTTTTCACTTGGCCCACGTGCAGGTACAAGTTTAGCAAGTGCCTGCAAGCTCCAGTGCATACAAACAAGCCTTGTGCAGCATTATGATTTGGTTTTCTCTACCCTCCTTATGGCCTCCCCTGGCTAAAGTCAAAGAAACACTGAAAGCATCCAAATAAATCAGCCTATTGCATTTTCTCATCAGCTTAAAATGCTCTCCTTAGTGCCAAAAAAATGACAATTCTCTGCAGAATCAGGCTTGCAGGATGGTTGTATTGAAGCTATTTCTTTTTGCCTTGCCTTCTTGAAAGGCATATTGGCAGAGGAACATGTCTCCAGACTTTCAAGTCCAGTGCACCGTACCGAGCACACAAAAATATATGCATGGCACTGACAGAGTGCAGAGGGTGTCCCAGCACGAATCTGCTCTATGAACACTTGCCTTCTACCACGGTCATCCTAAGACAGGTCAGATTAATTGCACCATAACTGACAGCTGGTAGATTAAAGCCTGTCAGCAGACAGGAGCCCAAGCATGTTTGGGTGTTAGCCACCCTGAGGGACAGGGACTCAACACTGTTAACCACCCTGAGCTGAAAACCTTTAGAGCTGAGCCACAGCAGCCCTGGGATGACAGGAGTGACTCAGCCCTCCTGTGGCTTGGGCAGAGAGGAGTGATGAACAGAGAAGCTGGGGTTGACCACAGAAAGGCTGGGGCAGGGGGAGTTCCTAGGATGCCACAGCTGCTCCTTAGCACATAGTGCCAGCCATTAATAAAGAAGCAAACCTAATATCCCTAACAATCACGCTCTGCAACACTACAGTCCTCTGTCCTGCATTTGACCAGTTAAAACCTTCACTACTTCTGTCATGAGAAAAACTCAGGCTGCCTGTAACTGCAGCACTTCACGCTGCTCTCCTCTTCCACAGGAATATGTACACACAGCAACAGGGAGAAGAGGCACAGAACCTCAAACAAAAAAAGGAGGGTAAGAAAAGTGGGTTATCCAGTGATGGAGATAACCAACACTTACCATCATCATTATTAGCAATATATTATTTGAGCAGGTCAAACTCTCCCGTAAAAAGCAAAAAGCAGAGGATGAACATCTCAGAGGAAGGAATTAATTGGTAAGTTGCTTGGAAATGATTCCGAAACATCTGTTTTACAGCAGTCTGGGGAAGTTTTAGAAGAACAGAACAGAAAAAAATATAACCTTGTTCTGACTATTGTCTGAACCCAAGTCAGGAGAGCTAATGTGCAAAGGGAAGCAGCAGTGAAAGCTGGAGTAAAGGGGAGCAATATTTATATGTATTTCTTTCTTATTGATTTAATTTTCAGCCCACTCTGGAATTAGCTGTTCATTTCAGCATGGATGCACTCAGCAGTTTGTGACACATTGTGCTGTTTTGCTCTGCTGGCTGTGTTGTGCCTGCCAACATTTGTTGAGAAATAACAGGAGGTCACACATGGTGTCAAAAAAATACCCCTGGCACAGTACATAGAAAAAGGCATTGTATTAGTGGCAATGAATTCAGACCTACTGATGGTGGAATTAATGAAATCCGTGGCTGGCACTCTCTTCGCATCCCAACTGAGGCCAGAACGAACAAAGCAAATGTACTGGCCACTAGCCCATAGGATCAGCAAACCATGCTTGTCCAAGGCAGCTGGAAGCCCATTACCTTCCCTGGCAAGCCCTGAAGTGGAGAAGGGAATTGCAGTGCTTACCCAAGACCTCTCTTCTGACTTTGAGGCAACAGAGACAGGGAAGAAAGGAGGTAAGTAATGCTCATGGAAGAAAAAGGGAAATGAATGGTGAGGAGCATTTGATTATCATTTTACTTTGCCTTTGTTTCTTAACTCTTTCTGATCTAGCTACAAGGGAGGAACATCTTTCCCTTTGGTTCTTATTTGCCCCAAAGCTAAAAAGCCTATTGCCTGAGCACCAGCATTCACTCAGTCTTCTTTCCTCCCCTGAGTGGTTTCCAGTCCCTTTTAAGAAACCCTCAGAGCTATCTATGTTGGCCTTTGTCTTTCCATTATGTTAAACAGAGACAACTAAGGATACATATTTCTAGAGAAGGACAAAATTCCTCACAATAAAAGCAAACACTGCATCAAGGACTCAGGTGACATCCAACCTTGGAGATGGTCAGAAGGTGGCTAGACAAGGCCTTGAGCAACCCAATTAAACTTTGAAGTTTCCCCTGTTTTGAGCTGAAAGTTGGATCAGAAAACCTCTGTAGGTCTCTTTCTACCTCAGATTTTCAAATTTGAGTGTTTCTAAATACATACTTGATCAGACTTCTCCATGTACTATTTACCTGCCAGCTAAGAAAAAAAATAAAAATAAAAAAATCAGTCAGCACTTACCTGCCTTGGACTAGCCATCATTAGCTAGATGATGATCCATCACTTTCCTTTTGCCCCTATTATATAGGGTTACATATTTTTCTTTACAACCTCACACTTTCTTGCTTTTGTCCAAATATATACGGGAGCAGAATCCAGGAATTGTAGCTATCCATTTAAATCCTTCCCCTAGGGATCTCAAAGGACTTGCTGCATTAACCCCAGCTGCGTGTTCATTCTCTTTTAAAAGGATGATTCAACCCCTGTTTAAAACATAACTGGTTGCATCAAGTCAGATACATAGCAGGGTCAAATCTTCTAGAAGGAGTAGCCAAAGATCAAAAAGACTCAATTAATTCCTTTCTCCTAGGGCATTTTAATGCGATTCTTTCATGTTTAATGTTTAATAAGAGTGATTATTTGTCTCTCACTATCCCTCATTAACACAGATCAGAGGGACCAGCTGCTAGATTCCACTTAATACTGCCCAAGTGGTCACCCGGCAAATAGGTCTGACACTGGGAAAAATCCTGTACAAGAAGCCTCTCTGCTCACACTGTTTCTAACAGGCAGTTAGCTAAGCATGGATGCAAGCCCTCCTTGAGATGGCATCATGGTTCAGGGTCCCAGGGCAGGAGTTTGCTGCCTTCTGGGCAGTAGTCATCCCTCTACAAAAAGGTTGTATAAAGACTATATCGCACAGAAACTTTTACAACAAAGTGGGATGTCATTTGGCCCAGACCACATGCTGGGTTTTTGCTCTGGAACAGAAGTCCCCTCAGGATGTTATTCCCATGTTTGCCTTTTGCAAAGTAGTCTAAGTCCATCACAAACTTACACCATTGCATTTCAGAGGAGAAATTCCAAGTGAAAACCTAAGGAGAGAAACAGCACAGCACGGGGGCTTAGCTGCACGGTCACAAGCAGCACTTTGGACACAGGCATCCATCCTTCCCAGAGCTGCAGGCTCAAGGAGAAAGAGCTCAGATTGCTGCTGCTGCAGAGGTGGTAAGTTTTCATTTGCAGGGGATGAATTGAGAGGGAGACAGGCCAAAAGCAATGTTTCTTACACCACCTTTCATTCATTACACTTAATAGCATCAAGATGTTATTAATATTGACAAATAACTATTCAAACTATTTCCACTAGTCACTCCCACCCTCACGGTTACGTGACCAGAGCAAGAACTGGGAGACCACCTCCAGCTCTTTGCTTAGAAGTGGAGAGGTGTGTTCAGGCTGACTAAAAGCAGTTTTACATCCTAACTTGAAATCTGATTTTTAAAAAATCAGTGTAAGAGATTGCAGGCAGTTACACTGTAATTAATGCTTTACATCAACCTGAGAAGTCTGATAATAACAATCTTTACAACTACAGTTTGACTGATTCTCCCTAAAGCTAAGCTGAAAACTGGTAATTCCATTTTGTTAGGCACTGACATTATAGCCTTTCTTTTCATTTTTAAAAGACACCAGACAAGAAAAAATAAGTAGTTATGCCAACGACTTCGAAACAGAACATATTTGGGATGCATCTGCTGCCTGAAGAAGAAGTCTCCTCAAGATCAGTAGTATTTCTTGAAGTATTTTCATTTTTCACAACTGCATTTTCTGATGGAAAGCAGTTCTGCTGAAATTTTTCTAGAAAGCTTTCCTCACCTTTGAAGTCCAAGATGGAACATGGGAAACAGAACCATCAGCTGCAAACTCCCTCATGTGGGAGATCAAGCTGCCCACAGACAGGGGCCCTGACAGAATCAGTTTTGCAACAAATCTATGAACATGGAGGTAGACAGGGCAACAATAATTAGTGATTTATTGATGTTCAGCTTTTCCTGTATGCTCATAACCAGCTTGCAACAGGGAAGCATTACTCAGCTCCCAGCAAGCCAGTTGTTGTGATTGGCAAGTGGAGAGGGATTTGCCAGACAGTAACAGCGATCCATCCCTGGGGTTGCAACAGCCTTTTGAAGATAGAGAAGGCAACCATAACCTGTGCTGATAAAGCCAGCAAAGTTGGGACCAAGGGATTTTGTTTTCTTTCCTCTGATGCCAAGGAGAGGAGCATGCCTGGTCCGCACAGAGTGTTCCCACCAAACAGTGTCAGATATGCCAGTTTGGAGGTCTGCCAGTCCGGGGCCACCTCAATGAACTCATACTGTGAGGTAGGAGGAACGCACAAAGACCAGACCTAGGTTATCTCAGTCTTCCCAGAGAAGGCCAAAGCAACCATTTGTCATCATTATGTTTATTCTCTATTCTTATTTCTGTTCTCCCCAGAAAATAAAGTAACGCTTACTAAGAAATAAAAGGAGGGAAAGAACAACTTGGATACTGAGGCTAGTTAAACTGGTGGAGAAGATTATGAATAACCAGCATGGCTGGCATAACTCCTATTCTTCCTTTAACCTACTGCTTAAAATATCAGAATTGATTTATTACTTGTCATGGTATAAAAAGGTTTTCATTGCTTGGCGCCTCTTCTGTCAAAAAAACTGACAAGAGCATCCACCCATGATGCTTCTCTCTGCGTGTCTTATACAGCTGAATCCCCAGACATGCACTTTTGCAGACTCAGCTTTCAGCAGCCCAGAAATCCCAGCAAGTGCCCTGCTAGACCGAGACTGATTTCATACTGGTACCTCTATCCATACTGCCAAAATACATTTTGCATGTGAAAGGTTTGAATGAGGTATATAAGCAGTAAAGAAGCAGAAACTAGAGAAAAATCAACAAAACGGTGGAAGAAATAAGATAAGAAGGCAGAATCAGTATTATTTTACACTTCTATATTATTTTCCTATGGAAGACCCTTTGGGTACTGCATTCTGCACTTGTCTTGTGTTTTGCTCACTTCTCTTTAGCAGAGAAATTCCCTGATCAGATTTGCTGCCTCAATGTAGCCTCAAATAAGCCAGGAAAATGAACAGCCCACAGGCACACAGCCTTACAGCTAAAATGTAGCAACAAGGTTAAAGATCGAGGACAGTCTTGTCTGCACAGAAGGACACAGGATCTTGAACACACACATTAAAACCCACAAGCCCCTGATTTTACATTCTTATCCAACTGTTACCCCGCCTCATGACAGAGCTCTGTGGTGGCAGAGGACTGGCAGGGGTGATTGTCATCCCTGCTTGACACAGAGCGCCCCAGGTATTGCAGCAAACGTTCAGCTTCTGCCTCACATCCGTCATCCTGCTGGCTGAGCCCTCACCACAATCAGTGACTGTGTTGGCTTCACAGTCTTGGTCCCATAATCCTAGAACACACTGAGCAATCATTGAGTGACAGAATAATTGCAAAAAGTCAGGATTCTGGAGCAACGAAGGAGAATGAACCTGTTCATGCTGCATCCCACCATATGCCACTGCAGTAAAACCCACCTGAGCGTGAATCAGGATGTCAGAATATGTCTCATGAAAGAAACAAACCAACTTGGATTATTTAACCAAAACTTCCCCACTGGGGCCATAGCCTCTGCAGACTTTCCCTAAAGAAAGTCTGATTCACGGCTCTAGCAAATGATAGCAAGCAGAGAAAATGATGCGCTCAGATACTTCCATGTATGCAGTCCCATAAAATAATAATGTTGTGATAACAGAGGAGGATGGCAGTGCCAGGTTAATGCAAAACCAAGGAAAGACAGAGTGGGCAAGGGGCCCTTGTGGAAGCACATGCGTTGGTTGTGTTATCTTGAATCTGATCATCTACGCCAGCAGCCTTTGATTAGCTGCTTCCTTGTTGACACTGGGTCTGGTTGAGTTATTGAAGAACAGCAGATGATACTGGAGATTCTTCATTATAACAGCTGAAATGAGTACAAACAAGGAAGCTAGAGTAAATCTCTGGCACACAAATTGCCATCACTATGCACAACATACACCATGGACTTGCCTCCTTACCCTTCAGGGAGAGCCTCCAATGCTGTCCTCCCCCAAGAAGGAGATGCAGAACAGCAGGTCCAGGAGCTACGGTCAGCTTGTGTAGGTAAGGAAGAACCAAAAAACAACCTCAGCATGACTAAGAAGTGGTGGGGTATGAGCTCCTTATCTGAAGGGACATCACCTGAGGGAGTCAGCATGGGTGAGGCAGTAAGGCAAGCTGTCAGCCTGGCTCTGATGCCAATTTCTGCCCTTCTCCCCTTGGTGCCTTTACCTGCCTTCTACCATCTGATCTCTGCAGTGTTCGGGCTGTCTCCTGCTATCCATTTTCCTACTGGATCTCACTTTCTGGGGATCAGCAAAGGAGACTTTGCAAAGATTCCAAGCATTATTTTTATTATCTTTGTTTCCTGTTTAAGGGGGGAGTTTGAAAGAACTGGTAATTCACCCTGGTCAGAGGAACTGCTCACTTTTAAGTTATTCCCCACTAGTAAATATCTATTTATACAATAGACGCTGTTTGCAGTCAAGCATAGAAAGACCAAGGAGGAGAGACATTTCCTATTCTGCTACTGTGAGTACGCCTCTGCCAACTCCACTGTGCTACTCCTGATGTATATTAGGAGTCAGTGTGATTACAACAACTGCAAGAGCTTAGTGGGAAACAGTTTTGAAGGTTCCCATTGCGTGCTAAGAATCAAGAGCTTTCCAGAGGTGAAAATTAAAATAAAAAGCAGCGCAAAGTCATCTGGGGGTTACATTTAGTGACAAAGTCAGGGCTGCCATACCAGGTGCCACACAGAGAGCACCACTCTTGTGTCCCTGGGGCAGGGGAACAACAGATCTCCCATGCATACAGCTCCTGAAGGGTGACCACACAGCTTTGTTTTCAGTTGTGCTGAGGATCCTCTGACAAGGAGCCTTGTGTTAAAACTGCTACATTCCTACTAAATGCGAGAAGCCTAAGAAACCTGTGAAATTTTCACAAATTTCACCTGCAGTATTGAAAAATCTAACACCTGGGAAACCAGTCATCTGAAGCCCTGAGGGGGAGAGGTACCCTGGGACCCGGTGCTCAGGTGAAACTTCACCTGTCAAGTCTTTGTAAGGTCCTTGAAACTCAGTGGCTGAACATTTCTGGGCTTTTCAACCACTGTGTAGTCCATGGAAACCAGGCATGAAAAAGCAATTATGGGAAAATTGATTTTAAACTGCTGCCTGCATTCCCTACTGCTGGATGTCCTCAGACACAGCCCACTGATAGCTCATCTGTGTAGAGGTACAGCTCTTTTTTTTTAATTATTCAAAAAAATCTGTCTGGAAGGCTTTGACATACAAACTGCGATAAGCTTGAAGCATCACTGTACAATGTTTGATAAAAAAATAAAGTATAAAGCTTAAAACCTCATTTCTCATTGCCATCTTCTGGTCAGAATGGTGTAGTGTATCTTCTTGCTAAAATAAGCTGCAATACAGGGCACAGAGATAGGAGAGAGGTCACAAGTGCAGCTCTTGCTTGGCTGCAGTGATGTGCTAGTGTGCAGGAAAGGTATGAAAGCAGCTATGCAGGATTCACATCCACCTGTAACAGCTGCTTAAAAAGTGATTCTGTATTTGAAAGCAAAGTTTACTGAAAGCTTGGCATTTATACTTCAAGTTCTTTCCCATACTTTATTTATATTAAAATGGTTATTGATCATTTCAGCACAGTCATCTTGCTTAGAAAAGGAAAAACAGCCTTTAAAAGTTTCTCTATAGTTAGCCTGATCTCTTCCAGGCCAGTATCCTCAAGCAAAATTTAATCTTTGGGGCCAGGCTAATACATGCTGAAAATCTATATTCAACAAACAATAGTTGCATTAACACACCATGTACTTCTGATCCAGATGCAAAATAGGCTTGGCATATATACACTGCACAGCCTATGGTGATCCAGTTGTGTACCTGTTGCCCCAATATTCAGAGATGCAGCCCTGGTTAACTTGGAAATTTATGTTTATGCACCAATTAGGCACAGATAGGAGAAGTTGTGTTCACTATCAATCTGACCCTGACACCCGAATGGGGAGTGACTCTCCGTCCCTTGTGCTTTTGGAGTCACCTACACAAAGTAAGGGTCCTTTGTCTAAGCTGAGAACAATTTTCTCAGCATCATTGTGGAAGAGCATTGCTCAAAAATCAGCTTTCCCAATATTTTCCCATCTTGAATACAGCATCCCAACCAGCTTCACCTATAGGTCATTTAAACACACACACACAAAAATTCCTCCAGAATTCCAGAAAATGAGTCAGTCCAAAGAGCTTTTGCCCAGCTCTCCCTGCAGACTGAAAGTCAAAGGAGAAGTCTGGATGCCCTACACTTGCCTTTGTTGAAAAGCACCTGCCCTTTGGCCATGAGTCACACCACAATGGGGAAGCAGTTGAATATTTACACATCACACCTCTTGAATCTATAAGTATTTTGACAATTTTTGGCCAATCCCCAAGCTCTGCTTTCTTTAGCCTTTAGTTAAACAAACTGGAGGGTTTAACCGAATTTAAAACAGAACAAGAAAAGAACTATGAACATAAATAAGTTTAACTAGAGAGAATAAAATATAGTAGGGTAAAGGAAGAAAACCAAACATCATAGCAATACATATTTGCAATAACCAATTTCCTGGCTCCTCTTGTAGAAATACACCTGACCAAGTCAAGGAGTGGAACAGTGCCAGAAAGCTGCTCCAAGTGCACTGGCATGGTCTGTAATTCCTCCCCAGAAAAGCACAAGGGCATTTTGCTCATGCTTTCCCAGACACTCCACACTGCCCCATTTTCCCTGTGCTCCCTGGAGATGGTTCAAGAGAATTCTTCCTTTGAAGTACACCACATACAGGCAGCGAGGGAGCTGCTCATGCAGGTCTTCTCCAGCCCCTGGGTTATTCATCACACATTACTGTGACAGTGCTGATAATCTTCGATAGTCTCAGCCTGGCTCCTCTTTTTCCAGTTCTTGGTAAACTGAACTGCAGGCTGTTTCTTTTCACCTCTTGTTTGTAATAGCTTCAGGACGTAACCCGGTTAAAACCAGGATTACAAGGTCTTTTACCATGACATATTTTCAAAGACTCATTTATTTTCTGAGCCTTGAATTTGAGTTATATCCAATTGTATACTCCTGCTTTACAAGCAAGCAGCTTGATAAATCCCTCTCCCTTTGGATTCCCTCTTAATTGTTTAAACTGTTTGGTTGACAAAGAGGTGGATTGTCCCAACATATAGTTATGTTTATAGATTCTATTTTACTCAGTAACTATTTTAGAATACCATTAGGGCACTGAAACCAGGTTGCATCCACAATCAGATCAGGCCTGACTCTATATATATTTATACAGACATCAGGCTTCAGTTAAACTTCTTTTTACACACTAGTGGCCCTGCCTTTCATGATAAGCATTTGTATCCAGGTTCGACAGAACAAATATCTGTGATGAGATCCATGCTGTTAAAACTGATTTATTCAGAGGATGGAAACATGCAGCAGATCTATCATAAGCATCCCAAGAAAAGACTGCATCTGGGTTTGATTGGAAGCAACTCCACCTTCCAAGTGGATCAAATGTGTTATGATTGCTGATGTTAAGTCCCAGAGCCAGTTTTACTGGTTAAAGCATTCAAACCACATCTTAGCCATCGCTGTAATATACTTTCACATCTAGCAAAAGCTGTTTGTTTTCTTTAAATAAAGAGACTTGGACCTTGAATCACTTGCACTGGAGAGAAGGAACAGATCATATCACCTGCATACTCTTTTCACAAGCTGTACAGCCCACTGAGCCTGAAAGCCAAGAAACAGTGATAAGAAACATGTCTGAAAAGACCCAGCAAGGAGTTTTTCTGGCTTTTTTCTACTTATTCCCTAAGCAAGTGAATTATATTTTTTCCCCCTTTTTCAATTCTGCCATGGTAAGCTAGTTAATGGATCATTCACAATGAAAACATAATTAGCAACAATTAATAAAGGGGTAAGGCTTGCATAACAGCATATGCAGGAGAACGTCTTGCCAGTAGACTGCTTATGAAACACCACTTATTGGCACTGGACTTATGACTATCTTCTACTTCCATCGTATTTGTATGTTTACATTCTGCTGAATGGGTTGTGTATAAAATTGCTGTAAGACCAAATGCCAAGCACTTAATAAATAGGTCTAAACTTTTTCAATCTGTCCTGCTAGTAACATTTTGCACCATTGGGTTCTACCACATGTGCTAGGTGAAGGACAACATACGAAACCCCAAAGAGCAGTGCCCTACAGACAGCAGTGGATGCTGGCAAAGCTGCAGCACAAAACAGGGCAAGTTGAGGTGGCTGGGATTAATCCAGTGGAACAGCTGCAGCTTTGAGGAAGTCCAGGAGGCTTCTCTGAATTTATGCAAATAAACAACATTTACAAGAAGGAAAGAAATTGCACATAACAATTTAGGATTTTCACCATGTCTTAGCAGCAACCTGACCCTCATATCTGCAGCTTGTGGTTACAGAGCATTTTACACTGAGGCTGTCGTACAATTCATGGGCTGCGTAGAGGCCACTGGATGTGTGCAGGTGGCCAGCATTAAGTACCCATATGCTGCACAATTTCAGCTTTCAGGCTGAAAAAATCCAAGGGAAAAATAAGGATGGGGCAAGTAGAGTGGAGGGAAAGAACAACAGAAGTCAGGGGAAGAGGAAACAGGAGGAAATTGGGAAAGGAAGAGAGGCGCAAGGCAGCAGCTCATTAAAAAGTGGCTTCCCTTACAAAGCAACTTATCAGACACTACAGATATAGCTATTAGGCTGTTTGATGCTGAATTAAAGACTGGAATCCCCTGGGATATCTGCGCAAGCACTGCCTGAAGGAGCACACTGAAGAGTGAGTGCTATGATCCCCATAGGTGAACTGTCACCAAAGCCAACAGGGCACACCAAAACCCAGCATTCATCCCTCTCCCTGGAGGACTGCAGTCCTCAGCCTTGTTCTCTGATCTCAGACCATTTTAACCAGCTTGTTCTGAACACTCAAGAGTTCAGATTCCAGTGGAGAGCATAAAAAGTGCATTGACTGTTACAGCTGAGGCAAGGGAGATGCCGGCATTGCAGGCGCTATTGTTTGCACAGCAAAGGCTCTAGTTTTGCCTCAAAACACAATAGGTTCATTCAAAAGAATTTTCTTTTGAAATAACTCATCTAAATCATGTAACAAAATAGATTTTGAAACAAAAAGTAGTTTTTCAAACCCCACAGCTCTTCCAAGAACTAGAAACTTGGCCAACATGTCCTGTAATCACTGGGTTCAGTTCCTAATCCACCACTATATTTTTCCCCACTGAAATTAATGCAAATGCTCAAAGCATCTTCAAATAAGACACAAAGTCCAGTTCTGCTGGGGTTTCTGAAGAAAAGCTTGCTTGGGCTGGTTTATAAGTGTCATAGGTAGGTTTTGGAGTCAGAATTCCCTATAGCATTCATTGCTCAGTCACAGTTCCTGATACTGGGAGGCTGTGATCAAGGCCATGACAGCTTCACTTCTTTTCCCTATACCACATGAGTTGCTCTTACCAGAGGAAGTTCTTGGTTCCTATAATTCTGGTTGAAACAGATAGCAAAAATTTGTACATACACATACAGTATTTGATCTTGCAAATGCTTATTCATCTGAACAGTGTCATTTACATCAACAGGAAAACATCAGTAACCATGAGTAAACACATTTGCAGGGTCATATCTATGTATATATTGTGTGTATATATATAGAATACAATACAAACAGAATATTTTTGTTCTATTAACAAGTAAAAGATATTTGACAGCATGTATGTAAACATAGCTGGAAGACCCTTCTGCATGATAACGTATTGAGCACTATTTAAACACCACAGGTACTTGCGCTACTACAAAATACCTGTTACTTTATCTGCTCACGCATGAAATTTATCTGAGGCTTTTCCTCAGAAGGAGTAGTCAAGGAACAGATTTGCATTTCAAAACCCAAATGCCAGAGCTGCCCATTTTCAGCTGCAACAGTGATACATTACTAAAGCTGAACAGCCTCAAAAGACTGTCTGCCATGGTGAAGAGTTGGAGAGAAATTGTACTAGAAAGAGGTAGGAGGCAAAGGACACTGCTCTCTCTCCAAAACCACGTGGGTTTCTAGGTTTGAGATGAAAACTGAAAGTTGCAAAGAAAAAGTCACCCAAGGAACACGTCATTTCTTGCCTCGGAGCTTACTGTTAGAAAAGCTTGCAGCAAAGAAGTGATGATATTTTAGTGCTGGACACAGAGCAGCTCCTGAAAGTGTGCTAATACTGCCTGTGGTCAGGCCTAAGCCATGCCAGATGAGATCACGGCCCTACTGTCCCATGTGCTCTACAAACCTTTCATCAAGGATGGTGGCTACCATGGTCCCTACTAGCCACCTTGCCCAGTATTAATTCACTGAATTTGATAGCCCTGAAATTATTTTTTGGGGAGTTATTTGCTTCAAATTCACCAGCTCCCTTCGCCCTCCCAGCAACAGTCATGAAAACAGATTCCCAAACCTCATCAAATAGTTTAATCTGTCACCAACATTAGTTGCTCAACCTGACTCAATAAAGGCTAGGTTTGAAAAATGTTAGTAATAACAGTAAAAAGAGCAAGCTCCTCCTGCACAAATTAATAGTTCTAAGTATTTTCAACGAGCAGGACAGGTACTGCGAGTTAAACTATTCTCAAGGCATTCACAGAAGCAACCCTAGCTATTTATTCCCAAGAGTAACCATGTCTGCCAACACACCTTGCCCACCTTTACATACTGCCAGTGACAACAGCATCACCTTTAGAATAGGGTCTATTATTAGTAACTCCTGAATTCCAGCCCTCTCTGGTATGTGAGCTTATGAAAAGCAAAACAAAGGCATATGGAGCTTTAATATCACTCTAGTAAGTATTTACATTACAGCAGCACCCGGAAACGTGACCAAGACCACACAAAGGTAGGTGCTCTATATGCACTAAAAAGAAAGTCCTTGCCAAAAAGGCATTTACAATCTTGGCATACTACGGGGTCTTGGTTAAGACTATTCATGTACTACTAACATCTCCAAGGGTCACAGACCTGATGTCCCTCTGCATTCACTGAAGCCAGCCTTGGCAGGGTCCTATCAAGGGCCAGGTTCCTACACTATGCCCAGTCACAGAGCATGCAGAGAGGGTGGTAGCTGAGAGGGAACAGGCTGCTGCAGCTATTCCTTCTCAAAGCAAGGTCTGCGTGGGGCTCAGGATCGGTATATGCCATAACCCGCCTTTGTCACAATAGAGATGAAACGTTGAAAGTGAATGCACATGTTTAATACACTTACCAACTTTGAAGACTGCCTGGGCAACCCCATGGCTAAAACAGTAGATGCAAGCTCTTCAGCTACTGCATAGAGATCTTCTGCATCCAAGGCCTCAAGCATATCTGCAAGTGTTGACCAGCCAGGACCCCATCTACAACACCCAAGCAAGGCAGGCCACAGAAAGCAGCCACGTCCAGCTGAGAATCCAGGTCATTAGAAAAATCCATGGCAATGAACTAGGAAGCCAACCCACAGGTCAGATCCAGCGATGGCCAGGCAGGCCCACTGTGGCAAGGCATATCCAGGGGTTGGCCAGGAAGTCAGTCAATGCATTAGGGTCCAGATCAATGGGATCCACTGCCAGGAAAGAGCATAACCCAGATGCAAACACCCTCCTGCAGCATAGCTCAAACCAGAACGCAGGGGCCCAGCCTCAGCTTAGATAGGATCCCTGTGCCAGTGAGCAAGGGCTGTGGGTGAAGGTCCCAGGTGAGGTTGTCCAGGGCGATTAAGAGCTATTAGTGCCATCAGGACCCAAACCTGTGTGTAGAAGCACCATCTTAAAGGCTATGATTGCACATTTGTCAGCAGTTCCATTAACCGCTAGAAGAAAGTGATGAAATTACTCTGGGATCCTTAGTTTCTGCAGTCTCCTGCTTGCTTGTTGGCCATCCCTTAGATATTAATCCGTCCTAGAGAGGCTTAGGCAGCTGTGGATTGGACAAGTAAGCAGTTGCCTCTGTAAGACAAGTAGAAAGCTCAAATAAATTAATAAAAAGCTCCTTTCTATTGATTTGTGTATTTTCTAGTGATTTCTAGTGAATGGACTTTGAATCATTGTGCCACAGCACATCAGTACCTATTGTGCTGGGAGCCACATGGACACTGTGTGCTGAAGAAATCATCACCACCGCTCATCTGGCTACTGGGTTAAAGGTTTGTTTTGCCACTGCTTTCCTTCAGTAGTTACACACATGTTGCCCATTAGCCCCATGACTAGCATTGCTCCAGCTGTCTGTAAGTTGGTGACATATGGGAAAACAGCTCTAATCAATTTTGTTTCCAAATCATTTTCCCAAAATGGTATATATTGCTCTGGTTGATTTCAGCTGTAATTTGTTTTTACTTTTCAGTGCAAAATGAGATTAGAGGTCAAGATTGTGACTTCTGGATGAAGTGCCATGTGGAGATGCACTGAGTACAAAGGCCACTCTATCTACACTCCGGTTATATATCATTTGAGCAGTGAGATTTGAGTTCAAGTAAAGGCAAGACAAATCCGTTTTGACCCAAAACAGTGCTTTCGGTTCTAGAAATTAAAAGGAATGTTGAAACCTGAGGGGAGAATCTTTATGATCATACTGTCAGAGTAAGGCAAAACTGACTCTGCAAGCCAAGAAGAAATGTTCTGAAACACCCTTGGCTTTGGGGAATCTACTCCACAGGTCAGCTTTCAAGTGGGACACAACCTGCACCTCCACCAGCTTGATAGATACAGAGACAGCAACAACACGTTGTTGGTGTGCTGGCATGGATATCTTAGTGCACGTGTGTGTGTATACACAACAATTCAGATTTCTGTGATATTCTGATTGTGGTCCCTTTTCCTCTAGTGAAACACCTCTCTCTGACATATCCCACAAGAACTTAAAAAGTGGAAAAAGGAGGAGGAAATGCCTGGCAAAGCAGCCAAAAGCCATTTCACCTCAAAGATGCAGCGCAGAATATGTTTCCATTGTTTAATTTACATTTTCTTATTAAAAGGATCACTGACAGTCTTTAGTCTGGTGTTACTTGTTACCCCTTGGTAAAAGAGTTTCTCTGCTCCTTCACTATACTTCTATCACTATTTTTTTCAGTGCTCTAAAGCTTGGGATAATGACTTTCACTTGACCTCTCATTTTACCAGCCAAAAAGCCAAGTCAGAACTCTGTTGTATTTGATACAATATGAATAGTGAACACACTCCAAGAGCTAAAAACAGGTGAACTACATAAAGAAATTGTTTAGAAATCAGAGGGAAGATGATGAATAGTGTATTTCCTATTGATAAACGGAGTGTGGTATCCAGCAGCCTGAGGGCTGACAACTGAACTGCTGAGACCATCAACTCTCAGAGAAACTGATCCTATTTAATTATATTCCTTCTGCTTGTAGTTTTGTCTGTATATATCTTCCCAGGGGTTCTCCAGTGTGCGTCTTTTCATTATGAGTACAGAGAGCTCTTAACTGAGTGGGTCTGGGTTTCTTAGAGAGGCTCCAGTCTGCCTGACTAACCACATCACCACGCTCACACCAGTACTCTCCACTGTTGCTCATTAGCAAGAGAAAATGTGTGGGAGAAATGCCATGGAGGACCTAGGTCAGAGAAGGAAAGCAATACGAGAAGCATTTGGAGAACGAGGATATGGAAAATAGCCATGAACAATTTCCAGAAATGTCCCAGGAGATCATTGCCTTATTCAATGCCTCTCATTTCTGCCAGCCTATTTTTGTCTCAGCCCTGGATGTGTCCACCTCAGTATATGCAGCTAAGTTGGTAATTTTTAACTCATGACACTAATTGAATTGTTATTGAATGTGATTAATTAGAACTGGAACAACCCTTTAACAAAGAATTTATCAGAGCATTTTCTGCTCCCTTCACTGACTCACCACTTCCCAATGGCTTCGCTCATACAATCCTTGGCAGGTCCCAGGTACCTGAACTCCACTGAAACCCGTTGCCTTACGGGCATGATGCCAGCGTAGGCAGCCTGGCCCTCCTCCACCCAAATACGAGCCACCAGTGGGTCAGGTTTTTTGCTTACACATTTTTATCTCCAAAAGCACTGAGACCAGCTCAGCAGACCACTGCTTGGAGCTGCAGCGCTCAGGTCAGATTCACTGAGCTGGAATAATGCACACACCACAGCAGGACAACAGGAGGATTTGGAAACCTGCCTATCTAAGTTCCTAGATTTCAATGGGAACTTAGATCCTAAGTACAGATTAGGGTCTGAATATCTTTGTGGCAGAAGCACAGTGGCAGGTTTAATATTACATGCAAATTTATTAGAATGACTTATGATAACTCCAGTGATATGTGTGTATGTACACGCAGAAATAAATGTACTTTCGTCTCAAGTCCAGGACTTTTTATACATCTTGTGATATTCTTGACCACAATAACATCAAATAACACTGAATTTCCAGCCTGATTGTACCTGGAATGGAAACCATAGTTTTAATTGGGTTTGAGCTTGGCATTTTTAATTTAATTGGCCATGTCTTCCTCTATTTATTCCCCATGGAAGCAAGCAATGAATATCTTACCTCAGAGGAACCTCTGGGCAGAACTACTATCCTTGTGTCAGCTCGGAGCTTTTGGTAATGGGAGCCAAAGAAGGGTGTCACTTGATGCCAGGACCTGCACATCTTTCAGATTATGGACCCAGGATACAGGCTCTGCCTGCCCAGGGCAAGATCATGGTTTTGATCTTGTTCCTGTAACATCCGCTGAGCATGTCTTGTACATGGAAAGGAGCATTAAGACAGCTAGAAGGGTATTTTAACTGAACTACTTTCCAACCAAAACATTGTTTTCATCTAAATGAAAAAGTAGTGTAGTAAAGGCAAAAGTAGAATGTTTTTCTAAACCATTAAAACTTTAAATTCAGTGCTTCCATTTTTTATTTCCAAATTATCTTTGAAAATGAAATATTAATTGGGTTTTTCACTTGTTTCAAGGGAAGTCACATTTGGTTTTAGTCTGGAATTCAAAATACACTGAAAATATGATTTCTGAAATGTTCAGTTCTGCTGTGGGACAGCTTCAGGCCAAAATCAGTGGAAAAACTGGAGAACTTTCAGACTGTTCTATGCTGAGAGTTACACAAATTGTGAGAAATTAGCATTTCCTCTAAATTATTTCAAGCACTAACTGAGGTATCTCTTCTGATGTATAAAATTAAGCTTCCTTCAGAGGGTTACATGAAACTGAAACTTCAAGTAAACTTAGGAAAAGTCTTCCATCTTCTCTGAATGAAGAAAGAGGAATTCAAGTCCTGGCTCAAGCAAAACCAAAATTATTACGCTAACTCCAAAATATGCCCAGGCAATTCCTAACTCACAGAGAATTATAGCAGTTTGGAAATTAAAAAGAAACCTACCAACACAACAACAAACCAAACAAACAAACAACAAAAAAACCCCACTAAAGCACAGCAAAGCTTTCCTGTTGGTCTGCTTAGAGCCTGAGCAAGACACTAAATCCAGATGGTTTCACGCCTGGCCCAGCCGTGAAGTGACAGAGTGCTGGGTGAGTGGTGCATCAAACCTTTGGGCAACACCAGACTCAAGCTCCCACCCTGGTCTCCTTAGCTGAGTACGTGCTGCTTAGGTATCTTGAGAGAAGAGAGATGCAGCCTGGCATCAACTCAGTTCAAGTATTATTTTAAAACACAAGGCTTAGCACACTTAGACAATTGGACTGAAAAACAAACAGAAGTAGGTTGATAGCTATTTACACTAGACTTAGAGTTCCCTTTTATATGATTTCTCAACTTACAAAAAATACACATATTTAATTCTAATTTTCCAAGACCTTCATATATTCATCATCATCGTGACGTGCTTTGGCACCTGAGACTAAATGAAAAGAAACAAGGACAGAACAAATATATACTAAGAAAGTTCAGACCTACCCACTTATTTGAGCTAACCGTCTCATCTGCACACTGCTCAGCAAACAGTGATCCAAATCAGCTGTCCTCCCTGATTTGCCTGGGGAACATAGTGCAGGTAGAGCACGTCACCTGGGGGGTGAGTTCATTGTTATTTCTCCTGCCAGCTCACCAGAAGTCCTGTTTTGGAGGAGCATTGGGCTCAAGTGTGGAAGCTGTAAGAAAAACGTGACTTAATATCAAGTTGCCAGATTTGGAATGGAAAAACCTTTCTCAATCTTTCATCAGTGGTAACTTCAGTGGATGCTGTGGAACAGCTTGTAACATGAACTGGCAGCAATATCTGAGCAGTCTCCAGTTCTCTCTTGTCCTTGGGTCCCCACCTGTGCACATGGGATACAAGCATTTTTCTGGCTCACAGAGGTTTTGAGAGGATAAAGGTTTTGAGGTCAAAGCAGGAGGAGCAGGGAGGGAAAGCAATCGGATAATGCAAGATATTTTTCTCTGCTGTTCCACATGTAGATACAGCACACATCAAACCTGCTAGTAATGGCCCCACCAGTGGTACAGCTGTGCCACGAGGAGCTCAGGACCCTGCCCAGGACTGGGGCCAGATGTTGAGGCAACCAGTCCTCACTGTCATCTCTGTGGCACTGTCCCACTCACAAGTGTGAGCTTACCTATCTCTGGATGTGTGTCTGACACTTTGGCTCTGTTTGGTTTTGCAATGCCCTGTCAAGAGCTCCAACTCTTCTGAGGTTGCAAGATGCAACTCCTGTCTACCACGGTCAAGACCTGTCCTTACTTTCAATGTGTTTTGACCAGGCAGTGGTGGAACACTTGCTCGCTCTCAGCCACTTAAATTTCCTTTTCCTTTCCACCCAACAAATATTTTTCCAAGCCAAACACAAAGAGTTACATTGTGCACAGTCTTTGAAATGTACACTTAATTTTCAAGGAGGCTGCTTCAAGGAAGGCAGCATACCTGTAGGTATTTTGAACTAGCAAAAGAAAAGGAAAAAGATAATGCAACGGTGGAGAATTGAAGCATGACTTTTCTGATGTTTGTTTTTTTCCTGTGCCAGCAAAGATTCAATAGTGCAGAGGATTTGTCTGCAAAGTCATTCTTTGCCCTCACTCCCTTTCTTTCCTTTTCGCCCCACACCTAGATGTAGTAGTTCTTTATTCTCATGATAGTTCATTAAATGTCTAATTTGCAAAATAAAGTATCACCAGCACCTGTTAGGTAAAGGAAATCATGGCCAGCATGATGCTGTAGCCTCTTCACAGGACAAAAACAGATCAGCGAGGTGCACAGGTGGGACACCCCACAGGCTGCAGAAGCCAGTGGGTGTTGCAAGATGTATTTCTCCTTTCAGTCAATAATCAACCACTGTGTTTGCAGAAGCGGTACATTAGCTGCAAAACAGAGGCTGTGGCTATTCATACCCACTGAGTTGCGTATTTTTGCTAAGTTCAGATATGCCCTTAAATCCCAAAGCTGTACATTGAGTTTCAAGTAATTTCCACATGCAGCTCTCACGTCTGTGTAAGGAAGGCTGGCTGATTAATTCTCTCTGTGTCAGTTCTCCTTCCGTGAAATCTGTGTCCACAAAAGCCTGGGGGAATGACGGGGCAAGAAGAAGGCAAGGCTTGTACTGAGATTGTCTGGAAAAGGATAGATTCCCAAAGTCAGACGTCTGCCAAAAAGCAACTGCAGTTACTCTCATCGACCTCTGCAGGTTACACCAGAGGGTAGAGCACAGGTCTCTTGGGTAGCAGAGCACTGCCGTGTATCAGGCCTCACAGATTTAAAAATCAAACAGAACAAGGTAGATCTAGTAGGTTATTATTCATCAGATTTTTTCACAATCATTTCCATTTTAATTGCCTGCAATTTCCTTCAAAGTCCTGCAAAAAGAATTTAAAACTTTGGGTTATGGAAGAAATAACATATATGAACTGAAAGCAAACTTTCAGACAGAGAGATTTTTGGCAAAAGATCAGAACTATTGACCTTTTCCATAATTTAATATTTTTAATTATAAAATATTTTGACAAAGAATGCATAGCAGAGCTAGACATCAAATTTTGTTCTGATTTTCACCATCATCATGAATGTCCTTCTAAGTATTCATGGCGAGTGAGATGCTTATGGGTAAAAAATCGAGGATAAAGTGATTGTCTCTTATTACTAAAATGGTGGTTGTCATCGGGTGGGTGTTAGCACCCATGTGCGTGTGTCTGAGAGAGAAAGAAGTTTGCATTCAGTAGCTTTATGGAAACTCCCAAGGAATAAATCAGGAAACCCTTTGCAATCTGCCACTGTAAACTCAGAGATCTTGCAACGCTTGGAACAAAATGGTCCCCTAGCTCACTGCTGGAGGATATTTAATCCTTGGGGGTAGCAAGGTGGCAGAGGTAGTGTCTGCTTTTCTACCTCCATGTCCTTTGACTCAGCTCAGAGCAGGACACACTGCTTGGCAGTCGTTATCTGTCCACCAGCCTGCGCAGCAGCTTTGTAAGGATCAGACACGTATCAGCCTATCTTGCTCGCCTTCTCTTCCCTCCCTCTCAAAAGAATCAGCCTTAGCTGATTTGACTTGATTTCTTTGGCACCAGAAAAAAAGGAAAGTGTGTTCACTCAGGTCAGAACGCGGGGCTGGTACACAGACGTCAGGTGCAATGGTGAGGAATGCTTAATCCCACTCCCAATAGCACAGTCTCCCTCACCCTGCGCCCCTCTGCCCCCATAACGCTATAGTTACTGTACCTTAGGCAGCTCTGACAAGTGAAGGATTTAATTACAGTCATCTGAAGGGGCAGCAGAGGTGAAGGTCATGGGAGGTGAGGAGACACGGGGATTTGCACTCATGTGATGCTCGGCAGGTGGTTGTCCCCAAGGCTGAAGGGTAAGCCATCGGCAGTGCTGGGATGCTGGTGCTGCAGGCGGACAGGATCACACCTGAAAGGATTAAATGCCCTCATGATAAATGGTTTTCTGGATGTATTTTGGCATGAAATTTCTTCCCTGCGGAAAATGTTTCGGCGTCAAATTTCATACAGTGCAAAGCTGCTCTTGGAGTTCTGTGGCACATACTGGTCCATCAGAAGAAACCCGGGTTTGCTCCCTTTCCAGGGAGCGTTTCCCAGCCCAAACAATTCAGCATATTGAACAGGTAAGAATTTTATTTACATAGAAATGAAGAAAAAGCCACTCATATTTTAAACAATTCCTATCTGTCACAACAGAAAAAGTAGCATTTCACATGTCTTGTTGGCAGGCAGGTGACACAACACATCTGGCCTCTGACTCATTTAATTTCATACTGTTACCTTGTGGCTTGTGTTGGAATTGCTTAGTCACAAAGCCTTCACATTTACTGAGGACCATCTCTGGATTTTCTAAGACTATACCTGCATTAGCAAGTAGGATGGACTAATTGGAGCAGAGCCATGGACCAGGAAAATTTTTGCTAAGGATTTGACATCCATGGTAAATGCATTTCATGGTTGAATTGTTTTGGGTTTTGTTCTGATTTTTCTCCTCTTTTTAATTCATGCCATCCAGTTTGATCCTAGGGATTGACTTCCCAGTAGCGATTAGAACAGATTAGAGGAGCACATACTTCAGATAAGTTTCCTCCAAAGGGACACTAATTCAAGCATCCTTAAGATGGCACCACAATGCAAACCAATCTACTTCTGAAGCGAGCTCCTGATCTGAACTGAAACACTAATGCAGACACACACTCAGGTCTTCACAATAATTTTAATTAATGGATCTGTAATCTCAATCCATATTTAGGAAGAAAATGACAGTTAGCACTGCTAAGAGAAAAATGTAAGGACTCAGTATTCCTCAAGTATTTGTATTCTCTGGGATCTCATCAGATGGGGCATTATGGTTACTGAGGATATGAGATGAATAAGGTCTACTCTGCCTTGATCTCCACGGTTGTTGATTTATGAATTTTATCAACCCTCCAGCCACACATAAAGCTAATGTAAGAAACTTTCTCTCTTGTTGGATAAGGGATGGGTCTATTTCTTCTTCTGGAAATCTCTCCTGACCTTGAAGGGAGTAGAAAAAAAAAGGGGGGGGGGGGGGGAGGACTGAGAAAAGAAAAAAATAAACAAGAAATTAAGCATGGGATAAGATCAACACTACTATTCATTTGTCTTAAGTGGGTGAGATAAATTAAAGAATAGAGATCTCTATCTGGGCAAAATGGGCATCCAGTACCCTTCTTCCCCTCCACTGAAGTAGGAAATATGTAGTTTATGACCAGCTGGGACAATCTCTACTGAATGGCTTTGGGGCAATAAATCACAGAAGCTGGTTTGTCCACATTTCTTTCTTTTCTTCAGACTGTTTGGTTAAATCTCCCACAGAGAAAGTTACGCCATGCAGGGGATTCAGCAAAATGCATGAAAAATGTACTCATGTCACCTACGAATTCTTCAGCTCTGGCCAAGGTCCAGCTGTGGCTTTAATAGAAGACAATGCCTTACTGCTCTCTTTCCCTGAATCCTATGAGGGCAGCTGTTTAAACATTTATCATTAAATGTTTCAAAAAAAGAGCTCACTGGAGTACAATGATGCTATTTGAGCCCTCAGGTTTGTTTCCGGGACCTATAGAACACATGTGGGTTTGGGTGGGGTCATCCCATAGTCCCACAGTTGGCTTATTAGTGAGCTATTTAACATGAATGTGAGCAAAATATTTTTTTCTGTATGTTCCTGATTCCTCACAAACTGGTTCAGTAAATCCAAAGCTGTGACAAGGACTCAGCATGCTGGGAAAAGGCCTCCTTACAGCTGTATCAAGGAGAAACTGAGGCAGAAGTGAGCTGGCTTGCTTTCTCATGCTGCTCTTAACTGTTCCTCGTATCCATTCTCTCTAGTTCACGTCTCAGATTCATTCAACCTACCCCTATCTAAGGTTGCTCTAGATGCTACAAGTCTACACAAGACCAAGGGAAGACAGAGAAACTTCCAGAAAGATAAATGCATTGAGTTACTGAAGACAGAGAAACTTCTGGTTCTGGCAGTTCCCAAGCAGCAAGTAGTTGCATTTAGGAGATCTGTCTGTCCTTGCCAAGTTCTTACATGTTTTCCTTTGGATTGCTTTTGTCACTGCTGGCAACAGCACATCACAACAGATAGACCTTTGGACTGAGGCAGTATGGCCATTCTCATGTTCACAGGAGACCACTTACGTGGGGAACCAGGGTCCTTCTCCCATGGACAGGCAGGCTCCAAGAGGGACAGTAGTCAGCTCATTCCACAGTGGGATACCAGGAGCCACTGTTTGAAAGACCTTCCAACCTGAACCAGGCAAGGGGCAATGATCTAAAAACCGTGAAACTCTGACTGACACTTTCACAGGTCTTGTGGGGCTGTGGATCTCCTCTGTGTTCTGGAAACATGGTTTCATGAAAGGTTTGATCCCAAGAAGGTGGATTTTTAAAAGCCAACATGGACTTCATGGGACACATTTGAAGGCTCCCAGGTTGCCTGTGCTGTTGTGGTGCAGCAGGAAAGAGCACAGCCAGCCTGTATGCACACAGCGCTAATCTGAGCCTCTGTTTGCCTTTCAACAACCAAATTTCTTCAGCCTGGGTGGCTGAAATGAGGCAGCTAATGTTATACTTAATGACCTATTTAATGGCCCATTTTCCAGAAGTGATGAGAACTTACAATTATCCCTGTGCTCAGTGTGAGCTGCAGCTGCTTAGCAATCAAAAAGTCCAGATCACGCATTCAGATGCCTCATTTTAAATGGGTAAAAGTGGGGAAAAAAAAAAAAAAAGTGTAGCCTTAGATCCTTGTCCTTCCTGCAGTAAGGTCAAACATACGTACATCAAAATAAAACACCTCCTCCCACTGACTTTCATGGGACTCTCAGCGCGAGCTGGGAGAGCTGATCTTTCCCAAAAGCAGCACAGCTCCAGCCCATGGCTCAGGCAGGGCTGTATGCCCTGGCCACGCTCTGCATCACGTGGGCCACGTGTGCTGCCCACAGAGAGTCTGCCAGTCTCTGCTGAGGTTGCCAATTGGAGCTGGATGCCCGCTGGTGCAAATCTGTGATCCCATTGACTGGGAAGTCCTGGCCTTTCCAGCCTCCTTTGGGTTTTCACAGACCTCCCCAACCACTGCCCCGTGCTCACTTTAGGGATTTCAAGGTGATAAAAGATCCCAGCTAAGTGGCTCTATCTGGGACATTTGCACAACTCAAAAAGCAATTATCATCTCTCAGCAGACTTTGTTGATTTTGGCTCAGGGTTGACCATACTGATTCGCCTGAGGTGCTATTTATGAGCTGACTCGACATCTCAGGGTAAAGTCCTATGGACTGAAAAACGTTCCCCATGCAGGGAAAAAATATGCTGGCACTCTGGAAAGGCAAACCCTGCTTCTCGTATGAAATCCCTTGTCAGCCCACTGCAGGCTCCTTCCATCTAGAGCTCAATCCACCTCTGTGGCATCAGGTACACCTGCCGACTGCCAAACTGTTTCTGCCATGTAAACTAGCCCATGACAGTCTCCACTCTCCACATGAGCAGGACTTAGTAAGTGGCAGAGTATGAAGTGATGGAGATTGAGTGCAGACATTAATCTGAACCTTGATATTCAACAACTTCTAGCTGAATTGGTTGAAAAATGGGTTTCCAGGTCTGTGAAGACCCATGGAAGCTGGGGTTTTTAAGTGTTTCACCCCAAATCAAAACACTTCAAATTGAAGTCTCTTTTGGTCAGCATATCTTGAAATCTACCATTTGTTTTAGAAACACCAAAATATTTTGGCTTTTAATTTCAGGAGCCTTAATATTCACCAAGATGCTGAGAATCAGGAAGCTCAGCAGCACAAATCTCAGGTTTAAAGAGTCAGGGCTTCTTGCTGCATAAACAGTCTCCAAAAGCTTTTCAGCACACACCAAGATGAAAATAGCTTACTTTTGGGACAATATCAACAGATTTTACTCCTACGCATGAGATAAGTAAGGTTTCATGGGCACCTTTTGTTGTCCTGGCTTAGGTAGGTTTTCTCAATATGTTCAGGATGCAACCACGCCAAGAAAAATGTTCTGTTGCCCTGGAGTTGTTGTCTCTAGGTTTCACTCTCTCAGTGTCCTCCTCTGCCTTCTCAGTCAACTTTTCCATGGTTAGCTTCACACTGGCTTCAAGAGATGGTTCCTGATCTGCCATGCAGGATGAATGACTTAATGAATATCCAAAGCACTGCATACATTAAGGATTTTCATCCCAGAGGAGGAAAAAATAAGTGAGAATGTGGCAGAGCTACTGTAATTTATGATGGGCTTGCTGAGAATGAAAAGGTATCTTTTAGCTTGCTGCCTCCAATATCAGCATGGGGGGACATGGTATGAAGCAACCAGGCAGTATGTTCGGGAGAGACAAGAGGAGGTATTTTTTTTTTTTCACACGATGCCCAGGTAAACTCTGGGCCTTCTGTGCAAGAGCAATGTAGATCCCTAAGGGCTACTGGGATGCGAAAAGCAATAAGAAATTCAAGAAGAAAACTGCATGTTATCTACAAAGGCCAGAGCTCTGCATCCTCAATTATCTGAGCCACAGTTGGCTGGGAGGATATTCTGGGGAAAACAGCTCAATGTATTTTTCCTCTTGGCATCACCTACCAGTAAGATGCGTGACTGGATGGATGCTGGGCTACAAGGACTCTGACCTTATAAGATGCTCTTATATAAGCCAAACATCAAAGACGCCAACACGGCATTCCAAAACCAGAAACACACAAGAATTGCTGTCTCTGGGCAAACTTGACTATCCCAAACCAGGTAAATCAGCAGTCAGGCTGGGATTGTCCAGCTCTATCCTGCAGCCAGGACCCCACACCAGAGCCTCATGAACCAAAGGCAGGAGGCAGGTAATCTCCCTCGGGGCGGCAGGATTGCCTTGCAGAGACCTGCTTTGCCCTCTAGTGACTATTAAGCATAGAACAGGGAACTTTGCGCCACCTCTTCCAATTAATAAAAGTCAGGTCCTGCTACATCTGCTGGCTGGCAGACAAGCAGTGAGGTCATTCTGACTTTGTTCAGCCCAACTGAGAATATCCCTCTCCCGATGTAGCCTGGTCACTGCTGCCTGGGAGGCACGTGGCATGGAGCAAGGGAAGGAGATGCTATTCTGAAAAGTTGAGAACAGACATCCTAAACTGGGGAATGAATAGCTGAGTCAATTGTAAAGGAAAATCCTCCAGGGCTGATGCTATTTCTAGTCTGCACATGCCTTGGAACTGAAAAGAGGCTATTTGGGGGAAAAAGGAATGGATGAATAATGGAAGCAAAAATAGTCGCTACACATTCCTTTCCAAAGCTGTGTTGCCTACAAACTCTTTGGAAACAATCAACAATTCATCAGAACATGAGCTCATATTATGTGATCTATGGGGCCATAGACTTTGTGATCTATGGTCTGTATATGTGCCTATTAAAAGAGCTCTTAGTTGGAAAAATAATAACAGCCGTCTTTGTTTAAACGGTAACAAGGGAAGAGAGGGATTAGAGTAGATATCTAGAAATTTGCAATTACTGAGCTATATGGAAAGCAAACTCTTGGAAAACACTATAGAAAACCTCTTTCCCTTTAAACTTAAGAATAAATACTAATATTCTAGAGTTTGAAAATGCTAGTCTGACTTTGCTAAATTAGAGAGACTTTTGCTACCACCCAAGATAATCCAAGAAAGCAAATAGATTTAGTTTTCTTACAATCACAGAAATGAAATCAGATTTCCATTTGCAAACTCTTAAATATTAGTATTTTTCACAAATAGACAAGAACACCAAGAAAGGCACTCTGAGTACTAATGTTCACTAAGCAAAATAAAATTAGGACCATTATGAATTTTAATGGAAAACGTAGGCCCAGAAATAGTTTTGAGCTTTTGTGCAAAGGCTGATTACCAGGAATATTGCAGGCAGGCTGGAAGCCATTCTCTCACACCAATGACTACAGCGAGTAAAAAAAACCCAACACACAAAACAACAACAAAAAAGAAGCCTAAACAAACAAACAAAGTCCATTCCAGCTAATTCATGAATAAGAGAAGAGAGGCTGCATTAGATGACTGCTCAACTGCTGATTTCAAAACATATCATTTGGGTTTTACAATACCTACAATTGCACCTAAGCACTCAGTCTTAATTAGTATTTTCTACAATCAGTGTCCTCAGCTGAGATACCGTTTGTAGGAGAGAAATGTTTGGCTCCAGTTGTTAAATCACTTAGACCTACTGCAGAAGGGTTTGGAAGAAACTGGGAAAGACTCACATGAAGTCTGTAACCATGTTTGAAACCGTTGTCTGGCTGTTGGCTCCATATCCATGCTGGGTACCCAGAGCTTCACATCAGCGTCTGTGGGTTTTTAAGGGTGCTCCTCTTCTGTGCCTTTCTACACAGAACTCACTTTTACAAATTATTTCCTGCTGGGCTTTTCTAGGCTACAGCTGGCCAGACTCTGTTGAGCGATGTCTGCGCTGGGCTCTGCCATGGATTCAGTGGCTTGATTAATGCCAGCAGATGATTAGGAGTGAACTTATCTGATTTTTAACTTTATGACTCCAAGAATAACTAATAACCATAACTCCAAGAACTACTTGCAGTGCCTGCATCCCAAAAGGTGAGTTGCTGTATAAATTTTGTGCTCTTGTCTGAGAGCCCCTGGCCCCAGCAGTTACTAGATGACATCCAGCAAGGCAAGGCGGAGGGGGCACAGTTTGAGCATGGCCCTGCTCTTGCTAACTTAGTTTTAAAAACAGGTAGATACACCCAGAAGATATGTGTAAGTCATGGGCTGCTCTTATATGGGCAAACTCTGTTTACATGCATTCACCATCAACTACAGTGCATGCGGACGTCCATCCACACTTAGCTTTACCATCCCTGAGGACTGTGAACTAATGCAGGCAGTCCGTCCAAAACTCTAATCGGCCTGAAAATACCGATTGGCTAGAACAATGATTTTGAAACGTTATTCCTGTTTTTTTGACCCTTTAGAGACATAGGAGTAACTGTTCCATAACCAGGTGTTTAAGATCTTCCTTCTTATAACAGGCAAGTGCCTGCAGGAAGGAAAACCACAGCAGCAGATGTTTGATAGTCTCTTGCACATCAGTAGTAAACTAATGTGCAATAACAAACTAATCTTAGTGGCTCATAACTGATTGATTTAGACCTGGAAAACTAGAATGGAATCACTTGATTTTCACAGATCATGTTCCTTAGCTCTTCTTGACAGCTGCAAGAGATAGGAAAGTATCAGGAAAAGAAATTTGTAGTTCTTTTCTGAAGAGTGGCAGCTGATAGCCGTCCTGCAGAAGAACTCAGGAACACCGGGAAGCAATAAGAAGGGTTAATCAGAAGCTCTTCTCCTCCGAGTTCCCATATATGTATCTAAATGAGCTGGTTTCATGCCCATTTCATGTAGAGATGTGTCCTCAGTGGCAAAAAAAATTAGTTATTACTGGGAAGTTCCAGGTCTGCAGAGTAGGCTTGGTCACAGCTGAGGCAGCATGAGGCTCTTCTGGCTCCTTGTTATGAGCTCCGAGGGTACTGTTCTCCTCAGCCTGGGGAACCCAGGTAACACACAGAGACAGGTTTGGTCGATCACTCCTGAAATCTACCCGAGATAGATTTAGCAGCACTACAATTGGCAAATGCTTAAGAAGATGCAAGATACCTTCAGAGTTGTCCATCTGCATCCCAGTGCTGCTGACAAAGTCCTGCAGTCCCATGAAGGTTTTCCCAAGAGCAGGCAGGCGTTATCAGTGTGTACATCCTACCTGATTCTCCATCTCTGAAGGTTTCTTTGTGCCCAATTTTCTGTGAAGAGTCCTGAAAAGGCAGTGCTTTGGCCTGGCCATCCACAAGAAGGGAGGTGGAGATGCAAGGGAAAGATGAACAGACCGTGACAAATGAAGCTACTGGCCCATTACTTGGTGGGGGCAAAGAGCAAAGGGGGAAAAAAAGCATGTCAAAGCTGAAATACTCAAGAATTAGTTTTACTCTATTTTCCCGCAAACAAGTAAATTCTAATGAAGCAATTAAGACGTTTAATTGTATTAAGGGAATAGGTTACTCTAAAGGAGCATAGTGGAAGAATAATTTAAAGAAATATCTAGACATAAAAAACTCCACCATGTATTCATGCTGGAAAGGGCTGCTGAAATTCCACCTAGAGTGCTTAAAGAATTAGTTGAACTAAACCTCTAAACCATTAGTGATTACATTCAAGAAGGCAAAGATGACAGCAGAAGTCCCAGAGGAGTGGAAGAGGGCAAATGTAATGCTTATCTTAAAAAGAGTGCAGAGAGGCACTGTGGGGATTAACCTCTCCAGGAGCCAGGACACATGAATAATTACTGAGCATCCCATCATTAGTACCAAACGGATAATGAAATGATAAGGACCTGCCACCAAGGGTTTGATGAAAGCAAGTGTGTCAAACCAATCTGAATTCCTTGAGAAGGTGAGTGACCTGCTGGAGAAGGGGAAACCAACATGTGTGATCCTAGCTTGGCACCCATGAGACCACAAATGTAACCAAAAAAGCTATACAAAGGTGGAGATAGTCCAGAACAAAAGGCTAGATCTCCCTTGCACTGAATTTTGAGCAGGTTTTGATGTTGCTTTTTTTAATAAGGGTTTTATAAACTCTCCATACCTTTATGAGACTTTGAGCCAAAAGCCACCTAGCCTAGATATGGACTTTAGCAGTGAAGTGTGTTGTGAGCCAGATAAGATTTCTGTGCCCAGCCCTGTGGGTGTATGCCCAGTGTCAGTCAAGGGGTAAGTCTCCATCTCCTTCCCCTTCTATAGGATGTTGTGATGCTTTCTACAAAATGTAGCGAGATAGAATAATGATAATCTTGAACTAAATTCCAGCTAGGGAGACCTGCTTCACCTACTCCTGGCGCAGCATTTTCTGATCCTCTCTACCAGAGCCCCTTTTGAATTGGGAGGCATAAGAAAGCAGCTTGGCAGAGCCTGCTTGACAAGATTTGACATCTAAATTGAATGTCCAGGCCTTACATTCCTAGGATTTGCTTGAAACGTCAGTAGGACTGCCTCTTGGTAACTTGTGGGCTGTAAAAGTGGCTGTATGCTCCTCCAGATAAGGGCTTCTTTGTGCAGCGTTGTATAACGGCTGCCACAGTGTTGATGTGTGCCAGGCCATAAATAACTTCTGCCTAAACATTTTTAGCAAATACTTTCTGCTTCTTGAGATACACTGGACAGCTTGAAGTGTGTGTATCTGCATGTGAAGTAGGTGGGGGAAGCCAGAAGAGCTCTTATCCTGAGCACAGAGCAAATATCGCAGCACTCCTGATACACACAATAGAAACTGATGCCTCCATGCAAGAGTGTCCAAAGCAAGCAAGGCATCTCCAAAGATGTCTGATTGGAGTGGTAAGGTGTACTGTCCTGTGGTAGAAAGGTGAATGAGCCCAGTGCCCACGAGAGGTGGGTGCCAGCAGAAGTGCTCCGAGCAGGACATCCATGGCCAAACCCCATGCTGCCATTCCATCTGAAGGGACTCCTGCCAGCCATCTACTGATGTTCCTGGTGTGTGCTTAGTGCAAGTGCAAACTGCTGTCTGAATTTCTAATGAGGATAACCTACCTTTTAGACTGCCCCTGAAGGGCACTGTCTAACTCCATCTATAGAAACCACCACTAATCTCTGTAGATGATTGTCCAGCCCTGGAAACATCGCAAGGGTTGACAGGGATGCACAGTTGTTAGAAGACTCCGGTGACAAGTGAGAAAGAGGAGGGGAAAAAAACACCAAAAAAACCCTTCACTCTGATATATGAAATAGTAGGAGATCAAACAGCTCTGAAAAAGCAGAACAGGACAAAATACTCACGTTTCCCCCCCCATTCCACAGACGCTTCAGAAAGCTGTGATAGACTCCAGTGTGTTAATCAGCCTGTACTAGTTATAGCTGATGGCACAGTGGGAAAGGTACAGACTGGTTATGGATTTTACATGTACTTATCATTACTGATTATCTGACTGCTTCTGCACAGAGCAAGTCATGAGCACACTGCAAGGCTTTTGCAAGATTCTGCATGTGCCTCTTCAAAACCAAATAGGCCGGCAGAGAAGGGAGGAATAAATAGCCTGGGGAGAAAAAAAGAAAAGAAGAAAAAAAAAAAGTGGTTTTGATTGATCCAGACTGGGATTGTCCAGAATAGCCTGTGCATTGCAAGAGCTAGTCTAGGGGACCCTCATAAAAAGGGTTAACTTCATATAAATGCAGAGGGAGAGAGAACACTAAGGACTATTAAGCTCACTAGTTTAAACATCCATCTGGCATGTAACAGGAGCGAGCAACCTTGCTCAGTCAGCTCTGCAGTACTGGGAACCTAGGCTCCCAAAACTTAAAGGAGCTCATTTTGAAAGCGTCAAAGAAGCACCAGCA
This sequence comes from Falco cherrug, assembly GCF_023634085.1. Lineage (NCBI taxonomy): Eukaryota > Metazoa > Chordata > Aves > Falconiformes > Falconidae > Falco > Falco cherrug. The sequence goes on from NC_073707.1 coordinate 20,775,484, forward strand.
CATTTACCTTCAGTTTTTCCCATAGAGAAATAGCTTTTCAACTAAACAAACTAAGCTTAACAGATGCAAAATTTGTATCTCTGCTCTGCAATGAAGTCTTTATGTAACAGGGCAGGTTTATCTAGGGTAAGGTATCTAGAAGTACTCAGATACCCATCTCTCAATATTTTTTTCTTAAGGGAGATAATAAGTCATACTTTACCGTAGTCATCCATAGGAAAAGCGATCTCTAGCAACCTTCACTTCCGCCTCCTGCTTCCAAAGCAGGCATTTGGTGATATACCTCAGCCCAGATCTGCTTCCTGATCACTTCTGTGAGTGCTTGCTTGCCTAGTGATATTCCTCAAAAACAGCTGATGTAATTAATAAGCATTGACGGATTAGTTAAAGGGGTGAACCTTAAGGGAGTTGCTTGAGGCAGTAAAGGAGTTACTACAGGTGGGACTTCTTATAAGGATTCTCCTTGTCACCTGCTAGCAATGTTACTTAATTATTTGGTGCTTTCTATCTTTCAAAAATGAAGGACAATATTAATGTAACTAGTCTAGTATTAATCCTGTCTGCTCTGCTTCTTCAGCCAGGAATGAGAGGTAGCAAGAGCTTCTAACAATCCATAGTTATAAGGGGAGGGATGTTACAGCATATGGTATTTAAAAAGAAAGGCCAAATGCCAACCTGGGAGGAAAGCAATGAAAATCATATAATGCAGCAGTTACTCCAATCGAGTGATAAGGGTGACAGCAACTAATGGGGAATGCTGGTAAGGTGTCAGCCAGGCAGCTGTGAATTCTCAACAATAGCCCTAGAGCTTGCTTTTGGGCAAGTTGCTCTTATTATTCTAGTGTTTCTGTAAAAGCATTGGCTAAACAGAGAGTAGGGGTTACCTTTAGTCTATTAAATGAGTGGTCACAGTTCCACTTCGTAGTACTATACTGGAAACCTGCTCTTTGCCTGCTAACTACTGTATTTCAAAAAATCCAAACTATTAAATTTATCATAAATAGAAGTGCAATTGAAAATGCCAGGATGAGTACATTTTTTTAATTGGAATGATGTGATCTATTTTCTCTGCTGTACCTTTCATTGTTCCATCTTCTTTCACAACATCACCTACTAGAGACTAAATATAAGCTACCCACCATACTGAAAGAGCTGGTGACAGGAGGTGACAGCCTGCAGGCTTCTCAGATCTGGATGCTCCAGTGTTACACTGGTGACTGGCAGACGCATCTGCACATGGATTTGGACCACGCTTGCTAATGAAGTCACTGCTCCAAAGCATCTGTTATGTTGACCTCTTTGCTGTACGTAGGGGCCAAACTAGTGAGACTTAGTGTACCTTCAGGAAGTTTACTGTCAGGCTACGTATGGCAGCTGAGATCACACAAAATAAGTGTAAAGCCTCTTTAGCGCATAAGGTGTCTCCTGACATCTGTGTAGCACCTGGCACACACTTCCTTACCTGTGGAGGATGCAGAGAAAGAATATGCTAGGGACTGAATTGTCCAGATACTGTTATAGCTGAGGGTATAAAGGGCAGGAGGCAAGCTGTACATTTCAGTGAGGTGAGGAGTAAGTGAGAGAAAGCAAGCAAGCAGGTAGGCTGGAGTACAGCCAGACAGCGAGTCTCAACCACCTGCTACGTCTGTCTCCCTCTAATAGTCAGGCTGGTGTGCAGAGCAGCTGGAAATATTTGGATGCTGTTTGTGTGCATGACAATGGTTATCAGGAAGCTTCAGATACAGACAGGCAAGAAAGACAGGTAGCTAAATTAGAAATGAGGGTGGGAAGCTAAATCATCTTGATCTAATTTACAAGGTCGTGACCTTGGGTCCCCCCTTGGCATAAAATTAATGTAAAAGGAGTTTGCAAGCAGTTGAGCCAGACTGAGCAAAGCGTTAGATTTGGAGTGAGCTCTGGACAGCTTCCCAATGATGTCTGTGCATAGGAGCTTGGCAGGAGTGAGGAGGGGGCCATGTGGGAGAAGTCTGGCTCACTGATAAGAACAAAGCAAAACAGGTGCAAGATGTCCCCGGGGAAAATGGTGACATAGCCCCATTACTTGGATCTATTTCCATATGTCTCAAAAGAAGCAAAGTTAGTGTGATACGAATGGGTTCTGCTGATACTATTGGCACTTATTAAACCGTACCCTTGAAAACTTCAAGGGAAAGGAGAGCATGAAGCCAAGCAAGCGGGAAACTAGCACCCAGCATTAATCAAGCAGCCCTATATGGGGTTATCTGGGGAGCTGGATAGTAAATAGATGATGGCATAGCTCAAATGCCCTCACTTTTTTCCATTCAGGTCCAGCTTTGTGCCAAATGCTGGAAAAAAGTAGACCAACTGAGCATTTATGAACCAGGACTGGCAGGACTGTGCTGCTGGAGTGGATGAGACCAGCCAAAATAGATGTGGATGTTATTGCTAAGCCACTCTCCGTCATCTTTTGCAGGTCATGGAGAACAGGAGAGGTGCTCAAGGACTGGAGGAAAGCCAATGTTGTTCCAGTCTTCAAAAAGAGCAAGGATGACAGAGGAACTACAGGCCAGTCAGCCTCACCTCCATCCCTGCAAAGCTGGGGGCACAGCTCATCCTGGAGGTCATCTCAAAGCATGTGGAGGAAAGGAAGGTTATCAGGAGTAGTCAACATGGATTCACCAGGAGGAAATCATGCCTGACCAACTTAATAGCTTTCTAGGATGGAACAGCTGGCTGGGTTTATGAGGGGATTGTGGTGGATGTTGTCTACCTTGACTTCAGCAAGGCTTTTGACACTATCTCCCATGATGTCCTCACAGGTAAGCTCAGGCAGCGTGGGTTAGCTGAGCAGACAGCGAGATGGATTAAAAACCAGCTGATATATTTGTTGGGTTTTTTTTTATGTAAGCAAATCTGAGAAGTATAGTGAGTGAGTCTGAAGTGCTATCTGATGCCATCAGGGTGTTAAATGCAGGTAAATGACATGTACAGTGAGGCTGGTATTGAATGAGAGCAAGCAGCTGCTCTCTCGTGCATCACCACAAGTGGAGCAGATGCTTTTGAGGCAGAGATGTGAAACAAAATGGTAGATGTTACTCTTGTCTGCCTCCAGAACGGAGCATGCAATTAAAATGTAAGCATGAGTGGAGCAGAATTTTATTTCACTGGCAACAGTGTGCATTGAAAGAGTGTGAGTGTGAGCAAAGCAGAAGGCATGGATTACTGTCTTCAGAGACATCTCCATTTGTGTTGGCAATATATAGGAGAAAAGAGGTATTAAGGCACTATCCACAGCCAGGTTCTTGGACCTGATACAGAAACATGAGTGAGATTTGAAGAGCTGATACAATCTGATATGCAAACGTGTTGATTTTTTCCAGCTAGCTCTAAGAATACAGTTGGAGGCTTTTCAATTGCTAGGGGGTTGGTTGAGGAGCCCATGGCATCTCTGTCCTAATTCTTTAATACATCTTAGAAGATTGGGAAACTGCAAATGCTGAAAACTGAGAACGCTGGGCCAATGTGCAGAAAAGTGCAGCTTCAATAACCAGTGCAGATCTGATGGTGTGTGTAGACTGGAAACTGTTTTTCAAAGGAAAACACTGTTTTCATTTAAGCTGAAATGTTCTAAAAGGGACTAGTCTTAACAAAGCATGCTGTAAGCAAAACAGAGTGAAATGCCAACATGTTTTTGACACTCTTGGTACAGCATATTTTGAGCTTTGCTTAAAAAACTTCTCGAAACATGTTTATGTTAAAAAGAATAGAAGTTAAAATAGGAATCAAATATTTTCCACTTGCTATGGATATAAATTGCTAAGAAAATGTCATGCAAAATTTTGATGTCATCTTGTGTTATTTGTGTTCTGTTTGATGACAGGAGAGGAGGAAAAAAACCCCTCAAAATAATAGGATTTCTGTGAATGGGAAATTCAGCTTCTTTGTGAATCTGTATGGGACACTGCAGGGTCATTCCCAGACTGGTCAATATGGAATTGCCCACATATGGAATTTCAAGGGTCCGTGTAATTAGTTAGTAGCCAGTGAACATAGCTCGATGGGAGCAGATATTCCCTAATGACTTCTTCCCATCAATAGTATTTCCAGCTTGGCTGGTAACTGTGGGTACATAGATGTGGTAGTGTTTTGTAAGCATCACCATGTGCACATTAACATCAGGGTTTTAGTTCTTCATCCATTAACCTATAGATCTCAAAAGATGAGAACTTGTCATTGAACATGTTTCTGATGGGAGTCAGTGTCTTCATGACTGATCTGGAGATAAATAAAATATCACTTGCTAATAACCATGGCAGATGGCACAAAGATTGTCTGTCATCGCTATTTCCCGCTTCACCAAGCATGCAACGTGATCTGGCTTGCCTGATGAACTGGCCCCAAGCAGATATAGAGCAGCGTAATAAAAAAATTCATCTAAGATCATGCCAGTGGAGTGCCAGGGGGCACCTCAGCCATAACACCTCATTGGAAAAGGTGGTGGAGTGGACAAGCAATGAAGTTTGGTTTCCCGCTGACGTGTGGTGGCATGAAGGAAAAAGTCAGTGGGAAGCAGTGAGTAGTGGTGGATCAGGCACTTCACCTCCTTGTGCAGCCCAGGCACCAGGAGAGACATCTCTGCCGCCTGCGGTGTGAAAATTGGTAAAGAACAAAGTAAAGGAAGAAAACCTTTTGGAAAACCTGAACACAAACCTTTCATGGGCAATGGGTTGCCAGCTGATTTGGCAACACCGTGCAAATACCCCCCTGGACAGAAAAATCCCTGAGAAGTCTCTTTGCTGCAGCAGGGGAAGGAAGGTAGAACAAGAACTCTGTCTGGAAGCAAAAACCAGGCAAAACAACAATCAGGCGTCCTATTAAGGGTGAGGCTGATTATTCACTTGGACAAATACTGCTGATTTGGAAAACTGATGTTTTCAAGCCAAATGCTTTTGTGGCAGATCTGTTTTATTAAAGTACAAATCATTAGCCTGATTACAGGCAGATGAGTGTAAATGTTGTGTCCCCCGATGCCTGGCCATCACCATGACTGGTATTATGAAGAATTAATAATTCTATAAACCATTCTGTGACATTTGTGTCTCATTAACATCTTCGCAAAAGGGGCCTGTGGTTCATTTATTATGTCTTTTTACCTCTCCCCAGCATGACCAGTAATGGTACATAGCATGAACAAGAGTCAAACCTTGCCTTTTCTGCAGGCAGCTATGGGGTCGTTCATTCATTTCTCCTCACTCCTGCGTCAGTGTTTTAACTCATGCATTTCCAGAACAGCACTGCGCTTTCCTGGCTGCCAGGTGAGGCCGAGTGCCTGGGTTATGAGCAGGGAGCACTTCCATCTCCCAGGCTGCAGCTCCGTGCTATGGGTGCACCCTCCTGCATACATGACCTCGTATGGTCTCCCCTGCCTGACATGGCTCTGGGTTATACTGACGTATATGTCGTACTGGGCAGACACCATCCGAGAGGTGGTGCTGCCCTTCACAGATATTTGTGGTGAATCAACCATGGGAGAAAAAAATATAAATGTGGAGCAAGGATTAAAGGTTTGAAACATTTTTTCCCTATTTATGGCATCTGTTGGTTCCTTCACAATCTTGTCACCATTTGGGAAAATGTCTGCTATAAATACACTTAAATCAGATGCTCTGAGATCAGCATCTTAGTGTAGTAGATGAGAATAAAAATCTTGTTGATGTTAGGAAGAGAATTTGTTTAAGTTCTTGCAGGTTAGTGATTCATCCAACATTTCAGATGTGAGGAACAGCCCATCATCTGCAAGTCCAGTAGGACTTGCTAGGGAAAGATCTCCTGGGTACCAGAGCTTTGCAATCACTGAAGACAGGTTGATGTTGAAATGGACTAAGTGACTTGCCTGTGTCCCCTAACTGCCTAGCTAGCTCTGTTCAGTGTCTTCATGACACCACCAGCCTTCCACAGATTGAAAACAGCTAGATAACAGTAGAAATATTGTACAAATGGCTCTGCACATTATGATCTGGTAGCCTCGTACCGTTGCATGACATAGGTAGGATATACAACATTGTATGAATGTTTATCATTAGGGTATGGTAGAAATTCTCCATATATACTAACTCAGCTCCCCTCTGAATGGTTCTCTTGAGAGGACTGGGTGGGGTGAAGGGGATTATAGTATTGTGCTGACTTAATTTTGGAGATGTTCGCATTTTTTTATACAGCTGACAAATACATGTGTGTCAGAGAAAAGAGCAGTGACTACAGCCCATCTGCACCAGTCAGTGTAAGATGGGACATGAACAGATTTTAACTGATTTTCCGAGAGCAGAAATCAACTGCAAAGAGTTTGCCCTGGCCCTAAAGCAGGACCTCATGCTGGCACTTGCAGGTATTGCTACGCAACGTGCTCTGGGTGAGAGATAAATACAAAGGAAATTGGTTCTAGGGTTTGGCCCCCTGTGTCCTTGCTGAGATAGCCCATCCAGCACGATGTGCCTTTGGGCTCTGGGACCTTGGACTTGGGGGCAAAGTCCCTGCACACACTGAAATCCACCACATCTCGGTATTTGTTAGGAGAGCAACCAAAACTCTGGGTCCATTTGGTGGGTAGGAAAAGGAGTGGTAAAATTGCATTAGCTCTGTTGGAGCAACAGAAGCAATGGTCCTTACCAGTTTGCATTTGTTCTTTCATGAAGAGCTGACAGTTTGCCCAGAAAGGCTGGGTATGGCCGCTCTGTACATCTGTTAGAAGTTCCAGCTGTTGTTACCTGTATCTTTGGATTGATGTAGTCAACCGAGACACCACCATAGTTAAATAAGGGCAAAGTCTGTAAATAAAAGCTGTTTAAATGCCAACAAATAACAAATATGCTGACTCTGGAGGTTGATTGATTACAAATTTGTATTTTTTGTATTTTGTAGCTTGTGTTTTCAGCTCTACCGGACTCATTGACAGTACCATCCCACATCTAGTTGTAAGCAACTGGAGCCATTTAACTATTTAATGGTATTTTGATTATTTGTCACAAAGCATTCTGCAATTTATCAACTTGCTTTCCAAGTATCTCATTCCTGCTCCTCCTCTTTGATCAGTGAAAATGCACACACAGACAAAACTTTTCTGAGCCACTTACAATGTGTCTGCTTGAAATTACAGAGAAATCCACGCCTGGAGAGTTTTCTAGACTCCGAATTTCTAATTCCTACGAGGTGGTAGGGGGGGGTTGCCCTGATGTTTTTTTACATTGACTCAACAGCAGGTTTTTTGGTTTCTATTTTCTCGGTCTGCTGCAGCAGGGCTGTTAGGATTCAGCTCACAGATTCTTGTAACAGGAGAGCCGTCATCTGTGCTTGATCTCAGAAGGAAAGGATTGAAAAAGTCAGGGCAATACTGGGGAAGAGAGGCTGCTGAGGAATGAAAGTGATGTGTGAATTATAACTGGGCTTCAGCACTGTTAAAAGTGGAGAGATGTGGCCACTTCCTTCCTCACAGCCCCAGCAATTTCATTATGGCTGCACCTGAGGACATCAGATAAGGGCCTGTCCTGGGCGCCGCAGACCCTGTACCCCAAGGGCTCGGTTTCATGTTTCAAAAGCAGAAGAAAAATAATTACTTGCCAGCCTGAGAGGCAACAACAAGACAGACCAGAGTGGTGAAGGAGAGCATTTTTTTGTCTCAGGGGAAGAAAACAAATGCAGTGTATTACTGGGTCTGAGCATCAGCTGAAGGCGGACAGCTGGCTCCCAGGATTAGCACCCTTCCTTGGTGGGGAGAGAAGTAATTTTACAAAGTGGAATGAGGCAAATGAAGTTTTCATTGCAGATGAAGAGTGGGAAACACTGCTGACAGCCATCTCAATGGACTGATGAAACGGCAGCCCCAGGGAGACTGACTGTTCAAAGGCTCTTTCAGTTATTTAATGAAGTGTGGTTGAGTTTTGACCCCTCAGCTTCAGTGCCTGAGGTTTTCTGTGAGTGTTTGAGGTCTTACTCCTATTCCTGAGCTCATTGACTACTCAGGGCATTTTAAAAATCATACTTCCATAGGTTTGTAATGATTTTTTTTCTTGCTGCGTGAAAGGCCACACAACTGCCAGAACAAATTCATCATATGGTGGAGCCAGGAGAGGGACCGAGCCCAGGAGCCCACTGCAAGCACTGGGAGCAGGTGGGGACGTCAGCCAGCCTGGGCAAACCACCACCCCAGGCACCACCTGGTGAACAAGGCTCTAGCATTTACCAGTTCCCATGGCACTTGTAACAACAGCAGGTTAAAGAAATCTGTTTATTTAGAGAGAAGAGACTTGTCTGAAGACTTTTGACCAAGTTCATTTAAACCACAGTGGATAACGCACCATGCTGCACGGTGCACTCCTGCGCTGGTGTGAGCTCCCATTGCCATTAGCAGAGTTTTATCCTTTGCAAAATGCAGGCTTGCTCCCCCTTCTCAAAGGTTACTGCCAGGAACACGGCTTCTCCCCCCTCCCTCCCTCTTGTCCCCCGGCTGGTGACCTGCCCTCCCGCACTGGACCCCACCAGCGGCCCTGCAGCAAGCACGACCACAGCTGGGGATAAGCAATGCCAGAGAAACACATTTTTAGCTCCACTTGGCAATTTCAATTCAGGAGAAAGACCCGGGCAGGCAGCCCCCAGCTGCTGCTCTGTGTGTGGCTGCAGGTCCCCGGCTCAGACCACCAGCACCAGTGATACTGCTGCAGTCCTTCATGCTGGCACGGGACTGATGGTGACTGACACCATGTCAGCCCATGACATCATAAAAATATCTTAGTTGAGGCTGCAGTGAGTTTCTTTTCTGGCCTAGCACCCGCAACACCGTCAGCCTCTTGGCTAGAGTACGTAGAAGTCGTTGTTGTTTGACAGGTCGCTGTAATGGCAGAGGGCAAGAGCAGGAGCCTGTGCTGGCGGGGGCTCGGGTCGACTCCTGCTCTGACCCCCCTGCGCCATGGGCCCACCCGAGCCTGGCTTGCAGAGATGAGCGTCCCACCGGGGCTCAGCCACAGCCCGATGCTTGCGCTTGAGTCTGCTGCCGCTGTTGCAATAGGTCCCACAACACTGGCATGTCAAGAAGTGCTTGGCTCGGTGTTTGGCCTTTGACTCAGGGGCCGAGGCCATCCCTCCGGGAACAAGAGTCCCTGCCGTGGCGCCCTGTGGGCTGGGCTGCCCTTTCAACCGGCTCCTTCTCCTCTGGACGGGGTCCAGGCTGATGTCTGACTGGGAGGAGCAGCTCTCGTTCCAGCCGGCACCGGCGCTCAGGCTGCGCAGCGGCAGGGCAAGCCGCAACGCCTTCCAGAACTGGGAGCCAGAGCGCTTGGACTTCTCCCCCTTCCAGGTGACAAAGGAGACAGACTCCTTCAGCTGGAGGATGCTGGGGTGGGTGCACTGCAGCGGCCTGTACTCCACCACGATGAGCTTGGTGGCGATGGCGTTCTGGCACATGATGCCCAACTTGAACTCCAGGAGGCTGATGCTCTTCTCCGTCAAGTAATCGGGACTCAGGACCACAATCATCCTGCGGCTCCTCTGGATGAAGTCAAACACGGCTTCGGTGGTATCTAAGAGTGCAGGGACAGAGGAATTGGGATGCACAAGGGGGAGGGGGTGGGGAGAGAAAAGCTGAAGGAAGCTGTTTGGTGGCATACCTGCACAGCTCCTCCCTTCCCACGGAGGGAAACCTGGCACAAGCCCAGTGACTTTTGAGTTGCCCACGCACCTGCTGGCAGGGACTGCAGGAGCAATAGCAGCATTTTTGCTTTGCAGGGGTTTTTTGAGAAGGCTGAAATGGTAAACAAGCCAGGATGGCAGGATGAGCCAGGACTGTACTCTGACTCCTGCCCTACACAGCACCACTCCTGCCCAGGGAAATGCAGGCTCTTGGTAAAAGGCAGGTCTTGTTTGGGAAACACCTGCCCAGACCCACACGTCTCTCTCTCACGCTCTCTCACCTAGAAATGGAAGCCTCCAAACTTAGAAAGCAAAAATGTGAGCCTTAAACCTTTCCATGAGTTCCCCTAGCCATGATGGAGGATGAGAATACTGTCCTTCAAAGCATTTCTGGGGATTAATTGCAGTTTGTAAAGCTCAGCAAGATGCTTAGCTGGAACAGTGCCAGGCAAGGGCTGCATCTCTTTCATTATGAATGTTAAAAAGCAGCAAATCTGAAGGATGTCCTTGGACTTCCATTTATGGCTTGGGATGCAGTAAGCATATTGAAGGTGTCATGGCTAATGGGTGAGCAGTGGAAAGGATGGAAGTTAACAGGGCTATGGCACTTAACAAATTAACCCAAGCTGATTAACAGAACTGTAAAAAAATTTAAGAAGTTTTTTAAAAAAAAACTTACTGAGTGTGGGTGCCTGAGATGGGGGGGACCTGAGGACAAGGTGGTGTTCAAGCAGGAAAGGGATTACTGGAGCATCAGCTTGCACACTCGGAGAGAAAAAACCTGCCTGCAGGAATGTCTTGCAAAAAGCTGTTCTGGGGAGAAGAGCTACCTGCTGCTTCCATTGCCTTTCACACTGCTAAAACCCCGATTCCTCAGTCTGGAGACTCCTCTCCCTCCCCGCCGGTGGAACACTGGTCTTTTATATAAATAAAAATACCGCTCCTTCCCTGCCATGGCAATGTCTTTTGCTCTTCCAGCACCTGGCTGTCTCTCTCCTTCCTTATCTTGCAGCAGAAGGTGCACCGTATTGCACCTGGATGAATCTGATTTAAATATTGTACAGAGCAATACTTTTTTTTCCAGCTATGTAACTAGCTGTAAAACTCGTCATCATTAGATTATTTGGGGACCAAGAACTTGGGATAGGAAAAAGGATTAAACAATAATATCCTAATGGAGAAAGTAAGGCACTGTTTGGTTCTTTAACGTAATACTAAGATTAAAATCAAACTCTTTGGAGTATGTTTTTCTTGTATACAGTTTGGGTGGAATTCCCCACCTGACACATACTGATTCATTGAAACCAAAAGTAGATGACAGTCAGTACTGTCAGAATTGTCACTTAACACCGCAAAATGTTCTTACCACCCTATCTCAAAGGCACAAAGAATTGGCAGCAAGCTCCCAATTTACTGAGTCCAGACCTCATTCAAACCTTTCCATAACCGATTGAGATCTGTTTTGAAATCAGCCAAGCTTCAACATTTTGTGAAAGGAAAAGCCCCTTTGCTTGTTTGAAAGGTCTTTCTTTTTGAAACTGGAATCACAGAATCACAGCGAAACATAGGCAGGAGCAGCCCCTGGGAGGTCACCCGTTCTACCTGCCTGCTCAGAAAGCACAGGTTCAATTAATGTGATTCCAACACTGCTGAAATGAAATGTTTTGATTGAGCTGACAGTGATGGTTTTCTTTCACCAGTTTTGAATTTGCAACACTTTCTGAGACTCAGTATTTTTTGGCAGAGAAAATGCTCACATTCCCAAAGATAGTTTTTATTTCTGAGAAGGGGATGCATTTAGACTTGGTTGACCAGGACACCTTGGGATGTTCAGTTTACAATGTAATCTCAGCTTATGAAAAATCCTGACTGGCCACTTCACAGTCTCCAGGCAGGATGGTCCCTCCCCGTGACACCAACAGGACAGGGTGGGACACTGAGCAACGACACTGCAGGGGTCTGGGTACCAACAGAGCTGGGAATTTGATACTCTTGGATATCTGCTTTATACTAAATACATTCCATCTGTACTACATGGTTATGAAGGACACTGCATTTTTTTGTTGGTTTACTTATGTCTCCTACCCTAATGCACCCCAGAGATATAACAGAGGACTGCAAGAGCCATACATTTGTCCCAGCCCAATAAAAGCTGAGGGGTCACAGACCCCAAATCCACAGATGACTCCGAATCCATAGATCGTGACAATTATTCATTGCTCTACTGGTCTGGAAGTGCTAGGCTCTCTCTCTCAACTTACCTCCTAGCACGCAAATAAGGGGAAAAGGCAAGAAAATGGCTTGGATGAAAAAATATGGTGCTGAATGAACCTTTTCTACCCAACTACCTGGAAGGTGATGGGCAAAGCAGCCTAAGAGTGAGTTTCATTTCTGTGATTAGGGCAGATTTCCAAGACACTTGTTCAACATTCTGGCTTGGTCTATCAAGAGGATGGTGTTTCCTTCCCATCTTTCTATTTCATGACTGCAGAGTGAGTACTGTTCAGGTCAGAGACTTTCTGTGTGTGCACATCCACTGCTGGGTGACATTTGAATGCTGCACATCATTGTGTTTCTGCTTGCATGGCCCTGGTAGCAGCGGTGGTGCCTCAGGATCTCTACGGGCACGCCATGAAACAGCCAGGAAAATGCCCCCCCCAACAAGGTGTCCCCAAATGATCTTGATGCTTGGACTACACACAGTCATCTTTCTTTTGCAGATGCAATGGAGAGGAAAATGATACTTATGAGAAATGCACAAGGACTGAAATGCAGAAGTGAAAACGTTTTATTGAAAAGCAAAATAAAATAATACTGACACTTCACAGACCAAAACCACAAAACATACAGGAAACAGAAGGGAAAACTTTGGACCAGCTGTTCAACATCAAATGGCACGGGGCGGGTGGGGAGGTATTTTTTCCAGTTTGTGCCATGCTGTTTCCCCATGAAATAACAATGAAGAACTTTATATGAACTGCGTATTGCTAAACACTAGGTTAGAGCACAGAAACTGAAATGAACCAACTGAACTAGACAGATGCTCTGACAGAATTCCACAATGGAAACCACACGTGGCACAGGATGAAATGGCAGGCACATCTGAGGTGCTTTGCAGATCTACATTATGACTGGGACTGGGCTTCACCCCTGGCCTGAGAGCTCCCAGCAAAGCCAGTGGTAAAGCTCCCGGGGGAGCAGAGCCTGCTCCAGCACTACCCCTTGCACACTGCTCCCTTGGGACCTCTTGGGCCCCTTTCAGACCATCGCACCTTTTGCCTTGTGGGTGCTCTGCTGATGTCTCTCAGTAATCCTGTTGTGGGATTGCGATGGCACCAAAGGCTACTGCAATGCATGCCAGAGAAAGTCCCAGTCTATTATTTATTTGGAAAACTCTCTGAATAAAACCAGCAAAATAAATTAGGTGGATTTAACCTCCTAAAATAATCACTTACTAAAACATCAGCAGAAGATCTCTTCGTACCTCAGCCAAAAGTCAGATGTGATGTGGTAAGCTCTGGGATGGTAACTAAATTTATGTGCTGTTTTGAGTCACTTTTTTAAAAATCAAATTGGAATCCAACACAGTTCTGCTTTAGCCTCAGGGCCTTCCCTCTCCCTGCAGATCTGGCAGCTAATTACCGAGACGCTGAAAACACAAACAAAAAGGTGAAGCTGGGCAAAACGACGTGGTCGCAATAGGTTCACAAAGTTGAGCATGGGTTTGGGTGCTATCTCATATAAACTAAGCAGATGAGGAGCTCCACTACCTTCAGTGAAGCTGACTGCAATTTGATCTGCTTAAAGCAAAGCCTACTTGGGGTGGGTAGGATGAAGAGGAAGGTGAGAAAGAAGCTTTGTTTGTTCCACATTTGTACAGTACTTGCCCAATGGCACAGGTGGCTGCGGCTCCCCGCTGCCCTGGAATAACATCATTAATCATGAGATACTAAGAGCAAGAGGCTTCACTGCTCTAGGATTCAGCCCCACACCTTTAATCTTGGGCTGTTTACTGCGATGCCCTTAAACCTCCCTGCTCAGCCAGGTGAACAGCACACAGACTCCAAATTGTAGTGCTTTTTTTAATACCATTATGAATGGATGTGCTTCACCCGCTGGAAGACAACAGAGTGAAAGAATGAGTCAGAGGTGACTCAGAAACAAACATTATCAACGACAAATAAGCATGCACTTAGTGTGCGTAACACTAAATTCCACAATTAAGTGGGCAGGTCCTTGCACTGGGAGCTACAGGTGTATGAAGACACCCCCAGAGCTTGTAGTTCTATGTGGAAACATTGTGAACAACAGTACCAGTCAATGCCAGGGTCCCACCGTGCTTTGGTCTGTCGTACAAGGGAAGGGATGCTCACCTCCTGGGTCTGAAAAGCCTGTCTGCCAGGGTTTAACTCACCAGGTCCTCTCCTATGCCTGCTGTCTCCCACTGAAGCAAGGGCTGGTACTTAGTGGGTTATTTTTATATTTCCATTTTGTGCAAAGGTCGGTTGCAGAAGCTGAGATACATCCTCTGTTCTGCAACTCTGGGCGGGAAATAAGTTGGGCAGAGACTTGCTTTGTAATGCCAAGGCTAGGTTAAACCTGAGTCCTGAATTATGAATGGTGAAATTGTTCATACCCAGGCAGAGAACACTGAAGCTTCATACAATCATAGAATAGTTTGGGATGGAAGGGACATTTAAAGGTCATCTCGTCCAACACCCTTGCAACCAGTAGGGAGATTTTCCACCAGATCAGGTTGATCAGAGCCCCGTCCGACCTACCTTTGAATGTTTCCAGGAATGCAGCATCTACCACCTCCCTGGGCAACCTGTTCCAGTGTTTCACTACCCTCACTGTAAAAAATTTCTTCCTTAAATCTAGTCTGAATCTAACTTCTTTTAGTCTAAAACCACTACCCCTTGTTCTATTGCAACAGGCCCCTACTAAAAAGTCTGTTCCCGTCTTTCTTATAAGCCCCCTGTAAGTATCGAAAGGCCAGAATAAGGTCTACCTGGAGCCTTCTCTTCTCCAGGCTGAACAACCCCATCTCTCTCAGCCTTTCCTCATAGTCTTACCCAGCTAGACAGAGCTAGCAGTTTTTATTAAGTTCAAACAAGTCTGTAGGCTCTCCTGGGGAGTTGGACATACATCCACTGTCACCCCAGAGGTCTTGGCAGTGCCTTGCACGATGCTTTCCCCCAGCCAGCAGCACAGAGACAGTAGGTGGCTTCAGTAGTAAATTGGGGTACTTGCTTGTGAAGTCCCTGAGTTTACCCAGCGAAGAAGCATCTCTCAGACATGCTCCATGGCCCGTACTAATGAGACATTTCCCCTGGACTACAAGCATTACAGCCCTGAAGAATCTGGGATACTCAGGAGACTGCAAAGTCCCAGAGACTAACCACTCATTAGTAGAAATGCTACAATACAAATATCACCTAGCAGAGTTTTTTGGGTTTGGGGTTTTTTAAATGCTTTTGTAACAGCCATTTCACATTGCCAAACTATCTGAACGCACCTGCTCCTCCAGAAATGCAGGGAGCAAAGATGAGAAGCCTCAAGAGTCTACACTCCTCCCACTGAAGAATGATCAGGGCTATATATCTGGCACATGTATGAAAGGTTCTGTATTGGAGCCACCTTTCAAACTGTTCCCCAGCCTCTGCAACTGGGACCAACAACCAGGAAGGAGTGAAGCCACTTAGGAGAGGAAAGGAACTCTGTCCTGGATGCTAACAAAGGTCCCAGAGGAACTGCATCTAGGAGTACTGGCCTGTACAAATACTAAGCTATCCCCATGTGAAGGCTGCATCCCACCTGAATAGCCCAAATTTAGACGTTGAGCCCAGGGCTTGTATGGTTGATGACAAGGATGTGCATCTGCAGAGGCAAGGCATATGCATCTTTGGTCTCTCTACTGCCAGGGCAGCAGAAAAGCTGCATGGAGGCATCACTGTCCTCTGAACTGCTTGGGAAACACGCCGAGTTCCTTTCCACTGCCTGGCCTAAGTTGTGGATTTTTGGGGTTTGTTTTGGTTTGTTTTCTGATGGTGTCAAACATTTTTCAGGGATACGTATGAGTTTCTCAAGGCTCAGACTCCTGCCGATTTTTTTCACTGGCATTTCCACCCGCAGCTGATTCCAGAACCTGCTCTTTGGGAACTTGGATTTTTCGCCTTTCCATTTAATGACAGTTAAGGCCGCCTTGGCCTGCTTCAGCTCCTTCACTTTGCTCTTCTTGATGGCTTTGTACTGCACTAGAATGACTTTGATGTTGCCCTTGGAGGCCATATTCTCTAGACCAGCCTTGAGCTCCAGCAGGGCCTGTGTCCCCTGCAAGACGTAGTTGGGGCTCAGGACAACAAGCAGACGTCGGCTTTTCTGGATGAAGCTCAGGGTTTCGTCTGTGACAACTGGGAGAAAGAAACATTGAGGTAGTTAGTGATGGCTGAGAACCTGCTGCTGAGCTTCTAGTGTGACACCAGGTGTTTCTTGAAGGGGACAATAGAATCCCTTGGAGACTCTCTCTGGAGACTATACAGGTCCTTCCCAACCCTGCAAGTGATTCCAGGTATGGCCTACTACATCACGGCTGGTACCCACTGCCCCACAGAGTGACACCTTCTACTCCCAGCCCCAGGCTGCCTACAGATGTGTCCCTCCCTCTCCACGCTACATGGAGATGCCTGAAGCACTGTACTACACAGCAGTGGCACCACCCAATGCTATGAGGATGCCATGTGGCCAAGAGGGCAGCTCTAGTAGGCTCAGATTTAGCTTCCTTCTAGTGAGAGTGGAAAAAGAGGCTCTTGGGAGCAAAGCAGGATAATTGCCAGCTGGACACCACATGATCTCAAGGAAAAGACTCAGCCTGAAGAACTGTCAGGAAGCCCAAATGCCTGTGCTTACATCCTCCTCTGGCAGATGTCCAGAATGACTCTGGGTAATCCCTTCACTCCTTTTGTCTTAGTTTCCCCACACCAAACCCAAACAGTAAGTATCTACACCTTTCCTAAGTGTCTTCATGGTTAATTTGCTTTGGAAATACCGCCATCCTAACTCCTTTACTCATCCAGCTGTTCCTGTTGCAGTCATCGATGAAAGCAGATTTGAGTGTTTCTAGAAGTGACAAGTAAACTGCTCAGGACTTTTAATGAAGTGTCCCAAAAGTTACATCACTTCGAGCTGCAGAGATGTCATGGTAGCTGTGGATCCTCTTTGAGTTTCTAACATCCACAGGTAGACTGCCCTTAGGCACCATTCTGTAACTAATGTGAGAACTCCCTCTAAGTGTGAATCCCAATGCTTGCACTCTGCTGCAGGATCTCCCAGACTTCATTGACAAGGGAACGCTCTTGACTGGTCAGAAAATACAATGGAAAATAAAATAACACTGACGGGCAACTTCATTTAGCTGTCAAGCATGTTTGATTAGTTCCTGTCAGCAAACTTGCAGGATAATCCATCTCACACTGTTTCTTCATCAAGGACAACATAACTCCCTATCCAAGACACAGATGCACACCCTAGAGGCATGACACCAGCTGCCAAAAGCTATTTCCTGGCCCACTGTGCTTCCCTAAGAACAAGATTAGTCAAACCCTAGCTAAGAAGCAATGGGGAAGCCCCAGCAGTGTTGCAAACAGCAGCGCAACGATGAACCACCCCGCAGTGCTCCAGAGGGCTGGTGCTGCATTGAGGCTGGCAGCGACTGCCACGGCGAGCAGGGATGGAAGCACTCCAGAGGTGAGGGTGAAGGGCAGGGAGCCCAGGAGAGCTGTACCGGGAGGAAAATGAGACCCTCCAAAGGGAAAGGATGGCAAGAAGCGGCAGAGGGAACAGGAGGGAGATGTACATCTTGAGAAACAACTGGTGAGAATAGCTTAGAGCAAACCTGCTCTGAGCCTGGCACTGGCATCAAGCAAACAGAGCCTGGAGGGTGCCCTGCCATCCAGGCTGTCTCTAGAAGAAACGTATTTGTTTGCCCTCAGACTTATTGGTGCGATGTCCTGGCAACGATCTAGGAGATAAAGGGAACAGATCCCAGACTGATCCTGCTCCCACTGTCATGCAGCTGGGATGAGACTCCAAGCAGTTCCTCCCGTCCTACCCAAAAGGGACCTCTATGGACTTTATCAGCACAGGTTCCGTCATCAGCGGGGTCCTGATCCAAAGCCCATGAATCCAAAGTGGGGTGGTCTGCACTGGCGAAAGTTCAGGCTTTGAAATTTTAGTAGGCATCAGGGATCATGCAGCCAACTCGGCCCCCAGGACACTGGAAATGGAGACTTGGCTAGATTTCTGCCCTTGCTGTGACACCTGTGTGACCATACGCGTATCTGGAGAGTTTCATAAACTTCCATTCTTGGTGATTCCCTGCATCCCTCCAGCAGATGCTGTGTCCAGAACCTTGTATGATTTAGCTTGAAACAGTGGGGAAAAAAAAAATCTACATCGTAGTAAAGAGATGCGTCTCACTAACTGCAACAAAGTACTCTTAATCATAGCAACTTAATTGTATTCCATGTTAGACACAGACTCTCTAATTAATGAGAGTGAGTGGGAGGCATTCTGGGAGAGCACCTTATCTTCTCACTGATGTTGGCACAGTGCTCTCCACACCTCCCTGAAGCAGATACTCCTGTTTTTTACAGGCACTCACCATTACTCTCTGTGAGCTACCAGTCTGGTCCAGTATCACACTTCCTCAGACTTTCCTTTTTAGCTTTGACTTTAACTCCCTTTTTTAAGACAGCTCAGAGAGTTTGCATGAAGGTCAGTAGTCCAGTTCCCTCACGTTGATAGATCAATCACTCCTGCACATCACTCCAAGAGAGAGCAAGTGAAACAACCAACAACCACCACTTGCCCACCGTAGCCTTTTTTGGTGGCCTGGAGCATCTGCAACACGTCACATGAAACAAAAACACCAGAAGATACCAACAGCAGAATGTTAATGGAGATGGGGAAAAAACAAAGGATAAGGTTAATCTGGATAGGACAGCTCCTATCTATTATGGTATCTCAAAGAACAATGAAGAGAGAGTGCGTATGGAGCACGGCCCCCTGTGAAATACTCACTTCCCCCGGGAAGGCTGTCTCTGTCGAAGATACACAGCTTGTACCCAAACTCATTCTCCAAGACTCCCCGCAGTGTCAGCAGCACAAATTCCTCCTCCTCTGCATTGCGTGCGTAGGACACATACACATCGTACTCCTTCCCGTCTGAGCAGTGGGAATGCAGAGAAACACAAAGGGCAGAAGACACACTTGTGATACCACACATGCTGAGCCTGACTTGTTTCACGGGAAAAGCAGATACGACAGCTCACTGAGCCCAGGCACCGCAGATTAAGACACATCGATTTCCATAGTTAGGACACAGCAGCAGCACTGCCTCTTTGACTACCCAGCCTGAATGTGCAGGTACTCAGACACTGCTGCGTTGCTGAAAGCATGAGACCACAGCAAGGTGACAAACCCATTCTGTCCCTGGACCTTTTGTCTTTTGACATCTTTGACATTGCTTTCTCTCACTGCTGTCTATCCACATGAGCAGTCCCACCAGACAGAGACTTGCACCCTGCCTGCACCTTCTGAGAGCCACCGCACCCCTTGGCAGGTTCACACCACAAGCTGCAAGGGCTCACACACCATCCTCATCCTACAGAGGAAGAAATCTCAGCTCAGAGTCCCAAGAGATAAAATCCCAGTAACACATGGAAGCTGTGGAAGAACTGAGGACAGAAGGGTGATTTCCACATCCATCCTTTTGGATACCTTCCTACATTTTAAAGCAGAATCACCCTGGATTCGTGAATCCTTACATAGAGTCACCAGAGAAACCAGGGGCTTACTGAAAATTCTTGACTTTTGACTATCTAGATCAGGTGAAACAGCCAGCCATCAGCAGGGCAGTGCCCCACTGACAGTAGACACATCCACGTTTCAACACTGCAGAGAATACAGAGGACTTCTCCTTCCATTCCCCTAACTCAAGCTTGACTCCTCTTGCCCTAAAATGTCCCACGCAACTGAATGTAGCTATAGAAATGGAAGGTTGAAACGTCATTATGCTGTGGAGAGGGTTAAAGATAGCTTATATGAAAACTCCTTCATTTTCTGGCCTGTAGCAGGATAAAATAAATGCAAGCACTTTAACTCCTTACCTAGAATGGTTTCATCTGTTCCAAAATGAGCCCGATAGAAGAGGACCATTTCAAGCCAATAAACATGATAGATGACTATCAGCACCACAATGAGCAGGATGGTTGCCCCCAGTCCACATGCCAGCTCCACGGTGTACTTCGGTGCTACAACTGGGTTTGAAAAGAAATAAGGGGTCTGGTTTACAGAACAGCTTGGGCCTTCAGCTAAGCAGGAACAAGCTTATGTCACATGCAGCTAAACACCACAGAGAAACAGCCAAGAGCCATGTTGGCCCTTCAGAGGAAGGTGACCAAGCCAAGGCTTCTCTGGCAGGACATGTCATGGCTGGCCACCCTGGAGTCCCCGTTCTGGGTTACTAGGTCTGGTTGGGCTGGCAGAGAAGTCAAAGCGCAGGCTGGACTCCTGTCTCTGAGCAAGACCCGGGGAGCGGCCAGATGGTAGAATGACCTGTTGACAGAAACCACCTGCACAGTCCAAAGCCAGCTCATGAATGCGCACATTCTTAGCGGTATGTGCAAACTTAGGGCAATACAACAGCACTTACTTCCAGGAGAGCCAGCCAGAGCTTACCTGCAGCAAAATAAAGGGCCACCATTTCCCCTCACCATCAAACACACACAGATCTTGTGTCTTGTCCCAGACTGACAGTGAGGATATAACTAGCCATGGCCTGATAGTTTTCTATCAGGAAAGAAGAATCACCATTCATTACAGAAAAGCTGAAGTGCTTGCAAACAAATAGGACAACCCGTGGACATCAAGCTGGAAGATCACAGGCACCCCTCCAACTCACAGCGTCTGTCACACTACTGCCGATTCTTTGTATTAGGGTCAGAAAATAACTCTTCTAACTGTATCCCTGGGCAACTCTGGTTTTCTGAAAATTCAGGTGGCAGGTAACATACACATTAGCAAACTGCACAATAACAGTACAGCAGTGAGCGGAAACCTCACCAACTTCAGGATTTAATAAGTTTTATTAGAAACTGAATTAAAAAAAGAGAAAGTGGAAGGAATTTAACAATTTTCATTAGGTGATGAGCAGAGGTAGTACAATGAGGAGAGGGAAACCATCCAGAAAAATCAGGAAACATATATAACCTAGTGTGATGAAAGAGCTGGAGCCAACAGATATAGCTGCTAGCTAAAAACTGGAAGACAAGTGCTGAGGGGTTAGATTCTGGCATGCTTGATGTTCCTGTGTGCAGCGGGATGGTCTACAATGAGCTTAGCTTGGGGTTGCTCTGCCAGCAGTGGTCAGGTCTGGTTCTTGGATTTTGTTGTGGAGCAGAGCAGAAAGGGAGGGGACTAACCAGGTTGGATCAGAGCAAACCCACTCAGCTGCCCAGGAGCAGATAGGGGAGGAAAAGAGCAGGTAGTCCAGAGCAGTCTACTAGGAAACAGCATTCAGGCACTGCTGTATAAAGAATCTGAAGATTTTGGATCCGCTTCTGCTACACGCACAAACATAGCATCCCAGAAGAATTATGTATATAGGGTGAACACCCTGGCACATGGTTCCAGCCTCAGTTGTGTTTGGTCTATTGTTCCTTCCTAATGATCCAGAAAAGGTTTGTCTCTGCCCTGGTTTCAGCTGGGATAGAGTTAATTTTCCTCTTAGTGTGTGCAGTGCTGTGTTTTAGATTTGGTGTGAGAACAATGTTGATAGGACACTCATGGTTTTAGTTGTTGCTGGGTGATGTTTATACCAAATCAAGGACTTTTCGGTTTCTTGGGCCCTGCCAGTGAGAGGGCTGGAGGGACACGGGAAACTGGGAGGGGACACAGCCAGGAGAGGTGACCCGAACTAGCCAAAGAGGTGTTCCATACCATGGGGTGTCATGCTGAGTATATAAACTGGGGTAAGAAGGAGGAAGGTGGGGACGTCTGGCATTATGGCTTTTGTCTTCCTGAGTAACCGTTACATGTGATGGAGCCCTGCTTCCCTGGGGGTGGCCAAACACCTGTCTGCCCGTGGGAAGTAGTGAATTAATTCCTTGTTTTGCTTTGCTTGCTTTACCTATTAAATTGTTCTTCTCCCAACCCCTGAGTTTTACATTCCTTTTTGATTCTCCTCCCCATCCCTCTGGGTGAGGGGGAGTGAGCAAGTGGCTGCATGTGGTACTTGGTCGCCAGCTGGGGTTAAACCTTGTCAGTTTCAAAGAAATGGGACTAAAAAGGAAGAAGAACAAGTACCAAGAAGGAAGACGAAGAGCTCTGTGAGCCTTCCCATGATAGAAGGATGGAGTATGGGGAGGAAGGTGTCCAGCATGAGCCACACAAGGCAAGGCAGCATCCCTTATGGGAGAGGGGAGGTCCAACCTACAGTAAGGTGTTGAAGCTCTAGATGAGGTTAATAAGGAGGTGGAAATATCTACTGTAACCAGGAAACCTCAGATACCTATAGCAAAGGCTCAGTTATTACTGAGAGCTGGGTCTGGGAAACAGGAAGAAAATTTTGATGAAAGAAAAACGTACGAAAAAAGCCACACTGAACAGAGCTGGATCAATCCAAACCATCCATGCCAAGATGGCTGCATCTAGACTAGAGCATCATCACAGCAAGGACTGAAAACACAGAGCATCAGGTTTAAACTGTCTCACTCCCTAAGCAATGTCAACGAGTGCAGTCTGCCTTTCTGGAGGATGCCAACTGGTAGCTGTTGCATCATGCAAAACCATCACGTAATCAAGTAACCTGAAAGCATTTCAAGCAGCCCGTTCCCTCAGGTTTGTTTCAATTGTGGTACATGGATGGGATGAGAACAGCAGCTCTATCCACCTCTCTCTCTCCGCAGGCACTTGTCCATGGTAGGGTTTAAGTACCATGCAACCTTTGCTCCCTGCCTCCAAGAAGCGGTGCAGTATGACAGCAATAATACAGCACTGCGTACAGAACAGCATGTTGTGGAAAAAGGCCTGATGGAATTACTTGTTTCGCAGGGCAAGGCTCAAGGCAGGACCAAGAGCTCTCTCTGAACACACCTCATTTCACACCCATGCTCTGCAATTATTTTACCTTTCATGTGCACTATGGCCTGGCTATGGTCCTCGCCTTTGGCATTTCTGGCATAGCAAGTATAATTCCGTTTCAAGTCCTCCGGTGTGGCTTTTGCAACTGTTAGAGTCCTTATGACAGTTTTGTCTTCAAATTCTCTAGTAATTTCACTGTAAGATAAAAACTAGAGCATTACATACATGAAACTGCAGCAAGTTCTTAGTGACAAATACTCCTTTCCCTGATATAAACCAACTCTTTCTTTAAAAAAACCCCCAAACACCTAAACTCGTATTTATAAATTGATACACACTTCAGATTTTAATACAGCTGCAGCTGTTCCTTTATCCGATTTTCCTTAACATTTATTTTGCCACTCATAATACTCTCATTGCAGCTGTGTCATGTTGCATTCTAGAGATAAAGTCAGTCCTTGCCTACAAAGCAACAAGATCTCATGAACTCAGGATTCAGAACCCACGTCACATTTTATGTGGATACATCACTTTCATCTCTTTCTGCCTGAACAGATCATCTGCAAAATGGGGATAGCAGTATTTGCTTTTGCCCTTTCTTTTTCTTATGTAGGTTTGCAAACAAATGGGGCAGTGACCACCTTCCAGATGTAATTCAGCACCCAGCAAACGGAACTCTGAACCTCATTTGGGTTCTTCATGTAACTGAATCTCTATTCTGCCTAATCAATATTACATATAATACCACATTTTTGCTTTCAGCCTCTTTTTTAAAAGATTTTTTTCACTTACGCTATTTGGGAATATTCCTTTAAATAAAATTGTGTCTGATCCTGTTTTACAAGTCCCACAACAGCACCAGCTGTTGGCACTACTACCAGGAGCTGAACAAGTGATGATGTGAACTGGTAAACAAAACTCCCTCAAATTCTTCTGTAAGATAAGACACCATTCAGGTCTGGAGGCCTTCTCCCTGGAGCTGCTGGTGCTCAGCACAGCACGGTGCAGACACATCGGTTTCTGATTAACAGGGAAGCCGGGGACTCCACACTCCCTTGCAAGGGAAAATGGGACTGTTGCATGCCTGTACTCACACCCCTCTGCAGGACCCAAGAGAGGGTTAGATACAAATGAAGGTTCACATTACTGCATCACCTTTGTGTGACTTTTATCTTGGGATCCGTGATGTCATCTGTGTTTTTTCCATCTATGGTCCACCACACCTCAGTCCGGGAGTCCTTCAGGAAGGTGAAGAAGACCTCACAGGACAAAACAAGGTCGTCTCCTGGGAAGAAAGGACCATGGTGAGGTACTGCAAAGCAGGAACAGCATCACCCTGACTTTTGTGTTTGCCAGTGATCCTACCAGCCTGACCTCTGCCTCCCTTCAGGAGGGAATGAGGCTAGTGTCCACCTTCAGATGTCTGACTACAGTTTACCACCCCAGATATGCTGATTTATGACAGACAAATAAACAGGAAAAAATACCCCGTCTTCTCAAATGTGTTACAAATTCCTTGACTGCACCAAGTGACCCACCCAAAGGGAGATGCTCCATGCCAACCACTTCCTTGGAAATCTGGGCAATGTTAACCATCCCCACTGCACAGGGGACAGACACCATAAAGCAAAGGATCCAGCTCCACAAAAGCATTTTGGCATAGGAACACTTGTCCAGGCATTTAGCTTCCCTCAAGATCAGGCTTGGGAGTGTGAATATGTTTGTGATCAGCCTGTTAAGGGATTTTATCTTATAGAGTGACTATGGAAGAAGTCTGACCTTCTGAGCCAGAAAAAACCTGCACTTTCAAAGTGAAGACTCTGCTGCTAATCATTGGCACCACATTTATTACAGCAATGTGATGTGGCACGATCTATTCAAGATAGAGAACTGTCCCAAAGAGCTATCAGTCTAAAGAGATGGGGTAGGAGAAGGGGTGTGGGTACCCCATTACACAATGCTGCGAGGAAAGCTGTCATTAATTAGGAAGTAATCAGCCATAAAGGGAGAGGAAATGAGCAACAAGTGGCCAGAAGGCTGAAGTCACCGAGAGGCTGCATCAGGGAGTGCTGGAGCAAACCACAGCCAGGGACAGGGCTGAGACAAGGTCCTACAGGAATTTCCCTAAGCAACTGAGTGTCCCCATTTCACCTGCTTCCGCAGCTACAGTCTTGCATCTCCATGCCTGAATACCTGTCTTTATTTGTGCTTGCAAAAATAATCTTTTAAAGCTGTGCTCTCCTATTCTGGCATCAACAACCGGCACCCCACACTGTCTGCCAGGCAACCTGTGGCAGCTTGTGTGCTTTGCAAGGGAAAGCACCGGGGATGCAGTGGAAAGGGAGAGCTTCTGAGCCCAGCCAGGTCTCTCCATCCCGGCAGGCATCTCATCCATGCCAGGGCAGTGAGAGCAGGCAGAGTGTTGCAATTTACCTGCTTCCAGTTCGTAGACAACTTTCTCATTTGGAGAGATGAACTGTGGTGGCAAGGCCTTGTTTGGAGATCCTGCGGGAGAGAACAGAGAGGCCCCCGTGGGGACCCAGACTTCATGAGAATCTGGGGTGCTTGCAGCCTCGCTCGCAATACCCTTGCAGCCTGCTGCACATGCCCCCATTTAACTTGCAATACAATCCTGCTGCAGAGCTCTATGCAAACAGAAATCTAATCCTCTTCACCAAGTTCAAGGCCAGATCCAGATTTTGAGGCTCCTCCAAAGTTTAGGTAAGTCTAGATATAAGATTTTGGGCCTCTCACATCAGAAGAGTTCCGTCCCCCTCTCAACATCTCCCACAAGACACAACCTGTACCACTTTCTTTTTATTGCTGCTTCTAAAAAACAAAATACAAACATAATCTCCTGTCACAAGTACTTAACACAGCTCTTAAAGCAGCAGTTGCCACGGGACTCGGCATGTGCTCTACATGTAGTTAAAAACTACAGGTTTTTAAGCTCTGCCTACAATTCCCTGGCAGGTAGGCTGAGCCCTTGTGCCTGGGACAGAGCTGTCCAAGCGCTGGGCTGGGTAACTGCCCAGCCAGTTAACAGTCTCAGCACACAAGGCTTTGAAGATTCCAAGAAGACTGAGGCAAGCTGGCTACAATGGGACGATCCCACAAGTAACAAGGAGCAAAGCACACTGGAGACAAAAATTAGCTACAGTGCCAGGGTTATGCGTTCACATGCCAGCAGAGGGTACCCCTGGCCATCTCATGGGCTGCACCTCACCAGCCCAAGCCTGGTCACTCTTGTTCGGGGCATTTGACATGGAGGTAGGACCTCCAGCGCAACATGTTCTGGGCAGTCACACGAGGCTGACCCCAGCAAGCAAAATTATACATGCTCAGCTGGGTAATGCAGATTGAGCACAACCACAAACGGATCCTATGACAGACCCTTCCAGCTGTTTTTACCACTTTTGCAGTTGTCCACCTGCATTTTACACATTTTAAAGTCATTCTTACCCACCACCTTCATCTTTATGGTTCTGGTGAGATTATAGGTTCTTCCATGGTCCTTGAATGTCACGATACAGGTGTAATTCCCTCTATATGCACTGCGGACAATGCCAATGACAAGCCTGGGCCCTTGGATGTAGAAGCCCTTGACCAAGTTGCAGTTCTGGAGTCAGGCAGAAAAACACTTGAGTTTTGGGATTCAGAATTAAAATATTGATTTAAATGCTACTACAAAGATCTGTTCTTAAACTACGAATATGACACTTGGGATTGTGATGTAGGTCAGACCTAAACACCATTAACTTCGAGCATGTTGGAATACAAACTGGTATGTTCACCTTGAAAATGAGGTGATGAAGCAGATGACCCTAATACTTGTACCCCACCTTAAATACAGACCATTTTATAAAAAGAGAGATCTCTGATCCAGAAGTACATTTGCAATCAAGGTGAGTACCTCAGCAGACTGAAGAGTGAAAGCAAAGAGAGACAGGAAGAAAATGATGATGTATTCAGAAATGAATACTAAGACTAAAGGACACGTCCCCCATTGATGTCAGCCTGTCTCTTTTGGGACTAATCAAGCTACCCTGACTGACTTCAGCTGAGGATGAGACCCCAAAATTGGCAACTGGCAAATGAGAATCGGTAGCACAGAAACCTTAATAACTCTTCCCTTTCTGTCAAGCAAGGCAGGAAACCTCTGCCAAATACCAAGCTAGAGATCCCTTTTCAGAAAGGGGTTATGCAGATGACATCTTGATTGTCATAAAACCCAAAGATGTGCACATTTTCTAAGAGATTATTTCTGAATGGTACATTTCCAAAGCAGATACATCCTAATGGAGCAGTTTAAGACAGGGGTCATATACCATTTTTAATGATTTTTATTAGGCATGGGATGACTTGCTGCCTGAAAAATTACTTCCATGGGGCTTTTTGTTTCATTCTGCTAATTGATTGCTGAGATGTGAATTTCAATGAATAGTACAAGTAAAGCATTTCAACTACTGGTGTGAAATTGCTCCTCTCGGATACAAACCCAAGTTTTTCCTGAAGGGTTTCAGAATTGTTTGTTGGGTTGTTTTTTTTTTTCTTTTGGTGTGTTTTGTTGTTGTTTTTTTAAATCAGCAGATACATTTGTTGCCAACTTTATTATTAAATTCACTCGTACAGAAGCTTCTACCTAGAAATCCAAAAGCACTTCATAAGGGGTTAGAGAATTCAGTCCCATAACCCCCTGGCTGCACATCCCCTGAGATTTCTTATTCTCTCTTGACTAAAGGCATCCGCCTAGAGAGAAACACTGCGGTCAAAATTTAATAAAATTGAACAGTAATTCTGTAGGCAAGAGCCCAAGAATGGCTGGAAACAGCCTAATTATCAGAGCAGTATGGAGGGTGGGCTAGGGACGTCCCCATCTTCAGAACAGAGGTTTCCTGAATTGTGTCAAACAAGGCAACCATGATCCT
The DNA here is from genome assembly GCF_023634085.1 of Falco cherrug. NCBI lineage: Eukaryota > Metazoa > Chordata > Aves > Falconiformes > Falconidae > Falco > Falco cherrug. The sequence goes on from NC_073707.1 coordinate 20,803,215, forward strand.
TGCAAAGAGGCCTGATGTACTTCATTTCCTGACCTCGAAGGATTTTGGAAAAGACACTACTTTCATTAGCAGGTGGGTTTTTTTTACAGAAAAGGGAATATGAATCACAGCTTCCTTTACAGGGATGGTGACTGGCTCACACAGCAGGTCAGGCATACCGCCTGAAGCCTAAACTGAGGTTCCTAAATCCCTGCTAGAATATTCTCCACTTGCGTATGCTGGTCAAAAAGGTTTCAGCGTTAGGTCTCAGTTCCCTTCCAAGAGCATTTTTACCCTTGAAGTAGGAAACAAAGCTCTTAAAATTAGAAAAGCTTTATTAACAGCTTCACCACTAGGGAGACTCTGAAACACAGCTCCACGATCCTCCCGCCAACCATTGCTTTTTCAGATACAACACTGTATTCCCCCACTGCCCAAATAAGTCCTTCTTACCAAGTACCACTTGATGGTTGGTGTTACACTAGCAGGGTAAAACCCATCAATATCCGGACATACGATCTCACTGGCATGCTCCAAGTAGAACATCTCCTCAGTGGGTTTTATTGAATGGCTCACACAAGAGTGTTGGTCTTTCGGAACAACCTCCAAAGGAAATGCAACTTTGCTACAGTAGGTTGTATTTCTAAGGACAAAGGAGGATAGGGCTGATTAGTTGAGAAGTATTTACTCCTATACCAGTGGTATGAAATAAAAAACACATCTGCAGTAATGAGCATCATAGCACTAATGAGGTATATACAGCTTTAGTTGACTCATTTATAAATGGGAGAAAAAACACTGTCAGAGATGGCCACACTAGCTCAGAAAAGCCCGTAAAGATGACTAACAAGCAACATCCACTCCCCTGCTGGTAAAGCAGATAATAGGGTCAAAGACACGATGAGCAAGAAATAACACGAGGAAGATCAAAAACGGCTCTTGTGCTCAATGCATAGCAGATGCTATGTTCATTTTGCAGCACACTTACAGACACTTCTAATTTCCTAGAAGTCTGAATCTCATGAATCTTTGCCAAATTAGCACGCAGTCAAAACATTACCCCTGCATTTGAAGCTATCTTTACTCTAGACACACAGATCACTTCTTAATGGTGAGTGACTGTGGATTTTGCCATGGGCTCTGCAATAATATTTTCACAGACACTTGCAGCTAGCAAGGAGAGGCATGCTCATTAATGTTTGCAAGGCTCCAAGCATTATTACAACGTAAATTGGCTCAGCACTGAGTGGTCTTATAATTGTAACATTCTTTTCCCATTAATGCTTATGTAAATGGTCTTCTCCCTACAGAAAGGACTGGTGCTAACAGCACAATTTTCCCCGCTTCCACGGAAGTCCTTCAGTTATGCTGAAGACATATAGAAGCTGCACCGCACAACCTACCTGAGCATGCATGTATAATTCCCAGTGTCATTCAGAAGAGCAGGCCAGAACCAAAGGGTATCTTTCTCCTTACTGATGTGATTGTCCGGGAGACGAAAATTAATGGGCTCCTCCAGATCTTGGTCCTGCGCAATCCTGTACCAGATCAGGGTTAAGCCAGCAGAATGGGCTGTGCTGTAGTTGTACTTCAAGAAGGTCTCAAAAAGCGGGCATTTGATCTTGGCAGGTTCCCCTTCATAAATCTGGATCTGCTTCATGGTGTCCACACCCCAGTCATCGCAGCGTTCTGCAGCCAGGAAAGACAAGGTACCTTAGCTTGCAAGTCTGCAGAAGACAAACAGTTCTGCCCATGTTCCCCACAGCTCTTAGTCCTGCCCCTGTTAAAATCAGAGGCAGAAATGGAGTGTTTTCAGTGGAAGAAAACTGGGCTTTTATAAAGCTGAGCAAGAATACTGCATTCATTTCTAGAGAACCTGCAAACCTCTACTTTCATTTGTACACCTCCTATTTTCTTCCAAGCTATTAATCCCCCATCAGAACAATAGGATAGGATACTGCTGTATAACACCAGGCTTCTTGGAGAGTTTCAAGAAAATTCAACCCTAAAATCTTGTGTGGGAGGATAAAATTTGGATGAAAACGCTAGAGGTGTGTGCGCATAAATGCACAGTGACAGGGAAGATGAATATAGAGGTGTTGAAATAAGAGTGGGGAAAAAAACCCCAACAATGCAAACATCAACCCTCCTTTAAGAGCTATGGGCCACTGCCACTGCCAGAGGCTGGACTGTGGGTTCCAGGAGTGCGGACTGCCTTTCCTGGGATGGATTCATGCGATGCCTGCGCACGCTGTGAAAACACAGAGTATGAGCACAAGTATGCGACAAATAGTGACTGTTCATAGTGAAGTTTGGGAAGGGAGGCTGAGGGATAGAAGAGACAGTACGGAGGAGGCGGCAGCAGGTTCCTTTGGGGATCCCCAGACAGCCCCTACATGCAATCCCCAAGCACAGCTCAACAGGTTCAGCATGGCTCACAGCAGACTCCAGCTGACATACAGACTGGGCAGCATGAAAAAAGCCATGCAGTGCCTTTTCTTGTGGGTTTTTTTGTTTGTTTTGTTTTTGTTTGTTTTTTCTGTCATTAACGGATAGTTTCAGGACAAACAGCACAGTCAAAACCCATTTCTCCTCCCAGCGCTTCTTTCCACTCCATTCCTCCTACCCACCACAGTGCCCAGTCACAGAGGGACTTGGTGCAATCACAGCCCGGTACCAGGGTGTCAGCAAACCTGAGAGCAACTGGCACTGCTAATGCCAGCTGAGACACACGGAGAAGCTGCTGTCATTGCATCTCCTGCCTCCCCATGCTGACAAGGCAAAGCATGGCACAGCATGCTTCCCAGCACATCTCTTGTAGCTGCTGGGAGGCATTAGCTAGGGCAACCAGATATCTGAGAGCCCAAAGTGAGTCGAACGGGAGAGGGGTATGCTGCCTGCAGCGGTCCCCAGGAGTGCGTCTCAGCGTATCACAGGCACACCACAAACAACACCGCAAAGCCTCTCCAGTCTGCAGATATTAGAACTCATGCCAAGAGGAAAACCAGAATACAATATACTCTTTGAGTCCATTTCTTCTGAACTGATTTCACAGGTGCAAAACAGGATTTCTGACATTTTATCTTCCTTAAATAGACAGCAGGATGTAGCTTGGCCCCAAATTCATACTTCATTTTAAAAAGTAAAGAGATAAACCTTTAGGAAGATGGGCCCACAGTGCTTAAAGGCAGAAATACTAACTCCTGTGGCTCAGCAATGGTTAGTCACAGTGAGAAGGAATCTGGGCCAGTAAGAATAGAAATGTTTTCTGGCAGGTTTACACATAAATGTAAATACAAACTGCACTGCTCTTCCTGTGGTATGCCAAACACGCGTATGACAGTGTGCTGCTTCAGGAGGAAGAGAGTGAACTGGGCTAGGAAGAGACTGTGAAACTGCCCAGAATACAAATACTTGCTCATAGAAGCCCCAAACCCATGGCTGGAGGGTGCCATTGCTTATCATCCAAAACCCATACAGATACGTCTTTCAAAACTGCACAGCACCATCCAGTATGGCTGCTACCACAACCAGTGCCAAGGCTTATTTTGAAAGACAAAACGACCCACTATTTGAAACCTTATTACCATAGGAAGGTGCATAGTCAGCACCATGGTCAAGGGCAACTGGAACCAGAACACTGCTTTATGCTGGTGGGGTCAAGCAACTGGGATAAGGCATGGTCAAGTTTCCATAGAGTAGCAAATGAGACAAATGACCCTGCCAGAGACTGCCTGCTAATTACATGCTAAAGCATGGACTACTGTTGGTGGGGGATGGCATTTGTTTTTATAAAGAAAGGCTTTCCCTCTGAAAGCAGTACATCCAGGTCTGTAATCTGTAAAAAGAAAAAGAAAAAAAGAACCTGGGTTCTCCTTCCCGCACCTGAAATTTGGCATCTCCTCTTCGCTGTATAAAAGCAAATTGCCCTTATTACTTCAAATAGTAAGACTGGACAGGAAGAAAACTATACAAAACATTACAGTACTGAAATTCTTTGAGTCAGGATCAATGCGATTTGCAATCATGAACAGCTTTTGCATTTTGGAACAGCTTATACATCAGCATTGTAAAACTACTTACCCAATCTACCCGAATGAGTTATTGAAAATAAATCAATTATTTTACTTTTTTTCTCCCTAGATTACTCAAAAGCAACGTATGGGCCTCGTCTTCTTGGCTGGGGAAGAGGCAACTGTTATTGTTCTTTTACTATAAGAGCTGTACCTGGAGATTTTGTCTCAGAGCTGGCTAATTCACCAGACTTCAGGAGCACCGTCACACCAAACAGCTAGTCCTAAGACTCCCCACCTGTGTCCTGCCTTGGGGTGCTGCGTGCTCTGAGCTGAATGCCAAACACAGCACATAACTGTGCTGGAAACACCACAGACCGCAGGAGCAGTTGTGCAGCTTCAGATGGCAGGTTGTGCTTGCCACCCGGGCTCCTCCTGGCTGCCAGGGCAAAGCCAGGCCAGCAGAGCTCCAAGGGCTCAGGGGACAAAGCCCCAACCCGTTGCTCACAGCAGAGATGGCAGAAACACCACAGGCTGGACTGAGACCTCCTTCATGCATAAAACACCAAGGACAGAAGTTGTGGTGCTTCACACAACTTCCCTCCTCTCCACGCCATCCTGACAGTAGTACTGATATTCTGATTTTTTGGGGTGTTTTATGCCTGAGATAGCTGGGATCTGCCTGACATGGCACGTGAGGGGACTGCAGGGCATCCCTCACACACACCTTTGTAAGCTTCTTCCTCCTTGGCTGTGACGTGGCTCTTCTCCCTGTGCCAACAGCTTCCTCTGCCACGGTGGCACTTTTGCAGCAGACCCCAGTGAATGGGCCAAGCCCAGACAGCTATCTGCACTCCTCACACACATGTAAAAGCAGAGGGGATGCTTGCATTATTATTGTTGTAATTTTTTTTGCATCCAACAGCTCCCTGCCGTATTTTGTGCCCCATCCACTATTTTAATCTTTATTGGGATATTCAGAGTCTATTTGCTGTTAACATTTGCATGCAGCTACTTGGATGGATGTCAGTCTAAACTCGAGATAGCCTGAAAAATGGCATGACTTCACACTGAACCTCACTGGCATAAAGCAGCTCCCGCTATGGAAAAAAAAATTACATATATATATGTATACACATGCACACTCTGATATATCCTGACTCCAGCAACAATATTTGAGGGGGCATTGCAGAAAGAAGATGCAAGGATCCAATTTTAATTGTGAGAAACAGAACCAACTTCTATGGTGCTGTGCCCATTTGCAGCAACTCACACTTGTTTTCACTAGCTAAACCTAGAAAGTGAGTTTCTTCTCTCTTGAAATGTTTTCTGCACAAAACAGCTGTTGGAGTTAAGGGCAGCTCTTGATTAAATTGAGTGGGATCAGCATTCATGCTCTGACTTCAGAGGTTCACTAACAAATGGAAACCAGTGAAGAGATGGGGGAGCTATATGCAACTCCATAGTCCCTTCCATACTGTAGCAAAGGGAGCACTACGTACGCGGCTCAGGGATACAAAAAAAATCTCTAAAAATCCACCACCCCACAAAAACAACTCCCTAGAATTGCCTCTGCAAAACACTTTTGAAAAGCCGTCTTTTTCTCATTACCGACGAGGTGTGCTGCAGATGCCTCAACTGACCTCTCTTACCGCTGGGTGCTCTGTAATCACACAGCAAGACAATCCATGACCCACAACACCTACCCGAAACAACATAGGGAAAAGGCAACAAGGGGTCCCGTTTCCACAGCACTGCTTGGCAAAAGGGATGAGGGATTACACAGGCTGGAGGGAGGCTGCATGGTAGAAGGAAACACCCGTCTCCAGCATTGGAAGAGCAAGTGCATACAGAAAGGTTAGAATAAGGATGCCCATCTTGATTTCATGTGCGTTGAGATGAAGATACAAGCGGGCTGCTGCACTACTGCTGACGCACACTGGGAACTAGGTGATCTGGCAGTTAATTCTAAACGTCTTCCTTACTTGGGCTGTACGTTGCAATCTGTGTTTATAAGGGTATCTATTACTGATGCAAGGGACAGAAACCTCTTCTGTTACAGAAATAGTCGGATCTGTCCTGTTTCTGAATCTAGTGCTACAACCCCCTTAAACACCAGGTATCCCAAAACAGGCTCCTTCTCAGAAGCCAAACAAAGCTGAAGAAAGTGGTTTCTCCAGATGGAAAGCAGAAAGTGAGGGGGGGGGGGGGGGCGGAAATTATGTTGCTCAACTTCATAAAGGAAAAACCAGCCATTTCTGGAAACCTTTCCCAACCTTTCACTTACTGCACTGCTTACCCCTTATTGTGACTGATTTAACAGAGCTCTGAATACACACACCTGAAATGTTCCCAAGATGCATCTGCAGCACCCATTACAAGCACCTACACATCAAAAGAGAGATTAAATAGGTGCAATTGTTTGGATTTTTTAAGAAGAGACAAACTGCTTAACCCATAGATCAAAAAAGAAAACCTGAGTAAGGCCACATCAAGAAATGCTGTCCCATTTTGACTCAGTTTGGCATTTCCATGTAGTCTTTTTTTTTTTTTTAAATGGAGGTACTTAAATCTCAACAGCCAAAACTCTGCCAGCTCCACACTGCCTCTAACCGTTGCCTCCCCTGGGGCTACAAACAAGAGCTTCCCCTAGTTAAAATTTCTGTGAAGAAATAAAGAGCCATCCTTATGAGAAGCCATCTATCATGTCGGCACAAATTACCCTGTCATTTGCCAAACTGATGTGCCCTTCTTAATTGCCTCTAATTTTGGAAGGGAGCCTGCCTTGCATGCAGACTAGGACTGTGCAGTGGCAGCAGGACACAAAGCCGTCAATGTTGCCAGCTGAATGACACGGCAGACCCCTCTTCCCCATACCATTTCAGCAGCGGCATCAGATGGGGCTGTACTACCTCAACAGCCTCCTACTTTCTTTGGCTGCCCCTGCTGCATTACTTTAAAGCGAAACTGATAGGAGTCAGCCTCCACCCAGGAAGCGCAGCCAGGCCAGCAGTTAGCTTGATGCAAGAATCAGCACAAAAAAGGCAGGAAAAGCTGGTCACACCAAGCGATTAAGTGAGAATTAATCATTACTACCTAAAAACAAAAATCCCCCCCCCCCCCTCTTTCAAGCTCACAGCAGTCTGTGAGAAGGAAGCAGAGGATACTGGGCTGAACGGAGGAGTTGCGCTGTGAGCACAGGAGGTTCTAGCTGTGGCTGGCCACCATGCATGGGTGTGCTTTCCATGTACACTGGTGCCAGGAGCACCCACTCTTCCGCTGTGTCTGTGCTTTTCCTTTCACACGTGCATCCTGCACAAGACCACCCCGTGCTCCCCGGCTGTGTACTTCGCTCAGCAGCTGAGCAGTCAGGCAGTGTGACAGGCCAGCGGTCTGTACCCAACACAGCGCAGGGAGGGCAGCATGGAACAAACCAAATGAGAACACCTTCCTGAACTGGGAGAAGAGACGCAGATCCAAACACACTGAAATTGGTGGGAACGACAGAGAACGTGGGCTAGCCCTAGCCAAGATCAGCTAGCCCTCACCATTTGCTCCCACTATCTCTGCAGCAACAACAGCGGTCACAGAATGCCTAAAACCTGGTCATAGCTCAATGCAGCCTTGCAGGCAGCCTGGAAGCTGCACAGACTGTAGGAATTTATAATCTGATTTCGAGCGCAAACACATCAAAAAGGGCCTGTCATAACCTCATTGCCTTCCTCCCACAGCCGCTCCAACAGAGCAAGTAAGTGGAAGTGGTACTGGCACAAACCCCCTGTGACCAGCTCCGACACACAGCGCACACAGCCCAGCCCCATCCATGTGGTTCTGCTGCAATGGCACCAGCGACACCGTTTTACGCTTCTCCCGAATCTCACCGCGTCCATCCTGTGCTGCCGCTGAGCTGTGATGCCCCCGTGGAAGCAGCTCCACTGAATGCTGTACACAAGGATGAAGTTTCTCTCTCCTCAACCACTTTTATCATTTAAATAGCTAGGACAGCCGAGAAAGGAAGAAGGAAAAGGACTTTCTGTTGCAGAATGGTTCATAATTTCCAAAACCACTTATATATTGTGGTTGTTTAGATCCTGAAAGTCTAGTTTAAACAGGTGTGACCGTCTGCCTTTCTGCCAAATTCACAAAAAACAAGCTAACTGCATAAATTTCTATTGACTTCAGAGGAAGCATCCAAGGCACAACATCCAAAAAACAATGATTCTGTAACGGAGTCCGTAGCTCCTGACTTTCAAGTTTCCTTAACTAATTAAGCACAGCCTGTAACATGAGGAGGGGCAGTTGATGGGTCTTTTAAAATTGCTCCACAGGGAGTTCCATGCCTTCACTCTCTGCGCGTAAAGCTGTGTTTACTGCATGTGACACAGTATTTCAGTTACCTCCAGCAACTAGGCCATTAAAAAAAAAAAAATAGTATTTGGTTTTCTCTAGCAACCTTGATGTGATTTCCTGGAGGCTTTTTTTAAAATGGAGATCAAAACGATAAAGGTAGGGGTATGAACTGCTTCAAAGCCTGAAGGAGAAAAGGAGCAAATAGCTACTTTCCATCCCACTTCATTGAGGAAATTGCTGCACGAAGCAAAGCAGAGCAGCACGGGAGGAGGAGGGAGACGGGAGAGGAAACAGAACGGGCCCATTACAAAATTATCTGTAGGACAGGCAGCCTGAAAAGCAAGTTTACCTGATCAGCCCCACCACAGAGCTGTGCTCAAGCTGGCAGGGGCTCTTCTGTGTGCCTGGGACACCAGACTGGGATCCAGGTTCAACCCCTGGCTCTACCACAGGCTTGCTTAGTTAAACGCATGCAGCCTAGTTATTGCACCTAACCTGGGTCTCTGTCACGTGCTTTAAAATACAGTCAAGAATTCTGCACTGCTCACCACAAACATCCACAGGGATGTCTGCATAAAAAAAACCCCACTGCAGCAGTTGTCCTCGGATGAGGACAGGAACTGAAAAAATGCAGCAGGCAGTAAAATGCACCATAAGGGTCTACGGCTCTGGCACAAGTTACCTGTGTGCAGCAAAATGTACGAGACTGAGTGCACAACTGTGCAGCTGCAGCAGGGGGACATGACTGATAAGGAGGGTAGGAGATGGGTCCCTGATGTCCCCTGATGCCCTATTTGATACACACAGAGGAGCAAAAGCAACTGTCCAACATCTCAGCAACACACCCTAAACAGGCTGCTTTCCTCCACATATTTCAGCACTTCAATGCAGATGGGTCACATCACCTTGATGCGTACACAAAACTCACCCCTCACAAGCCACTTCCTCAGCTGACAAGAAGCAGATGTGAGGTCTTATCTCCTTGGCAGGCACAACACAGGCTGCTGTGGAGGGAAGCTGGCAGCTGCAATTACACACCTCCACCCAAGGCCAGCTCTGCTCTGCAGGTTTTATTTCCCTCCCCTTCAGGGCTATGCACCTTTCAACACCCTTGCTGTTGTATAACTTCATGCCCCCAAGCACCATAAACTTCTACAACCGCAGTAACTCACAGATGGGTACGGATGGTTATAAAATCATGTCCTAAATTAAGACAACAAGAAGCTGAGATTGGAAGAGTAGGAGGAAGTCAGGAAATCCCAGGAGAAGATGATGGGGGAGGGATTTAGTCTCTTTAGAAAACAATAATGCAGTTTAATCTATTTTTCTTTTGACTTTACACATTAAAATAAGCTTCCCAGCTTCTGGGGCTGTCACAAATCATAAGGAAAATAAGGCCACTGGAACCCCATCAGTAGAATAAGAGCTATATAGTAATAATCCTGAGGAGCTGCACAGGGCTTTCCATCTTCAAAGTGTTTTACAGACAGTAATTTATTAATCTGCAAATTTCCCGTGGCCATAAGTAACTGCTCTGCCTCTCTGCTAAGCGTGAGACACACAGCACAGATCGGCACTTGGGAGAGATGTTGCAAGCGGCAGCTCTGACGCCCAGAGCCGGACCTCTGTTTGTGGCTTGCTGCAGTCAGAACTTTGCTGCTCCAGCCACCACCTGAATCCACACTGGTCACATCTGGCACTTTGGAGCTGACTTCCAAGGGGACAAAACCAGAGCTTGAGAGACTCTGGTATGGGGAAGTGCAAGAGACATGCTCACAACCCAGCAAATAACAGCAAAGCCTGATATCAAACTTCCGGGACAGACGCTCCTGATTGCCTTACAGCCACTGCCTGCCACGCTGGGGCGTCACTCTGGGCAGAAGCTGGCCCCAGTCCTGGGCTCATCCTACCACACAGCACGTCTGAGAGATCCCAGAAGAGCTGTCAGAGGAGTCTCCTACGCAAACATGATGCTTCCTCCCATCAAAGGACTATGCACAGCAGTTACCTGTTCGCACTAGGCGGGTGTTTTAGATAATCAGTATGAGGCTGCTCCGGCTCTCCTGGCACCAGTATTCTGCCTTTCTAATTCCCCGAGACAATACTTCCAACTGCGATGCTCTCCCCAGCCCTCACCCTGCAAAAGCTGAGAGCTCTTAGAGAATGAGAAAGCAGCCTGGTTAGCAGAGAGAGAAAAGTGGAACAAGGAGCACAACTGCAGCTACATCTTTTAAGTACGTCAGTGTCTAACATAGGCCAACTTTATTTGGAAACAAGAAGATAACATCATACCATATTCATACTGGCTGTTATGTTCTTTGTCTGGCTCATTTTTTGCCTCCTTTAAGCCAGTGTATACTTATATTACTTCAACAGTGCCAAAGAAATCATTGTAGGATCGAAACTGGGTTCATCATTTTTTGCTATCCTTCTCTGGGTATCAGAACATCTGGGTTCATTAAGCACCCTACAACACAAGCACAGAGATCTAAGCCTTATCTCCATCTTAGGGATGGCTTAGCTGAGGCAAGGAAAGCAGAAGACCCCAAGTGCCATTGCAAACAGTGTCCCACAGGTCACGAGTAAGGAATTCAAACCCAGGCACTGCAGATCGTGTATATTCTCAAGACGAGATTTGCCCACACATACAGCACGAGTGAGTAGCAGACTCAGGCACAAATTCAGTCTCGGACTCCAAGTCTTTCACTCTACACTACTCGGATCACATTTCTTTCCCTTTCCAGCTTGCAACTCCCTTTCAGTAAATGATTTTGTTTCAGCACCAGCCTCCATACAGAGTAGAAACAGCAAAGCCCGAAGAACAGATGTTTAGAGCCACAGTGTTGTTTGTAAAATCTGGGAGGAGAACAAAGTTTGCAGATTTGTCTCTCCAGTAAGTACAGTGAAGTACAACGCTGAAGCTTTCTGACACACTGCCAGGGAGACCGTCAGCCATACTGGCTGAACTGGATGGAAAGGCCATCTGCATTATAGCCAGAGCAGTGCTGGTGGTTTATGGCTGAAAATTAGTAAATGTTGGCTCCTCGTCCCCTCTGTAAGCTCAAAGAGCTCAGAACTCAGCAGAGCTAGTACCCCTGGCTTGGGCAGTCCCCAGTCACTGTAGCTGACCGTGCTGCTCCCCTAGGAAGGGCTGGAGAGGCAGGCAGAAGTGGCAGCAAACCACGACAGGACTCCTACTTCTGCCCCTGCCAGTCTGGGCTGGAGAGAGAGCTGGTCCCAACAATACAACATTACATGGCTATTACAGCAAAGCACATAAAGAGATCCAGCTGAAATGACAAAACCCCACCAAGTTACACATCTTTATATCCCAGGAGCCAGGTTCCCCAGCGAGACCTACTCATCTTCATGGCCTTGCTTTGTGTCAGGAGATGACCACGGCAGCTGCAGACTGTGCACAGCCCTTTTGCATTCACTCTGGATAACCTCTGCTCTGCTCCCCTCACCAATGCTCCCAGCTCCGAGAATAAAAAGCAAGCCCAAATGCTGTAACATTATCAGAGCATGTCCAGTCTCCCACACTGTTCTGTATTTACAACTTTGCAAGGGTGAAACGAGCTTCAGCTGCCTTTTGGTGCCAGTCCCAGGAAACCCCACAGAGTAACAGAGGGCTGCACAGACGGCTGCCCCTCCATCCAAGTACAAACAACCATCCAAGCATGTTATGAATAAAAAAAAAAAAAAAAAAGATATTTTGACAGCCTAAAGTGGTTTATGATGTCCATGAAACAAAAAGGAAGCTCAGAACTGAAAAGCAGGTCTCTCATCCACAAAGCTGCAGCAAATTAAACACATATACTACAGTGGATTTGCAGAAGAAATTTATTTTAACTGATCACATGTCCTGCGACACTCATGTTCTTCCAGCAGTCTACAAGGGCTCTAACCATCCCATACAGAACATCTATGCTAAAGGAAGACATACAGAAAATCTATGCTAAAGGAAGAATGTTTACAAAGCACTAAATACCTGGCAGAAATGCATGGAGAAATCTGTGAGATCAACTGGCACAAGCCTCTGTGACCCAAACACTAGGGTGCTCATTTCACAGCTCCTACTTGATGGTGTCAGCTTATAGAGTCGCTTTAACATTTCCTGGGCAATCCTGATTCAGTCGCACCTACCTCCTGTTTCTGAAAAAGCCCAAGATGACTGCACGTGGGGTGTTGTAACGCTGCCTCAGCAAGAGGAGGATATTGCGTTGGTGGAGAGCAGAACAGCACGTCCAGAAGCACATGCAAAGCAGGGATTTTCCCAGCAAGCAGTGGTGATCCACATCACTGGGTCCCTCCTTCCCCAGGTACTCCTACTACCTAGCACTTAGCGGAGGAGATCTGGGCTGTATATTATTTCTCCTTTGCTGTTTTCCCGTTGTTCACCACTTCCATCAGACCCCTGTTAGCCAGAATGGGGCATCCCCTACTAAAGACTACAGCCTATTGTGACTGCTTGCAGCCCCTGGGCAACCTAAGGAGAAAAGCCTCCCAGCCTTCAGCCTCTGCAATGAACCTGAGGTGCATGTTGTGAATCTGGCCGCAGTAATTCAGCATGGTCCAAGAGATAACAATACAAGAGCTGTTCATCTGCTCAGGGTTTTGTTTGCCAGCACTGCAGAGGGGCAAGGGCTCGAGGCAGGGGGACACGGACACACACGACTTGTTTAATCCCCTGCACAGGCCTTATTTCTGAACATTTTCCCCTATAAAGCCAGCGCCTGTTCTTTCCCCGCCTCCCCCTTTCCACTCGTCTCCTGCAAATCATGCTGTCTCCTTCCACCCCCAAATAGGAAGTCCGGAGCCGAGACACGCACAATCTGCCTCTTCACAAGAGCTGGGCTGAACGTGTGCCAGAGGAGCTGCGAGCATGACAACATATTTCCTGTCAGGAAAGTGACTCAGTGAGACGGGCATGAGAGCTTCTCTTACTTGAGAAGTTCCCCTCTCCCCTTGCATTGCTGAGGCATGAGTCAGAATGCAAGAGCTGGAATTTCAACCCCCTCCGGATCCAACCAGGAACAGCAGAGTTCAGGTTCAAGCCCAGGTCCTGCCTGCAGCTCAGTGACAAGTCAGTGCCACATACCAAGCCCTGGTTTCACCCCTTGCAGAAGGGGTATAACAATACCAACTAAGTAGGCAGCTTGAATTTGCAAAGCACTTTTAGGTCAAGGTGGTGCTTATTGCTATTTGCTAATGCACCTGTTTACACCATGCTCATAGCATGAGCATTATACAGTACTCACACAGAACCAGCAAAATGCATGAACACAATGTTAAAGTATTTTACACGTGACCACTTCACCCAGGAATACTGTAAATGCTTAAAATCACTGCAGCCAGTTTTCTTTCTCCAGCCTCAGATCAGCTCTTCCTACAACAAGCGGGCAACCCCATTGCATGCCGTGTCTTACCTGAGCCACTGCCAAGGGTGACCATGTGCAGCCAGAGTGTAAACAGCACGGCACAGACCATCTTCACCCTGCTGAGACAAAGCACACAACACAGAATCTGGTTATTTGACGCTACTTGATCACTGCAGACAATTTTTTAACTCTGAATGTATGTGTTTGCTCCTCCACCCACACAGCGATCCTTTAATTCTGTTATGTTCTTTTTTCGTTTCATTAAGATTCCTTAAGAAAAGCATCTGTATGGCAGTGTCATTCTGCCTACAGGCAGCTGTGTGAGCTCTCCAAGCCCCGGAGGTGATGGCTCAGAAGAGTACAGCCCAGTTCATTGCCTTCAGTAACTGGCATAGCCTGGATCTGTGAGCACAAGGAGTAAGGTAGATGTTTGCAGGCTACAAATCTCAAGCTTTGACTCCCAAAACACCAAGGTCCTTTGCCAAGATTCATTCTGCTCATTTCTATGAACGAGTGCAGAAAGCACCCATGAAGGCAAGTGGCAGCTGAAGCACATTTGCATTGAACAGGCATCTGACAGTTCGGTGTGACAACCACGCCAGCACAGTCCGTATTCGCAAGGTCTGCTGCTGGTGACCTGCAAAGAGGGTGGCTACCAGAGTCCCGACTGCTTCACCCCATTTCTTCAGGCAGGTCAAGGCTCCACCAGCTCTTCCTAGTCAAACCCTCCTTGGAACAGCCACCTCATGGGAACAAACAGGCACCAGGTTTCTACGCTTTTTGGAAGGGACCTGAACAAAGGTTTATACTTTCAAAGCAGTACTGATAGGCAAAATACCACCTCAGACTTCTCCATTACCACTACAGAGCACAATTTCCTGTAATTTAAGATAAATGCACACTGCCAGAGTTTCACTTGCTGCCCACTCCGGTATCTGGTATTTGGCTCTCAGAGCTATTCACTCACTGCGATTAAACTTCCCTGTGTTTCTAGGTTTTCCAGGATGCAACTTACAAGCTGGCAGTCACAGAAACCGACATTTACTAGATGCTCTCATTAATGGGGTGAAGGTTGCATTTGATGTTCCCGGGTGCTGTCAGATCACAAAGGGAGAAGCAATGGTTAAAAGGCAGAACTTCATCTTAGCATCTCAGCTCCACAGGGCAGATGCGGTAATGAGCATGGCGATACTGTCAGGAACATGCTCATGAGATGACAGGGAAATCTGCTCCATCACGGTAGGCTTAAAGAGTGGGGAGAGAAACCACAGAGCTCCCTTAAACATGTCCCTCATAAACCTGTCCATAATATATGCATTACACAGAAGGGCTTTGAGCATAAGCAGACAGCACCTAAAATTGTACCGATTGCAGAGATTAACAAGAATGGGACATGTGAACTCAAAATCCAGCAGCGGATATTTAATCTTTCCTTTTCAATGCTTGCATCTGAAAAGCCTTTGTACGATGCTTTTGGATGGGTTCATCTCGAAGAGACAAAGGAAATCCAGAGCAAGCCTGCTCTTCCCCACAGAGTCCATGCAAACAGCTGCAGTCTGCCTTGGAAGCCATTAGGCCTTCAGAAACAGACAAGAAGCTGAGAAGAAAGTGAGTTTTCTTCCCTGGAGTCCAGCTGAGAGGGCTGGCTGCCCCTACCCCCTTCATCCAAACTGAAATGCCAGATTCTAGTCAAACCCTTCTCTACTGCCACCTACAACCAGCTCCCAGTGTCACTTAAGATGACTCCATGGGGAAGAAACAAAATTGAGTACTCCTACCCTCTGGAAATGCTGAAAAAAGATATAACATCTCTATGCCATCAGATAGGACAGAGAGAACCAACATGCTGCGCTTCTGGTAGGAATTTAGGAACTTCTGGAAATTCGGAAGCTGGAAGGGAAGGAATATAAACAGTGGGGAGGAATCATTCCCATAATAAAAAATCCCTTGTGGTACCCTTTCCATTTGTCATTAGATAGATGTACAGCGTGTCCTAGCTCAACCTTATTTTCCAGTGATTTTCTCCTGCATTTTGCACAAATCACACTGAATTCAGCTCTGAAGCAAGCAGGAACAACTACTGACTTTGGATGAGTTTCTCTGGTTTACAGGAAGGCCTTTTACATGGCCCTAGGCCAAAATAAACTACTACGTTTCACTCAGTGATACACAAGCTCTGCAGCAAGCTAATATTTACATCCATTAGCTATGCTCGTAAGAACATGCTCCAAAAAACCACCAGGTCTCTGTTCCCACGAGCAAGGTATCTAGCTTTCCATGCTCTGTCTGCAAGTATGAAAATTCTTGTTTCTTGCTCTACCCAGCTATAAAATCAGAAGCCCTACACAGCGTGATTCGCTTCTGGTTCATTCCAGGCTCTCCAGAGATCTTATCGGTGGAGACAGGATGGACACAGAGCCTGTCAGATTACAACAATTTCTCCATTACAGGAACAGGACTCGGCTGACAACAGCCCCGGCTGCTCCCACACTACACATGTACGGGGGGTGCAGAAGGCACGTGCACAGGGTCAAGGGCTGGTCAAGGGGAGCTGTCACAACCTCCTGGGTGCCCTGACCATGCCAGCGTTTGCCAGCTGAGATGAAAGAAGAGGATTCTCCCCCTTCGGTAAAGAA
This sequence comes from Falco cherrug, assembly GCF_023634085.1. NCBI lineage: Eukaryota > Metazoa > Chordata > Aves > Falconiformes > Falconidae > Falco > Falco cherrug. Next base: position 20,819,574 of record NC_073707.1, read on the forward strand.
ACGGCAAGCTCACACACACAGTGAAGAAGATAGAGGGGACTGTTGGGCAGGATGGCTTCTGCAGTCTAGCTCCATTCCTGTGGCACATCATTATTAAAAAAAAACAAAAAAACAAAAATAAAAATCTATTAATGCCACAGGACCTGACAGTTCATACTACTAACACAGCGCAGGGACCGATTCTTGTGTACTAGTGCTACCAGCACTGTGATGCTTAGGTTTAAATGGCCCGAAATCTGTGATATGTCCCAAAGAAAAAGGTCTTCCCACACAAGTCCTGTGGTCACACAGTGCTGTCATTTCTCCCCAGGGAGGATAATGTGAGCCTGCCAGTGACACCAGAAAAAGAGCACTGCATCCGTTCAGTCACAGAGAGAGGGGGTGGGTATTGCAATGCCCTAAGAACCTGACGCCACAGCACTACAACCCACCCCAGTCTTGCCAGGAACAGAAGAGCTTTCTCAGCCTCTTCCAGCAACCTGCTGCTTTGTCTCGTGAAGTCAGAAAGCACGTTGACATTTTGCTTGCGTATGATGCAATTCCACTGGTGCCAGACTAACTTCTCGCACAGTTCGGTGCCACTGCACTGGAACACCAGCATCTCTGGCTGCAACAGGAGCCAGAGGCCAGAGAGCACAAACCCCAGGCTGCAGCAGAGGGGTTCACCCAACTGTGTCCACCCAAAAAGGTCACAGATCTCACCTCTGGTACACAATCAAATAAAAAGCAAACACTAAAGGGAGCCAGGAATAAAATTAGTGAGCAGAAGAGCACACCAGCTTAGAAATCATACCACAGCCAGAAAGCAGGCAATCAGAGCAGCCAGAAGGCTGGAGAGCTGTGATAGATCCTCAGCGCTCCAGGAACTTCTCATGAGACCAATATACTCCAAGGTGTTCTTAATGTCTCCATAAATTAACATTTTAGTAATAATAATTCAGAGAGCAGTTGGGGAAAATGATCCATCACTGCTGTCGCTAGAATTTTTAAAGAACTTGAAATGTTCATTTGTTTCAAGTTAGAAATTATATCCTTTTCATTCCTGAGCATCTTCTTCAAACTTTCACTGTCTGTCTACTGGGGAGCAAAGAAAAGTGGGGTGAGGGGAGACAGTATCATAGAAGCGTCTCCTTTTCTTAAAAGTACAGCTCATGGAAAGGTTTAGTTTTTCATTTGCTACTGGCCAGAAGTGGCCTTTATGTCAGAAAAAAAAAAACCATGAAAACACCTTTTAATAAAACACCCTTCCCAAACAGACCTAGGCAAGGAATTGTTCACTCCTGCCTTTAACAGCATGGACCCCGCAAAGCCTACGCATTTTCCAAACAATTATAAAACCCAAGACAGTTGTCAAATAATTAACAAAGAGAACTGCACTCAAAGTAACTACTGTACACCTATTCTCAAAGACACTGTACCAATTCTACAGAACAATACTGCATTTTCCAAGAAAACGCCTTTGTCCCTCCTAACCACCGGCACCTAGGGAGAGCTGACAGCTTTTTTGCTTTTCACTGAGAAGTCACACTATGGCACACAGAACAAAAGTGCCCTTCAAAACCTTGCCACTAAGTGCTCTGGCTGAAAGGGCATTTAAAATAAAGCTGTTTCATAAAGAGGGAAAAAAATAACACCAGCCAAAGCAACTTTTACATGTTATTTTCTTTTTGTAATTGTGTCCCAGGCCCCTCTGAGTCAAAAATATTCAAGAGCACAGGACTGGCCCCAGGAAGAGGGATGCAGACACAGAAAAGGTAGCACAGAATCAGGGTGGGCTAGGTTAGAAAGCGCTTTGCTTCTACACCACGTGGACTTGGGGCTGAAGGCTTATGGGCTGCGGAGTGGGGCTGGTGCTCAGGAGAGGAATACAGCTCCCCCACTCCCACATCACTGCGTGCCCACAAGCCCTGGGTTCCTGCATCGCCACACAGTAGCATTGGAAAAGGCTGCCCAATGAGTTTGCTGGGTTTTCTTATGGGGAAAATAGACATACTGTCCAAGTAAATTCAAAGAATCCAAAAGGTAGACAAAAGGCAGTCTGCAAAAGCAGCTGCAGAAAAGTAATAGCAAAAACACTAATGGAAAGTGGGAAAAGGCCCTTCAGCCCTCCAGGAAACACTTTTGCTTTTCAGTATGTACGGGAGTATGTCAGACAAAGGGAGGAATTACTGTAGCATAAACCATCTTGGTGCCACTTAGCTGGAATTTGTGCAGCGTCTCTCTGACCCTGCCTCTCCTCCGGAGGCCATTTGGGCACTGCACAGCACTGCCCTTTGCTACGGCATCAGCATTTCCACTTGTACCCCTGCCCGAAGCAGAGCCACTCCTACAGCAAGCTGGCCAGTCCTGCAGACAGCCCTCCTGAGCAACATAAGGTTACACTGAAATCTCCAGAGATGTGGGTAGAAAGACAGGTGACGAGTTTTGGAAAGCCAGCCTTTTCTCCCCAGGAGGAATCAGCATTTTCATTAAAATTCCCCTTCCCAGCCAGCTTCCAGAATCAGAAAGGGGAGGAAACCAGCAGCAGTTTGATGATGAACTCCATAAGCGGCTCAGAGCACTCTCCCTGCTCCAGCACACACTACGCCACAGTCATCACTTCAAATACAGGCACACTGACCAACAAAGGGCCCCCAACACCGTCCTCGGAAACACATCCACATCTCTCCTAAGGGCAGTGAGCCCAATTTGCCTTGGCAGCAGCTCCCTAAAAGCCAGGCACAATTCAGCAGGAATCAGCCAGGGCTGAAGCCTGGCCCGCAATCAGGGATACTGTGGGAGCCTTAAGTGTGGCCCAATCAGTGCACCTAATGGTGACACATCCAAGGCATGGACCTGAGAGATCGATGCTGAAGTCCCACTTTTGCCAGGGTAGGTGCAATCACCAGGCTATCACGCGCCTGACAACAGAGCAGGCTGAAAGGATTTTGTTCTGAAATGTTTCTATCATAAGTTTAATTTATATAATCAGAACCAAAGGGAAGGTTTAGATTTGAGCAGTATGAAACTTTTTCACCAGCTAGAATCACAGCAGATATTAAACACTTGCCTTTGCAGAACTGAGAGAAAAAGAAAAATAAACTAGAGAGAGTCAGATGGAAAGATGCCCTGGTGAGAGGTCTCCCCCATCGCTAGCACAAAGCATCTTTTGTCTTCCTTGGCCAGAGCTGGCCATCGTCACACAGGACCTGGAAGCACTGACTCCCAGCACTGGGGTCTACAGTGCTTATGCACAGCTTTATACCCAGGTCTACCAAGCATCCAGAAGAGGAAAAAACCCAAGCCAAACAATAAAAAAAAAAAACCAAAACAAAAAAACCCAACAACAACCGAGAACAAAAAAACCACAACCCCCAACCACAAAACAAAACAAAAAACCTCATCCAACCAAAAATATCTGGGAACAGCTTTCTCTGTCAGTGGCTCAGCCAGCTCTTTGCCAGCTGAGGACATGACACCAGGCATCCCAGGCAGCTCCAGTTGCCCATCACCCACCACTGCCCCTCCCTGGCCTCCTGCACTGCACATCCAGGCCAAGGGCTGCAGCCTGCTGACTTTTTAATTACTTTTTACTAAATCCCCAACATGGGGATGAATGAACTCAGCAGTGTGTCACTCTGGGGTCACTCCAGGAGGTCGTCCCAAGCTATTTCTCCTTCAACACAGCAGCGTGAACCGCAGAAGCAAGGCTGACCTTCAAAGGGCACCAAGAGCTCCCGTGAGCAAAGCAGGCAGCAGCCCCTTGAGCTCAGAAGCTTGGGAAAAAGCAGGGAGACATTTACAGCAGGTCATTTCTGGGAGCTTCCTTGGTAGTGCAAGATCTGCCACTGTCGGTGCCAATGTTTGGGGCACAAAGGTGATTGCCAGGCAGGGAATTTGCGATCTGCTGTTGGCATTTAGACACCATCTCCTGGCATCCTTTTGGCTCAACAGATCTGGCTAACAATCAGAATTCTGAGGAAGAAGCTATTTTTCCCTCTCTCAAGAGAAAAGGAAAAAAAGTACAATCCAGACATGTGGAGAGAAGGGGGGGTTGTGTGTGCTTGAAAATATGTCTGAAGAAAGTCAGTACCCTCTCCCTCCCTCAGCAGTTCTCCTGGGGTCCTCTCAGGGCTCGGCAAAGCAGAAATCCTACAGACCTTGCACACTGCTCTGCTGAAGCCCAGGGTGCCGCTGATTATACTCTGGCAGCTACGTAGCAGGCAGAGCATGCTGCATTTCATACATTTAAAATAAACCAGCTCAATAATCTGTCACCTCCCTGAAATATATGCACACCTGGACAAGACAAATAAACAGCTGGGACTAGCACCAAGAGATCTGTGGAGTGGGCTGAAAAGGGGCAGGTAGAGCCACAGCTATGAAATCAAACATCACGGATTACAAATGCATACACGCTGAGCACTGAGCAGTTCAAACACCAATCTACAAGAGCACTTCTGTGCTCAAGCAAAAGGTATCCAGCCAAGACAGTCTATTTTTTAAGTCTGAATAGCCGGGGAATGAAAAGCTTCCAACAGAGCTTCAAAGAGAGCTGAGACCTTCCATGAAGCCAGACACAATGCTTCTATTTTAGATGGTGATGTTATAGTGAAAGGAGAGCTTGGAGAAATACCCACATATTGCGCTACTGGAAAATAAACTGACAAACTAATCTTTGCACAGAAAAAAAAAAGAAATCCGCAGCCAACATGGCTCAAAGACCTGAGGAAACTTAAGGAATCCAGAGTGAGATTCTTCCCTCACTGAAAGAGTTCTGATTAACTCTCATGAGCACCTGGAGACATCTGAGAACAAGCATTTAATTTATACATTCTGCCTCCTGACCTTTTTAATGGCTTTTAGATGTGAGCAACCCCACTGCCCTCCCCAAAAGGTTATTCCACTGTCCCTGCAGACGTAACAGCACATCCACATTGCGCAACAGATTACACAGCTGCAACCCCAAGCTAGCTCAGCCCAAATCTCTAAACCCAGAGAACACAATGCAGACTTAAGCAGGTTTATCAGCTGGGCTTACTGCCTTCTGCAGGACCGGACTCCTGAACCCCAGAGCAGCTTTCCCAGGAGAAGCATGACTCTTGCAAGCCCAGCCCAGCACCACCAAGCGCCCTGCAGCCCCACTGTACATCCCCGCTGCCACAACAGGGGCTACACCCAGCCCTGCTGAGCCCTAGCTGCAATAGGTTCTCTGTCTCAAAAAATGCTCCAAGAGTTTCTTCAGTTCAAGCCCTTGTTGCCAGCTATATACCTGCTCTTTCACTTCACCTCCTCCCCTTACAGCCCTCAGTGCTTGCAGATCAGATTCCCAGGATGGCTGCTCTATACTCAGCCACCATCTTCCCCTTCTTGTTCTCCCAGATCGGGACACAGCAGGCAAAAAGCCTCCAAGCACCATCATGCTCCAGAGCACAACACTGTGTTTCGCTCCCCTTTCCAAGCATCTTTTTTACTTTGCCGCTGCCACAAAATCCCCAGGCAGACTGCAACGTCTCCAGCACTGCTAGCAGGTTTACCCATGCTGCTGCCAGTGGTGAAGACCTGATCTTCAACTCTGCCTGCGGTGTAAGAGTAGGATTTCTTCAAGTGACTCCAGGTATCCTGGGTCAAGCAACATAATCAAGGGTAAAAGCAAGTCAGCAGAGTTCTTTTTCAAGTTTGGCCCACACAGCGTTTCCACATCTGGCACATATTAATCATGTTAATTTAATTCCATTTAGCCTTATAAGAAAAAGCAAACAAGAGTAAGACTTGAAGATGCTTCATTCTTTCTCCTCCAGCTCAGACAGGCTGCTCTGTGTGCTTTACACATTAATCCACAGCAAAATTTAAAGCAATAGAAAAAGGAACACCAAAGGCACTGAAAGCCCAGGAACTACCTGCCTGCCTCAGGACAACAGCCCACGTACAAGGCACTCTCTGGAGGTCCTTCCAGCTCTCCCAAGGGCCCCCATGTTCCCAATTCACCCGCTTGGTCCTCCTAGTAACTATCAGAGCAACTTTCCTCTGCATGCCTGCCCCTTCCTGGTCCGGGCAGTACAGCTGCACTCTACAAAGGGGACTAGAAAAAGCCGGGTACAGACAGGGAGGAAAAAAAGGAGACGAGAAACAGGATGAGACAATCCTTTGTATGCCACGTGTATTGCATTTGCTCCACCCGTCTCTAACATTTTGTTCTGCAAATACTAGGTTGCATCATCACAGGGAACTTGCTCGGGCTCTGCCTGCACTGACCCCATCAGTGCAGCTCTAAATTCAACCTTCAAACAATGGCACCCTGAATTTTCAAGTCCAGGAGCCTCGTACGAGGACCGCTCTGTTGACCCACAGCACCTACACAGTGGGAAGGCTGAGAGGGAGCTGCAGGCAGCAGTATGCTGTGATTGTCATCAATATTAATTATTTGGGGAGAATATGATTGATCTCATGAGGGCAATGAATTCATTTCTCCAGCTGAATGACAAACAAAAGGCAATATATGCATTGCTGACATTTCCAAAGGCTACAAGGAGCAGCGACAAAAGGAAATACCGCTCTGTGCTAAAACCCTACTTCAGAGGACCAAAAATCTGAAGTCTTCAAACTTTTCATTTCAGAGCACTTTCAATGTTGGCATTGAAGGAAGTGGACACCTTCATATTCTCAAATCTGCACTGATGCTAGCCCTGGGCTGGCTCACCTTTTTGCATTGAGAGGAAGCAATCCCTGGCTGTCTTTGGAAGGTTGGGTTGAGTTTACCTCTTGCTTTTGGACTCCTCTCATCAACAACTACGTCATTGGCACCTGGCAGACAAGGCAGCAGGGGTGGCTTAGAAAGGGGAAAACATTGCCTTCCTGGATAGCCGCAACCCAGGGTAGGACCCTGGGTTTCAGCAGGGCTGCAATGCCAAGGACGTAGCTCCCCCGTGCCATGGGAGAAGAGGAGGACACAAAAAGCCTAGAGAAAAGCATTTCCACCTCTCCACAGCCTTGGGTCAGGGGTGTCCATGTGTGCAGCCTCTCAAAGAGCCAGAATTAAACAGTCTCCCTAAAGTCCACATAGCAACATAAGAAAGAAGGAGGAAGGTGAAGAAAGGTAAGTGCACCAAGGCTGCAGCTATTTTTACAGGAGAATGGATGAGGGGGAAAGACAAATCCAGTCCACAGGGACTGGGAGTGTTTTGTGGAGTCATGTTTTGTCACATCCTTCAGTCACCCCAAACCATCAGCCTTGTCTGGCTCAACTGCAACCAGACAATTTGCTAAAGCAACATATTCTGTAATCCAGCAGCACATCTGTGCTCATTCAAAGAGGTTGGGTGCCCTACAAGATCTTCACAGCCTGCCAATGTTACCACGCCAGGCAGCAACACATACATCCCCCTCCCATTATCCAGATCCCTCCTTAGAAACCAGGTCTGCGAGGTGTCTGTGCTTAAAGCAACAGGGGGAGGCAGCTATTTCTCAACAGAACAAATCCGATTATTTGTATTAGAGTGAATTTTTATGGCTCTTACTGTCAGGATAAGTATTTTCTACAGATCACAGAGCTTTGAATCAACAGATAGCTGATAAATTCATGTAGGTGGGGCCCTGGATGATACCGTGGTGGGATGGCAGTGAAGTTGTTTTACCTTTGGTTCCTTGTGAGATTTGCTTTTTAGGGCTAACCTCAGAAAAAAATAATTAGAAATTAGGGCTCCTGCCACTGCCATTTACTATGCTCCTGTAAGTCTCTAAGGCTGAAGATTCTAAAACAGCGTAGCAGTTTAGGGTAGCAATATGGGTTTCCCATTAATCTACATGAAACCTACAGAAGCATCAATCACCAATTGTAGTACATGAAAAAAAATGTTGCACCTCCCTGATAATCAGGCATCTGAGCGCTTATAAATGGCTGACCCTGAACGGAGTGCATTAGTAGAGGATTCCTAAATCCGTGCCTCCGTTTCTCCAGCCACATTTATAACAGCCTCCCCCCACCTCACACCACAGCTGTGCATCTTAGTATCTCTAAAGTGCTTAGAAACACTGAAAAGAAAGATAGTACATGAGTGCGAAGTATAGATTAATTCCCTGAGCTCAGCAGTCACTGGAGCTGGTGGGGCTAAATGTACCACATAACCCAAGTTTTGCGTGGTGGGTCTGAGCCTGTCTGAAATAGTACCTACTTAAGCAGCAGCTCCCTTGGAACAAGTAATTTCAGGGCTGGTTGGCTGGGCACAAGGAGCCCCAGCAAACGGGAAACACAGAAACACAATATACTACTATGAAAAATAGATGCTCTTCCAGAATAAGGTCTCAAACCTGTTCCTATGGAATCTGGTAGTGTGATTTCAACTCATTTCAGCCAGAATATGACAGAGCTGTTCAGGTTTTAGCAACCAGCATGTTAAAAACATAGCCAAACATAATTTGAAAAGCTCTTTCCATTTCTGTTTGTTTTTTTAAATGATTAAAAATCCAGTTTAAATATTGCAAGGAAAACTTTAAATTGAGCAAGATAAATTTTGGCTTTCTCCCAAGTAGAAGGCAAACCCCAAAATGCTGCTGCAAATCTAACAGATGGGAGTTATTTTTCACTCTTTAAAAATTTCATTCCTTTCCACTGAGATTAACTGTAATTAGCTCTTTATTTACATCCAAGACAAAAGGTAAAATGATAAAGAAAGGCAACTATAACCACAAATCACAGGCAGAAAAAGGCAAAAAAAAAGGCAAAAAATCCCCCTGAGAAGGAAACCTCACATCTTTCTCACCAAGCAGTATTATTGTTACAACAGCTCCACAGCATCCTATCAGCGGAACGATAAACATTTAGATCATAGTTTTGCAAGATTTTACAGACAAATTGATCGAACATATAAGATCATTCTCTGAACATCTGAGAATATTACATTGCTATAAGTGGACAGCATCAGGCCTAAGAGAGACAAGATACTGCATTACACTTTTACCTCAGTCATGCAAGGGATTAAGCAAAGCCAGGAAGGGGGAAAAAAAACAACCAAACCAAAAAAAAACTCCAAAAAATTCCACCAACACATAGCAGCATTTCTATTTAAAGAGACAGAGAGGTATTAAAACTTAGTTTTTCTTTTTTCCTTTTTTTTTTTAGTGTCTTTCTCTAATTCTCATAATACCTCGGCTTAGTAAAGCTGAAGAGCTTCTTAAGCATTTCTGCAAGTGCATGATTCACATTGTATCCTTGTCTTTCGGTTGCACAACAAAACTGTCCAAGGAGCTTCATGCAAAGCTATCAACCAGCCTTTTTCCAGGGTATTTCCAGGCTGCAATAAAGAGCTCCCAGCTTGCACCCAGACAAGCTGCTGACCCATGGCCACACTGACCGAAGCTGAAGGCCAGATGCAAAGCTGCACAGGTTAAATAGGAAAGCTTGCCCAGCCATGCCTAGGCAAGGTGTTAGCAATAAAGAAGATGAATGGGCTTGAGGGCAGCCTCAAATGCTTTTGAACCAATAGGATGCTCTCCCCTGCCAGCTCAAGGGTCCCAATACCCATGATGGGCATGGGATGGGAGTACGTGACCATCCAGTTCCTCTTCCAGGCATGATAATATAGTCTCTTTCTACAGACACCTAGAAAGAGCTGGGAAGAGCCTGTAGCTCTTGATGACCCTGCTCTGGGTGGGATTTCCAAGGTAATGGCTCTCTGGCAACTCCCTGGTGTTCCCAGTAGAAGAAGCCACCTACCACTCCCCTCAGTCAGCCCAGGATACTCTTACTGTCTGCCCTGAACACAGCTTTTAAGTTAACAGTCCCTTTCTGTTAACACATGTAAATCTATACCGACACCATAAAAATCAACATAAATTTTTCATTAAATATGAGTCGGCATATAAGAAAAGAGAGAAGTAGAAGGAAAGAAAGAAAGAATGTCCAAACTCAACACCAGGGACCTTGACTCCACTTACTGCAAAAGTTAAGGACTGGCATAATTCTCCACATTTTACTCAAAGAGAAAATGAAGCTCTCGTGCTTTCACACTCTTTCCTTCTCTTTCCCTAATGCTCTCAGAGACTTCTATCTTTAGCCAGTTATCCTTGCTGTAATTTTCTTAGAATTGTAATTGGATAATCATCCAGACTTGGGGGAAACCTGTGTCAGAGGAATCCCTGGAGATATAGCCCCCATTTGATGAAATGAGAGTTCCTATATTAACAAAGGACTGACTAAAGATACCATTCTTCACTTGTAGTAGAAATCCTGTTTTAACAGCAACTGTCTTTAAGGAACCCTATGACAAAATATGTGTGCTTCTGCATTTGTGTTCCTGTATTTTATTTTCTGTCAAATAAGACACTGAATTTATGAATATCACAATGTGTGTGTGTTTCTTATTGGGACCTCTGAGGTTGAAGGTAGCAAGCACACTAGCCAAGACTGAAATTCCCAAAAGCGCAGGCACCACTGGAACTAATTTCCCCAAATCAGTTTCCTTTTTGCATTCTCTCCAACCATACATGTGGCTCAGTCTCATGCAAAAGCCTTACATGTAACAACACTGCAGCCGAGAAACGTGAGATTAGCTTTCTGCTTTGCAAAACCACCGGTGTGAGAGGAGAAATCCTAAAATACCTCCAAAAGAAGCAGCTGGTTTGTTCCAATTTAGCAGTGACCAAATCTCAGCCATACATTTTGCTGACAGCAGAGCAGAACAAAGCAGTTACAAACCGTGGAGGGAAAGAAACCCACCTGCACACGGACCCCAGAGCTACACCTGGGCTGCAGTGCTGGTGCAAGAGAGGGGGTCAGCTCACGAGTGGCAAACATGACAGCCAGCTTTGCCTTCCATCTGCCTCTACATGTGGCCCACCTCACGCAGCCAGAGGAGCACCGGCTCTCACCCACCAGGTTCAGAGATGCTGCTGGCTGGGCTGCATCAGCCCGGCATCGCAGAGGAGACAGCTCTTGGCTCTACTTACGGGGACAATGGAATCTGAGGTGTGTCAAGAGAAAGGCAGGGGAGGAAGGAGAAGAGCAGGCAATGCCTGAAATGTGAGCTCCACTGTAGAAAGTGTTTCAGTTCCCAGATAACGCGGCGCTGTTCACAGATTTCAGCTTATATAGGCTTTTCCATGCATCTATTTTTATTCCCGAAGCATTCCCCGTTGCTGTATGATGAAAAGGAAGACTGGACAGCATGGATGTTCACAGATATCTGAACACATTCACATGCTGGCTATAATCTTCCCAACTGTCTACCTTGCTAATGCAACCTGTGCTCTAAGGGCCAAGCTGGGACACCCCTCCCACACCACCAGCTGTAAGGGTTATCTTTGTGTTAAGTTTTGCAAGTCAGAGTCTTTCTGAAATGGGAAGACATTTGACAGCCAGTGGGGGACCCAGGACAGATGGGGGAAGAAATATGAATCACATGCCTGCCAAAATAACCAACATAAAAATCCAAACATAACAATAAGCGAGAAGGAATAAAAGGACATGTTCTGGCCTCTTATTCTGAAGGAGTGAAATGCTTCTTCCGTAGCGCTGGCATCATGCACATACAGGTCTTGAAGGAATACAGCTGAGAAACTCTCTGCCTCTTGGCAGACTGATACTATGAGCTCAAGCTACATCCACAGACATGGAAAGAAAGTCACAGGGCTGTGCGCATACAGACCTGACCTCTGCCTTGCACAGAGTTGTTGCATTAGAAACGGAGCATCTCAGCTCACAGCTCCCTGCTTCACCTCCACGCAGCCACTCCACCTTCCAGCTTAACGTGTCCTGATCGTTTCAGTGCCCTGCACGCTTCCTACCACCCCAGGTCCTCACAGCTGTACCCTCCACATGCTTTGTTATCTTGCGCCTTTAATTGCTCCTACAGAGGAGGTGTTCCCAGTGACAGCAACAACTCCATACTTACTCCCAGGGAAGGGGAGTACCTGGGTGGTAGAGCTTAATACTCCCCTGCTCACCACAGGCAGGCAATGGAGGCAGAAAGCAGGACCTTTCCTAGCACCAAGCCCACCCACCAGAAAGTCCTTGGGCTGGAGAGATGCTCTCCATGCAAACAGGAGAGGCTCTTCCTGCAAGGAACACAAGACAGCAAGTAAATCTTCCAGAGCTGCCAAAAGCAACCTGTTATAAATGGCCCTCTAAGTTATGAGATATGGACTCTGCACAGCACAGTTAATAAATAACACCCCACAATCCTTCTGTCTATGGAAGTGTAAGTGTAAAACAGTTCTGCTTACCCAAGAGGGGGCACAGTTAAAAATGGAGTGTTAGAAAAATAGCACTTTTTAATTACATAGCAAATAACTTTTCAAAAAAGGATAAGGACCTTGCTGCAACCTCCCAAACCCATCAGTAAAAAGCCTTTCCTAGGACAACAAAACTAAATGCACAGAACAAAAGCCGTAAGAGAAAAACTGTAAGAAAAATAGAATTTTATCCCAGCACTACAACCAGCTGTTCACAAAGCAGAGGCTAGGATGGAAAGCGAGAGCATGCATGTGAGAGCTTATTTATTTTGCAAGTATTTATAATCCGGTTTACAGCAGCATCCTAAGGCCCCGAGATGAGGATCCTGTTGTGCCAAGCACCACACAGACACGCGCCGAGAAACCTGCCCAAGCCGAGGAACAAGCGCTGCCACTGTAACGAAAGGAAGCGACCCCAGCACCCGAAGCACCGGAGCCCTTACGGTGTCTTTTTTTTCCTCCCCTTCCAAGGAAGAATTCCCGCCGCCCAGCTTCCACCCCGATCCCCCCAACGCCTCGCACGAGGGGCGGCCGCCCCCACCGTCCCCCTGGACGTGCCCCTTCCACTTCATTTCCCTGCGGCGGCTGAACCACCCCCCCGCCCCCCCATTCCGTGGACCGGTTCGGCCGCAGAAGCGAACAGGTATCAGGGGCTCGCGTCTGCGACGCGAATGGAAATGAAAGCCGCACCCGCCGGCACAGGCAGCGCTACAGCCGGGGGGGTCCCAATTCCCCTGCCCCAAGGGAGGGCACCTAAGCGAGCCGCTCCGCGTTTCGGGCGCCAGAGGCCCGGCCGGCCCGGCTGCCGAGACGGCGGGTCACGCACCCCGCTCCCGCGGCTCGGGCTCGCCTTCGCCCCGGCTGCGTCCCCCGCCGAGAGGCTGCGGAGGGGCCCCGGCAGCAGCACCGCGCCCGCCCGCCCCCGCCGGCCGGCGCACGGCCGCTCTCACCGCGCAGAGGCGTCCCTGCCCGGGGGGCGCCGGGCGCTGCCGCCGCCGCGGAGGCTCCTCGGGCTCTGCCGAGCGGTTCGTCTTCGTCCCGCCCTTTCCTCCGCTGCGCGCCGCCTCGCCCCGCGCCGCCGCCTCCGCCACAAACTTTCCCTCCGAGTGCGGGGAAGTTCACGGCCGGGCCGGGCCGGGCCGCCCCCCCCGCTCCGCCGCGCCTCCCTCCCGGCCCCGGGCACACGCGTGTCCCGCTCGCGGCCCCGCGCGCCGCGCATCACCTGAGGGCGCGGGGAGCGCGCGCGGCTCTGCCCCGCGCTCTCCTCTTCCTGCTGCTGCTGCTCCTCCCGCTCCTCCTCCCGCGCGCCCCCCGCGCCCCCTACCGCACGGGGAGCGCTCCCCGGCCGGCGGGGGTGCCCCCAGCCCCGCGGGGGGGTGTCACTGCGGAAGCCGGGGGGGGGGGGGCCGGGGCGGGGAGCGAGCGAGGCGGAGGCGGGTCGGTGAGGCGGGAGGCGCCGCGATGTCCCTCTGGCAGTTGCGGGGTCCTGCCGGGCGGAGGCGGGTTGGGCGGCGAGCGCGGGCCGCGGCTCCCTCTCCTGGCCTGAGCCGGGCTGCGGGCGCGGGGGGGCGGGCAGCGGCCCCGGGACACCCGCAGCCGTTGCAGCCCGGCCGCCGCCTGCCTGGGTACCGCGGGCCGGCGTGCGGAGCCTGCTGCTGCTGCTGCGGCCCCTGCGCTGCCAGCGGGTCGCTGCCCGCCCCCCGAAAACGGGGTGTCCCCCTCCCCGCCGCGGTGCGCCGGGGGGAAGGGCGCGGGGGCCAGAGCCCGGCCCCGCACAGCGCCTGGGCGCTGCCGTGCTCGTGCCAGGGCAGTGGCACTTGCTGCTACCGCAGCCACGGGTGCAGCGCGGACGGAGCTGAATTTGTTGATAAATGAGGAGCGGGCACCTGAAACAGACTGCGAGGGAAACGGTGGGGAGGCCAAGTGGAAAAAGAATCTGCAGAAATTTGGGCTGGCAACTTCTGGAGAACATGGCCAGCCATAGCCAGTGCAGCCCCCCCCTAGCGCAGGAGTGCCCTTCCCCGGGTCAAGGAGCCACCTCAGGCTGGCCAGGAGGTTCTTCCATCCTGGCAGTGAGCGACCTGGCCTTACTCGTGCTTTTGTCACCTCTTGGCAGCCTGACAGTGGAGCGACATGTCTGGACACAAAGCCTTTAGCACTGAGAAAATTGCTGTCGGTTTTAAACTGCTGCAGCACTTCTTAGCACTATTGGCTACAAGACTTGGACCAAGTTCAGTATTTCAGTTGTTATCCCCAGGAGGTGGCTCCAGGATACCTCAGAGGCCAAATTTCATTCCACCCCATGAGGCACCTCTGCAAAAATCGTGTCCTGGAGAGCAAGACCTGGCCAGGGCACCTGGCGCACCTCACATAGCCTCTCCCGGCACGCGTCTCCCCGTCTTCCCTGCTGGGCCCTGTGAGGCACCACTGCACACACCCTACTGCTGTGAAAGGGGGTCTTTGCCCTCGCCTGCCCACCCCAGCTCCAGCTCCCCGAGGTGGGCACACCTGAAGTTCTCCCCCACCCCGAGGAGGAGCGGCGGTGGCCTGGCTGTGCCACAGGGCGTGAAGGAGCTGCAGTGAGAGGCCAGTGCTGTTCCTGCTGCTCTGGCAGGAATCTTCCTCCTGCACCTTCTCTCCCCTGCTCTTCCCAGGGCTCTGGCACAGCAAAATTAGGCAGAAAGTTTCTTATCTCAGCAGCTTTCATGTCCTGGTGGTGAATGCCCTTGAAAATCTGCCTACTTGGCTTGTGCTT